>NC_140412.1:141239653-142489653 GCF_965140295.1 Lepidochelys olivacea | reverse complement strand
CAGTGAGGCTCTGGAATTGGTGCACTGGAAATCAGATAATCTCAGTAGTTTACCTTCTGGGCGTGCAAAACATCACAGCAGATGCCCTTAGCAAGGCACTTTTCACAGGATCACAAATTGGAAATAGATTCCATTACACTCCACCACATACTCGATGTTGGAGAGTCCCACAGATAGATCTGTTCGCCACAGTCAAGAACAAGAAGTCTGACCAGTTCTGTTCGAGAGGTGGACTGGGTTGCCACCTCCTTGCAGATGCCTTTCTCATGGTCCACCCTGCTTACTGTTTGTTAACCAATCCCCTTCAAACTGTCATAAACATACAGCTAAAGGTAGCATAAAATCCCTCCTGGGTAGCTGTACTGAATCTTTACCTGTAAGGGGTAAGAAGCTCAAATAACCTAGTTTGCACCTGACCAAAAGGGCCAATGATGAAAGCAGATACTTTCAAATTGTTTGTGCTCTCTTTGCTTGTTCCCTCTCTGGACGGGGAGAGAGAGACCAGGCAGGAAATATATCTCCTGAAAACATACCTGAAATGAGCATCTAAGATTACAAAAATTGTAAGTAATGGCAAGCAAATGCATTAGATTATATTTTGTTTTAGCTTGTGAATTTTCCCTATGCTAAGAGTGAGTTTTATTCCTGGTTTTTTTGTAACTTTGAAGCTGATCCTAGAGGGGAATCCTCTGTGTTTAAAATCTTTTTATTACCCTGTAAAAAGTACCTTCCATCCTGATTTTTGCAGGTGTAATTCTTTTACTTTTTTTAAATAAAATTCTTCTTTTAAGAACCTGATTGATTTTCAGTGTCCTAAAACCTAAGGGGTTTGGTCTGTGCTCACATTTTACCAATTGGTGAGGATATCATTCTCAAGCCTCCCGAGGAAAGAGGGTGAAGGGCTTAGGGGGTCTTTCATGCGGAGCTAATGTAGTGCCAATCTTTAAAAAAGGGAAGAAGGAGGATCCTGGGAACTACAGGCCAGTCAGCCTCACCTCAGTCCCTGGAAAAATCATGGAGCAGGTCCTCAAAGAATCAATCCTGAAGCACTTGCATGAGAGGAAAGTGATCAGGAACAGCCAGCATGGATTCACCAAGGGAAGGTCATGCCTGACTAATCTAATCGCCTTTTATGATGAGATTACTGGTTCTGTGGATGAAGGGAAAGCAGTGGATGTATTGTTTCTTGACTTTAGCAAAGCTTTTGACACGGTCTCCCATAGTATTCTTGTCAGCAAGTTAAAGAAGTACGGGCTGGATGAATGCACTATAAGGTGGATAGAAAGTTGGCTAGATTGTCGGGCTCAACAGGTAGTGATCAATGGCTCCATGTCTAGTTGGCAGCCGGTGTCAAGTGGAGTGCCCCAGGGGTCGGTCCTGGGGCCGGTTTTGTTCAATGTCTTCATAAATGATCTGGAGGATGGTGTAGATTGCACTCTCAGCAAATTTGCGGATGATACTAAACTGGGAGGAGTGGTAGATACGCTGGAGGGGAGGGATAGGATACAGAAGGACCTAGACAAATTGGAGGATTGGGCCAAAAGAAATCTGATGAGGTTCAATAAGGATAAGTGCAGGGTCCTGCACTTAGGACGGAAGAACCCAATGCACAGCTACAGACTAGGGACAGAATGGCTAGGCAGCAGTTCTGCGGAAAAGGACCTAGGGGTGACAGTGGACGAGAAGCTGGATATGAGTCAGCAGTGTGCCCTTGTTGCCAAGAAGGCCAATGGCATTTTGGGATGTATAAGTAGGGGGATTACCAGCAGATCGAGGGACGTGATCGTTCCCCTCTATTCGACATTGGTGAGGCCTCATCTGGAGTACTGTGTCCAGTTTTGGGCCCCACACTTCAAGAAGGATGTGGATAAATTGGAGAGAGTCCAGCGAAGGGCAACAAAAATGATTAGGGGACTGGAACACATGAGTTATGAGGAGAGGCTGAGGGAGCTGGGATTGTTTAGCCTGCAGAAGAGAAGAATGAGGGGGGATTTGATAGCTGCTTTCAACTACCTGAAAGGGGGTTCCAAAGAGGATGGCTCTAGACTGTTCTCAATGGTAGCAGATGACAGAACGAGGAGTAATGGTCTCAAGTTGCAGTGGGGGAGGTTTAGATTGGATATTAGGAAAAACTTTTTCACTAAGAGGGTGGTGAAACACTGGAATGCGTTACCTAGGGAGATGGTAGAATCTCCTTCCTTAGAGGTTTTTAAGGTCAGGCTTGACAAAGCCCTGGCTGGGATGATTTAACTGGGAATTGGTCCTGCTTCGAGCAGGGGGTTGGACTAGATGACCTTCTGGGGTCCCTTCCAACCCTGATATTCTATGATTCTATGATTCTATGATCTCCACTTCTGCACCCCAGAGTTCAGATGGAGAGGGAACGCTGACACAAACCATCCCCCCCATCTTCTCTCTCCAGATGCCGGTGAAATTCTTCACCCCAACCTCGAGGTTCTTTGGCTCAAGGCATGGCTGATTCACGGTTTGCAGAGTTAGAAACAACCTGTTGTGAGGATGTAAGGAGAGTGCTATTACATAGTAGGAAACAATCCACTTGTAATAAGTACCTGCAAATGTGGAGGAGATTCAGTCACTGGTGTGACCTAAGACATTGCTCATCTACATCCTCTCTGCTGTCAGATATACTAGATTACATCTTAGAGCTAAAAATGTCGAGGATGTCCCTAGACTCTGTTAGAGCACACTTGGCAACTATTACAGCCTTCCATCCTATGTTGGAGGGTTTTTCCATGTTCCCTCATCCTACAGTGATGAGGTTTCTCTAGAGATTGGGGAACGGCTTTCCACAAATCAGATTCCCGACTCCAGTTTGGGACCTCATCTTGGCACTTAGATGCCTTATTATGTCTTCCTTTGAACTTATGGCTACCTGCTCCCTTCTAAACTTGTCTATGAAAACAGCCTTTCTCATAGACATTATTTCTCAGCTCAAAGAGTTGGAGAGAGAGGGGGTCTGATGGCATATCCCCCCTTCATGGTATTTTTTTTAAGGATAAGGTCATGTTGCAACTGTACCGCAAGGTCTTACCAAAGGCATCCTTGTACTTCCACATAAACCAACCTATTCACCGCCCAGTTTTCTTCCCTGAACCACACCTGGATAAGGGAAATGCAGCATGACATACACTCAGTGTCAGAAGGGCATTAGCCTTTTACCTAGACAGGACTAAGCCCTTTAGGAAATCTCCAAGATTGTTTCTTTCCTTTGCGGACAGAACTGAGCAGGGCTTAAATTCAGCGGGAGCTATCCGGAGCAAAGCTCCAGTAAATATTTTCAACCCCCCTGGAATTTTTATAGGATGTGGGGGGAGGGGGACGGACCTCTGGGAAATACTCTATGAGGATTTAAGCCCTGTCCATCATCCAAATCATATTACTTTTATCCACTATATGAAACAGCTTTAAAAGTAGTTCTTTCATCAGTGGATTGCTACATTGATTTGGGCTGCAGAGGTTCAATTCCATTCAAACCCATCTTGTGAAATCATTCTTAAAAGAGTTGCTGTTAATCCAAAGCAGCAATTTAATGTTATATTGCATCCCTCCCCCTACTACTTCCCTTTCCAATTCAGAGCAGGAAACGTTTGGACAGAATTCAACATTCTCACTTTCTGGATAGACTCTCAAGGAATGAGGAGGCACTTGAATTCCCCCTATATGTCATTTATTTTCCCCTAATGGCTAGAAAAACACTGGTGAAGTCCATGTAACTTACAATAGAATGCACCTTAAAAAAAAAAAAAAAAAGGCAATCATATTCCATTCCCTAAAAACAGTCCAGCAAAATTTGACCTGACTTAGGCAGGATGTTTTTTCTCCCACTGTGGTTTGTATATTTACTATCTTCCTCTCATCCTATCTTTATTAAATATATCAGAACCTGAGGACTGAGACCAGAATTGGGGAAGGGCCAAAGAAAAGTATCTAAGAGAGGGGAGGCATCAGGTGTGCAAGATATGAATTTAAACAGACTGAGAAAACAGCAGAAGCAGCTGCGAGCAGGAAGGCCTCAGGTATCTGGTAAGTGTCTGGTAAAAACAGCTTTCATAGCAAATAAATCATAGAAATTAGAGTTAAGAAAGATATAGTGGGTCATCCAGTCTATCCCCATGAGCAAAGACAGATTGTTCCCTATGGAACTTCCTCCAGTGCTTTTGTCCAGTCTAGTTTAAAAATCTTTTCTCTCTGGTATAACCAATACCCTAAACTTCAAATAAGTTTAGGAGACCGAGCTTTTATCTGTTATATAGTACTGTGGATTAGCACCTATAAGCGTAAGTGCAGTATTCCATGGTAACCAACACAAGGATACACTTTAACCTGAGGAATAAACATTACACAAACATCCTAACTAAACAACAAGTCTACTTCCTCCCAGGTAAGAGGAAGTAGACTTACTTACAGAATATGGGTTAAACTCAAAGAAGGTTATAATATCTTTCTAGAAATGTATTCTAAATTCTTATTATTTTTTTAGCAACCAAAACTATGCTAGGCACTTTACAAAACAAATGGGAGAGACAAGGCACTTGTTCAAAGAGCATGTCATCTGAGGCCCAGCTCCGACAATCAGATCCTGAGGCGTGAAAGGGTATACCCATTGGGCCCTGTGTGGCCAGAGGGTTCCATCCATTTGGATCCAGTTGCAGGATCAAGGCCTCATATTGGACCTCATGCTACCTCTAAATTCTACCTTTTCTTTCTTTTTCTTTTTTAAAGCAGCATCTTTCATGAATGTTTCAAATTCTTTTCCCTCAAGAGGTTTTAGCCATGAAATCAATATATGTGAAAGATTTTGCTTCAGATCACATTTAACATTTCAATAGTCCCTTTGACCTTCTTAAATATCTAGGCTGTTCTCTCCACAACTTGCAATCCCTCTTGTCATTTTTAGAATGAAATATACAAATGGCATTTTATAAATTGGACTAGGCCATTCATCAAGCTTTCCTTTAAGTGACCATAGATGGTAGTTGAGGATATGGAATATTAAACTCAGCAGTACAAAATAACAGATGACTTGATGGTTGGGTGTGCCCACCGATCCCCCCAAAATCACTTCCACAATTTGGAAGGTTGGATGACACCACTGAGGTCAAGCGCATAAGAAGCTCATCCAGATTCTGGGATATGTAAATGTCTCATATGACACTCCAGTAGTTATTATTAAAAAATGCTGCTGAGTTGGATTTAGCAATTGGAAGAAAGTGAAAGGTATAATTCTAATTTTTGTTATATTTGACTCCTTTGTGCTTTACTGAATCATTACATCATAGGATCTATGTTCTTCACAGACACTGAAGTTTTGAAATAACATGTATATTAATATCTACAAAATTGTTATATATAGATAAGAGGAGGCAGCATGGGTTGGTGGTTGTTAGAGAGCTTATTCCTTCACTCTCCCACTTCCCTGGTCCTTCTCGCATGAACAGAGAGCAACAATACCCAAAGTCTGAAGGTGCAAACAATTCGATGTTTATTGGGGTGAACTTCCAGCAAGCTTAAATACAAGTTCCTTTTTCCTTATTTTCGAATCCCAACTTACTTCCTGTTTGCCCCTAATTTATATAGTAATATTCTTAGCTATACCTTAACCAATCATTCTACTGAAATTTAACTAACCAATCCTAACATATTGTAACATGATTAGCTAACCAATTATATCCCACCACAATAATTAGATTACACCCAGCAAAATTAATTATACAGCAGACAGAAACAATCACAGAACCAGACAGAGATTATACAGACAAACAATAGCAAAGTGGGAACTATAATGACAAAATAATACAGAAGTGAGGATTTCACATCCCAGCTATTGATAAGTGAGTTCTTGCCAGACAGGATGCTATCAAACTAAGTTTCCTTTTACATTTTCTAGGCACTTCCCTTTCTCTGGAGGTGATAGGAATACAATCCTGTCCTGATAGTGCCTGACAGCCCAATAGCACCTTATTTCAATGTGACTAGTTTGGAATGTGAGGATGTGACTGTTCACTTCCTAGCTTATGGGTGCCTCTGCTGCTTAGCCAAAGGCCTTAGCCTAAGAACAGGGCCTCAGACTGTCACAGTAAGAGAAGGACCTTACACTGGCAGACAGTGATTTTGATTCGTTCTTTTATACCTCTAACTAGCCAAGTGATAAGAATACATCTAAATTCTTAAAGTACAGGCCTTTACAGACAGGCCTGAATATCTATATCCTAACAGTGGTCAGAGCTCTGGAGTGAAAGCCTCTTGGCCTGCATCTATTCCTGACATTGAAAGATTTGTTTTATGACCTTAGGCAACACACTCCACTTCTTGGTGCTTTAGTTTCTTCACCATTGAGGATAACCATATTTCCCTTCCTCCTGGGATTATGAGTCTTAATTAACTATTGTAAAGTGCTGTGAGCTCCTGCACATGCAAGGATCCCTAGAAGTATGTGTTATTTATTATTATTTGGATATTTCCTCCTGAATTAATCTCATGCCTGAACCTAAATCTTTGGAAGTATTTCTAACACAATCCACATGCAAAATCTCCCATTTAGCTCAAGGACTCCAGATCAGGACCATGAGGTGATGCTCTCTGGACAATTATATCTGATACCACTAAAGGCTCCTTCATCCAAAACCCCTGCGTAGTCACAGGAGTTGCAGTGTGGGATCAGACCAGGGCTTAAATTCAGCTGGAGCTGTCCAGAGCAGAGCTCTAGTAAATATTTGCAACCCTCCTGGAGTTTTCTTAGCATGTTGCCAGGGGAGGGCAGTGTGGGGGTGGGGGGGGAAGAGGACATAGAGGAATCTGGGAAATACTCTATCAGAATTTAAACCCTGGAATTAAGGGATCTCCAATTTCCAAGCAAAGACTTTCTAGATGGATATCTGGCTGCATTATCTATTGCTATCAGTCTCATGACCTTCAACCTCCTTCTAGAGTGTTAACACACCCTTCAGTAGCCTTTCTCAAGAATGTTCCTGTCACGGACATATGTAGAGCTGCAACCTGGATCTCCATTCCTACTTTTTCTGAACACTATGCAGTTACTCAGGCCTCAGCCTCAGATGCAGTGTTTGGCTCTATTGTACTGTCTTCAATTTTGGACTTGACTCCAAAGCCCCACACCTCCATAGAGAGTACTGCTCAGTGATTACCTAGAGTGAAGCACCCATAGGGACATTACTCAAAGAAGTGAAGGTTTGTCACATTGTGCAGTAACTGCGTTCCTTTGAGATGTGGGTACTCTACTACTCACCCTCCTCCCCTCTGCTTCAGAGTTCTTTGCCATGGAGTTTTGCATCAGAGAAGGAACTGAGGGCAGCTCACCCATGCAACTCTATACAGACACAGTGCAGAGCACGAGGCTTCATGGAGCACATGTGCAGACTGAATAGGCACGGCTACCTAAAATCTCTGATCTGAGGCACATGGAGCACATATTCACCTCAGTGGAGCACTCACGAGGACACACACCTTGAATAGGGTTGCCAATGTTCTTATTGCACAAAATCAAACACCCTTGCCCCGCCCCCTGCCCCACCCTTTCTCTGAAGCCCTGCCCCCTCCCTCCGGGACCCCTCCCTCCATCGCTCGCTCTCCCCCACCCTCATTCACTTTCATGGGCTGGGGAAAGGGGTTGGTATGTGGGAGAGGGTGAGGGCTCCAGCTGGGGGTGCGGGCTCTGGAGATAAGGGGTTTGGGGTGTAAGAGGGGGCTCTGGGCTGGGGCCGAGGAGTTTAGAATGCGGGAGGGGGCTCAGGGCTGGGGCAAGACGTTGGGGTGCAGGAGCGGGTTCGGGGTGTGGGCTCCAGGAGGGAGTTTGGGTGCGAGAGGGGGCTCTGATCTGAAGCAGGGGATTGGGTTTTGGGTGGGGGCATGGGGTGCGGGGTCTGGGAGGGAATTAGGATGTGGGAGGGGGCTCTGACCTGGGCAGGAGGTTTGGGGTTCAGGCTTCAGCCTGGTAGTGCTTATCTCAGGCAACTCCCAGTCTGCAGCGCAGCGGGGCTAAGGCAGGCTCCCTTCCTGCCCTAGCTCTGTGCTGCTCCTGGAAGCAGCTGGCATGGCTGCCGTGGTTCCAGGCCAATGAAAACAGCGGAACCGGTGCTCAGGCAAGGACAGAATGCAGAGCTTCCCTGATCGCCCCTGCTCCTAGGGGCCGCAGAGACATGCCATCTGCTTCCCGCAGCTGCGCGGAGCTAGGGCAGGCAGGGAGCCTGCCTTAGCCCCGCTGCGCCGCCGACTGGACTTTTAATAGCCTGGTCAGCAGTGCTGACCGGAGCCACCAGGGTCCCTTTTTGACAGGGCATTCTGGTTGAAAACTGGACTCTTGGCAACCTTAATTCTTGAAGAACCAGTTACTGCACAGGGTGAGTAGCCTTCTCTTATGGCTCAACCATACGCTTGGACACATGTACAGTTATAGTGTATTCTCACCTTAAGGGTTGGCTACTTTAGTTATCTATGTAATGTTTCACTGGGTCCAGATAATGTTGTTTCTGCTAGTATTTTGTTCTTTTCATATTTTCTGAATTTTAGTTGTTGTCAAGAGCAACAGTTTATATACCTCCTGAGTCATAAAGTATGATGTCTGAATTTTGTTTAAGTTCCTTAAAGCTGTTTTTATTCCACGTGAAATCATCAAGTGTCCAATTTTCAAAGTCTTCTATGAAGCAAAGAGACTACAAGGTGTGTATGTAGGAGGATGTTGTATGCATGTATCTTTGCGTGTTCTTATGTATGTGTATTTGCATGTATGCATGTATCCATTGTTGTATTTCTGTGCTTGTCTTCATCTGTGCATGTATGTACCCATCTGTGATTATGCACGTGGCATATGTACACTTTTATGTGGGTGTGTGTGCATACATATGTTTGTGTGCACTCACGTGTGCGTGTGTGTGTGTGCTTGTGCATTTGTCTGCGTGTTTATCATTGTGACTGTGCAGAAGTGTGCATGTGAGCACCTGTACAAGTCCTTGTGAATTTGGGTATGTTTTTTGTGCATGTTGATAAATGCAAACTAATGCACATTGGAAAACATAATCCCAACTATACATATAAAATGATGGGGTCTAAATTAGCTGTTACCACTCAAGAAAGAGATCTTGGAGTCATTGTGGATAGTTCTCTGAAAAAATCCACTCAGTGTGCAGCGGCAGTCAAAAAAGCGAACAGAATGTTGGGTGTCATTAAGAAAGGGATAGATAATAAGACAGAAAATATCATATTGCCTCTATATAAATCCATGGTACGCCCATATCTTGAATATTGCTTGCAGATGTGGTCACCTCATCTCAAAAAGGATATACTGGAATTCGAAAAGGTTCAGAAAAGGGCAGCAAAAATGATTGGGGTATGGAATGACTTCCATATGAGGAGAAATTAATAAGACTGGGACTTTTCAGCTTGGAAAAGAGATGATTAAGAGGGGGCTATGATAGAGAGCTATAAAATCATGACAGGTGGGGAAAAAGTAAATAAGGAAGTTTTATTTACTCCTCATAACACAAGAACTAAGGGACACCAAATGAAATTAATAGGCAGCAGGTTTAAAACAAACAAAAGGAAGTATTTTCTTCATACAACGCACAGTCAACCTGTGGAACTCCTTGCCAGAGGATGTTGTGAAGGCCACACCCAAACAGAGTTAAAAAAAGAACTA
Organism: Lepidochelys olivacea; assembly: GCF_965140295.1. Taxonomy (NCBI): domain Eukaryota; kingdom Metazoa; phylum Chordata; order Testudines; family Cheloniidae; genus Lepidochelys; species Lepidochelys olivacea. The sequence continues at coordinate 142,479,980 of NC_140412.1, read as the reverse complement.
GATAAATTCATGGAGGATAGGGCCATCAATGGCCATTAGCCAGGACGGGCAGGGATGGTATCACTAGCCTCTGTTTGCCAGAAGCTGGGAATGGGCAACAGGGAATGGATCACTTTATGATTAGCTGTTCTGTTCATTCCTTCTGGGGCACCTGGCACTGGCCACTGTTGGAAGACAGGATACTGGGCTAGATGGACCTTTGGTCTGACCCCCCGTATGGCCGTTCTTATGTGCACATTTCTCTTGTTAGAAAAAAATGTTGTGTTGGTATTGTTTAAATGTGTTTAATTCGTTGTTTTAATAATGTATATAAGATAAAGGTTATGTAAATCACTGGCTCTAATGAAATCCAATACGGAGTATATCATCTGTGACCCCTGGACTCCATCTTTGTAAGCAAATTTGTTTACAGCTTAGACACTGGAGCTCCCTGGCTCAAACCAGACAGAACCAGTTTTTCCTGCCAAAACCAACCCCCAACACTCTATTCCATCAGAACTTTTCCCGCCTTAAAGATTATATAAGATCTTGCTCAGCGCCTGCACGGGGCTGTCCATTCCAGTGGCAGCGTGCGCACGGTTGGGTCTTCCCAACGTTCCAGAGCTAGCGAGAAGAACATCATCTATCCTGAAGCAAGACAGAGAAAGGAGGGGCCTGTCATCATCATCATTCCCGCCACAGCAAAACCATTTTACCTGTGAGGGAATCCTGCAGCTTTCCTGGTGTCCATCATCCCAGAGGGTCTCCCCGCCTGCGACAAAGTCCACCAGTTGTCAGGACTCCCCAGTGGTCCTCTTCGAAGGCTCCCAATCAGCCAGAGAGTTGAAGGCCCTAGGCCTCGCGTCGGTGCATAGCATCCGCTGTGCCTGAATATAGTAGGAGAGGTTTCTGTATCGGGGTTTCATTTATTATTTTTCTGAACACCAAGGGAGGTTTTGCGGGTCTGAGCTTCAAGCTCCTAAAGCCAGTCACTGTTTCATTGTCTTGGTTAGGTTTGTATTTCTTCTCCCCCCCACCCCCATTTCTCCCAGTTTTCTGTACCTTTACCCTGAATACACTTACCTTTGTTTGCACCATATCACCTTGTCTTCTCTTTATTTTATTTACGTTACACAAGGAGGGCGGGACACCCTTACTGTAAATTAATCCACTGGCGGCAGATACAGGAGGGAGTCGAGTCTGCACCTTCTGAGAAAAGGGGCTTTCCTTTTATCTCCCCTTTACCAGTTCGAAAGTTTTCCTTTCTGAAGCGTTGCCTTATTCCCCTTGAGGGAACACTCTGTGTGTGTGGAGAGGAGCATGCGTCTGAGCCACACACGAAGGTATCTGCTCCTTTCGGAAACGCTTGTGTCCACGCCGATACAGTCGGCTAGACTTGAATAGTGGGTGTTCACGCACGTGCATATGTGTTTGCATGTGCGTGCGCACGTGTTGTGGTGTGTGCACAGGCGTAGGTGTGAGCGTTGCTGGCCTCTACTCGGGACACGTATCTCTTTGTTGCAGACACGCCGGGAATTACAGTTACACACACACACACACGCTCCCCAGGCTCCCGCCTCCCGCTCCCCTTTGGGCCAACAACGGCCCCGCAGCGTGGCTGGCGCGCGTCGGCCGCCGGAGGGCGCTGGAGGCGAGCGCGGCGCTCTAGGCCGCTGCGCTCAGCCGGGCTGGCTCTATGGTGCTCACTCTGCGAACCCCGCGGCCCCCGCCCCACCGCGGTCACACCATCCGCCCGCCGGCCGCGGCGCTGCGTCAGCCGGACAAGATGGAGACCGCCGAGGAAGGTAACGCGCTCGCTGGCCGCGATCACCCCTCCCCGGGCGCGGGGGCCAGGCGGGAAGGGGTCCCGGGGGGGGGCGGTGTTACACTCGGGAGGGGCCGCCCCCAACCCCGCGTCTGGGGCTGCAGGTGCCTTGCGGCGGCAGCGGGAGGACAGGGCGGGTGGGGGAGGTGTCCGTGCCGTTGTGCGCGTGGGGGGTCGGGGCAGTGTCGGGGACGGCGGTGCGTGGGGGGGGCGGTGCGTGCGGGGGCGGGGGTGTCTCTTATGTAACCGCTGCGGCGTTGGGGGTGAGTCCGGAGCCGGCGCTTGGGGGGCTGCAGGCAGCGGGGCCCACCGACGCTGAGCCGTGCCGGGCTCGGGGCCGGGTGGGCGGGGCGGCCGACCGGCCGGGGGCGCGGCTCGCCGTGCGGCGGGATCCCGCGGCCGCAGGGTTTATTGTGATGCCCAGCTCGCCGGTGCGGCGGGCGCTGCTGGCGGTCAAAGGGCGCTGGGCACTTCGGCGGAAAACTCCGCTTGTCGCGGAATGGGCGCTGGGCCGCTTTCAGTTCCCTCGGCAGCGCAGCAAAGTCACTCCGCCTGAAGGAGGGGAAATCTCGTGGAAGAGGTGCCGCTGTCCACTGTCAGACGTGTGTATTCACATCTCACCTATTCTCGGCCCCCCCAAATATCTTGTGATAGGGAAAAGTACTTGGTGCATCTTTACTTATGGCTTTTGGGAAAAGCTAAATGTATTCTGTGTAATTCTTAAAAGTGAAAGATGATTTGGAAGGCCTGTTTCTTTTAAATACAAATCTTGGGTAATGTCAACAATATAAGTGGTATGGGCTCTCAGCCCAGAGGTGGCAGATCCATGTCCAGATCCCTTTTCCTCAGCAGGAAGAGGGGAGACTGGAACTGGTGGTTTCCCATGTCCTCAGTGAGTAAGTACCCTAATTACTGGGCTAAAGTTTATAACGTAGGGGCCTCCTCTTTGGCTGTTCTGTGTGATGTTAGGCAGCCTCTGAGTGAGCGTGCCCAGTGGATCTGGCCCTACAGATATAGCAGCAACCATATTGGGTTAGACCAACGTCTCGAGCCCCAGGGTCCTGTCTTCTGTCAGTGGCCAGTACCAGATGCTTCAGGGGGAATGAACAAAAAATGACAATTTGTCCTCTGTCACCCATGCCCTGCTTCTGGCAATCAGAGATTTAGGGGAACACACAGCATGGGGTTGCATCCCTGACCATCATGTTTAATAGCCATTGATGGGCATATCTTCCATGAACTTATCTAATTATTTTTTGAACCCAGTTATACTTTGGGCTTCCTCAATATCCCCAGCAAAGAGTTCCACAGACTGATCCTGTGTTGCGTGAAGTAGTACTTCCTCATGCTTGTTTCAGATCCGCTGCCTATTCATTTCATTGGCTGACCTCTTAGTTCTTGCGTTTTGTGAACCAGTAAATAACTTTTCCCTATTCACTGTCTTCACGCCATTCATGATGTTATATATCTCTATCATATTTCCCCTTAGTCATCTCTATTCTAATCTGAATAGTCCCATTTTTTAAAATTTTTCCTCTTGTCGAAGCTTTTCCATACCCCTAATAATTTTTTATTTGACCATAAGCTTTCGTGAGCTACAGCTCACTTCATCGGATGCATTCAGTGGAAAATACAGTGAGGAGATTTATATACACACAGAACATGAAAAAATGGGTGTTATCATACACGCTGTAAGGAGAGTGATCACTTAAGATGAGCTATTACCAGCAGGAGAGCGGGGGGGAAGGGGGGAAGAAAACCTTTTGTAGTGATAATCAAGATGGGCCTGTATTTTCCACTGAAATGCATCCAATGAAGTGAGTTGTATCTCACGAAAGCTTATGCTCAAATAAATTGGTTAGTCTCTAAGGTGCCACTAGTACTCCTTTTCTTTTTGCGAATACAGACTAACACAGCTGCTACTCTGAAATCTAATAATTTTTGTTGCCCTTCTCTGTACCATTTCCATTTTTTGAGATGAGGCATCCAGAACTGCATGCGGTATTCAAGGTGTGGGTGTACTGTTTAAGCTGATTTAAATGATAGATTACATACCACAATTACTATAGTAGTTCTGCAATTTTATATTTGAATTTCTTCAGAACTCTTGAGTGAATACCACCTGATCCTGATGACTTATTGATGTTTAATTTATCAGTTTGTTTTAAAACGTCCTCTGACTCCTTAGCCTGGGACAGTTCCTGAGACTTGTTGCCTAAAAAGAATGGTTCAGATGTAGGAATCTTGCTCATATCTTCTGCAGTGAAAACCAATGCAAAACATTCATTTATCTTTTCTGCAAGGGCTTTGTCTGCTGTGAGTGCTTCATTCGCACCTTAATTGTCCAGTGGTTTTTTGGTAGGCTTCCTGCAGCTGATATATTTTTGCTATTTACTTTTTAAACTGTTATTCTCTCAAAAAATCAGTTAAATTGCTGGTGAGGGTTGAGGTTTGAGGTTGTGAAAAAGTGTAATAAAGAAGACCTGTAAATTTGCAAAAAAGAAAAAAATGTAGTTAAGGTATTTGTTGACAACCCTACAAAAATCAAGACAAGAGGCACTAGTTTTCATTTTTCTTCATGAATGTTGGGCCTACTTATTGCACACTGACGTTGACAGCATGAAGGCTGTCATTTTGAGGTAATGTAATCATGTATTTTATATTTCAGTTTCTTGAAAAAAAAGCATTAGAAAACTGGGAAATAAAATAAAATAGATACAGTCTACAACTTCCTGCAATTATTTTATCAAACAGGAATAGGTGACTATCAGTGGATCTGCACTTCATGGTCGTGCCCTTCTTTGTTGTTGACTCGATGCATTCAGCACTTAATGCTAAAGTCAGACTCTTTAGAATCAGTTAAAAGTGCACTTGCAAATGTTAAATAACTGCTTAGTCTTTTATACTGTCTTCATAATGGCCATATCTATTTTTGGACTTGTGATGAGGTGCACTGCAAATTTATCTTAAGTTTCAGCTGATTGTTTAGAACAGTAATGTTATTTATTAGTATGGGATTCTCTCAGAGAAAGAGAAAATGTTACTGCACTAGTTTTTTTAGTAGTGAAATAAACAAGCCTCTAGATAAAAGAGAATACATTGAATTGAGTCAAGTCAGAGGCCAGATCTACGCTAGAAAAATTACCGATTGCTGACACCAGTTGTCAGCAGCAGGTCCAACACTGGTTAAACTGCACAGCTTAATTTGCATTTGGAGAACAGGACACATAGTGTTCAGCACCATTTGAGAAAACCCTGGTTGACTTTCTTGGAATAAATTTCATTTTATTCATTGTTTTCTGAAATGGTGTTGATCATGAAAAGCCATGTTCTAAACTTGCAGTGTGCTGCTGCTACCTCTTCTCAGCAACAGGTAATTTTTCTAGTGTGGACCAGGCCAGACTGGCTAGTTCTTTAGTACACTGAGAATCATTAGGGCTGTTTCAGTAGGCCTCTGGAATACAGTATATAGGTTATGTCTAGTATGTTTGTATGTTACTCTGGAGCTTTATTTGCCCTCAAACTCTACAGTTGCTCTGAAGGCCTATCCAAAACACTTAGAGATTTTGCCCTCTCCTTCAAAGCTAGGACTTTGGCGCTCAGACCCTGGCATTCATCTTTCATTTCCAGGGAGTTTCCCTTTAAGAGTCTTCAGCTTCCTCCAGAAATAACTCATCAACAACTGTAGAGTCTGATAGCATCATGAGGGTATGGAGACTAGCTAGGCTTCCTCTCACTGCCCTGCAAAGCCAGGAGGACTTCAGGTGAACGTGGCCCAAACAGTCTCTCCTTTTCCCAGGAGCACCATGGCAGTGCCTTTACAGCCTCAGTATCCTTATTATGGCTTCATTTCTGGACTCTGAGCATCATGGGGTTGGGAGACTAACTGGGGTGGGAAGGGTGTGGAAAAGGGGGATGATTTGGGGTCAGAGAATGAGCAGACCTGAATGACAGTTTCGCAACCTCAGACCATAGTGGCATCAGAACATATGCTCCATAACTGAGCAAAGGATTTGCTGCTCAGTAGCACCTGACATGTTTATGGATTCACCTCTACTAATTGGGTAGCAGCAGAGTGTGTCAGAAACCTCAGAAACATTGGTTGCCTTCCTGCTGCACTCAATGGAGGTTGGGGCTTATATACAGAATAGGGTCTGAGAGACTCATGGAAATAGTTGTTTTAGGGAGGTGGGAAGCTATTAGTGCTAGCAATGGAGTATAGCCTCCTGAGGAGGATAAACAAAATAATAGGCAGCAAGCCCATTCCTGATGGCGGAGTGTGTAAATGTTGAAGGAGCTGAGGGGATACACCTGATAGGGATAGAAATTGTATGGTGGGCCATGAATGCTCACAAAATTGGGGTTGGAGTGCGGGCTCTGGGGTGGGGCTGGGGATGAGGAGTTTGGAGTGTCGGAGGATGCCGTGGGCTGGGACTAAGGGGTTCGGAGGGCGGGAGGGGGATCAGGGCTGGGGCAGGGGTGCAGGTTCCGGCTTGGGGTGCAGGCTCTGGGGTGTGGCTGGGGATGAGAGGTTTGGGGTGCAGGAGGGTGCTCCAGGCTGGGATTGAGGGGTTTGGAGAGCGGGATGGGGCTCAGGGTTGGGGTATGGGGAGAGGCTCGGGGGGTGCAGGCTTCGAGCAGTGCTTACCTTAAGTGGCTCCTGGAAGGAGTTGCATGTCCCTTCTCCAGCTCCTACGTGGAGGTGTGGCCAGGCAGCTCTGCACGCTGCCCCATCCGCAGGCACAGCACCTCTAGCTCCCATTGGAGCGCGTAGGAGCTGGAGCGGGGCTATGCCGTGGCTTCAGGGAACCATGTGGTGCGGCCCCAGCGCCCTGGCTGGAGCGGGACCTAGCTGCGTGGTGCGGCCCCCGACCCAGCACCCCAGCTGGAGGGGGCCGAACCGCGTGGTGCAGCTCGCGGGCCGGCTTAAAATGGCTCCGGGCCGTAGTTTGCCCACCCCTGTTGTAGTGTGATGAGATGCAATTGTGTTTGGGGTTTAAGGGGACTACTATAGTATATACAAAAGCATTAAATTTAACATTTGAACTTCTATAGCACTTACAAGTGGCATTTTCTCACTCAGTTGTGGGGAATGGATGAGTGACTTTTTCAAGTCCTGGTTCACTCTTACAGTTATCAGTTTGCCCCCTGTGTTAACAGTATATTGGTATATGTTGAAATGTAATAGCTGATAACTCTTTAAAAGTTGGATTAAAACTGTAGTTAGCATTCTCTGATTATATCTTTTCTAAACACATGCTGTTAACATCACGCTAATGAACTATATCAGGGGTGTGCAAACTATGGCCTGGGGGCTGCATCCGTCCCTCCAGACAGTTTAATCCGTCCCTCAAGCTCCCACTAGGGAGCAGGGTCTGGGGGCTTGCCCCACTCTGGCGCTCCAGCCGGGGAGCGGGGTAGAGAGCTTGCCCCACTCTGCGTGGCATCTGGGGCATGTCGCCCCTCTGGTTCCTATGTGCAGGGGTAGCCAGGGGGCTCCACACTCTGCCCCTGCCCCGAGTGCCCCCCTTCCCCCCTCCCGCAGCTCTCATTGGCCGGGAACCATGGCCAATGGGAGCTGCAGGGGCGGCGCCTGCAGACAGGGCCTGGCCATGCCTCCATATCGGAGCCGGAGGGGGGACATGTTGCTGCTTCTGGGAGCTGCTTGAGGTAAGTGCCGCCCAAAGCCTGCACCCCTGACCCCCTCTTGCGCCCCTACCCTAATCCTGATCCCCCTCCTGCCCTCTGAACCCCTCGCTTGCAGCCTGGAGCACCTTCCTGCACCTCAAACCCCTCATCCCCAGCCCCACCCCAGAACCTGCACCCCCAGCCAGAGGCCTTCCCCCCCGCCCCAGTCCGGAGACCCCTCCGTACCCTGAACTCCTCATTTCTTGCCCCACCACAGAGCCCGCACCCCCAGGCGGAGCCCTCATCCCTTCCCGCACTCCAACCCCCAATTTCGTGAGCATTCATGGCGCACCATACAATTTTCTTACCCAGATGTGGCCCTTGGGCCAAAAAGTTTGCCACCCCTGGACTATATTGTGTCACTATAAAACTGTCAAAACTCCATCACCACATGGCCATATCCATATGTGTATCTTTTATAAAGGAACTTTGAAACGCTAAAACTTCCATGTATATAAATCCAGTTTGTGGTGGTGGAGGATACTCCTATTGCTTTGGAATTAAATTTTAGTTTATAGGTAAATATATTAATCTCCAACTTTAGGCATCAGGATGCCAAAGAGAGATTTCTCTAATGGGGGAAATAGTAGACTGAGGTGTTGTATGCAGAGAAAAATAGTTAGGCAATCTGGCTTTAACAACTTTTGTCAAGATAAAGAGCTATATACAGCATAGGTTTCCCTGCACATTGCGTGTAAACAGAGGGGAAGATGAGAACTATATACACAAGTAGAAAACTATACTTGTTAAGCAGCTAGAACTCATTTTGAATGTTGCAATGTATAGGCAATAATGGGTGTAATTAATTTCAGGTGGCTGCCCTCCAGAGACAGAATAGATTGAAGCTGACTGTTGCCTTTACAGTCTGGATTATGTTAGCCTAATATATGCGTATATATTTGGATTTCTACAATAATAAAAAACACCTATCCAAAAGTTCTCAGCACCCTCTGACACAAGTTACGCAAACTTATTTTGACAGCCAGAAAGAAAATTCCTTAAAAAAAACACACAATTCCACTCTCCCCTCACCCTCATAGATATAACTCCATCCTTTACAGCAACTTCCACAAATTCATATGCATTGCAGCATGCCCTTCGGAGACTGTACTACCTCCAGCCTCCTTTCTTTGAAATCAAGGGAGAGATCTCTCCCAGCGCTATAAAAAACCCACCTCCAGGAGGGGAGTAGCTACCAGTGCTGGTGCACTGTCTACACTGCTACTTTACAGCGCTGAAACTTGCAGCACTCGGGTGTTTTTTCACACCCCTGAGTGAGAAAGCTGCAGTGCTGTAAAGTGGCAGTGTAGACAAGGCCTTAATAAACAAGCTGGTGCAAAATGTGGCAGCTTAAGTTTCTGAATTGATTTAAATTGTATCCCCATGTAGAGTGCATTGCAGTAATCCTGTCTTCAGGTGACAAAGATATGGATTAATATATTGTTTAAAGATTGCAGTAGCACTTACAAGCCCCAAACAAAGCTAGGGTCCCATTGTACTAAACACTGTACAAACAAATTGTAAGCTTTTTGGGACAGGGACTGTCCCATATTGTCTAAATAGAACAAGTTAGACAGTGTGTGTGAGGGTACAGAGTGGTGAAGTGACTTGGTCATGGTCACACAATGTCAGAGCTAGGAGTAAAACCCAGGTCTCCTGACTTCCACCCAAGTGCCCAATTCTTCAGACAGTGGTGCCCCCCTTCTGGGTTATTTTAGCAGGGTTGCAGCTGAAAAAAGTCACATTGCCCCATTCAGATGCATTTGGTTAAAAGTACTTTTGGACTCTGCTTTTATGTTTTCACTCAGCCATAACTGAGGTTAAAACACAACAGCCAGGCTGCATGCCCATGGAATAAATGGCAGACAAATGTCCTTAATCGGCTGTGGACATCCGCTTTGCTATCATTTGGCTACTTCCCCTAATCTACCAACATTATTTCAATTTTATGTGGATTGAGTTTTAGTCACCCAGTTTTCATCTATGTCCCAATCTGACCCCAACATTGGGATAGGCATTCAACAGCAGTGATTGGATTGGGTGATTAAAAAAGCTGGGTGTCATCAGTATATTAAATTACTACCTCAGAACTAAGCTTCTTAGGCTATGTCTACACGGCAGTGTAAGTCTTGGGTTAGTGCAGTGTTTCTCAAACTGGGAGTCCTGACCCAAAAAGGGGTTGCAAGGCTATTGTACAGGGGTCATGAGATCACAAAAAATATTACTGGAGGGAATGGGAGGGGGTACAGCAGCTGCCGCTCTCCGGCTCCTCAGCTCTGAAGGCAGCACCGCCACCAGCAGCGGCTCAGAAGTAAGGGTGGCAGTATCCTGAGTATGCTCCTATGAATACATACAGTAATTTGCTATCACTTTTTTTTTTTTTGGCGGGGGGCATTGTTACAGTCTGAAATATTTTCAAAGGGGTTTCCAGCAAAAAAAAAGTTTGAGAACCCCTGGATTAGTGGGACTCAAGTCAGCGGACTCATGTCAAGGAACCTGGGCTGAAGTGTCTACATTGCATTTTAACCCTACGTTAAGAATTTTTTGACTGTGCTCAAACCTAGGGCTCTGGCATCCACACTGCAGTGCACAGATCTGAGTCAAAGTAACCATATCCCAGCATATCTCGTTGCCACCTCCCCCCAGTGTTGAGACTCTAGCCCAGGGGTTCTCAAACTGGGGGTTGTGACTCCTTGGGGTCCAAAGGTTATGTGTGTGGGGGTCTTGAGCTGTCAGCCTCCACCCCAAACCCTGCTTCACCTCCAGCATTTATAATGGTGTTTAAATATAAAAAAAATGCGGTTTTAATTTATAAGGGGAGTCGCACTCAGAGGCTTGCTGTGTGCAAGGGGTCACCAAAACACAAGTCTGAGAACCACTGCTCTAGCCCTAGGAACATAGGAACATAGAATATCAGGGTTGGAAGGGACCTCAGGAGGTCATCTAGTCCAACCCCCTGCTCAAAAGCAGGACCAATCCCCAATTAAATCATCCCAGCCAGGGCTTTGTCAAACCTGATCTTAAAAACTTCTAAGGAAGGAGATTCCACCACCTCCCTAGGCAACGCATTCCAGTGTTTCACCACCCTCCTAGTCAAAAAGTTTTTCCTAATATCCAACCTAAACCTCCCCCACTGCAACTTGAGACCATTACTCCTTGTCCTGTCCTCTTCTACCACTGAGAATAGTCTAGAACCATCCTCTCTGGAACCACCTCTCAGGTAGTTGAAAGCAGCTATCAAATCCCCCCTCATTCTTCTCTTCTGCAGACTAAACAATCCCAGTTCCCTCAGCCTCTCCTCATAAGTCATGTGTTCCAGACCCCTAATCATTTTTGTTGCCCTTCGCTGGACTCTTTCCAATTTATCCACATCCTTCTTGTAGTGGACACAGTACTCCAGATGAGGCCTCACCAATGTCGAATAGAGGGGACGATCACGTCCCTCGATCTGCTGGTAATCCCCCTACTTATACATCCCAAAATGCCATTGGCCTTCTTGGCAACAAGGGCACACTGCTGACTCATACCCAGCTTCTCGTCCACTGTCACCCCTAGGTCCTTTTCCGCAGAACTGCTGCCTAGCCATTCGGTCCCTAGTCTGTAGCTGTGCATTGGGTTCTTCCGTCCTAAGTGCAGGACTCTGCACTTATCCTTATTGAACCTCATCAGATTTCTTTTGGCCCAATCCTCCAATTTGTCTAGGTCCTTCTGTATCCTATCCCTGCCCTCCAGCGTATCTACCACTCCTCCCAGTTTAGTATCATCCGCAAATTTGCTGAGAGTGCAATCCACACCATCCTCCAGATCATTTATGAAGATATTGAACAAAACCGTCCCCAGGACCAACCCCTGGGGCACTCCACTTGACACCGGCTGCCAACTAGACATGGAGCCATTGATCACTACCTGTTGAGCCCGACAATCTAGCCAACTTTCTATCCACCTTATAGTGCATTCATCCAGCCCGTACTTCTTTAACTTGCTGACAAGAATACTGTGGGAGACCGTGTCAAAAGCTTTGCTAAAGTCAAGAAACAATACATCCACTGCTTTCCCTTCATCCACAGAAGCATGGTGCACTGTGGGAAAACTATACTGTCTAGATTCATGGACAGGCTTGGATACTATTCCAACCAAATGACATTGACATAAATGGTATTATGTGCTTCGGGGTGGGAAGGGAAACTGGCTCATTTTGGGAGGAGAGAGGGTGGGGGGACAGTGCTTGTGAGAGGGAGTGGTCTTGATTGCCATGTAATGTGATGGAAAATAAATGTGTGGTTGGGGGTGGGGTGGAGAGTAGCACAATGGCTTTGTGATATGGCTTGACCATATCGGTCTTCACTGAAAACCCTGGAGGCTCTCTAGTAGTGTGCTTGTGCAAGCTGAAGATCACTCACTCTTCAGGAGGAACACCCTTAGTGGGATATATACTGCATCAGTGTCACCACCCCATTTAAAGTCTTCTAACCCTGGCTCAGCTGAACACTGGAGCTCCCATGTTCAACTGATGGTGCTTCTTACTCCCACTTTTCTAACAAGTCTCCAGAAGCAGCCAACATGGGTGACCCACTCGTCTGCTTAATAATCAAAGTTTTCATTTGTTGGCAATCCCTCACCAAGGGCCCCAGAAGTAGCTACTTCCTTCCATGCTCCATTCTGACCAGAGTGTGTGTCCCTGACCACATGACCCAGTGGGGGATCATTGCTCTCCTCCCAAAGATCCCATCCCTTAAAACACACACACACCAGCCTGGCTGTGGAGTGGTGAAGGACTTGGGGTGCAGTGTGCTCCAGCACCCCCAGGCAATTCCTTATCCCTGTCTTCCCACTAAAGGCTGCAGGGAAGTTTTGGGGCTGGCTCCCTCTCACCGCCCTCACAGTGCATGAACTCAGGTGCCCCTGCACATGCGGCCCCAGCAAGGGCAGGGGGAGCCCGGAAGCAAGAGCCAGAGCGTGGAGTGGGGACCAAGCAGTGCCCTGTGGATAGTATTGCCAGTTTTGGTTTGATATATTCCTGGACGTATTCATCTCATGACACAATCTTTAATTAAATATTCATCTTTAATTCCTGGAGACTCAAGGACAGTAGTGGAGGGTTGGCAACCCTATGCAGTGGAGCCAGTGATGAACTGCCAAAATCTTAACAGCTGGTTCCCTATAAAAAGTTCTGATTTAAGGGATGTGCCTCTGTCCTGCCCCCTCCCATTCCATCCTGCCCCCCAGGTTCCATCCTGCCCCCCCATCTCCCCAGACTCTCTCCTACCCCCTCCCACCCCCAGTCTCTGTCCTGCCCCCCTGTCCTCCCCAGGCCTGTTCTCCATCCCAGGTGCCAGCTGGTGGCACAGGAGTCCTGCAGCCCTTGCATCAGTGGGGTTGCTCCTGGCATGTGGGGCAAAGGCTGCCATCTGCCCAACTCCCCAGTGTGGGATGTGAGCGCCCCCGAGCAGCAGAGGCTGAACAGCCCCACAGTGCAGGAGGGGGAGAGACATGGGGGCTCACCCCAGCACGCCCAAGACAGCCTCCAGCCATGGCACCAGCCAGCCCTGCCCGGCTCCTGGGGCAGAGGAGGCTGCTGCTGCCAGGGGCCTGGCTCCCCAGCTGTATGCAGCGCCCAGTCACATGGTGCCTGATCTCCCTGCCCAGCACAGCCGGTTGTGCTTCCTGGGCGAGGCAGGAAGCAGCATGGAGCTCGGCCGCGGCTGCTGAGCGAGGTGGCATTAGATCGGCCTCTGCGTGCGGGGCCCTGGAGCGGCTGTCCATATGGCTGTGCAGTGCAAGTATCAGCCGCAGCCCGGCCCCTGCCCCGAGACAGGATGTGGGGCCCCGCAGCCCTTCCATAGCCCCACGCCCCCAAACAGTGCTGCTCCATGCACCCCACTCTAGCACCGAGCCCCTTCTCCAACAGCCCCCTTCTATAACACTGAGCCCTACACCATGCACCCTCCCTAGCGCCATGAGTTGGGGCCCCCTTGGCCTGGGGGGCTGTCCCAGCCGAGCCCCAGCCTGGATGGGACTTTCTTGGGCGGCGACTGCCTACCCAACCCCACCGCCCGCACCCCGCCCCCCCCCCCCACGTTCCCTGACCGCCCCCTCGGAATCTCCAACCGCTCCCTGCCCCTTATCCAATCTCTTCTCCCAGCCCCGGCCCGGCCCCCTGACCATGGCCCCTTATCCAATCCCTTCGCCCGGCCCGGCCCCCTGACCATGGCCCCTTATCCAATCCCTTCGCCCGGCCCCCTGACCATGCTGCTCAAAGCGGCAGGAGCTGCAGAGTTGCCCAGGAGTGGTCCAGAGCACTGGTGCCAGCGGTGTGGCATGCTGAGGCTCTGCGAGAGGAGGGAAGGCAGGAGAGGGGACGGGGGAGCCGTAACAACCGATTCTAAAACTGCTTCTAAATTTAACAACCTGTTCGCGTGAACCACTGAGTGGAGCTCCCAGCTCAGCCCAGCCTGCGGAGGGATGACCCCCAATATCCCGACAGCCAGGAGTCACCTCTGGCCTGGCAACTTTGCCACATGCTCCAGGCAAGCGCTGCGCAGCAGCAAGGAGGAGCAGGAGCTGGAGTCGTCATTGCAGGAGGAGCAGGAGCTGGAGTCGTCATTGCAGGAGGAGCAGGAATGGGGACCATGCTTGGCCAGGCAGTAATGATGTTCCCTGCAGTGCTATTACTCTGCCACCAGTAAGGGTGCGATATATCTGGAGGACACCCGGAACCCAAGTCAAGCCAAGGCCACATGTACATAGGAAAGCAATAGGACTCAGACCCTTGGCCCTAGCTTGACTCGGGTCCTGAGACCCTGCAGGGTCCTGAGCCCTAGGTTAGTACAATTGCAGTGTGGACGCAAGGGGGGTTTGCCTTGAGCTTAGGCTCAGACCTGGGCTTATACTGCTGTGTAGACATACCCTTGATGGCCCCCTATGCTTGTTCAACAGGAATGGGAGAAAAGGGAATCCTCTAGAACGGGTGGGCAAACTATGGCTTGCGGGCCGGATCCAGCCTGCCAGCTGTTTTAAGCTGGCCCTCGAGCTCCCACTAGGAAATGAAGTCTGGGGTTTGCCTCGCTCCAGTCAGGGCGCAGGGTTGGGGGCCATTCCACACGGCTCCCGGAAGCAGCGGCATGGCCCCCCTCCAGCTCCTCCGTGCTCCAGTGGCCTCCTCCGTCACTCCAATGGGAGCTGCAGGGGTGGTGCCTGCGGATGGGGCAGCATGCAGCAGAGCCGCCTGGCCATGCCTCCACATAGCAGCTGGAGAAGGGACATGCTGCTGCTGGAAGCACTTGAAGTAAGTGTCACCCAGAGCCTGCACCCCTGAGCCTCCCCCAACCAGAGCCCTCACCCCCTTCTGCACCCCAACCACAATTTTGTGAGCATTCATGGCCCGCGATACAATTTCTATTCCCCGATGTGGCCCTCAGGCCAAAAAGTTTGCCCACCCCTGCTCTAGAACATCTTATCAGTGCCCACAGGGAGGAGGAGCAATTGTTCTACACCATCTTTTGAGAAAACTCAATAAGAAAGTTATACTTACTTACCTAAGAGCAACACAATCCCCTCCCATTGCTGTCCACAGATGAGTCAGCCATACTTCATATGTGTAGTGATGATAATCCTGGGTAATAGTGATAGGTTAATAAAAAGGTCTCATCACTATGTCTTATGAGGTAATGAAACTAACAGGCAAATTCAGTGCTGACCACGTCAATCTGTAAAATTACTGATGCTGCATTCAGGATGTTTCTGGGCTTACTGAATTTTAGCTTTGAGGTCCATGTAAATGGTCCAGAGACCTGAATCAAATGTACCAAGTTATTCTTCCTCCTATCATCTCCTGAATTACTTACATTCTTATGGCCAATCACTGAAAACTAAACTTGGGGTGGACTGTCTTAGCCTCATATACAGAGGCTAGTGTTCAGTACATAATTTGAGGTCTGTGTATGAAAACAGCTATGTATTATTATTGCTTCTGACTTTTAGAGAAAGTAAAACATTAACCGTTTGAGTTCCAGCTGAGCACAAAAAGATACGAACATAAGCAGATGTGGCACTTTCTTGACTCTTTGACACAAATGTTTAACACAGGGCACGGAGCTGGTATTTTCATACAGATGATTTTTGGCTAGGATAATGACTCTTAAATAAAATATTTTATTTACTTAAGTGTTCCATCTGTATTGGTTGTGTTTAGCTAATTGTCAAGAGCATCTAGAGTTGGGGTAGGCTTTGTGTCTGCTCTTATAAATAGAAATAACATGTTTTTCAGTTCAGAAAATCTCCCACAGCTATGTTAACTCAGGAGAAATCAGGTGATAGGATTATGGAACAAGAGGCAGAATTTATTCTGCTCTTCTGTAGCTCCTGAAACCTATATTGCTTCTAATTAGGTAGAACTTGTGTCCACTTGATCAAGTATACCTTTCAGCTTTTGTCACTTTAAAGCAGTGGGGGTTTTTTTAATTTGTTTTTTAGTTCCACTAAAATGCTGAGAACAATAATTTAGTAGGGTCAGGGCTAGTATCCCAAATGACACATCCTTGGTTAGACCCCAGACCTTCCTGTCTTCTGTTTACTTTGCATAAAACTTCTACAACTACTCTCAGCTTCCAGTGCCAAGTTGAGAGACAGCTGTCTGGGAGCATCAGCTTATGTCCTTAGATGACCCCATGCGTTGCTGTTTTAGCAGTACAAATATCTTCACATCCAGTGTGCTCATGCATGCGTCCTCCACAGTTGTGTGTTTGTATATACTTGTTAATTCCAGAACCTTTCAATCTTTTGTTTTTGTGTGGTAGAGATTTTTATCAGTTTTTCACAGTGGCAGGGTGTTCAGGAAGAAGATGCAGAATTCTGTTCTGCTTTTCTGGAGATCATAGGATCTTTATTTTGCCAAGTTCAAAATATGTCTTGTGTATTTTTCAGTTTATTTTCATTTTAAATTGGCATGGTTTTATTTTACTATATGGCATCATCCTTGACCATAATGCTATATTTTCCATTATTTTTTATTCTTAATTTATTTTGATATTAAATATGTGAGAAACTTTAAGCAAAATGATAAGTTTCTTGTTTTGGCCCGCAGACATATGTAGGGTGTGTCGGTCTGAAGGAACACCTGAGAAACCCCTCTATCATCCGTGCGTGTGTACTGGCAGTATTAAATTTATTCATCAAGAATGGTAAGTTTAAATTTTTTAAACAAAACACAAACGTTTTCTAAAAGGGATACGTGTTAGGTCTTCAGAATAACTAGTATGTAAGCAGAAAAGTTAGTTTGTGGAAAAATTATATTTAAATGTAAACTTTTGGATGGTTCTTACAGGTTAGCTCACATTGCCTGCTTTCTGTCTCTGTAGAGTAAAGAGCATGTGAAAACCAAAGTATGTGCACCTACATGTTGTAACAATCATTCCTGCTTACGAATACAGTAGTATTTTACTGGTAGTCTTTTATAAACTGTGCGCATCAGGAAGACGGCTAACTAAACTTACTAAATTATTAGTATATCTTTCTGCACCTTTATGGATATGAATTAGAGTGTAAAGGTCTAACACCCAAGGGTAAATATTATATTTAAACTTTTAAAAATCTTATAATAATGCAATGTTATGATTGCACAGTTAATCATGAAAATGCCAAAGTTAAAGCTGCCCCCCAGTGCGATTGTATTATGATAGTGGTTAATTACACAATCGCTTACTATTTCAATCTTAGATATGCAAGTGTACTTTGTACAAACAATCCTCAGAGGGAGAAAAAATAATTACAGGTCCACATTAATAGAGGTGCATGTGCCTTGTGTGTGTTAGCCTTTTGGATAGTAGTGTCTATAAGATTTGAGCTAATGCACAGCCGAGGAGGGCACATCATCAGTAGCACAAACACATCTGCTTGAAGAGTCACAATTACCAGTGGTAGCCCACCCTCTTTTTCCATTCTTGCATACCAATTTCATTTTCATAGTGGGCCAATCTATCTGTATTGATTTAACAGGCTTAATATATTTGATAAATTCATAAATACAATTATTAGCTTTTCAACTGCAATTTTTTTAGACTTGAACTTTTCACAAGTATCAGGAAATCAATTGTTTGGATGTCTTAAATTTTTAAGTGCAGACACATTTTAGCCCTGTGTTTGTGTTTCTTTGCAGCTTAGTTCAGTGGCTGAAACACAGCAGAAAAGAATACTGTGAATTATGTAAGCACAGATTTGCTTTCACACCAAGTAAGTATGTAACACCTTTTCTAGCTTTTTCAACACTTTTGTTTCCTTATTTTCTTATTTGTGATATTTAGAGTAGTGATTGGCCTTTTTAATTTTTTTTTTATTTCTAAGTGTATCTGTGTTGATAGTTTTGGACTATGTCTCTTATTCTTGTTTGACCCACAGCTCTTTTGAGTAGATCACAATATAGGCTTTAAAAAAGTTTTTTCTTTGTAGCAAATAATACTGAATTTTTTTTCATCCACCTAGTTTCAAAGAGAGAATATTCAGTATCTTTTTGTTGATGCCCCCAATTCCAGTTCATGGACGGTCAGCTAAGTTTAAATAAATTAATGCATACAGTTCATTTTCAGTTGCAGTGTATTAAGCAGGAGTAAAGTTCTGAGGAATCTGGAAGTTTTAGACTGCTAAAATGAGGTGAACCAAACCTGTAATCTATAACTGACAAACTTTTTTCAATTGCCTTTGAAGTATCTATCTGTAAGAACATTACTTGGTAAGATACTAAGTCAATTCTGCTAACTTCTTCCTAGCAACACAATCGACACTAGCAATGTGAGTTGATTAATGTACCTTAATGTTCTCCATTCATTCTACTGCCGCTTCAGTCAAGATTGAGTAGCTACCACAAATAATTGTTTATCATGTTAGGTTCAGCTAACGAAAATCAAAGTTAAGCAATTTAGTTAATTTTTGAAAACCATAGACTCAAGAGCTGACCTGCTCTGTATGCAGTTTCTGATGGGATGCAGTGTTCTGTTCTACTGGGTGACAAGAAAACTAACATTGGACAAGGTGTCAAATAAGTAAGGCCCCTGACCTGTGTGGCACATTAGGCCCCAATCATTCCGCATTGCCCCCTCATTGCCTGTCGGATCAGTACAATACTCCTTGTGTTTTTTATTTTGATTCAGTTTACAGTAGAACCTCAGAGTTACGAACACCAGAGTTACGAACTGACGTCAATCACACCCCACATTTGGAACCAGAAGTACACAATCAGGCAGCAGCAGAGACCAAAAAAAAAAAGCAAATTACAGTACAATACTGTGTTAACTGTAGACTACTAAAAAAAAATACTTCTGTGTACTAAAGTTTCAAAGCTGTATTAAGTCAATGTTCAGTTGTAAACTTTTGAAAGAACATTTTGTTCAGAGTTACAAACAACCTCCATTCCTGAGGTGTATGTAACTGTGAGGTTCTACTGCACTTTATGCTGCTGCTCCCAGATTCTAAGATTTAAATGTACTGCATGAAGAGACTTTTTTTTTTTAAACTAATGAGTCCCTGCATTCTAGGAACTGGCTGGGATGGGGAGGGAAACTGGCAGTTTCAATAGTTGGAGTTTTTTGTTATCCAGGAGGCAGTTTGGCTCTTGCTGCTGGAGGACAGGTGATGCATCTTTTTTTTCCCCCCTCACCCTCTGGATTCAGTTTCCTCTATCTCCAACCATCTAGGGGTTGGTTATAACTAGGGGTTATTCTCCGTTCCAGGAGCCCTTTATACCAACTAGCTGTCACCTTGTAACACCTACCCCAAAATCTGTCAAAGCAACCATAACAATGTAAAAGCGCATTAAACTGATGCTACTACTAACATGATCAGAAATTAAATAGCTAATGTTGACAGTTTGGGGTTAACACCAAACAGATGAGTGGAGCATTTAGCATCTTTCAGAGTTAGTGTTTCAGACTGGTTGGTAGACTGTGACATATGTTATTGAATTGGTTATACTTGCTTCTTGATTATACTTCTAGCTTGCAAGGGTTCCCTCTTAAACCTTAAAAAATGAGGCCGATAAAAATTATTTTAAAAAAATCAGTTTATTTAAATAGTTTTATTTTTTTTTAAATAAATTTTCTTAAAATTAAATTTGAAATTAGGACAACCTATGCTCAGGCCTTAACTTATTATAATTTATTAACATAATTTAAGTTAAATACAAAATAAAATATTACAGTACATGTTTGCTGTCAAGTTTTAAGGAAAGTCAGACTACAGAGCTGGTGGAAGTCACGAACTAAGCAGTTTATTGCAATGGGACCAGCTTTTAATAGCAGTAGCCTCTTCTGTATGTGCAGAGAGAATATTTTCTTCATTTCATTTTCTTCAGCTAGTTCTGTTCAATAGCTAGTTGAGAAAACAATTAGGAGTTAAAAAAGTAGGGATGCTTGTTTTACAATCTCTGAATAAACACTGAGTGTAAGAAGATGAGATGTACTCATGCTAAAATCTTGTAGAACATGGTGACCAGAAACAATCAGGTAAATTCATTAACTACAGATATTTCCTTTATTTAAGAAATCAGTTAGTTTTAAATGCAAAACATGTTTTGATAAACTTTGACTAACTTTTTTCTTGTGTATTCAGCATTTTTAATATAGTTTTATTTAATAAAAAAAATTAAAATGCTGTTTTTGTGTATTTTAATTGAATTTGAATGTCCATCCAAACAGACCTTGACACAAATCACAACTAAATCATTAATCATCTGGTAAATAAGAAATGCATCATTCATCATTTTCTAGTATAATAAAAATTAGGAATCTGAATAAAGAAGTTAAACTATATAGTTGCACAAATAAATGTGTATATAATCCTCTGGTTACACTAAATTTGGTCCTACTTTTTGCTAAAGGCTATTTTTAGTTGCAACAGAAAATCCACCTTGATTCTGGGGTACAACTGTATGGTATTCTAAGAGCAATCCATAATTTTTCAGCAATCAAAAGGCCAACTAATCGAATTTTACATGGGGCTCTGTTAATAACTGTTCCTTAAAATATATCTGCAAAACAATGGAAGTATGAGCAATACAGCACTTACTTCTAAAGAAGGCAGGGGGCATTTAAACACAGATATGAAAGGTGAAGAGAAAGTTTGAATGCTTGTGCACATATGTATTCCAGTTAGGGTGTGTGCGCATCTAGTGCATTTGAGTCAAAGATGATTGGTCAGCAGTACCCACTGGGGTGATTCCTGTACCCTGAGTGTCCTCGTGCCTCCAGTTGATTGCATAAAGGGTGGGGCCACCCTGACCCTTCTCAAGTTCTTCTCATCATCTACTGCTCTTTGTCATTCAGCACTTATTAGCACTCATATATAATTAGCTTAGTTTACGTAGCAGTTAGTGATAGGCTTTTTTAAAATAGTGTTTCCTTTTCTCTCTGAGTTTTTGAGGTAAGTCTCTTCTCTATTTCCTTGGGTGG
This sequence comes from Lepidochelys olivacea, assembly GCF_965140295.1. Taxonomy (NCBI): domain Eukaryota; kingdom Metazoa; phylum Chordata; order Testudines; family Cheloniidae; genus Lepidochelys; species Lepidochelys olivacea. Next base: position 142,459,052 of record NC_140412.1, on the reverse strand, counting down.
TATTCCTGTACTACTACTGCTGCTGCTGAAGTTGTTAGTCAGAAAATCCCCAGGTTTTAAAAAACATCTGTTCTCTCAGGCTGTTATGCCGCTAAATGATGGATGTACAATGGTTCCTGTTTTGTTTAGAAGGCCGCTCTCCAGAAGAACAAAGAACCTGCCCCCTGAACACCTCCTGCACCCCAACCTCCTGCCGCACCCTTCCTGCACCCGGACCCCCTGCCCTGAGCCCCCTGCTGCACCCTGCACCCCTCCTGCATCCCCTGGGGGCAGGGAGGGGGCGAAGTTGGGGTGGGGATTTCGGGGAAGGGGTTGGAATGGGGTCATGGAAGAGGTGGGGCAGGGGAGGGGCCTCATGGAAGAGGTGGAGTGGGAGCGGGGCCGGGGCAGTGGGGGAGTCGGGGGTCAGTCATGCGGCCCTCAGGCCAATGTATTAGTCCTCATGTGGCCCTCATGGTCATTTGAGACCCCTGACCTAGGCAATATGATCCAGCTTGGGAAAGACACAAATTTCCTAAGCTTCTGCCACACTTGACCTCTCATCAGCATTTGCAAACCTCAAAGCAGCAGAGTTAACTACTTACTCAGGAGCAGAATTCATGTTGTACCAGATCTTCCCAACCTGTCTCCTCCCTTTGGGAATTAGTAGTACCACTTCCAAGGTGTCTGGAATGCCATCACCTCAGATTATTGGGTTCTAGACATTGTGGAATTTGGGATTAACCATTCCCTTTCAGTCCCCCATTCACCTTTCCACTCCCTGTTCAGGGACCCTTATGAGATTGTACAATCTCTTCTTGATCTTGGAGTTATAGAGCAGGTCTTTCCACAGCATAGGAGAAGTGTTTCTTATTCTTATAATTTTCTCATCCCTAAAAAGAAAAAATCTAAGGCCTATCCTAGACCTAAGAGACCTGAACACCTTCATCAAAACGATGATGTTCAGGACAGTATTCCTTCTCTCAATTTGAATGACTGGTATGATACTCTTGATCTACAGAGTGCCTGTTTTTGAGTGTCTATCCAGCCCAGCCACAGGATATATCCTAGGTTTTCGGTGTGGGGATCGCCACTATCCATATACAGTACTTCTGTTCAGCCTCTCATCAACCCCCAGAAGTTTTTGTAAAGCTTGTGGCAGTGGCTTACCAAAGGGTATCCAGGTATTCCTGTATCTGGATAATTGACAAATCTGTTGTCACTAAAGGCAAAAAGTCACAGATAGCATCCATCAGTTCCTGGCGCTACTCGGTTGAGTCTGGGAAATAAACATAGACAAATTGATAATGTGTCTAATTTAGAGAATTGAGTTTATTGGGGCCATTCTTGACTCAACATCTGCAATCACATATCTACCTCAGGGAATGTTCCAGTCCATTTTAACCCTGTGCACCAGTCTGTGGTCTCTCCCGAGAACAACAGCGAGATTCTGTCTCAAGCTGCTGGGACACATGATATCCTGCACACATGACTGAGCTTGCCAGAGTTCTTTGCATGCACTAGTTGAATTTACACCGCCAATGGACAGCCCTGTTTGAGAATTGCCTAACTTGGAATATATATGTATACAACCACTTGAATAAACAATTACTTACCTCTACAATAACTGGTACGTCAAGATGTACCATGTACATATATATATTCCATGACTCACCCTCCATCCCTGCTACTCTGAGTATGATATCAACTAGGATTCTGGTATGAAGGAAAGGGGGGGGAAGGGAGGGTGGCCAGCCCTGTCCTTCATGCCCTTCATTGGAGGCACCGAGAGCACATAAAGTGCATGAACTCCCCTGATGGGTACTGCTGACCAAAAGTATCTGGCTCAAGTGCACTGGACAGACACACATGAAGTGGAATATAATTGTGCACCACACATCTCAAAGAACCACAGTTTCTATATATTAACAATTTAGTTCACTTAAAAGCCCAGTAAAAAGGGGGAGCAATCCCAAATCAATTAGAAAACATACATCTAGATCTAAAAATATGTACATAAGCATGTGTTAAGGGGAATGGAAATACTTTTTACCTGTCAAGGCTTAAGTTTCAGTCCTTGGGTCTCTCTCTTCTATAACATCTGGTGACCTCAGTTAACACTGAACTGTGCAGGAAACTGTGTTCTTTACACTCCTTTAGGTGTGAATGAAATTATTATTTGTAAGTGGGACAGGAACAGAACCCTCAGGTCTTGGCAGAATGAGTTGATTTCAGCAGTTGTGTATTAAAGTAATTGGCCACAACTTGAAAATCAGGTCACTTAAATACATGTTTGAAAACAAATTCAGAAGAGTAGTCTACACTACGAAGTCTACACTACTTCTGACCACACTACGAAGTCAGAAGTCTACACTACGAAATTAGGTTGTTTTTATAGAAGTCGATTTTTAGAAATCGATTTTATACAGTTGATTGTGTATGTCCTCAGTAAGCACATTAAGTCAGCGGAGTGCGTCCTCAATACCCTGGCTAGCATCGACTTATGGAGCGGTACACTATGGGTAGCTATCCCACAGTTCCCGCAGTCTCCGCTGCTCATTGGAATTTTGGGGTAAGCTCCCAATGCCTGATGGGGGAAAAAACATTGTCGCGGGTGGTTTTGGGTACATGTCGTCAGTCGCTCCTCCCTCTCTCCATCAAAGCAATGGCGCCTTTTTTCCTGGGTTACCCGTGCAGACACCATACCAAGGCAAGCATGGAGCCCGCTCAGCTCACCGCTGCTTTTGCGAGCATTGTAAACACCTCATGCATTATCTTGGAGTATGTGCAGAACTGGGCTAAGAGACGCCAGCACGATGACGATTGTGATGAGACATGGACACAAACTTTCCTGAAAGCATGGGCTGTGGCAATTGGGACATCATGGCGGCAGTGGGGCTGGTTGATACACTGGAACGCTGATTCTGGGCCCAGCAAACAAGCACAGACTGGTGGAACCACATAGTGTTGCAGGCATGGGATGATTCCCAGTGGCTGCGAAACTTTCACATGCGTAAGGCTACTTTCCTCGAACTTTGTGAGTTGCTTTCCCCCACCCCCCGAAGCACAGGAATAACAAGATGAGAGCTGCCCTGACAGTTGAGAAGCGAGTGGCGATAGCCCTGTGGAAGCTTGCAACGCCTGATGGCTACCGGTCAGTCGGGAATCAGTATGGAGTGGGCAGGTCTACTGTGGGGATTATTGTGATCCAAATAGCCAGTGCAATCACTGACATTCTGTTGTCAAGGGTAATGACTCTGGGAAATGTGCAGGTCATAGTGGATGGCTTTGCTGCAATTGGTTTCCCTAACTGTGGTGGGGCGATAGACGGAACGCATATCCCTATCTTGGCACCTGACCATCTTGGCAGCCAGTACATAAACCTCAAGGGGTACTTCTCATTGGTGCTGCAAGCACTGGTGGAACACAAGGGACGTTTCACCAACATCAACGTGGGATGGCCGGGAAAGGTGCATGCCGCTCTCATCTTTAGGAACTCCGGGCTGTTTGAGCAGCTGCAAGAAGGGACTTACTTCCCAGACCAGAAAATTACCGTTGGGGATGTTGAAATGCTAATAGTTATCCTTGGGGACCCAGCTTACCCCTTACTCCCTTGGCTCATGAAGCCGTACACAGGCAGCCTGGACAGTAGTAAGGAGCAGTTCAACTATAGGCTGAGCAAATGCAGAATGGTAGTAGAATGTGCCTTTGGACATTTGAAAGCTTGCTGGCGCTGTTTGCTGACTAGGTTAGACCTCAGCGCAGCCAACATTTCCATTGTTATTGCTGCTTGCTGTGTGCTTCATAATATCTGTGAGAGTAAGGGAGAGACATTTATGGTGGGTGGAAGGTTGAGGTAAATCGCCTGGTGGCCGATTTTCAGCAGCCAGACACCAGGGCAATTAGAAGAGCACAGATAGGCACGCTGCGCATCAGAAAGGCTTTGAAAACCAGTTTCATGACTGGTCAGGCTATGGTGTGACAGTTGTGTGTGTTTCTCGTTGCTGCAAACCCTCCCCCTTTGTTGATTTTAATTCCCTGTAAGCCAACCACCCTTCCCCCTTCGATCACAGCTGGCAAAGGAAAAAAGTAACTATTGTTTTGAAACCATGCATTCTTTCTTTATTAATTAAAAAAAAAAAAGTGAGATAACTGACAAGGTAGCCTGGGTGGGGTGGAGTGCAGGAGGAGGGAAGGACAAGGGCACACTGCTTATTGTAGCCACACTACAAATCAAAACTGCTTGAATGACAGCCTTCTGTTGCTTGGGCCATCCTCTGGAGTGGAGTGGCTGGGTGCCCAGAGCCTTCCCCCCACCGCGTTTTTGGGCGTCTGAGTGAGGAGGATATGGAACTTGGGGAGGAGGACAGGCAGTTATACAATGGATTCAGCGGGGGTCTGTGCTCTTGTTGGCTTTTCTAGAGCTCCAACAGACGCTTCATCATGTCTGTTTGCTCCTCCATTAGCCTCAGCATCACCTCCTGCCTCTGCTCTTCGTGCTCACTTAATGCTTTCCTGGATTCTGCCACTGAATGCCTCCATGCATTCAGCTGTGCTCTATCAGTGCAGGAGGACTGCATGAGCTTGGAAAACATGTCAGCGTGAGTGCGGGTTTTTGTTTTGGTTTGGTTTTGGTTTTTTTTTTGCCTTCTAATCTGCGATAACCTCAGGGACAGAGATGACAGGGGGAGCATAGAAACATTTGCACCTGCAGGGGGATAAAAAGGGAGAGTAAAATTTAAGATGATACATTTCTGAGAACAAAAGGGAGACTCTTTCACAGTGAATCAAGCAATTCACAGCAGACAGCACACGTGCTTTAGGTACAAGGTCTCATTTTGCCTTTTATGTTGAGCGCCTGCCAGTATGGTGACACATCACACATGGCTGAGCAACAGAATTTGGTTTCCAGGCAGCCATGGTAAGCCTTTTGGTACGCGGGGTTGGCTTCTTACGCCTTCATAACATGTGGGAATGGTTTCAAACTGCAGCACCATCCTTTCCCATAGCAAGCAACGCTGGTTGGGTTTGCCATTTGAAAGGAGGGGCTTTGGTTTTTGGGTGGGTGTGCAGTACACTTCTTCTCCCACTCCACCACATAGCTATTCTCTGGGATGATCCCTTCATCCATCCACCCGCTGTGTGGCTATTCTCCAGGATGATCCCTTTTAGCCAAGCGCAAACAACCCAGCATGAATGGGGTCCTTTTACTGTTCCCTTACAAAAATTCCCCTATTTCAACCAGGTGACCATGAATGATATCACTCTCCTAAGGCTAACACAGAAAGATAAAGACCGAATGTTGCTTTAATGCGACCAAAACACAGGACCATTCGCTGCCATGCTTTGTGCTGCAATGATTCCAGAGTACTTGCTACTGGCTTGGCGTGGTAAAGTGTCCTACTGTGGAGGACGAAATAAGGCAGCCCTCCCCAGAAACCTTCTGCAAAGGCTTTCAGAATACCTCCAGGACAGCTTCATGTGTATGTCCCTGGAGGATTCCAGCTCCATCCCCAGACACGTTAATAGAATTTTCCAGTAGCTTTACTGGCTGCGAATGCATTCCAATTCTTCAGGGCAAATCAAACATTGAGCACTATTGCTTTTAAACCCTGTACTGTAGTTACAGATGTGCACTCACCAGAGGTGCCTTCTCCGCCTTCGGGGTCGGGGATCCCGCCTTGGGAGGGTATTGGTTCCAGGGTGATGAAAAGGTCCTGACTGACGGGGAGAACAGATTCACCGCTTGCCTGCTGTGCATGCTTCTCTTCCTCATCCACAAAATCCTCCTCCCTGTTGCATGAGACTCCCCCCTTGCAGATGTCCATGGAGGGGGGGGGTAGTGGTATGGTCCCCCCCAGAATGCCATGCAGCTGATCATAGAAGTGGCATGTATGGGGCTCTGACACAGAGCAACCATTTGCCTCCTTTGTCTTTTGGAAGGCTTGCCCGAGCTCCTTAACTTTCACATGGCACTGCTGTGTGTCCCTGTTGTAGCCTCCACCATGCCCTGTGCGATTTTGGCATATATATTATCATTTCTTCTTTTTGATTGGAGTTCAGCCTGCACAGATTCTTCTCCCCATACAGCAATCGGATCCAGTGTCTCCTTTTCGGTCCATGCTGGAGCTCGTTTGTGATTCTGGGGGGACTGCATGGTCACCTGTGCTGCTGAGCTCGCCATGCTGACCAAACAGGAAATGAAATTCAAAATTTCCTGGGGCTTTTCTTGTGTATCTGGCTAGTGTATCGGAGTTGAAAGGACTGTCCAGAGCGGTGACATTGGAGCACTCTGGGATAGCTCCCGGTGGCCAATACCGTCTAATTGCATCTGCACTACCCCAAATTTGACCCAGCAAGGTCGACTTTAGCACTACTCCCCTCACCAGAGAGGAGTACAGAAGTTGATTTTAAGAGCCCTTTAGTTTGACGGAACGGGGTTGGTTGTGTAGATGCATTTATTTTAAAATTGACCTAATGCGGCTAAATTTGACCTAACCCCATAGTGTAGACCAGGGCTTAGTGTAATTCTAGACATCCATTTTTTAAAAATTGCTCTTAGTTGTGGTTATTCAGTCTACGTGTTGACTGAACAATAATTGTAAACATCATTTGAAATTTTTTTCATTATTTCTGTAAAAAGCCTTTCAGTTCGCTTTTAGCTAACTGTTCTTTCTTCTCTTTGGGTTTCCGAAGACCAACTGTTCCACACTCCCCCACTTGCCTCCATGTAATACCCTAGCATGCACTCTAACATCACACCAAAGAGTCATGAGTACTGGAGCTTGCCTACTGAAAGAGAGAACTTTATTTCCCACTATTGTATAATTTTTAAAATCTTTCACTATTTCTACCTGACATCCTGTGGGATGTGAACTAAGAGCATTAAAAACTAGGGCTATCAAGTGTTAATTTAAAAATTAATCATGATTAATCGTGCGTTTAAAACAACTAATTGTGATTAATCGCTTTGTTAAACAGTAATAGAATACCATTTATTTAAATATTTGTGGATATTTTCTACATTTTCAAATATATTTCAATTAAAACAGAATACAAAGTATACGGTGCTCACTTTATATTTATTTTTTATTGCTAATATTTGCACTGTAAAAACAAAATAGTATTTCAATTCACCTAATGCAAGTACTGTAGTGCAAACTCTTAATCATTAAAATTGAGCTTACATTTGTAGAATTATGTACAAGAATAACTGCAGTCAAAAATCAAACAATGTAAAACTTTATATCCTACAAGTCTACTCAGTCCTACTTCTTGGTCAGTCAATCGGTCAGACAAACAAGTTTGTTTACACTTGCAGGAGATAGTGCTGCTCGCTTCATGTTTACAGTGTCACCTGAAAGTGAGAACAGGCGTTCACATGGCACCGTTGTAGCCAGTGTTGCAAGATATTTATGTACCAGATATGCTAAACATTCATACGCCCCTTCATGCTTCAACCACTGTTCCAGAGGACATGCTTCCATGCTGAGGACTGGTTCTGCTCGATAACGATCCAAAGCAAATATGTGTTCATTTTCATCATCTAAATCAGAAGCTACCAAGAGAAGGTTGATTTTCTTTTTTGGTGGTTCGGGTTCTGTAGTTTCTGTATCAGAGTATTGCTCTTTTACGACTTCTGAAAATATGCTTCACACCTCGTCCCCCTCAGATTTTGGAAGGCACTTCAGATTCTTACACGTTGGGTCGAGTGCTGTAGCTATCTTTAGAAATCTCAGATTGGTACGTTCTTTGCATTTTGTCAAATCTGCAGTGAAAGTATTCTTAAAATGAACCATGTGCTGGGTCATATCCGAGACTGAGTGGACTTGTGGGATCTAAAGTTTTACATTGTTTTGTTTTGAGTGTAGTTATGTAACAAAAAATCTACATTTGTAAGTTGCACTTTCACGATAAAGAGATTGCTTTACAGTAGTTGAATGAGGTGAATTGAAAAATACTACTTATTTTGTTTATAATTTTTACAGTGCAAATATTTGTAATAAAAATAATATAAAGTTAGCAATGTATACTTCATATTCTGTGTTGTAATTGAAATCAATATATTAGAAAATGTAGAAAAACATCCAAGAATATTTAATAAATTTCTATTGGTATTTCTATTATTGTTTGACAGTGTGATTAAAACTGCAATTAATCGTGATTAATTTTTTTAATCACGATTAATTTTTTTTTAGTTAATTGTGTGAGTTAACTGTGATTAATTGACAGCCCTAATGAAAACATAAGTATGAAAAATGCATGATACCAAGGGTGTAGGGTGGTAGAAATAGGTTTGTCTGGTCTTCGGATGGACAGTTTTATATAAAGCAAAAATAACTTGCTCACTTTCCCGTCCAACACATTCTGCAATGCTGATGAATGGTGGGTGTGGCATTGCCAGCTGAATGAATACTGGGCTATTAAATGGAAGGAAGCCAGTAACGGGGTATCACCTCTTCAATCCCCAAAAGACTAACTTGTAAGTTAAATAACATGTTCTGAAATATGCCCTTGCCTTGTGTGAATTAAAAAATCAAGATGTCTTTGTACCTTAACCTGAGTAGTGTTTATATTGTTGTAATCCTTATTCTTTCTCACTCATTCCCTTCCGGCTGTTTGTCAACGTTCATTCGTATGTTCACTGTCTTGGTTTATTGAAGTGACAGTTAAAAATGTGAATGAATTGGCTCATTTAACTAGTTATTCTCAAGCAGTCAGAACAAATTCAATGACCATTGAAACAGAACATTGCACTATATTATTTTAGTCCACCATTGTCATGTTATTTTACAAAAAGAGCCATGATGAGAGAGCGCTGTTTACTTGCTTCGAAAGAAGATTCTGATTGTTTCTGCAGCGGTTGTCATAAGGTGGGGTAAGATCCTGGATCTGCTACTAAACAGCATTTTTTAGCAATTTACTAAGAATCAAGTAATAAACAGTTACATGATTTAGGGCACTTACATACTCTTCAGAACTACTTTTTGCAAATTGGAACACTTACCATTGCGTATATACTCATTTAAAAAAAAAAAAAGCTTCTCAGACATGTATACTTGCAAGTTAGGTCAGGTCTGCTGTATTTTAAACTTGTAAAAGTTAAATCTGAAACTATTCAATTTTGGTAGTAGTGTGCCTAAATTTTTATTGAGGTGTATCAGAACAGCAGGTGATCATGTACTCTGTATATGGTCTTGTACTGACCATAGTATCTGGGAACTTTCCAGTTAAGTGGCATGATTAATGCTGTCATATATGGTTTATTCTTTGTCTCATCTTCTCCCAAGGGGAAAATTGTGTGCTCAGTGCATAATTTGCATTGGATCATAATTGTTTCACTACTTAAGTAGAGAGGGGGATGAGGCAAAGTCTAAGCGTTTACTCTGGATTATATCCTGATAAATTTGGTATGAATTGTGGCTTTCAAATTTATCTTGTAATTTAGCCAAGTACCCAGGATATTGTCCATATTGTTATCCTTTGTTGTGTTGCTTTGTAACAATGTAAGTTGCATTAAGTATGTTTTTGGTGAAAACTGGGATAATTAGAGGATATCTTCTAAAATAGTTAACTTCAATATATAAATTCGTGATAATCTGACTTGAAATCATTATGGTGAGCTGAAATGTAACTCACGTCACAACATCCTGCTTAACGTCTAGAGTTTTCTTATCCAGTGATTGATTTGGCTAATAGCTGTAAATTCTGGATGTAGTGACATCTCAGATAAAGATGGTTTCAGTGCTGTCTTTCAGTATCTTTATTTATTTTGCGTGTGCGTAGTCGTCTGGCCAAGCGATGGCCTCTTCAGTGGCGTGATGCTGTTCTACAAGGCCACCGCTGAACCTCGTCAGCAGGCATTCATTGACCATGTGCATCATCATCTGTGTTGCGCCACAGCTGCACAAAGGGCTGTCACAAAGGCTCCAGCGATACTGGTTGGCTGCACAGAGACCTTGCCCGGTCCAGAACCTGTTCAACAGGGACCACTAGCGATGGGGCAGGTCAAAACCAGGCAGGCAAATTGTGGGGTCGGCGGCAAGGAACTGGTTGGGGATTATAACAGATATCCATTCCTCTCGCCAGAGTGTTTCTGCCCTAACATCCTGGCATGGCGGATGAGACCATAATGGGCAACGTGATGGCAAACATGCAGCTGGTGTTTTAAAAGGTCATTGTGCAGCGGCAGACTTGGGTTGGCGCGTACTTTTTCCAGTAACTTTCCCAGTGGCAACCTCTCATCTGATATGAAGAGGAGCAATATTGCTCAGAACTGGAAGCCATGGGAGTGGAGTCGGACGCAGGGTGTCAGAGATGATGCTCATGGCGGCATGTAACTGCATATCCACCAGTTTGGTGTGTGACGATTGATTCCAAACTAGTGCGCGGTACTCCGCCACTGTCTTTCAGTGGTTTGCCAAGTCACTTTGCATGTCCTTTTTTAAAGTTTTAACTGTAGACCTGACTTGCAGGGCAATGGTGTAATGAAGTGAGCTTTTTAGAGGAAAGAGGAAATGTTAAAACTGGGCTTAACCTGGTGTGGTCCAGTTGATAACTTCTGATTTAGATTTGGTTGTCATTGACATGCTGTGTCCATGTTGTCAAGAGGTTGTAGCTTTGTTGAATTCATATCAATTTCTTGCATTTTTGATCGTTTGGTGGAGACGTTTTAGCAACAATGAAAAACGAGTGAATACTGGACGATTGATACAAAATCCTTACATCCTTTGAGCCTAACTCTGAATGTGAAAGCTGCTAGACTATTTTTACGCTTGACTGCAAACCACTCCTCACCTCAGAAGTGATAACTAATTTACTGTGCAAACCATCCAGATAATGCAGGAAAATAGAACTTCAGTGACTAATTGCATCAGGACATCATTTTTAACCAATCCATATGATCAGAATTAAAGGCTGCATATTTTATGTGAAGGTCAGAAGAGGAGGCGGTGATATGTGTTGTAAATGGTGGATTTTAGTGGATTCAGGTAATGAGAAGGTAAAACAGCTGTAGGTTGTGTGAGCAGAATGGATTGATTTAAATAAAAGTAATTTAAGTCGAGTGGAAAGCCTTGATTTAAATGATTTTAATCAACTTCTCCACTGGTACTTCTGATAATTTTCTGAAGAAAGGTGCACTCTCATTGGTTGAAACAACCATTAAAATGCTGATTTACAACTAAACAGAGCCTTTACAGTAGATTTGATATAGTGTACAGCAAAAAGATGATGTAACTATATATATACATTTATTTAAGAAGTTATATAGCTCATTATTTTCAGATTCTTATTAATTGTATGTTTTAGTATGTTAGAAAAGGGTGAATGATATATTCCTTATTTGATATATGCCATATTTATGAAGCTTGACCTCAAAAGTTAGATATTTTTTCCCCTGATTTTTCTTTATATAGAAAAACAGCCTTTAATTTAAAGTTTTTGATCGAGGTGTATGGATTCAGTAAGTTTATTTTTATTTAAATGTTTTAAGAGATTATAGTAAGTGTAGGCCTTAACATTTTTGTATTAAATTCAGATTTCATTTTAAACCGGCTTATTTTTAAAAATAAATGTATTGTTATTTATATTACAACAACAAAATCTCCCAACTTGTGTATCTCAAATTAAAAAAAATTCTGATTTAAATTTAAAATAACTGATTTGTATCCACCCTGTGTACACTTGAGACTTGTGGAAGCCAGCCTCTGCACTCAAAATTAATGTGCCTTGTGTGTCCAAATACCTGATTTTGTGGATGTGATCAGGTACGTAGACATTCAAATAATCTTTCTTGGGTCTGAAAATTATTGTGGGAGCAAAAGGGAAGCCCGCAAAAGGTAGGGCTCAGAATTTTGACCAAAATATTTGCATGCCAGGGCATCTGTACTTTCTAGAGTTAAGTCTTGTAGATGCTCATCTTACACAGCAGATGGCATATTCAGTGTCTTGCTTAATTTTTGAAATACATTTCTTATTAATAAAGTGAAAGTTTTATTTCCTTATTGCTGTTGATAGGTTGTGTTTTGTGGCCCTGAGTGTCTAAGAAGTTTAATATAGGGAGTATGTGATTGCACTGTATAATGAAACCTGGACTTTTAATATATGTGAACATTTATTAAAGTGAACACATTAAACGTTTAGTTGGACTCTTCCTCTGTCTAATAAACTATTGAGCAGTTGCCTGTAAGAACATACAAAAAAATCATATCAGTAAGTCAGAGCCTGACTTTTGGCTAGCTGTGAGAGATGCAGGAGCCAGATGAAGTGATTAGAACTTAAAAATTATGTAGTATGGAAAAGTTACTGAAAAGTTAGATGAAAGTTTGTGCAACTTCCCAGACAGCTGAATGGCATAACCAGTTAATTCATTTTAAAAGAAGGAAAAAATATTGGATTGGAATAGTTTTGTTGTAGGAACTGTTTTGAGTTAGTCTCTTATGGTTTTAGATCACAGGTGGGGAAACTATGGCCCGCGGGCCACATCCGGCCCACGGGACCGTCCTTCCCGGCCCTTGAGCTCCCGTCTGGGGAGGCTAGCACCCGGCCTCTTCCCTGCTGTCCCCCCTCCCACGCAGCCATGCCGCTGTGCGGCGGCTACTCCTGCCGCTCTGAGCGGCATGGTAAGGGGGTGGGGGCATTGGATAAGGAGCAGGAGGTCCCAGGGGGTAGTCAGGGAGCAGGGGGCGGTTGGATAGGCGTGGGAGTCCCGGGGGGCCTGTCGGGGCAGGGGCGGGGCAGTCCGGGGACAGGGAGCATAGGGGTGGGGTTTCCGGGGGGGGGGGGGGCGGTTAGGGGCGGGGGTCCCGGGAGGGGGCGGTCAGGGGACAAGGAGCGGGGGGGTTGGATGGGTCAGGGGTTCTGAGGGGGGCAGTCTGGGGATAGGAAGTGGGAAGGGGCAGATAGGGGGCAGGGTCCAGGCTGTTTGGGGAGGCATAGCCTTCCCTACCCAGCCCTCCATAAAGTTGCGCAACCCTGATACGGCCCTCGGGCCAAAAAGTTTGCCCACCCCTATTTTAGATCAATATTTTTTAGTGACTGTTTTTTCTCCTTGTGCTTTTATTCCAACAGCTGATATAATCTGGAAACAGATTCCAGATGTGTACATTTTAGGTGTTGGGTATTCTCTCTGGAGGGCCCTTGAATTTGGAATTTTCTTCTCCCTTTCTTGGCAGGGCCTGAGTTTGTTGACTTTTCTGCTGGTCTGTTGCTTAATTAGCTTTTCTCTCAGGGGGTTAGGTTGAAAAGGGAAGTCTCTTGTGATAAGGGAGGGGAGTTCTATGTATTCGGGTGATACTTTGTTATAGAATTTTAAACTTTTAGTTAAAATTTAGTTTAGGCCTATGGTGTTGGGTTTGTTCTGAGGTAATCTGGCTTTACTGGTAGGGATGATGGTATTAATGCCCCAAAACAAAAACTTCTCAAACTCTGAAGTGTCTGTAAAATAGTTCTATAAAATTAAATACATGAGTTAAGGAGAACTTGTGGTTTAAGAGTTTCATTGGCACTTGCCTGTAGTGGATGTATAAAGTGTGAAGAGAGAGTGAGTGTGTTCATTTATTTTTAGCTTTGTGACTGTTTGTTGCCATACATTTTTCTTAAATATAATTTAAAAATTACACTATTGACTGCAGTACTATATTGTGCTTTTATTGCAAGCAGATATGAAAACTGTTTTATAAAAGTGATTTTCTTTTCCTCTCAGTTTATTCCCCAGATATGCCTTCACGGCTTCCAATCCAAGACATTTTTGCTGGACTGGTTACAAGTATTGGCACAGCAATACGATACTGGTTTCACTATACACTTGTGGCCTTTGCATGGTTGGGAGTTGTACCTCTTACAGCATGTAAGTGTTAAGTTTTTGCATTGAAATACTTTCATAATGATCTTATAACAAGCTTGCGAATAGCCATCAGCTTTAATACTTCTCATGTGTTATCAACTTTGTGACTTGACCACTCATTTTATTTTAGATGTTTATATTTTGCTGTATTTTAATTACTTTATCTAAGAAACTATTCAATTCATAAACCAATAGCACAGTGCAGACAATAGCTAATAGATAGGAAAACAGAACCCATGTTAAGGGAATATTAATGAAGTGGCTCTTTTACTTACTGAATTTTTCAGAGTAAGTTTTTATTTAAAATTTTAAAATAAAATGAAACTTAAATTTAAAATTAATCCTTACCCTTTTTTTAGTTCTCCTTACCTGCACATATAAAAGATGCACATAGGTACAACTTGATGTAGTTTTCAGTCTAAACAAAGTTGTGCACATATGCTTTCCACTTTTATAGTGTGTGCAATTATATGAATCATAGAATATCAGGGTTGGAAGGGACCTCAGGAGGTTATCTAGTCCAACCCCCTGCTCAAAGCAGGACCAATCCCCAATTAAATCATCCCAGCCAGGGCTTTGTCAAGCCTGATCTTAAAAACTTCTAAGGAAGGAGATTCCACCACCTCCTTAGGTAACGCATTCCAGTGCTTCACCACCCTCCTAGTGAAAAAGTTTTTCCTACTATCCAACCTAAATCTCCCCCACTGCAACTTGAGACCATTACTCCTTGTTCTGTCATCTGACTGGCTGTTAAAACCCAAAATAAGTTTCAAGTTAGTTGTCTGTCTTGGGTTTTAATTTTTTGCCAATTCAAAAAGTAGGTAGTGTTTTTAAAAACTATTTCATAAGAATGTGAAGTTAATCCCAAATTCATTAGAAAGGAGAAACTTCTGATGAGTAAAATTTGAGAGCAAAAATCCTTGACTATGTCTTTGGTAAAATATGGCAATAAAACTGCTCTTAAAAAATTAGCAAAGAGATGTCAATAATAAAGCAGGTAACATTGTAAATAAGAAGCAGGCAGCAGTATCTCCCATAAATGCAAACAAACATGTTTCTCTTAGCGATTGTCTGAAAAAGAAGTAGGACTGAGTGGACTTGTAGGCTCTAAAGTTTTACATTGTTTTGTTTTTGAGTGCAGTTAAGTACCAAAAAATAGTTAAATCTACATTTGTAAGTTACACTTACAAGATAAAGAGATTGCACTACCATACTTGTATGAAGTGAATTGAAAAATACTATTTCTTTTGTTTATCATTTTTACAGTACAAATATTTGTAACCAAAAATTATAATATAAAGTGAGCACTGTACACTTTGTATTCTGTGTTGTAATAGAAATCAATATGTTTGAAAATGCAGAAAACATCCAAAAATATGTAATAAATTTCAATTGGTATTCTATTGTTGAACAGTGCGATTAATCACAATTAGTTTTTTGAGTTAATTGAGTGAGTTAACTGCGATTAATCAACAGCCCTAGTCTCAATCCAAAGGGCCATCCCAAAACAAACATGAAACTATATTTTTTGTAATGTTTAACAAAACACCCCTGGAATTAAGATAGGTGCATGCTAGCTGTCACCCTGATAGTATATTCTATCCCTTTCTCCTACCCTTCTAGATTGTCTCCTCTTTGATGCCAGGACCTTGTTTTCCTCTATATTTGGAAGTGCCTAACATTCTACTTGTTACTACAATGTACAGAAGTTATTAGGGCCCTACCACGTTCGTGGCCATGAAAAATAAGTCATGGACCATGAAATCTGGTCTTTTGTTTGCTTTTACCCTATACTATACAGATTTCATGGAGCCAGACCAGTGTTTCTCAAATTGGGGGTCCTGACCCAAAAGGGAGTTTCAGGGGGGTCACAAGGTTATTTTAGGGGCATCGTGGTATTGCCATCCTTACTTCTGCGCTGCTTTCAGAGCTGGGCGGCTGGAGAGCGGCAGCTGTCGGCGGGGCGCCTAGCTCTGAAGGCAGCAACCTGCCAGCAGCAGTGCAGAAGTAAGGGTAACAATACCATACCATGCCACCCCTTACATCGGCGCTGCTGCCTTCAGAGCTAGGCAGCCAGAGAGAGAAAGCTGCTGACTGAGGGCCCAGCTCTGCAGGCAGCAGCACTGAAGTAAGGTGGCAATACTATACCACGCCATCTTTACTTCTGCGCTGGGATCCTTCAGAGCTGGGATCCTGGCCAGCAGCCGCTGCTCTCCAACTGCCCAGCTCTGAAGGCAGCACCGTCGCCACTAGCAGCGCAGAAGTAAGGGAAGCAGTACCACAACACTCTCTACAATAACCTTGATACTCCCCTACAGTTACAACACAGTGAAATTTCAGATTTAAATAGCTGAAATAATGAAATTTATGATTTTTAAAATCCTATGACCGTGAAATTGACGAAAATAGACCATGAATTTGGTAGGGCCTTAGATATAAGAACCAAGATGAAAATGTTTCCCTTTAAATTAGTTTGTGTGTGTAGAATGAGTGACTGCCAAAGCTGAACTTTGCATAACTATTGTGTAATCTCTCCCATTCCTTCTCTCTCCTTATCTTTCCCTTCCTAATCCTTTTATCCCTTAATTCACCTGTTTCCACTGACTTGTCCTCATTTCCCCATATCTCCATTCATCATCTCCTCTTCTCCAATCACAGTTCTGTCTCTCTCCTTTGTTCTTTCACTCGTCCTACCCCTCTCTCCTACTCTTCCTCTCTCACTTCAAGTATGTCTATACTTTGAGCTGGGGGTATGACTCCCAGTTCAAAGAGACATACCTGCGCTAGATCTAATTGAGCTAGCATGCTAAAAAGAGTGTAACTGTGGCAGATGGAGGGGCTGGTCACCTCAAGTATCATACCTCTCAATCCCCAGACTCTGAAATGAGGGACAGTGACCATCAAAATGAACAACAGTAAGGGACAACACACCTTGAAACGAGGGACACAGTGAGAGATCTCACCTTTTTTTTTTAATTGAACAGTTTTATTTTAAAAATGTATATATGTACAAGCATACGAATAGCCTGAAACTTACTATAATGAAACTAAATTATTCTGAGTGTGAAGAGAATCCTTTATTTTATTGTAAATAGTAGCTTTCTACATAAAGTCTAGTGGCTCAGATGCTCACTCTTATCAGAGACTCCTAGCCTGCCCCCTGCCTACAGAACTCTGCTCCTCTCCCCCTTAAATTATTGAATAAAAGTGGAACTTTTCTCCATATGCCGACTCCCGAAGCTAATCCCAGGGGACCTGTGGTAGCATCAGTACAAGTTGGGGTATCAGAGTAGAGTGGTAAATAAAGCAAAGTGGAGCAACGCTTGGTCACCTGTTCAAAGAAATAAGTATTTTTGTAGAAATAAGCACATCTTTGAAGTGATTCATTTTATAAGATAGGCTTTATGAATGTGTTAATGTTTCATTTTTGGGGTTCTCTTTCTGAAGAATGGCAGAAGTGCTGGCTATAGGCTTTAAATATCACACCATAAAATGTTAAGATTCCTAGAGTATGTTCAGTATAGTCAACTAACTTAAAAAGGCTGGTGTTCCATGTACTGTGTGTGCATCAGGAGAGGCCTTGATCCTTGTGCAAGTTAGAGATTTACAGTCAACTCAAGCTTGTATCTTGCAAGGACAGCCATCCACGCCAGTGTTGGGACTTATGTGAATAACAACTATATCGTGATACCTTTTGTGACTTATGTCTGAATGAAATCTTTTTGCACATCTGTATTGGTTCTCACCAATTGGTTTTAGCTTCTGTCCCAGAGGTAAATGGTTACTTGGGCTAAGAAACAATCTGGAATAAACTAGTAATGGCCGCTTTCAAGAGTGTTCTTCCCTCATAACTGAGGGTATTTACAGCACTTTGTTTCTTTTATACAGGCCGTATCTACAAGTGCTTGTTTACTGGCTCCGTGAGCTCACTATTGACACTGCCGTTAGATATGCTGTCAACGTAAGTACTAACCAGCCTCATATACGTGACTTTTTAACTAGATGCCTGTTAAAGTTGTTGCTTTTGGTACTCTCAATTCCCAGTTCTTTTTCATTATCCTTTTACTTTACACCTTCTTACACTGGCTGCTACTACTATCATCATCTTTGCCGTAGCAAGGAGAACTAGCCAGCTGTTTTCACGGCTGTGCTACAACTCTCCTGTTTTTGAAGTGCTGATGTGCAGGATTATTTGAAGGATGAACAAATCAGACTTATAGAACTGGGCCTGGGTAGTGCTGTTTCATATTATAGACTTATGTGGTTTATTCAGCCTTAGGAATACTTGCTATGGTGTAAAGTTGCACTTTAATTTTTTAAAAACTTAATTTTCTTTAATTAAACTGCAGCGGAGCCTATTCTAAAGGTTTTAGAATTATAGCCATCTTTTATGTAATTTTCCTATTCATTATTTTATATCATATGACCTTCTAAAATATGGGATCCTTCACGATTTCCCTATTGCTTAATTACATTTTATATTTCTATGTACTGAATTTAATCTACCCATAGGGATTCCATAAAGATTTGAATTGATTGGCCTCTCTTTTAACTGGTCATTTCAGTGTTCCACACATCGAACTCTATATAATATTATCACCCTTGTGGTTTTTTTGTTTTTGTGGTTTTTTTCCTTCCAGATCATTATTAAAAGAATTAGATCCATACTGGTCCATACTAGTCACCAATTCAGTCTCAGATTGCTTTTATATTTTAACTGAATTGTTTATGAGGTTAATGCAGATGGATGCCAGGCACTGACAGAGCCAGTTGTAAGCCAAGCAGACATTGAACAAAGTTCTGCTAGCTCCCCTTGCATTTTGGCCAATGTGTTCAATTCTGCCTTAAAGCACCCAGTCTTGGAGTTTTGAGTTACATTTCAAGTCAGGCTCTGTTGACATCTGTCAAGGTTCCTTCCCCACTCTGAACTCTAGGGTACAGATGTGGGGACCTGCATGAAAACCTCCTAAGCTTATTTTTACCAGCTTAGGTTAAAACTTCCCCAAGGTACAAACTATTTTCCTTTTTCCCTTGGACTTTATCGCTGCCACCACCAAACGTCTATCAGATATATAACCAGGAAAGAGCCTGCTTGGAAACGTCTTTCCCCCCCAAAATCCTGCCAAACCTATGCCCCCTTTTCTGGGGAAGGTTTGATAAAAATCCTCACCAATTTGCATAGGTGAACACAGACCCAAACCCTTGAATCTTAAGAACAGTGAAAAAGCAATCAGGTTCTTAAAAGAAGAATTTTAATAGAAGAAAAAGTAAAAGAATCACCTCTGTAAAATCAGGATGGTAAATACCTTACAGGGTAATTAGATTCAAAACATAGAGAATCCCTCTAGGCAAAACCTTAAGTTACAAAAAGACACAAAACAGGAATATCCATTCCATTCAGCACAGCTTATTTTCTCAGCCATTTAAACAAACGGAATCTAACATATCTAGCTAGATTACTTACTAAGGTCTAAGACTCAATTCCTGTTCTGTTCCTGGCAGAAGCATCACACAGAGAGCCTTTGTCCCCCTCCCCCCCCCCCAACTTTTGAAAGTATCTTGTCCCCTCATTGGTCATTTTGGTCAGGTGCCAGCGAGGTAATCCTAGCTTCTTAACCCTTCACAGGTGAAAGGGTTTTTCCTCTGGCCAGGGGGGCTTTTAAAGGTGTTTACCCTTCCCTTTATATTTATGACAACATCCTTTTTTTTTTTTTTTTTTTTTTATGGGGACAGAAACTCACTAGGATGAGAACACAGTACAGTTTTCCCCTGTGACCCACTAATAAATCCAGATTTGAACTCATCTTTTGTGGGGGGGGCAGGAAACTGAAGCCAGACTACTTTTTCTCATATGCTCTTGGTTTTTGATATCCAACCATTTCCTCTCCAGGTATAGGTCCTGATTTTTAGCAAGCCTTGTCTAACTTAAGCAGTCGTTTCGTTTGGACCACTTGTGCTTAAATACCTTGTGCACTTGGAGCCAGAAAGTGTTGTGAGTGGTTGAACAAGCATAATAGAAGACAGTGCCGAGATGGGGGAGAGAGTGGGGAGCAGCTTCTGAAGCAGATCTAAGTTATGGAAAGGGAAAAAAGCAGCAGTTCAGACAGGTTCTGCCATTTTACATTTTGGTTACGTTAGTTCAGAGGATAAAGCTTCTCAGAAAATGGCAAAATATTGTATGTTTAGTCCTTAGCACTTAAACACTTCATATACTATATAATGTAGAATGAACACCTGCTAGCAGGAGTCTAGTCTTCCAGAAGGTCACCTACCTTTTATTTTCTAACTTGCGTTTTTTCTTTTCATTTGGTTGATCTTTGCAACTTGCCCTACTGATTCCTTCCCTGACACCCCTCTTCATTAAATACTTGGAAAATTACCTTTTGTGCCACCATCTAATAATTTAACATTATTGACTTCATTCTGTAATCATTCTAATTAACATTTGTTTGTGCAATAGCTGATTCTAACTCCTTGGGGGTTCATGGAGATTGAAAGGAAAATTGAAGCTGTCAAGCAGAACTTGTACTGAATCAAATCTGAGATGAACATTGCTAAACTAAACTAAATTGTTTCTTCTAGAAATTTAATTTGCGAGTATCTTCTGTGTTTCTCTTGTTATTCTTAAGGACTATTTTCCTTGAGTTTCTCCTCCTGCTTTATCCTGTAGTGAGTCAAATCCTCTTACAGAAGTGTCTCCATAGAATAAGTAGTTCAAGTGGTGTCCCTGTGGATGCCCCACTTTATGGGGCACCTCTTCACTTTTGATTGGAGATTTTTGGTAGCAGTGTTTCTTCTCCTGGTACATGCACCCTACACATACTCATGCTCTGTACCAAGGCTATTTTGGGCTGTGTGGGTGAACTGCCCACAGTTCCTTCTCAGCCATGCTGTCTACAATATTCCTGTTTGTAGTGTACCTGTTTCCCCCTTTTATTAGTATTTTTGCTTTATAGATGGCTCTTCATACTAGCAATAGTAGTAGGTTTAGTACTTTATAGTTGGAATGTTTGTTCTCCTTTTCCTCTTTCCTTTTTTCTTTAAAAAAAACCAGCACATTTTTGTTTTTTCCTTTTCCCCTGTTGAGTGACTTGAACAACTTTTTCTTCTGTTGAGGATACCGGGCTCCCTGAAGATTTAAAAGGTGCCTCTTTTGTTGAGAAGCAGTCCATATGAGTGGTGGTCACTTGCAACGACTACAATACTCTCACGTTCCAAGCAAGTGTAAAATCTGCTCTCCTTTTAAGGGTAGATCCTGTAGAAACAAGGAAATTAAATATAAACTATTAATGAGGGAGCAAGCCTTAAGACCAGCTTCTGACCAGATCACGGTCACCTAGAGCTTCCAAGGGGAAGATGGCACCAAAACCTTAGTCTTTCAACACTATCTTTGACTAAGTTACCAATAACTTCACTGCTCGTACTGAGAGCTTCCCACTCCAGGTATAAGGAAGGAGATAAAAGGAGCAAAACAGAGTTCCTCATTAAAGAAGATCTGGTTAATGGAGACCACAGGCCCCAAGAGGAGTGCAGGTGAGGCTCAAAGTACTTTGGGTACTGTGAAACATGTCAAGTCTTCAACTAAGTCACGAACCGCTGCAGTAAGGGGCTCGATACCGAAGACTGCTATTATGAAGAGAATGGCTTCAATGGAATCTTTGACTCCCTCGATACCAATGTCAGTGCCTACCACAACAGCCTCTGTAACATCATTGGTGCTGATATCAAGTTCTGTTGAACTTCCAGTACTGCAGAAATTCCTGTACCCAAAAGACTTTATGGTGCCAAATGAACCTGAATCTCTGCTCCTTGCAATCTCAGAGACACCTCTTGGTAGTGAGGTTGGCTGGGTCACTGACTGCTCATGTTTCTGGGAGTTCTACCTCTTCTCCATCTTTGACAATCTACAAGGAGGAGTTCTTACCTCCTATACAATACGTGGAGGAACATTCTGATTCAGTCTCTGAACTTTCTGTTAAAGGATCATCAGTTTGTTCCAGGAGACATTATTCCCTGTTGCAGCTGGACACCAGATCCCTGCCTGCCAACTCTTGGGGTCACCAGCTTGGATTCCTCCCTTCAGGCCTTATGGGTCTCCCTCATTGGCCTTATTGGGATCGAGGGGCAATGTACCTCCAGCAATTTTGAGGAACCTCAGCTCAAAGAAGACTCCTAGATTTGAAGGCCAGAATGGACCATCATGATCATCTAGTCTGACTTCCTACACATTTCAGGCCACAGAACTTCACACACCTGCTCCTGTAATGGACCCCTAGCCTCTGGCTGAGTTATTGACATCCTCAAATCATGATTGAAAGGCATCCAGTTACAGAGAATCCACCATTTAGTCCACTTTAAACCTGCAAGTGACCCCTGCCTCATGCTGCAAAGGAAGGTGAAAACCCCACACGGTCTCTGCCAATCTGACCTAGGAGAAAATTCCTTTCCGACCTCAAATGTGGTGGTCAGTTGGACCCTGAGCATTTCAGCAAGACCCAGCAGCCAGACACCCGGGAAAGAATTCTTTGTAGTAACTCAGAGCCCTTCCCATTTAGTGTCCCATCACTGACTGTTAGGGATATTTACTACCAGCAGTTGCAGATTGGCTACATGCTTTTGTAGGCAGTCTCATCATACTGTCCACTCCATAAATTTATCAAGCTGCATCTTGAAGCCAGATTTTTTGGGTTTTTTTGCCCCCTAACTTGGAAGGCTGTTCCAGAACTTCACTCTTCTGTTGGTTAGAAACCTTTGTCTAATTTCAAGCCTAAACTTGTTGATGGCTAGTTTTATATCCATTTGTTCATGTCAATATTGGCACTCAACTTGAATAACTCTTTCCCTCCTTGACATTTATTTCTCTTATGTATGTATAGAGAGCAATCTTATCTCCCTTCAGCCTTCTTTTGGTTAGGCTAAACAAGCCAAGTTCCTTGAGTTTCCTCGATAGCTTTACATTCCTCTGATCATCCTAGTAACCCTTCTCTGCCCCGTTCTAGTTCGAATTCATATTTCCTAAACGTACTCCTAGGGGGATTCTGTGCCGAAAAATGTTATGCACAGTATTTTAAAATTCTGGATATTTGTTAAAATAACACAATATAATCACACCAGTTTCAATTATTTTGGTAATTTATTTCAAAATACCTGTCAGCAAGTATGTCTGCAACAGTACAGACGACAAAAAAGATTCCCCCAGCAGTAGAGAGTTAAAGAAACCCCTATGAAAACCTAGTTCCTGTTTCTCTGTTACGCTTTTGTTGGGCACCTTAGTCTGGATCTGTCACACATGCCACTAGGCACATCTTAGGGGGGAACTCTGCCATTCTGGTCTCAGGCACCAACCCGCAACCAGAACCCCCCCCACCACCACCACCCCGACCAGAAATCTGTACCCCTTCCCCTCCCCAGAGTCCACCCACGGGATGCCCCCCAGCTCAGACATCTGCACCCTCTATTCCCCCTACCCCCCGCAGAGCCCAGGTATCCATAGAGATAAACAGCCTGATGCTGGGTCCTGGGCTTTTATGGAGTTTCCTGCACGCTGCCTCCCTCCTTCAGGATGTGCTAGGAGCCGCAGTTGCCTGAAACCTTCCAGCTCCCCTTCCCCTGGGAGTGTCCTGTATTTGCGAACTGGAGACCAGGGCTCTGCTGGGTCCTGCAGTCCCTAGTGACAGTAGCAGCTCTGCAGTACCAGTTCTGCAAGGAAAAATGAAATTCTGTCCAGAACATTAATTCTGAGCAAATTCTGCATTGCACAGAAATGCAAAATTCCCC
Organism: Lepidochelys olivacea; assembly: GCF_965140295.1. Taxonomy (NCBI): domain Eukaryota; kingdom Metazoa; phylum Chordata; order Testudines; family Cheloniidae; genus Lepidochelys; species Lepidochelys olivacea. Next base: position 142,435,450 of record NC_140412.1, on the reverse strand, counting down.
CAGGTGTAAACATGGGAGACCAGAATTGCACGCAGTATTCCAGATGAGGTTTCGCCAGTGCCTTGTATAACGGTACTATTACTTCCCTACTTCTATTGGAAATACCTCGCCTGATGTGTCTTAGGATGGCATTAGTCTTTTTTCACAGCTGCATCTCTTTGGCAGCTTACAATTATCCTGTGATCAACCAAGACACCCTGGTCTTTCTCCTCCTCTGTCACTTCCAACTTATAAATCCTCAGCTTATAGCATTCTTCTTGTTTTTCATCCATCTTGATCTGCAAGTCTTCCTTGTAAATTTTTTGACATTGCTTGTGATGCAGGCTTCTGATAGTTTCTGTATCTTTGACTTTAAAGTAATTCTCCACATTCAGATCCTTGAGTTCTCAAGTCCAGTCCATTTCCCTAACTAACTCGCTTAATTTTTTTTTAAAGTTAGCTCTTTTGAAATCAAGGATCCTAGTTGCAGACCTATTTTTGTTTATCCTTCCGTTTAATTTAAACTTAATTAGCTCATGATCACATGAACAAAGTGTCCCCTACAACCAGTACTTCTATGAGGTCCTCACTCTTCACTAATGCCAGATCTAAAATGGCATCCTCTCTTGTTGGTTCGGTGACTATTTAGTGAAGAAATCTGCCAGCTATCATATCCAGGAAAATCTGGGCCCTACCATTATTAGTAGCATTTGTCCTCCAATCTATATCTGGGAAATTAAAGTCTTCCATAATCACGCAATTCCCAGTAGTATTTATTTCATTAAAACATGAAAAGAGGTCTCTGTCCATATCCAGATAGGATCCTAGGAGTCTGTAGCAGACCTCAAGAACTATCACAAGGACCCTCTGGTAGTTTTCTTCCCCAAAATGATTTTGACTCAGTCTTTTTTTTTAAAAAAAACATCCATTCCATCCCTTCTAATTTCTTTACAGTCTACCTCATCGTTAATACTTCATCACTTTTGCCTTTATTTCTGTCTTTCCTGAGGAGCATATACCTTTCAGTCCCTGTGCTCCAGTCATGACTACTATTCTACCAAGTTTCTGTTATCCCTATAATATCTGGTTTCACTTCCTGCACCAATAATTCTAGTTCCTGCATTTTGTTACCCAGGCTCCTTGCATTGTTGTGCAGGGACCTTAGCTGTTTGTGTGGCTTCGATGAGATTCTTTACTCGATTAGGTACAGTTATTCTACTGCCAGCATTGCCTACCTGACTGTTAACATAAATGGATTGGCACTCTCTTTCCTCTTAATACCCATTCTCTTACCCACTGCTGTTCCTTTCTCCAATGCTATATTCTCCCTCTCTTGATTGCCTCCCCACTCCCACGCATCAGGCATGAAGATTACGTAAGCATCTCCCAATCATCCCCCCCAGATTCCTAGTTTACAGCTCTTTTAATCAGTTGTGCCAACCTCCATTCCAGAAATCTGTTTTGCTCCCACCTCAGGTGGAGTCACATGAAGAGTCCTCTATTCATGCATGCTTCCCAATAGTCGAACATCCCAAAGCTCCCCTTATAGCACCATTGCCTGAGCCATCTGGTGATCATCACAATCTTGTCTTGCCTTCGTTCTCCTCCTCCCACTGAAGATCACCTGAGCCTCCATTTCTTTAAGTGTCTTCCCCAGCTTGGCATAGTCTTCTTTGATAACATTCTGGCAAGAACCTAGCAGTATTATTTGTTCCCACGTGAAGGACAGTCAGTGGATTCTTTCATGCTCACATCAGAATACTCTTCAGCCATAGATCCACAGCCCATATCTTAGGTCCTGGCAGATAGCACACCCTTCTGTTCTTCGGATCAGCTCGGGTGATAGGCTTGTCCATTCTTTTTAATAGGAAGTCCGTATTCCCTGTTTACAGTCCATCCCTCCTCCCCATTCTGAGCCAGAGGAGACCTTTGAGGAGCAAGAGGCAAAGGTGAACAAAAGGAGATAAGCCTCCTCACAAACATCTTGTCATCATCACTGGATGAGACATTAATGCTACCACTGCCATCATTAGCTGATGACATTACATAATTCCAGGATCTAATGAAGTGGGTGACTGACACACTGCAAATTCCTGAAAGAAGTCCAGAATTCCCATCGCTAACTCCTGGATATATTGCACACCTCTACTTCAGAATGGGTGGCACTGCCACTTAAGGAAGCTCTCCTGTAGCCAGCTATGTCCATCTGGTGAACTCCAGCAACAGCCTCCCCAAGATGCAAGAGGGCTGATTTAAAAAACAGAAAAAAACCCCACAACTTTGGCCAGGGTTTCGGAGTTTTTATTTTGTCATCCAGCACCAAATTCTTTGGTCATGGACATAGTCCATGAAAGGGGCAGGCAGCATACCCAAAAAACCATGCCTTATAATACAAACCAGAAATATCTCGCCGTATTTGGTCATAAGAGCTATTCATCAGCAACACTTCAGTTCAGGGTAGCTAATTACGAAGCACAGATGTCAAAATACTGAATTACAAGAAGTTTAATTCTTTTGTTGATCAACAAAAGGAACACTGAGAACAGTTCCGCACCATAATAAAAGTGTGAGCTTTTGGCAGAATCTCACCTCAGGCTTCCCTTGCCGCTGTGGACACCGAGCCAGGTCTGTTTCCATCTCAGTAGTTATGAGACAAGCTTCCTGGCTTCAGTTGCCTGGGTTTCTGCAGGAGGTACAATTTACTGTGCAAGCTTTACCTTTTAATGGCCAGAAGCTTTTCACAGATTCCACAGATGACTCGCTTCATACCCTGAAGGACTCTAGGGCAACACTTAGCTCTTTAGGGATATACATGCCTGCAAATAAAAAGAAATTTAGCAGTTCTCAATTACAAAGATCTGACCTTTCTCAGTTTTCCACCTTTTGTAGGCCACTGGAATCACAAGCTAAGATGTGGAGGTTTTCAAAGAAAAACCTGCAACTACCTCAGCTGCTTCATCCCAGCCTTCAGCATCGTCCAGTTTTGATGATTTGATCGAGAGTCCACCTGATGAGCAGGTTTATCAGCTACATGATATGACCCCCTCCCTCAATTTGAATAATGCTTCTCTGTATTTCATCAAGCCTGAGAGGCTTGGACAAATGGGTATTGAAGGCCGTTACTTCGGACTATCCAGTTTACCTCCACCCCGCCATTCCAATTCCCTTCCGTGTCCCTCTTCAGGAACCCCTCTCACGAGCAATTGCTGACACTGTAAATCTCATCATTTCTAAGTCTAGGGCCATGGATCCAGTCCCACTTCAGCATAGGGGAAAAGGGTTCATTCAAGTTGTTTTCTGATACCCAAGAAAAAAGGAGGTTGATACTAGATCTCAGATCATTGAACAAACATGTCAGACATCTAAAATTCAGGGTGGTGTCCCTAGCAGATATAATTCCCTCCCTGGAATTAGGGGACTGGTTTCCAATCCTTGACCTCAAAGATGCCTGCTTCCACAATTCATCCTTCTCACAAAAGATTTCTTCATTTTACTTACAATCACAATCATTACCAGTACTGGTTCCTGCCCTTTGGCCTGCCCATCCACTCCAAGCATGTTCTCAAAAATCATGGCAGTCGTAGTGCCTACCTCTGTCGTCTAGGAATAACTATCTTTCTGTACTTGGACGACTGGCTCCTCAAGTGTCAGTCATATCAGGAGGTATGGTAGGCAGCTCAAACAACTTCACTGTTCTGAAGTATAGGCCTGCAGATAACTCTCAAAGTTGGTGTGTAGCCAATCGGATAGTCATCTAAGCTTGTTACCTCCTGGGTATATACAACCCCATGGCGGACAACCTGAGTAGACATTTCTCCCTTAATTAGAGTGGGAGTTGTACTCTTGCGTCCCCAGTGAAATATTCCCAACTTTGGGATTTCCAGAGGTCAGTTTTATTTATTTATTTATTTTATTTTATTTTGCTGTGGAAGCCAACAGGAAATGCAGGAAATTCTGTTCCAGCCTGGGGCTCAGTCCTCACCCTCTAGGAGCTGCTTTCCTCATTACGTGGACAAAAGGTCTTTTTTGTGCATATCCTTCAACTCCATTGCTCTTAAAGGTCCTTATCAAGATCACACAGGACCAATCTAAAGTAATTTCAATTGGACCAACTTGGCCAAGACAAGTTTGGGTTATTTACCTCATCAGACTTACTTCTCACCCTTTGTGGTGGTTTCCAATCAAACCTTAATTGTTGTCTCAGGATGTGGATCAGACTTTTCACCCAGTCTGAATATGCTGCAACTACAAGCTTGGTTTCTTAATGGTTTTAGGGAGTGGAGACCACATGCTTATAGGAAGTACAAAAGATAATGTTAAATAGCAGAAAGGAATCTACTAGACATACTTACCTTCAGAAATGGAGAAGATATAACCTTTGGTGTAACCGATCCCAATCATCTCTTTCATCAATCTTGGATTACCTGTTGGAAGTAAAAAATTCAGGCCTTTCTATGAGTTCCATCAAAGTTCATTAGGGGCAGTAACAGCTTCTCATGTGCTAATAGACAGTTTCTTGGTATTTGCTCATCCAACCACAGTGAGATTCCTAAGAGGATTTATCAATCTTTTTTTTCCAGATTAGAGCCCTTACATCACTCTGGGATCTCTCCCTGGTTCTTTACCATCTCATGAAACAACCCTTTGAGCCATTAACTTCGTGCTCACTACTACCTCTGTCTATGAAGACAGGCTTCTTGGTAGCCATAAGTTCTGTGCGAAGGGTTGGGGAGAAGGGGGCTTTAATGGAAGGCTCTCCCTTTACTTTGTTTTTCATGGAGAAGTTATCTTTATGACCTCATCAAAAGTTGTTACCTGAGGTGTTCTCTGAATTTCGTATCAACCAAACTGTTCACCTTCTGTTTCTTTTCCTAAGCCACATCAGTCTACAAAGGAGTGTGCTTTTCATACACCAGGTAATAAGAGGGCATTAGACTTTCACTTGTATGATACTAAGCCATTCAGGAAGACTCCCTAGACTTTGTTTATATTCTAGATATGTGTGAGGGAGCCCCTGTCTCCACTAAGAGATTTTCAAAATGGGTCTCTGTATTATTGCCTGTTAGGGGAGAGGTAACCTCAGCGAAACCGTAAGAGTGACTGTGCACTGTACTGGATCACAGTCTATGGCTGTAGTTGTACTCAGAGATGTTCCCATTGTTGAAATCTGCAGGGCTACAATATTAATCAAAGCATTTGATAATTTGCAAAGGGGTTAAGATAAACAGTGTTGTGAATTGATTTAATTTCAAATATATGCAGTTTTCTTCAGTAAAATAGTCTTCCAAGAACATTTGTTTTCTTCATTTTTTCCCTTGAAACGGAAATATTACTTACATGTATATTTCTTACTAAAGGAGCTGGGAGACATAGCTCTTCAGATCACAAAATGAGAACTTAGAATCCCTCAGTCACAATCAATTAAACTATGTGAGCAAAAATAATTGGAAATAGTTTTTTTTTAAACTAAATATATTAACATAAATGTCTTCTTTTTAACAGGGAAAATTTATTGGCAGACTGTTTACAGGGTTGTTTTGTGGTCACATGCACACTCTGTGCATTTATCAGTCTAGTGTGGTTACGTGAACAGATTGTCCATGGAGGAGCACCACAGTGGTTGGAACAAAATCAACAGCCACCAAATGGTCTTGGCCAACAGAATGAGGTAAAAGTTTGTAAACTGTCCATTGGTTTAAATTAAAGCTGGGAGGAGGGAGGGGATGTTCACATGGAAAAATTAATGGTAAAAAACCTGTCCATTTCAGCTTAATACATTTTACTGCAAGGGGATCTTATTTCTACATGTTCAAATATACACTCCTATGTAATGAGGAGTCCAGTGGCACCTTAAAGACTAACAGATTTATTTGGGCATAAGCTTTCGTGGGTAAAAACCCACTTCTTCAGATGCATGGAGTGAAAATTACAGATACGGGCATAAATATACTGGCACATGAAGAGAAGGGAGTTACCTTACAAGTAGAGAACCAGTGTTGACAAGGCCATTTCAGTCAGGGTGGATGTGGTCCACTCTCAATAATTGAGGAGGAGGTGTCAATACCAAGAGAGGGGAAATTGCTTTTGTAGTGAGCCAGCCACTCCCAGTCCCTATTCAAGTCCAAATTAATGGTGTTAAGTTTGCAAATGAATTGTAGTTCTGCAGTTTCTCTTTGAAGTCTGTTTTTGAATTTTTTTTGTAGCAGGATGGTTACTTTTAAATCTGTTATTGAATGTCCAGGGAGATTGACGTGTTTTTGTATTGACTTTTGTATGTTACCGTTCCTGATGCCTGATTTGTGTCCATTTAGTCTCTTAGGTAGAGACTGTCTGGTTGGCCAGTGTACATGGCAGAGGGGCATTGCTGGCACATGATTGCACATATCACGTTAGTAGATGTGCAGGTGAATGAGCCCTGATGGTGTGGCTGATGTGGTTGGGTTCTGTGATGGTGTCGTTAGAGTAGATATGGGGACAGAATAGGCAACGGGGTTTGTTATAGGGATTGGTTCCTAGGTTAGTGTTTCTGTGGTGTGGTGTGTAGTTGTTGGTGAGTATTTGCTTCAGGTTGGGGGGCCGTCCGTAAGCGAGGACTGGCCTGCCTCCCAAGGTCTGTGAGAGTGAGGGATCATTTTCCAGGATAGGTTGTAGATCATTGATGATATGCTGGAGAGGTTTTAGCTGGGGGCTGTACGTGATGGCCAGTGGTGTTCTGTTGTTTTCCTTGTTGGGCCTGTCCTGTAGTAGGTGACTTCTGGGTACCTGTCTCACTCTCAGTCTGTTTCCTCACTTCCCCAGATGGGTATTGTAGTTTTAAGAATGCTTGATAAAGCTGTTGTAGGTGTTTGTCTCTGTCTGAGGGATTGGAGGAAATGCGGTTTTATCTTAGGGCTTGGCTGTAGACAATGGATCATGTGATGTGTCCTGGATGGAAGCTGGAGGTAAGTATAGTGGTCAGTAGGTTTCCGGTATAGGGTGGTGGTTATGTGACCATCGCTTATTTGCACTATAGTGTCCAGGAAGTAGATCTCTTGTGTGGACTGGTCCAGGCTGAGTTTGATGGTGGGGTGGAAATTGTTGAAATCCAGGAGGAATTCTTCAAGGGCCCCCTTCCCTTGGGTCCATATGATGAAGATGTCATCAATGTAGTGCAAGTAGAGGAGGGGCACTAGGGGACAAGAGCTGAGGAAGTGTTGTTCTAAGTCAGCCATAAAAATGTTGGCATACCGTGGGGCCATGTGGGCACCCATAACAGTGCCGCTGACTTGAAGGTATAAGTTGTGCCCAAATCTGAAATGGTTGTGGGTGAGGACAAAGTCACAGAGCTCAGTCACTAGGTGTGCCGTGACCTCATCAGGTATACTGTTCCTGACAGCTTGTTAGTCCATTCTCGTGTGGAATATTGATGTAAAGAGTTTCTACATCCATAGTGGCCAGGATGGTGTTTTCAGGAAGAACACCGATGCATTGTTGTTTTCTCAGAAAGTCGTGGTGTCTCGAAGATAGCTAGGAGTGCTAGTAGCGTAGGGTCTGAGGAGAAAGTCCAAATAGCCAGATAATCCTGCAGTAAGAGTGCCAATGCCTGAGATGATGGGGCGCCCAGGATTTTCAGATTTATGGATCTTGGGTAGCAGATAGAATACCCCTGGACTGGGCTCTAGGGGTATGTCTGTGTAGATTTGTTCCAGTGTATAGCAGGGAGTTTCTTGAGACGATGATGTAGTTTCTTTTCTCAGTGGGATTGGAGGATAGTGGCCTGTGGAATGTCGTGTTGGAGAGTTGCCTGGCAGCTACCTGTTCATGATGTAGTATGTCGATTGCAATGGATTTTTTACCCTCAGTCCATTTGGTATGATGTCCATCTGTTTGCACTTGGAGAGGAAGATGTCTGTCTGTATCTGTGTGAGTAGGAGTCAGTAGGAGAACACTTCAATCTCCCTGGACATTCAATAACAGATTTAAAAGTAGCTATCCTTCAAAAAAAAGTCAGAGAGAAACTGCAGAGCTACAATTCATTTGCAAATTTAACACCATTAATTTGGGCTTGAATAGGGACTGGGAGTGGCTGGCTCACTACAAAAGCAATTTCCCCTTAGTATTGACACCTCCTCATCAATTATTGTGAGTGGACCACATCCACCCTGACTGAAATGGCCTTGTTAACACTGGTTCTCCGCTTGTAAGGTAACTCCCTTCTCTTCATGTGCCAGTATATTTATGCCTGTATCTGTAATTTTCACTCCATGCATCTGAAGAAGTGGGGTTTTTTAGCCATGAATGCTTATGCCCAAATAAATCTGTTAGTCTTTAAGGTGCCACCAGCCTCCTTGTTGTTTTTGTGGATACAGACTAACACAGCTACCCCTCTGATACTTAGTCCTATGTAAATTCACCAGGGTAATGTGATCTCAGCTGTAATGTGTGCAATATACATTCCTGAACCATTATAAAATGTAGAATCTTACAGTAATGTTTACTGTGATTATGCAGTAAATAATTTTCTAGCTATCTTGGTTCTTATGACGTTCTATGTATAATATATTAAATCTTTTTTAAAATAGGATTTAGTGCTTGTGAAGTTGAATTTGTAACTATGATAAAGCAAGTTTGAAGTGTTATGGTCAGGTCATTTTTTTTTAAAATGACTACCTGAAAAATATTTGTTTCTGATAGAACAAAAGTTTTCACTGGTCTGTGGACAACTGGGTGGCCAGTGGAACACTTACTGGTCATCTAGAGAGAGCTGGCTTGTCATGTGGTGCTAGCTCTCCTTTCCAGCCTTCAATTACATTAAAGAAACTAACAATATATTTTCCTAATAATACTTCCACTTCAACAGAGTTGTTTCTGAGAACATCTCTTAAAGCTGTGTTCAGTACTTTGGTAAAGTTTGAGTCCTCTGTGCTAGAATCCCTTTTAAACAGTATGTTCTGAATTATTTATTTTATTTTTAGATTTCATTTTTTTCTCCATAACTATTGATGATCATAAGGAGAGATTGATATTCATCAGGAGAGAAATTGGCTATTCACAGATTTCTGTCAAATGCACAAACTAAAAAAAGACTTTCCCCAACTTTTTCATAAGTATCAATTGTAACTATATAGATACAAAATTTTAACACAAAAGTATGGTTCTTTAACTTGACAGTGTTCTTCAATAATGTATCTTTCTTACACATCACTAAATTGAACCTCTAGAAGTCCAATAAGATAGTGATACTGTCAACATTTTAGGAGATATGTCATTGCCAAAAGCAATGGCTTGTGTTTTATGATTTAAGTGGAACCCAAAAAATTGGCTTTTAACATGTTTGTTTTTCTGGACATTGATCAAAGCACAACAATACTTTAAGTAAAATTGCACTGAAATCTTGTCCCTGCAGGCTCAGGGGTTAGGAAATGGTGGAGGTGAAAATGCTGCACTTGATCAACCTGCTAACCCACCTGCTGAGAATGCAGTTGTCGGCGAAAACCCAGAAATTCAGGAAGAACCAGGAGATGAGGAAGAGGAAGACAATGAAGATGAAGAAGATGCTGTAGTAGAAGATGCAGCAGATGCAAACAATGGAGCCCAAGGTAACAGGTGACACAGAGTAGGAGCATTTCCCTAAAATTATCATATAAAATAGTTATTGAAAAGAAGTGAAAATGGAAATTATACTTTTTCCTGGCTGACATCTAAATTGGTAAATAACATACATAGGGAAACTACCAAGGAGAGTAGGCTCAGTTCAGCCTGCTTACCTCTTCTTGTGTGTGTTGCAATGTTTATGTAGTTTATTTTTTAATGAGCACTAAAACACTTTGCAGTTAAGAAAAGCCAAAACTATAAGCAGCTCTGTGGTTTCAGGTATCCCTACAATAAGAAACTACTCTGCTTCTGTTGTCAAAAGGCAAATGGCAATAAGGAAATATTTGGTTTAACTTTTGAGGAGAAATTAAACTGTAAAGAGAATAATTACTTTTAAAATGTTCTTTTGACTTGTATCCCCATCTGACATACTGAGTGAGCTAAATGGTATGCAGTTGGTGTTTTTGCTAGTTTAAATCATAATACAGCTCTTACTAATGTGCTGCTTTGGGTCAGTTGATAGCTTTAACAATTATAATATCCCCGTAGATGACATGAATTGGAATGCTTTGGAATGGGATCGAGCAGCAGAAGAGCTTACATGGGAGAGAGTGAGTAAGAGCCATTCTCCTGAAGTATTCTGAGCTTTCTCAGTCACTGACTTATATTTGAAATTACTTTAAACCTAATGGAAAATTGGTTCTGATACTTTGATTTCATGTAAAATTTGACGGTGATAGATATTAGTGACTCCAAAAAGTAATTATGTTAAAAATACTGTATACCGTATTAAGGAACAATTTAAAAAAGCATTTCCTTGATTGCTGTGAAGAAACATAGTTAAGAACATCTTTCAACAAGACACTCTTCTGAGATCTTCAGTTTCGCTCCTAAATGTGCCAGTAGATGTTAAATGGTGCATAGCTTAAAAACTAATCTTTCTGTGAGTGTATGTATAGATAGAGTAAAAATAAGTATACACTTTTATAAAAACAAACAAGAATATGATCAAGAATGATTTCCAATATAGGCTTATCTCATTTTGTTTTCTAGTTTACAAATTCCGTAACTAAAACTTTCTTGCAATCTGTAGCATGAACAATAAGGAGATGGAAAAAGTCCTCTGTTAACAATACAGAATGCTATGTGCATTGTCTTGTTTAAAAGACATTTGGTGAAAAGGACTCAATATAAACTCAAATTTCTGACCCTTTCTTACCTATTGGACTTCCCTGAAAGGAGTAATTAGCTCTTTGTTTTCAGCATAAACATTATGCTCACTTTTTCTAGTGTTATATACATATTCCAGAACTATCTTGCGTACTTGAAAAATATTTTAATTATTTTCAGAACTTTTCATGAATATGTACATTGTCTTCAGCATTTTACATACATTGGATACGTGCATTGTCTTCGGCAGTTTAAATGCAGTGGTCTCAGAAACCTCTCTTAGGGTATGTCTGCGCTACGAAATTAGGTCGATTTTATAGAAGTAAATTTTTAGAAATCAATTTTATACTGTCGATTGTGTGTGTCCCCACTAAGCGCATTAAATCGGCGGAGTGTGTCCTCACTACCGTGGCTGGCATCAATTCGCAGAGCAGTGCACTTTGGGAAGCTATCCCACAGTTCCCGCAGTCTCCGCTGCCCATTGGAATTCGGGGTTAAGCTCCCAATGCCTGATGAGGCAAAAACATTGTCGTGGGTGGTTTTGGGTACATGTCGTCAGTCTCCCCTCCTTCCTTCCCTCCCTTTGTGAAAGCAACTGCAGACAATCATTTTGCGCCTTCTTTCCTGGGTTTCCTGTGCAATCATGGAGCCCGCTCAGCTCACCGCTGCTGTTGCGAGCATTGTAAACATCTCGCGCATTATACTGTAGTAGGTGCAGAACCTGGCTAAGAGACAGCAGCACGAGGATGATTGTGAGGAGGACATGGACACAGACCTTCCTGAAAGCATGGGTTTTGGCAATTGGGACATCATGGCGGCAGTGGGGCTGGTTGATACACTGGAACGCTGATTCTGGGCCCGGCAAACAAGCACAAACTGGTGGGACCGCATAGTGTTCAGGTATGGGATGATTCCCAGTGGCTACGAAACTTTCGCATGCATAAGGCCACTTTCCTGGCACTCTGTGAGTTGCTTTCCCCTGCCCTGTAGCACAGGAATAACAAGATGAGAGCTGCCCTGACAGTTGAGAAGCGAGTGGCGATAGCCCTGTGGAAGCTTGCAACACCTGACTGCTACCGGTCAGTCAGGAATCAATTTGGAGTGGGCAAATCTACTGTGGGGACTGCTGTGATCCAAGTAGCCAGTGCAATCACTGACATTCTGTTGTCAAGGGTAGTGACTCTGGGAAATGTGCAGGTCATAGTGGATGGCTTTGCTGCAATGGGATTTCCTAACAGTGGTGGGGCAATAGACGGAACGCATATCCCTATCTTGGCACCTGACCATCTTGGCAGCCAGTACATAAACCTCAAGGGGTACTTCTTATTGGTGCTGCAAGCACTGGTGGAACACAAGGGACGTTTCACCAACACCAACGTGGGATGGCCGGGAAAGGTGCATGACGCTCGCATCTTTAGGAACTCCGGGCCGTTTGAGCAACTGCAAGAAGGGACTTACTTCCCAGACCAGAAAATTACCATTGGGGATGTTGAAATGCCAATAGTTATCCTTGGAGACCCAGCCTACTCCTTGCTCCCAAGGCTCATAAAGTCATACCCAGGCAGCCTGGACAGTAGTAAGGAGCAGTTCAACTATAGGCTGAGCAAGTGCAGAATGGTGGTAGAATGTGCCTTTGGATGTTTAAAAGCTCACTGGCGCTGTTTGCTGACTAGGTTAGATCTCAGCGCAACCAATATTCCCATTGTTATTGCTGCTTGCTGTCTGCTTCATAATATCTGTGAGAGTAAAGGGGAGACGTTTATGGCAGGGTGAGAGGTTGAGGCAAATTGCCTGGCTGCCAATTTTCAACAGCCAGACACCTGGGCTATTAGAAGAGCAGAGGTAGACGCGCTGTGCGTCAGAGAGGCTTTGAAAACCAGTTTCATGACTAGTCAGGCTATGTTGTGACAGTTGTGTGAGTTTTCTTTGCTGCAAACCCACCCCCTTTGTTGATTTTAATTCCCTGTAAGTCAGCCACCCTCCCACCTTCGATCACAGCTGGCAAAGGAAATAAAGTCACTATTATTTTGAAACCATGCATTCTTTCTTTATTAATTAAAAAAAAAAGGAGATAACTGATAAGGTAGCCTGGGTGGGGTAGGATGGGGTGTGGGAGGAGGGAAGGACAAGGCCACATTGCTTATTGTAGCCACACTACAAATCAAAACTGCTTGAATGACAGCCTTCTGTTGCTTGGGCAATCCCCTGGAGTGGAGTGGCTGGGTGCCCAGAGCCTTCTCCCCCTTCCGCGTTCTTGGGTGTCTGGGTGAGAGGGAGGAGGGAGCAGTTGGGGAGGAGGGCAGGCAGTTGTACAGTGGATGCAGCGGCAGTCTGTGCTCTTGTTGGCTTTCCTGCAGCTCCACTAGACACCTGAGCATGTCCATTTGCTCCCCCATTAGCCTCAGCATTGCATCCTGCCTCTTCTGATTGCGCTCACTTAATTCTTTCCTGGCTTCTGCCACTGAATGCCTCCATGCATTCAGCTGTGCCATATCAGTGCAGGAGAACTGCATGAGCTTGGAAAACATGTCATCGCGAGTGCGGGGGTTTTTTTTGTTTTTTTGTCTTTTTTTCTTGGCCTTCTAATCTGCAGTAACCTCAGGGACAGAGATGATAGGGGGAGCATAGAAACATTTGCATCTGCAGGGGGATAAAAAGGGAGAGTAAAATTTAAGATGATACATTTCTGAGAACAAAAGGGAGACTCTTTCACAGTGAATCAAGCAATTCACAGCAGACAGCACATGTGCTTTAGGTACAAGGTCTCATTTTGCCTTTTATATTGAGCACCTGCCAGTATGGTGAAACATCACACACAGCTGGGCAATAGAATTCGGTTTCCAGGCAGCCATGGTAAGCCTTTTGGTATGTGGGGTTGGCTTCTTATGCCTTCATAACATGTGGGAATGGTTTCAAACTGCAGCGCCATCCTTTCCCATAGCAAGCAATACTGGTTGGGTTTGCCATTTAAAAGGAGGGGCTGCGGTTTTTGGGTGGATGTGTAGCACACACTTCCCCCACCCCTCCGCGTGGCTATTTGGGATGATCCTTTCACCCCTCCAGCCGTCGCATGGCTATGGGATAATCCCTTTTAGCCAAGCGCAAACAACCCAGCATGGATGGGGTCCTTTTACTGTTCCCTTACAAAAATTTCCCTATTTCAACCAGGTGACCATGAATGATATTACTCTCCTGAGGCTAACACAGAAAGATAAAGACTGAATGTTGCTTGAATGTGACCAAAACCCAGGACCATTCGCTGCCATGCTTTGTGCTGTAATGATTCTAGACTACTTGCTACTGGCTTGGTGTAGTAAAGTGTCCTATCGTGGAGGATGAAATAAGGCAGCCCTCCTCAGAAACCTTCTGCAAAGGCTTTCAAAGTACCTCCAGGACAGCTTCATGGAGATGTCCCTAGAGGATTCCCGCTCCATCCTCAGACACATTAAGACTTTTCCAGTAGCTGTACTGGCCGCAAATGCATCCCAAATCAAACATTAAACACTATTAAAACACATTAAGCACTATTGCTTTTAAACCCTGTACTGTAGTTACAGATGTGCACTCACCAGAGGTGCCTTCTCTGCCTTCAAGGTTGGGGATCCCGCCTTGGGAGGGTATTGGCTCCAGGGTGATGAAAAGATCCCGGCTGCCGGGGAGAACGGATTCACCGCTTGCCTGCTGTGCATTCTCCTCCTCCTCCTCTTCCTCATCCAGAAAATCCTCCTCCGTGTTGTGTGCAACTCCCCCTTGAAGGTGTCCACAGACACTGGTGGGGTATTGGTAGGGTCTCCCCCTAGAATTCCGTGCAGCTGATCATAGAAGTGGCATGTATGGGTCTCTGACGCAGAGCGACTGTTTGCCTCCTTTGTCTTTTGGTAGGCTTGCCTCAGTTCCTTGACTTTCATGCGGCACTGCTGCATCGCTGTTGTAGCCTCTGTCCATCATGCCCTGTGTGACTTTGGTGTATATATTAGCATTTCTTCTTTTTGATCAGAGTTCTGCCTGCACAGATTCTTCTCCCCATACAGCAATCAGGTCCAGTGTCCCCCTTTCGATCCATGCTGGCGCTCGTTTGCGATTATGGGGGGACTGCATGGTCACCTGTGCTGCTGAGCTCGTCATGCTGACCAAACAGGAAATTAAATTCAAAATTTCCCGGGGCTTTTCCTGTGTATCTGGCTAGTGCATCAGAATTGAAAGCGCTGTCCAGAGCGGTCACATTGGAGTGCTCTGGGATAGCTCCTGGAGGCCAATAATGTTGATTTGCATCCACACTACCCCAGATTCAACCCAGCAAGGTCGATTTTAGCGCTACTCCCCTCACAAGGGAGGAGTACAGAAGTTGATTTTAACAGCCCTTTAGGTTGATGGAACGGGGTTGGTTGTGTAGACACATTCATTTTAAAATTGACCTAACGCAGCTAAATTCGACCTAACCCTGTAGTGTAGACCAGAGCTTAGATCTTCTGTGCCAGTCTGTGCGTTTTGAGTATAGTCCCTTCTTCCCTTCTTGATGGGGACAGTACATTGAGAATTCTTGGTGGTAACACCCTTGAATGTAACGAGCTTGGAAGCTCATCTGAAATTTCAAAAGTAGTTTACATGATGTTGTTTATTAAGTGAAATATCTGAGAACTGAGACCTTGAAATATTAGCTTAAAATTTGACATATAAGAGAGGCTCAAATATGAACGATTCCATTAATCTTGAAGTGATGAAGTCTCGACTGGCATAGAATATCTTAGAGGAGCAGGAAAAGAAAATACCTTTTAAAAATCTTTTTCCTTGTTTTGTTTTTTCCGTTTTGTTTTGTTCTGAAACAAGTGTACAACTAAATAGAGGATATTTTTCCCATCTGCAAGCCCTTTCCTGTTTCAGAGAGAGAATATGAGAGCATGAGATATGACTGGTCTAGAACTGGGAGCTGTTTCGCCATTATACTCTTGATTGAATATCATCTGCTCTTATTCTTTCATGGGTAATACTCTGCAGCTAGAAAGCAAAATTATATTTACACAAATCTTGATATACAACTTCTCTGACCTCAGATTTCATATGAATTTAAAATTCAGTTAAATCACTAGATAAATGCTGAGGCTGCTATAAATAGGTAAACAATTCATTTCCTGAGCTAAATTAAAATCTTCACCATTCATATTCTTGAAACAGGTCTCTCTCTGAAATAATCAGTTAAATTGTAGACTGTCTTTGGTTTACATGAACTACTATACATTTAAACAATTGTGTATTAAAATATTACTGCTTTTGATTAGGTCCGTTTACAGTACTGAACTAGACAGTTTGAGTTCCTTACTGTAGGTTTAAAAACTTGTGTTGGTCTGATTGTCCAGTAGTATAAGGCATGTAGCTAACCAGGGCAGTAAAAAAGGGGTTTGAAAAAGGGTGACCTTGAAGCTGATTGTGGGACTATGAAGATTTTTGAATATAGAACTGTGAATGAACTCAACTTTCTTTTATTCTTAGATGCTTGGGCTTGACGGATCTCTGGTTTTTTTAGTAAGTGAAGTCTTATAGTTCAAGAATAGTTTTTCAGCAGGCTTATTTTTAAGGAAACTAACAACTTGTTTTATGTAGATTTAAATAAAAAGTCTGTTCTGTAATGTATGAAGCAGATTTCAAATGTTGTATCGATGTGGTAGCTTTAAACCAGGGGTGGGCAAACTTTTTGGCCCGAGTGCCATATCGGGGTTGTGAAACAGTATGGAGGGCCGGGAAGGGAAGGCTGTGCCTCCATAAACAGCCTGGCCCCCACTCCCTATCCGCCCCCTCCCACTTTCCACCTCCTGACTGCCCCCCTCAGAACCTCCACTCCCATCCAACCCCCCCTGCTCCCTGTCCCCCCCCCCCGCCTCCCGGGACCACCTGAACCCCCAGGACCCCACCCCCTATCCAACCCCCCCTGCTCTCTGTCTCCTGACCGCCCTGCCCCCCCCCCCCCCGAACCTCCAGTCCATCCAACTGTCCCCTGACTACCCCGGGAACCTCCTGCCCCTTACCCAACCCCCCCCCCCACCCCCTTACCATGCTGCTCAGAGCAGCAGGACAGGCTTATTTGAAAGCCTGGGAGGTGGGCAGGTGCAAGCCACGTGGTGGCATAGCTGTGGGGGAGGCGGGACAGCAGGGGAGGGGCCGTGGGCTAGCCTCCCCGTCCGGGAGCTCAGGGGCCGGGCAGGACAGTCCCACAGGCCGTAGTTTGCCCATCTCTGCTTTAAACAGTTTTTCTTACTTTATCATAAACTTGATTCACATGGATGATTTAATTTTTTTAATTTTTTGTGGCAATCAGATACCGCTGTAGTGGGTCCTCCATAAGTGTACAATTTTCAAAAGGGCCTAAGTAGCTGTTGTAAACTTAAAGTTGCCCCAAAGTTTAGATTTTGTAAAAACAAGTTTTTGTTTTATGATCAGTAAAAATGTTTCAACTCAAACATCCACATTCCAAACAACAGTTTTTAAACAAGAAGCATTCCTCTGCACTTTTTAAAATCCAGGCATTGCACCACTAAACCTGAAATTGACTACACTGGTTTTCATTATCCTAGCTGAGAGAAATATAAGTAGTACATAAAGAACAGAGGGAGAAGTACACTCAATGTTTTTTTAAAAATCACTGTTAATAGAGTACCATGTTATTAGTAACTTAGATAAACAGGTTTTGTTTATAACATAAATATAGCCACCTGTGTCCCTTTAACTATAGCAATCATAAGCAAACACTTGCTACTATTAACCAAAGTAAGAAACAAGAATCCCTTTGCAAATTAAACCTGAAATAGTTTTCCTCTTTTTCTGAAAATACAAATTCTATGTACTTTTAAAGTAAGCATAAAAAGTAGTATAACTCTTGCCATTTATATTTACAGACCTGGGTAGATTATCTGCAAAACACCCTTCCTAACCCTAGCCACAAAGAATTTCCATTATAGCCACCATTTTTACTCACAACATTCACTTTCATTTTGGGGCTGAAATTTAGAAAATTCTAAGCTTGCAACTTAGCTCATTATTATTCATTCTTACCCTAAGAACTCAGGTGCAGTTATTTGCTTATTATGTGATTTATATGTTTTTATACTCTGCTTTTCCTGAAAAATGTTTTACTTCCTTCCCCAGGAACATGTCTTCTGGGTGGTGTCTTTAAACACACTGTTCATACTTGTGTTTGGTACGTATTATTATTTGTTCTTATTTCAAAACTAGCTTTTTCTTCGTGACTGCTTGATAAAAATTAGTTTTTAGACCACTTTTATTCTCAGAGAAAAACAAAGTGACTCTCATTTTTTTAAAAACTGAACCAGAATAAAAAGTGAATAATTAAATGTGAATAATAAACGTTTCTTACTAATAGTATTACACAGACCCTGCAAACACATGGATATGAGCAGACCTTAGTGGATTGCTTGCATCTTACTGTGTAATTTTAGTTCCCAAGGTGGCATGTATTGCATCCAAGACAGATATTTTTTCCTTTTTATTTTGTTACTGAAAGTAATTTTTTTGGATTTGGTTTTTAAAAGTCTGAGCTGTTGCATAAGCTTTATTGCCGTTAGTTAGAGCTGAGAACTATATATTTGTGAAATAATATTCAGGAGGGAATTTCTGGGAGTTACTTTATGAAGTTCCCCCAAAAATTGTGGGGACAGGTGGGATATAATTTCCCTGCTTTCATTCTTCCCTAGATATTGCTAAATGACCCTTCAAATGATATCTTTTGTCTCTGAGGCTCATAAAATCATTTCTGAAGGGCATATATATATTTTTCCTTTGGAGCGCCACAGGCTGCACACAGTTGTCATGTATTGTTTTAAAAAAAAAAAAGTCTCCAGGAGGACTATCCTGTGACTTTCAGTAAGGGCTTTATTCAACCCCATTCAAGTTGAAGATTGTGCTGTTCTATCAGTATACTCAGTGTACATGGGATAAAACACTAACATTTCCAGTAGTGTGCCCTTAATATCTGTTTGCTTTCTAAATGATGTTGCTTTCCTCCTTAGTTATTATTAAGATTATTTTTATTTAAACAGAAGATCGAGTGAACAGAATCCTCAGTCTCTCACCTCTTTTCTGTTAAAGGACATCATACATGGGGTTCCGTAGGCTAATGGAAGGAAAATCTGTGGGATCACTTCATTAAATTATTGGCAGAACACTATTGTATTTTTGGTGGGAGATGTGTATTATGGTGGGCTTTAGGGGTAGAGTGTGAGAGGAACCAATGAATTCGCTGTCATAGGGACCCACAAATACCCCAGTTGGATAGGAGGGGAGCAGCAGCTATGGCACATACTGTAGCCTTGAGACTGCAGTAGTAGTCTTGGAGCAGCTATATGAGTACTCCTGTACCTGGGAGGAGGGTTTCTTCCTCCAGAGCAACCCTGCACCAAACCAGTACACTCAGAATTGCTGCTATGGAGCAGGTTTGGCTAGAAGTGCACAAATGTATGGTGTGGTGTGTTTTTGTTAAAAGATGATAGGCTCTTCTATAACTACTATCTGCCTCCCTTTTTTGGTGGAGAAAAATTAACTCTGTCAATTGACTGACTTTTATTGTATTAACCTAGCGGTATAGAAAGGATATTATGTCTGGACCTTACCACTATAATCTGTAAAGAAGCCTTTGTTTTGGTATGTTGCATGCTTTTACCTCAGTAAGTGGTGCAACACAGAAGACTCCAGTAACAGTCATGTACAGTGGAATAATATTGTTTTGTTCTGTTTTCACACTGCTGATAAAGGGTGATTTGCATCCTTAAATGTTTCAAAAACTGTTTGCCTCTTTGTTATATTTTGGTGCAAGATATTGGGAATCACCTAACGTGAAAATATTTGTATTTTGGGGGCTTAAAAAAAAATTACTAGATACCCACTAGCCACAGGCAGATAAGGAAGATGAGGATATAGGGCTCCTCCAGAGAAGATGAGTGGCAGGCAGTAAAATGATCAGCCTGCATCATTAGCATGATGTTTCTCCTGAACTCTTACTCCTAGGGGGATTCTGCATGACTGCGGTGCCTGCAGAAAACTCCCCCTCCCCTTCCCCGAATTCCTATGCTTCCCTGCCGAAAACAGCAGGGAAGCAAAGGGAAGCCTCGTCCGGGCAAGGGGGGACACGACGATGGGCACTGTTTTGGGGGGGATTGCCCCTTCAAACAGCAGCGAGGCATGGGGGGCACACGGCATTACGTGCCACTGCCCACCCTCATTTCTGCAAGCTCAGAGCTGCCCAGCTGAAGGAGGCTGCAGCTCCACTGACTCTGCAGCTGAACGCTGCCTCCTGTATCCTAGTGCCAGTCATGCCCCCATCTGTGTGCTTGAAGCCTTCCTGTTTTCTGTGCAACAGTGAGTGCTGGCGGTGGGTCTGGGTAAGGAGGGTGGGGGGAAATGAGGGAAGGGGGGTGGCGGGGAAGAGGCAGTAGGGAAGAAATGGGGGTGGAATAGGGCAGTGGGAGAGGAATGTAGGAGTGAGGGGAGGAGGAGGTATGGAGCAGTGGGGGAGGGGGATGAGATGGCGAAGAAAAGAGGATAGGACAATTGTGGGGGGAAGTGGGAGCCTGGAATGCAGCATCCCATTGGCAGCAGCTGGGGCTCCCCCGTTAAGCAGGCCCATCGAACCCTCATCCTGACAAGCACGACCCCCGTATACCTGAACCCCTCTGATGAGCGCCCCACACCCAGACCCCGCACCCCACTGATCCCAAGCAGCTGCACCTGGACCCCCACCCCATCAAACCCCACTCACCCAGACCCCCCCCACTGAGCCCCCCACACTACCCCCAGCCGAGCCCCATCTCCCCACACCCAGACCTCCCCACTGAGTCCCAACCACCTTCACCTGGATCCCCTGCAGAGTCCCATTGCCCCTGCACCCAGAACCCCCCAGTGAGCCCCTGTGCATCCAGATCTCCCACTGAGCTACCCACACCCAGATTGCCCCACACAGGAAATCTCTCATCCCAAACCTGGATCCCCCCACATTAAGCCCCTCCGTACTTGGATCCTGCTGGGCTGAGCCTGCCCACCCACACCTGGCACAGGGGGACAGGGCCTCGGGGAGTTTCTGGGGCAGGCCCAGCCCTTGCACTGTGTCTGGGTCAGGTGCAGCCTCATTGCTGAGTCCTTTTATCGTGTGTGGAGGGGGCTTCAGGGTGATCTCCTAACTCAGTGCAGCCAGTGGCCTGTGCTCCCCACTGCTATTCTGGAGCCACATGGATTTATTGACAAAATTTGCAGAATTTTGCAGAATTGTAAAATATTGTGCACAGAATTTTAATTTTTTTGTCACAGTATGAAATTGTCCCGATTTGTTGTCACAAAGTTTTAGGTAGTCCCAGGAGCCTGACTGTAAATTCATGTGGGCAACACTGCACTTTTATAATTGGTATGCATTTTGAGAGGTTGTCTCAGCAACCCAAAGGACTGGAGACATTATTTAAAATACATTGTACATAGTGCAGAAATAGATGGCTTAGGCCCCTACACTTGCCAGGGAAAATGTCCCACTTGTTGTATGGGCTACATTTTTTTCAAGCTGTGTAATAATATACACAATACTTAGCTTCCTGCTGTAAACAAGATGTGGCATCTAAGTTGTATATGTGAATACAAACTGGCAAATCTAAATAATTTCTGTTTCATACTAGAATTAGGAAAATCAGAAATTTCCTGATGGCAATTACAGGTTAAAAATAACTTGATAATCACATAGCACAATTTGTGACATTCCATTAGGAGCTATGAAATGAAGTTCTGTATGACCCAGTTATAAATTTAGTGCAGTTTAAAATAAATTTCAGTCCTAAACTAAAGTTGTCAAGGGATACTGTAATTGTTTGGAATGAGTATCTTAAATTATATACAATCTGTGAGAATCCTGCTTTGTAATTAACTTGAACTAGAACAAGTACATCATGCTCCAAACACCTGACTAGCAAGTAGGGATTGCAGCTTTCAGTCAAGTTTGAGCTATGGCATTCTATGGAAACTTGTTAGGAAGCATTTTCTAGTGACTAAAACAAGGAACTGGGAATCAGGACTCCTGAATTTGATTTCTGACCCTGCCACTATCTTGCAGGGTGTTCTTGAACAAGTTACTTAAACTCTGACTCAGTATACACCCTTTGCAGATCACTAGAATATTCACAGGGGAATTGTGAGGAGTTCACACTTTGTTTCCAGGGGGACTGTCAGGCAGAAATTGGGTCTGTTTTTTAAAAAAAAAAAAAAAAAAAAAGTAAAAAAAGAAACTAAAAGTAGTTTTGAAAACCTGTACCTGAGCCATGGTCCCAACTTTTAAGGTGGTTCTCCTCTCCCCTTCTGCTATTTGCAACTTAAACAGGTCTAAATCTGAGTCTTTTGACTTTATAGAGGCTTCTAGAGTGAAGCTTCTTCTCAGCGTGTTCTCCTTCTTGCTGTGGAGAGATCCTGAGAAGTGGAGATTTTTTTCCTCCCTGACTTTACAGGGAGCCTCTTATGCTCACTAAGCCACATTGAAAGATCCTGAGGAGTGAAGCGGTCCATACCTTTCCCTTATCTTTCCTCACTGCCATCAGCTACTGCCATTGATTTGATGGAAGGGATTTGGACAAGTGAAGAGTCTCTGCCAGGCATGCTGCTCCTGCTCTTTGACCTCATAGACGGGACTAGGGACTAAAGACTCCCATCCCCATCTTCCAAGTGGTCATGTGGAACAGATTAAGGGGCAGGCAATCTCCAGTTCTCTTCATCTGATACTGTGGAGCGGATAGAGGTAGAGAATGAGAGCTTCCAGCTCTTGCTTCCCCTTTCTGCCTTGAGGGCTAGGAGAAAGCACCAGAAGAGATGCCAAGGGGGAACATTGCCATCTTTTCTGCTTCAGACTTTTCTCTCCTAGCGCTAATAGGGTACCTGAGGGAGACTAAGAGAGCATACTTGACCCTGCTGCACCTAACCACTTATGAGTCAATACAGATGTTCAAGTGTGGAAAAGAAGACTCCCTCATGACTGCTTGATTCCTAAACTCTGGGAGTGAGTGGGAGGAATCTTTAGGATTGTGAGTGAGGTACCATCCTTGGTTCAATGATCTGGGAAAAGAGGACAAACCTCTTAAAAGCTTCCCTTCCTGACTCCTTTGTTGGAGTGTGTCTTACCTTCCCCCTGATATATCTGCTTCTTTGCTCCCTTCCCAGACACCTGCAGGAACTGTGTTTCTCTGGACAATCCCCAAATCTTTAAATTCTTCAGTTTCAATTGTCAGATTCTTAAATTATGTTTACTAAAAGGGAAAGTAATATCCAACTGATCTATGAAAGAGCAACTTCACTCTTCTGTAGTCGTTGGGGAAGAGCATACAGGCAGATTCCACGATATGCATCTGAGGAAGTGAGCTGTAGCTCACGAAAGCTTATGCTCTAATAAATTGGTTAGTCTCTAAGGTGCCACAAGTCCTCCTTTTCTTTTTTTAACAGTGTAGAAGACTTCTGTCAAGCTAATGAATGAAACTAGAAAATAAAGCTGACTCAGCACTATCAAATGAAAGCTGAAGAAGGAAC
Source organism: Lepidochelys olivacea (assembly GCF_965140295.1). Lineage (NCBI taxonomy): Eukaryota > Metazoa > Chordata > Testudines > Cheloniidae > Lepidochelys > Lepidochelys olivacea. Next base: position 142,412,176 of record NC_140412.1, on the reverse strand, counting down.
AAAATCATAGGTTGCTTGTAATATTGCAAGTTAAAAAAATTCAGAGAAATGAGTATTGAGCTACCTTACCCCTTAAAAGTTTGTAATGTGATTTATTAATCTTGAGTGCTACAGAATGTCAAGTTTTACTTGAAGTGAGCTGTAGCTCACGAAAGCTTATGCTCTAATAAATTGGTTAGTCTCTAAGGTGCCACAAGTACTCCTTTTCTTTTTAAGTTTTATAACGAAACTTTAAAACAATATTGGATGGATAGTTATTTTTTTGTCCACTTTGTAAAACTGGTGAAAATTCAAACAATTGCCACGCCACAGAACAGAGACTTTTCAGTATAAGTTTCACATTGCATTTGATAGAGCAATTTTTATCATTTTTCCCATTCCCCTTCATGTTTTCCAGCTTTTTGTCCTTACCACATTGGTCACTTCTCTGTTGTTGGCCTGGGTTTTGAGGAATATGTAAGTATGGTTATTTTATAATTTTGATGTTTTAAATTCTTAAAAATTTATGCAACTTAAAATTTCTGTGTTTTACTCTATAAGACAACAGAACAGCGTGGGAAGTTGTCCACGTCTTCATTCTAGGACCTTTTTTTGCTTTTAACTGTTTACCCTCCTCCCAAACTTCATTATTGTGATCCCTGTCTAAGACTCCCCCTTTGTAAGGTCACTGAATTTGGCTTTTTATATTATATTTTTATAAAGTCTAATATATTTTATTGTGGTGTTCCTTGATTGCATGTGGGGTAATGCTTCAGAAATGACTATTGGTGAATGCCAGGAAAAGGAGTAGGGTATATGGCGGCTCCTCCTGCAAGGCTGGCAGCTTTGCCATTATTTGATTTTTCTAGTGGATGCAAACTTATTTTCTGCGTTTTTGTTGAGGATGCAAAATGATTAGTAAAGAGAATTTATTGATTAACTATTTGTCCTATTCATGTTGTAGTATAAAGCAGCCTAGGAATCTTGTAGTTCCAAATCCAAGCTGCCCAAGTGGATTCTGTCATTAATATTGAAAAAGGACTGAACTTTTTGAGGAATAACTAAAATTGAATGTAAAATGTTTAAAATATCTTTTCTTTTCTTTTTCAGGTTCAAGCATCTCACTTTGAAGGCCTAATCACAACAATAGTTGGCTATGTGCTGCTAGCAATAAATCTAATTGTTTGTCATGTATCCTTTCATAAGTAGTTGCCTGTCTCTGTCTTAAATTCTGTCTGTGGATCATTATCTCTAGCCATGTTGAGATCAGGATTAGAAATGAAGCAGGAGCACTTTCTTTCTCTTTTCGCTTTGTTCTTATGATGAAACAAAGAAAAAAGGACTGTTTGGGGTAAAATTTTGGATAAAATCTGTTTAATAGGGATTTGACCATCCAGACCTAATTTCAAAACAGGCTGTGTATTCAGAACAATAACAGCTTTGAGACTTCACTCAGCCCAGTTTTCCCCATATAGTAGTCTGTTTTATGGGAATGACGCTGGAGAGGCCTTAACATGGAATCAACTTCTTCCCCAGTTGCCTGTCAGCTAATCAGGATAAAATTTCACAAGGCCATAGACGGAATGCATTGCTTTCTTCCTGAATGGCAGATCTCTTTCTGGCGGTCAGCCAAAGAAAAGGGAAAATGTGGTACAAATATTTCCGCTCTCTTCACTAGCCACTAAAATACTAAAGGGTGTCCCTTGTTTCCCATACACCATAATAGTCCAGAAAGAATTTTCAGCAGTTTTAGGGACTGCACTCAACGTTGAACTTGAGAAACGTGCTTAAAAACTTTTGCGGAAATGAAGTCATGATTGGGAGGGTAAGAGTGCCCCTGTGATCTGGTAAGGCTTGCAATTATAGTTTTTGTGATCTAGCCTAATAGACAGGTATGGAGCCATCCATTTCTCTTCTTGTGGGCTACACAGCTGCAGCAGAGATAGAAATAGGCATACAGAATAATAACTAGGATTTGTGCCACGTGGGATGGGAAGCTCATCTACATCAGTTCTCCTATTTCAGGCAGCTTCTCAGAGTATGTTTAGCCAGTGTGGGTATTCAGACGTGCTACCTCTGCTTGAACTAGCATGCTAGAAATAGTAGTGTGAATACGGTCTCGTGAGCTAGCCACCAGAGTACAAGCCCATCTGACCCTTTGGGTACATAGTTGGAGGGCTAGTCTGTGCTGTTATCCATGCTGCCATAACCACACTGCTATTATTGTTTGAGGTAGCTTTGCTGCAGTCACACCTCCTGACTGCAGTATAGACATACCCTTAGTATGTCTTCCTTGGTTTCTGCACCAGGCCAGTAGCATTCTGAGCTTTGTGCAACTTGGATTGCTCTTGGGCAGCAGTTCACTGTGCTGCGCTGGAGATATTGAAGTGACTGTTACCACTATCTTAAAGTTTTGAAAGTCTGAGGAGACTTGGTCACAGACAAAACTGTGTATGCTTTAAAAAGATTAAATTGATTTCTGTTTGAAGGAGTAAATTTATTCGCTATTTAACACTTTTTATTTCAGTTGCACTTAAAGGCCACAGTCAGGTTGGGCCTTGTTGTGATAGGCACTGTACAAACATAGTAAAATATTTGATGCCATGTCTCTCTTGAGATCCTCTGGCCTACTAAAAGGAGACTGTGATCCAGGAATTTAAAGATATTTAGGCGTTGTGCTTAGGGTTGCAACATGTAAATGATTTAGGAGTCTAAATCTCATTTTTGACAGTCAATAGAATTTAAGCTCCTAAGTGTCTAAATCCCTTAAAAAAATTATATTTAGGCTCCTAAATCACTTACGCATTGCAATCCTGAGCACCACAACACCTAAATACTTTTAAAATGCTGGGACTAAATTTTCCAAAAAATAACAAACACGCACACACTCTAGCTTTGCTGTGAAGAGATGAGAATTTCTCTCAGACCCCATTAAAATGCATATTACATTAGACCTCTAGAGTTGTAGCTGCATTGTTAAACTCTTGGTAAATATTCCTGCATACATTTTTTTCTAAAGTGATTTCTGGCATCTCAATTTTCAGTCCCCAGCTTCAGATGCTTTGAAAGAGGGCTTGATTTTCAGAGGATGGGTGCTTAGCACTTTGACAAGCAGGTCCCTTTAAGGTGTTTCAAATTAGGCACCCAAAATCATTGTCACTTTTGAAAGATTAGAACCCCAACAATAGTATTCACAGTTTCACATTAGTGCTTGACTCTTCCAGAATTTCCTGCTATAAAAGATAGATTGCACAGTTGCTCATATGAATTGTATCATAACTCTTCTGGTCCTGTTACAACATTTCATTTAGTATATTTCCTTGACCAGAGTATGTAGGGTTTGGCAGCGCTTGTAAAATTCCAGAGATCACGCCGCTTATTGGGAGTCTGCTATATTGTTGTGAAGGTAATTATAGTCTTCTGAAAGCAAAAGATATTCAACTGTAATTTCATTAGAGATTTATTCCTAGTTACTGAGTAATTTTTTTTTCCTTTTCCCTGAAGGTTTCCTTATTAGTGGTTGTAGAAATTGGTGTGTTCCCCCTTATCTGTGGCTGGTGGCTGGATATATGCTCCTTGGTAAGAACAAAAATTATTGGAATGTAGGCCAAGTCTTACACTGTTGTTGTTTTCTGAGGGGAAAGTTCTTTTGCCCTGGAGAAAAAAAAATTGATATAAACTGGACTTGCAGAAAATGCATCTCTTCACTTTTTTTTTATTTATACTTTCATTGTTTCAGAGATCAAAGGTAGTTTGTCCTAAGGCGTGGTGCAATACAATGTCCATGTTCCTGTATTTAAGGCAATTAAAGTGTACAATCTATGTTTAAAACAGAGTAAAAAAAACCCCCATCATTAAACTTTTTGGAACAGTTACTTTTCACAGTGTTTTGTAACTAACTTCTCTGGTATGCTAAATATCTTACCGGCAACTCCATGACTGAGTTTTTTCTTTATTTGGCTATTATGGGGAAATTCATGCATGGTTCATCTTATGGCATTGCTATGAATTTTTCCTTCTGTGTATTGAATGCCATATGAAAGACACTATTTTTATTGTAGTCCAGGGCAGTGGTTCTCAGCCAGGGATCTGTGACCCCCTGGGGGCCCGTGAGCAGGTTTCAGGGGGTCCACCAAAATAAACTAGAGAGGGGCCGGCATTAGACTTGCTGGGGCCCAGGGCAGAAAGCCAAGCTTGAGCCCCATCACCTGGGGCTGAAGCCAAAGCCTGAGCAGCTTAGCTTCATGGGTCTTCTAGTGCCATGAAGCCCTGGGCAACTGCCCTGCGTGCTACCCCTGAATGCCAGTGGCTTTTAATGTACTAGATATGCAGAAAACCAGTTTTTGTGGCACAGGTGGACTTTTTATAGCATGTTGGGGGGAGGGAGACTGTCATAAATATAAAGGGAAGGGTAAACCCCTTTGAAATCCTTCCTGGCCAGGGGAAAGCTCCTCTCACCTGTAAAGGGTTAAGAAGCTAAAGGTAACCTCGCTGGCACCTGACCAAAATGACCAATGAGGAGACAAGATACTTTCAAAAGCTGGGAGGAGGGAGAGAAACAAAGGGTCTGTGTGTCTGTCTATATGCTGGTCTTTGTCGGGGATAGACCAGGAATGGAGTCTTAGAACTTTTAGTAAGTAATCTAGCTAGGTATGTGTTAGATTATGATTTCTTTAAATGGCTGAGAAAAGAATTGTGCTGAATAGAATAACTATTTCTGTCTGTGTATCTTTTTTGTAACTTAAGGTTTTGCCTAGAGGGGTTCTCTATGTTTTTGAAGCTAATTACCCTGTAAGATATCTACCATCCTGATTTTACAGGGGGGGATTTCTTTATTTCTATTTACTCCTATTTTTATTAAAAGTCTTCTTGTAAGAAAACTGAATGCTTTTTCATTGTTCTCAGATCCAAGGGTTTGGGTCTGTGGTCACCTATGCAAATTGGTGAGGCTTTTTATCCAACATTTCCCAGGAAAGGGGGGGTGCAAGTGTTGGGAGGATTGTTCATTGTTCTTAAGATCCAAGGGTCTGGGTCTGTAGTCACCTAGGCAAATTGATGAGGCTTTTTACCAAACCTTGTCCAGGAAGTGGGGTGCAAGGTTTTGGGAAGTATTTTGGGGGGAAGGACGCGTCCAAACAGCTCTTCCCCAGTAACCAGTATTAGTTTGGTGGTGGTAGCGGCCAGTCCAAGGACAACGGGTGGAATATTTTGTACCTTGGGGAAGTTTTGACCTAAGCTGGTAAAGATAAGCTTAGGAGGTTTTTTCATGCAGGCCCCCACATCTGTACCTTAGAGTTCAGAGTGGGGGAGGAACCTTGACAGAGACTCACAAAGAAAAAGGTTGAGGACCCTTGGTCTAGGGAGAGCGGGGGAAAGGAAGGGGAAATTATCATAACTTTTAAAATGTCACTTCCCCAAAAGCTAATATAGGAGATTACTATTAAATGCTTATATGAGAAAAAGCAACCATTTTTGCTCTCTGCATTAATAAGATACCCTATTTCTAATGAGAATAAATGTACAGTACAGTTTAGTATGAGCTGATATGCTCATGCTAATATGCTTTGTAATGTTACATATTAAATGTTAGTGTTTTCCTTGTTTTAGTTTCCTTCCCATTCTTAAAATGGAATGTGGAGCAGAGAAATTTGTCACTATTTGCCATCTCCCGCGTCAGTGCTATAAGTATGTTGTAAGAACTGTGTAGTTTTCAGTGGCAGAAGGAACTTATGACTTAAATAGACATTTTTGTTGAGTGCTCCTCTAAATATTTATAGTTTTGCAACAGGTTGAGATTATTTAAATGCAGTATATAATCCAATTTAACCCTATTTGCTAGATACAAATTGGGGTAAATTAAATGGGTAACCAAGAAAGAGTATTTGATAAACTTTGTTGATCCTATGTACTTTTTTGTATAGGAAATGTTTGATGCTACTTTGAAAGACAGAGAGTTGAGCTTTCAGTCTGCCCCTGGTACCACAATGTTCCTACACTGGTTAGTGGGAATGGTTTACGTCTTTTACTTTGCATCTTTCATTCTCTTACTGAGAGAGGTAAGTTCTTATTCAGGTGAGGGGATTATAAAATATATTTTAACAACTTTATGCACTGAAGAGTTCATTAGCTCTTCCCCATCTGTGTGTTTCTGTTATGATGCTTTTAATACATATTAGACTTCAAAATTTTTCTGCCTTAAAAATTGAACAATCATGCTGGCTACAAGTGAATGTGGGAACACCCTTAGGATGCTAGCCGATTGCATGCAAGGGATTTTTTAATATGGATGCTGCTTTTGTTTAAATACTTCTTAGTATCTGTAAACTGAAATGTATTTGAAAGTAAAGATTTTTAGTTAAAATGTTTCCGCTGTGGCCTAGAAGTAATGCTCTGTACCTCTCATTGTTGATTCTTGTATTGAAAAGTTCTTCATATTTATATCTCACAGCCTAGTTCCTTCTAACACCTTTTTTCCAACAGAAATCTAACTCTGTTAATTAGACAACATGCTAATAATTCTTACGTTGCTTGCATTTTTGTCTTTTAAAACACAAATCTAAATACCTGTTTCAGGTACTGAGACCTGGTGTACTGTGGTTTCTGAGGAATTTGAATGATCCGGATTTTAATCCAGTTCAGGAAATGATTCACTTGCCAATCTATAGACATCTCAGGAGGTTTATTTTATCAGTGGTAAGGACTTTTTTCAGACTTGTACTTGAATAATTTATATTCATTTCTTTCTTGTTGCTGCAAATACAGTGCTAGCCTCTTTGATGTTTTGAATATTAGCATGTTTAACTTTCTTTTTTGATGTGTGTTCATTCTTTAGTTACTAAAATAAAACTGAAGTTTACTTCTTCAGAGGTGTTAGTTGTAAAAGTTTTAAAATTTTTGGGTCTAGCACAGACAGTCAAAATCTTCCCCTTCTGCAAAAACCACAATGACTGCTTGTATCACTAGCCAACAGTTACTTTATTACTGTGGATGGTGGAGGAGATCCCTTGAGGTCACGGTGCTGGTCTAAGCCATTTATTGCAACAAACATTCTGGGTCCCAGTTCAACCAGATCAGTAGAGATAGGTCTCATTCATGTTTCTGGTCTGTCTTGGGGTGGACCATGACAGCCTGGGCAGTGGTATCTACTACAAGATGTAGCTGCAGGCTGTTGAATTCCTGGGGAAACATGTACAGTCTTTCCTGGCCTCCCCAAGCATTTTCCAGATGTTCACCCTGATGTCTGTCTGGAAGGCCTTTAAGGCAAAATCTCAGATGGCCTGCTTTGGCACAGGTTTTGCAAATACAGGCTCTGAAGACTGCATACCTTTGAAACAGACTGCTGTATGGGATACTGTGATGTTGATATACTGTTAACACATCAACATCCTCTGTACCTTGTTGGATCACTCTAGTGGTGCGCAGCATATGCTCTGTGGGTAAGACCTTCTCCCTGCCATCTCCTGCTAACTTAAGCTAAAGAGAGGAGTGCTGGTCAGTCATGCTCAGGACTCCAGAAAATAGCAGGATGTATTTCCGTTTTGTCATCTTATAACCACACTGCTTTGGCTGCATCAGGGATGTATGTGCCACGTAAAATGACCCAAACTTAATCCAACATATAGTTCTTTTTAAAGGTCTCAAATGCATGGGTTAGCAGAATGTAATGGAATTGGTTTTTGCCTTTTGAATCAAGAAATGAAGCGCTTGGCTAATTATCATTCTCTGAAGGCATGAATTGTAATGATTTCAGAACCTTCATCAGACTCACAGTGGGAACTTGGGCCCCATGAATGATGGTCAGTTACAGTTTATATATTCAGAGATTAAACAACTTTCTCTTCTAGTTTACACATTTATTTCCTTTTATGGAACATAGACTACCAAAATTTGAGAGGAACAGGTTTTAATTTAATCATGAACCTTTGTTCATACAATTTTTTCATTCAAAACCTTTGGAGATGGTATACATCTTCATTGGCCCATCCATATAAAAATAAGGCCTCGTGAGTTTTGTAGATACAATATGCATTTGTAATTTTCTTGTTGCAGATCGTCTTTGGGTCAATTGTCCTGCTCATGCTTTGGCTTCCTATACGTATTATTAAGTATCTGTTGCCTAATTTTCTTCCATATAATGTCATGCTCTACAGGTAAGTTTTTATTGTCGTTCTGAAAGATGTTTTTGGTCTCCCTGTGATTAGACAGAATCCTCATTGTGTACCTCTCTAAGGCCATGTCTACACTTACAAGTTTACAGCAGCACAGCTGTACCAATACAACTGTGCCTCTATAAGAGTGCTCATGTAGCAGCGTGTTGTGCCCATTGACATAATAAAACAGCTCAACGAGTGGCAGTAGCTGCGTCGGCTGGAGAGCGCTTATGCTGGCAAAACTTATGTCTCTCAGGGTTTTTTCACACCCCTGAGCGATAAAAGTTTTGACAACATAAGTGCTAGTGTAGACATGGCATAATTGTACCATTTTCACCATTACTTTGACATTGCATTTGGTATGTTTGTTGAAAATGAACAACATAACACAAATTTTAATCGGCTCTAGCAAAGTTAAATGTCAGAGTATGCCAAGTACAATAGTACATTTTTGACAAATAAAAAGTTTGCCTTTTTATGCATTGATTTTCCACAGTGATTCAGGCATGTAGAAGTTGAACAAATTATTAATTTTACCCCATAGGTTATCATTATGCTGTGGACTGTGTGTTAGGGCTGTCGATAAATTGCAGTTAACTCACAAATTAATCACACTGTTAAACAATAGAATACCAATTAAAATGTATTAAATATTTTTTGATGTTTTTCTTCATTTTCAAATATATTGATTTCTATTACAACACAGAATACAAAGTGTATGCTGCTCATTTTATATTATTTTATTACAAATACTTGCACTGTAAAAATGATAAACAAAAGAAATCGTATTTTTCAATTCAGCTCATACAAGTACTGTAATGCAGTCTCTTAATCCTGAAAGTGTAACTTGCAAATGTAGATTTTTTTTTGTTACATTGTTTTGTTTTTGAATGCAGTTACGTAAAACTTTAGAGCCTGCAAGTCCATTCAGTCCTACTTCTTGTTCAGCCAATCGCTAAGACAAACAAGTTTGTTTACATTTACGGGAGATAATGGAGCCTGCTTCTTATTTATAATATCACCTGAAAGTGAGAACAGGCTTTTGCATGGCACTTTTGTATCCAGCATTGCAAGGTATTTACATTCCAGATATGCTAAACATTCGTAAGTTCCTTCATGCTTCAGCCACCATTCCAGAGGATAGCTTCCATGCTGATAATGTTGGTTTAAAAAAAAAAAGTGTTAATTACATTTGTGACTGAACTCCTTGGGGGAGAATTGTATGTCTCCTGTTCTGTTTTACCCACATTCTGCCGTATATTTTATGTTATAGCAGTCTCGGATGATGTCCCAGCACATGTTCGTTTTAAGAACACTTTCACAGCACATTTGACAAAATGCAAAGAAGGTACCAATGTGAGATTTCTAAAATAGGTACATCACTCAACCCAAGGTTTAAGAATCTGAAGTACCGTCCAAAATCTGAGAGGGATGAGGCATGGAGCATCCTTTCAGAAGTCTTAAAAGAGTAACACTCAGATGCAGAAACTATAAAACCTGAACCACCAAAAAGAAAATCAACCTTCTGCTGGTGGCATCTGACTCAGACGATAAAAGTGAACGTGCATCGTCCACTCTGCTTTGGATCATTGTGAAGCAGAACCCGTCATCAGCATGGACACGTCCTCTGGGCAGCATTATCTCCTGCAAATGTAAACACACTTGTTTGGCTGAGCGATTGACTGAACAAGAAGTAGGACTGAGTGGACTTGCAGGCGCTAAAGTTTTACATTGTTTTATTTTTGAATGCAGGGGGGTTTTGTACATAATTCTACATTTGTAAGTTCAACTTTCATGATAAAGAGATTGCACTACAGTACTTATATTAGGTCAATTGAAAAATACTGTTTGTTTTTTACGGTGCAAATATTTGTTATAAAAATAAATATAAAGTGAGCATTGTACACTTTGTATTCTGTGATGTATTTGAAATCAATATATTTGAAAACGTAGTAAACATCCACAAATATTTAAATAAATGGTATTCTATTATTGTTTAACAGCGTGATTAATCACAATTAATTTTAAAGCACGATTAATTTTTTTAAGCGCTTGACAGCCCTATTTTTTTTTGTTTTTACACTGTTTTTAGGAATACTTCAGGAATGAAAGAATGTCCATGGTTGGATCTTTATTGTAAATATCAATGCAAAATTTTTCCTCTGTTTCTCAATTAAAACAATAATTTGGCTTATCAGTGATACTGCTCTTAACTTATAAAAGGAACAAGTCAAAATCTAAACCTTGCCTTTTCAGATAACGGAAGATAGCTTTCCTAAAGACTTTTCATAAAACTCTCTGTTCACATTAAATTCCTAAACACTACTAAATTCTTCCCCAGTGCTCAGAAACATATGCAAAAAAAAAATCTTGGCTATTAAAGTCTAAGAATTGCCTGTGATGGAAACCTGCTTAGCCTTTACTGTTAGTTTGTTCAGATATTTGGTTATAATAGTCTTGGTTTGTTAAAATGTTTGTAGGAAATTCATAAAATGTTAGAGAATAGTCCTTATGTGTTTGCCTTCTTGTTCTGTCCCATTGTTTCTAGTGATGCTCCAGTGAGTGAACTTTCTCTGGAGCTGCTTTTGCTTCAGGTGGTGCTGCCAGCTCTGCTTGAACAAGGACACACAAGACAGTGGTTGAAAGGTCTTGTACGAGCATGGACTGTTACGGCTGGGTACTTGCTGTAAGTGTAAACAGCCAATATCAGTTATGTGGCTTGTGTCACTTTGACCTTTTTAATGTGGAAGAAATTTATTCTTTGGCTAGATACCGTAGCTGGAGCGTTACGAATTACTTGATACATAAATGTGTGCATGGCAGAGATACATGAACATTGGTATAGAACAAATTATTGTACAGCAAATCCTTGAACATGCACTGCAACTTCAGAATATGCCTTTGCAAATTAATTATATTTGCTGCACTAATACAACTTTCGCTTGGCAAAAAAATGGTGTAGCTGAGTCTGAATAGCAATTTCTGTTGTCCCTGTTTCTATATTTTGCTTTCCATTATGTTTATCTTTTCAGAATGAAATTTTTGTTGCTTTCTTCTTCCACAGACTCTTTGGAAAATATGAGCAAAATTAACATGTACATCTCTGGTGCTATTAAATCCATGCAAAAAGTATAAATAAATCCACTCCTGAAAACCCTCCTGTGTGAGGGCATAAAAGTTGGAGTGGCTGTGACCCTCCCATAGTTCTCTCTTACCACCCGTGACAGAGATGGAACTTGGACAGTGTCCTATGGGCTATAGGTTTTTTGATCTTCAATCTCAACCCTTTTGTGAAGAAATACCATTTCACTTCTTCTCTTTCATTGCTCGTGTGCAGAAAAAAGTACAAAGAGACTCTGCTACACAGCCTCTCCATACAGAAGGGCGGGGCACTTCACACCGACTGCCAGTATGGCCTATTGTAAACCCACAGGGTTTAAATCTTGTACATTGTGCAACAGTTATATGTTCTTAATCAGTGGTCTCAGCAGGTGTTTTTTCTGCCTTGGAAGAGCACATCACCCAACAAGTGCTTCATCTGCCATTTCTTGTCGCACATCTGAAAACTGAGAGATGTGTGTTTGCTTCAAGAGACTTAATTTCAATCTTTAAAGGTCTTATATGATCTTGGAGAAGAGACATCCTCCAAGCTGGAGACAAGGAGGCTATCTACGGTAAGTGTTCTGGTAACCAGACACCATGCCTCTGGTTCTAGTAGGCAGAAATCTAAAAAGGGACCAAGACCACTGGAACTGGCACCATGATCCTTCAGTGCCGTGTGCATCAGTACCAACTCTGGGGCAAAGAGACCTGGCATCCACTTTGGATGCCAAGCACCATACCCTCACCATGCATAAGCACAGCTCACAGCATGCAGCAAGCTCATTCCATGAGAAGGACCCATAGCATTCCTCCAAAGGCAGGTCTTCCAAATCTTCCTTAGCGTTGAGGGATGTGAAAGACTCAGGAGATGCTGATGTCAACAATGAGCCTTTCCCAATATCAATACGCCTTCGAGGAACTGCCGTTGCTGCTTGTTTTGACACCAGCAGAATCAGCACTGGTCCCACATCTAATGGCACTGCTGTTCCTGGAGATGTATTTCTCCTTGCCACGTCCAAGCCACTCCTCCCTGACTTCAAGCATGGGACCGGACCAGAATAGTACATTAAGGGGAGCTCTGGAAGTGCCCCATATCAGGCACTGATGCAAGCTGACAGTGGACAGGCCAATCACATCCTGGCAATAATTGTACAATTTACTTTTATGGCCCTGTTTGGGCCCACCTTCCCAGAGTGGAGCCCTATCATATGTGTCTGGGGAAAAGAAGGTCTCACTCATCATCTGGCATCAATAGCCAGATCCCTGTCACAGGACCGGAGAAGTGTCCTTGTGAGGTAATGGCTCAGGAAACACTCCAATTGCCCTTACCACCTAATCCTCCTCTTTTCCAGATGAAGCTGTTGCCTCGACCCAACACCAACTATCAATAACTTTAGAGCCTTCCAGACCTGCTCTTGAGGATAGCTTGCTGAAATCTTGGACTTTGAGACGACCATGATCTTAGGTTTGTTCTCTGTTCAATATCCTCAGTCCCAACTGGGATTGTGCAGATCATTGTATATTGGACCCAACAAAAGGATTGTGGCACACCTCAGCCTTGCTTTCCCCGTCTTCAAACTGAGTATAAAAGTGTTATCAAGTTCCATCCAAAGGCTTTGAACTTTCTTCTAAGCATCAGACACCAGAGTCGCTTGCGGTGTCTGCGGTCCAGCAAAAGACTAGATCCACCACAGATAAGGACACCCCCCTCACTCCCAGGAAACGGAACTACTTTGGCCAAAAGGCTTACTCAACAGGCCTCCCTCCAGTTCCTAACAGGAAGCTACTGGCCCTGTTGGCAAAATAGTTTTCTGATGTGGGCGAGGGTGACCCCATTCCTATTGAGGCTCCTTCAAGATTGTAAGGAAGAGCTGAGACCATTCTATCAAGGAAGGGGCAAGTAGTAATAAGAACAGTGCTGCAAGCCACAGTGGATGAATCAGATATGACCACTTGATTCATAGCTACAGTAGTCCAAATGCCCTGCTCCTCCTGGTTATAAATGTCTGGGATTCCAAAAGAAGTCCAGGCTATGTGAGAGGACCTACCCTTCAGGGCATGAAGCTCTTTAGCAGTTGGACTGATCAAGCACTCCTTTCTGTCAAAGATTTGAAGGCAATTCTGAGATCTCTAGGGATGTACTACCCCACGCTATACTGCAAGCCCTTCTGGGATCAGCTCCCACAAAGACAAAACACAATCTTATTCCCACAATTGTCAGCCAGAGTATTTGCCCAGAAAGAACCCCATTACACCAGTAAGCGCCTGTTGTCGTCCTCCATTGTACACCAAGCCCCCTCTCAGAGTCAGCAGGTTTGACAGGAGTATTCAGAGCTCTGTTGTGTCAAGTCCATACTGCAGCCAACTTTCAGAAATCGCTTTTTCCCCCTTCCAACAGTTGTGGTCAGAGATTAGATGAAGAATTAATGCTCATCATCATCGTCTGTGGCTACCCCATCCAGTTCCTTTCCTTGTTTCCTACCTTGCCCCCTTCCTTATTTCAGGAATCTTTTCCCAAGAGCCTGTTACAAAAAATGCCCCACAGCTCAAACCATGTGGCACGGGACAGCCACAAGTCTCTAGCTGCTGCATAGACATACCCTGAGATGATACTAGTACAGACCAAAGAAGTGTTTTTCTTCCACTAGTGATCAATACACAATTGAGTCGAAATTTAATTGAATCATAACAAGACAAGGAAGGCCTGATCCGGCAGACCCCATACGGTCAAACTGTCAAGGATTCCATCCAGACCTGAAGTCGCAGCACCTTATAACCTGGATATTGACTGGTTGAGTGCCGTGGAAAATCAGGAAATCCTGACGTAGAGCAGAATACTGTGCAAGAGAGACTTATTCCTCCAACCCAGAGTGGCCTAAACCCATTGCAAGCCCTGATACTGAAGATTCTGGGCTACTTCCTGCAGTTAAAACATTCTGAACGTTCATTTAGCTCAGTCAAAGTTAATCTAGAGGAAGTCTCTGCATATCATGGACTGATACCTTTGGACTCAGTCTTCTCTCATCCTAATGGTATCCAAATATGTCAAGGGCCTAATGCATGCTTACTCACTGGTCAGAGGACCTGCTCTAGTATGGGACCGCAACATCATCCTTCTAAAGCTTGTGGAGTTCTCCATTCACCTGCTTACTCTCAGAATGGTGATTTTTGGTAGCGATGACCTCGGCCCAGAGAGTGAACGAACTTCAGACAGTCGTGGTGGAACAGCTGTACTTTTGGTTCCATAAAGACACGGTGATACTAAAACCTCATACCAAATTCCCAAGATGATTTCCAAGTTCCATTTAAACCAACCTGTGTTCATCCCAAGACCTCATTCCACATGAGGGGAGAAGAAACTGCACTCTGGGCAAACCTAGAGTTCCATGATATTATGTTCATAGCTGTGGGGACGATAGAGGATTTTCTTCTATTTGTGGCCACAGTTGGCTGCCTCAAGAGCCAAGCTGTTTCATTTTGAAGATGCAGCTGATACTCCTCATTCCCACCATCCTGAGTCAATATTGTTTGCCAGTCACCTGCAGTGACTAACGCTCGAAGGAGTGGTTACTAACTCTACTATGATTGTGGTTGTTTGAATTGTTACAGTCAGTGTGGATCCCATGACCTATTCTTCATCCCCACTTTTCCAAGTCCTCAGCAGTCACTCATGGGCTTTGAATTGCAAGGGAACTGAGTTGGGATTGCTGCCACTCCCCCTTTTTATGCCTTCACACAGAAGCTCAAGGAGGCTCAGGGCACATGTGTCTCCTCACTGGACTCTGCTATTCGAAAGATTCTGGGCTTGCACGCATGATGCATGTGCACCTAAGAATCCATACTGACTACAACATCTCAAAGAACCACAATTACTGTAGGGTAAGGAACTGTTCTGTTTTAGTAGTTTTTGACTGTTTTATAATTTGACTTAAACAAGTGTACTTGCACTCCCCAAATCCTGTACTGCTCATTAATAATATTTCAAATTTGAAGGTTTTTTCTTGACTGAATTATTCTTAGGGAGGTTTGAGATTGGGATGGAGAGTGAGATCCTTTCTTCCTCTTTGCAATAATCTTTTCAGCTTTTCATGCCTGAAAAACAAATGAGATATTTAGCTCCAACTTAATAGAAAAATTGACCTTCAGATACAGTCAAAACATGGATAACTCATCCCCAAAGATGAATACCAATGGAAAGTAGGTGACGGAGGGAGGTGGAGATGAGAACCAAGTTGGGGGGATAACAATGGGAACTATTATGCATCTTCAACTGTTGCAGTTACCAGTAGAGATGGCTTGAATAAACATTCCTTCAGCCATTTTTAATTAAGCAAGGGTGAAAAAAACTTAATTACCATTTTTAAATCTACGTTTTGATGGAGGAATTGTCTGAAGTTTGGAGCTTTATGTAAGTAGTCCTTTGAGGAGGAGTTCTTGCTAGATTTGGGGGTGGGGAATGAAAAATTGCTTCTGAGCATACGTAATAGGTATTTGATTTTACCAGACCCCCATAAAGTCCTGCCAGTTAATAACATTGCATATCGGAGATGGTGCCCCTCTCTACGCAAGTACACTGGTACTGGGTACTAATGCTCTCAGACTGCTGCGAGGACAATTTTTAGGGGTTTTGTAGATTTTTTTTAAACATTGAGACTTATTAGGGAGAGAAGAAAATGTATACCTGTAGGGAAAACATTTTAGAACCTGTGACTTCTTTTGTTCACAAATTCTAAACTGCTGTTCAAAGGTTAAGAACATGAGAACGGCCATACTGGGTCAGACCAAAGGTCCATCTGGCCCAGTATTCTGTCTTCCGACAGTGGCCAATGCCAGGTGACCCTGGCAAACAGAGGTTAGAGACATCATCCCTGCCTATCCTGGCTAATAGCCATTGTTGGACCTATCCTCCATGATCTTATCTAATTCTTTTTTGAACCCTGTTATAGTCTTGGCCTTCACAACATCCTCTGGCAAAGAGTTCCATGGACTGACTGTGCATTGTTTGAAAAAATACTTCCTTTTGATTGTTTTAAACCTGCTGCCTATTAATTTCATTTGGTGACCCCTAGTTCTTGTGTTATGAGAAGGAGTAAATAATACTTCCTTATTTACTTTCTCCACACCAGTCAGGATTTTATAGACCTCTATCATATCCCCTCTTAGTCGTCTCTTTTTCAAGCTGAAGAGTCCCAATTTTATTAATGTCTCCTCATACAGAAGCTGTTCCATACCCCTAATAATTTTTGTTGCCCTTTCCTGAACCTTTTCCAATTCCAATGTATCTTTTTTGAGATGGGGTGACCACATCTGCATACAGTATTTAAGATGTGGGTGTACCATGGATTTATATAGGGGCAATATGATATTTTCTGTCTTATTATATATCCCTTTTTTAACGATTCCCAACGTTCTGTTTTCTTTTTTGACTGCCTCTGCACATTGAGTGGATGTTTTCAGAGAACAATCCACAATGACTCCAAGATCTCTTTCTTGAGTGGTAACAGCTAATTTAGACCCCATCATTTTATATGTATAGTTGGGATTGTTTTCCAATGTGCATTACTTTGCATTTATCAACATTGAATTTCATCTGCCATTTGGTTGCCCAGTCACAGTTAGAATCATAGAATCATAGAATATCAGGGTTGGAAGGGACCCCAGAAGGTCATCTAGTCCAACCCCCTGCTCGAAGCAGGACCAATTCCCAGTTAAATCATCCCAGCCAGGGCTTTGTTTTGTGAGATCCTATTGCAGCTCTTTGCAGTCTGCCTGGGACTTAACTATCTTGAGAAGTTTTGTATCGTCTGCAAATTTTGCCGCCTCACTGTTTACCCCTTTTCTCAGATCCTTTATGAATAAGTTGAATAGGGCTGATCCCAGTACAGACCCCTGGGGGACACAGCTATTCAACTCTCTCCATTCTGAAAACTGATCATTTATTCCTACCCTTTGTTTCCTGTCTTTTAACCAGTTACTAAACCATGAGAGAACCTTTCCTCTTATCCCATGTCTGCTTACGAGCCTTTGGTGAGGGACCTTGTCAAAGGCTTTCTGAAAATCTAAGTACACTTTATCCACTGGATCCCCCTTGTCCACGTGCTTGTTGATCCCCTGTGACATTATCTAATTAAAATATGACCATATAGATGATTGTTGCAACTACTGTTACATAGTTGCAAGAAATCTTGTACAAAATGTGGCATGTCAGATGTCTATGGAAAGGTTATGATTTGCTTAATATGATTATGCTATCTGCATGCATAGATCAGTTTTGTATTTGACGTTATGAATATTGGCTCTATACCTGGATTGCAAATGTTTGCTCCTGCAGTAATGCCCACAAGGTAATTAGCCAGGATATCTTGGAGGGACTATTCAAATTAAGTGGCTCATCAAGAAACACTTAACTGACAGTGGACAATGGGAGACACCCATCTACACTGAATGGACTGTCCTGCAAATGTACTGTGTGGAGTATAGGTAATGGCTTCCTGCAATGACTAGGCGAAATGCATGGACATGTGATTTGTCCATGTGACTCCAACCACCATCTTGTTACTGTAATTTTCCACAGTAAGAACAGTGGGATTCCCTCCACATGGCAGAAGATATAAAAGGCCCTGAAAATGCCTCCATTTTGCCTCAATCCTGCTCCAGCCTCTTTCTTGCTCAGGCCTCTGGACTATATAAACTTATACTAATGGAAGTATTTTAAGCAATGGACTGAGGACCTTCCAATGACTTGGAAGCAGCCAGAGACTTAACTTAAGCCAGCAGTTTATTCCATCACTGCTGCAAGCCTGAACCAAGAACGTTGCATTTATTGTATGTATTTGATTCCTTTAACCAATTTTAACTCTCGCCTTTCTTTCTTTCTTTCTTTCTTTCTTTCTTTCTTTCTTTCTTTCTTTCTTTCTTTCTTTCTTTCTTTCTTTCTTTCTTTCTTTCTTTCTTTCTTTCTTTCTTTCTTTCTTTCTTTCTTTCTTTCTTTCTTTCTTTCTTTCTTTCTTTCTTTCTTTCTTTCTTTCTTTCTTTCTTTCTTTCTTTCTTTCTTTCTTTCTTTCTTTCTTTCTTTCTTTCTTTCTTATAAATAAACTTTTAGATTTTAGATACTAAAGGATTGGTATCAGCGTGATTTTTGGGTAAGATCTGAGTTATATATTGACTTGGGTGTATGAAAGAAGAACCTTTTATTTAATGAGACGGGTTGTGGAGAACCATGCATCTCTAAGTTCAGTGTTTTTGGTGGTGAAATAAGAACTGGAATGCCTAAGGAAACTGCTTTTATGGCTTCTTGTTAGCCAGTTTGGTGAAACAGAAGTTTACTTTTGTTGCTGGTTTGGTATATCTTATGGAAGAATAACCACCAGTTTTGGGTTGTTTGCCCTATTTCTCAGCAGTTTGTCCTGAATTTGGCATCCTCAAATTGTGACCCACTGAGGCCCAGTTTCACCCCCCTCAAAGGATTTTAGTAGATTGGTAAGGCGTGATTTCCCTTTACAAAAACAATGTTGCCTCTTCCCCAGTTATTACGCTGAAGATACTTTTCACAATGTGAGTTGATATGTTGTTGTCCTGTTTAATCCAGCCATGTAAGGAACAATCTCCAGCCAACATAATACCAGTAAAAGTGAGAATTCTTACATCAGTGGAGCTGTGCCTGTTTACACCAGCAGAGATTTTGACAAAGTTTTCCTCTTCTGTTCATGACATTTTTGTAACCAATATTGTTTTTAAATAGTCAGATGAATGACTCAGTTGGTTCAGATTGTAGCTGTGCTGCAACGGTTCTTTTAACCTGTACCCAAATTGTTTTTCTTCCAAGATTTGTATGTTCTAACATATCTAAAAAACAACAGGTAGAACACTTACAGAAAAAAGAATGAAACCTGCCAAATGCTGCTTTTTATGTGTTGCTTCATGATATTTCAGTGATCAGTCCTTTTACCTTGTTCATTAAACAAATGCTGATGAATATAGCTCTGTGGTGTGCTTTCTCTAGGTTTTCGTTCATGTAACAAATCCAGAGGAAATTACACAATCATTTCATGCTTTTTGCCACAGGGACCTCCATTCTTACTTACTTGGAGACCAGGAAGAGAATGAGAACAATGCAAACCAGCAACCTAATAACCAGCATGCTCGCAATAACAATGCCATTCCAGTTGTGGGAGAAGGTCTTCATGCAGCCCATCAAGCCATACTTCAGCAAGGAGGACCTGTGGGTTTCCAGCCTTACCATAGGCCTTTAAAATTCCCACTCAGGGTAGGTAGAGCTAACCCTTTAAAAAGAGGACCATCTCTTTGCTAGTGCTGTACAAACATAGAATACAGTGGGGTCCTGGTCCATCACTAGGATTCCTAGGAACTACAGTAATATAAACAAAGAAAAGAACATAGGATATCTTTTCAGGAAGATTTGGTGATAGCATCATTTTTGGAAGCTAAATAATTAAGGCCCCATACTTTACTTAGTATCTTGGACTTTGTGTATTATTTTGTTAGCAAATGTCTTCCTACTTTATACTCATGTAGTTGACTTTAATATAACTTTTCTTCAGTTTGAAACATATATAACCAGCCCCTCATGCCCTCTTGCATCCAATTATTATAGATTCCATACATATTGTGATCCATGATGAAATATGAATGCTCAGCTTTGTTTATCTAGTGTTTTTTAAAAAATTAAAGATAGGAAGAAGAGAGTGTGTGTGCATGTGTATATATATATTTTAAAGGCGGCAAGTAGATAATCAAAAGGACCTCTACTAGTTCTGAGGAATTGTAAAAGTGGTGTCTCAACTACTTGTCCAATGTATTTTCTTCCCCTATGGTAATATTTAATGAGATTGTTTTGTCAGCGTTAGACGTTGGAAGTGCGGTGCATGTATTTTAGAAGTCGAATTTTTTACTAATTTACTTGCCTTGACTTTTTGATTATTATTATGAACTTTTACATGCAGTGAATTTGCCTTTCTAGACTAATCTACAGGTCGTCAAAGTTAGCTCGCCTGGTGGTAGCTGAAATTCCAGGTTGAGCAAAAGTCAGTTATGCCCCTGGGAGTAAACCTCTCGTGCAGGTGCTGGTTAGGGATTGGGAGCGTTGAAGGAGTCTAAACTGTTCAGAGCTGCCCCTAGAGCAGACCGAACCTATGCCAGCCTCATTTAGTGGTGCCAAGTGTAAAAGAACTTGTCAGGTACATAGTATGGAGCAGAGATTTTCTGCTGCAGAGCTGAAGATAAGATTGTGTGGGGCTTCTGAGTTTCGCAAGAGTGACCTAAAGAGGTGTCTTGGAACAGACCACAGAGGTGCAATTAACCCTGGAACTGTGACACCTATGCATTTCAAAGGAGGCACAGGAGCCCTTGCCTCTCAGAATACTGTGTAGGATGGTCGTCTTCTCCTGTTCCCAAATAGTTGTAGCAGATGGAACTTTGTTTATTTTTGTTTTAAAAACAAGAAAAACCTAGAAATGCCCAAACCAAAGCATAGAATATTAGCGTATCGAAGTGAAAGGGTCAAAAGGTGAGAAATTCTGAAGGTTGCCTGTGAATCTTTAGCTCTGCTGCCTTGTGTATTAGCACTATAATATTTTGATGACATAATTAAATACTGTTTTTCCCATAGTACCTCTGCTCATTTTTATGCAGTTTGGTTGGTGAATAAATCAGGGTTTCCAATGGACCGGGAAACACCCAAATATCTGAGACTGTGCGGACAACAGAATCCTGTTAATAATTGAGGAGCTGAATAATGAGTCAGCAAGTTTGATTGTCTGCTCTCCTATCTGAACTAAAATAACTGGAATAGAAATTTTGTGTTGCATTTACTATCTAGATTACTGATTTCTAAATGGATGCATATTTTGATACTTTAATGTTTTGCTAACAATCAGTTAAGCAACTTTCAGTTTTTCTGTTAACTGTCTCCCTTTGTATTTTGTCTTTCAGATATTTCTGTTGATTGTTTTCATGTGTATAACATTACTGATTGCCAGTCTTATCTGCCTTACATTACCAGGTACGTGTTATGCTATGATACTGTGTAAAAACAAACACCCCATACTTGCATTTATGGCAATAGTTGGTTTAAAATTGAAACTGTGCAATCACAGAAAAATGTTGGGAATCTGTTTTTAACCTCTTTGATAGCGTAATAGTCTAAATTCAAAACGACAGATTCATAAATCAGAAATGGTGTCTTTATCCAAATGTCAATACAGTGGAAGGGAGACGGATGACCACTGTAGCATCTTATTGTCACAATTCAAAGCAACTGCACCTATATTCCCCATCCATGGTCCCCTGAGGGAACCCACTTCGGGCTCCTAGCTCTTCAGTTTTTACCTCTCTTGGACAAAGACCTATGTGTGTGTCCCTCCCGACCAGGGGCTTTCCAGGTTGCAAAGTTCCCTGCCTAGTCTACAGTGTGATATCTCTGGCAAGCCAGACGGCCTAGAAGGCCAGTGTCTGTGCTGTTTTTTCTCTCTAGAAGCTATGAACATTGTAATTGCTACAATTACAGGTTACCAAACTGCTCTTTCTAAGCAAGCATGTTTCTTCTTAAGGTGAAAGCATTACAGAAAACATTCAAATAATAAAAGAACCTTCATGCATACTAAAAAGCTTACCAGAGGTCACCTCAACTCCAACCTCTGACTCTGGTAGGTATCAGTCCTACAAAACCCACAGCTGAGTTTTCCCTGTGGTTATAAGTTTATAACTCTCTCAGATTCAAAACCTGAACAACCATGAGTAGTTCAGTCTTTCTTTTTTACAATTTGGGCCTTTGATCTTGGCCTCACATAACAGGTGATCAGAAGACAATGGTTCACTCTTCAAGGTATAACTTCAAAAGACTGGGTTTTTGCATAACTGAGGGAGGGGAATTTTCATTCATCTTCCCTTATATATTCCCCAGGAAACCCACTTAACACTTTTTGTTCCAAAAAGTCCATTCTTATCTGGCACATTGTTCAATATAGTCCTCTGAACCCCCAGGTCTCTCATCTGTCATATCTCCCCGTAGAGAAGTTACTTGCAATCCCAGCTCACAGTAATACATAAACCATTCATTTAATACTGTGTACCCCAATGACACTTAAAAGTAATTCAGTAAGGTCTCCCAAAGATGTTTCAGGAAACTGCCACATCTGTCATGCACCAAGATCACCTTCATGACTTTGAGGTCAAGACTGGATTTGAATTATTGAGACTAGCATTCATCTGATAGTATTGAAGGAGGGAGTGAGACTTAATACTGCACATGGTTTGTATATTAGAGATTGCAGTACTGATACACATTGACTCTGTTTTCATGGACAGAATATTAATCAAATCTTTGTAAACTGTGCATCTTCATTGCATACTTCTGAAATTGTTTGACAGAACAATAGAGATTCTGTTTTTCGTGGTTTATTAATTTCATTTTTTCAGGGCTTATTTCTAGAATTTGAGTTTTATATAATGTCCAAATATCAGAGTTTTTTTATTTTTTTATATATTGTATTGAATAGTATATCTTATATAGTAGTCGCTTTTTAATCTTTCCCTACTGTGTTTTAATGTAGTGCTGTTTGAAACAGTACATGTTAAAGTGCACTAGGGAACCTCTTGGATCTGCATGGATGCATGCATGCATGCATGCATGTTAGTGCACTTTAGAAATTATACCCCCGCAGTTCACATTATTGCTTTGTGTAGACAAGCCTTTAGATACAAGCCCTCATTTCTAGTGTTTTTCTGTTTTTTATTGGATAAACTCTTGGTTTTTGAGGAGTTTGGGGGTGAATATTATCAGTGTTTATTGGAGCACTTTGTAACTAATTGTTTCACTTGTACTTTCAGTGAGATAAGTGAAGTTTAAACACTGTCAGCTAGGGAATTCTAACCTCTGGCTACTGTGGTTACAGAAGTCCTGGTGGTATTCTTATTAG
The DNA here is from genome assembly GCF_965140295.1 of Lepidochelys olivacea. Classification (NCBI taxonomy): domain Eukaryota; kingdom Metazoa; phylum Chordata; order Testudines; family Cheloniidae; genus Lepidochelys; species Lepidochelys olivacea. The sequence continues at coordinate 142,389,009 of NC_140412.1, read as the reverse complement.
TTACCAATAGACCAATACACTTTAGTGATTAAATTAATCTTATGAATGATCTTGAGTTGTGTCCTTTTGTGATACTTTGATATTATATGCAGATTATTACATTATAATTGTATTGTACTGAAAGCTAGTAAACTATTATTTTTAAAGGGTGGGGAATAAGTCTTCCTTTTTTTGTGTGGTAGTGATGGAAACTCTTGTTGATAAATTTTAGGTCTTATGCAGAAAGGGGGGATCATTTCAACGAGGCATCATGTGGGTTGCATGTGTGCAAATGTCACTATGCAGCTTTGTAAACAACATATCTGGCCTGGCCCATGGAAACCATAAATAATTGATCTAGTCTGGTTCTCAGAGAATGATAATTGCGAGATGACTGCTGTGAGGGGAAAAAGGTGTAAGAAAGAATGAGGAAAGAAACAGTTCCCTGGTGTTTCAGTGTAGAATTTTAACTTTGCTTAGTGGTAAAAGGCTGGTGCACCAACCCATTTCATTACTTAACTCCCCGGAAACTGTGATTAGTTATAATAACCTAAACTAAAGCAAAATTGAATTATAAATGCTAGTGTATGGTATATTGTAACTAAAACAATGTATTGTCATAAATGTGCATGATATTTTAAAACAAAGTCTGCACATTGGTTTGGCACTGTGTCTTGATACTTTTATGTGTAGTGTCTAGCGCATTTGTGCTGTGATCTCCGTTGGCACACTACCATACTATAAAGTACTGGTATGCACAAAGTGATGCACTTTGCCCTTAAATTGTCAGTCTGCATACAGCCTTGAGATCCTTTTTAAGGCTTGCCTTCACTGGACAGTTAGGTCATCTTAGAATATGACCTTGAGGAGTTGTGTAAACTTAGCATGTTAAACATGATTTTGCATTCTGTGTAGACAGGAACAAATAGTGTGTAATATTACATCACATGATCGTGGGTAAATCCTACTGAAACCACATTTTTAACCATGACAAGATGCATGTTGAACACAACTTGTTCTTGTCTATACTGACTACAAAATCACATTACACACATGAGTTAACACAAGTTTTAACATGGACTAATTATCTAGTGAAGGCAAACCCTTTGAACTCTTTTTAGTGCTGTTAGATGCCCAAATAGGCAGGGTGGCAAACAAATCCAACTGTAACCTGTAACTGGTTACTGACCCATTAAGTGGAGATTGCACCCTGTCCTAGCAGTTGCAGACAGGGCCAGTCTGATCCATGCATTTGTGACTTGCAGACTTGATTGCTGCATCTGCTAACCAGGAATAAAACCAAGAAAGCACCAGCTGGTACAAAATGCAACAGCCAGTCTGCTTAGCAATAGAAGTTGCTGTGAACATTCCCTCTGACACTCTTCTTTCTGCCTTTACTCTCAATTAAATAGTCCAGTTCATGTTCCTTCTCTTGATATTTTATGCCTTCCATGAGATGGTCCCTTAGCTACATGAGAGAGCGCCTTTCTGCAGCCTCGCCCTCCTTCAGTAACTCTGCCCCCCCCCCGGAACATTGAAATTGTCAACCAGTTGGGGAGGCTAGTAAGTTTTTGGAGACTGTATTTTTCACAGGAGATATATCTAAATTATGTAACTTGTTACCTGTGAGAGATGAGTGAGATAATGACCATGGACCTGGACTTCTTTCAAACTACTCCTATCTTTGACTTAATTTTTTCTCAGTAACTTCACACAGCACACCCAACCTCTCCTAAACATAAGCCAGCAAGCAAACGAAATCTATAAATAAGACAATGGAGCAATTTCTCCTATAGCCTGGTACGGAAGAAAGACAGTTATTGTTTCTATTTTTAAATACTTGGGGTGCTCTCATGGTCCCCACCATCATGGTACTAAGAGTACTTCTGTAGCGAGATTGTAGTATTAATGGAAAATGAGCCAGTTTCAAGCTTACTGATAGAATGTATCTAAACATTTTTGTTGCACTCTAGACACTTTTGTTTTGTGCTAGATTGAATACCACAAATGGAATTGAATGCCATAAATTTTGAGAATGAACCATTACTATTTCAGCTTTGTTTTTAAACTTATCCTTGAAATTAAAGTTCGCGAATCTAACTGGATGTTTTGTTTTTTGTCTAGGATGTGAGATAACAAACCAATTGAAATTTGCAATATTTGTGAACTCAGCACAAGATTTTGAAAACTCATATTTTACATTGGGTTTAAGACTGAGGCAAATTTACACTATAATTGTCATCCTTCACTGATAGGTAAAATAATCTTGCTACTTAGTCTTAGTATATTTATTAATCTCTACATTTCCAGTATTTGCTGGCCGTTGGTTAATGTCATTTTGGACGGGAGCAGCCAAAATCCATGAACTGTACACAGCTGCTTGTGGTCTTTATGTCTGCTGGCTAACCATTCGGGCGGTGACCGTTCTAGTCGCATGGATGCCGCAGGGTCGCAGAGTGATTTTTCAGAAGGTTAAAGAGTGGTCCCTCATGGTAAGTTCTTGATAGAAGAAAGCTTTTGCTGTATTATCAAACAGCATATTCTGCTTCTTTAATGAGTTATACTTGCTTCCTCCTCTCAAACTCACCTTGTACTGTTTTTTCCTTTTTGATCCCTAGCCTCCTTCCCCTAAAGCTACTCAGTCTGAGTTTGGACTTCTGAACAGTAATCACTGTTCCGATGGAAACCGTATTCAAACAGAATGTTAATGAATCAGTCCTTTGAGCGCCACAGTACTAACTATTTAACTATTACGTTCACATTTAAATGAAACATAGTACAGGATACTATCCAGTGAAAACCTGTATCACATGATCTCAAGAAATATTTGTTTACAGTTGTTTACTTCTATTCTGTAAATAGTAACAGATGAAAATTGTGAAGTGTTCACCTGTTTAGAGACTTAACGGTATTCGTGAAGTGCCAAAAATAAGACTGGAGATGATAGTCAGTTATGGGAAACCATTTTTTTTGTACAGGCATATGTTGTGTAGCTGCATGGTGCACATTTTCAGAAAGCTCTTTCAGATCACCAAATTTGTGGCGTTGTTCAGATGAATACTTTAAAAAAAAAAACCACTTCCTCTCCAATTATGATGAGACAATTTTCATAATGGTTCTTATGCTAATAGTGACTTTAGACACTGAGGGAAGTTTTCATCATAGTCAAGGCAAGCCCTCACCTGTCTCAATTGGTTTTAGTTATAGAACTTCCATACTCAACCTTGCTATAATTCTGGAATGGTAACATATTTTTTCCCTTTATGGATACGTTTTAAAGATGCATGGGGAATGGGGTAACCTGTGAAAGATCCTCTCAAGCTTACATCTTACTAGATATTTACAGACAATAGCAGTTTTAATAGATGTTTCATGCCGTAACTGTCTCCCTGATCAGCACATTCTTCACTTCATTTGTAGTTCATTTAGTTTGCCAAAGGAAATTGCCAATATCAATACTAAATTATATCCTTGGGTCTGTCCTCTGCACCCTGCACTGACAAAGTTAATTAGATCAGGATGCCTTTGCTTTTATTATATGCAAAAAATTCAAGGACAGAATTACATTCAATCTGTTAATCAATTTAACAAATACTACATAACCTGTAAATAACACAAAAAACTCACATCTTGATCATAACTGTGTTGGGGAGGAGAAACACTGAAAGAATTCTTCCTAATTAAGTACTGGTCATTGGGTACTTTCCATACCTACGACAGTCAAATATGAGTATGTGGTTTAAAAAAAAAAGACGACATCAAAGAGGATCCTGTTAATTACTTTTTTGGGCTAAAAAGCATTAAAAATACAGATTTTGTAACTACAGGTGTGTATTGTAATTTACAGTTAACAGAACTTAATTTTGCATATATACAAATTCAGTATCAATTTTTTCTGCCTTTTTATTTTTCTCTTAAGAGTAAACATGCAAAGGCTTTAAACTTTGAGAAATTGAGAGGTGCAGCTTTGACTGGAACTAGCCATCTGGCATCATTTATAAATCCAGCTTTTTGTGTTTTAGATAATGAAGACACTGATAGTAGCTGTGCTACTAGCTGGTGTGGTTCCACTTCTGCTTGGTCTTCTGTTTGAACTGGTAATTGTTGCTCCTTTGAGAGTTCCTTTGGATCAGACACCTCTATTCTACCCATGGCAGGTCAGTTAATTGCTGGTTTTGTTTTTAATTGAATTCAGACTTTCAATACTTCCTTGCTTTTACTGGAGTATGAGGTTCTCTAAAGGCTTTTATAAATACAGTATGAGGTATGGTTTCCTATTTGATTAAGTATTAAAGCATTTTTCAGTTTCTGTGCATGTGTAGTGCTTAAAAAAAAAAAAAAAAGGCAACTTGTGGGTTATGAGGGTTCCTAGCACTGTTAACCCAGAAGGAGGTTGCTTGACTCTTCAGGATCACAGGTTCAGATTTCACAAGATCTGTTTTACCTCCCATCTTTGACCTATATAACTTAAGTACTGCCCATGTGGTAGACCCTGTGTCCAGGGGGGAGCAGAGAGGAGGCAGAGACTGGGAAAGGCAGAGAAAAAACTTGAAGATATTTATTTTTGGATGTTTTCATGTATTAATCCCCTTCTCTTCTGCACACTGGAAAAGGGGTTAGTGAAAGACTTAAGTTGTTTGTTTAAAGGTTATGCTGTAAAGGGCTTTTCTTCTTCGAGTGATTGCTCATGTGCATTCCAGTAGGTGTCTGCGTGCACTGCATGCACGCTCATCGGAAGCTTTTCCCTAGCGGTATCCGTTGGGTCGGCAGTGAAGACCCCTAGAGTGGCGCCCTCATGACGACGTATATATGACCCTGCCAACCCGCTGCCCATTCAGTTCCTTCTTACCGCCCATGACGGTCGTTGGAACAGCTTAGTGTTTGCTCACAAGTTGCTTAGCCTAGTGGTTTCCTTTGTCTTCAGTGTAGATAGTTATTCAAGTTGTTAATAGTTGTAGTTATTGTTCTCCCCGGCGCTGGGGTATGCCTCGGCTGCAGGGGTTTAAAGCGTGTGAGAGGTGTGGGCTGTGCCCACAAGCAATCCGCACGCCGATTGTCTCAAGTGTCTCTGTGAGGGCCATCAAACAGATAAGTGCCCTATTTGCAGGGGCTTTAAACCCAGAACAAAGAAAGAGCAGGACTACCGCCTGAAACTCCTTTTGATGGAGTCGGCCCTTCAGCCACAGATAGAACTGGCACTGGTCTCCTCAGTACGCAGTGCACCAGCCTTGGTGCGGGATGTCCCAGCACCGAGGAAGGACCCGGCACCTCAGAGAAGGCCTTTTAGGCCTCAGCCCCCATCTCGCTTCTACCAAGGACCACCTAGAAGGAGGGGCAGAAACAATAGGAGGCAGCCACAGTCCTCTTCGGGCCAAGGCCAGGGTTTGACTAAACAGCCCCCTGACCCTAAGCCTAACTTTTGAAGTTACGCATGAGGATGGTGCACCAGTCACCTTAACGGATCCTTCCCGTCCCTTTGTGAACCGACTCTCCCGTTTCTACCAGGCTTGGGCTCAGATCACGTCAGATCGCTGGGTCCTCAGCACGGTAGGGGTGGGATATTCTATCCAATTCTGCTCTGTACCGCCCTCCCACCCCCATTCCCCCATCCCTCTTCAGGGACTCTTCTCATGAGCAACTTCTTTTACAGGAGGTTCAGTCGCTTCTAGCGCTAGGCACGATAGAGGAGGTCCCTCAGCAATTCAGGGGGAAGGGGTTCTACTCCTCTTATTTCCTTATCCCCAAGGCCAAGGGGGTGCTTCGGCCTGTCCTGGACCTGCGAGACCTTAACTCATACATAAAAAAAGTGAAGTTTCGCATGGTCTCTCTAGCCAACATCATTCCCTCAATGGAGCCGGGAGACTGGTACGCCGCCCTCGACATGAAGGACGCATATTTCCATATTTCAATTATCCCTTCCCACAGGCGTTTTATCAGGTCGTAGTCGGTGGCTATCACTACCAGTTCAGGGCGTTCTGTTCGGCCTTTCCTCCGCCCCTCGGGTATTCACCAAGTGTATGGCGGTTGTGGCAGCGTTCCTCCACAGGCGCCGGGTCCAGGTTTTCCCATACCTAGATGACTGGCTTCTCAAGGCAGAATCCCAAACAAGGGTAGCACAGCACGTATCCCTGGTCAGGGACGCATTCTCAGACTGGGCCTTACTTTGAACGAACCCAAGTCTATCCTGACCCCCCACTCAAAGGATAGACTTCGTTGGAGCCCTCCTGAACTGTACGGTCACAAGGGCGTTCCTCCCAGAGCTACGCTTCAAAGCAATCTTGGACATTATTCATACTCTCCTTCATTTCCTAATCACCACAGCCAGAAACTGTATGGGGCTTCTGGGACATATGGCAACCTCCACATACATGGTGCAACATGCCGGGCTCCGCCTTCGACCTCTACAAGCTTGGCTAGCACAGGTGCACAGGCAGGGCAAGGATTCATTGGACTCAATAGTGACCCTCCCCCCGCGAATACTCAGCTCCCTCCGCTGGTGGCTCCAACCTCAGATGGTTTGTGTGGGAGTACCTTTCGCAAAGCCCCAACCGACGATTGTCCTGGTTATGGATGCTTCAGCACTTGGTTGGGGAGCTCATCTGGGCAGTGTCAGAACCCAAGGCCTCTGGTCCCAGGCAGAGCTGTCACTGCACATCAATGTCGGAGAGTTGAGAGCAGTTCGCCTGGCATGCCAGACATTCCAGAGCCGTCTCCGAGACAGGTGCGTATCAGTACTCACAGGCAACACCACAGCAATGTTTTATATAAACAAACAGGGTGGTGCTCGCTCCTCTCCCCTCTGTCAGGAACCCTCGCCCTGTGGGATTTTTGCATCACGCACTCCATACACCTGCAGGCGTCATACCTTCCTGGGGTGCAGAACGAGCTGGCAGACTGCCTCAGCCGCTCGTTCCAGGGACATGAGTGGTCCCTCAAATCGGATATCACCCACTCAATTTTCCAGAAGTGGGGCTTTCCCCATACAGACCTGTTCTCCATGCGGGGCAACAGGAAGTGCCAGAGGTTCTGCTCCTTCCTGAACTACAGCCCGGGCTCCATTGCAGACTCCTGTCACCTATCTTGGGTGGGGCACCTGATGTATGCGTTTCCACCGTTCCCCCTCACACACAGAGTGCTCCTCAAGGTTCGCCAGGACAGGGCCTCGTAGATTCTGATAGCACCAGCATGGCCCCGCCAGCACTGGTTCACCGTGTTGCTGAACCTTTCAGTGGTCATACCAATAGAGCTCCCCATCTGCCCATCCCTAATTTCACAGGACCACGGCCAGCTGCAGCACCCCAACCTGGAGTCCATCCACCTCAAAGCATGGAAACTCCCTGGTTGAACCCTTTGGTACTTCAGTGCTCAAACTCGGTCAGGGAAGTCCTATTGGGAAGCAGAAAACCCTCCACTCAAACCACATACCTGGCCAAGTGGAAGCGTTTCTCCATTTGGTCCCGACAAAGAGGATCTGACCCACAATCAGCCCCAGTTCCCCTTGTCCTAGACTACCTCTTGGACCTCAAGTGCCAAGGGTTGGCGATATCATCCCTAAGGGTACACCTGGCGGCCATTTTGGCCTTCCACCTGGGAATGCTGGGGGGATTAGTATTCAGTAACCCTATGGTGGGCAGGTTCCTTAAGGGCCTTGGCAGACTTTACCTACCTGTACATCGGCCCGTTACCTCCGGGACCTAAACCTGGTCCTATCCTCTCTCATGAGGCCCCCGTTTGAGCCTGTGGCTACCTGCCCTCTCTCCTATCTGTCCTGGAAGGTGGCCTTCCTAGTAGCTATAACCTCTGCGAGGAGGGGTATCCAAGCTCAGAGCCCTGACCTTCAAACCCCCGTACATAGTTTTATAAAGACAAGGTGCAGCTTTGCCCCCACCCTGCATTTTTACCCAAAGTGGTCTCCCAGTTTCATGTGAACCAGGACACATTCTTGCCTGTGTTCTGCCCTAAAACCCTTGCCACCAACAGGGAGCACATGTTTCACGCCTTAGATGTTAGTTGGGCCTTAGCCTTTTACATTGAACACACAAAGCCATTCCGTAAATCACCACAGCTTTTTGTTGCAATTGCAGAAAGGATGAGGGGGTTTCCTATCTCATCACAGAGAATCTCATCATGGATCACGTCCTGCATCAGGACGTGCTATGACCTGGCTAAAATTCCAGCTCCACCTATTACAGCGCATTCCACCAGAGCACAAGCAACGTCTGCAGCTTTCCTGGCACAGGTCCCTATCCTAGACATCTGCAAGGCAGCAACGTGGACTTCAGTCCACACCTTCTCTTCCCATTATGCAATTACCCAGCAGGCAAGGGATGCTGCTGCTTTTGGTTTGGCAGTCCTCCAGTCGACAGTCAGGTGAACTCCGACCCGTCCTCCGAGGTAACCGCTTGGAAGTCACCTATTGGAATGCACGTGAGCAATCACTCGAAGAAGAAAAAACAGTTACTCACCTCTCGTAACTGTTCTTCGAGATGTGTTGCTCATGTCCATTCCAGGTCCCGCCCATCTCCCCACTGTCGGAGTCTTCTGGCAAGAAGGAACTGAACGGGCGGCGAGTCGCCCTCATGGCGATGTATATATGACCCTGCCGCCACTCTAGGGGTCTCCACTGCTGACCCTCCAGGTACCGCTAGGGAAAAGCTTCCGGCGATCGTGAATGTGGTGCGTGCACACACCTGTTGGAATGGACATGAGCAACACATCTCGAAGAGCAACAGTTATGAGAGGCGAGTAGCCGTTTTTTATATTTAAGAACACTTCTGTTTTACACTGTTAATCCATGGTGAATTGTATATTAACATGCTGTATCGTAGCAAACATTTCTGAGTTACACAGTATGTAGCCGTTAAGAAAAAATGGCCCACCAAAGGGTTTAGTGGATTTCTGTGGCCTTATGCTAACTTAATGCTGCCCATTCCCCTGGTCTAGGTACTTGAAAATAGTAATGGTCATTCGCCTCCTACCTGTGTAAAATCACATAAGGAGGAACTGTTGACCCAGATTATCCATGTTAACTCTGAATTTCCTTGCTAATTGGATTCGACTAGCAATTTTAAGATGGGCTAGGAAAAGAGGGCAAAGATCCTCTAAGGGGTTGATACAGTAAGTGGAGTTACTATGGGCTGTAAGTGACAACTAGTTGTTTGTTTCATCCAAACTGAACTTTGAATAAGCTTTTTTAATCACAGTATAAGATAGCATGTAAAAGCTGTATCTACCAAGTAACAAAAAGTATTCTGAGATGGTGAATCTCTAACTTCTATGCAAACAAGTTTTTATTTACTTACAATAACTAGGTGTGTAAAACAGTCTCAACGTGAAAGAGACAACTTAATTTACATATTGAATCTCACATAGCATCTTTGTATTGTCCACCACTGTGGAGTTGTCTTTATAATGTACATTGTTGTTACTAATAACAGTTATACAAGTCTGATTGTGATTATTCATAAAACTATCATTACGTAATAATGGGAATAACAAGAACAAAGAATTTCGAATGAAAAAGATTATCCAGAAACGCTGTCTCAGTTCCAAACAAATATGAACTAGGGAAACGCTCAGAAGTCTGGAATTAAATTTAATAAAATCTTTCATTAATCTTGTTAACAAAGCTTCCTGAAAAGATTGGATTATGGATGCACCATATAGTGACTCCATAGTTAAGATTGCAGTAGAAGTTGACTCTTAAGATCTTAATCTTTCTTCTAGCTGTACTACACAGTGTTTGAAATTTCCTGAAATAGGTTTTTTTTGTCAGTGATGACCTTTTTTATAAAACTTACATTTTTGTTGTAAAAAGTATCAACGTTGTCAAATTTTCCTTGCAAAAAAGTGCCTCTTTTCTATGTGTTTTTTAAAAATTTACTGAAAACTCTTTTGAGGATTATTGACATTTTTCATTTATCAAAAACAATGTGGTTTTTGTTAAAACAAAAAAGTTTGATAACCATTTTGGGGTATGTGTTTATCGGAGTGTGGGGGCGGGGGGAGTTAAAAACTGATAACACTTCTTAAAATGAAAACAATTTTGAAATTTTTATGAAAATAGGATTTAATTCTTTGACCAGCTCTAGGAATTATAGGTAAATAGGTATTAACAAAAACTGTTTTAAAAAATCTGAATACAAGTTTGCCATTTTATGATCTGTGATGTCTTTGTCGTGATTTGATGAGCGTATGTATTACCTAGGAATTCTAGCTGATATTATGATGTTCCAAAGTTGTTTTGAAAATTGTTGTACCATAAATCCCTCTTTCATTGCTTTCAAGCCTTTAAGCATGTACCTCCCTGTCCCAGACCAGGGACAATAGCTAATCATTAAGAACGATCAGCACCTGAATAGGCATTACAAAAAAGTATCTACATCTTAGGGAAACCAGTTCTTTCCATTCCCCTCAACAGCAGGTTGAGAGAATGGAAATTCCCAAGCCAGGACAAAAAGACAGAGATCACCGACCAAGAGGTTATAAATGGCTGGGGGCCTCAATGAGAGAGACAAGAAGTTTGGGCAGCAGAGGGTAAGAGGATGGGCCATCCAAGGTCAGAGTAGCCAAGTGGACAGAGAAGGCTCCACGTTTCAGAACTTAAGCATGCACTGTGATAGAAGGACCGTGGACGGCCCAGACAACTCTGACCCTAGCCCAAAGAATGCAGAGAAATGCAGGTAGGGTTTTATTGCGTTCCAGGGTGCAATCCAGACCAGCGAGCGGTTATGTCACCGCTTGCCCTGCAACCTTGGGTGCCATACCGTGCTTTGCTGTGATCAGCCCAAGTGTTACTAAATGCTTCTGTATCGTTGACATAGGCCCCTGTAAGGTCCTTTAATCCATTTAACACTCAGTTGACCAGCCTCTGTAAAGTGACTCCTGCATTAACTAACCCAAATGGTAACACTTTGAATTCATACAGCCCCGTATCATTAATTAAAGTTGATTTTTTTTTCTGTGCATCATCATCTAAAGGAATTTGCCTGTACCCCTTAACTAAATAAAAAGAATTGAGATGTTAAGCTTTGCTTAAAATGTCCAGCATATCATCAGTTTTACATGTGGGATAAGAATCTGGCACAGTGATAGCACTGAGTTTGCTATTATCAATACAAAACTTTACAGTGCTTTTCTTAAGGACCAACACCACAAGTGACACCCAAGAGCTGGACTCCCATGTCCAGCGTGCTTTGTATTACTATTTGAATTTGCTCTTGTACCTTGCCAGTGGTATGGTAGGCCCTGCTGGGAGATGGCTGTGATCCTTCAGTAGTGATTTTATGAGTCAGCAACAGAGTTTTCCCTGGCTTGCTAGAAAACACTTGTCTGTGTTCTTGTAGCACAGATAACACTTTTCATAATGGCTTTTCAGCTAGCATTAACTCACTGCAAATATTAATGCATTCCAAAAATGAGTTACTTTGGCATTCAGGTGTGTCTCTCAGTTTCCCCTTCTAGCCAGCCATGTTTACCATGGCTTCCGTGCTGTGATAAGCTTTAAGTTTGTTTACATGTACAATGTGGAACAGCATTACCATGAGGCCTGTTAACATATGTATCTTCCTTCACCTCTTCTATCACCTCAAAAGATCCTTCCCAAGAATTTTGCATTTTTTCACAGGGCTTAATACCAACACCACGTTTTCTATTTCAAAAGATCATTTAGAAGTATGTTGGTCATACCAAGCCTTTTGTTTGGACTGACTGTCCCTGAGTTTAGTCTGAACCATATCTGTGTCTTTTAACTCTTTTCTGAATTTTTGTATGTGTTCAGTTACTGGCTGTCCCTCTGCCTCTTCAAAAAACCTCTCCCCATTTCCCCTTACTGGGGCTCCCTCTAAGACATATTCCCTTATTCATTCTAGAGTGCAGTCTGCCATTTGTCCATCTGCAAAATGTTGACAGCTGACAACTGTGACAGCTTCTTCAGTAACAGGGGTTAATTCCTCCCCTTGAGGGCATGCGTCTTTCCTCTGCCATACAGGAGCTGGCCTTGGCCCCTCCTGCACCTGGAAACATGATGATTTCTTCTGCTGCAGTGGAGCTGGAGAGACCTTCCCCTCTCCCCTTAGCAGTTTCTGAGTCTTTATAATTTCCTCCTGGAATCCCAGCACAATAATCCCTTTTACTATGGGTTACAATGTTCACAGCCTTAGTCATATGCAAAATATCATTTTTCACAAGCATTTCCATGCAGATACTATTTTGCACCCCCACTACTAAGTCACTCTTTAAACCTTCCCATTCCAAATGAACTCAAGCCAGAGGCACAAGAATTTTGTGTTTCCCTAGTGCCAGAAGCTCTACGTCCTGGCCAGGCAACAGGTCAGTCCTTTGGACCACACTTTCCCTGACCAGAGAGATCTGGGCACCAGTATATCTCCACCCTATGCATTCTTTGCCATTCACTTTGGCAACTTTAATAAATTCCAGGTCTACATCTACAGGGTCAGATCTCACAAAATGCATCAGAGGAGCTGCAGGTACCTCTTGGGGTCCTGTGTTAAGGACAGCTGCATTAATCTGGGCTAGACAGGATTTGGTCTTAGTTTCTTTTAATTTAGGGCATTGATTTCTCAGGTGCTCAGTGGAGTTACACTGGAAGCACCTTCTTGGACCATTTTCCTGTCCCGGAGGTCTGTGATGGGGATTTCTAGGAGGGGAATGATTCTGGGGAGGTGAATGCCTGGGCCCCGAACCTCACTATTTCCTACCTGGGGTGGGGTCCCTTTACCCTAGGTTTGTGACCCTCATTCTGTGTCTTGCACTCATTAGACATCTGACCTTGCACAAAGGAATCAGCCAGGATGGCAATTTCCTGTACAGAATGTAAAGATATATTCCATATTGCATGTCTGACCTTCTCAGAAGAGTTGCTTAGGAAATGGTCTTGAGCAGAGAGATCAAACAGTTAGTCACAGTTCTCAGCTCACTTTCCCTTTACCTGTTTTCTCATTAGATCACACATTTTATAGGCATACTCACTTCACTCATGCCAGCACGTTTCCTGAGTTTCCTAAATTGCAGCCTATACGCTTCTAGAGTAATTTGAAACCTGTGCAAAACAGCTTTTTAAAATTCAGGATATTTCAAAGCCTCTCCAATCGGCATTTCATTAAATATATTTAAAGCTTTACCAGAGAGTTTTGCAATCAGTGTGGGGACTTCCTTGTCTTACGAACCTCACATAGCTATTCAAAAGTGCAAAGATATTCATCAATACAGTCTGTTTCCTTGTATGCTGTGTGCAGCTTATCTCAGCAGAATGCTTCTTGGATGAAGGGAATGCCTGGGGACTGTGGGATCTATCTATGTCTTGCCATCATGTCCAGATTATTCTCTCTCTCCTCCTTTTCTAGGGCTTCTTTGTGTTTCAGTTACATGGCTCGTCACTGTGCATCTTCCTACTGCTGCGTTTCTTCCTTTCCTTGGCTTTCATGTCTGTGTACCACATTCAGTGTTCATGCTCTGTCTTTTTGTTCTTTCTCTGACCTAGCCAGCTCTAGCTTTATAGTTGCTTCTCTGGTGCTCATGTTTATTCTTTACTATTGTTCTGTTTCTCTTACCCAAAATAAACAGAAAATAAAAAACGGTAACCTCTCTTTATTGTTCCCAGCCGCCACACTGAGACTCACTTAAAACTGTTACACCAGTGCTTAAAGTGTAAATCTCCATTAAAATACCAGTCTCTGTATAAATCCTGTTTCGACTACACCACTGTCACATTCTGGGGTGCAATCCAGACCAGTGAGGGGTCATGTCACCGCTTGCCCTGCAAACTTTGATGCCTCAGAATGTTTTGTTGCTATAGCTCCCAACTTGGGTCGCTCTCAATCAGCCTGCCAGCATGCAGTCACACCCTGAGTATGTATAGCCACAGCACTGGTCCAGTACAGTAACTCCTCACTTAACGTTGTAGTTATGTTCCTGAAAAATGCAACTTTAAGTGAAACGATGTTAAGCGAATCCAATGTCTCCATAAGAATGAATGTAAATAGGAGGGTTTAGGTTCCAGGGAAAATTTTTTTGTCATACTATACAGTACAGTACTATAGTTGGGAGGTGCCCCTGCCTTACGCCACACAGGCACAGCCCACTGGCACTGGAGACAAGGAGGCAGCCAAGGAGGCTGAAGGTGCTGTAAGCTAGGGGAAGCGCGTTGCACAGCAGCGGCGGCAGCTTCCCCTACTCTGCAAGCACCAGGGGCGAGGGGGCTCAACCCTTGGCCCGCCCGCTCCACCCCTTCCCCCAAGCCCCCACCCTTAACCCACCTCTTTTTCCCCCCCCTCCTCTCCCTTTAGTCCACATGCTGCATCCTCGCTCCTCCTGCAGGCAGGAGTCAGGGGAGGGAAGGGGGAGGCGCACTGCGTCCTCACTCCTCCCCACCCCCCCTTTGCCCGTGGCAGTCAGCTGGCTTGTGGTGTTTACGAGGACTCGGCGCGCAGCCTCCCTCCCTCCTCTTCCTCCTGCCTGCAGCAGTCAGCTGGTTTGCGACATTCAAGAGGCAGGGGAGGGAAGGGGAGCCTGCGTGCTGAGTCCTCGCTCTTCCTTCCTCCCTCCTGAATGCCGCAAGCCAGCTGATTGCCAGAGGCTGGGGGAAGAGAGGGAAGGTGCTGATCCGCAGGGTCTGCCGGCGGGCGGGAGGCGCTGGGGAGCGTAGGGGAGCTGATGGGGCGGGGGCTGCCAGTTGTGGACAAAGCAGGCAGCCAACCGACATTTTAGCAAAGCATTGCACAACTTTAAATGGAGCATGTTCTGTAATTGAGCAGGGGCGTAAGATCGAAACAATGTTAAGCGAGAGGACGTTAAGTGTGGAATTACTGTAACTCTGATCCCAGCAGCCTGTCAGCAACACTCTGGCTCCCAGCAGCCTTGGTTGTTGACTTACAGGGTGACCCCAACATACTCCCGGTCCTGAATTTTCTCAGAAATGTGAGTTCTGCACTGTCCATCCCTCTCCTGGGTAATACTAGGTTCCTTGACCTAGTAAGGGGTCAATATGCAACGGTTTGCTACTTTAATTGGAGTTTATTCAAACAGTTCAGTTCAACCATAACACTGGATTAGTTTTAAAGAATAATACTAATTTATATAACGACAAAAAGAGATTAGGTGAGTACAAATACAAGGTATTACAAAGTCAGAAATGGTTACAAGAGAACTAAAGATCTAACGCTTCCTAGTAGCTAAAACTTGACAAACCTAGTCTTGATTCAAGGTATAATCCTTACCACACATTCCCAACAACAGTGCTAAAGTCAGGATCTGTCCCCAAACTCCAAAGAGCTGTTCCTTTGTATTCATAGGTATGTGAGAGAAGGAGGGGAGATGTTTTTGCCCCTCACTTCTATAGTCCAGTCCCCCTTTGAAGTGGATTCTTCTGAGGATTACTCCTCAAAGCAAAGTTTATTCAAACAGTAAAGAAGGCCATGCGGAAGTGGCCCCATGCTCTTTCTTCTCCCCTGAGTATGCTGAAATACAGATTTGCCTTGTCTGTCTCTTACTGTCTTAAGAACCCTGTTTACTACTTTATGTAAATTTTGGTAAACACACATTCCTTTGTATAACATAAACCTGTTTAACCACTCTTGCCTAGTCAGGGTTGTGTGGGTTTGAACATGTGCTACCAACATCATAAAGGGTGAATTCGTAACTTTACATGTAATGTTGCTATGTACATTTCACCATGATATTACTGACTAGTGCGTTTTTAGTTTTCAGATGATACCTCACAAGACATATTTTGTACAAAGATTATTACATAAGTGTGTAGGGTGTGAATACAGGGGTGCATTCGGTCATAGGTTTATTTTTGTATAGATCTGTTTCTTTCTCATGCTGTTAGAGAGCTCTGGTGGTTTAAAATTTTATGCAAAGTACACAACACTATGGTGGCACAGCTGATTCAGTGTAAACATTACCTAAGATGACAGGAGAATCTCTTCCATCAGAGTAGGTAATCCACCTCTCTGAGAGGCAGTAGCTAGGTCGACTGAAGAATTCTGGCCTCTGTTTACACCTACCACATGCTCCCTTGAAGAGATAAACTATAAGACACTGTGCGGAGCTCTGGAGGAGGGGGTATTTAAGCTATGGGGGAAGCCTGAGGGGTCAGTACTTGTTCTAGGGTCAAGGCGGGGGGCCTTGTGGTCTAAGCTCTCAGGATGATGTACTAGACAGAGGAGCTGTACCCCGAAAGTATACCTGTGGACCTCAAGACAGTAGCAGTGCCTGGACTCTTAATCCTCTGGAGTCTGAACAAACACCTGCAAAGTCAGTGGTTGGATCACCCATAGCAGTTTGCTGAGGGGCCAAGAGGAGACACTTGTCTGGGGCTGTTTTCAGTCTTCCTAATCTGTAATGAGTCAATCCTAACAGTTCTGTAGCTGTCCATAATGCATTTCAAATAAAATAAGGTATACAAGAACTGAATTTCTAATGTGTAAAGATTTTGAAAGTACCTTTTTTGCTTTTATTATGTGTATAAACAAACAACCCCATTGTTTTTTTTGTTTGCGGGCCACCTTTCAGGAAAGGCATTCCATGATCGATCAGCCTAAAATCTAACCTACACTTAAAATCCCCCTAAAAATCTGTAGTTTGTTTCCTGTGAACCCCCCTAGTTGAGAGCTGCAGCATAGATAAAACACCAACTTTTCAGCTGGGTAGCTTGTCATCTACATATAAAGGGTATTGATTTCTCTCACTCATTTGGGCATGCATCACGTCTGTCTTTGTGAACAGGCAGGATATTTACAGTCTCTGAATTGCTTCAGTACTTGCATATTTCAGTGCCTTCCATTCTCCAAGAACTACAGTTGAACCTGAGTTATGAATACCTCAGGAATGGTGGTTCATAACTGACATTTTTTAACTCTGAACTAAACATTTTGATTCTTTCCGAAGTTTACACCTGAGCATTGACTTAGTACAGCTTTGAAACTTCACTATGCAGAAGAAAAATGCTGCTTTAAACCATCTTAATTTAAATGAAACAAGCACAGAAACAGTTTCCTTACCTTGTCAAATCTTTTTTTAAACTTTCCCTTTATTTTGTAAGTTTGTTTAACACAGTACTGTACTGTTTTCTTTTTTGTGTGTGTCTCTCTCTTGATGCCTGATTGCATACTTCTGGTTCCAAATGAGGTATGTGGTTGACCAGTCAGTTCATAACTCTGAGGTTCTACTGTAGATGTCTTGCAAACCAAAATAAAACTAAATTAGAAATAAAAATCGTAGCAACCTTACCTGTCCAGGTCAGGAGTGTACTGAAAGAGTGTAATGTTTATATTATTTTTTTGTCAATGGTTTAATAACAGCTAGGACTTCTATATATATCTTTCATACATAAATCTCAACGCTTTTTACAAGCACTCAAGCCTTGCAGTGTCCTTCTTTTCTTATGAGTTTGCAACAGAAGCCATCTTCAAACTACTCCACTTTGAAAGTAAAAAAGCAATTTTCTGATGGTTTTAAGTAATTTTGATATTAGAGATTTGCTGTAATAAATCTTTGGCTGGTCAAGACACATTTAGAAAATACTGACCGTTTACTTTTACTGTTATGTTCACTTTTATAAAATTAGGACTGGGCTCTTGGAGTTCTGCATGCCAAAATAATTGCTGCCATAACTCTGATGGGCCCACAGTGGTGGTTGAAAACAGTTATCGAACAGGTAAGAAAGTAACATTTTTTTTCTTTATTAGAGCGCATTAAAATATAAGTTAAGGAAAAAAAGAACAAAAACAAGGAAGGACCTGAACCTAAAATTGGTAACTCCTATTTCAAAAGCCATGTATGTCCACTCCCCACTACATTTGAGTTAACATTATACCATAATTCCTGGTTATGTCCTGCAATGTTTTGCCTCCAAATATTTCTTAACAGTCTTATTTCTTGGTGCTCATTTTTCTCATTAATCATAACTTTTTTTTTTAACACCTGGTCCTTGAGTATCTGCCTTCTGATTTAGATATTACTGGGCACAAAATTTTGTTAACTGGGATTCCAGGCTGTAAATAAAAATTAGCTATGTGGAAAAAAAATTTTGAGAGTAGAGTAGTCTTCAAAAAGTTTTTATTTTTATTTTTTTTTAATATTAGCTAGGAAATTTAAAGTTAAGGTTAAATTCGGAAATTATAATGCATGGAAATACACAATTAAAGTCATTCAATCTTAACTGATTGTCTGCCAGCTGTGCAAACACTGTACATGAAGACTTCTTGCTAAAGGTTCTTGTTTATGACTTTAACTCTGTAATCTACTAAATCTCTTTTATTTGTGTAGTTGGTCTGTGAAGTTGAACTCTGGAGTACATAGCTTAGAATGTACATGCAAATTGCCTGCCGTGCTGTGCCCATGGATATAAACTACCTAATTTGAGGTCAAGTCTTTGAAGTGTAGTTGTAGGCCACATATGGAGTATTGCGTACAGTTTTGGGCCCCCCACTTCAGAAAGGATGTGGACAAATTGGAGAGTCCAGCGGAGGACAACTAAAATGATTAGGGGGCTGGGGCACATGATTTATGAGGAGAGGCTGAGGGAACTGGGCTTATTTAATCTGCAGAAGAAGAGTGAGGGGAAATTTGATAGCAGTCTTCAACTACCTGAAGTGGGGTTCCAAAGAGGATGGAGCTTGGCTGTTCTCAGTGGTGGCAGATGACAGAACAAGGAGCAATGGTCTCAAGTTGCAGTTGGAGACGTCTAGGTTGGATATTAGGAAAAACTTTTTCACTAGGAGGGTGGTGAAACACTGGAATGCGTTACCTAGGGAGGTGGTGGAATCTCCTTCCTTAGAGGTTTTTAAGGCCTGGCTTGACAAAACCCTGGCTGGGATGATTTATTTAGGATTGGTCCTGCTTTGAGCAGGAGGTTAGACTAGATGACCTCCTGAGGTCTCTTCCAACCCTAATTATTCTGATAATCTGTTTAAAAATGTTAAAAATAATACCTGTGAGGTTCTGTGTTTATCTTAATAATCCTAGATCATATCTGTTCAATTTATAAGTAAATAGATGGTCTTTCTAAATGCAAACCCTGGAAAATGAGGGTCAACCTGTATTACTTCTGGCTCACAAATCTGTAGTAGTAATTTTACAGCAGTTCAGTGCAGTAGTGTCTTGCTGTTATAATCAGGATTGGGACCTCATTGAACTGGATGCTGTAGAAACACATAGTAAAGAGACTCTGTATGTCCCAAAAAGATAATCTAAGGTAAAATAATACTCTGTTTGATTAATGGTGGAATAGAATCTTACTTTCTTCCATAGCTGCTGGCTCTGCAGTGTTAACAAGGAATACAAAGTAGTAAACATTTATTTTAGTAAAGTTAAGCAGCTATATGCTTAAAGAGAGTAACTGTTGTACAAGAAAATGCCATTTTTACATAGTCACTTCTCAAAATGGTGTTTTAAGAATTTTGTAGTGCCAGTATCACAGCTATATGTCTCTGCTAAAACTCTGTATGACAGTGCTTTCATTTGAAACAGTGTATTGTTTTTGGTAATTGTCCCAAACATTCTCTCATTTGGTGAAGAGAGGTATATGCTTCGCTTTATGCCATATGGGCCCTATGTAAATGCCAGACAGTCAGAGTATTTTACTCTAGAGACAGGTGTACTTTTGTTTAAGTCTCCCTTACTCTTATTTCAGGTTCAGCTACATCACTTCTCTGTTTTGGAGTCACTAGCAGGGTCATGGTACACTATTTGAGGTTTTCATTGCTCTGTAAAAGGTGACACCAAGTAAAAATGGATTGGGTGACCTTAACTGTATGTTTCCATTCTTTTTAATGTTTTCTCTTTTAAGTGTAACTTATTTTTAAAATTTAGACTTTCTTACGTTTGTGGGGGTTTTGTGTTCTCAATTTTTTTCCTCACACAAGTAATTTCCTGAAGAGTTTTGAAACCCCAATATCTCAGAAATGCTTACCTACATTGCTTGAAGCTTTCTAGAAAAATCCGACCCTGGTAGATGATACTGCGTGCCAACTTTCTTATGGATTAGTCAAGTATTGGCAAGGTTTGGAGTCAAAATCGGTCTTAGAATGGGAGAATCAACCTTAGTATGGAGATACAATAGTAAACTGACCAATCCTAAATATGATTGCACTTTTTCTACTCAGAATATTCAAGTAAGTTCTTTGAAAAAAAAAAACCAAACAAACATAAATGTCCACAAACATCAATTTTGAACACTCAAGTCAGAAAATGGAATAATTGTTCAGAAAATGGAATAATTGTTGTTATACCACTAATAACTCAGGACATAAGATGTCCTGTATTTTTATTGTATGTGTCTGATACATTAAGCTACAGTACAATTTAAAACTGGAATGGAAAATAGAAAAATATTGCATACAGATGTGCATTGTGATAGTCTCCGTTAAAATGAAGTTTTTTTTCCTAACTTTCAAGAGTTTGCAAATATGAAAACTTGATATTACTATTTTAAAGGTATGTCAATAATTTTTAATATGACCTTTTCTTAACTAAAAAGGAGATCAGTAAATAAGAAAGTTAAAGGTTTCCTGAGGCTTACCTTTAGATATGTTACAAGTTGGATCCTAGCAGAATTTTTAAGCTCCACAGGAGAAGAGCTTCTAGTCTATAAAATAGATATAATTAATATCACTACATGTTTTAAGCAATAAATGTGGGTTTATTTCATTTTTTTTCTCATTTCTTATCCATTCCTCTACACTATCCTGCTATAAGAGGAAAGGATATAAACGCCTGAAATTGACTCAATCTCTGGAAACAGGACTAGATGACCAATGAAAGTGAAAATTAATAGAAAAGTGAAAGTTGGCTTCAGATGGATTCTATACCAAATGAACCAAGATTAAGGAGGAAACTTCTCCCCCAAAAAATTGATCTTGAGAACTTTTTATTACATAGACATGAGCAACTAAAGAATATTAAGATAAATAAAATCTTACTGGCCTTACAGAGAAAGCTAAGTGTCACTTGGGAAGAATGAGGTGTCTACATTTACTTATTATTCCTGGGGAAATTCTGCATCAAAAAATTAAAAATGTGCACAATATTTTAAAATTCTGCAAGATTCTGTGTATTTTATTTGGCAAAATAACAAAATATAGTCATGCCCGTTTCAATTATTTTGGCAATTTATTTCAATGTATCTGTCAGCAAATATGTCTGTAACAATACAACAAAAAAGATTCCTTGCTAGGCATATAAATACAGAACTTTGAGTAATTAATTTAAACTACAATACAGAAATGTATTTCCCGCACCCCTCAGAAGCAGTGCAAAGGCTTGGGAGAGTCAGGGATAATGGAGGAGCTGAGGGAGAGGGAAGTAATTGCTGGGAAGGAGCCTGGAAGTGAACTTGGAGGGTGGTTGTGTGTGGGTGGGAGAAGTATGGAGCAGATAATTTAAGGGGGAAGGAATTGTTAGAGAGTTGGGGAGCCTCTCCCAGGCAGACCCTGGCTGACCCTTAGCCTCTCCCATTCAGTCAAGCACATCTGCCCCATCCTGTGTGTCCCTGCACCTCCACTACCCCCTGTGGCCCTGAACCTCACTCAGCCAGGCATAGCTGCCCCTGTCCGGATGTGTCCCTGCACCTCCACTTCCCATCAAGCCAGGCATAACTGCTCCTGTCCCCATGTGTCCCTGCACCCCCACTCTCATTCAGCCCCTGGTTCAGTGTTGTCACCCCACGAGCTCCTATGCCCCTGCCGCACTCTGTCCTCCCACACTGGCCCTTCTGAACCCTAGCTCCGCTCTGTCTGTCCTGGGCCTTCTCATCTGGCCCCATGGGCAGGGTGCTGTGAGGAAAGCAGCCTCTGCCCCCTCCCTCTCTGTGGTTGGCTGCTGTGCCCCATGAGCCAGCTGCCCTCTCTTCTGGTGCCACAAGCTCCTGGTGGGCAGAAGGTGTAATTGTAGTGTGACCCCTCTCACAGCTTCCCTTCACCTCCCCATCAGAGTCAATTATTCAGGGAGGGGGCATGTGAGGGGGACATTAATTCTGCACTTGTATAATGGCGCAGAATGGCCCCAGGGAAAATGTATAGACACTTCTATAGTGTTTATCATGTTTAGTATCTGAGCACTTTTTCAAAACAAAGATCTATCACTTACCTCTGGAAGATGGAACTCTCCTCCTTTTTCTAAACTGCTTTCTTAGTCCTTTCCTACATATGCTCGGGCACCAATTAGTTGCTGACAGTAGTTCCTCCTGGTTCCACTTCAGCTAATTTTGAAAGACGTTTAACTGCTAATATAGACTGGATAAACAATTTTCAATAAGGTAACAAAGTATGAAACAGACTTGTTGGAACCACTTTGGGATTTCTTCCCTTGACTTTTCAGAAGAGCCTATATTTGAGCTTCTGATCATGCTGCCAACACTCACTTGTTCAGTCAGGCTCTTGGTTCAGTGGTGTTTTGGTTTTAGTTTGGAGATTTTGGGGTAACTTTATTTTTTGGTGGGTTGGTTGATTTTATCATAATATTCTTATTACCGTATTTCCTTTCACACCCACTGCATGCAAGTTACTTGTTTTGATTGTACACATGCCTACTGAATGGCATTTTGGTAAAAGTTTACACTACATTACTTTACACTTGTACACCAAGGATATAACTGTAGATTTAAAGGTGAGGAAAAAAACTAATAGTGACTACTGTTTTAGGTATTTAAGTAGGATGAAAGTTAGAATAGAATGAATGGGAGGTAGATTAAGGGTGCTACAGTTCCTTGTTTTTGCAGTTTACACTGCTGACATTTATGGAGTAACTGGAGTATAATAAAACCTATTAGAAAAGGGACCACTAAGGGAGAAACAGAATGTGTTGTATGTTACAGTAGTATGTATATCTGTGGACAAAGAGATGTCTCTGAATTGAGGAGTAATGATAGTGTGTGTGTGTGAGAGAGAAAAATTGTGTATTATTAAAATTAGAAACCTGGACATATTTTAAAGAATGTAAATATGATAAACTTAATGTATAATGAAAAATTACATAAGTATGTATGCTAAATACTTTCATAATTATGGATCAAAATTCATGGACTAAAAATTAAATTAACAGTTGTTAAACACCTGGTTTATTAAAAACCAGTTGCTGAAACATTTTTGTATTTCTGTAACATCACCAGCAGTTACAAAAATAAGTTTTGCTATTGCTGGTATTTTTTCTACAATCATAGCCATTTCTCCAAATGAAAAACAGCCTTTCTTAGGCCTGGTCTACGCTAAAAAGCTAGGTTGACCAAACTATACCACTCAGGGCTGTGAAAAATCCAGACACCTGTGCAGTGTAGTTAAGCCAACCTAACCCTTGGTGTAGACATCACTGGGTTGACGGAAAAATTCTTCCATTGACCTAGTTACTGCCTCTCAGGGAGGTGGATTACAGCTATGTCGCTGTAGCATTTCAAGTGTAGACAAGCGCTAAGTCTGTGATAACTTGTGAAGGTGTCACCAAAGTTATTTAACTAGGTACGTTTAAGGAAAATATTGAAGTACTAACAAAGAAACACTTGAATTATGTAAAACACTTTTATTTACCAAAACCTGTAGCGATTTTCCGATTCACTCTTCCTGATCGTTTTGTCTTTCTTCTTAGGTTTATGCAAATGGAATTCGTAATATCGATTTACATTTTATCATTCGAAAACTGGCAACACCTGTAATCTCTGTTCTGTTACTTTCCCTTTGTATACCTTATATCATAGCTTCTGGTGTTGTTCCTTTGTTAGGTAAGTATAAATTATAGGTATTTGTTTCATTATCTGGCCATTGTGCCTAAGAGGGGCTATGTCTACACTACCACCTCTGTCAGCAAAATTTGTGTCACTCAGGGGTGTGAATATTCCACCTCCGAGTAACATAAATTATGTGGGCATAAGCGCTAGTGTACACAGCACTGTGTTGGCGGGAGACTTCTCTCGCTGACATAGTTGCCAGTGCTCATTGGGCGTGGATTAATAATGTCGACGGGAGAGAGTGGCTACACAAGAGATCTTACAGCAGCACACCTGCATCGCTCTCTAGTGTAGCCTTAGATGTAATAAAGGAAATACAGTATAGCATCAATGTTAACTAGCAAATGTAAATGCTTAAATAGTGATGTCACCATGCATTTTGTTTAATGTCTTTGATACATTGAATATAAATGTTTTAAATGAGATATTAGAGAGACTAGGTGGGTGAGGTGATATCTTTTATTGAACCAACTTCTACAGGGGAGAGAGACAAGCTTTCAAGCTTACACAGAGCTCTTCAGGTCTAGGAAATGTACTCAGTATGTCACAGTTAAATACAAGATAGAATAGATTCATAGATGGTTAGGGTTGGAAGGGACCTCAGGAGGTCATCTAGTCCAACCCCCTGCTTGAAGCAGGACCAATCCCCAATTTTTGCTCCAGATCCCTAAATGATCATTTAGCATAAGTAATTAACACTCCATTTCAGGGGGCCATTCAAGGTGAAGTGGCCAGTTAACATCTCTCCAGTCATTTGAGGGAAGGAGAGCTGGGGGAGGAGGGGGTTAAGTGGGTTTATATATATATCTATATATATATATAGATATAGATATATATAGATATATATAGTTGTACAATCATGGAATCTCAGGGTTGGAAGGGACCTCAGGAGGTCATCTAGTCCAACCCCCTGCTCAAAGCAGGACCAAGCCCCAATTTCTGCCCCAGATCCCTAAATGGCCCCCTTAAGGATTGAACTCACAACCCTGGGTTTAGCAGGCCAATGCCCAAACCCTGGTTGTCAAATATCACTGAGGCCAGACACCTGTTAGTGTTTGTGGACATATGTTCTATCATATTAAAAGCTTATTGAGCTGAGTTAAAGAGTTAATTTTCAGAGAGGGTGCAAAGGGAAGACTAGAGTAGGTGAAACTAATGTATTTTGTTTTGTATTGGTATCAGTACATTAAAGTTGTTAAAATGTTTCTGAATTTGAGTTCTGTTTAAATATGAGTTCCATAGATGTGGACTATTTCCACCAGCTTTCTAGAACAGTAACTAAATTTACTAAGGCACAAATAGATAATTGTGCAAATTTCAGCAGAAACATAAGGAATTCAAAGTTTTGATGGAACATCTGTTTTGGTTACCACTTGTTTGTTGTTAAGCTTTTTATATGTGAGGAAGTTATGGATATAGGGAGTCCAGTAATTGTACCAGTTGGTCATTCACCTCTTACATGAATGTAGGTGAACATCTCATCGTATCTGAAACTATATATATGTCAGTAAGCAAACAGGACTCCTGCTCACTGTTTGGTTTTGCAACTTGAGTTTTCACGATGCTTACAACTTCAGCCCCCAGTGCCCAGTTGTTATGTTGGATCTTTCAAAATTCTGGACATGTTGTTTGCCTGCTCTCCAATAAATGTGTAACATAAATGAGCGTGTACAGGCTAAGTTCACAAACTCATGATTTCAGTTAAATGAGGAAGTGGAGGTAAAACTAGATACTCACTAGCAATAGAACTGACGGTATGCTTGTTTACAAGGGTAGGCAAATTAGTTAATTTTCCTCAGTTATGATTCATTTGATACACAGTATTTAGAAATGCATATTTCATGCTAATATTTAGCCTCACTTGTGGTACTTCCCTAGGGGAGAGGCGGAGAAAACTGCATGTTCTGTTCAATAGTGCTGTTGGATACTGTAAGATGTAATGGATATATGTGGACCTAACTATATATATTTTGCAGGTGTTACTGCTGAAATGCAAAATTTAGTACAGCGCCGAATTTATCCTTTCCTACTCATGGTGGTGGTTTTGATGGGGATCCTGTCCTTCCAGGTCCGCCAGTTCAAGCGCCTTTATGAACATATTAAAAATGACAAGTATGTACACATCACCTGCCCTGCAGCTGGAAATTTTTCTTAAATTGTGACAAGTGAGATCAGACCTCTTTTGAGTTCAGAAATGATGCAACACTGTACACCATGTCATTACTGTGCCACATGACGGAATGGGCACATTCTTCATGCACATCCTTGGCACCAATTATATATAATTAGAAAGGATATTTGTTTTAACGTATTTGGACAAATGATATTTGCTGTGTACTGATTTTTCTCAATGCAACGTGTTGGAGAAATACTGGGGAATTAAACATTGAGCTGAAAAATCTCAATGTGTGTAAGTTCCGAATAAAAGTGAAAGATTCCTTCACAATAAAGTACCTCAATAAAATATTGTTACTAAGGGTCTGGATGGCTAAAGAAACTTGCAATGGATTTCAGGTTACCAGTTCAAATATGGCCTCTGCTGGTATTTGGTAGCAGTGAAAAGTCACTAAAATGTAACCGCTCTTGATGATTTTGGTTCATGAGAACAGCCATACTGGGTCAGATCAGCTGTCCATTAAGACCAGTATTCTGTCTTTTGCTATGGCCAGTGCCTGGTGCTTCAGAGGGAGTTATCAGAACAAGGCAATTCCACGTGATCCATCTCTTGTCGTCCAGTCCCAGCTTGTGGCAGTTGGAGGTTTAAGGACACCTAGAGTGTGGGGTTTTTTTCCCCTAGTAGATGTATGTGCTTTACAAAACGAAACCTAAATGGCTCCCATATTGACGTCATCACTAGAGAAGCCAAAGCCTGGATAAGTGAAATGAGTGAGCAAACATCTCCCCACTAGATGTGGCGCTTACAGCACTGTGGTGACGCACAGTGATAGCGCAGCGTGGGAAAGTACAGCCCCTGCTGCGTTTGTACTGTAAGAAGCAGGCTCTTTTGCCCTACAAGGTTTTCAGTTTGCTACTCTTCCACTTTATGAAAAATTTAGCTACTGTTCTGTACTTGACTGAAGAGCAGAACGCATTTCCTCTCTGTAAGTAACCTTATTCCACATCCTTGTAGAAACGGGGAACTTACGCAATCAGATTTTGAAGTAATTTACAAAATAAAGCATGTGCGTGCAACATTCGTTCTTTAAACTGAACCTTGTTGAATTAAATCATTGATATAGCACAGAACTTCAGCAGGGAACGTGGCTTATGCTGTGTATGTGAAGTAAAATAAGGGCACATGACAAAAGGTGACAGTTTGGAAAAAGGAACATGAGAAAAGACTGAGGAAGAGAATGACAGATTGGTTCCTGAAGAAAGTGGGTTCTGAGGAAAAATTACTGGAAGGGGAGTGCCTTCTGAGCTTGGGGATTATCATTAAAAAAGGCATGAAACCGAGTGCAAAAGGCAAAAAGCAGTAATGTGACAGGATTAAGAAGAATGTAAGGAGCGATTTGGCGGGAGGGCAGTGGTAGAAAGAAATTACATTGTGCCAGGGTCAATAAACTACTGCCTCTCAAGGAGGTGGATTAACTCTGCGGATGGCAGAAGCGCTCTCATCTGTGTAGCATCTCGCTGAAGCAGTACAGTGGCGCAGCTGCATCCTTACTGATGCAACGTTTTAAGTGTAGATCTGCCCTCAGGCAGCTGTTGTGAAGAAGAATTTGAAAATGTAACCCAACTACAAAGGGTAGAAATATTTCTTTAAAATGAAAACTGAGATTCTGAGGTAATCGGGACTTGGGTCCCTAGACACAGACCAGTACTGCCTGTGATTAATCCTGCCCTGCCAAGAAGGTGCAAACTAAGCACCTGAATTTAAGTAAAAGGATGGAAGGAAGCCAGTGAGGAGGTTCAAGTGTGGAATAACAAGCTTGGCTGGAATGACAGGAGGAGATGACATTAGTTGTAGTGCTTTCAATACGCTGGATGGTAGAGGGGTGAGAAAAGTGCATTCATGACATTTTACCATTTTGTTGAATAATGACTGTTTGTCTTTAAAATCCCAGGTACCTTGTTGGACAACGACTTGTGAATTACGAGCGAAAATCTGGTAAACAAAGCACATCACCACCACCACCACCTCAGTCTGCACAAGCATAGAATGGTCACATCAAACACCTCAACCTTTTCTTTGCCTTTACATGTCCTTTTTCACAGACGTCTCTTCAGTCTTTGGACATACTTCCCTATGATCTTCTCAGCAGTGTTTCTATTTGTCGCTTCTCTTGGTAGCATTCAGATAGCAGTTAAGGTTCTGTGTCTTTACCTGCATATTCTGATGTTATCCATGCTGTCTGAGGTCTGTAAATGTGTAAATAGAAGTATCCTGATACCGAAAACCTTGGATTAAAAAGAATGTGCATTGTACATCTTTAAAAAAGTATATTAATTTATTAAATCGAGTTGTCACTTTATTTTGGACTGCTGTTCTGTTGACAAACAATGTGCCACAAATAAATGGTGCAAAGGGGCAAGTCATTTTTATAAAAATTGGAGCATATTTTATGGTGTTCATGACAGTTCTTATTACAGTAATAGTAATACGATTTTCTTGGGCTGGAAGGCCACACTGGGAATATAAAAAGGAAATGACCACCCTTCCAGTCAGCAGTGAAGTGGCTGTGGTAAGAACACAATGAACTATGTAGCTTACTGTCAGTCTTTTTTATTGTTTTGTATAACACCAAAGCAGTTGTACATTTTCTATTGCCTGATTTTTTTTTTTCATGTGTCTGGGTTTGTAATATTGTACAGTTACTGGTAGGTTAGGAAAAATATTTCCTTATTTAGACAGTACTTGTAGGGGCTCAGTGACATTAATTCTTTGGCACTGAAAATCAGGATTTCATGATTCTAAGCACCAAATCAAAATTCAATAGCGCTAAATGGTAGGAGCACTTAAACCTGCCAATTGAGGGGTATGTAAGAAGACTACAGTTCTAATTCTCAGCCAATATTTCCCTGACATATCTAAAGCTCTGCATTTTAAATGATTACAGTAAATTTCCCTACTCAGAAGAAGCTTAGCTGACATGTTTGCACAGGACCATAGTGTAAGAAACATGCTGTGAAATGCTCTTTCACTGAACACCTTGAAAAACTGTTTTTTTTCTTACAACCAAAGCTGCAAATTATACTATAAATGTTATATTAGATCACATACAAATAAAATAAACCTTTACCTTTTCATTTGTAAGGGAGTAACACTAGAAACTTTCAGTGAACATGTACAGAATGTTACCTGTGGAAAACGAAATCCACGTAGTATTAAACAGAGTGAAAGAAAAATGAACTAATTTCTTTGCAAGGATACAGCCAAACGAGAGCCACCAAAATCAAGTTCAACAACTTCTGATATTTTTATATTTAGATAGAATTTTTTTCAGTGGTGATAATGATTTTTTTACGTAGATGTCTTTTAAAGAAAAATACAGAACAATAATACAAAGCTTTAAGTAGAGTTAAATCATGTGCTTAGATGCAGTTATCCATTTCCGGACTGTATGAGGAAAAAAATATATGGAGATTTATTGTGGTAATCAGAAAACTAAAGGAACATGCTTAAATTACTACTCAGCATTCTCCCTGAGCATTGCATATTTAACCATATGTATGTAAAATATAATACGTTGGACATACAAGATGCTGCATCTCTGCCTCTGATTTGACAGTGAAGTTTGAGAGCTGTATTGGTCCAGGATTTTTTTAAACCGAATTAATATCTTGGTATCAGGAGCCTAGATTCCTTGGCAATGTACACAGGCCAAATGCATCTGTGTTAAGCAGTAGGAGGATTGGGCTATCGCTACCAAGAGGTCAACAATTGGTACTTTACATTACTTTATTCTAGTCATTTTGAACTATAATATGTGAGCACTTTGGAGTGATTCTTAGAGAATGTCCAGTAAAATGAAGTAATGGAAAAAAGGCCTAAACATTTTCACTATCCATGTCAATTTAAAGTTAAATTGAGTATTCACATCCCAAATATTTTTGACATGCAAATGTTTTACATTTGAATATGTATAGTGGTGTACTTTCTGTAAGATAAATATTTTTCAAAAAGATGAAATTTACTGGTAACGCTTTGAGTTCCACCAAGATTTGATCCGGGACGTAGTCTTTGGTAAACAATTCCAAACAGTCTTACCACTCACATATTGCCAGCACTGCTGTGCTTCTTCATGTAGCATTTTCAATAGTGCACTCTTGTAATTTGTGTTTTTTATCCAGATAAACTGGTGTTCAAGAAATATTAAAGTTTATTAAGAAAAAGCCTTTGTGCTTTGTTTCTTATTACTGTTTGTTTTTAAAAATCATAATACAAACCAAATCTGCATTTGGGTCAGTTAGGTAAACTTATTAAATATTTTGCACTAAAGATAGACGTAAGATTACATGAGTTATGTTTGCTTTTCTTAATGAAAATAAGTTGCACTATTTTACAGATATTTAAGGGAAGTGAAGTTTGTTGCTGTATCTGGCCACTATAAACCTCCAAAAGTCTTTTTATCTCAAGATATTATTTTATTCTGAGTATATTTTACACATTTGTCCCACACAACCTTCACTGTCTTTCCTGAGACACACAGAGTTGAGAAGAAAATATAAGGCAGCTTTTGTTTTAAGGTTTAATACTCTAGTTAAATAATACTCTGGATTATTGTCCTGTGTGATAAGATTCAACGATAAAGGCTTTATTATGGCAGTTAATTCTTCACCATTGTTAGGGGCTGAGAGACTCTGCACCAGTGGCATCTGTGTCTGAAGCAAAATATCTCCAGGGATGCTGGAGCAGCACATAGTGCAGTGGACACTGCTATGCTCTTTGGAAAAGTGCAGTGTGCACTTCCCGTGTCAGTAAGTGCTTTAGTCTGAGGACTGGTGTGGAAGGGGTGAAGCCATTGCCCCACTTAATCAATCAGCTCCCTTTTTGTGTGGCCATCACTACTGGTGGCATTAGATATTTCCGGTCTGTGCACCAAGGGATTGCGAGGGTGGAATTGTAGACACCCTTGCACACCAAATAGGGCTAATCACAGCCTGAAGGTTTTAATCAAAGGGGGTTTATTTTTCTGAAACGAAGTTCGCTAATTGTTTCCTGCTGAGGAATTGTCTTAATCAGTTTATACTATTTACTTGAATTTTAACTATGTAGCTAGTAAACGTTTATATTACTTTAAATTAAACATATTAAGTACAAATTAAAGGGAAACTGTATTGTAATAAAATATTACCAGTGCCCTTAAAGGGAGTAAACTGTTAGTTAAAACTTTGCATCTCTCTGCTGGGTCCCCTTCACATCAAACAGACTGCTTATCTTCACTTTCAAGGCCCTTCAGAGCAGTGGTTCTCAAAGCTGGTCCACTGCTTGTTTGGGGAAAGCCCTGGCGGGCCGGACCGGTTTGTTTACCTGCCGTGTCTGCAGGTTTGGCCGATCGTGGCTCCCACTGGCCGCGGTTTCGCCACTCAGGCAAAACGCTGCAGGAAGTGGCGCAGGCCAAGGGACGTGCTGGCTGCCCTTCCCGCAGCCCCCATTAGCCTGGAGCGGCGATCGGCCAAACCTGCGGACGTGGCAGGCAAACAAACCGGTCTGGCCCACCAGGGGCTTTCCCTGAACAAGTGGCGGACTGGCTTTGAGAACCACTGCTTTAGAGTATGTCTATGTTGCATTTAAAAACCTGCAGACTTGGGCTTGCAGGGCTCAGTCTAAGGAGCTGTTTAATTGCAGTGTAGACATCTGGGTTTGGGCTGCAGCCTGGGCTGTAGGACCCTACAGCCCAAGCCGGAATGTCTACACAGCACTTAGCAGCCCTGCAGCCCAAGTCAGCTGGCGCAGGCCAGCCATAGGTGTCTAACTGCAGTGTAGTTACAGCCTATCCCCACCCTACCTATTGTCTCATTTCACTGTTGAAATGTTGATTCCCATCTCCGATCAACCAGTAAGGCCAATTTCCATTGCCCACTTGTTAAGTTTTCAAGCAAGCGCCTTTGTACTTTCTCCCATGCTGCCCTGCACACTTGGGAGATGCTCCATGTAAACAGCCACAAAGCTATCTCATTATCCTCCTTTAAATCCCTCCTGAAAGTTCTGCTTTGCCCTGATGCCTACAAAACACTTAACTTGGTGCACTGAGCCCACTGCCTAACATGCTGACCATTGCTGTCTTGTTGTTTCCTTGCATGCCCTGTCTGTATCCATTTGTTGTCTTTTATCTTCGACTTAGCTTGTAAGCTCTTTGGGTAGGAACCATCTTTGTTTTCTGTTTATATAGTGTCTAACACAGTGGGGTCCTGGTCCATGAGTAGGGTTTGTAGGCACTACAGTAATACGAATAATACATTTACATATTATTTATATATATAAATATATATAAAATCAAACAGGCAGGCACCTACATAGACTGATAATGCAGATTAGGAAATATATCTCCAGACTGAAACAAATGGGGAAATTGGAGCTTTTTCAAAATGGGGAGGTAAGTTTGATTTCATTTTTTTAAATTAGTTAACTTTACAGTACTTGTTAAATTAAAACTCAAAACCCCCCACCTGGTAAATTCTTACATCTTACATTTTCAAAAGTTTTGGTAAATTCTGACATCTGATTCATTCTAATGTGGAGATACATTTCCTGTGTCAAAGGAGGATATTGATATAATAGGCATCAGAGAAACCTGGTGGAGTGAGGACAATCAATGGAACACAATCATTCTGGGGTACAAAATATATCAGAAGGACAGAACAGGTTGGGCGGGGGGAGTGGCACTATATGTGAAAGAAAATGTAGAATCAAATGAAATAAAAATCTTAAATGAATCCACATGTTCCGTAGAATCTCTATGGATAGTAATTCCATGCTCTTATAAGAATAGAACCGTAGGGATCTATTATCGACCATCTGACCAGGACAGTGATTGTAATGATGAAATGCTAAGGGAGATTAGAGAGACTATCAAAATAAAAAACTCAGTAATAGTGTGGGATTTCAATTATCCCCATATTGACTGGGTACGTATCACCTCAGGACGAAATGCAGAGACAAAATTTCTCCATACTTTACATGACTGCTTCTTGGAGCAGCTGGTACAGGAACCCACAAGGGGAGAGGCAACTCTCGATCTAATCCTGAGTGGAGCGCAGGATCTGGTGCAAGAGGTAACTATAACAGCACCGCTTGGAAATAGTGACCATAATAAAATAACATTTCACATTCCTGTGGTGGGAAGAACACATCAACAGCCCAACACTGGCATTTAATTTCAGGAAGGAGAACTATGCAAAAATGAAGGGGTTAGTTAAACAGAAATGAAAGGGTACGGTGACTAGAGTGAAATCCCTGCAAGCTGCATAGACACTTTTCAAAGACACCATAATAGAGGCTCAACTTAAATGTATACCCCAAATTAAAAAACACAGTAAAAACTAAAAAAGAGCCACCGTGGTTTAACAACCTTGTAAAAGAAGCAGTGAGAGATAAAAAGGCATCTTTTAAAAAGTGGTAGTCAAATCCTAGTGAGGTAAATAGAAAGGAGCAGAAACACTGCCAAATTAAATGTAAAAATGTAATAAGAAAAGCCAAAAAGGAGTTTGAAGAACAGCTAGTGAAAAACTCAAAAGGTAATAATGTTTTTTAAGTACATCAGAAGCAGGAAGTCTACTAAACAACCAGTGGGGCCCCTGGATGATCAAGATACAAAAGGAGCACTTAAAGACGATAAAGTCATTGTGGAGAAACTAAATGAATTCTTTGCTTCAGTCTTTGTGGCTGAGGATGTTAGGGAGATTCCCAAACCTGAGCCATCTTTTGTAGGTGACAAAGCTGAGGAATTGTCACAGATTGAAGTGTCACTAAAGGAGGTTTTGGAATTAATTGAGAAACTTAACAGTAACAAGTCACCGGGACCAGATGGCATTCACCCAAGAGTTCTGAAAGAACTCACACGTGAAATTGCAGAACTGTTAACTATGGTTTGTAACCTGTCCTTTAAATCAGCTACGGTACCCAATAACTGGAAGATAGCTGATGTAATGCCAATATTTAAGAAGGGCTCTAGAGGTGATCCCGGCAATTACAGATCGGTAAGTTTAACATCAGTACTGGGCAAATTAGTTGAAACAATAGTAAAGAATAAAATTGTCGGACATGAAGAACATAAATTGTTGCGCAAAAGTCAGCATGGTTTCTGTAAAGGGAAATCATGTCTTACTAATCTATTAGAGTTCTTTGAAGGGGTTAACAAACGTGGAGAAGGGGGATCTAGTGGACATAGTATATTTAGATTTCCAGAAAACCTCTGACAAGGTCCCTCACCAAAGGCTCTTACATAAATTAAGTTGCTATGGGATAAGAGGAAAGATCCTTTCATGGATTGAGAACTGGTTAAAAGACAGGAACAAAGGGTAGGAATAAATGGTAAATTTTCAGAATGGAAAGGGGTAACTAGTGGTGTTCCCCAGGGTCAGTCCTAGGACCAATCCTATTCAACTTATTCATAAATGATCTGGAGAAAGGGGTAATAAACAGTGAGGTGGCAAAGTTTGCAGATGAAACTAAACTGCTCAAGATAGTTAAGACCAAAGCAGACTGTGAAGAACTTCAAAAAGATCTCACAAAACTAAGTGATTGGGCAACAAAATAGCAAATGAAATTTAATGTGGATAAATATATAGTAATGCACATTGGAAAAAATAACCCCAACTATACATACAATATGATGGGGGCTAAGTTAGCTACAACTAATTAGGAGAAAGATCTCTGAGTCATCGTAGATAGTTCTCTGAAGACGTCCACGCAGTTTGCAGCGGCAGTGAAAGAAGCAAACGGAATGTTAGGAATCATTAAAAAAGGGATAGAGAATAAGACAGAGAATATCTTATTGCCCTTATATAAATCCATATCTCAAAAAAGATATACTGGCATTAGAAAAGGGCAACTAAAATTATTAGGGGTTTGGAATGGGTCCCGTATGAGGAGAGATTAAAGAGGCTAGAACTTTTCAGCTTGGAAGAGAGGAGACTAAGGGGGGATATGATAGAGGTCTATAAAATCATGAGTGGTGTGGAGAAAGTGAACAAGGAAAAGTTATTTACTTGTTCCCATAATATAAGCTACCTAACATCAACCTGTGGAACTCCTTGCCTGTGGAGGTTCTGAAGGCTAGGACTATGACAGCGTTTAAAAGAGAACTGGATAAATTCATGGAGGTTAAGTCCATTAATGGCAATTTGCCAGGATGGGAAAGGAATGGTGTCCCTAGCCTCTGTTTGTCAGAGGGTGGAGATGGATGGCAGGAGAGAGATCACTTGATCATTACCTGTTAGGTTTACTCTCTCTGGGGCACCTGGCATTGGCCACTGTCAGTAGACAGGATACTGGGCTGGATGGACCTTTGGTATGACCCAGTATGGCCATTCTTGTGTTCTGTCTGAACTTACTACAAAGGAATCTAGTCATCTTACACTGAGAAATGATTTAGCATGAAAGGAGTGTCACTGAAATAGTGACAGGTGTTTCTATCAAATGGGGTAATTCTGGAATAAAGTGATTTTTATTCTGGAGTAGGTCCACTTGGGGAGCTCTGTTAGGGGGCTTATTCCTTCACCCACTCACTTCCCTGATCCTTCTCGCATGAACAGAGAGCAACAATACCCGAAGTCCAAAGGTGCAAACAATTCGATGTTTATTCGGGTGAACTTTCATCAAGCATGATTCCAGTTTCCTTCCTTAGTATCCTCCTTCCCAGCTCTGATACTACAGAGCCTTACACCTGTGTCCCTGTTCCCATTCCTGCCCTTAGCTAAACATGATTCCAATTTCCTTACCCCCATTCCCTGTTCCCATTTCCCCCACCCCTCTACTTCCTGATTGACTGCAGACTATATAGTAAAACTTGAGTTCCGCTTAGCTATACCTTAACCAATCATGTTCCTGATATTTAACTAACCAATCCTAACATATTGTAACATGATTATGTAACCAATTATATCCCACCACCTTAATTAGTTTACACCCAGCAAAATTAATTATACAGCAGACAGGAACAATCACAGAACCAGACAGAGATTATACAGACAAACAACAGCAAAGTGGGAACTACAATGACAAAACAATACAGAAGTGAGGATTTCACATCCCAGCTATTGATAAGTGAGTTCTTGCCAGACAGGATACTAACAAGCTAAGTTTCCTTTTACATTTTCTAGGCACTTCCCTTTCTCTGGACGCAATAGGCATTATCAGGACAGGATTGTATTCCTAACAGCGCAATAACACCTTATTTCAATGTGACCAGTTTGGAATGTGAGGAGGTGACCGTTCACTTCCCAGCTTATGGCTGCCTCTGCTGCTTAGCCAAAGGCCTTAGCCTAAGAACTGGGCCTCAGACTGTCACAGTAAGAGAAGGATCTTACACTGGCAGACAGTGATTTTGATTCTTTCTTTTATACCTCTATAACTAGCCAAGTGATAAGAATACATCTAAATTCTTAGAGTACAGGCCTTTACAGACAGACCTGAATATCTACATCCTAACAAGCTCTTCCACAATAGCTATGCCAGTTAACTTCCCCATGTAGACAAGATATAAATGCTGTTATCACCCCTTTGCTGAACTATAGCAAATGTCAAGACCTTGCCATTTGATTTCCTGTTAGAAGAGAAATCAGTGAGATGGATTCCATACTTATTTTAGGGTATGTCTGTGCTAGAAATGTAAGTTGACCTAATATAAATAATTACTGCAGTGGTGCATCTCTACACTACCCTCGTTGGGTTGCTGGTGCGCGTCCTCACCAAGAGTGCTTCCACGGACCTAAGAAGGGCAATGTGGGGAGCTGAGAGCCTGATCTCAGCTCCATTGGCAGTTCCCTGCTGGGAGCCCAGCTGCCCTTCTCCTCCCCGCTTCCGCCCCCATTCCCTGTCAGGAGCAGGGGAAGCCACCTGGGGCTTCTCTCCTCCCCATTCCCCGCTGGGAGAAGCCACCTGGGATTTCTGGCCCCCCAGGAACAGGGTTCACCTGCCCCTGCTTCTCTGCCGGAAACTGACAAAGCTGCCTGGCCCCAGCTCCTGCTGTGAAATTGACAAGAGCCAACAGCTCATGTAAGGAAGGCAGTATCTTGTGGAGGTGGAGTTACATCGGTGTAGTAGGGCACTTACATAGGCGGGAAGAAGGCTGTAGTGTAAACACTGATGTAATTAGGTTGACAAAGCAGTTTATGTCAACCTGTGTAGTGTAGACCAGCTCCTAGTTACACTAGTTTTATTTATACTGTGACCACTTCTGTTCACAAACTGGTGTACAAACAGCATTAATGAAATTCTGTCTTTCTAGACCTTAGCAAAAACAAATACCCAGTTTCCAAGGAGCAACTCTGCTGTAAGAATTTATTCAAATTAGAGGGACAAGGCAGACAGCAAACTCCCCTACTACTTGCAACAGTTCCCCCTCCCCCACCCCAAAAAAAGAAGAAAAAGAAATGACCACCAAAAGCATTTTATTCTTAGTATAAATATCTATTCTAGGGCGTTTGCTGGTATAGAAATATCATAAATCACATCCATAACTGCCAGTACGCCCAGAAACTGCCAGTACGCCCAGAAGTTTCTAATCTAGATCTGGCCTTACTCTGGTTTAAAGTGGTTTAGTTTCATTTTTGGGAGGGGTTAGCTTAGACTCCTTCTAAAGTGAAACAAGCTTAACCAAAAAAAGGCATTCCAACTGGAGTAAGTGTCCATAGGGGAAGTTCTACCAGTGTATAACTCTATCCATTTAAATTCACCCTACCGTCTACTGGTATAATTTCTCTGTTTAGAATCTGAGGCCTTGTCTGACTTCCAGTACTACAGTGGTTCGCCTCCCAGTTGCTCATGCCCTTTCCTGCTCTCCACCCCTTCCTCTTGTTAAACTCTTAATCATTTTTGCATCAGTTGTATGCTTTTGCTTAGTAGTTTACCCAATATCCTTTGTAAATGCCCGTCAGTACTCATCCTAGAGCTGCACTCTCTGGGGTCAGTTCTACAGTCCAAATTTTGGTCAACACAAGTTACATCAGCATAAAGCGACTGCAGTCGGTATATTGCTCATGTGTGTCCATACTTGACTGCTTGTGTTGGCACTACATGTACTCACCAGGTGTGTGTGTTGATGCAGAGTGTGGTGCACCATCTAGAACAATGTCTTTTGGGAAATGTTTGCAATTCATGGTGAAGCCCAAACGAGTCATGCAAGGGTGACTGGGAACAAGGGGTCAAGTTCAGTCATGCAACTTTCTCCATCCCATAATGCCATCTCTAGCCCCTAATTTTTCCACCTTTTTTTAAAAATCCCACAAGCCCATGTGGCACTTTTCACTGTCTACCATCTATGACAGAAGTATGGAGCCCCAGAGCTCTGCATTATTTTCAAGAATGCTACAAACATGGGACAAACAATCCACTGGAATTTGCAGAGCCACAGGAAGAACCACAACATTGGGAGGCATGATTGTTTCTCTGAGGACAGACTGCTGAAGGACATAGTGAAATGAATTCAAGGTTGGGGTGGTGCTTGTGAAGCACCTGCAAACAGTGGAACACTGCTTCTGGCCCAAGAAACAAAGCACTGACCTGTGGGATCACGTTAATGCAGGTTTGGGACGATGAGCAGTGGCTGCAGAACGTTCAGATCCAATAGGCCATATTCCGGGATCTGTTTGCCAAGCTTACCCCAGCCTTCCAGTGCATGGACACCAGAATGAGAGCTGCACTGATGGTTGAGAAAGTGAGTGGGGATTGTACCGTGGAAGCTCACAGTGCCAGATTGTTTGTGGTCAGTGGGTAATTATTTTGGAATTTGAAAATCGACAGTGGGAACCATTGTCATGAAAGTGTGCATGGCAATTAATCGTCTCCTGCTATGCAGGACTGTGATTTTTGACAACATGCAGGATGTATTAGATGGATTTGCAACAGAGTTCCTGAACTGCAGAGGGGTGACAGCCTAAGTTTCCTCTAAGCTGTGCGGCTATGCAGCAGCCTAAGGGCCGTGCAGGCTCTCAGGGCTGAGGCAGGGAAAGGTGCCTCTCCCCAAGCCCTGGACCTGCTGCGACGCCCCTCCCCAAGCCCTGGACCTCCTGTGGCTGGTGGACAGGCACCCCTCCCCCGACCCAGGCCAGCCCTGAATCTGTCACGGCCAGAGGACAGGCGCCTCTCTCCTGGCACAGCCTGGACCTGCTGCAGCTGGGGGACAGGTGCCTCTCCCCCCAAACCCAGGTGTTGCTGTGGGGAGAGAGAGTTGTGGGTGAGTTCTCTCTCCCCATTGTAGCCCCCGAGAGCCCCACTGTACTCAAAACCCTTCAGTCCCACTCCAGAACCTATGCCCCCAGCCAGAGCCCTCAACCCTCCCCCCCACACACCCCAACCCTCTGCCTGAGCCTTGAATCCCTCATTTCTGGCCCCACCCCAGAGCCTGCACCCCTAGCCAGAGCCCTCATCTCCCCACACCCTAGCCTTCTGCCCCAGCCCTGAGCCCCTCATGCCCAGCCTCACCCCAGAGCCCACACCCCCAGTCAGAACCCTAACCCCCACACACACACACCTCAATCCTCTGCCCCAGTCCTGAGCTCCCTCCCACACTCCGAACCTCTCGGCCCCACCTCACCACATGAATTTTGTTATGTGCACCAATATGGAGGTGACGTGTGAAGTGTAATATTCCTAAATACATCATCTCCATATTGGTGCACATAACAAAATTAATTCCGCACGTGTGGGAAAAATTAGAGGGAACACTGGACAGCACGCATATCCTTATTTTGGCACCAGCCCACCTTCCCACAGAGTACATCAATAGAAAGGACTACTTTTCTATGATTATGCAAATGTCAGTGAATCACTGGAGATGCTTCACTGACATCAGTGTTTCAAGGAAGGTGCATGAGAACTGTTCAGAAGGCTGCAAACAGGGACATTCTTTCCCAACCAGCAGATTGCCATTGGTGACGGTGAAATGCCAATAGTGATCCTGGGGTATCCAGCCTACCTTTGGCTCATGAAGCCCTACACTGGCCACCTTGACAGTATCAAAGAAAAATTCAACCACCAGCTCAGCAGGTGGATAGTGATAATTGGATGTGGTTTTTTTATCATAAACTGAAGGATAATGGTAGTTGTTACTCATAGGATTGGATCTCAGTGAGAAAAATATCCTAATGGTTATAGTTGCCTGTTGTGTCCTGCATATATCTGGGAGGCAAAGTTGCTGCCAGGGTGGAGATGGAGTGGTTAACTTCTGTGTTTGACCAGCCAGAAACGAAGGCCGTTAGAAGAGCTCAACACAGCAGTGGGCTGAGGGAGGCTTTGGAAGAGCACTTTAATGATAAGCAGCAAAAATGTGGTATGAAGGACTGTGGTTTACCTGGCCCTGAAGTTTGAGCGCTGTTAGGAATTGTCATGTTTGGTGTATATTGAGGAATATTACACTTTTAATAAACCTATGACTTATGCAATACGGTACATTTATAATTATTACTTTTTCACTAAACCTGTGAGTGCTGTGGGCTTGTTCCGTTACAAGTAGAGTGAGCACTTTGAGCAGTGCTATGCATTCGGCTGTATATGTTGGGAAGTAAAAAATAATTTATTTCCCCAAAAATAGAAAATTAAGTATCAAAAACATTGCCAAAATGTGCAATTAAAGAAATACTTCTAAAATAAATTAATGGACCTTAGAAAAAAATCCCTGTCCATTTCAGCTACACATACATGAAGCTGTGGTTATCCTTCATGTCCCCCACCGTGGAGTGGAGGGATGTGGTCCCTGATGCCAACTGGAATGTTTGAGGGGGGCGGCAGGGGAGGGGCGAGGAGCTGCTAAAATGAAATGCTCCAGTGTCTGCAAAAGGAGGCAAGCCCATGAATGTTGGCCCTATAGGCAGGGAGGACACCATGAGGTAGCATATGCCCCACAGAAACATTTCCGCTACCCCACCTGACTGGAGTGGTAGAATAGCGGCAGAGGTGGTTTGTTCCCTTACTATGATGTGTGAGCTGTGACTGTGGAAGTGATTAGTGAAATACATGCAGGTAGTTCCTTACCTCAGAGAGCCGGGAGATTGCTGCTGAAATGCACAGCCTACAGGACACATACCAGCAGAAGTGAGTGTCAGACAGATGACCATCCTGTGTCCCTGCTTGTTTTGGGAATATTGCTTTGGATTGCAATTCAGACAGACAGACGCATGCACACTCATTGTCTCCCTCTCCCCCCTCACTCTCTTTCTCCCTCTTCCCTTCCCCCACAAGCAGGAGCCAGAGAAAGTACCTTGGAGTGAGGCTGCTCCCAGGCAAGCCAGAACTCCTAGCTGCCTGGCCAGGGACAGGGTCAAGCGAGTCCATGTGCCAGGGGAAGTGGTGCATGAATCCTTTTCTTTTCCAGGCGATCTCTCCCTGAAGGCTTGGTCTGTGGGCTGGAACTTCCCCCTCCTCGTCTCAACTCTTTCCTACTGCATGGACTAAGCCAGGAAGAGGAGGCTAACCTGGGAGGTCTGGCCAATGCAAAACAGTAGGGTGCCAACTGTGAGGCCCCCGTTCCTGAATACAAGTAGCTTAAAATAAAAGTAATGCAAAAGATCTTTGACAATTTCAGAACTTTTCAGCAAACAAAATACCTCAAAGGAAAGCAAGTACTCATATATTCAACAAGACTAACCTCATCTTCATAAAAAGACATAATTTTGGAAAAATCAATAGGAGACTTGTCTACCAGTATGACCTATTCTGTACCTTAGATCAGTGTTTCCCAAACTTACAACAGTTATGTGTACCCCTTTTGAGACATTTGTCTTACCGGCGTACCCCTTCTCCGGTGAAGATAATTTGGGGGTGGGGCGGTGGTAGTCACATTTTTATAACACACTCCTAATTCGTTTCATTCTGGATTAAATGTTTATCAGAAATAAATGCAAAATTATATTACATACAGTTGAAACAAAAATTGTAATAGAAATAATAGTTACATATAGAAATAGTACTAGAAATAATTAAAATAATAGAAGTGAATCAACAGTCTGGCAGAACAGCATGTGTGTATATATATATATAAAATATAATATGGTGAATTGGTATCATTCTGAAATTAAAATACGCTGGTTTGGTTAGGTTGGTGAAGAAAGCACTAGTTTTAATACTTACTATTTTGGTATTGAAAAATTTTCAGTACAAACCAAACTACTCAGTGTGAGGGATGGAACTACTTTTGACCAGACACTATCACGGGGAAATCTGGCTCTATGTTTGTGATCTTAGGACAAAGATGGGGCTCCACGTCAATAAGACTATTTCGTCTTTTTGTTTTGATGCCAACCAGCACAGAGAATCCGATCTTACACAAATACAAGGTGGGAAAAGGCAGAAGATACTTGACAGCTTTGTCCGATAGAGCTGGATATTCAGAGCTAACCCCCAACCAAAATGACGTCAGTGTATTTTGCTCAAATTTTGTTTTCAGGAAGCTATCTGAAGCCAGCTCCAAGAGCTGTTGTTCTTCTGAAGCAGAGAGGTTATTTGGCAATGTTTGAACATTGATGATAAAAGGGTTCCTTATCCATTCAAAGGTGCCGTCCGGGTCAGGGAAATACTTAGGAAGATCTTTCTGCAAGCTTTCCAAATGCTGCTTCATGGTTTGCACACATCACTATCAAGTTCGTTAGTCAAGTTTATTACTAAGTCATGAAGAGATGGAAAGGAATTCAGTTCACGACATCTAAGACATTTATGCCATAGTTTCAATTTTGCGACCATGGCTCTCACTTTTTCTTGAACATGGAATATGGATATGAGTTTCCCTTTCAAGGATAGATTGAGGTTGTTTAAATGAGCAAAGACAGCTGCAATATATGCTAGTTTGCATAGCCATTTCCAGTTGTGTATACGGTCTCTCAGGTTAAAGGTTTCATCTAAAAAAACTTGCAGTTCTTCTCACAGCTCAAACAGGCGATTCAGAACTTTTCAATGTGAAAGCCAACACACTTCAGTGTGAAATAGGAGTTGTGTGTAATCACTGCCCATCTCATCACAAAGCTGAGAAAACAGCTGGGCATTCAGAGGGCGGCCTTTCACAAAATTGTTTATTTTCACAGCTTCATCCAGTACTTGCTTTAGATCTGCCTGCATGTTCTGGGTGGCGAGTGCTTCCTTGTGAATGTAACAATGAGTCGATTTTGCTTCTGGCGCAACAGCTTGAATATGTGCAACAACTCCCTTCTTCGAAGCAATCATGGCTCTGGCGCCATCCATGCTTATTCCAACACAACGACTCCAATCCAAGTGATTGTTTTTGATAAAGTCATCAATAACTTTAAAAATAGCTTCTCCAGTTGTATGTGTTGGCATAGGTTGGCAGAACAAAATATCATCGTGGACTTCATTATTCAGCTCGTATCTGACAAACAACAAAAGATTCGCTAAATTCACAATATCAGTGGATTCATCCGCTTGCAGTGCATAGTAGCAACTCTTTTGTACTCTTGACAATAATTGCTGCTTTACGTTTTCGGCCATATCTGTGATTCTATGATGAACAGTGTTATTTGAGATGGGGACATAATCTATAGCTTTGCTAGCCTTGTCTCCATCATCATTTGGCTACAGGTTTTACTAATTTCTCGCCAATCACCTCAGCAGCTCCAGACTTTGCAATTAAGTACGCCACACTATATGAAGCTTCCAAACTTTCATATTTTCACCTCCTGTCACATTACAAATTGTTTTCTGGGACTTTTGGAGATCTTTGCACCTATTTTCGAAGAATTCTACAGGTTTTCCCTTGTATTCTTTGTTTGCTATCGAAATGGCGTTTTAGGTTGGATGGTTTCATACTTTCATTTGTGAGAGTCTCATAACAAATCACACATAGTGGAACAGGCTCCACCTCAACGCCAGTCCACGAAAATCCCAGTTTAAGATATTCTTCAACATATTTGCGGGCTTCTTTCACTTTCTTTGCAGCTGAGATGGTTCACATGGTTCACTAATTTTGTCATCACAATTGTCTGATGTAGCCATATCACTGCATTTTTTGGCATAATTATCACATTACTAACTAACTAATATCACTAACATTCATATTTCTTTCATAATTTTCTTTTGTATGTTTCAAACTTCCCGTTTTTAGCCAGCGATCCATTGTAAATGGGTTTAACAAAAACAGAGAGAAATTTTGTATATTAATACACACCAAGTATGTACTTGCTAAGATCTTTAGATTATTAAGAG
The DNA here is from genome assembly GCF_965140295.1 of Lepidochelys olivacea. Classification (NCBI taxonomy): domain Eukaryota; kingdom Metazoa; phylum Chordata; order Testudines; family Cheloniidae; genus Lepidochelys; species Lepidochelys olivacea. The sequence continues at coordinate 142,344,976 of NC_140412.1, read as the reverse complement.
TAGTTATTCACTTTTATCTTTTATCCGTCAATATGACGTCTGCACATGCCACAAAGGCAAGTGTATTGCCCGAGCTGCAGTAACATGCACGCGTGGTTTGCGTCAGCTCTGCCGTGCTATTAGATGTTACTGAACGCATTATCATTAGTTACAATGTAAACCTGTGTGTATTTCTACTGTACAAGTGTACACCATTCTTATATATTAAATTTTAGTGAATTGTTTTCTGCTGTTAAAAAATAAAAACTATGATAAAGTAAAATAAAAAAATTCTGCCGCGTACCCCTTGAAACCCTTTCACATACCACCAGGGGTACGCGTACCACACTTTGGGAAACACTGCCTTAGATAATGACAGAAGAAGATTGTATCATAGAAGAATCAAAGTGGAACATTCAGCATCACATTCTTCACCAGAAGCGGAAGAAGGAAATGACTGGGTGATATAGTACTGTGAATGGAAACTGGAAAACCCACCTTCCAATAAGGTAAGTTCAGGGAATAGGGTTCCACCTGGACAGAGGCACCCACTTTCTCATTTCCCTGGGGGTGCTCAATTGCTGCTCTGCCCCAGGCCCCACTCCACCCCTTCCCCCAAGGCCCCACCCCCACCCACCTCTTCCGGCCCCACCCTACCCCACCCCATTTTACCCCTCCCCTGAGCTTGCCCTGACCTTGCTCCGCCTCTCCTGGCCCCGCTCCTCCCCCTCCCCCCAGCACCTCCTGCACGCCACTGAAGAGCTGATCACTGGTGGGTGGAAGGTGCTTGGAGAGGCAGGGAGGAGCTGATCATTGGGGCCGCCAGTGGATGCTGAGCACCTGCTATTCTTTTTCCGCAGGTGCTCCAGCCCCAGAGCACCCACGGAGTCAGCGTCTGTGCACGAGGATCAAGTGATATTGAGCAAACTTTATCTGATGACCTACATTAAGGACAGCTCAGATCTTATCTTCAAACAAAATACAAGAACAAGTTGGGATGTTTCAAAAGAGACTGGGAGCGAAGTTCAGTTTATATCTATGGGTTGAATATAGAGAAATAATGAAATCAGCTTCCTGCTTCCCATGCAGATTTTTTTCCAATACCCACTGCTGGCAAAATCTCGGTGTTTATGGGTAACGGCTTCAGAGACGAGAAAAAAGCTATGGCAAAGGATGCAGGGTTCCAACAGCACGAAAATAGTCTGAATCATAAGAGCCATCAAGTGCTATAGGCTTCATTCAAAGATGTTCAGTCAAAAGAAGATGGTCTTTCAGTTCAGATGCAAATTACTGATGCAGATTTTGCTCTAGAACATTAGAACGGCCATACTGGGTCAGAACAATGGTAAATCTAGCCCCATATCCTGTCTCCTGGCAGTGCCCAATGCCAGATGCTATAAAGAGAATGAACAGAACAAGGCAATTATCAAGTGATCCATCCCATGTAATCCAGTTGCACATCCAACAGTCATCAGAGTAACAGCCGTGTTAGTCTGTATTCGCAAAAAGAAAAGGAGTACTTGTGGCACCTTAGAGACTAACCAATTTATTTGAGCATGAGCTTTCGTGAGCTACAGCTCACGGCTTAAGGACTCCCAGAGCATAGGATTGCATCCCTGACCATCTTGGTTAATAGCCATTGTCCTCCATTAACTTATCTAATTGTTTTTTGAACCCACTTATACTTTTGGCCTTCACTGCATCCCGTGACAACAGGTTCCACAGGTTGACTGTGCACAGTGTGAAGAACTACTTCCTTTTGCTTGTTTTAAACCTGCTGCCTATTAATTTCCTTGGCTGACCCCTGGTTCTTGTGTTATGTGAAGGGGTAAATAACACTTCCTTCCTCACTTTTTCTACACCATTCATGATTTTATAGATCTCTATCATATCCCCCCTTAGTCATCTCTTTTCCATCTGAACAGTCAGTCTTTTTAATTTGTCCTTAGACGGAAGCTCTTCCATGACCTTATTCATTTTTGTTGCCCTTCTGTCATAAATATAAAGGGAAGGGTAAACCCCTTTGAAATCCCTCCTGGCCAGGGGAAAGCTCCTCTCACCTGTAAAGGGTTAAGAAGCTAAAGGTAACCTCGCTGGCACCTGACCAAAATGACCAATGAGGAGACAAGATACTTTCAAAAGCTGGGAGGAGGGAGAGAAACAAAGGGTCTGTGTGTCTGTCTATATGCAGGGTTTCTGCCGGGGATAGACCAGGAATGGAGTCTTAGAACTTTTAGTAAGTAATCTAGCTAGGTATGTGTTAGATTATGATTTCTTTAAATGGCTGAGAAAAGAATTGTGCTGAATAGAATAACTATTTCTGTCTGTGTATCTTTTTTGTAACTTAAGGTTTTGCCTAGAGGGGTTCTCTATGTTTTTGAATCTAATTACCCTGTAAGATATCTACCATCCTGATTTTACAGGGGGGATTTCTTTACTTCTATTTACTTCTATTTTTATTAAAAGTCTTCTTGTAAGAAAACTGAATGCTTTTTCATTGTTCTCAGATCCAAGGGTTTGGGTCTGTGGTCACCTATGCAAATTGGTGAGGCTTTTTATCCAACATTTCCCAGGAAAGGGGGGGTGCAAGTGTTGGGAGGATTGTTCATTGTTCTTAAGATCCAAGGGTCTGGGTCTGTAGTCACCTAGGCAAATTGGTGAGGCTTTTTACCAAACCTTGTCCAGGAAGTGGGGTGCAAGGTTTTGGGAAATATTTTGGGGGGAAAGACATGTCCAAACAGCTCTTCTCCAGTAACCAGTATTAGTCTGGTGGTGGTAGCGGCCAGTCCAAGGACAAAGGGTGGAATATTTTGTACCTTGGGGAAGTTTTGACCTAAGCTGGTAAAGATAAGCTTAGGAGGTTTTTCATGCAGGTCCCCACATCTGTACCCGAGAGTTCAGAGTGGGGGAGGAACCTTGACACCTTCTCTGTACCTTTTCCATTTCTAATATATCTTTTTTGAGACAGGATAGCCAGAACTGCATGCACTATTCAAGGTCGGGGCATACCATGGATTTGTATAGTCACATTATGATATTTACTCTTATCATAGAATATCAGGGTTGGAAGGGACCTCAGGAGGTCATCTAGTCCAAACCCCTGCTCAAAGCAGGATCAATCCCCAATTTTTGCCCCAGATTCCTAAATGGCCCCCTCAAGGATTGAACTCACTACCCTGGGCTTAGCAGGCTAATGCTCAAACCACTGAGCTGTCCCTCCCCCTAATGATTATCTATCCCTTTCCTAATGATTCCTAACACTGTTAGCTTTTTTGACTGCTGCTGCACATTGAGTAGATGTTTTCCTAGAACTATCCACAATGACTCCAAGATCTCTGTTCTTGAACGGTCATAGCAAATGTAGACCCCATTATTTTGTGTATGTATAGTTGAGACTGTTTTCCAATATGTATTAGTTCACATTTATCAACACTGAATTTCATCTGCCACTCTATTGCCCAGTCATCCAATTTTGTGAGATCCCTTTGTAATGCTTTGCAATCAGCTTTGGACTTAACTATCTTGAATAATTTCATATCATCTGAAAACTTTCCCACCTCATTGTTACCCCTTTTTCCAGATAATTTATGAATATGCTGAACAGCACTGGTCCCAGTACAGATCCCTGGGGGTCACTGCTATTTCCCTCTCTCCATTCTGAAAATATACCATTTATTTCTTGTCTTTTAACCAGTTCCTGATCCGTGAGAGGACCTTCCCCCTCCTATCCCATGGCTGCTTAGTTTGCTTAAGAGCCTTTGATGCAAGAGTCCCGCATATACATCAGATGGCAGATGTCCTGAAACTCACTGAAGTCCTGGGCAGGGGCCAGGAGTTGTATGGGCCCATGGTGCCCAGGCTCCAGCAATATTTAGGGCCCTGGGGCCCAGCTCCACCAATGTTTGGGGCCGAGTCTCTTCCCCCGGCCCCACCTGCTCCCCCCCCACCCCCAGCTCTCTGCCTCTCCCCTGCAGTTCCACGCTGCCTCTGCTCCCGGCATCAACTACCACCACAGGGTCCTAGGGACCCCCCCCCCCCCCATGCACTAGTGGCAGGGCAGGCTGACCTTCCCCTGTCCTTCCCCCTCAGACCCTTTCATTTTCTGGCAGTAACCTCCACCAGCACAGGGGGCCTTCCCACCCACAGTCACCGCTCCTGCCCCCGCCCTCACCCCCAGTGAGGGGCAGCAACAGGGGAGGAGGTACACATGATGGCACCCCTCCAGCACCCACCACAGCGGAGGCGAGGGGGTTTCCTGGACCGAAGAGGGGCCCTAGGAGCACATGCAGTGACAGTGGTGCAGGGTGAGTGTGCTTCCAGGGGGGAGGGGGGCCCCTTCCCCAGAGCTCACTGCTGCCAGCAGGGAGCCCTCCTCTCTAGCCCCAACCCCAGGTCAGCCTGCCTGCACCCCAAACTCATCCCCACCCTGCCCCACCCCAGAGCTCGCACCCCAACCCTCTGTCCTAGCCCTGAGCCCCTCCCACAGCCCTCATCCCTTCACCTCCTCCCAACCCCAGCTCCCTCCCAGGGCCTGCACCCCTCTTGCACCCCAATCCCCTGCCCCAGCCCAGGGCCTACACCCCAGACCTCCTCCCCCCCACCCAAACTCCTTCCCAGAGGCTTAGGCAGGTGGGGGGGCAGAGTTGGGGGGGCAGGTTCTGGGCACCACCAAAATTTCTACAAACCTGCCACCTCTGGTCCTGGGGACTGCTCAAAAGAGGAAAAGAAGACAATGAAAATAGCAGTGATCAGGAAAATTTCCTGGCATTCGTGACTCTAATAGCCAAATACAACAATGTGGTAAGGAAAAAAAATTGAAAGGACCACGCATTGCATAATAAACCCATTCATGAACACAAACTGAAATCATTCACATGTCAGACATAGTACTTGAAAGCAAAAGCCAAGAAGGGAAAGAGCTGAACGTTTTCTCCATAATGGTCGACGAAACTAAAGACATTTGCAAAGTAGAACAAGTACTATTTGCATGGCACTGTATATAAAAGATTTCTTGGCTTCCATCCTGCCAAGTCACTTGATGCAAAGTCTCACTTTCAGTACATGAACACATTGTCATGGTGTTGAATTGATATACAGAACTGCAGTGCCCAGACTTATTATGGTGCCAATTTTTTATGAGTGGAAATCCTAATTGTGTGCAAGTGCTCTTACGGGAAGAAGTACCTCAGGCAGCATGCATTCACTATTTCAACCACAGGCTCAAATTAGTTATTGTTTATATATGTAAAGGAAACACGTGCTGAATTGTTTCACTATCCTGGAGAAATTGTACACTTTTCTCTCTGGATCAGCTATACATGCTAAATTCATAGCCGTTCCAAAGAAAATACAACCCAAACATCAAGTCTTTGAATTGAAGAAGCTCTGTGACACTTGATGGGCGTGCCAAGTTTCTGTCAAATGCTGTCAAAAAGACAATTTCATCCATTCTTGTGACCCTTACTGTACTATCTTGAGATATGTCAAGAGGGGCCAGGGCAATGAGTGCTTGAGGTCTTAATTCAGTATCAGACTGAGTTTACTGTCCTCCTTTGCAGGTTCACAAAAATATTTCAACTGCTTAAAGTTATCTCTGACTATTTGCAAGCAGGACTATGACTTGTCTCAGGCATGCTTTTCTGTGGACACCCTAATCAGTGAATTTCTGAACATGAGAGATTTGGAAGAGGCATTTGATGAAATATGGAGTGAAGCTGTTAACATTGCATCAGAAAATGGTCTGAAGCTGCCTGAAGTTTGGGGACTACACAGTCATATACGAAAGTTGCCTAAAAGCCATCAGGACTACATGTGGACTGAAGAAGTGTGACGTAGAGAACATTTTTAGATAGAGACTTCAGGAAACATGCCTTTTTGCCATTGCTTGAAAAAGAACTGCAAAGCTTTTCTGAAAATAAATCTGTTCTTGTTGGTATCAATTACCTTAATCCAAAGTCCGATAACTTTCTTGACTGTCCTAAAATTAAAACCACTTGCAGAATACTATGGATGCAATATAGACCAAACTAAAACTCTTGTCAAAAGTAATTGAATTCTATGAAGAAATCAAAGATTGACGGTTTGTTGCAGCTGCTAATTGTTTTGATAAAAACAAACTTGTCTTTCACGGACTGAGTAAATTATTTGTGACTCATGTGAGTATTCCTCCATCAAGTGCTACACGTGAAAGAACATTCTCATGCCTTTCACGGGTGAAAGATTACCCAAGGAACCGCATGATAAGTGACTGATTAAGGAATTTGGCTGGCATTGGTACTGAAAAAAGTTGTCTCGATCTGAAGACAGTTGTCGACATTTGTTGCTGCTCACAAGCGTATTGAGTTTCAATAAGGTAAACAAATTGTTACCAATATTATTTATCCCCATTCTATGAAGTATGTGTAGCAAAATTCTTGCTCCCCCAATAATTGTATTCACCACCGCTTCACTTCCCCAAACTAGTTATTCTAGTATTGCCTATGCCTGTAGGTCAACAAGAGTCTGCAGCATTTGTGTTTGCAGCTTAAAAATCTGCATTGTGTCCTGGTGCATCTCTGTCTCTTTTTCCTGCTGGGTGTTTTCCTGAGTCTTTCACCCTCCAGGCCCTCTTTTCACAGACCGATGCGTCACTGGCTTGCAGGATTTTGCTGACAACACGTCCTCCTTAGTCCACTTCTTTCTCTTCCCTCATCAAGGTCAGGCATTTCACAGGTGTGGAGGAGGACCTCTCAAGGCCTCAACAGCAGCAGCTACAGAGAAAACAGGTATGGTTGTCAGTATAGTCACAATGGAAAGCAAAAATTAAGTTTCAGAAATCCCTTCCCCTGTGCTTCTAAATTTTTAAATAAAGACATGCTTACTAACACGTCAGCCTTGCAGTGCCTGTGCATAGCACCCCCTCCTGCCCCAGCCATGGGGAGAATTGCCCAGTAGGGACCCAGGGGGTGGGAGATTGTTTGATTACATAAAAAGCAATATAATGTTGGCCCCTATTTCCATGAGTACGAATACAGGGCAATGGCACTGCGTGCTGGCACTATTTTCCACCAGTGGTGGTGAGTTTAATTGATATCTCACCGAGTGTCACAAAGGCACAGAGAGCACAGGTGCTGCTGGTGTCCCAAAGCAGCCCAGGCTCCTATGCCGTTAGCCTGCTGACTGCAATGGTGCCTGTAAAAGACATCACAGAATGGTGTGGGACAGTGTCATAACATGAAGAAAGAAATAAGGCTGCTATCCCTAGAAACCTCCAGGAGAGGATTACAGAGTACCTCCATGAAAGTTTCATTAAGATCTCTCAGGATTCAAGGGACACCCCTATGTACGTAAACAAACTGTTCTGCTTTCTCCCTGCCCCTGCAGCCTACCCCTATATGGGAAAGAAAAGCAGATCCAAATCTACCCGTTTGTTGTACTACTACCTCTTCTCACCTGTGTCCTGCTAACCTGGGGTTGGGCCAGGCACCAACTTCACATTTAAACATTGTGAGGAAAAAGATACGCACACACTTACCTGACATTCCTTTTCCCTTCTGTAGGCTCATCCATGCTTGGCTGGTGGACGGGCTAGACTGCAGTGGAGTTTTGAAAAGCTCCTGACTTGAGGCATAGCTAGTCCTCCCCCATGTTTCCCTCTCCTTGTCTTCGCTGTTAACAGTAGAGAGCTGCGTCTCAGGCTCCCGAGAGGTATCCATAATGCTGGGGGTGGGGGGTTGTATCTCTGCCAAGTATGGCATGCAGCTCATTGTAAAAGCAGCAGGTTTGTGGCTCAGCATCAGCTCGATTTTTAGCCGATGGTCTACCTGCCCTTATAGTATACGCCTGCCACAGTTCCTTTGCTTTCAGGTGGTGCTGCTGCTCCCTGTTGTATCACTTCACCTCCAGCCCCTCTGCAAGAGATGCGCATGGTTTTTAACTGGTCGAAAGCTATGCCTGCACAGCCACCTCCTCCTACAGGCCCGGGAGATCCACTACCTCCAGCTACTCCAGCCAGGAGCAATGCTGGCGTTTGTAGCAGATATGGTTGACTGAGCAGTTTCACACCAGGGTGAGCTGGGTGATGAGGGAAAGGAAATTCAAAGGTAGCTGGGGATTGAGTGACCAGAACACAAAAGCAAAATATCAGGACACGTGGGCGGAGGTGGGCGGAGGGGGGGGAGAGCAGCCACATCCCCAACTGGTGCTACGGGAGAGGGAGGCGCACAGCCCTAGGAAGTTGTGTGGGGGGCATACAGCCCCTGCTGCAAGCCACGAGCGCATGATCCCAGTTCCAGCCCCAGTCACACTGCTGGCTCAGCCCAGCTGACAGTTACCTCAGTTCTTAGCAGGGCAGATCATAGAATATCAGGGTTGGAAGAGACCTCAGGAGGTCATCTAGTCCAACCCCCTGCTCAAAGCAGGACCAATCCCCAACGAAATCATCTCAGCCAGAGTTTTGTCAAGCCGGCCCTTAAATCTTCTAAGGATGGAGATTCCACCACCTCTCTAGGTAACCCATTCCAGTGCTTCACCACTCTCCTAGCAAAATAGTTTTTCCTAATATCCAACCTAGACCTCCCCCACTGCAACTTGAGACCATTGCTCCTTTTCTGTCATCTGCCACCACTGAGAACAGCCGAGCTCCATCCTCTTTGGAACCCCCGATTCAGGTAGTTGAAGGCTGCTATCAAATCCCCCCTCATTCTTCTCTTCTGCAGACTAAACAAGCCCAGTTCCCTCAGCCTCTCCTCATAAGTCATATGCCCCAGTCCCCTAATCATTTTTGTTGCTCTCCGTTGGACTCTCTCCAATTAGAGGGGAATAATCACTTCCCTCAATCTTCTGGCAATGCTCCTACTAATGCAGCCCAATATGCTGTTAGCGATGTGCCCTTGTTGCCAAGAAGGCTGGCTCCTATCCAGCCTCTCACCCACTGTAATCCCCAGGTCCTTTTCTGCAGAACTACCGTTTAGCCAGTCAGTCCCCAGCCTGTAGCAGTGCATGGGATTCGTCCTTCCTAAAAGTGCAGAACTCTGCACTTGTCCTTGTTGTACCTCATCGGATTTCTTTTGCCCCAATCCTCCAATTTGTCTAGATCACTATGGACCCTATCCTTCAGCATACCTACCTCTCCCCCCCGCTTAGTGTCATCCACAAATTTGCAGATGAATGTGGCCAGGGAAGGGGGCAAAGCGTGATGGAGTGAGTGTCTGATAAGTCTGGGCAGGGGGGTGCTGGTGTGGAGGGCGCTGGTCAATGGGGGAGCTTTGTTTGTTTTGGAGAGCTGGGTAGTGGGGGTCTGTGTGGGGCACTGTGTAGATGTGGTGCAGGGGCTGTGGGGAGGGCCACTGGGTAGTGGGGGAGGGGGATAGCTGTGTGTTGGGGAACTAGGGATTGGGGGGTTCTGTGTGGGGTGCTGGGCAGTTGTGGTGGGGCTGTGGGCAGAGGGGCATTGGATATAGGTGCTGGTGTGCAGGACACTGTGCGGTTGTGGTGGGGCGCTGGGCATAGCAGGTCTGGAGGATGTTAGGTGGGGCAGCTGTGTAGTGCAAAATGGACCCACCCCCAACAGAAAGGGGCTCGCTGGCAGCACAGCACCAGGCAGACCAATGAGTGTCTGGCCATGCCGTGCCTGCCCCATTGCCCCTGGCCAGCTCCGCGGCTCACCTCCTCACCTAAGAATTGGGGCTGGGGGAGGAGGTGCAGGGGCTGGGCAGCACTTACCTGGGGTGGCTCCCAGGAAGCAGCCAGCAGGTCCCTCTGGCTCCCAGGGTTGGGGCAGGCGGGTGGGGGGGGGGGGATCTCACGTGCTGTGCCAGCCACAAGCACCAGCTCCCATTAGCAGGGCACCACAACCAACCAGGGCCGTGCTGAGCCCCCTGGCCGCCCCTGACCCTAGGAGCCAGAGGGACCTGCTGGGTGTAGGGGCAAGGTCCAAGCAGCATCCACCTGGGGCGGCTCCCGGGAAGTGGCCAGTAGGACCCCTCCGCCTCCTAGGGTCAGGGGCGGCCAGGCGGCTCGCGCGCTGCTTGCACCTGCAGGCCCCGCCCCCACAGCTGAGCTTGGTCACGGGGGAGGGGGGGGCGGCTAGGTCCTGTTCTCCGACCCCCGGCAAGGCGCGGGTCGCCGCAGCGCACCCCGCTGTCCTTGCTCCTGCGCGTGCGCTGTGCGCGAGCAGCAGCCCACTGACATGCTGCGGCCCGCAAGCGGTCTTGAATAGCCCGGCACCTAAAAGCGCATGCGCCAAGGATAGTCGGTCCGCACCCTTTGAACAAGTCCCGCCTTCGCCCAGCGCATGCGCCGCCCGTGCGGTAGCTCGAGCCGGTTGCATGGCGACGGTGAAACACAAACGTTGCCCCGGGAGCTGGAGGGAGGCGAGCGGCGGTTACGCGCTGTCCGGCAGAGCGAGCCGCCGCGCGGAGGTGAGAGACCTGCCCTCCGGGCCAGCTCCCCCGCGCGCGAGGCCGGGCCGCCTGCTGCGGCCAAAGCGCCGGCCCGGGCGGGGCACCAAGGGCCGCGCCTCGCTTTCCCGCGCTCTCGGGGACCCGTGCCCTGCGGATCGCCCCGCGGTGGCCCGCTCTGACTGGGGCGTTCCCGGAGATTTCGTGCCAGGGCCTCCCCTGGAACTGCTGGAGACTCCAGGCCAATCCGGCGCAGGGTTGCCTTGCCGGCCCTTGCGGTTTGGCCTGGAGTTCCCCGGAGTCGGCATCGATCTCCTGGTCACTCCTGAAAGCAACCCAGGAGGGTTTCGGTCCTGGGGCCGGTTTTGTTCAATGTCTTCATAAATGATCTGGAGGATGGTGTGGATTGCACTCTCAGCAAATTTGCGGATGATACTAAACTGGGAGGAGTGGTAGATACGCTGGAGGGGAGGGATAGGATACAGAAGGACCTAGACAAATTGGAGGATTGGGCCAAAAGAAATCTGATGAGGTTCAATAAGGATAAGTGCAGGGTCCTGCACTTAGGACGGAAGAATCCAATGCACAGCTACAGACTAGGGACCGAATGGCTAGGCAGCAGTTCTGCGGGAAAGGACCTAGGGGTGACAGTGGACGAGAAGCTGGATATGAGTCAACAGTGTGCCCTTGTGGCCAAGAAGGCCAATGGCATTTTGGGATGTATAAGTAGGGGCATAGCGAGCAGATCGAGGGACGTGATCGTCCCCCTGTATTCGACATTGGTGAGGCCTCATCTGGAGTACTGTGTCCAGGTTTGGGCCCCACACTACAAGAAGGATGTGGATAAATTGGAAAGAGTCCAGCGAAGGGCAACAAAAATGATTAGGGGACTCGAACACATGACTTATAAGGAGAGGCTGAGGGAACTGGGATTGTTTAGTCTGCAGAAGAGAAGAATGAGGAGGGATTTGATAGCTGCTTTCAACTACCTGATAGGTAGTTCCAGGGAGGATGGTTCTAGACTATTCTCCGTGGTGGAAGAGGACAGGACAAGGAGTAATGGTCTCAAGTTGCAGTGGGGGAGGTTTAGGTTGGATATTAGGAAAAACTTTTTCACTAGGAGGGTGGTGAAACACTGGAATGCGTTGCCTAGGGAGGTGGTGGAATCTCCTTCCTTAGAAGTTTTTAAGGTCAGGCTTGACAAAGCCCTGGCTGGGATGATTTATTTGGGGATTGGTCCTGCTTTTGAGCAGGGGGTTGGACTAGATGACCTCCTGAGGTCCCTTCCAACCCTGATATTCTATGATTCTGTGATTCTATATTTTAAGAAAATCTCCTCGCATAGCTTCAGTCAGAGTTGGCAACCCTAATACAGAGTGGGACGGGGCAGTAACAGTCCGTGGTCTGGGGAACAGCTAGGTGAGGCTCAGCGAGGGGCCTGCCCATGGCTCATCCTCCTGGCTGAGTAGACTGACTAGTAGCAAAGGCAGGTGATGGGCTGGGGCGTGGCTGGTACCCTCCAGGCCTGGGCAAAGGGCGGGGGCAGGGAGCCCCTGGGCAAGCTGTCTGTATAGGCGTGCTCGTGCTGTGGCAATACATGGGGTATCAGAGGATCTTCATTTGGCCTGCTTGTTATTTAAGCATAAACAAAATACAGGAAAAGAAACTTCCTGCCAAGCAGCTTTCCCTCTATAATAGACAACCAATCTTTTACAGACATGAGAAAAATTTGATCAGAAAGTGGAGTTTTTTGAAAGTGATATGAAAGAAAAACTTTTAAAAACTAAATATTTCTCTATCCTTTTGCTTTTCACTGTAGGCCTCTTTTGTAAAGGATTGGTGCATAATGGTGTGAGAGAATCACTTTTTAGCACAATCAATTTTTACCCGCACTGTCTATTCTTGTGCTGATGTTGGGTAATGCTATAAGAGTTCCAATTTTCTGAATTAGCCTGTTTGGACAAACACATGTTTCTTACCTGCTAGTTCACATTGTCCTATTCCAATTATAAAACAATCCATCCTCCTGTTGGCTGTGAAGCCAAGGAACTTAAGAGCGCTGTGATTTTAAGACACCTTTAGAGTGTTTTTAAAATAAATCTCTATGGATTTTTAACTACTCATATATGTTATAGCAAGCCTTACATGTAAAATTGCTTTCTGGTGGTATTGTACAGAGCTAAGAGCAGAGATTAATAAATATTTGCTCTGCTTAAGCATATACACAGATACAGTAGAAACTTTATAATCTTCACACTTAATTGTCTGCACAAAAATGGCAGACTCTCCTCACAGCACAGATTTACAACATAGTTGTTGTGCACTGAAAGTGGAAAGTTTTCCACTAGTTGCAGGACAGTATTAGAGCTAGTAGTCTGGTGATGATGCACTCAGCTCATTCTGTGGTTCTGCCTGGCAAGATATACCATTTTTCTTATATTATGAATTCCTTTACTTTCCTCATGGAGTGCTATTCCACCTTTAAGCACCAGTTGAAGAGCTCCCAAAGCCTCCTTGTCACTGTTAGAACCTGGAATGGACCTCTCAGTTCTGAATGGTCTGTGATAGCTCACTGTCGTGAGTCTGTTCCAGTTCAGAAGTGCTTTAGTCTCACTTTTTGCTTTTTCATTAAAGTTACTGATTGAAATTTGGAGTCTGTTTTCCTTCTAATAGGAAATAAAGAAAAACAGTGGGGTATAATCCAACTGTTTCCATCATCTGGTGCATATTACCCCACTGCCTGAGCTAGCCCGTTACAGAACTAGGAGAATCTAAATTAGTTTCAGATTTACCTTTTTATTTTGTATATCATCGTGCACAAAATCTGTATCATAAAATTGTAACAGAGTTAAGTAATACAGTTACAAAGCTAAAATAAAGAGAAGATTAAGAAAGAAATTAAAAAGCATAGGCAAGGGAGCAGCAGAGGGATGTTTTCAGTTAAGAGAAAGGCAATGAGGCAGAAAGATAAAGATGAAATAGGCTGTTCCTGATCACAGGAGTTGCAGACAAAGAGAGTTTTGCATACTTTTGTGGATTTGCCTCATTTATTTTTGCCTAGGCTAAAACTGATGCTGTGACTAAAAATGTGTATTTGCTTCCTTTTATCTTTTAATTTAATTAAATAACATTAAAATAAACTAGTTGCAATGCATGGACATCCGCTTTCTGTTCTGGAACAGGACCTCACAGTTAAAGTAAGTTTGGGGGTTTTATACAGGTGAGATGAATAATAAAATTAAGAGAACTTGTATAGAACCATACTAATCTCATATGTTTAGAATTCATTTATATTTTTGGTGCTTTCAGGATCCTGTTATTGGACGTTACAAGAATTATGCCTCTTCCAGACACCATGTTTTGTGCTCAGCAAATTAACATACCCCCTGAACTCCCAGATATTTTGAAACAGTTTACCAAAGCTGCCATCAGGACTCAGCCTCCTGATGTACTGCAGTGGTCAGCTGGGTAAGTAGTACTTTATATATAGGCTCACAACAAAATATTGCTGCATCATATATTGACCTAATTAAGTTGTCTGGATATTAAGTAGTGTGTGGCGCATATGCTGATATATTTTTATGTGTTCTGTTAATTTGTTAAAGATAATGTGGTCTTTATTGAATTTATATTTAGTGGTGCAATTTTAGACCTGGAATCTTGACAGAGTGACAGGGACTGCCACCCTGCGAACTGGCTCACATTTTTGGTGCTGTTAATTTTTGATCTGTACTGAATGTCTTAATTAGTTTTTCCCAATAGATTTCATAAATTCTCCTGGTTGAAAAGCAGGTGCAGGGTGTTGCCATCTTTAGATTCTTGTATTTGGTAGGATTTTCTGGGGTAATCACTTTTACACATCAGTGAAACACGTGATATTTCATAGGAAGGAACAGAATCTGAAAGTTCTGTGTGTTAGTGAACTCTAGCTTTACCATAAGTACTCTACCATGTTTGTATTGTTGAAATGTGTTACTCTTTTTGAAAATGGCTGTGTGGATAGTTTTTAGGAAAAGTTGTTAAAGTTGAGTGTTTCTTCCTATCTTGTGAGCAAGGCACTGTATATGGTAGTGAATGAAGTGGAATAAATCTCTTGTATATTCGTTTTTGGCCAGTTGTGATGGTGACATTGGCTGTAAGAGGTAAATATCTGTATCAGCATCCTTAAAATTACTAATAGCTGCATCAAACTCAATTTCTGCCGTGTTTAAGTTATGGTCAGCTATAAAATAAATTAGTATAATGACTGTTGTAAGTCTTTATATAAATTCTCCAGAATTGTGTTTTGATTTGCCGGTTGGGCTGTCTTGACAATGGCCTATCACCAGATTAGACTAGTAGAGGATTATAGAAATCTGGTTTAAAGTGCATTGTTAGAGATGTGTGTGGAAAACTTAGACATTGCTATTTGCCAGAACACACTAATAATATTTATAAATCATTCTCCACTGCCACCAAGGAACACAGAACATCGAATGCACAATTAAAACACAATAATAATTATTATAGTATCGAATAAACATTGTTAAAACTAAACTCTGTGGCTTCAATTAAAAAGGAAGATGGAAACTGGATACAGAGATGGGAGGAAGTCTCTGTATCAGGAGCTAACTGAAGCCAATTTCCCACTTTCATGAGCACTTAGATTCACTAGCAGATTTGTATAAAGCTTGGTTTTGCTTAACTTTTATTTGCTTATAAGCATTCAAATGTGTTGATATTCCTATTAATCTAGGTATTTCTCAGCTCTGTCGAAAGGAGAGCCCCTTCCTGTAAAGGACAGGATTGAAATGCCAGTAGCAACACAGAAAACAGATACTGGGCTCACACCAGGCCTCCTTAAAGTTTTGCACAAGCAGGTACAAGCCAACCCATATTGAAACACACAGTATTGTTGAGTGATGTCAATGGAAATGTTCATAGACGTGGCTCATGGATGAGATGAGATGTCAGTAGAACTCTTCATAGACAGTTTGGTCCTACAGACTATCTGTCAGAGAAAGGGTACGCCACAATTTCTTTGTCGGGGGGAAAAACGTGGTCCTAAAGTTTTGTACTCTTAGTTGTGTGATAATCCCCATGGTGTTGTCCAGTTTTACTTGTGGTGTTGTGTTTTGTCTTTTAAAGCTTTCTCCGAAAGGCCGTGTGAGCGTGATAGAACTAGAGAAAAAATGGAAACATCTATGTTTGCCAGTGGAGCAGCTGAGAGCCCTTCTACAATTGGACAACTTCGGTGAAGAGGTGGAATGGTTGAAAGTTCTTGCACTTGGGTGTAGTATACTTGGTGGGGTATGTAGGCATGTTAAAATCTTTCATAATCAAATGACTGTACCAAGCAGACCATAGAGGAACTGCAGTAAATAGATTGTAGATCTAGATACTATTGTGTCACTTTAAAACCCCAATTTTTTGTGCAGCAAAGGCAGGTCACGTATTTGTGTTTGTTTATGTTCACTTGGTGTCACCCTTTGTTCTGAGGGGGTGTGTGATTCAGACAAGCAGAAGAAGTGGGGATAAGAGTGCTAGCACTGCTGGTTGTAATGTCGGTACAATAACGAGCGTGTGCACCAGGAGGAGATGTGAAAAGTAAGGTGACACCGGAGTGCCAGTCATTGTCATAGAAGTAGTAGCAAATGAATGAAGAGAGGGAGAGAAGACTGAATATATTCACCGTTAGCCTATTTTGGCAGCTTTTTTTTTTTTTTTTGAACTTCAAAAATAAAATGACAGTGACTGTTCCTAGTTCTGTGGTATTTTAATCCCATCAGTAATTTGGCCACGAACGTGCTTTAAAACAGCTGTGTTCTGAATACCGTTCCACATGCAGCTAAATAATGCTTATATGAGATGTTTAATACCTTTTTTAGTTTAGACGACAGTAATAAAATATAGTATTGGTAACATAAAAATATATACAAATATTTAAAAAGCAGCTTTGAGGATAATTTTTTTTTACAAATAACACCCTAAATGTGGGACATGCCTACCTGAGAAACATCATCTCTCCATGAGGAATTGGTGCTTAGTTGCAGTCAGTGGATGTGCTCCACTTCAGCTGCCCACTTCAGTGTTCCTAACAAGAAACATTGACATCTCATATCTGATTTGTCATTTGCAGTCCAAAAAACAGTGTCACATGACCATCATATCCCTATGAGCTGGACAGTAAAATATATCTCATCCGCCCTTGAAAGTATCTAACAGCTCTAATACTCTCTTATTTGTCTCCTGATTTGACTCTAACTCTGTGTGATAAGAGATTTATATCCATATTCTCTTATACCTGACCGTACATAGAGCATAATAGATGAGTTAGCACATTCATCCATCTCCATTAGTCATAACACTGAGTAAATGCTATGCATAGATGATCATGGATCAGGGTCAGAGTTAAGGTAGCTTGCAGTTCCTTACCTTTGAATTTTTTTATATTTTAAGTGCAGCCTTAACTTAGAATTTCCTGGCTTTCTAACTTTTAGAAACAACAATGATTTAATACATTCGTTTTATAAAATATTGCTATGTCTTTGCAGTCTAACCTCTGGTTTAATAATTCTTGGTGTGGAAATTTCCTTATTTTTGAAACAATTTGTATAACCTTGATATGTGAAAACTTGAGGTGAATAAACTTGCTACAACATAAAAGAGAGAGAGAGTTGTGGCTAGGCCAAAATGTGAGAGCCAGAAAGCCCTGCAGAGTTTATAAAATTGTGTAGGAGGCCTTTAGAAATTCTGCAGAAGGTCTTCCCAGCTTCCCCAAGGTTGGCAGATTTAGCAAAGCTCTTGTATGAGAGGGCTGACAGGTGTACCAGTTATAAAGTGGCACTATATATCAGTTTGGGTCTCCAGTTTTAGCTACCTTAAATTTGTGAATAATAGGGTTTGGAATATACTCTAGATTTTGAATAGACATTTTTTTAAAAGAATTCACCATTCCATCTCTAAGTAATACTTATCTTTAGAAAATCCATTGTTTACCTGTTACTAAAGCTGTAATTTTTGTCACTGCCGTTACTTTTAGAGTCTTTAGTCATGGTCTTTGTTACCCCAACTAGCCTATTACTGAGCAAAACTCCTCACTGAATTTTTATAAATATTACTATTTATGGCGTTGATCTAGCACTAGTATCCACTAGTTCAGATTGCAGCATCTGTGAAGAGTCCCACTGAAGTTACAGGGATTTTTTTTTAAAGTATATCCTTAACTAACACTTGGGGATGCGTTTGTTTTTTAAAATGTAATCTTAACTCTGAATTTTCTGGGTTTTTGGTGTGTTTTTTAACTGCAACATTCTTGTTAAGATTTTTCTCCCTTACTTAAATTATTGACATCCTTAACTTCAGTTTAAGTTTACTCCATTTAGGATATATTTAGATAGCCTGTGACAGTGAGCCTCCCAGCTTGAGATGACAGTCTTGGGCATGCGGAGCTCACACTAACACACTAAAAATAGCTGTGTAGACAGCTCTTTGAAATTTTGGTTTGGGCTCTGAAGTCCATCCCCATCCCTAAGCTTCAGAGCCCGAGCTCCAGCCTGAACTGCAGCTTCGAAGTGCTGTCTACGCAGCTATTACTAGAATGCTAGTGTGAGCCCTGCAGGCCCGTGTCTCTTGACTCAGGCTGGGAGGTTTGCTGCCACAGAATGTGTAGACCAGTGATTCTCAACCTGTGGCCGGCCCAATCAGCACAGAGCTAAGGCCTATGTGACATCCTCAGGGCCATACAGGTAGTATTGGATATGGCCCACAGTGGTAAATAGGTTGAGAACCACTGCTTTAGATGTATCCAAAAGGACCTTTTCCAGGATTAGGTATCGTTTGGTTGTTGTGAATTGTGACATTCACAGCATCATGCCAAAATATCAGCTGCCACAACATGGATACAGACAAACTTTTTTTTTTTCAGATGTATTGAAATTTAGCTATCTTAGCCAATTTAATGCTGCCCTCACTAGGGCCAGGTTCGGATAAATTGAAACGATAGTTCACAGATGAACTGAGGCCTTTATATGGTAACAAATTAGGGACAGTTCTTTACCTGGTGATGTATTAGTAAATACGGCAGTAGACTGATGTCTGTACAGTCTAACATGATGCAATCAGTTGCTCAATTATATGCTATCTTTCTCTTTTGCATTGATTAAAAGAGTAACAGAATCACTCTACGGCCTTTTCTATACTAACAATATTTTTAGCCATAATTCACCAATAGTGCAGCTTTACCAGTGCTAATGTTGGTGGAGGCAGTAGTGTGAAAAGGGCTCAGGCATTTTTACCTCTCTGTAGTCTTAAACCAAATTAGATGCCACAATAATAAAAATGCCTGAGCCCTGTCTACACTATAGCTTCCACCACCGTTATTACCAGTGGAGCTGTATTGGAGTGTGGGTATCTGCAGGTACAAACTTTGCAAGTGTAAATGAAATCTTGGTTCTATTCACACTGAATTTCAGAAGCTGACAGGCTTTTATGCGATATTACACCATAGTGAACAAAGGATGCTAATGCCTTCTGATATTATGTCTCTCTTTTCTTGGTTGGGATCCTGCTAGTCCTTAA
The DNA here is from genome assembly GCF_965140295.1 of Lepidochelys olivacea. Lineage (NCBI taxonomy): Eukaryota > Metazoa > Chordata > Testudines > Cheloniidae > Lepidochelys > Lepidochelys olivacea. The sequence goes on along the minus strand of NC_140412.1, from coordinate 142,326,059 downwards.
TGACTTCTGTGAAGTATGCCTGTGAAATTCTAACAACCGATCCAGAGGGTGGACCTGCTCGCATTCCGTTTGATACATTCTCATTTATTTACACATACCTGGCCAGTATAGATGATGAGATGCCAGACTACACAGTTGAAGCTTTCCTCAGCACTCTTAAGGGACAAGTGTAAGTATAAATTTGGACCTGGAGCATGTATCAGTTATGCTAGTTCATTCTGGTTTCATAAATCTCTAATTTTAGTTAGATAATCTCTCTTTTCCCTTTATTTTCTCTTTGTACGTGCTAGTAGAAAGCATAATAAACGTTAAGGAGAAGATTTTTCAAAAATGTGTGCCTAAAGTTAGACTCCTGTTGGCTTCAATGACAGAGTTTGAGCCAACAGTTATTCACCCACATGTTTATTTTTTCCAGATGTTCGGATAGGTGAATTATGGTGTTCTCTACTCCAGATAGAAATGATGTTTATAGCTTTGTAACATCAGCATGTTATTATTTGAACCCACAGCATTTTAAAGTTTCCTCTTATGTTTTACCGTTGATGTTGAACAGGAGAAGGGAAGTAAACAAGCCCTGTAGGCGGAAAGTCTGCATTACATATGACCTGATTGTGGAGGAGGACTCTCTGTGAGGAGCAGCTGCCCGTCACAGCCTTCTGAGATTTGTTATTAGAGAAACGGATACAATTATCTGAGGGCAATCCACTGTTGCCTGCTAGGTGGCACTAGTGGAATACACTTGTGACCAACTCTTATTGAAGTCAGCAGATTTTATAAGGAGATCATTCACTAGTGTGACTGTTGTACTGTCTTTGCATTGGCCAGGTCTGAAATCTGGTAGCCAGCATAATGGCAGAAGGTGGATTCTGCTGGAGATTGCTGGAGATGATCTACCACTATCATGTTCAGGAAAGGAACATTTGAGACTAGGTCATAACTAGCAAAATTGTTTGGGTCCTTCCATTTTTTTTTTATTTTTTTTTAGTATTAGCCATGATTCCAAGGCACTGGTAAATTGCCCTTCCTTAGGCATGATCTCAGGCGTTCATTTACCATTACCAGGGTCTGTTCCATCTGTCTGCTGCTCTTGCTACCTTTGTAGATTTTATGAATCTTTTCAGCAAAGTATTATGGCAATTCCCCGCAGTGGGAGATGTTCAGGTGCAAGGTAAAGGAAAAGACAGTCTGGGCTGGTCAGGAGTTCTGCTATCAAGAACAGTTATGTTGATCAGACATTTTAGATGTTGGTTTCCTTTATTATGTTGGTGTTTATAAACACTGTATGTTCCAGGCTACCAGTTTTTGCCTCTGCTTTATCTGGAGCTGATCGTTGGTAAACGGTAGATATCTCTGGGGGTGGTACAGAGGGAGGGGCTGTTTTGAGGTTGTTGTTAGAGAGTGTCTGACTAGTCCCTTAGCACACTGGTCATGCTTCTGGCTGGTGTAGTGTATTCCAACAGAATGTAAGGGCGGGATTGAACACTATGTGGGAGAATGCTGTGTTTGTCTTAATGGATGTTAGATCCTGGGCCACTGAGACAGAATTGTACTCCATAAGTGTGAAGTCTCACAAGACAAATTTTGATGTCTTGGTTTGAGATTAGCTCTGAGAGGAAACTTGCAGAGCTCTTGAGTGATCTGTATACTGCTAGAATGTCTATATTGGTTCTGTTTCCTGGAGTTCTGTGTCATCTGGTATATCCGAATGACTCGGTCTCTGGGTTAAGATCTCATTTCCATCTGGGTTTGGTTGGGTTATCTGATAGCCATCCTGCCTCCCTATCAAACTTTGGACTCATGGGGTGGAATCCTGGCCCCACTGAAGTCAAAGGCAAAACTCCCATTGACCTCAGTGGAGTGAGGATTTCACCCATGGTATGTTATATATCCTGCTGGAATAAGTTGTACCAGAATGCATCTGACAAGGTCTTCAACCCAGGTTTCCGTGAGGTAGGCCAGGTCAGTTGCCTCCTCCACAATCAGGTCATATGTAATGCAGACTTTATTTTTAACCAATCTTGTGTTCATGAGCTTATGGTCCTTCATCCTTAGGACACAAGACTGGAAGGGTCCTATTGACTCATCAAGTCCAGTCCCCTGCTATTGCAGGCAACTCTATCGTATAATCCTGTCCTTCTTACCATGACTGCAGAGTGGTGCCTGGTTTGTTTGTATGGATATGCACTAAGTGTCTGTTCCATCCTGAGGGTGCGCCTTTTTGTCTTGGGTTGCTTCAGTCCCATCAGGACTGGGGTTTGGGGTATATGTGAGAGGCATGAATTTTTGTTTTGTTTTATTTGTTATTTCTTTGGTGTCTCAGATCCCCAATCCTTCTAATACTATTTCTCTTGTATGCTGTTGTATTCCTGATCCCTGAAAGGGCATATCTCTTGTACCTGAGTATTTTGAGTAATGCATGCCTGCAGGAGGAGGACAAGAATATGGTCTACATGGCTTGCTCACTTCCTGAGCTGTGGGTATATGGAGACTACCTATTTCATTTGTGCCTGTGCTTAGCTTTTGTCCTGAGGTCCTTCCTGCTGAAGGTGCCAGTAGGATTAACATAGTCGCTGCCCTAAATTAACTGAACCTAAGTATGTGTTACTTTGAGCTTTCTTGTCTCTGGAGCATCCTGGGTGGGAAGATAAATACACTAATGCCATATCTATTTACATTAACAAATTGATAAGCTTTACTTTCACCACTGAAGATGACTATAGAATTGCAATCATACATACAATTAAGATTATATTATTCTTTTGTTTAATACAATGATTTAGGTTTGACTGGATCCCAGGTAAGGTGTTATACAGTAATTTGTTTAAAACCGTTAACCCTTATTTACCTTTCCTTGTTAATTTTTGAAAAGTTGAGATAATAGCCTCTTGGGAGATTGCTTTCACTTTTAAAGGTACATTACTAGATTGCTGTTTTACCTAGTCTGTAGCAGCTATAAAGAAATGGCCCATATAAGACACTCCAGCGCTATTGGCAGATCTTTTTGAAGTTGTTTGGCTTTCATAGTATTAAATTAGGTTTCACCTCCAAGAACCCTTCCAGAATCCTAGGTTTGACTCTGCCTTTACCCTTTTTTAAATTTGAGCCCATCGAATGGAGCTTTATGGAGCCTCTGTGCACTTGACTTTAGTGGATTTAAGAGATAGGGCAACTTCATCTGGTACAAGTCCTAAATTCTGTATTTTAAATAAAATAAAATTTGGCTGATAGATTACTTGGTACAAGAAACACGTTTACTCCTGCAGGAATTCTGCGCTACTGCGTGTGTGCATATTTAATGAGCTGCACATATTTTTAAATTTTTGTGCAGAAAAAAGTTTCTGCTGAAATGTTACTGCAGTTCTGCCTCTTGCCCACCAGAGGGCGCTGTGGCACAAGAACAGCAGCAGCTCCCAGTGGGAAATAATTTCTGCAGTTCCACCTTTTGCTCACAAGAGGGTGCAGTGGTGATAGAACGCAGAAGCTCCCAGCCAGCTAGGGAAGAAAAAGAGTCTGCAGAGCCTTCTTCACAGCTGGCCAGGTCAGAAGACAGGGCTTATGGGGAGACAGACAGCATGGGGTGCTGGGGGCGGGGGGGTGTCATACAGAGGCTCATAAGGGCTAGTGGGGGAGGCAGACTGGGGCAGGGGCTGAATGGGAGTGGAGGTCCAGGGCCACTGGGGAGAGGGAGGTACAGGGCTACATGGGGAAGGGGGTGCAGAGCTACATAGGGACAGGGGAATGGATGGGTGGGGGCACAGAGAATACAAGGACACGGGTCGGGGGAGGAGGTACAGGGACACATAGGAATGGGGGGAGTGGCTATCTGAGTGAGGGATGAGGGACACATGTGGACAGGGGGTGCAAGTACACATGGGGGTTCAGGAACACCTGGGGACTGAGGCAGATGTGCTTGACTGAATGGGAGAGGCTAGGGATCAGCCAGGGTCTGCATGGGGGAAGCTCCCTAACAATTCCTCCACACCCCACAAAAAAACCTGTTCCATACTTTTCCCATCCATACCCAATAACCCTCCAAGTTCACACCCAGGCTCCTTCCGAGCAATTTATTTCCCTCTCCCTCACCTCCTCCATTACCCCTGACTCCTCCAAGACTTTGCACTGCTTCTGAGGGGTGTGGGAAATACGGCTCTGTATTGTAGTTTAAATGAATTATTACTCAGAGTTCTGTATTAATATGCCTAGTAAGGAGTCTATTTGTCAAAAAACATTTCCTGAATCCTTTTTGTTGTCTGTATTGTTACAGACATACTTGCTGACAGGTATTTTGAAATGAATGACCAAAATGAATTTAAACTGATGTGATTATATTGTGTTATTTTGACAAATAAAATATGCAGAATTTTACAGAATTTTAAAATATTGTGTGCAGAATTTTTATTTTTTTGCCACAGAATTCCCCCAGGAATAAAAAGTTTGTAAAATGTGTAATGTTCCAGAACCAGATTTTATTGTCTTTACAACTGTTATAATGAAGTAATTCTGAACTATGCTACAAAGAAAAATGTTTAAGAGAAAAATCCTCACTAAAAAAATGTATACTGGAGGGAGATTAAGTGTAGCTTTAAAAAGTTTAGCCACTTGGGTCATTATTAAAATAAATACTTTAATGAAAGGATATTTATCTTCTTGTAATTTAGGGAGCTTAAAGGAGATCTGGTTGGAATTTCAGATTTCTTCATTCCGTCAAAGAAGGTTTAAGAGAAAGATGACAAGGATTTACTGGAAGTAAATGCCACCAATTCAAAGCAGAACTTTAATAAAGTCACCACAAAATATAGACTTTGATTTACCAATATACCATATGCAGTGTGATTTTTATTTATGAAAGTTGAGTAAGAGATACGTCTTAGGATTTATTTGTTTTCATAGACGTGTAATTTTAGCTTTAGATTTCTGCAGATAAATAGAAACTTTTAATAGAGTTAGTGATTTAGGACATTTTCTGATATAGGTGAAACTTACTACGTCAGGTAAAAAAAAATTGTTTTTCACAGAAAGAGAGTGGTATCTACTTCCATAAATTGATCAAGATTCTTCTATCTGAAAGCCATATTCAAAGAACCTCAAGGAACTATGCCATTTATTTATATTTTTTGGTCTACCTGAGTGAAGAAATAGATGTCCCATTTTTTTCATATGTCCTAGTGTCCCAAAAACTTTTGGGACACCTGAAATAGCCTGTTCTTCATGCAATTGTCCACACTTATTCCACTTGTGGTTCACATGTGCCTCATGCACAGGAGATCAGATTCTTTTGAATAGCAGTGATTATTGGGGACATGCCTGCACATACCCATCCCATCCCGAAGATAAAGGGTAGCACAGGCCCACCCATCCTTCCGTTCCTTCTTACAGCTGTGGCAGCGAGATGGAACCCTGGAAGTGTCCACTTCTCTGCACACACTGTGATTCTGTTGCTCTTTTACTAATTGTTTCCTTATTGTTGTTCGGTTACTATAGTTATTGTAGTGTTGTTAACTCAGGGGCATTGAGGATGGAGAAGATGGGTACCTGGTGGTCAGTCTGTCCTTTGCTTCCTTCCTCTAGATGGTCACCAAAACTGTATGGACCTCATACAAAAATCATATATGGTTTACATCACAATTTCACATGAATGTAGCTTCATACAGATCTGAAACTATCTGCAATAAAAACATGAAATCAGAATGCATATAGTTTGAAATATCAATTTCATGTGAATTTCACAACCCTTAAAGTTGTTGCCACAAAAGGGTCCTAGTGTTTGATTTAGAAAATATGGTCACCTTATACCAAATACGGTCACCTTATTTCTCTAAATTATGCCACACTCAAGCACTCATTGACAATTTGTTTATCTTAATGCCGATTCAGCATTTGTTGTTACTTTGTATGATAGAAGTCCCAGTTTTCTCTGAATAATTTTAACTTTACTGCAGTGAAAATGTTCATTACTAATTACTTGATTAAATAAAATGTATTGTGACTAATAGGAATTGAACACAGCCACCCTATCTGCCTTAAACTGCAATACACTTTACTGAATCCAACTTTGTGCCAAACAGTCTGTCATATGAGAGACTGCAATGGAACATCCTACTAGTTTATCAGGGAGCTAAGGAACCTTTCACGCTTATGAGCATGTTTATCAGCTGGGCAGGAGTTGGTAGCATGCCAGCTCAGAGACTCTGGGAACACACAGTAACAAAAGTAGAAACATGCAGATGTTCAGGATTCTAAGACAGAGAGGGATGCCAAGGACTTTGCATGATGGTTTAACCATCTAGAACCTTGTGCAGAAAGTTAAAGACAAATGTGCATGGCTCTACATCAAATGTTATATGTACAACTGGCCACCAGTTCTTTCAGATAGCCATTTTAGTCCTTATCGCCTGAACTATCACTTCTGCAACATATTGTGTAATAAATAACATGTAAACAATGGGACATCTAACAAAGAATATGTATTGAATTGTTTCGGGATTGGGAGTGGTTAGATCTGTGGCTAGTAGAACAAGAAGTTGGAATGGTAGTGATGAATCATCTTTGCAGGAGTATTAGTAACTGTTTTATCCCTTGAGTCCTAGCTAGAGTTTTGCAGTCGTCTGGCAATTCAAAGCATGATTTCAAATGAGTATCCACTGATCTGTGGCCACTAGGATTATTGTCCAGCCAACTCCAATAAAGCATTTCTTTTTGAAGCATTTAACACACCTTTTTTAAAAATCAAATACTTTTTAAAGTGTTTTATCTGAAACATTTTTAATGATTAATTACGGGCTGGTTTACGTGTTGTAACCCAATAACTATGATGCTGTTACTGGATGTGCAAACAGAATTAAGCAGCTACATTAATGTAAGCTGTGGCTCCGCTTTAGTAGTAATACTGTGACGATGTCAAAGTTAGTTTCAGAAGTGCATTTGTCTGTCTTTTGAGCTCCTTTTCTCCTCGTCACAGGAGCCATGATCCCACCACTGGAAAGAGAAGAGACTGTCTGGAAAACATTTTGGGGGGTGGGGAGGTGGAGAGCACCGGTTGAGGAAATAATAGATTGGGGAAGGGGAAGTCAGAGACTGAAGGGGTGGGAGAGAACCAGGGAAGATGAGACGGGGATGGGTGTGAGATGAGGAGTGAGATGGTGTGTGGGAGGTCCTCCTTCATTCACCACCAATATGAAGGGAAATGAAAAAGAAAGCAGCAGTGGAAAGGGGAAAAGAGGAAGAGGGCCAATGATGGGATGTGTGGGGACAGCAGTAAAGAGCAAAGCTTGAATGTGGAAGGAAGAGAGGCTGACTTACATGAAAACTGTATCCTCTGAAAAAAGAGAGGGAAAGACCAGAATAAAATAAAACCTTCAAAAGGAATGGACAGTTATAGGGGACAGATGTGGGAGAAGGGAATGGAAAAGCAAAGGGAAAGAAAACATAGAGTCAGAGTCTTTTTAAAATTTTATTCCCCATTTTGAGCCCATGATTTAATGTTTGTCTGTTTCCAGGAAAGAAAAAGACTGAAACTTTTCTGAGCTGTTTGTTGGGGGTGGGGAAAGGGAGTCTGACACCCCACACCTCACCCCACTGGACTCTACATCGCTCTCATTTTCTTTTTGTGAGGTTGCAGGGTATGTGCTACCCACTGGAGCTCCTCACCTCAGCAACTCCCTCTACCCATCTCAACTCTGAAATTTACCTACCTCCTCCCTCTTGCTGTTACAGAAATATCCAGAGTTCTAAGGGGTGAACTTCCCAGTGCCTACACTGAGCTGCCAGTGCTGTGAACATGCACACACATGTTATTTAACTACTGGGCCTTTGTCCTTCTCCCTCTGCTAGTTAAGCTAATATCAGATACAATAAGGAGGAAGGAGAAACATGAATCTGGGATTTAGATAAGAAAAGTCTAATCTGCAAGTAGTTTGTATCAAGCCACTCTGTGAAACAAAACAGGTAGACCAGGCTCCAGGATTTCATCACTGCTTTGTGGGTATACTTTTAGTTAGTGATAGAACTGTCAGCCTGAAGTGCAAGTTAGGGCTGCCCCATGTTTAGTATTGAAATAAGTACCCAACTCTTTCCTTTGCCTCCACCTTCAAGATATGGAAATACAAATTATCAGATGCTTTACCATTGTCCTGGAGATACCAGTGAAAAACATGCACTTGACTGTGGAAATAACATTTAACTAGCTAGTAACTCTGATCCCAAACTGTCCTGTTTACGAGATATCTATTTGAAATACATTATCTTCAGTTTCTAAATTAGCTGCTTCTTTTATGTCTCTGAATTTAGACCTCCATCCTCTCTGTCTAAATTTAGCCTCTAATGATGTCTCCTGATAAAGGTCAGTGTTTCCATCTGTGATCTATACATTGCATTGAGGGGATTGAGCACTGCCCTCTTTGTTTGTGAATACATTGCAGTGATAAGCCTAGTTTAATTTAAACACAAATTATTGCGTAATCCTGGTTAAATGCATACACACCCGCATAAGGCATCACAGGAGGACGTATGTTCCTTTCCTTTGAAAGTGACTTCTTAGTCCAGTGTCCTTCATGAGCATGAACATCCATCCTCTATGCAGGGAACAGGTGCAGTACCAATGTGCAATGTAATGTAAACTAAACTCAGTTCTTCTCAAACACCTGCTTTAACCTTGCCCCAGAGAGATCACATTTTGGTGTGAAAGGTAGTTTGCTCTCCAGGCTCATTTATTTCTCTTAACATGTCCCTGAGACTGGCACAGAGCCAAATGGTGAACTCTTTTTTTTGACGCAGGACCTGAACCAAAAAACCACAGCTCATTTCACAGAGGCCACCATATAATAAACTTTAAAAGCATGTATGTGTATGGTTCAGTAGTGTAGTAATTTAGACCTCACCAATACTGATCAGTGCCAGATGAGTGAAGTAGGCAGAATAGGGGTATGTCTACACTGCAGTTAGACACCTGTGGCTGGCCCATGCCATATGACTCAGACTCCTGGTGCTGCTTAATTGCTATGTAGACATTCTGGCTTGGGCTGCAGTCCAAACTCTGGGACCCTCCCACCTCACAGAATCCTAGAGCCTGACCTCCAGGCTGAGCCCAAAGGTCTACACCACAGTTCAACAGCCCCGTAGCTCAAGTCAGTTGGCATGGGACAGCTGTGAGTTTCTAATTGCAGTGTAGTCATGCTCAAGAAGGCATTTTTGTTAAATCAACATCCTCTATCAGCAGTGATGAGAAAGGAAAAAGTTCTTAAATTTAAAAGTAATAAAAGAAGTTCTTAATGCACTGTATAATTAACTTGGGGAACTCACTGCTGCAGGATATTGTTGAGGCAAATTGCTTAGTAAGATGGAGGCAAAGCTGTTAGGAAGGGGAAAATATTTCAAAGGTCTGATAGAAGCTATGACCTTACTGTCTATCAAAAGAGGCCATTCCCCTCCCCCAATTGTTAAGGTGACGTGAGTCTTAGGTCTTTATTGATCTCATAACTGCTTCGACACCAGCAATGGGTAAAAATGCTTTCTTTTCATCTAAAGCTTCCTACGAGATGGTGCTTATTTCACTCACATGTAGACCTAGCCATAATGGAATGGTGGAGGAGGGGTGATTATACCTCTGAACCATTCAGCTTTGGTCACTGCTAGAGATACTAGACCCAGTTGACTATTGATCTGTTCCTATTGTGTATTCCAAAACATCACAACTCATGCTGTCAGGGTGTTGAGATAATAAAGACCTCTTTTATTTTGAAACTAAGAAACCACATGTACACTCACCCAAAGCCCTCTTGCCTTCTGGGGACACGTCCCTATTGGAGGAGGGTGACTTTTCAGTGCAGTGGAGGGACAGCACAGCACAGCACAGCTCCCCTCATCTGACTGAGAGTACAATAATGCTTAGCTCTTCTATGGTGCCTTTCTTCTTCAGCCAGTGTTTCATTGTGACATGTAAAGGTTAAGAAACAGTATTTTAAAATGTTCTGAGTACGATTGTTCTTTTTCAGAGACCAACAGAATGGCATGGTGCAGCCCAGAAACTTTCTGACCCAGGCCTCCTAGATCTGTTCTGACCATGCCCTCACCTGGCCAGCGGGTGAACCACAAGCAGCGTGACCATACTAGGAAGTGCCATTTTTATTTAATAGACCAGAAATCATGGGTTGCAATATAGAAGACGAAATTCTGAAATCTTCACTTAAGAAGACGAGGGAACAGATACTGTGTCCCATGCGGCTGTTGCTCCCTTTTTTTCCCTGTAGCTTAGTACAAGAATTTTCATCTCTTTTTCTGATCCTTCTGTCCATTTTCCATCCATAAAGATCAATAAGGTGTTAACTGATTATATTGTTAACCTGCACTCCAGTACGATGATACTCTGTGTATCCCTCGCTCCTCTCCCAAATACAGACATATTAAATGGTTTAAGGATTTTTTTGTACCACATGAAGTTTATTATAGATTTTGTCCAATCTGCACTTTTTGGAAATTGGAAAACTGTTTTATGTTTATAAAAAAATTCTAGCAAAGGCAGTACAGACCCCAAAAACAGATTTTCAAAAGAGACATAAAAAGAAGGGGCTGCAGTAATCTGAGCAATTACAAAGAATCCCATTTCTTGTTACGCTTCTGCACAGCATTGCCCTGAACGTATTATTTCCAGGAGTTGCAGAGTCAGAAATACTACCAGCCAATCACTATTACCTTTCTGGAGCTACTGCTTTCAAGAGTTGGTTTTGAGCAAGATCTACCAATGCAATTTTTGGCACTGCCCACAAAGAGCTTTTGCCATTCACAGTTAGCAAGTAACAAATATTTTTAGTTCAGCCTTTTAGGCAGTCTTAAAATTGGGTACAATCTCAACACTTTGAACAAGATCTATATGAAATGGTAAGTGATGATTCAGTACTTCTGCAAATTGGGATATTCATAGGCTGTTTTTTATTGGGTCTACATACAGCACCATGTGTGTGTATGGTACTGTACAAGCACCATGAACAGGACTCTGCCCTGAGGTGCTTTCAGTTTAAGGACACATTGTAGCTGGCTAGTGAACAAATATATGTCCAAGGAGCCTTTGTGGCCTCTCTGCCTCGCCCTCCCACACAAAGGGACAGCACAGTTGCAGATCTGGACTTGAGGGCACACAGGGACTGCTCCCTCCTAGGACCCCAGGGCTGGGGAGAAGGCTGTGATTTTTTCTCCCCCGTGGTGCACAGTGGGAACATCGTGTGCCATCCTACAGTCTGATGCAGCAGGACTATGCTTTAACGGCACAATTGAGGCTCACTTTGAACAGGACGGCACTGATGACAGCGGCTGGGAGGAAAGGTGGCTTTGAACAGCTTTTATTTTATTTTTCAACATTTGGACTTTCCCTTTAAAATTGCACAAATTTGCTGGAAGAGCAATGGGCCGTGTACACTAAGAGTGGCTCTGAGGTCAAGTATGTAGCAGGGAAAGAAAGGAGTATAGCATTATGCAAAATAGCTCACTGAAAAATTGGATGTAGAGAGAAGACCTTTTTTATTTAAAAAAAGAAGTGATGCAGTGGGGTTTGATTGTTATTTGAGTGCCACTGAATTCGGTGTTCGTGTCTGATTTATTGTCCAAACCTGTGGCCTTTACATGTGTAGTCCTACCGGCCTCAATAGCACTACTCACGAAGGCAAGGGCTCCGGAATAAGGCTCTGACACAGACAATACGAGACACAGAGTACACATACAGGATTGAGGTTGGAAAGGAAACAGTTGCACAACAATCTTGAGCGGTTGTTCACTGATTTATGCACATGGAAAAATATTCTGTATGATGTGGTATGATTTGATGCACACATTAGTCAACTATCCTGTCTCTGCCATGTGCATGTTTGTCAGATTCTTCCCTGCTTCCAAGAAAAATTGCTAAAATTATTTTAAAGATCAGGTTTTTGTTAAAAAAACAAGCATGTGGATAAATTGTTGATTAAAATTCAACTGAGATATAAAATTAAGTCCTTTGACATGACAAGCTTTTGTGGTTTTCTGTTTCTAAAACCTTTGGAATCTGGGCAGGGAGGGTGGATTTTAATTCAGCTCTTCCAGTGAGAAAGCAGTTTAGCAACAGGGTAGGAAAGATTTGTCTTTGACTTTTGTGACTCGGTGGAGGGGGAAACTGTAACTATTGTGCCTTCAGGTGAAGGACTAACTCCCTGAACCTACAAATGCCCAACCACTTGCTTAATGTTATTCATATAAGTAGTCCCACTGAACGCATCAGAACTTCTTGTGACTAAAGCTATGTGTATGCTTTAATGTTTGTGGGATTGAGGCCTATGGGAACAACTCTTAAAAACCCATTTCTGTCATGTTGCCTATGAGAGTAAATGCAAATCTTATTTAGCAGAACCGTCAAGACATGCGCATCCAGTTCAAAGCGCCTTGAAATCAATGGAAGTCCTTCTGTTGGATTTGAAAACACTAATAACCAATAATACTGTGGCTTTCCATCTCATGGCCACAAAGTGGTCACTCCACAGCTGTCTGGGCTGGAATCCCCATTTAAATGGGGTCCCAGGATAGGCCATGTGTAAGTCCATGCCCTTCTCACAGATGGAAGATCAGGAGACTGGATGGGAGAATCTCATGGTTCTCCCTCGCTGCCCCCCTTAATGCCCTTTTACTTGTTTTCCCAGGGTGGGTATAGATCTTACCCATACCCATCATGGATCAAATGGATATGTTTGCTTTTAAAGGTGTTTCAGGTGAGTTTTATGATTACAAATTTGCCCAGCAGATGATATGTGTGACCTTGAAGTGAACTCTTTACAACAGCCATCCCCAGCCTCTCATACCAAGGGGACACCAGGAACAGACATTAAAGAAAGAGAACACAAGGCAGCATTCTTGGGGACCAACTCTGCCTCAGTGACCTCCCTACAACTTCAGTGAAGTGGCTGAGGGTGGATTTGGGACTCCCATGTTCAAGCCTGTGAGGTCAGAGGGTCCCAGAGCTGAAGCTGCAACCTGAGCGCAGAAGTCTACACTGCTGTGAAACAGCCTTGTAACCCAAGCCCTGCAAGCCCCAAAGCGGCTGGCATAGGCCAACCTCAGGTGTCTAATTGCAATGTAGATATACTCTCAAGTGACTGTCAAGGAGCTGGGGTCACACATGGCTCCCCACTTAAAAGCCAGGGGCAAAAGGCATTCCTTACCTCTCTCACAACAGGGCAGTGGGAGAGCCTGTAGTGAGCCAGAGGCAGCTTTGTAGTGGGGGAACCTGTCTCAACAATGGGAAGGCATGAGGTGGTTGTTGGAGTGAATCTAGAGGGGACACTATAGCATGGCTGTCTGTTACCCTTTAGCTCTGCTTCTTCCCACACCCACTTTTGTATCACTGTCTCCTTACCCCTCGGTACTTCCTGGGGGCTGGAAACCAGCAAGCGGAGCAAAGAGGTTGCTTGCTCAGCAGGTGCACAGGAAGATTTATTGCAGCACAAGTCCTCCTGCTTCCCAGAGCCCAGAGGAGTGTGTTGCCTTCAGCCTGGACTCTTCAAATACATCAGGGATCCACAGGTGAGTGTCACGGGAGATGGCACTTGACATGCCTATAAACAGCTTCTTCTGTGCTGCTCGGGCACAGAGAGAGGGAGAGTCCAGGTGCTGTCTGACTCCTCAGTTGCTCTGAGGAAGCTGTGGGATCTGGGACAGAGCTCTTTGGATCCTCAGGCTGTGCAGGTTTGGAGGCATCTCTCCTGCCCAGTCCACAGTACCCTGATGTGCTCCCCGACAAGGGCAGTGCCAACAGGCAGCTCTGCAAGGGGAACCTCAGGCTGCTATATGACCTGATGTACTGAATGCCTCCCTGGAGGCTAGTCCACAGAGAGGACGGGAGCTGACTTCTGCTACCACCCAAGGCATTTGTTCGGTTCAGCTCAAGCTGTAGAATTAGGTGCTTAGAGATTGAACCTAACAGGTCATTTTAGAAGCATGAAGTATTACATTTAGAAATTCCCCACCCCCTGCCTTAAATTATACCGGAACATTGTAAAGATTGGAGAGATTGTCAAGAGACACATTTTTAACACTTTATTGGGCAGGGAAAGGCCTTCGATATTTAGTTCCTATTTAATTCTAATGAACTAGCTGCACAACTATGTTTTCTCAGTGCTGTGGTCAGCCATCTTAGCGAGCTTCCCATCGTCTGTCTCCTGGCTGTGGATGCTTGAGTGCAGAGCTCCGCCGAGGTCCTAGCCTCGCTCTTTCACGTCCATTCGCCACTTGTCTGGATGGAGCTGCATGTACCACTAAGTAGCCTCATGAAAACATCTTAGTTCTCTGTCTAGGGGCACCAGCGACCGAGTCCCCAAGCCGAAGTGCCCTTCGCAATCAAGGGAAACTGAGCCTGGATTGTCCGGAGTGCAGGGTTTGGCCCATGGCTATGGCAGGCACTGCACCTGCTGCACAGCCACATGGTGACTCCTGGGACTCCTCTAGCCCAGCTCCACGCGGCTCTTTTGCATTCTGCTACGTGGCTGCTGATCTGGGAGAACAGAAACCCTTTGTTAGAGATGAAAAATCTTCTCACTGGCTGCCGGAGGCCTTCCTTGTGAAGCCCAAGTGTGCAGCCCCCAGGATTTCCACAGGGGAGATCTCTGCTCATGCACTTCTCACCCATGGAAACGCTGACAGTGGGAAAGTAGAGGGGGTCTCTACAGATGGTCCTGTCTATAGCTCCCTTAACGGGAGGAGGTTTGGCCTCGTGATGCAAGGCACAGGTCTGAGAGTTGGGGCTCCTGGGTTCTGTGGCTCTGGAAAGGAGCAGGGTCTAGTGAGTGGAGCTGGATTGGTAATTCGTACTGGGACTGGCTTCTGCTTCTGTTATTGATGTTGTGTGTGACCTTGCAGCCAGTCACTTAGCATCTAATAGTGATGAACTTCGGAGAGCCTGGGAGGGGTCATGAGTTAGTGTCACCTCACTCTAGCACCTTCCACCCAAGCCTCTCAAAGGTATCAGGTTTTGACTGATGCTCTCTCCAAAGCTAACTACTTGTGCATCTCCACTGCCAGTGGAATTGCACACACAGGGTACAGTCCAGCCCACAGAGTTCTGCCTGGGTAAGGTTTCAGAGTAACAGCTGTGTTAGTCTGTATTCGCAAAAAGAAAATGAGTATTTGGTGGCACTAAAGTGATTAAGTGATGCTGCTTTTCCACAATTTCAGCCCGTGCACGTCGGCGGAAGCACTCTATGTAGAAGTCCAGTCTGAAGGTCGAAACAGCAGACTGGACTTCTACATAGAGTGCTTCCGCCGACGTGCACGGGCTGAAATTGTGGAAAAGCAGCATCACTTGCCCCATAACCTCAGCCGTGCGGAACACAATGCCATCCACAGCCTCAGAAACAATTCTGACATCATAATCAAAAAGGCTGACAAAGGAGGTGCTGTTGTCATCATGAATAGATGGGAATATGAACAAGAGGCTGCTCGGCAGCTCTCCAACACCACTTTCTACAAGCCATTACCCTCTGATCCCACTGAGAGTTACCAAAAGAAACTACAGCATTTGCTCAAGAAACTCCCTGAAAAAGCACAAGATCAAATCCGCACAGACACACCCCTGGAACCCCGACCTGGGATATTCTATCTACTACCCAAGATCCATAAACCTGGAAATCCTGGGCGCCCCATCATCTCAGGCATTGGCACCCAGACAGCAGGATTGTCTGGCTATGTAGACTCCCTCCTCAGGCCCTACGCTACCAGCACTCCCAGCTACCTTCGAGACACCACTGACTTCCTGAGGAAACTACAATCCATCGGTGATCTTCCTGATAACACCATCCTGGCCACTATGGATGTGGAAGCCCTCTACACCAACATTCCACACAAAGATGGACTACAAGCCGTCAAGAACACTATCCCCGATAATGTCACGGCTAACCTGGTGGCTGAACTTTGTAACTTTGTCCTTACCCATAACTATTTTACATTTGGGGACAATGTATACCTTCAGATCAGCGGCACTGCTATGCGTACATGCATGGCCCCACAGTATGCCAACATTTTTATGGCTGACTTAGAACAACGCTTCCTCAGCTCTCGTCACCTAACGCCCCTACTCTACTTGCGCTATATTGATGACATCTTCATCATCTGGACCCATGGAAAAGAAGCCCTTGAGGAATTCCACCATGATTTCAACAATTTCCATCCCACCATCAACCTCAGCCTGGTCCAGTCCACACAAGAGATCCACTTCCTGGACACTACAGTGCTAATAAACAATGGTCACATAAACACCACCCTATACCGGAAACCTACTGACCGCTATTCCTATCTACATGCCTCCAGCTTTCACCCTGACCACACCACACGATCCATCGTCTACAGCCAAGCTCTGCGATACAACTGCATTTGCTCCAACCCCTCAGACAGAGACAAACACCTACAAGAGCTCTATCAAGCATTCTTACAACTACAATACCCACCTGCGGAAGTGAAGAAACAGATTGATAGAGCCAGAAGAGTTCCCAGAAGTCTCCTACTACAGGACAGGCCTAACAAAGAAAATAACAGAACGCCATTAGCCGTCACCTTCAGCCCCCAACTAAAACCCCTCCAACGCATTATTAAGGATCTACAACCTATCCTGAAGGATGAAGACTCACCTGGTAGCTCTCCTAGGCTCCTAGAGTGACCCCTTTAGCTTGAGTGAGAGGGGCTTATTCTGAAGGACCCTGGTTCAATCCCTATCAATGACCGTCGTGTCTATATGTGGCCAGGGTTTCACTTGCTTATCAATGTAGGTTGTTCAGCCCATTCCTGGCCATTTCTGTGATGTAGGTCCCTCATCCACACAAGGACATGGCATATCAAGGCCAATCCAGCAGCTCCCATCCAGTCTTCACCGCCACAATGGACGGTGAACCCTAGCCTGACCTCAGAAAGACAGGGTGGTGTTCTTCAGGGGAATTTGCTGGAGCTTCAGTCTCCCCTGCTCCACCCCACCCCCTCACACTAAGGGTTTTCAAAAGATACCGCTAATCTCGGATAAACAAAGCAGCTAAAATGAGGGTGGATTAACTGAGCAGACACATTCTAAGAGAAGAAGAGATTTCCCCCCTGCTCTAGTGAGATTCCCATAGGAAAAGTATCTAATGGTGGGGGTGGGCGCAATGGTGACATTGTATGAAAGACAGTGACCTCTACCTGTATAGGTGGCTGAAGCTTCTTGCAGGCAATAGAGTGAAGTTTCTTACACCTCCTTTGGGGATGCTTTTCCTAGGAATAAAATCAACACAGTACAATGAGAACAACGTCTCAGTCCCAGGGCTGGGATCCAGAGATAAGGGATGCTCTCAGCCTGATCTTTGTCCCAAGAGCCACAATCACCCAGATGAGTGAGTGGTTCCTACCTCCATGAAGGGGGTGTGGTTTTCCAACTAAGCATCACTGAGAGCCAGCACTTCTTGGTTTGACAGGTTGAGGTCATTGCACCCCAAGTTGGGCCAGCTGCAGGCTGCACTGATGTAGGAGGCAAGACCAGATCCCAGAGCCTGGAAGACAGAGAGGGGAGGAAGCTCCTGCTCATTTCCTGTTCAGAGACCCATCGAAGAAAGGCCAAGAGGGGAGGGGTGAATGAAGGGCAGGAAGTGAAGCTGCCCCTGTGGGGAGGGCACTAGAATAGAACCCAGTCCAGTTCCCAGATCTACCCCATGTTTGTAGGTGTGACCTGGAGAGGTTACTTTATTGCCTTCATTGCCTATCTGTAAAATGGGGGGTAGTAGTGTCCTCCCCTCCCCAGGATAGTGCCATTGAGGAGAGGATAGTGCCATTGACTTCATGGGGCTCGGACACTCTGGGCATGGATTGTGCCACAGGGGAAGGAACCCAGAGTTTGCTCCACTACAGCCAGGAGAGGAGATGGGATCAGAAGGTCAAGGAAGGGGGATGAGGCAGGAACTGCTGCTACACATGGGGCTTAGGAATTCGGTGAGTGCCAAGGGCTCAGTACCTCCCTTCAGCAAATAGTTTCCCTTCTGAAAAGACTGGCCCGTTCTGTCATTGGCAGGCCACATATTATTTGAAGTCCTTCCTAGTGTTCTTGAGGTGCCCACTTGGTTCTTGAATGTGATGGATTCATTGAACCAAGTCGCTAGCCTTGAAGTTTGGAGAGGCCATTGGTAGTGTGGGATGAAATTAGGGGGAAATCTATAGCTAGCATAAAAAGGTGTTGTTGGCATTTTGGTTTGCAAATTTGGAGCTGATCTGTCCTCTCAGCCAAAGGTACATGGTTTCGGGGATGGAGCGTGCCATCTTGGTCAGTTGTTCTATGATAGTCAGTTCCACCGTGCGGCCATTTGATTCAGGGAGTTCTGCAATGAAATCCATGGCACTGGCTGCCCATGGTTGGGGCAGGGTCTCCAGAGGCATGAGGTGCCAAGATATTTGGTGTGTGGTGCCTTGGTGCAAGTGCAGAAGTCACATGAGTCAACATCAGTCTGAATTTCAGCCCACATCTGGCACCACCAAACGAAGCAGGAAGTTAGGCAGGAGGTTTTGAGGCACCTAAAGTGCCCTGCTAGGGAGCTGTCCCAGTTCAGATGTAGAACCTTCAACTGGGGACATCCTGGCAGAACATACAGGTGGTCCTCAGTAAATGTTATCGTGTCCAACAGGGAATGTTGTTTCTCATTCTCAGCTCCTGATTGTCCAGAGGGATCCCCCATTCCCTGGCCAGTGGGTGATCCCAGGAGGCTTTTTAAATTAGAATGATTAGAGCTTGAGGTATGGTAGTGTTAAGCACATTGTAGGGCTTGAGGATGAAGGGCTGTTTCTGACTAGCTCTCTCTTTTCTTGGTTATATTCTGCATTAGGGGATGGGGTGTTGGCCTGGCCATTCTTAGTTCCGGGTGGGAAGTTAAGTAATCTTGAAATTGAAGCAGGAGAAGAATAAGGTCTAGCTGAATTGTCTATGATTCAGTACTTTGGCTTTGTGCAGATACTGGAGCCTTTTGTGATCAGTACAAAACTTGTGCTGGGTATCAAGTCCCCTTCAGCTACTGACACCAGTCTTCAAATGAGGATTTAATCAGAAGCAACTAATTATCAATGATCTCCTAGTTTTGGTCTGTGGGGTGAGCCTCCAGGAGTGGAATGCACAGAGGTGCAGGTTTCAGAGGGGTAGCCGTGTTACTCTGTATCAGCAAAAACGATGAGGAGTCCTTGTGGCACCTTAGAGACTAACAAATTTATTTGGGCATAAGCGCTCATGGGCTAGAACCCACTTCATCAGATGAATGGAATGAAAAAAAAAAACAGTAGGCAGGTATAAATATACAGCACATGAAAAGATGGGAGTTGCCCAGTAGGTGCTGAGCGAGCATGGCCCTGATTGTTATTTTAGATGTGTCAACTTCCATGATGAATGCGCCAATTGGATTGGGGCGTGCCAGAATAGGTGCAAGCGGTGAAGGCAATTTTGAGCTGTTTGAGGGCTTGTTGGGCCTTGAGAGACCAAACAAATGTGGCAGTCTTGTGAAGGAGAGCTATCATGTCGGTTATTCACTCTGAGAAGCCTGGGCCAAAGCAGCAGTAAAACTGGGGAAGCCTAGGAAGCACTGCTCTTCTTGAGTACTTCAAGCTTCCTCCCAGTTGGGAATGACTTCCACCTTATCTGGATCAATCTTAACTCCTTCTGGGGAGAAGACATACCCCAAAAACTCTGTGGAGAGTTGGCTGAAGGTTCGCTTTTCCAATTTTGTATAGAGACCATGCTGCCACAACCTCTCTGGGGTCTGTTGTGGGGCACATGCTGCTCGGAGTTCTCCAAAAAGAGAAGTATGTCATCTAAATAGATAACAATGTATTGATCCAGAATGTCCCCACATACATCACTGATGAAGTGTTGCAAGGTCATGGGACCATTAGTCAGTCCCAATGGCATTACCAGACAGTTAAAGTGTCCATAACGTGTTTTGAAATCTGTCTTCCATTTGTCCCGCACCCAAATGAGGGTTAGATTGTGAGTCCTTGGAGGTCTAGTTTGATGAATACCTGTGCAGGTTTCATGTGATCCAACAATCCTGGGATTAAGAGCAGGGGGTAATGGTTCCAAACTGTCACTTTGTTCAGGCGCTGGTAATCTACACAGAGGGGTAGAGTCAGCTGGGGCACCTGTAGGAAATGCTTACTAGTGAATAAACCTTTTGGACCGGTTTTCATGGCTGTACACAGGAGAGCCACTAGTTCTGGTTCGGACATTGCGTAAATACGGCCAAAGGCAACTTTCGGCCAAGGTTGTAGGTCTATAGGGCAGTCATAGTCTCAGTGCAGAGGCAATATGTCCACCTTTCTTTCAAAGATGTCCACATAATCCTGGTATTTATCAGGAATGTCGGCCGTCAGAGCCAAGAATGGTGGAGTAGGTCCAGGGGCGGAGGCTGGTTAAGGAAACCCCTACATTTTCAGTCATCTCCATTGAACCACTCTGGTAGGGGCACCACAGGCTCAGATAGCGAGGCCATGGTTCACACTTGGTGTGACGTGTCCCCTTTTGTGTACGGGCCACTTACTTCCGGGAAGCCTGCTTTTCTGCAAACAGTTGCACCACCAGGTATCACATGCTGCCTCCGATAATTACGTCTAGTGCTTGGAGCTTAGGTCGTAGCTAGGCATAGGATTGTGCCTAGGCTAAGAATGGTGCTAGAATCACGATCCAGGGACACACTGGGTCAAAACCGAGATCAGAGTCTGTAGACAAACCAGAATCAGAACCGGAGCCAGAGTCCAGGTGCAGGCCAGAGATTGAAGCTGGGTGGTCAGAGTCCAAAGATAAGCCAAGTCGATACCAAGCCAGAGTCCAGATACAGGAAGAAGGTCGAAGCCAGGTAGTCAGAGTCCGAGGGCTTGGGGAGGATCAGGAGGAGGAGGCAAGGCTGGAGCAGGTCAGTGGTGGGGCTGGAGTAAGGCTAGAGTAGGGGACTAACAATGCTGAGCCAGAGTTGGTAGCCCACATCGAGAGGCAAGGGTCACGCCAAGATCAGCAGTGAGAGACCAGAGCCGAGGGTGAAGACAGAGTCAATAGCCAGGAACTGGAAGGGAGGCAGGGCAGGGCGGTGTACGCAGGCAGGAACCAGGAACAAGATGGGCACTGTCTCAGCATCAGGGCAGGGGTCTGCCTTGTTGCCCAGATGACTTGTGGGTACTCCCAGGCACTGCCCACCTGGAGCCCTAGAGACCTGGGTTCAAGTCCCACGCATCCTCATCTGGGGACTCTCTTCCTAGGAATAAAAGAAGGACAGCAGGATGACAAAGATGTCTCTGTCCCTGGGCTGTGATCCAGGCCAAGGGGAGCTCCCACCCTGGCTAGGTGCCAGGAGCTCCTCACCATTCCTAGCTTCTGTTCATTTCACACTCAAGAGACCCCCTAGCAGGAGGGGAGAATAAAGGGCAGAAAGTGAAGCTGCCCCTGGCAGGAAGGCACTAGCCTGGGACCCAGTCCAGTTCCCAGATCTACACCCAGGATTGTGAGGCCCAGGACCACAGCCCTTGCTCTGTGTCTGAGGCCCCACCTGTCAGATGGGGAGGACCCTTCCCTGCCCCAGAGTGCTTGTGGGGAGTTTCATTCCTGGCTGGGAAGGGTTTAGATACCATGTGGGTGGATTGGACCCTGGGTGGGGGATGGGTCAGACATTCACTAACTCATGGGTGACACGGGCCATGGGAACATCTGAGCAGTGACCACATCATGCCACCACCCCCAGACTGCAGTGTTTATTGATGATAAACCCTGGTTCTACAGATGTTCTCATTTGTTGTTGTCCCTGGGCTGGGCCATCCCCACAGCCCTGTCAGCCTGATGCTTCCTAAACTGGCCTCTGGGCATGGGGCAGGGACAGTATCTGGCCCGGCCCTAGCCCCAGGAAGGTTGGGATGAGCGTGGTGGTGAGAGGGAGGTGACATTCTAGCTCTGGCTCCCTGAGGGTAGATTTCTCCTGTGTCCCCTTGGCATGGGGGAGGGACAGAGGGGCCCTGCCACAGCAGCCCCAGGTCTAGGAGTGCTGCAGATGCAGAGCTTGGCCATTCCCCCTGCTCCAATGTGAAGCTTTCTGTGCTCCACTGGGGAACATGGGCCCTGGCCCTGACATGCAGGCCCTTCTGCAGCAGGCTGGGCAGGGAGAGCTTCGCATGGGAGAAGGGGCGATGGCAGAGAGGACAAGGACAAGAAAACGGAGGGTGAGGAGAACCTCATGCCCCAGACAAAGGGGATTCAGGAGCAGAGGGAAGGGCCCTCCACACCCAGAAGGGAGAGGGTTTCACTCAGCCATGTACAGTGAGACACAGCGGTACCTGCAGCAGGGAAAGTGAGTTGCTGGATGTGTGAGCCAACAAAATTTCCACCCAGCCCCTCCCCACGTCTGAGGGACAGATTCTCCCACCCAACCCCTGAGATGAAGTCTTGCCTCCTCTCTAGTGACCTCCAACCCCACTCCCACCATTGCAGAGTGAACTCCTCCCCTATGCCTCTCAGTCCCCCCGTGACAGGTGTTCTACTTCCAAACCCACCCGGGGAAGCAGCTCAGCTCCCCAGAATCCTCTCAGCCACACCCTCCCTCTCCAGATGAGGGGCTGGGAGGCTTTTGGCAGCAGAGAAGTTGGGTGAGAGGAAGTTGACACCTTTCCCCTAGTGACCCCCGAGTCCTTATAGTGAAGCCATGGACGGTAGCTCTAGTGAATGGGCCACATGGGCAGCCTCTGCTGACTGAATCCTCCAAAGTTTTCCCAGAGCAGGCCCAGCCCAGCCAGCAGCAGGGCGAGCTTTCCCTGGCCCACGTGCCTGAGCCCAGCCTGGTTAGTCTTCCTGGCCCTTTCAATCCTTGGCCTCCAAGGCTGCCTGTGATGGGGCAGCTCTGGATGGTGGTTTGGATGACATGGACACTAGACCACTAGGAACCAGCCTGAGGCCCTGAGGGGCAAGAAAGGCTCGCAGAGATCACTAGGGGAGTTCCAGCCCCTAGCATGAGCAATGGCAGCTTGTCCTGTTGATGTGATGCCGGTTATGAAAAAGCCTTGCTAGAGAGCTGGGTCTGAACTGCTTTGAGCTGCTCAGGGAACAAGCTGGCACCTAACAATAGCACCTGCCATGATTCATTCGTCTCCTTTCTCCCAGGTCAGCAAAGGGGGATGGGATAGCAGTGACTTTCCATGGCCTGGAGCTGAAAGGCCCTGGGTCCCATCCCAAAGCTAGATCAATCCTTCCCTGGTTATCTCATCCCCTATCAGCTGGCCGGCTTCCCCCATGATGGAGAAGGCTCGGACCAGCCCAGCCTGGCTGACACGTAGCTGGGGTTGTGGATGGCCAGCAGTGCCGCCTGCAGGAAGGATCTTCTCCGGTCTTCTGTGAAGATCTCTCCAAAGACCTAAAACCAACAGCACAAGACCCCTTGGCAGTTGCCCAGAATCAGGCTCCAAATCCCTCTAATGGCTCACAGGAGCATCAGAGTCCTGCTGCAGCCAAGAATGCTAATTCCCCACGAGGACCTTTGCGGACCCACGGCCCAGGGAACCCCCTTCAGTAAGAGGTCACAGGCACTAGGGCCTCTCATAGCTCTTTCTGGAGCAGGATTCACCGCAGTGAGCAGAGCCAGATCCCTTGAGATACAATCCTCCATTAACTCAACCCCCTCAGGGGATTCCTTTTATGCCACTTAGCAATGGATCCATGTAACACACACAAACCCAGGATCCTCAGCCTCTTGCAGCTGAACACTGTCAGCTGGAAATAAGGAGTAGTCTCTGGCCCTGTATCCAGGACACAGCCACTGCAGGGGGAGACACAGCTCGGCACCTGAGCTGCTGCAATGCACCAGCTGAGAGTCCTTACCTCCCCCCCCCTGGCCATATTCCTGTAGCCAAGGCGCTTGGTGATCTCGAGCCCCTCCCGGCACCACAGCTCCTTGGCATCTCTGATGTTCAGCCCTTGAGGAGAAAGACACGCAGGTTTGTGAGGTTTGCCATTCTGCTTTCAGTGCCTGTCTCCTGTTCCCACTGCTGGGTGCTCACTGGCTGGGGCCTTCGCAGTATCCGTGCCCCAATGGAATCGCAGGGTCCCCACCAGGTGGTTTAGTAGGGGGGTTTGTTCCATTCATCACAGTGACCCTTACTGTCTGTGTGTTCTGGGAACCCCCACTTCCACTGAAGTCAGGATCTGGCCCTAGGTACCCAACTGGTGACATCCTACAGGCTTTGTGTCCTTCCCCTGTGGTCCCTGCTCCTGCCCCTGACTTCACTTCTCTCCATGTGTCTCAGTAGCTCCATTCCTGTCCCCTCACCAGCTGGCAGCCCCATGGATGGGCTGATTTCCCTGGGGTGGGGGACAGAGCTGGGCTCGGAGATAAAACAGCCAATTTCCCTGGCACTTTCACGCTCATCCCCCTGATTCAGGGAGCAGGGAAGAGAAATAATCAGCATCTACGCTGGGGTCCATCTCAGAGGAGGGGGCTTCTTTCTCTAGGTTCCCATTACCCAGCAGAGAGAGTCTCAAAGGAGGGGCCTTGTTTCTATTGGGGTCCCTCTGCCCAGCTCCAGTTGGTCTAAAACAAGAAGCCTTAGTTCTATAGGAGTCCCAATGTCCAGCTGGAGTTAGTCTCCGAGGGGCTTGTTTCTGTAGGGTCCCATTGCCCAGCTGTGTTTCTTACCCCTCTTCTGCAGCAGTAGCTGGCAGAGTAAGTAAATTCCCCCCTGGCTTGCCGGCTGATGTCATCTGGTGGGTCAGTGATATACAGACCCAGCTGTGCCACAAGGTAGCCCACCTTGGGGAAGTCAGATGAGCTCTGATGGAAGGAGGAGGAGAGGGGAATCCATCACCATTCTACCTTCAGCTCTCCATCTGCCCTGGGCCAGGAGTCTCTCTCCTCCCACTCCATCTGTAGGAGGGGCTGGGGGAGAGGAGCTACAGCTAGAGATCTCATTCTCTTTGCCCCCAGGGGAGCTTGGAGCAAAGGGACCAGGGCAACCACCCTCTACGAGGACTTGCTCCCCAGCTGCTCCAGAATAACAAGAGGCCAGACACGAATCTGCCAGCCAGTGGGCTCTGGAGCACAGTCCCCTATGGACCCAGGGGGAACCACTTAGCCAGGAGAAGAGGAACTTGACTCAAACCTAGTTGATTCCCAGTTTTGACTCTGACTCTGCCTCCCCACAGGGTCCCTCTCAATCTAGAACCCCTGCAGCTGCTCATCCAACAGCCTGTCAGGGCCAGCCCTGGCTGTGCGGGATGCTGGGGTCAAAGGTCACTTACATCAAATCCCAGGAGGCAGGTAGCGAATCGGAGCAGGGCAGTGCTGCTCTGTATGGCCCTGGCTTTCTTCTGCTTCTCTCTGGAGTGCATCCGGAAATTGACGTTCTGTGGGAGAAGGAGGCAGGTGAGGGTCAGGAGGCAGGTGCACACGCTCTACAAACGAGCCTCTCCCCCTCCCAATGGGGCTGAGACATTGTGCTCAGGGTGGAATAGCTGACTGGCTGATCACAGAACTTTGAAAGGGGTTCTTGCACCCAGGGCACTGCCCAGGTCCTGCTGGGCAAAAGCTGTCATTGTCTCTCCAGACTAGGACGATGTTCGGTTTTGGGGCTGGTCCATCCTTTCTGAACCCCTGCTCCATGAACAGCACATCAGGATCAAGGCACATGTCCTGGCCCCTCCCCAGATGCAAAGGCTTTGGTGGGATGGAGGGAGTGGCTGTGAGGACAATCCCTCTGGGCATTGCAGTGTCCGTAGGACAGAAGAGCGGATTCCCTGAGGATCCTCCTGTACTCGGGGTCCCCCTAGAAAGGAGCCAGTGACTTTTCTCAGAGGCCCATGTCCTGGATCTCACAGGACTTTCAGTCTCTCAGTCCCCAGCCAGGCCTGGTGCCCACTGTTAGTGCTTAACAGAACTATGCAGAGCTCTGGCTTTCAGTCCCAGCTCTTTCCCTCTTTCCCCCCAAAGGCAGAAGGGCCCCAACATTGCACTTCACTGACAGCTCTGGCAAAGTCTGGCCCGCTGGGTCCCAGCTGGGAGGACGCAATGGAAATGTGACTCTTCCAGTCTCTCCTTTGCAGCCCTCCTATGGGGTTAAGGGGAAACTCCCCCCGGACCCCGCCATTGTGCTCACCTCCAAGAGGTGCTCCAGCTTGTCCGTGGTGGGCATTTCCGTCAGCAGGCTCCTCAGCATGATGTCCAGGCTATCTGCATAGGCCTTGGGCAGAGCCTGCAAGAGGAGGGAGCACCCATCAGTCATGGGATCTGTGGTTACACCGGACAGGGGATGATTAGGAGGATTCTTTGGGGAGCCCTGACAAGACCCTAAAGACACATCCTGGCCTCTCCCATTCACATCTCCCCAGGGACACTTAGCAAGAGTTCAGGGCCAGATGTCAGCTGGCTCTTCAATCCTTGCCCTTAGCAGTTCTCTGTACAGGGCCTGGTACCCAGCAGGGAATTGAACATCCAAACTGCAATGGATGGGAGTGAGGCGCCCGGACAGAGTCCAGGCAGCAAAGCACAGAATGAGGAGGGAAGGAGAGGATCTGCCAAAGACGGGTAACACTATCTCTTCTGGGGGGAAGGGGTCTTCCCTGCCATTTTGTTAACCTCTGGGCCTGTTCCCAGCTCTGCTCACTCCTCCCCTATTCTCAGCAGCTCCATCAAACCAAGGGAGCAGGGACCACAGGCTGCTCCTGCTGCTGGGACAGAGAAGGAGGATGGTGACCTACCCGGAAGTGAGCGGTGTCCTTCCCTGGGCGCATGGTAAAAACGCTGTACAGGGCAGCTCGCAGGAGGCCTGAGTCCAGCTCCAGCTCCAGAGGCTGCTTCAGTTTGCTGGCAGGAGAGAGGAGCTTGTATGAGACTCTGAAGCACCAGAGTGACGCTGGTACCACCATGGACATGAAACATGAGGGAAATAGGCACAGGCCAGCAAATATGGAAACGAAGGTGCCAAGGAGCACAGTGACCTGGCTGAAGTCACAGAGCCAGTCAGTGGCAGTGCTGGAATAGGGCTCGTTCCCCTGATCTCACCACTGGACCCTGCTGCTCCTGTTATACGCCCCCAAATGATCCTCTCCCTAAGGCCACTGTAACATCACTGGAGTAAAATCAACCACCCAGCCAGGAAAGAGGGACCGTTCCGCCCCCTTGGCCGGAGGATGAGAACAGTCACTATTGGGGGTGACCTAAGAGGGGGAGGATCTGTGAGTCTGGGGTCTAGGCCTGAACAGCACCTGGATTAGGGCAGCTGGACGGGAGGGTCCTGGTACCTGAGGTGGCAAATCGTGGCCATAGAGCTGGAGAGGATGGAGCTTGGCTCAGACTCCAGGGGAAGGTCTTCAATCAGCTCCTGGGAGACCCAAAGGAGACAAAACAGCGGGTGAGATTCAGGCCCCGCTGACCCACAGGGGCTTCCCAGGGAGGAGGCCAAAGTGCACTGCAGACACAGCCAGCGTAATCCCCCTCCCCCCAATCCAGCTGGCCCCCCCCCATTCCTCCCACCCATTGAACTTACTCCCCTCCCTCCCTCTCTCCAGCTGGGATGCCCCAATTCCTCCCTCCCCTCAGGCTCAGCTGCCCCTCCGGCCCTACAATTCCCCCACTGCCAGCTCTGGATCAGTACCAGAATTTCCCACTTCTCTGCTCCCCAATCCTCAGCCCCAGGAATCCCTGTCCTCTGCTGCCCCCTCCAGCCCCACCATCTCCCCACCCCCTCCCAAGCCCAGGGGAGGTCTCTCTTCGTCCCATGTCTGCTCCCTCCCTGCAGGGGCTGGACACGGGGTCTCACTCACCGCAATGCTCCCCATGAGGGCCGCTTTGGAGCAGTGCGGCTCCAGGGTGTCCTGTCCCTGCTTTTGTGCGGAGAAGCACAGAGTGGGGATAGCGTGCAGGAAGCGGAGCTGCTTGGCCCTGTCCTGCACCCACTAGGAGTGTGATTGGGGGAAGAGAGAGCCTGTTAGATAGGGACCTGCCTGCCTCACCCAAACTGGTTCCAGGGCCCAGGTCCTCCATGGGGCTGGACAGGAAAAGCTCCCCCTTCCCGAATCCACAAGTGTCTTCCTGCAAAGGCAGTGTTTGTAACTGGGACAATGTCTGTGGGGGGGAGGAGGCCCTGGCCTGTGTGAGACAAACACCCCCTCTTGGGGGGTCCCAGATAACATGGGAGAAGTGCCCCCCTTTAGGGGATTATGGCTTCTCTGGGACAAGACCCCCCCTGCTGGGGGTGGGGATGGAACAAGGGGCAGGACAGACTTGTCGCCAGCTCAGCTGGGGGATTTTTGTACCTCAGCTCTGCACTGGAGATGCTGCTGGATGACCCTGATGGCAGCTTCCTCTGGGGACACATCCTCCTCCTCGTCCTCCAGCTGGACACTGCGGGTCCCTGCACCAGGCAGAGAAGGAGAGAGGGTGACTCCTGCTGCTGCCAAGGGGAAGGACGGGGTGAAATGGAGAGAGAAGGGATAATGTGCCCCCCTCCTCTGTAAGGAACCCCAGGGCAGAGCAGGCCCCACCCTGCCGCTCCCAGAAACGCCCACAGCCCCATCAGCTCAGGGTCCCATGGCAGTCAGCCCCCTCCATCAACATTAGGGGTCCGGGAGGCTGGAGCTCCCCCGACTCCACCCAGAATGCCCTGTGCAGGGTGTGGCTGTGCCTCTCCCACTGGTGTCAGCGGGGCTCGCGTGGCTGAGACCAGACACCTTGGCGAACCAATGGGCACAAGGTGTTACTAGCCCCCCACCCCTACCCCCGCCCCAGTCCTTCTCCCTTTCCCTTGGGTCTCCCCTCACCAGTACTGTGGGAGCCTTCAGCCTCAAGGCTCTCACACTCCTCGGAGGTGCTGCTGGCCCCCTGGGAGTAGGTGGAGCTGCTGGTGCTAGAGCAGGGGTTGTCCATCTCCTGTCCTAGGCAGGGTGGGGACTCTTTAGGGGCCAGGCAGGGGCATGGCTCCTGCTGGGCCCTGGCACTGGGCTCCTGGCTCCTCTGCTTCCTGGAGAGGAAGCCCCAGAGCTGCCTTGCCCAGCTCCCACCCTGTCCTGGCTCCCTCCTGCAGAGCTGCACCCTGGGCCACCTCCATTTTGGCCCAGAAGGTGCCTCAGGGCCTGCTCTGGGAGCTGGTGTCTTCCTCCTCCAGAACGCCAGGCACGTCCACCACTTGGCCTGGCCACAAGCTGCTTCCCCACCAGCGGGGACAGAGGGGCCGCTCTCCTCTTGGGGAAGCCAGTAGCTGCTTCCCACTGGCTCTGGAGCCTTCTTCCCAGCATCTGCTTCATCCTGGAACCGAGTGGGGAGCAGCCGTGAGTTTGGGGTCAAGGCAGCCTCTCACTAACAGGCCTGTCTTCTCCGCCCCCACCTCTCCTCCCCTTCACTGCACGCCCCACCATGGGGCACAGGGATGGCAATCTACACACACTGGCAGCAGCTCACAGCACAGGCTGCTCCCAAAGCTCCCCCTCCTCACTGAGCACTGTGACACAGGGGGAGTCTCATCCTTTGAGAGCCGTGGGGTTTTCAGTCTGTTTGGACAAGCAGCTCCCTCCTCCACCCAAGGCCACACACACTCCCTGGCTAGAGAAAGACCAGAACCCGGGAAGGAGTCTGAGCTTGCCCTGGGAACTCGTCCCCAGCTAAACTTCACAAGGACCAAATCATATGAGGCATGAGCCCCCTCAGTTCCCACTGATTGGAGTTGTGGGTGTTCAGCAGCTGGCAGGGTCTGACCCCCAAGAGACTCAGCCTGGGGAACAGTCTCCTATAAGGGAAGGGCTGGGAGCCCTAGTGCTGGGCTATTTTCACCATGCTGGAGATGGCTCTGAAGAACACCCTGCAAGAAACATGCTGCCCAGGCCCAGAGTGAAGGGCTGCAGGGGGCTGTGTTAGTAAATCTAGTCTCACGGGGGGAGATTCCCCCCCATTACTGCTCCTCCCCAAGAAGAACAGGGAAGCCTCTGAGGAAATGCTACCTGCCACTCACTTGCTCTAGATGGCGTAGTGCTGGGTGGCAGATGCTCAGCGTTGGTCTGTTCCTGGCCCTATTCATTGCTCTCCCGCACCAAGGAGGGCTGGAAAAGGAGCTGCACAATTCCCTGCCAGTAGGGCAGGGTGTAGAAACCGGGAGACTGACAGTGGCTGTGAAAACAAGACTATGATTTATTGCCCAGGGATGGATAAACTCAGGCAAGCAGCTGAGGTCCAGAACACTGACATACAGCGGGCAAGTCACCTCCCGTCTCAGGGTCTCCTAGTACGTTGTGCACATTCCTGAAGCCTGACAAGCCAAGGGCTGTAGGGGAGGAACTCCAACCGCACTGATAGAAAACTGTGGTCTGGGCAGGGGTAGCCACTGCCTCAGGGTTGCACTGGGAGTCAGTGACAGAGCTAGGGATTGAGTCCAGGAGCCCTGTGTCCAGGCCCCTATACTAACCCCTAAAGGAAAGATCCTTTCCAGAGCTGGCAGTTGCAAGCAGGACCCTATTCCCAGCGTCCCTAGCTCTGAGAGTGAGTGTGACCTGCTGGAGTGACTGAGGCAGGGGATTGGGAGTCAGGACTCCTGGATTTCATTGGTGGTTTTCCTATTGACTTATGCAACCTTGGGGAAGCCAAGCTTCAGAGGGGTAGCCGTGTTAGTCTGGATCTGTAAAAGCGGCAAAGAGCCCTGTGGCACCTTATAGACTAACAGACGTATTGGAGCATGAGCTTTCGTGGGTGAACAGCCACTTCGTCGGATGCATGTCGGAAGCCATTCCCCCTCTCTATGTTTCATTCCCCAGCAGTAAAAGGGGGATCTAATACTTACCCACTATTGTAAAGCACAGTGAGATTTACCCAGGAAAAGCTGCTCTGTAAGTGCTATGGAGCAGTGCTCCATCAAAGGTCTGTAGCTGTGGAGAATGCAGCTTTGGGGGAAGGGGCAGTCGAAAGCAGTTCCTGTAGCCCTGGGGCTCAAGGCAAGTCCCTGCAGGAGGGGCTGGACAAAGCCAGCTCCTGTCCTGAAATCATCTCCTGGGGGAGGGAGATGTTCCACCTTGTAAGAGGGAAACCTTCCCAGCTGCTGACTGCCAGGAAGTTGCAGGTCAGCAGGGGACAGGTCCTTCCCTGGGGTACACAGAGACATGTATCCCAGAGATGGAAGTTGGGGTCCTGGTGACTGCTACGGTGGGAACAGCCCCAAAGACTCTGTAGCTGGAAGCAAGCCAACCTGAGGGAAAGGGCAAGGGGGATTTTGCTGGCCAGTGAAGGGTCTGTTATAGCTAGTAGCTGTGAGCCCACAGCGGGATCAGGGTCACCTTCCCTTTTGGGAGACCTAGAGGGGAGCCCAGAGACGGAAGTCCCGACAGAAGGTGAGGGGGGACAATAGGGTCTGCTCACCTTTTGTAGGGAGGCTTTTCCCCAGGAGAAGGGTGAAAAATCTGCATCTGAAATGCCAGACCCCTCACCTGTGGATCAGGTTTTAAGGAAAGACTGGGGGGTCAGATCTCCTGGAGGGGTGAGTCCTCCTAGCTGACCTGTTGGGAACAGAGAGTGGGGTGACCAAGGGGATTTTACCAATCCAAAACACTCCATTAAAGAATGTTATTCCTGCTATCCTTGTGAAAGATAACACTGTCTCTTCAAGGCTGGGAGCAGAAAAAACTTTGCATTTGGGAAGCTTCACAAGGGGGTGGGGTCCAACCCAAAGAAATTCCAGAGGGAGGGGGCCGAGGGCAGGCATGGTTGCAGTGCACCCTTTCCTTGACAGGACCTGAATCACGTGCCTGATTTGAGAGCCTTCTCCAAAGAGACAGGAGACTCTGTGTCTAAACCCCTACCATGGTACACAAAGGAACTGGGAAATGCAATAGACACTGAACAAGCTACATTGTGTGAACAGAGACTGTCCGCCGTAGATTTGCAGTTAATCTTGTGTCTTTTGCTACTTCATCTAGGGGCCAAGACAAAGGAATTAATACTAATGGTAAACCCTTTAAAGATGCGTGACATACCTGATTTGTGGAAAAAACATATATACATGCTAGGATGGTGACAAAACATTCCCACAAGCATGTTGCTTTTCAGCTTATACCTGTAAACAAGCTGGAAGCTTGGCACAGTAGCAAAAGCATAACAGGCCTATGCTGCTGTGTGGAAGGGGAAACTGAGGCACACTGCCTCATGGCATTAGTGGCTAAATGCCAAGACACCTACAGTTTAACAGATATTGCTATCTGCATTCTGTTAGCAATACTACACCCTAACATGTTTCAGGCACCCAGGGACCAGGAACCCCAAACCTTGCTAGAACACCTGTGAATGACATCATAGGGTTTAAAAGGCACTGGGAGGATGTGTAACCAGAGACAAACAGGGATTTTACAAGTACTGCCTCTGCCATGGACAGTGTCCAAGTCTCTGGCAGTATGTTCAGGAGGAGGGTGTGACATTATTGACATCAACTGTGACATGACATGGGGGGACGGATAGCTCAGTGGTTTGAGCATTGACCTGCTAAACCCAGGGTTGTGAGTTCAATCGTTGAGGGGGGCCATTTAGGGATCTGGGGCAAAAATTGGGGATTGGTCCTGCTTTGAGCAGGGGGTTGGACTAGATGACCTCCTAAGGTCCCTTCCAACCTTGAGATTCTATGATTCTATGACCGAATAGATCATTGTTGCAACCAAGGTTTTATAGTTGCACCAAATCTTGTACAAAGGAGGTCAAGTAAGGTAAGGTTGTAATTTGCTGGTTATGATTATGCTATCCGTATGTGTGTATCATTTTTGTATTTGAAGTTATGAATATTTGTTATGTACTTGTATCTCAATGTATTTGATTCTAAGTAGCCTCAGTGAAGCATTTGGTCAGCTTCTTGAGAAAGGACTATTCTGAGTAAGTGCCCAATCAAGAAACACTTAACTGACAATGGACTTTGGGAGACATCAGTCCACATCTGAGCTTTCCTGGGAATGTTCAAACTAACATGTAAACAATGGCGTTAGCCTGCAAAAAGCTGAATCCTTCATGGACGTGATTTGCCCAGGTGGCTACAAACTCCATCTTGTTGCTGTGATTTTGCACAGAAGAACAAAGGGGTTTGCGCCCACAAGAGAGAGAATATAAAAGGCCCTGGGCAACCCCTCCATTTTGTCTTCAGCTGGCTCAAGAGATGGCCTCTCCACCCCAAAGAGATACAGATCTTTGTTCCAGTTTCTTTCAGGTAACTATGGGGGTGTGAGTGATTGCTGTACCCAAGCTATAAACCACAATGTTGGTCTGAAAAGGATTGGGCCCAGACTAGGAAGGAGTCTAGTCTGTGAAAGAAGCTTATTGGGACATCTCTGTGGGTGAGATTTACCTGTATTCAGTTTCATACTGTATTAGGCTTAGACTTGCGTGTTTTGTTTTATTTTGCTTGGTAACTTACTTTGTTCTGTCTGTTATTGGAACCACTTAAATCCTACTTTTTATACTTAATAAAATCACTTTTTGCTTATTAATTAACCCAGAGTAAGTAGGTAATACCTGGGGGAGCAAACAAACAGCTGTGCATATCTCTCTATCAGTGTTATAGAGGGTGGACAATTTATGAGTTTACCCAATATAAGCTTTCTATAGAGTAAAATAGATTTATGTGGAGTTTGGATCCCATTGAGAGCTGGGTGCTAGAGACAGGAGCACCTGCTAAGCCATTTTCAGTTAAGTCTGCAGCTTTGGGGGTGTGGATCAGACTCTTGGTCTGTGTTGCAGCAGATTAGCAGAGAAAACAGGCTCAGAGGTAGTCTCAGCACACTAGCTAACAGTCCCAAGGGGGTCTTTGTGACTGAACCCATCACAACTCTTAAAATAATTTAAAAAGAAGAGAAAAATAACATTAAATGGAATATGGTCACTGCCAAGTTTTTAAGACAGTCAAACCACTGAAATCAAGGCTAAGCCTGGCACCAAAGTTAGCTGAAATGCTAACACAGCTTTGGACAACAGTAGCTTCCTTTAATATTTTCTTTCTTTCAACTTATTCAAAAAGTTCAGTTCAATGAGTAGTCCATTGAAATTTATGAAAGCCATTGGGTGTTGACAAAGCAGCCAAACTGGTTTTCCTCCTTCAATCTATGGATAAAAACTAGGTGTGAGGGGATGAGATCTACTAGTTCATAAATCTAGAAGGACGTGGTGACCGGAATGCATCAAGTCAGTTCACTAACTACAGATAATATTTCCTTTTGTTGAAGAAATCAGTTAGTTTTAAATACAAAACATTTTTGATAACACTTTTTTCATATGCTTCTCTTTCTGGCTCTGCTACAACCTTGCTGTGTGACCATGGATAGGTCACTTGCTTTCTCTTTACCTCAGTTTCTCCATCTGTATAATGGGGTTGGAGACATTTCTCTAACTCCAAGCAGGAGAGAAATTTGAGCAGGTCGGGGCGTTAGAGCCCTTTGAGCTCAATAGGACAATGGGTGATTGTTGTTTGGAACAAGAATCCCTACTGATTTCCAACTTGTCCCCCATCCAATGCCAATAACACATCTCCGTGTTTGCAATCATGGGTTAGAAATTGTCAGAGCCCCTCTGTCTCCCACTGCCTTCAATTGTTCCTTGGAGTTAGAGGCATGGATGCTAACAGGACTGGAATTTGTTATGGGTCCCTGTCTGTTTCTAGCCTTGTAGGCCCAGACAATAGAGATCAGGGTGGATTGATTTCATCCAGAATGTTTTGCATTTGTACTTTTTAGTTATTTTCCTAACGAAAGATTGATTCTCATGAATAGGTACCCATTAAAACATGTTGATGTGTGGGATACATAAAAACAAAAAAGTTGATTGAAACATATTTTTCGTTTAAAACGAACTAAGGTAAGGAAGTATCTCTAGTAAGTGAATTGAACTGTTTGTTCCTGGTCATAATCTTCTTCAAGATTTTAGAATTAGTAAGTCATATCCCCTCCGGTCTAGTGTTTATTCATAGATTAGAAGAGGAAAAGAAACGTTCCTGCTTTTTCCAACTCCCAGTCAGTTTCTTAAATTTGAATGATCTAGTCATTGAACTGAATGAGCTGTATCAACTGAAATGAAGAAAATATTCTTTCCACACCCGCAGAAGAGGTTATTGCTGCCAAAATCTGTTTTAGCATTTCAATAAACTCTGGACCCAGGTGCTTAGCCAATGACTTCCAACAGTTCAGTGGCTTGACTTCCTCTGAAACTTGGCAACAAATATTTTTATTTTATTTGAATTAGTTTAAAGCAACTTTAGGCCTTAAAGTTAGGTTGTCATGCTTTCAAATTTAATCCCGAATAGGTTTGTTTTTCAAAAAATAAACCTGCTTTTAATCTACATTTAAAAAAATCCCCTTTTGGGTTTTCAGTTTTGAAACATCCATTGATTTTTATTCACCTTGATTTTAGAAGAACTACTTTATTCACAAAAATCATAAACTGCTCATATTCCATTAAGGAGAAAAGGCAGCAAAATTCACCATATCAATCATTTGTTGTGTATTATTTGCTCAGTCTTAAAAGAGACTAACTAGCAGGTCGGACACTTGTTTGTTTATGCAGGCCCATTTAACAGGGAGCAGGAATGCTGTGGCTGTCCCTGAACCAGTAACAAATGCAGAGGATACTGCCACAAAACCTACATTTTATTGTCAAATCATCTAAGCCATTCCTTATCTGCTCTTCTTGTTTTACAAGTTTCAGATCAACAAAACCTTCCCCGACAGTCACTGCCCATGTGGCGCTGCAGGCAGAGGAGCCTGAGCAGTAACATTGTAACATCAGGGGTAACTCAGCCACCCATCACTCACTCCAATAACCCTGAGCATAAACCCTAAGCCTGCTGCCTGACTTGGTCATCTCTCCCATTGAAACCTGCAGTTTCATTTGCTGACTTCTTTTCACCAATGGGGTTGAATTATGCAAATCACCTGCAGAGAGTTAGCACTGACTGCCTGAGTTGACTCCAAAGTCACAATGCCCTTCCGCTTACAGCAGAGTGTGGAAACCAGGCTTTTGTGGTGGTTTTGTTTTCCAATTGTCACCAAAATCAACAAGATTCTTCCCATTGATGCCTAGAAATTCCCTGAAATTTTGGAATCAATTGAACGTAGTCTTCAAAAATTACCCCGTTACAGACAAAGAAATGCCATGTCTCACTGCACTCAGCGAACAATGACCTGAGTCTCCCACCCATTAACTCAGCAATAACTTCAAACTGGGCCAATCAGTGTGGAGACTCTCAGGGACTGGAGGCTGAGCATTCTCAACAGATGGCCAAAAGATAGCACTAGTCATGAGAGGAGATCACTCTGGTGGAGATCTCTGTCAGTGCACAATTCCAGCCCAACCTCTTGTGAGGGCCTCCTACAATGATAGCTGGAGAACAGCCCCACCCGCCTCAGGAAGAAGAGCAGCAGAGAGAAATGGAACAAGAAAAAAGAGAAGGAGAGACAAGAGGGAAGGAGGAAAAGGGAAGCAAAAAAGGACAAAGTCCAAATGCCCCCCGTGAGTCACAGATTCATAAATTCCAAGCCCAAATGGAACCACTCTGATCATCTAGTCTGGCCTTCTCTATGGGCCATAGAACTTCCCTCAAAATAATTCCTATAGGAATTAGAGCGGTGTTTTTCTAAAAAAACTGCTCCAATCTTGATTTTAAAAATGCCAGTTGTAGAGGATCCATCACAACCCTAGGTAAATTGTTCCAAACCTGTTAAAAATGTTCACCTTATTTCCAGTCTGAATTTGTCTAGCTTCAACTTGTAGCCATTGGATCTTGTTATACCTTTGTCTGCTCAAGTGAAGAGCCCATTAGCAAATATTTGTTCCCTTATTCTAATCCCTTAACTTTCACTTTGTTAAACTAAAGAGATTGAGCTCCTGGAGTCTGTCATTATAAGCCTTGTTTTCTAAGCCTTTAATCATTCTTGTGGATCTTCTCTGAACCCTCTCAAATGTATCAGCTTCTGTCTCAAATTGTGGACACCAGAACTGGACACAATATTCCAGTAGTGGTCACTCTAGTGCCCAGTACAGAGATATAGAACCTGTCTACTTCTACCTGAGATTCTGCTGTGTATGGGTCCAAGGATCGTATTTTCCCTTTTGGCCACAGTGTCCCAGTGGGAGCTCATGGTCAGCTGATTATCCACCATGACCCCAAGTCTTTTTCAGTGCTACTGCTTCCCAGGATAAAGTCCCCCATCTTGTCCATATAACCTATATTTTTTGTTCCTAAAGGTATAACTTTACATTTGGACATACTAAATGCATATTATTTGTTTGTGCTCAGGTAACTAAGCAATCCAGATGGCTCTGTATCAGTGACATGTCCTCCTAGTTATTTACCACTCCCCCAATCTTTCTGTCATCTGCAGATTTTACTGTTATGATTGTATATTTGCTTCTAAGACACTGATCAACATGTTAAATAGCATAGCACCAAGAACCAATCCCTGCAGGACCTTACTAGAAAGACACTCGCCCGATGATTCCTCCTTTACAATTACATTTTCAGACTGATTAGGTAGCCAGTTGCTAAGGGAGGAGTCCTAGGTGGGACATTTTTTTGCCAACTTACCTTGTGTTTTCCGAGCCTGGAGCTTGGCTGGCAACATATATCTTAGACTGAACAGGTTCCAACCCTCACTGAGAATCTTACCTTCTACACATGGGATGTCTGCTTTCTACAATATCAACACAGAAAGGCAAAAACTCCCAAAGAAGCTCCTTCTCAACACTCAGGTGCGTGAACACAAATCCTCTCTTGGTCCTCAAGGAGAGACCGCGAGAAGGAGGCTTGCTGCAGCAAGGCTACAGGGGTCTCCAATGTTCCCCCGGCCTTGCATCCCTGGCTGATGTCAACGGAGCTCTGTGAGGTCACAGCTTCCTCACCACCTTTGCCCAATAGGCTGAGCTCCTGCCAAAGGCCCTTGTGAAGTCACTGCCACACCCACCTCTCCCTTGCAGGGCTGATAGTCTGCCCCAGGCCAGCCGGTTGGATGTTTGAGCTGCTCCCCGGATCACCCCACTTGCTCATTACCAATTCTGGGAAGCAAGCAGGCTACCCATTAAAACAGCAGAGTCTGTTCCTCACCCCACACTGAGTTTTTCATAGATTATGAGGCCATTAAATCTGCTAATCTGGCCTCTGTTTCACAGGCCATGACATTTCATACAGATACACACCCATATTAAGCCCAATAGCTTGTGTTTCACCAAAAAACACCTTCCAGAAAGACAATCAGTTGTGATGTGAGGCCATCAGGAAATAGAGAATCCACCTCTTCCCTTAGTAACTTGTTCCATTGGTTAATCACCCTTGCTGTCAAAAATTTGTGCCTTCTCATTTGAATTTCCCTGGCTTCAGCCGTTGGTTCTTGTTGTGCCTTTCTTGGCTAGATTAAAGAGCATTTTGGTACTCATTACTCTCTCCATGAAGATACTTCTACACAGTAATTAAGTCACTTCTCAATCTTCTTCTATAAGCATGGCCCTACCAATTTCATGGTAGTGAAAAACATGTCATGGACTGTGAAATTAGTCCTGCCCTGTGAAATCCCATGTCCCCGGGGCTCAGGGGGCTCCTAGCTGCTAGTCCGCCGAGCTCTCCCCAATCCTGGCCTCCCGTACCAATCTAACTTCCCAGGCTCCTCATCCAATCACAATACCCATGAATCTCCAGCCCCAGCTCCTTCTTTCAATCTCTTTGCTCAGCCAGTCCCAGTTCGCCTGAGCCCCAGCTCTTCATCAGATCTGTCTGCCATTCCCCCCCACCTCCTTCCACCCACCCCACTGGTTCTCACTCCCCGTCTCCTCTCTGGCTGCAGGGCTCCTTGCTCACTCAGACCTACTCTCCATCCTCACCTCAACTCCAAATGCCAGTTTCTTTCACCTCCTACCAGTTTCCAGGATCCCTTAGGCTCTTTCTCCATATCTACTCACCCTGTCCCCTAGTCTCTGCATTTAAATCTAGCGCTTCCTCCTGTGGGCCCAGAAGGATGGCGGGGAGGGGCATTGAAAGCACAGGAGAGACAGTTCAGGTACCTGGACTCAGCACAGACCACAGCAGCTCAGAGCTGCAATTGTAGGGAAAGTCCTGCTCAGCCCCAGGCTGGAGCTGCTAACATCAAATAAGTCTCTATTGGGTGTGTGTGAACTCTGACTTTTCAAAGACTTCTCATTTGGTCCATTTAGGTAGATTTTCTGAGACAGCAAAAGCCGCATCCCTGGCACAAAAGCCACCTCCTTGGGAAATTTCAAGTCCCTGTTCCAAAGCCTGTGGGCACTAGAGCTTTTAAAAGAAAACTACACCAGAAATGTTTAGCATGGGCTAAGCACTGTCTTAATGGAATCAGACTTTAAGGCCAGAAAGTACCATTGTGATCATCTAGTCTCCTTCCTGTAACAGACCCACAACATCTCACCTAGCCTCGTTCTCACCAACAGCTGAATTATTTTGACTGAATGTTTCAGGAAATATTCAGCCACAGGGCAAACACCCAGTATGGCAAATTTCAGCCCAAACGCTTACAGTTTGACAATGTTATAAACAACTGAAAACAAAGGCTTATCATGGGAAGCCCTGGGCAACCTTAATAACAGGCAGTGCTGGCAGAGCTCCCTATAATGTGAGGCACTTACAGCTGGGCTGGAGCAATGGGATGTTAGTCAGGGCCAGCAAAGGTCAGGATGTCAGAAATCGTCCTGATTTGAATTCACACTCCAGAAATCTTCTTTGCAGCGCCCTACAACTCCTCCTCCACTTCAAAAACAACTTTTGACATCTAGCTCTAGGGTCCCCACCAGGCGCTTGGCTCACTGAACAAACCAATCCCCATGGGGTGCAATGGAAGTCGGAGCGCTGAACACCTGCCATGATTCGGCCTTTGGTATGTCATACAGCCAGGTGATGGAAACCATACCACACTCTGCCAGTTCATCCCAGCCACAAGCAGGGGTGGCCCCTGTTGACTGC
Organism: Lepidochelys olivacea; assembly: GCF_965140295.1. Classification (NCBI taxonomy): domain Eukaryota; kingdom Metazoa; phylum Chordata; order Testudines; family Cheloniidae; genus Lepidochelys; species Lepidochelys olivacea. The sequence continues at coordinate 142,286,114 of NC_140412.1, read as the reverse complement.
TAGTGGATTGGCCACTGCTTACACCCGGGTTGAAGTTGATCATTTATGTTAGCTCTGTTTTCTTTGTACCAACTTGTGCCATCAGATTTTTTGCTGCCTGTCCGACGTAAACAAACACTTTGTTATATCTTTGACACAGCTTGCCTGCAATACAGCACCATGGAGAGTATCACACGAAACATAAATTCAAAACAGGAATGTCTAAAAAAGCACATGATCCTCCCTTGTCCCCTGGTCTCTGCCTCTTCCCCGCTCCAGTAAAAAAATTCATGTTCCCAGCTCAACAGTTAAAGCCACCAGGACATTTTTCCTCGTCTATGTCTAATCAGCACCACTAACGTGGATTTTGTGACCCCAACTCTGACCTCACTTGCACCAGCATTCTACTGCAGTGACTTCAGAGGAGTTACTTTCCATTGTGAGAGCGCAGAATCGTGGCCAGAGTGCAAAAAACAGCAATTAATCCAGAAACACACAATTAATCATAAAATGCTGTGAATACCCAGAGTGACCCCACTGAGAAGCCAGAGAGCCTTGAAGACAAAGCACGGAGCAGGTACTTGAAGAATGATTCTTTAGGGCTTGGCTACAGTTGTAAGTTAGAGTGCATTAAATCAGCCCCAGCGCCCTAACTCCTGAGGTGTCCACACTGGCAAGACACGTAGAGCACCTGGACTCTGCAGCTGGAACGCTCCTGGTAATCCACCTCCAAGTGAAGCATAGAGCTTGCTGCGCCCTGGCTGAAACGCCCAGGTGTCAGAGTGGATGACGTGTTACATTACTGTGCTGTGACTGACCTCCGAAAACGTCCCATAATCCCCTGAAGTCAAGTGGCCACTCTGGTCATTGTTTTGAACTCGGCTGCAGGCATGCAGATATCCCCTTTCAAAGCTCTGTTTCTCACAGCCAGCATGCTCATCTGCTCCGGGACACAAAGCAATCCATTAATGTGGAATGCTGCTGCTGCCGAGGCAAGCATGTGAGAGAGGGGCGGCGGGGGGAGAGAAGAGGGGGCTGATGTTTGGGTTTCCCCCTTCCGCTGTCTGAACTTACAAGACAGCATGCTGACACACTCTCTGCCCCCACATACACACAACCCACTCCCTGTCACACTCCATCCCCCCCATTTGAAAAGCATGCTGCAGCCACTTGCTCACTGGGATAGCTACCACAATGCACTGCTCTGTGTGGCACTGCAAGAGCTGCTAATGTAGCTATGCCACTGTGCTTGCAGCTGACAGTGTAAACACACGGCAGCGCTTTCCCTGTTGCCGTCTCCAAAGACTGGTTTAATTCCCAGCGCTCTACGTCTGCAAGTGTAGCCAAGCCCTTAGTGTTAGTAGTTTAAAGGCTGGAGCCAGTGTCAGGAAGGGCGACTTCTCTCCCTGACCTGCCCAAACACCCATAACCCCTTTGGGGTTTAGAAAGCACGGCCCCTTTAAATCTTTTTCCTGAAGGTGGGGTGCTGATTGTTCCAGGAAGAGGAAGTCCTGTTTGGGGGGTATGGGAGCACAGAGAGACAAATTGGATGTTAACTAGTTAAGTGGGGAGGTTGTCCCACATGGCTCTGTGTGGCTTTGCAGGGAGTGGCAAAAGGGGGCACTGGAGGGGTTTGTTGGGGAAACTTTACTGGTGCCAAAGACGACCAGGAGCACCCAAGACTCACCCCTGGACTGGAACTTTGCCCAGGACTCCTGAACTCTGTGTGAAGACACATTGCTCGGTGTCAGCCCTTTCAGACTGTGCTACCACTGGGCCTGTGGGCCGTGTTGAATGTAACCCTGTTTTACTGCTTCCCCCAGCTTTCCCCTGTTGTTTTTCTCCTTTCAGTCTCCTGGTAAATAAATATTTCCCTTTCCTGTATTCATTGTACTCTTTCAGCATGTGTGTCTTCACGCTGGAGGAGTTTGGAACAGGTGCCCCTGGGATGGAAGCTGTGGTGCTGGAACATTTTTAACAGTGCTGAAAGCCATCCCGCTTACCCCTGTCCACTCCCCAGCCCGAGCTGAGGCTGGGAGCCCTGGGCGTGCAGGGCTGACAGCCGGGAGCGCTGCAGCACCCTCTGCACTCCTAGTTCCCGCGCCTATGCGTGGAAGGGACTTTCCCTGCGTGTGCCTTCTCTTGGCCAGAGCTGCCTGCAGAGCAGACTCCATCTTGGCCACGAGGGCGCTAAAGTTACACAACAACAAAAACAGGAGAGAAATTTCTCTCTAAAGATCAAAAAATAACAAAAAAGGAAGAACCCAGAACCCCTGGAACTACAACCAAAAGCCTAGAAACCCCCTTGAAAAGGAACTAAAAGATAAGTTTTATATAAAACAGGACGGGCAGGGTAATTGAAGGCCAGAGGGCACTATCTGTTCCTTATTGCTACGATGCTCCCAGCTGGGAACTGTTCTGAAACATTTACAAATATTCTTTTTCTCTCTCTTTGTGCTCCTGAGTGAACGCCAGAGGCATTTCAACTCAGGCATCGGCATCTGGCTGAAACACCTTTTGAGTAGCTGCCATTAGATCATTAAATCAGGTCTTGTTCTTCAATGGGGGTGAAGGGATCTTCTTATTGAGCATGAGAGACTATTACTGGTATTGAAAAGGCTGCACATTTGTTTCATTTACTTCAAGGTGCAACATGCCCTGTATCTGGCCACTACACTATATTTAGCTATATGCAGGACTAAGCTCTAATGACGACAAGCATGGTGTGACTGACCCCTTTAAAAGGAAACTCTGCCCAGTGCCACTGTGACTGAACCTGCTGCCCAATTGGGCTTAAAGGAAGACACCTGAGGAAGTAGTAGCAGAGGGTTAGAGGCTCCTACAGATGCGTTTGATACACCAGGGGAACAAAACTCCAGCCACGTAGGAAGAACTACAGCTGCTAAAAAGAACAAGGGGCTAGAAAGAAGAGAAACTGAGGCAGGATGTCCACAGAATGATCTCAGGTCACAAAGGGATGCGTGGAAGATGAATGACCCTGTTACACACGGTATCAACCTTCATAAGCTCATGTATGACTCTGGAGAAACTTTGGCTTTCTTCCTTGATGGCTTTTATTCTATGTAGGTTTTTATAACATGTTAATCACCATAGTATCTGAGCACCTTACAGTAGTGCATTAAGCAATGTGACCACACATCTGTCGTATTCTGGAAGTGTCTTTTTTAAAAATAAAAAATACTTGTTGCTATCAGTTCATAAGGTTAGTTTCTTCAGTGTTGATTGGACTACTGCAGTTTGAAGGGGGAAGGGAAGACTCGGCTCTCCAAGCTAGTAGGGTTGAACACTAAGCAGACAGCACAACCAACAATCCAGAATCTTTCTGAAGTTCTAAGTTCTGCGTTTTGATAATACACACGCACGCAGAGAAGCAACATTAAAAACATTCAGGTTGCCAAGTCAAGCACTCAACAGTTGGGAAATGCCAGACAAAGCGGTAGCAGGTGATTTTAACACTTCCCAGGGAGTGGCTGACCTTTCCCAGCAGCAGCCTGTGGAGTTCATAGGCTTACCTAGCCACCTTAACCCCTTCCAGTCCTGTGGGGGGTGGATACCCCATCACACTCCCCCACAACCCTCAAGCCCTCCCTCCCAACTCTGCAGCACTGGAATAGCAGAACCTAAGCAGGATCAGGGGATTAACCTCCCCTCAGGTCCTCAGCATGTCCTCTCAGAAATCCATGTGGGAATTAATGTTGCTCCAACCACAGAGCTGCCCGGGGCGGGGCAGTGCAGCGCAGCTTCTTGCAACACTATACAAATGTATCAGTTTGCAAATATTCATAAAACCCCACACTGATTGCTCTACAAGGATTCTCCTGAGCAGTTGTGGGGCAGAACAGTTTGCTCACCTGAACTAACCAGACCATATATTTGACTTTAGCAATGAGACCTGCAGATTACTCTTCTCGAGGCAGATTTCTATTAGCTGGATTATTTTGCTAGTGTATGCTGCAAGAAGAAAAGTTTTTAATAATATTTACCCTGTGATTAACTTCAGAGTGTTAACCCTTGTGCACTCTGAATTACTATCTTGTAAAATACTAACAGCATGTTTTATAAAAAGTCTCTGCAGTTTTTTCTTAGAAAATGGAATTTGTATTTATTTCAAATAATAGGACAAATCTGAAAACAGTGTCATCATATAACCTCCCTGATTTTGCACACAGTGCCTGTGTTTACTGTCTGCTGTATATTCTGCTGTTTGTGTACAATTTTAAAATAAAATTGTTACATGAAACAGCTGTTCATTAAGCAGGAATTAGCATTTACCAAAGTCAGTAATTCTGAGTTGAATGTCCCTCGTGAAGGTCTCCGCTGGGTTACACTGCACCCATCAGTTACTGAGTGGCAATTTCAGCCAACTTTTATTAGGGTGTTCAAATATCCCTTAGCTTCCTACTGATTATCTGGGAACCAAGCTGTAAAAGGCTCTGGTGCTCATTGAGACTGAAGGGATGTCTCCCCAGTGCCCGCTCCCAGCATCTAGGCAGCAAACCCTTGGGCGGGATTTGAAGGCTGTTCTCTGAGCAGGCGTAGGACACAAGCGGGGACAAGCCAGTCAGGGAAAGGGAATCAGGAGGCTACTCAGTCACTGACAATTTAGCTGTTGGGTCAGGTTCTCTGGGAAACCTCCACACACAAAAATCCCCATTGACCAGGGCTGCAGCTCTGCAGGCACCAAGGGACTGTGCTGGGAGGGTGAGATGGGGCTGCAAAGTGGGGTCTAGACATACAGCTCTGGTTGTCCTGGGTAGGGAGTGGCAGCTGCACACTCACAACAACACTGTGTCTCTCAGGAGTTACAATACATACATTTTTACAGGCAAGTTCCCAGAAAGTTCCTACACCTGGGAGCTGGTCAATCCCATGATCCTCTCTGCCCCAGCATTCCCGAGTGAATCAACTGAAATTCAAGCCTGCTCCAAATCCCCAAGGCCTGCCTGTGGTCCTGGGAAGGGGAGCAGAGCGTGAGGAATTTAGGGCTGTCCACAGCACCCTCCTGGACAGCCGCAACATGAAATGGGCTGCGTTTTAACCAATGTTTTTTCAAACTCACTTTCACTGGTGTGCCAACGTCCCAAGCCAGTTTTCCCACAGGCCTCAACCTGGTCATCTAATGACTGCCGGGAAAGACATTGAAAAGACATGAGGAAAAGCAATCCCAGATTGCAATGTGATTAAAGCCCACACTGAGCAGCACTCACTGGGGAGTTTGTTCCATTGACAGATGAGTCAGACACAGATTTTCCAAACCTTTGGCAGCACATTTGGAGTGGGGAGGCAAAGACCTGTCCTCTGGCTCTGACCACCGGGAAGTATGGGAAGACACTATGGGAAGGATTACAGATAAGCAATTGCAGCATTTACACATAAACAGCCACATTATAAACTCAAGAAACTGATGGGGAATTAGCTCACACTAAAGAACTGATACAAAGCAACATGAAGGGGTCTTGTTTGGTGCAATGAAAACCAGGCCAAGACCCAATCCTTAACCTGAGCTGCTGTGCCTGCATGTTTCATGGCTCTCTCAACAGACAGATTATACACACTGGAGCAAAACATGATTTCCACTCATTAGGAAACAGGAGTCCTAAAATCACGCATGCACCAAGGCCCGTGGCCAACAGCACAATACGTTGCTAGTACAGTAGTATGTCAGCTACTATTGATCCCAGTGCACTATGGGAACTGATTTATTTGTTTCTGGGTGGAAGGGCTCTCATGATTGCTGATGGGACAAAACCTTTAACCGCAGCATCATCAGTTCAATTGCAGCCCATAGCGGTTGAGAGTGAAAATCATCCCCATGTGCCAACTGCTGTTCACCACCTGAATTACTGGATGGTCTCAGTCCAATGCCAAGTGTCCATATCAGCCCAACCACCCTCATAGTAGGCAGCCTTGTTAGATTTTTAGCAGAGGCAGAGAAGAAAAGCAGACTTGGTTCTTATACAATGCTCTTGACATGAATGCCTCAAAATGCTTTACAAAGGGGGCCAAACATCATCATCCCCATTTTACAGTCAGAACCCGAGCCACAGACTATGGATGGCTCAGCTATTTAGGTTTTATTTTTAAATTTCCCCAGGGAAGCTCAGCTTACCTGCTTTTCAGTGAGGTCTCCCTCCTGTTTAACATTGCTTTGCATGAAATGTTCATAAGTTACAGTGAAAGAGCAGTGACTTGAGCCAGGCAGAGCATAGGTCGGCCCCGACCTAGCCTCCTCTGAACAACACTGTTAATGCACCTCACAGCCAGCCTGCTACTTCACTGAACATGACGGCTTTGCAGTATGCAAGAATGGAGACTAGGATGAGAGCAGTCAACACACTCTCTTGTGACTTAGGGCCCAGGTCTTCAGAGGCTAGTGCACTAACCACCTTGTTACATGCTCGCCTTCACACTACACTTTATCCAGGTTTCCAATGGGGTGACTGATCCATAAGACTATAGAGTATCCTCCCAAAGTCACTGCAAACCAGCACAAATTTGAATCCTCATCGCTTCCTCTTTTGCTTCAATCACCAAGACCAAGTTAGGCTGAATGAAAAACGACAATGTAATAAATTATATTTATCAATCAGTCAAAGGCAATACAACAAATTACACGTCACCTTCTAATGCAGAGATAAAAACCTTCTGAGACATGAGATCATGCTAAGGCTATCAGGATGAGGGAAAGATGGCTTTGGTAGCCTCCCAGCTGTGGGTACAATGTTCGATTCATAATGCTATCACCATCAGCATGCTGCTAATATTCACAGCTCTGAATGATCCAGGTTAAGTCTATTTCCTTAACTCACAGCTGACAAACATCTTCTTTACAGTCCTTTTTCTATTTTCTTCTTTTGTGGTTGTGATACTTGTCTTCAGCCCTGAAATAGAAACAAGCCATTATAGTCAATGTCTTGTTAGGATCTCAGCACTTAACAGATTACGCCAAAACTGCTTGGCTGACTGAACTTTCACTGATGAGAGTCTGAACACTAGAGAAGCCTGAAGTGTTTCAAGACCGAAAAGATCTTTAAATCTAAGCACTTCCTTCCAAATCTTGTCACTGTCCTCCCTTTGAGGGTTCATTTCCAGTGCGCTTTATTCAAGTCTCATTGCACAATCCTGCACTCTGACAGAGCACAATGTATCTTGTAAAAACAACTGCGTAAAGCCCATTTTATGAGACAAGCAGCTACTCCAGTTTATGCACCAAAGTATATGATCAAAGCATTTGTGTTTTTGTGAGCTGATACACACTTGCTAGGATTGTGCTATATAATTTCTCCCATTTCTGTTATAAACCAACAGAGGGTCACAAAGAGAGCCCGGGAGCCTGACAGGGAAGTTCCTAAAACCACACTTGGACCCAGATCCTCAGCTGGGATCTGCTGGCTCTAGCACTTGCACCAGTGCCAGATCCAAGTGAATTCTACGGGACTCCAGTGGTGTTAGTGTCATTCATTACGGGCAATTCTGTTCTGAAGCTTAGGAAAGCTTCCCGTTTAGAAAAAAAGGATCAGACACCTATAAGTGTAGCAAATGGTAGAGCTGGCAACCAATCTAACTGGCAGATCCCCATGCAAACTCCTCGGAAGTATGTATTAAAATTCACTACATGTACAACAACTAAGTAGCTATCAGTAATACAAGGTGTGGTTAATTCATAATATACAGCCCATAACACACAAGTAGAGAGCCCTAGGTGACTCTTTGGGTCAGATCTGAGCCAATGCTCCTGTATTGTGAGGGGGAAGTCACTGCTGGAGGAGCCACCTTTTGGACCCCTGATTAAACCCTGAAATCTGGATGACTTGTAGTTTTTTAAAAATCCCACAGCAAATTCTGCATGGACAGGAGCTTAGCTTGGCTGATCTGGGTTATTACATTCTGCCTCCCTGAATTCTCCAGCATTTCCACTTGGATTGAGTATTACGTTCCTGCACTAAACTCTGATGCACCATTACATTTCACTGGTGACTATCATCACTGACTGGTATAGGCAAACAAATTGCTTAGAGTAACACTTGCCTCTCTCTTTTTCTTCTGGAATCCCTGTCTTTGCCTCTTTCTCGACTTCTTTTTTGTTTGTCTGGACTTCTGCTGGGATCTCTCCTGTGTCTAGATCGATCAACATCCTTAGAGCTTCCACAAGACTGTCGAGAGTCCACTGATGCTGACCGTCTCTCTTCGTTTCTGAAGAAAAGAGTCATTGGTTTTGTTTAATAACTAGTTTCATAAACACTGTAGTTATTAGAATACTTTTCTTCATCTCCATCTGTCTGCCTCTGGTAGGCAATGAAAAGGAACAGTATTCTGTTTGGTAGGGTCATTTTCTTCTTCTCTTGTTTGTGATAATAAGAGCTTGGAAACAAGACACTTTCAGCCACTGATTTTGGCTTCTCTCGTTAGGCTGCAATTTCTTCCCCCAGTACTTTAGGTGCAAAGGCTGAAATAGATCTGATTTGTTTACTATTTCAACCACGCAAGTTAGGAAATAAAAATGGCAAGCACCACACAATGACACGGACACACTTCCATGGCACACAGGTAATAAAGTCTAACCTGTTTGCTTTTTTTCAGTACCCAAGTGAAGGATTACTGTTAAGTATACTAGTAGTGCAACACAGCTAAGTTCATGTAACTACGAGAACCTTAAAGGGACATTGTCCACTTGACATCTAATCAATTTTTTTAAAAAGGAATTCAAACTAGTTTAAGGTACTATTCCAGTCCCGCATCTCCCCGCCAATTCTTGTGTTTTAAAAGTCACATTTTCACAGGTTTTTCTCTCCCCAGCTGCTTTGTGACTGGCTGAGACCTGTGGTTGCAGTGCTGTACTAGGACTCAGGAGAGCTTATGTTCATGTCCTGGCTCTGCCACAAACTGCCTGTGTGGTATTAGAAAAAAGTCGCTTTGTTTCCCCATCTGCAAAATGGGAACACCACTTCTTTTCTCCTGTCCTTTGTCTTGTCTAAGTAAGCCATACACTCCTCAGGGCAAGGACTATCTTAGTATGGATTTGTACTGTCCAGTAAAATGGGTCTATTTCTCAACTTGGGCTTCTGCATACTACTAGAAAATTCATTCGATGAAGTGAGCTGTAGCTCATGAAAGCTCATGCTCAGATAAATTGGTTAGTCTCTAAGGTGCCACAAGTACTCCTTTTCTTTTTACTAGAATACAATAATAGGTCACTATGGATCAACGGTTGCCAGTGTCCCTGCACAAAGAAAGCATTCTGGTGAGTGCTGTGAGGTTCTTGTTAATACCTTCCTGAAGATTTTGCTGAAATGGAAGATTTTCCTCCTTCACACATCTCTGCATTGTCTGGTTTACCTTCCTCCTGCCAGTGGCTGCTGAGTTCTTCCATGTGCACACCAATCACATCTCGGATTACCTGGGAAGAGATTGGTAAAAGGAAACTTGAAGCTAAAATAGACTAGATAATACAGTACCAGGAAAAAGATTAGGTCTGAGATGATGTTAAATGCACTAGATATTTGTATGGAAAAAAACATTTGTTTGCTGAAATAAAAACTCCAAAGTAACTTTACTAAAAAGCACCTTAAAGGGACACTATCAACATGTAGGTTGTTGGAATTTGCATGTACAAAACTCAGTATTAAAAGCAGCTGTGATAAATATATTCAGTAACTTGCAGCGAAAAAAGTTCTCTGTTTGCATCTGAAAACATTTCTCTGAAGTCTTTGCAACCCCAAATAGCTAAGGCACAAGAAACTGATACTGAAATTGACTAGTCTATTCAAATGAAGAAAAAAGAATAAACACCATGATGAGCACAAGATTTTTAAAGTTATTTCATTTTTAACAGTTTCAGCTGTCGGTATCGTAATTGGGGTAAGGAAAAATGCATTTTAAATACATATGGTTTTTAACCCTGCAGTTCCCCTCTAAGTAGTTTATGCAACTTTCAAATTGACATAGCTCAAACTAAAGGAGAGCCACAAAATGATATCAGGAAACACAGACAATCAACCAGAGGAGAAAATATACTTTAAACCATTAACATTTCTTTTTGAGTTTTATAAAATTGCTAACACATTTACTAACCCACATCTTCAGACTTGGTCAAAAAGTTTCTTTAAGATTTTTTTGCCTAGGTATTGTAGTTAAAACTGTTTTTACTAATCTGAATAGAGCACATTAGAGAGTGTACACCATGAAAAGATTAAGCATTCTAATGCCTGCAAGGGCTTGCACTCTCTACAAAAGCATTTGATGCTCACCTCAGTGTAAGATTTCTTTGTTATATGCACATTCTTAGCTCTGTACGACTGCCGCCGTCTTTTATAGTCCCGCATTTCTGCCAGGATTTCAAGATGAGACTTTGGACCTTTTTGACCATCATCTAATACAAATTGAAGGTGAAACAAGTGGTTAAGCAAACTAAAAACAAAATTTCTGAGGCAATACATCGGTACTTGAGAACACCTAATTGGGCTGTCTTAGAATGATGCTGCTTACAGGACTAAAGGCAAGTTTGTGCCAAGTTCTTTTAATAGATGTTTCTCTGGTATTTATTTATAGCATCTAACAGTGTCTAGGGAAGTTGGAGAGAAAACTGGAAGATATCTGCTTACCCAATGAAGACCAAAATCAACAACCAAAATAAAAGGCATTCAAGCAACCATACAAGATTATTACATGAACTCTGAGACACTGCAATAAGACCACTTATTTAGTGACTTGAAATAAGTGATTTAAAAAAAGAACACTCCTAAATACTATTTTACAAATCACATTTTCAAAACCCGTATTATTGAACTGCTGAAGTCTGGCAAACAGAGGGATCAATCCAGCAAATGTAAATGTCTATGGTCATGCAGATCCTTTTGCAGGATCGGGCTCCAGAAAGAAGGCATTTTTTCCTTGCATGCATATTGTACGTTTTACAGAATATAGTAATTGGAGGAGTCCTGATCTGTCTCACTAGTTTATATATTTAGCCAGAATTTTCTTTGTGCCAAAAGACTATCATGTGTCACTTATCACATTTCTATTGTTAGTATTCCATGCTGCTTTACTCTCTTATCAGCTTTCACAGCAGAAATCTTGCAAAATTTCACATTCACTTGTGAGCCAAAGAAGTGCAGGCCTGTTGCAGCAGAAATGAAGGATCCCTCCTCCTGCTGAGATGCAGGCAATAGATACAATGAGCGAAGAGCAGAAGAACTGTTTGGACAGGAAGGTGGCATAATTGAAGATGGAAAGGAGAAAGATACAATAGGCAACTACACATAGACCACCACATTACAGGACCTGAAGGTATCTTACCTGTGTCCTGAATTCTACTTTTTTTTTTAAAAAAAGAACTATAATACAAAAAGAGTATTTGCCAGCTCTTTTCCGGGCTAGTTTGCATAATTTTTGTCCTTTTCCTAGAATCCACAATTTTGTTTACATTTTATTAATTCAAACCTGAATAAATGTTCAACCAAATCCCTCTAACTGTAGAAATGTGACAACATTTGAAGATGACAAACACTGCCATTTTAATTGTAAAACTCACGAACTGGAATATTTCTCAAACCTTGGGCGACTTTAGCTGCCAAATCTACAAAGAGATCACTGTCATTTTCGGTGGCTTGGGATCTGGACCTCTGTTTCTTCGTCTCTTCCAGGACATAATCATAGATTGCAAGACGATCAGCTTGAGTCAGGTCACAGATGAAGCGTTTGTGGTTTTGGGGAACTTCAACAGGCAGTGAAGAATAGGCACCTAAAGCTTGTAAACAAACTGACATTATTACTTCTATAAAATGGGAATATTGATACACAAAGAAACTTGTGGGGAGGAGCAAGTGTACTGGCACTAGGAACTTGGACACTATTTACATATTTTTCACTTGTGCAAGACAGATTTCTTTAGCTTTACTGGATTCTGATAGCTTAAAAAGTACTTTAGTTGGCTTAATTTTAGGAAACCACTGACGTCTGCTTCATGAAATGATGACTCTGTAACAGACTGTCACCAAATGGCCTCTACACTTCTATTTCATTAGCCTTCCTCAAATACACACCTGGGGAGCCAAGAGTTTTGGTGTCTCCTGCAGGGACTATGAGGGCTATTTGAGGGCAAAGGGAGAGAATGCCGACAAAAAACATCTAGTCCACAATACGATTTCCTATATTATGTTATTAGTGACAGCCCATTAGCCTGCAAAAGAATGTTTTTGTACTGGTCCAATAGTACATATTTATTTTAAAATTTGTTTCCAAATTTCAACTGCAAACTAGTTAACAGCCAACATTCTATTGGCAATAACTAGAATCAAAGCCTCTGTTTGACCAAACAGATAATGCTCAACTGTCTGTTCTGAATGCTTTCAAAGACAATTCAGAATAGGGTGCCTTCTACACGCTCACCTTGCTAGTCGGTTTAAAAACCCTGAAGAGAAGTAATGTGCAACAAAAGCATTTACAATTGGCAAAACAGAGTTGCCAATCTCCTCCCAGTTATTAGTCTACACTTACTCCCTAGCTATACAGTTATCAAGATGTATTCATTACCTGCTAGCTAAAAAAAAACCCTGCTTCCACAATTTGTTAAAACTGTAGTCACGCTCCCTGTTTTATGGCAAAGATTTTATTTCTTTCAAACAGAATGGTCAAACCTCCAGTCACACTCTCTCCAACATACTGTAGCATTTCAAAGTGAATTTCTTGAAACAACAGAATATGGTACTTATGAAAGGCTATCACTTGCAGAAAGGACGTTGTATATCTTTTAGGTCTAGTCTACACTGTCAGGGGCATGTAGGTTACGTGTAACTACATGCTGCACTGAAAAACAGGCTGCGTTCACACTGTGGTGGTTAGATACACGTGGCAATGAAAGGCTCTGGCAGGGAGAAGCAATGGAAAAAGGCTCCAGCAGCGATGCCAGAGCCTTTCCTTGCAGCAGGAAAAGGCTCCCGTAGTGGGGTAATGCTGGAGTCGTTCTCCGCTGCCTCCCCACCGCTACAGCCCTTCCTTGCAGTGGAGAAAGACTCTGGCAGTGGAACACTACACTGCTTAAAATAGCAGTGTATACGTGAGAGACACTGCTCGGGCATATTGAGAGTGAGTAGAGTACACACCCTAAAGTTCAGGTGTGTCTTTACTCTACTTGACCAAGCAGTGCCTCACCATCTACACAGCTATTTATACCTGTGCTAGGTGGGCATGCAGTGTATGTACTCGACACATGCTGTAAATGGAGACAAAGCCTAAGTAAGGAGAACATTCATCTCCTTAATTCCCCTTCAGTCTCACCCCTGCTCTTGAAAGAAGAATCAAGGACATTTTTATTGAAAAATATTTCAAGAGCAGAAAGATCAGCTAGGTCCATTTCATTCAGGATGGGGTCATAGCACACAGCAAAGACTACCCTGTAAGAAGAGAAAAGCTAAAACTCTCTGTGTTCAGATGTGCTGATCCAGATGTGACAAAGATTAAGAACCCGTGAAATATGCCCTATTTTCTGTTACAATTATAACAACTTACTAGGAGTTCCACCTATTCAAATAAAAGTAGCTGTGTTTACCTGAAGGTCTGCTCAGCTATCACCCTCTTTTAAACAAGCCAAGGAAACTGAAGGCAAAATTTGTGTTAACAGATATTATGACTAAGGTTTTAAAATTCAGAAAATTAAATCTTCTGGTTCCTAAAGCAACCTTAATTTGACAATTATGCACCATAAAACTTCACATTTCTTGATGACTGTGTATTAAAAACCTGGACTACAACTTTGCGTTAGTGGAGAGTTTTAGAGAAAAGAGTAAGTGTTTACCAAGTAAAACCTGATAATAAATTAACAAGTTATTAGGTGAATGTGGACAGTTTGGACAACTTTGGTTCTTTCTTCAGATTGCTTCTAAAAAGTGCAAGAACACAATGTTAAAATAGGATGGTGAGATATAACTATGACACCTAGTGGCCCATAGATGTATTTTTGCAATACAGAACATGGTGCACATTTTGGTATTCATTTATTTTCTTTTAAAGTTGTCAAGTGCATCTAGGATCCACTGATCTAACCTGAACTTTAACAACCTGGGAACCCCATTCAGTAAAACGTCAAGGCTCGTGAACCCCCTCCTAAAAATGAGCATTTCCAGGGACTTTCTCCTTTACCCGAGTATAAATGATAAAAGCAGTGATCTTGGAAACATAAAATATGTTTTATGACATGCTTATTACACACTATTTATTATTATGAAAACGGCAACACTCTTCCAAGATCTCACTTTCATAGCTTGTATCACTTTGAATAAGCCTGTTATAAGACAAGGCTCCTATGTTTCATCAAGGAGTATCAGATGTGAAACAGCATGAAAGTATTTAAGAAGCCAACTCAAATCGTTGCTCCTACACAATCATTCAGGTCTTGAACAGTCCAGGCAAAAACAAACAAAGCTTAAACCTTTTCTTCATAATAATTTTAAAAACAATACTAGCTGCCTATTTAATTTTAAGAACAGCAGAAAATATCCATCTCCCTTTCCATTTCTTATAAGAAGTCTTGAAGTTTAAATCTCCTCAGTGTGATAGATACGCTTGCTTTGATCTGCTTAGCTCTTGGAAGCCCAGGGGCTCCGGGCTGCTGGCCCCATGCTGTCCAGGGTCCCTAGAGACAACTCTGTCTGCCATTAGGGAATTTTTTCCCCACAACCCCCCTTTAACATTTCACGAACCCCAGTTTGGGAACCACTGGGTTAGATTAAGATTTGAAATTAACATTACTACAGTTTTGTTAAACCATGGGGAACCCATCTTCCAAATATGCCATCAATCTTATGAACATTTCCAGGTGCCTCCTTTCCAAAGAGCCCATTCTACGGGTTTCCATTCTATACTAGAGAAAGAAAAACAGAGCAGAAAAGTCTTCCAGTCAGCGCTGCTGCATTCGGCTGCTGAGTTAGCAAGTCAGAAAGGGAGAATGAGCATACACCTTTTTCCCTTTGTACACTAGGACGGCCAATTTTGGTTGGATGTATTCCTGGACGTTTTATCACGTGACAGTCTTTAAAGACTAATCTTTAATTTCTGGAGACTCCAGGACAATCCTGGAGGGTTGGCAACCCTAATTTGTGCACATATCTGTATTTTAAAATAACTGAGTCAGTAGCTTAATGCAACTTTATACAGGTGCCACAATCCCTCCCACAGCGCACACTGTAGCTCTACTGCCATCTGTACAAGCAGGCACAGTTTGTCAAGGGTCTGTCTTGATTTCATCTTTCATTCTCTTGAGAAATCTATGTCTGTCCTTTCCTGGGCTCCAGCCTGTTTTGTGTGTTCTCTGCTGATCAGTGAAAAACAGGAAGTAGTGACTTAAATGTATGGGTGGACACAATGTCCATCCTATCTACAGGGGAGCAGGCCCCTCTGACTAAATCACTCTAACTCCTCTTTGGAAAGTTTGCAATAATCCACTGTAAAAATGGAAATTGAAGGTTCATGTATTGTGGGGCAACGAAAGACAACTACATATCACATGCCCAATAAAACAAATGTTAGTTTGGGAATTCAGAGGAGGAAGTAAAAGCAAAAGGGAAGGTTTCTTGTCCAGGAAAAGGATTCCCAGCAGTTGGAGTGGGGAGCAGTGCCAGGTTCAGCCTGAGGGGTTCTGGAAGGCAGAAGAGGGGACAGCTCAGAGAGCTGGGCCAGAGGAGGTCAGAAGGGGAAAGATTTTAAGTAGTGGGATTGTGGGACTGGCATTAAAGGAACATCATGAGCTTTTCAGGGCTAGATTTCCAGTCCTGAAGATAGCTCTTGAGTTGAACATGCAGGACTTGAACCCTCCCCAGATCCCAAGTGAGGAAGGAGAACACAGCTGTGGGGACCAGAATTAGTAAGGGAGCAGATGAATATTGTATGACAGTGAACACACAAATGAGATCAAGGGAGACTGAGAAAGAGGTGGCTTGAGTGATCATGAATGGGAGGAGAGATGGCCCACACTACCGAAAAACTGGAGAACCCCTGGCTTAATCTGTGTATTCCACTTACCTTCACTGTAACCTCCACCTTCTTTAGCACTTAAAGCTTTAGCTTGTTTAATAATGTGAAACTGTAGATCCTTGTCTGAAAAAAAGGAAAAAAATTTTACAAAGTTCCTGTACCTGTGTACTAGTCCATCCTGAGGTATGTGCTAGATCTGTGCTCTTAGCTGGCGAGGTTTAACGGACAGGTAGGCAGTGGTTATTGTACAGAGAGAATAATAGTCCTCATCCTGAATTAATGATGTTCAGCAAAAGGCCATCAGACACTCAGGAATTCTTTGACTGTAATGGAAAAATTTTAACCAAATATATTCTGGCTTTTTAAAAGTTTGTTCTTACATCCATTCCACATTATTTAGTCCAGAAAACCAAACCACAACCAGTTAATAAGATTTATATTTATTCTACAATTACATGTAAATGATATCAAGTTACTCTTCTGGTCCTGCTACTGTGTCCTGCCTACTGTGTGTGTGTTTTTCAGGTTCTAACCTCCTCCGAACATAGCCTCACTCTGTGTGTCTTGCTTTATTATTATTACTGTGCTGAACAGATTTTTCAAACACTTGATATAAATATCTGTTAATTGTAACTCTGCCATTTAAAGGGGGACAAGTAACTGAAGATCACATTTTTATCTACCTTAAAAGGGCCTTATAATCTTGGTGGGAATGACCTCTAAATTCCAGAGCAAGATTAATTTGGAAACAAGTACAGCAATGCACTGCAGACACATTAAAGATAATCTTCCCTTACCCAATCAAGAACCATCCCACACTAATGTTTCCACTAGTTAATGTAGAACTGCAATGAAAACACAGGTCTCTCCTCAGAAGCTCTACTTCAGCAGCTAAACGCTATTGTTAGAGCTGGGTCAAACTGCTGAGGTGGGAGATGACATACAGTATACATGTGATCTACTCACATTACAGGTGAGTCCGGTGCACAAACAAGAAAATAAAAAAGCAAAGGGATCTTGTAAGCTGTGTTAGAAATATGAAAACGAAAAAAAAAAACCACAAAAAAAACCCAATCTGCCACAAATATGCTGATAAATAACTAGGAATTAAATTATAATATCTTCTTCGAACTTTGAAAATGAGGAGGAAAAACACCCTCTGACTAGCACAGAGTAATAAAAAAGGTGTGCTGCTCAGCTTTGCAGAATGAAGGTAAAGTGCCACAAGCCAAATTTATTTTTAAAAGATCTAGATGATGAGAATAAGAAAGTTTCTCTCACATTGGAGCAACTGAGGTAACATTCGCAAAAAGAAAAGGAGTACTAGTGGCACCTTAGAGACTAACCAATTTATTTGAGCATAAGCTTTCATGAGCTACAGCTCAGTTCATCGGGCCTTTTCTTTTTGCGAATACAGACTAACGCGGCTGCTACTCTGAAACCTGAGGTAACATTGTCACCTGAAGTGTCTGCATTCCACTGTACAACCATTACCAAATTCATACTTACCCATAGTAATGGTGGGTATCTTTGCTTTCTCGTAGTAAAATGCAGAGTCATACATTTCAGCCTACAAACCAAAAGACATTAATTATACCATTCCCAAGTTTATAGCTAAGGTCTAGTCTACACTGGCAATGCTAAAGCGCTGCCGTGGCAGCGCTTTAATGTGGCTTGTGTGATCACAGCAGAGAGCTCTCCCAGGGCTCTAAAAAAACCACCTCAACGAAAGGCATAGCTACCAGCCCTGTTTACACTGTCGCTTTACAGCACTGAAACTTGCTGCGCTCAGGGGGGTGTTTTTTCAAACCCCTGAGCGAGAAAGTTGCAGTGTTGTAAATTGCCAGTGTACACGAGCCCTAAGATTCAAGCATCTCTGCCCAGAACCGCCAGGGCTCCCCAATTCTGTAGTCTGATAAACCATGGCCTTCACATCCAGGCAGAGTCTCACTGGACTTATGCAGGTGCACGGGCCACCTGCACGGATCCACCTGCAGCATCAGGGCCTTCCTTTATATGATTTCTCTGGGCCTAGAGTATAAACAATAGATTTATCTGAACCAATCCAGACCTCTTAAAACTGCCAAACTATTTCCTCTCAGCAAAACCTGACCAAGGGATTCCTGCCCTAAGAAAAAACCAACCAGTCCGCCCAGAGCTGAAGGTGGCTACCTGCTCTTCTCTGGAGTACTCCAGCCTCCTCAGCCGACAGGCCACCATGTGCTTAGCCAGAGAGGCTCTGGGCATCTGGTGATTGGCGTCGTAGGGGCAAACGGCTCTCTCCTCCTGCCAGAGGCAACACACGGTCAGCACCGACCAGGGGCAAAGGGGGTGGGTACCCCCTCAGTTTGGAGCTGGGGGGAAGGAGGTATTGGAGGTGGGGCGCTCCATCCGTGCGGGCAGGGGTGGAGCTGGGGGTGAGGGGGTATCGGGGCGGGGGGCGCAGCGCTCGGAGATGAGGGCATGTAGGGGGCAGGGGGTGCAGTGCAGGTGGGGGCAGACCTGGGAGGTAAGCGGGTGTAGGAGGCGGGGGGGGGGGTAAGGAAGTGTTGGGAGGTGCAGCGTGGGTGGGGGCAGACCGGGGGGTGGTGGGGAAGCGGGCACAGTGCGGGCAGGGCTGTAGCTGCGGCTGCTGGGACGCAGTGGGGGCGGGGAGCTGCCCCGGGCGCGGACGGGGCCAGCCGGGCCGACACACGCCGAGGCGAGCGAGCCCGGCCCGCGGCGCTGGGAGAGATTCTTGCCTGATCTCCAAACCACACCGCGCAGGGAGCGGCCATCTCCGCTCCGAGCAGCCAGGCCTCAAACCCTGTTTTCGAAACAAAGGGACCTGGCGGCGGCCGCCATGTTTACTGGGGGCAACCAAGCGGTCGCTGGGGCGGCGGGGGAATGGCTTCCATTTACCTCAGGGCAATCGGGCTTCACGGGTATTGTAAATAATGGGAGTGGCGGCCATCTTTAGTGAGGGCAACCCGATTGCCCGGGATCCCCGCTGTTGCTTTCGGTAGCTGAAAGAGACGAGGCGCCCCGTGTGGAGCCCGGCGCAGGCTTCAGCCCTTGGTGGTTTGAATGACATTTCACTGGCACGGAAGGCCCCGCTGCAGAAAGTGCAAATGTCAACAAATGAAACGAGATGCAGGGTGTTAACGGAGCCAGGCCTCGCGCAATACACTGGTCATTTGCGAACAGGCAGCTCCATGGCCAGCCCCACACGGGGCCTCCCCTGTCGCAGCGCAGCCCTCCAGCCCCATAGAGCGGACACGTGTGTAGAGAGCAGCCGCCGGCAGGGCCCTGCCGCAGAAAAGAGCCATAGAGAGGGAGGCTCAGCGAGGGCAGCCCCTACTGGCGTGGCGGGTTACGGCGGCTCGGCCGGACACCGGGGTTCGCGTCAGCTGCCCGGCTCGGTGCGGTGACCCCGCTTCGCGCCGCGCGCGTGACCGACTCGGTGTCCCCGCAGGGCCCGCGCAATGGGGGCCGGGCGCCCCGTGAGGCGCAGACCGCCTGGCACCGAGACAAGGGGGGCGAGGCAACGGCTCTTAGTGGCCCAACGGCGGGAGAGACTTTCCAGCCCCACCCAGCTCTTCTGCAGCATGTCTGGCTCCTGGGCCAATAGGAGACGTTGTCTCGTCCTCGCGCCCCCCGTCTCTGTTGTGACGCGCTCGGAGCGGTGCGGGTCTGGCGGCAGCCGCGGCAATATGCAGATGAGGCACGGCCTCATTTGCATAACACCCGGTTACGGAGAGCTCCTGAGGACCGAAAGGCGCGTTGCCGCCTGAGTCAGCCCCGCCCCCGGCGCTCGCGGAGAGCGAATGAGCCCAACGCCCCTGCCGTGTGCGGCGCCTGCCTGCCTGGGGGGCGGGGCGTGAGCAGCCCCCGAGAAGGAAAGCGGGGGAGGAACCGGTGCCCGGACTGTCGCCGCGCCCCCACTCGGCCTCCTCCCCCCCGAAGCTCCCACTCGCCTCCCGCCCGCCGCTCACGCCCCTCCCCCGCGGGACCCGCACCCGTCGCTCACACATCGCCCCCTCAGCACCGGGGGGGGGGGGGGCGTTGCGGGAGGGAGCGAAGAGGCGCGTGTGGCGGGCAGAGGAGCGGCGCGGGGGAAGAGGGGGCGCGGGGGGGGCGCTCCTCGGGCGGCTGCGTCGCATCCGGGCCTCTGGTAGCCGCCGGCCGGGGCCCCTGTCCCTCGGGGGCAGCTGTGGGCTGACCTCGGGCACTCCGCCGAGCGGCAGGGAGACCACCCGGAGAGCGGCGTCATCTCCCGCCGAGCTAGTGCCGGGGCAGGCGGATCAGCAGCCCCCAAGCGGGGAGGGGAGGCTGCCGGAGGCTGCCGGAGGCGCAGCAGGGAAAGAAGCAGCGGGGCCGGGGCGCCGGGGCGGGGGAACGCGGGCAGGAGCAGGTCCCCAGTCCCCCCGCAGGGGCAGGGGCAGTAAAAGAGCAGGACCTGGGAAAAGCCCCTTAGCCTTTGAGAAGACAAGTCCTCTGCTTAAGGGCTATGTCCAGAGTTTCCAAACCTGAGCACCCAACGTTGGACTCCTAAATCCGTAACTGGGCACCTAAACAGCAGTGCCCTGACCTTCAAAGCTACTGAGTACTTGCAGGTCCCCTTCGCTTTAAGGGGACTGGGATTACTCAGCATTTAATAAGGGCATGTCTACACTACGAAATTAGGTCAAATTTAGAGAAGTCGGTTTTGTAGAAAGCGGTTTTATACAGTTGATGGTGTGTGTCCCCACACACGTGCTCTAAGTGCATGTAGTCGGCGGAGTGTGTCCACAGTACCGAGGCAACCGGCGGCTTCTGGAGCGTTGCACTGTGGGTGGCTATCCCACAGTTCCCGCAGTCTCCGCCGCCTATCTGAATTCTGGGTAAAAATCCCAGTGCCTGATGGGGCTAAAACATTGTCGTGGGTGGTTCTGGGTACATATTGTCAGGCCCCCGTTCCCTCCCTCTCTCCCTCCCTCCGTGAAAGCAAGGGCAGACAATCGTGTTGCGCCTTTTTTCTTGAGTTACCTGTGCAGACGCGATACCACGGCAAGCATGGAGCCCACTCAGCTAACCGTCACCGTATGTCTCCTGGGTGCTGGCAGACGTGGGACTGCATTGCTACACAGCAGCAGTTAATTGCCTTTTGGCAGCAGACAGTGCAGTATAACTGGTAGCCCTCATCGATGTAGTCCTGGCTGCTCTTTTAATCGGGCGCCTGGGCAAACATGGGAGTGACTCAGCCAGGTCATTTCCCTTTTAAGTTTCGTCTCGTGGAAATTCAGTCCTACTGGCAGTGCACTGTCTTTTAATCTCCAGCCAGCAGAAGATGATGGCTAGTCGTCATACTGCACCGTCTTCTGCTGAGCACCCAGGAGATGATAACAGCTAGTGGTCGTATTGCACAGTCTGCTGCCAGAAAGATTTATAAAGCTAGATGAAGTGGCTCAAAACAAGAAATAGACCAGATTTGTTTTGTATTCATTTTCTCCTCCTTCCCTCTGTGAAATCAATGGCCTGCCAAACCCAGTTTTGAGTTCTATCCTTGAGGGGGCCATTCAGTTTCTCGCAAAGCCATCCCCTTTGTTGATTTTAATTCCCTGTAAGCTAACCCTGTAAGCCATGTCGTCAGTCGCCCCTCCCTCCGTCAGGGCAACGGCAGACAATCGTTCCGCGCCTTTTTTCTGTGTGGACGCCATACCATGGCAAGCATGGAGCCCATTCAGATCACTTTGGCAATTAGGAGCACATTAAACACCATGCGCATTATCCAGCAGTATATGCAGCACCAGAACCTGGCAAAGCGATACTGAGCGAGTAGGCGACGTCAGCGCAGTAACGTGAGTGATGAGGACATGGACACAGACTTCTCTCAAAGCAGGGGCCCTGGCAATGTGGGCATCATGGTGCTAATGGGCCAGGTTCATGCAGTGGAACGCCGATTCTGGGTTTGGGAAACAAGCACAGACTGGTGGGACCGCATAGTGTTGCAGGTCTAGGATGATTCCCAGTGGTTGCGAAACTTTTGCATGCGTAAGGGCACTTTCATGGAACTTTGTGACTTGCTTTCCCCTTTTCTGAGGCGCAAGAATACCAAGATGAGAGCAGCCCTCACAGTTGAGATATGAGTGGCGATAGCCCTGTGGAAGCTTGCAACGCCAGACAGCTACCGGTCAGTCGGGAATCAATTTGGAGTGGGCAAATCTACTGTGGGGGCTGCTGTGATGCAAGTAGCCAACGCAATCAAAGATCTGCTGATATCAAGGGTAGTGACCCTGGGAAATGTGCAGGTCATAGTGGATGGATTTGCTGCGATGGGATTCCCTAACTGTGGTGGGGCCATAGATGGAACCCATATCCCTATCTTGGCACCGGAGCACCAAGCTGGCGAGTACATAAACCGCAAGGGGTATTTTTCAATAGTGCTGCAAGCACTGGTGGATCACAAGGGACGTTTCACCAACATCAACGTGGGATGGCCGGGAAAAGGACATGACGCTCGCATCTTCAGGAACTCTGGTCTGTTTCAAAAGCTGCAAGAAGGGACTTTATTCCCAGACCAGAAAATAACCGTTACGGACGTTGAAATGCCTATAGTTATCCTTGGGGACCCAGCCTACCCCTTAATGCCATGGCTCATGAAGCCGTACACAGGCAGCCTGGACAGTATTCAGGAGCTGTTCAACTACAGGCTGAGCAAGTGCAGAATGGTGGTAGAATGTGCCTTTGGATGTTTAAAAGCACGCTGGTGCAGTTTACTGACTCAGTTAGACCTCAGCGAAACCAATATTCCCAGTGTTATTACTGCTTGTTGTGCGCTCCATAATATCTGTGAGAGTAAGGGGGAGATGTTTATGGCGGGGTGGGAGGTTGAGGCAAATCGCCTGGCTGCTGGTTTCGCACAGCCAGACACCAGGGCAGATAGAAGAGCACAGGAGGGCGCGGTGCGCATCAGAGAAGCTTTGAAAACCAGTTTCATGACTGGACAGGCTACGGTGTGAAAGTTCTGTTTGTTTCTCCATGATGAAACCTCCCCGCCCCTTGGTTCACTCTACTTCCCTGTAAGCTAACCACCCTCCCCTCCTCCCTTTGATCACCGCTGTCAGAGGCAATAAAGTCGTTGTTGCTTCACATTCATGCATTCTTTATTCATTCATCACACAAATAGGGGGATAACTACCGAGGTAGCCCAGGTGGGGTGGTGGAGGAGGGAAGGACAAGGCCACACAGCACTTTAAAAGTTTTAAACTTTAAAACTTATTGAATGAAAACCTTCTGTTGCTTGGGCAATGCTCTGGGGTGGAGTGGCCGGGTGGCCGGAGGCCCCCCCATCACGTTCTTGGGCATCTGGGTGAAGGGCTATGGAACTTGGGGAGGAGGGCGGTTGGTTACACAAGGGATGTAGCCGCGGTTTGTGCTCCAGCTGCCTTTCCTGCAGCTCAACCATACGCTGGAGCATATTGGTTTGATCCTCCAGCAGCCTCAGCATTGAATCCTGCCTCCTCTCATCACGGTGCCGCCACATTTGAGCTTCAGCCCTCTCTTCAGCCCGCCACCTCTCCTCCCGGTCATATTGTGCTTTCCTGCACTCTGACATTGTCTGCCTCCATGCAGTCGTCTGTGCTATCTCAGTGTGGGAGGACACCATGAGCTCAGAGAACATTTCATCATGGGTGCGTTTTTTTCGCCTTCTAATCTTCACTAGCCTCTGGGAAGGAGAAGATCCTGTGATCATTGAAGCACATGCAGCTGGTGGAGAAAAAAAAAAGAGGCAGTGGTATTTAAAAAGACACATTTTCTAGAACAATGGCTACACTCTTTCATGGTAAACCTTGCTGTTAACATTACATACACAGCACATGTGCTTTCGTTCCAAGGTCGCATTTTGCCTCCCCCCACCACGTGGCTATCCCCTCTCCCTCCCCCCTCCCCATGTCTAACAGCGGGGAACATTTCTGTTCAGCCACAGGCAAACAGCCCAGCAGGAACGGGCACCTCTGAATGTCCCCTTAAGAAAAGTACCCTTTTTCAACCAGGTGACCATGAATGATATCACTCTCCTGAGGATAACACAGAGAGATAAAGAATGGATGTTGTTTGAATACCAGCAAACAGACACTGCAATGCTTTGTCCTACAATGATTCCCGAGCATGTGCTACTGGCCTGGTGTGGTAAAGTGTCCTACCATGGTGGGTGGAATAAGGCTGCCCTCCCCAGAAACCTTTTGCAAAGGCTTTGGGAGTACTTCCAGGAGAGCCGCAAATGCCAGGGCAAATTAATCATTAAACATGCTTGCTTTTAAACCATGTATAGTATTTTAAAAGGTACACTCACCAGAGGTCCCTTCTCCATCTGGTGGGTCTGGGAGGCAGCCTTGGGTGGGTTCGGAGGGGACTGCCTCCAGGTCCAGGGTGAGAAACAGTACCTGGCTGTCGGGAAAACCGGTTTCTCGGCTTGCTTGCTGTGAGCTATCTACAACTTCATCATCATCATCTTCCTCATCCCCAAAACCTGCTTCTGTGTTGCCTCCATCTCCATTGAAGGAGTCAAACAACACGGCTGGGGTAGTGGTGGCTGAACCCCCTAAAATGGCATGCGGCTCATCATAAAAGCAGTATGTTTGGGGCTCTGACCCGGAGTGGCCGTTTGCCTCTCTGGTTTTCTGGTAGGCTTGCTTCAGCTCCTTAAGTTTCACGCAGCATTGCTTCAGGTCCCTGTTATGGCCTCTGTCCTTCATTCCCTGGGAGGTTTTGACAAACGTTTTGGCATTTCGAAAACTGGAACGGAGTTCTGATAGCACGGATTCCTCTCCCGATACAGCGATCAGATCCCGTACCTCCTGTTTGGTCCATGCTGGAGCTCTTTTGCGATTCTGGGACTCCATCATGGTCACCTCTGCTGATGAGCTCTGCATGGTCACCTCTGCTGATGAGCTCTGGCCAGCGTGACAAGCTGTAGGTGATCATGGAAACAGGAAATTAAAATTCAAAAGTTCGCAGGCCTTTTCCTGTCTACCTGGCCAGTGCATCTGAGTTGAGAGTGCTGTCCAGAGCGGTCACAATAGAGCACTCTGGGAGAGCTCCCAGAGGCCAATACCATCTAATTGCGTCCACAGTACCCCAAATTCGACCCGGCAAGGCCGATTTAAGCGCTAATCCACTTGTCAGAGGTGGATTAAGGAAATCGATTTTAAGAGCCCTTTAAGTAAAAAAAAAGGGTTTCATCGTGTGGACGGGTGCAGGTTTACATCGATTTAACGCTGCTAAATTCGACCTAAACTCCTAGTGTAGACCAGGGCTAAGAAAAATCAGGTTACTTCTGTTTTGGTGCCTAATTTAGGAGCTTAACCTAGGCACCAGGGATTGGAAATTTTGACCTGTAGATCTACTCCTGCACCACTGAATTCAGTAGGCCTTTTACACTGATTTACATACACGTTGGAGTGGGTCCAATTATACCTAGGGAGCCGGTCCCCAGCACAGGGAGCCTGAAGAGAACTATACACCAGGGATGAGGGCCACAGTGAACATGTTCATGGGAGGAGTTTCACATATGGACATTGGCCAGAATACCTACCTGTGTACCAGCAGTCAGGGACATCCTGTAGTCCGCTCATACAGGTGCAAAAGCAGTAAAGCAAAAGAAATGAACAGCTAATGCAGTTATACTCCCACCAGGCAACTCCCAGGACACAGAGACAGAGCCAAACCCAAGTCCATTTACGAATATCTCCCAGAGAGGTATGGATTTGAAGACATAGGGGACAGGAATAGCTCTGTTGCCTTCTACTGGACAGTCCCAAAGGGCCTAGCAAGGAATTACTGTGTACTTTCTATAACCTTAGCAGTTGATCCCTAACTGCCAGTCCTAGCAAATAATTTACTGCTAGATGTGTCTTTGTGTGTTGGGAACCCACCAAGGCCTAGAGTTAGTACAGCCTTGTGTTGGGAGGAGCCAAGTCCTATTCATATCTCACTCACTGGCACTGTGGAATCTTGAGCAAATCAATTAACATCTCTGGGTCTCAGTTTCCCCATCTGTAAAATTAGCTTACTATGACCCTTACCCAGCTGTGAAAAGCAATTTAATACCTTGAGATGAAATTAGCTATAAAAGTATGAAGTATTATTATTATTTATTACACATTGAGTCTAAAAGGAAGGACACCTTGGAGGCATCAGGCCTGCCATTCCTGTGTCTTCTGGATGCACATTCATAAAACAACATCCCTGCTGCTGCCACAGGGAAATATGCAGTGTCACCTCATTTGCACGAAGATATTCTGACACACACAATAAAGTATATTAGTAGAGAAGAGAAATCAGTGTTGGGGAAAGGGCATGAAGCCAGCTCTGGGGTGTACATTTGCAAGTGCAAAGAACAGCAGGAGGGATGATACAGAGGAAATATCACTCTTAAGAGAGAAGGATGGGAGTCGTTTTAGAAACAAAACTAAGCCACGGGTTGTGTGGCTACTCCATGCAGTTAGAAGACTAGGGCCTGGCCTACACTACACAACTAAGTTGACCTATGTTAGGTCAACATACAGCCACCTCAGTAACTACTGCATTTTTTCATGTCCACACTACTGTCCTGTCCTCACCAGGAGCACTTCCACCAACTTATGTGGGGTGGTGCGGGGGGCTGACAGCCCAGCCTGTCAGCTCCATGCAGAGCTCCCAGCTGAGAGCTCAGCTACCTAGAGCTAACAGCTCAGGCTCTCAGTGTTTGGCAATCCGGCGCCCAGCCGGTGCTGACAGGCAATGTAAGTAATGCAATGTCTACACAGAAACTGTGCCAATCGAACTATATGGACCTAAGCGCTATGCCTCTTGTGGAGGTTGAATTATTACATTAGTATAGTAGGGGACTTACATCGGTGGGAGCAATCCCGTAGTGTAGACACTTACAGAGTTAGGTTGACTGCTGCCTTTTAAGCTGTAGTGTACATCTGGCCAAGGAGTTAGTGTTTCTTTGGTATTTTGATTAATTGATTAGATGGGGCTTGTAGGACTCCTGGTCTGGAGTATCATGAGGAGTAGGAAGGCACGATGGATGTAAGTAGGAATTAGTTATTGGAAAAACTGCTGTAAAATCAAGTAAAACAAGACATTACAGACATGCTCAGTCAGCTCACACCCAGTTCCAGAGCACTCTGTGCTCTGACCTGCTGTTCTGGATGGGGCCCGAGGTGCCTAGAGTAGCCCTCACTGAAAATGCCAAGATCAGGGCAGGCTCCGAAAAGGAGAGCAGAGTCTCCGAAAACTGGAGGTTAATACTGTAGTTAGATTTCCCAACCAGTCACAAAATGTGCTCCTGGTCCCCCACGCTGGTTGTCAAGAAGCTGAAAAAAGAAACCACACAGTCCCCTTTATTGTATTCCAGTTCTCTGGCTCCCAATCAGCACCCAGGTCCAGTACAGTGCAAAGTTATTTATAACTCTGCTCACTATATAAAATGTTCTTCTGATCCGCAAAGGGCCAGCCATGTTACCAGATCAATATTAGTTTGGATCTGACCCAAAATATCATGCTGCCAGCCAATCTTTTAGTATTTAAAAACTAAAGGTTTTATTAGAAAAGAAAAGAACAAGATGAGAGTTGTTAAATGGTTAAAACAGTCACATACATATGACTTCAGAGTCCATATGTCAGATTCTTAGCAGCATTAGTGAGTTTGTTGGCTTGCATGGGCGGTGGGTGGAGCCTCCTTCTGGGGAGACTAGCCCCCGGCTCTGCCCCTTCTGCCCACGCCCTCCCCACAGCTGGAGCCCCGAGACCCCCTGCCCCCCATCCCTCCCCGCAGCTGGACCCACAAACCCCTCCCGCCCTGCCCGGAGAGGTGCCCCCATCCCCAGCTGCAGGAGTCCCAGGCTGGCCGAAGCCCCGAGCCTCCCCGCTCCACCCAGAGAAGCCCCGGCCAGGCTGGCTGAAGCCACAAGCCAAACCTCCTCCCGCCTGGAGGAACCCAGGGCTGGCCACAGCCACGCCATGCCTCCCTTGCCCAGACCCAACTCACCCACCGCCCAGGGGTAAAGCGACTGTTAGAAGATGCTTTTGATATGCCCCATGCATACCGCCTCCTCAGTTGCCCCGGAACCTGCATGGGGCATAATAAAGCAAAAACTTTGCCACCAAACCCCGCAACCAGGGGTCTGGTGGCCATGGCAGTGCCAGGGGAAGCAGAGCTTTCCCGGCCTATTATATCGGCTGCCCATACTGCCTTGTAGAGTCCCCCTGGAACACATCCACAGCTTGGATGGGTCTGTCAGTCCTTTGTTCCATGCTTCAGTTTGTAGAGAAGTTGCTCCAGAGATAAGAAGCAGGACTGAAGACAAAATGGAGAAGATGCAGCTGCCTTTTTCTATCCTTTGCCATGTGGCGTGTACTTCCTTTGTCCTAAACACAAACCTACAACACATGGCATGGAAAAGCCTTAGAGTCCCCTGTCCACAGGCATGTCCCTACATGTCCTGCTGACTCATAGGTGTAACCCCTACCTTCTCTCAGTGGATTCATTGTACAGCTGATTGCCTTTGACAGGCCATCTAGCAGGCTGGCTGGTGCTGATGACAAACTTTCTGGGGGTGTCAGAAACACAGCATAGGTTTCATATACAAATATACCTCTCATATTTACAACTCACAATTCAAAGATGATACATACATATAAACATGATTATCATATTTAGCCAATCATAACTTTTCCACTGACATCTTACATGGTATATCTTAAATAAGATTCCATGCAAATGTATTATACCGGTATCAGTAATATTATAAATGGTCAGTCATATTCCATACAGCATCACACTGGATCCTTAAGGTCTGGGCTCACTTGAGGATTGGCAGGGCCCCAAGCAACTGCAGACCTCAATAAATGAGAGGCCTGACTGTGGAGCTCCCCAAAGCCTCTCTTTCCAGTTTTGCTGGGGAGAGGGAGGTTGGTAGCAGTTTTCTTCCACGGGGGACAATGAGTGCCCCTGCAGACCCATTGCCAGGAAGGAGTTTAGAAGGGAATTTCTCCCACTCTGTGGGGTGGGACAAACTGATACCGGTGGCAGGGATTTTCCTCCCAAAGCAGCAGATGGGGACAACCTACATTTGTTTTGTGGAGTATCTGCTGTAGCTCTTGGGCCTCAAATGGGCACTTGCTTTGCCTAAGTCCAGCTCTAATTGAATTTGATTTCTGATTGCAGACCCTCACTCCTTGGCCCACTGCAGAATGGCAGTGCTGTGCAGGGAGTGGGAAGCTGAAGCCCCAGGATGACAATAAATACTTTGCTTTGAAGAGAATCCTGTCCAGTTCTCTCTGGGCAGATGGCTGGGAACTGTGAAATTCTCCCTGCAGCGAAGAGGATATCAAGTGATCAGTTGTGGAGGGCCCATGAGGACTCTGGCAAGGCCAAAGGATTCTGGAACTGGGAGCTAGGGAAGACCAACTGCCCTAGAGAACGAATTGACCACGACCGACATCCGTGCTTGCTGGCTGTTGCCCTCTCTGATAAAGGCTCAGATGACTAACAGAAAAAGTCAATTTAACATGGAAAAAAGAGTGACAGATGCAGCTGGCAGAGTGATTCTTGTACATCTGCTTTGGTTAATAGACTAGAACCTCTACTCCTTGCGCAGCGAACCTGAGTCCCAGCTAGGATTTCAGACCTCTGAGCGGAGATTTCCTGGCTCTAGCTAAGGTTGCCAGGGGATCTTTGTCTCAGCCTGTAACATGATATGTACTGTGGAAAACACTTTACTTTGCAGAAGAAAATGTAGCATGTCTGTGTAGCCATCCTGTGGAGTGATGGCAGGGGGTGACACATACACATTTTCAGAAGGGTAAAGAGTAGCGCTGATTAGACATTTTCTGATGGAAGAAGGAAAGGAGAGGCTTTAAGAGTGTGTGTGTGTTGTATTTGGGTGAGTGGGCAGGCCGGCACATGGAAGTGAAGGGAATTCGTTTTATTGCGCCATTCTCTCAAACAGAGCTCTTCTGCCAAGATCAGCTTCTGTGCAAGCCTGGGGGTGGGAGGGGGTGGGGTGGGGGAATCTGTGAAGGCCTCCTTGAGTAACCTAGTTTTATTTAAAGGTGTATTTGTTTTGTTTGTTCCATGTAGCAACTTAATGCCCACTATCTTGGAGGAGATTGTCTGCTTGCTGTGGCTTCCCTGGCCCCGGTTGGCTCAGGGCCTTTTCCATGGGAGGTTTTTCTTACCCTTTTATGGGACTAATGTCTTTACAGTCTGTGCAGTGTAGAGTGAAAATAGGCAAAGCCCCCACTAATGTGTGCCACTGCAGCAATTGCTTAGTTGCAACTCGTTGTCCTGCCATGAAGTCAATTGGGTCTGTGCTTGGAACACAGCATTTTTACAGCACTTGGAAGTATTCTGGAAAATCAGGGCCTACGTATTTCAATTTGGGCACCCCAAATTAGTGAACACTTGTGACGATTTTGAACTGGATCTCTTAGTGGCTCAAGCTCTAGGTTCAGGAGGGGCATGTGCTCCAGGGGCTATTAACCCGCCTGCTCCCGTTTCCTCAGCCTGGCTCTTCCCCTCTGTTCTTATCCCACCTCCCAGCCTCCTATTGCTTCCAGCCTAGCCCTTTGTCCAGGGCCACTGCTAGGGGCAGATTCCTAATTGGCCACTGCCTTTTGGGAGGGGAGTCAGGGCGGGGTCACCAAAAACATTTTCTGCCCTGGTCGGCAAAAAGGCTAGGGGTGCTCCTGCCTGCGTCCCTCCCTTTCCCTCTCTGCTCCTCAGTTCTCTGCAACTGCGTTAGGCTGCCTCTTCCCAGCGCACGTCTGCTGCTGATCCCTGCTGGGGAAGGGAGGAGAGGAAGGGTGACGGTCCAAAGGGGATCTGTCATAAATATAAAGGGAAGGGTAAACCCCTTTAAAATCCCTCCTGGCCAGAGGAAAAATCCTCTCACTTGTAAAGGGTTAAGAAGCTAAAGGAACCTCGCTGGCACCTGACCAAAATGACCAATGAGGAGACAAGATAGTTTCAAAAGCTGGGAGGAGGGAGAGAAACAAAGGGTCTGTGTCTCTCTGTCGGTATGCTGCTTTGCCGGGGATAGAACAGGAATGGAGTCTTAGAACTTTTAGTAAGTAATCTAGCTAGGTATGCGTTAGATTATGATTTCTTTAAATAGCTGAGAAAAGAATTGTGCTGAATAGAATGACTATTTCTGTCTGTGTGTCTTTTTTGTAACTTAAGGTTTTGCCTAAAAGGATTCTCTATGTTTTGAATCTAATTACCCTGTAAGGTACCTACCATCCTGATTTTACAGGGGTGATTCCTTTACTCCTATTTACTTCTATTTCTATTAAAAGTCTTCTTGTAAGAAAACTGAATGCTTTTTCATTGTTCTCAGATCCAAGGGTTTGGGTCTGTGGTCACCTATGCAAATTGGTGAGGATTTTTACCAAACCTTTCCCAGGAAGTGGGGTGCAAGGGTCGGGAGGATTTTGGGGGGAAAACCTGTCCAAACTACGTTTCCCAGTAAACCCAGTTAGAGGTTGGTGGTGGCAGTGGTTATTCCAAGGACAAAAGATACAATTAATTTGTACCTTGGGGAAGTTTTAACCTAAGCTGGTAAAAGTAAGCTTTGGAGGTTTTCATGCAGGTCCCCATATCTGTACCCTAGAGTTCAGAATGGGGGAGGAACCTTGACAGGATCCTTGGAGGAGTGAAAAGGAGACTAGGAAAGAGATTGCAGGGAGTTGTTGGCGGGCAGGACACGTGGGCCGAAGAGGGGAGAGGTGCAGGTACAATGTGGGACTGCTCAGAACAGATAATCTACCCTGGGGCCACCAGCCTGCTCCCGAGGAGGCCCTAGTGCGTTTTTGCTCACTCACTGAGCCAGACAAAGAACCCCCCCACACACTCTTTTTCCTTCCCAGTCCGACTCCCCCCAGCAATCCCCAGCCTGGTTCCTCCTCCACTCTCCCACTCCCCGAAGTCCTGTGCCCGGCTCTACCCCCTGAGCTCGGCTCCCTCTCTTCCCAGCCTCCGGGTATCCTCCCCCCACCCCACTCTGTTTCCTGCCTAGTCCGGCTCCCTTTGCTCACTCACATGCAAACTTTTGCTCCTGGCCCCGTGAGGCCCTGCCTGAGCCGGAGCTCTCAGGCGGCTGGCTGAGGAGTGAGTGGGCAGAGGGGAGGGATCAGGGGGTCGGGTCGGGGAGAAGCCTGCCGGCCCAGTGCAGGGGAGGAGCTGGAGAGCACTGCAGCAGAGAGAGTGGTGCCCCAAATTTTCGGGTGCCCTATGCAGCCGCATATGCTGCGTATGCCTAAGAATGGCCCTGCTCATTCCTCCTCCTTTCTGCCAGTGTGGGAGCACAGAGAGCACAGAAGAGACAGTTCTCTGCTTTCTGGCACCTCTACACCCCTAGCAGTATAAGGACACAATCTGTCAGGAAGCAGGGTCTTCAGCAGAGCCTTCTCCAGGCAACCTAACCAGCACATCTGGACTGCAGTAGGCTGCCTGATTGGCTACACCACCTGATTCATGGGAAGAGTCAGTCGGCCAGCTGTGAAGCCCAACAGCAGCCGTTCAGTGCTTGCTCAAAGCATTTGCCCTCTGCTGCAGTATCTCCTGGTCCTGCCTTGCTTCACTCCAGGTAACCCAGTCCTGAGTTTTGGCTCCAATTCCTAGTTTCTGACTTTGGCTCTGACCCTTGGCTTAGGCACATGGCCTGCTCCACCCACTGAGAATAACTGCTCACGTCCCAGTCACTGACACAGTTGTAGGGAATGTCCTACTCATCCCTTGTGACCCGAGGATGGATCATGCTTGATTTGCTTGGTATGTATGAGCTGCATGGAGACTGGGCATGCTCAGTGGAAATGAACTCTAGAGAGAATAATGTAGCCAGCCTCTCACAAACTTCTACTGACCATGTAAGAACTATGATTTTCAAAAGCTTATATTTGGGCCAAATTCAGGCTTATTTTTGTACAGACAGCAAAAATGCACATTTCTGAGAGAAGGGTGATCCCCTGCCAAATTTCAAGTCCCTGCTCCAAGGCATGGAGGTACTAGAGATTCTCAGTGAAATAATGGTAAGAATTTTTTTTTAAAACATATGGACAAACAATGTGTTTCCTAACCTCACTCTCAAATGGACCATGACTATAAGTTGTAAGGGGTGTGACTACGGGCGTGCACGGAAGGTATATCTGGGTCTGCTCAGGAAGAGGAGGTGGAAATTGGGAATGGGGACACAGGAAAGGCTCTGCGGCATTGGAGCTGGGAACGAAACACTGGGAAACAGACTCTGCCAGTGTGTAGAGCTATGGATATGCTTGCTTGGAACTAACCCCAATAAACATCGCATTGTTTACACTTCGGACTTCTGGTCTTCTGCTTTCTGTCTGCGTGACAAGAACCAGGGGAGCGGGTGAAGGGAAAACCCTCTGACAGTAATCATATGCTCATCTCCATTACCCTCCTATCTCTTCCCCCACTTCAGACTTGTTTTACACTTCCTTTTGGTGTCTTGTCTTAAACTGGGTAGTAAGCTCTTTGAGGTACACAATGTATGTTTGTTTGCACAGCCCCCTGGCACAATTGGGTCCCATTGTGCAGAGGCCTGTGCTTTAAATTGTCCAAGGTAACAATCATCCAACTCAGCCTATTAAATAAAATGGTGTATAAAAGTTAGCAAAAAATTATGGCAGAGAAAAAAAAAGTCTGCTGATATCACCCAAGGACTGTGTTACTATTGTGACTGGTAAAGGATAAGGGAATTGGAAAATTATGAACCAAAATTAGTGTGTTGAATTTTAGGCCTAACTGATGGACAAAATAGTAAGGAGATGGGCTATTCTGCCCATAACTCTCTTTGGGGGTCCTTAAAAAAGAGACTTTGGGGGGATCAAAATGGTGAAGATGGATGAACTGGAAGGAGCAAGATTTACCATCATGGCTACCGCCCCCACCATCGCCTGGGACCCCAGAATCCACCATGTCACCATTGGACCTTCACTGTCTTGGTCCCCAGAGATGTCTTGAGGGGACCCACATGACATTGTTCTCTCAAGTGACTCCAGCTAAATCCTGAACACCTGGAACATGAACCTTGGGTTTCTGCTGTCATCCACCTCCTCCATGTATCATTTTCATTCCCCACCTTAGTTCTTCTTTCCTCTCTCGCTCTCTTTTAACGAGTCTGGCTTAGCTGGCCAAGCTTTTCTGTTTCACAACATTGCTGTGAGCCCATGAACAGAGCAACAAATTTGCCATAGCACCAACTGCTACAAGTTTGCCAGATCCCAGAGGGCACGTTTACACAGCAAAGAAAGATCAGTGGCAGTGAGTCTTAGAGCTCAAGTCAACTGACTATAGGGTGACCAGACAGCAAGTGTGAAAAATCAGGATGGGGTTGGGGGGGCAATAGGAGCCTATATAAGAAAAAGACCCAAAAATCGGGACTGTCCCTATAAAATCGGCACATCTGGTCATCCTAACTGACTAGGGTTTGCAGGGCTCATGCTGCGGAGCTAAAAATAGCAGTGGATGTTTGGGTTGGGGCTGGAGCCCGGGCTCTGAAACCTGGCAATGGTGCAGGGTTTTGAAGCCCAGGCTCCAGTCTGAGCCTGAACATCTACACTGCTATTTTTAGCTTGCAGCATGAGCCCAAGTCAGTTAATCCAGGCTCTGAGACTTGCTGCTGTGGTTTTTTTTTTGTTGGTGTGTGCGTGTACCCACAGTGGCTGATACGACTATGTGCTCTGCCTGTGGATATGCAGTGTGAACCCAGGGTTCGCAGAACTCAAGTCCACAGACCACAGTTTGAACATCCACATTACATATTGACCCTATGTTTAAGACAGGAGCCAAGGAAGCTTTCTCTGTCAGCCAAGGGTGTGAGAGCTGACAATGAGCATGAGGCACAAAAATATGGGATGGCTGTATAGACTCTGGGCCA
Organism: Lepidochelys olivacea; assembly: GCF_965140295.1. NCBI lineage: Eukaryota > Metazoa > Chordata > Testudines > Cheloniidae > Lepidochelys > Lepidochelys olivacea. The sequence goes on along the minus strand of NC_140412.1, from coordinate 142,251,240 downwards.
AAAAACTGGGCTAGAATTTGAGCTAGTGTCTTCTCCCTCCGGAGGTGCCCTGTGAAGGGAATGGTGTGGGCCAACCATATAGCCTCCTTCTGATAAGGTTGGGGTACCAGAAGCTGATTTTGGATTTCCTCAGTCTGACAGTCCTTCTCAAGGTGATATATATGGTCGCCCTGAATTTCAAAGTGTGGGAACAAGTTCCGCTTAATGAAGTTCTATGATCTTCCCATTTACCAGTGCCACTTGGGGGTGTGCTCAGCTCAGCCTTCAACCGCCCATTGGAGAACTGGGTAAGGATCTCTGATTCAGGTAATGGAGGGGCCTCCCCATTGGGTTGGTCCCCCTGCCCTGTTGGATTGACCCTGGCTGGTTGGATGTGCCCTTGCCACAATTGGTGAGCTCCTCCACACCTGCAAGGTTCACCGATTTAGACAGAACTGAGACCGGAGGTAGGGCGGCTGCAGTGTTCAGCAAGGGTCCTGAAAATTCCTTTAATAACTCCCACAGTAGTCTCAGTCTCAGCCAATGATAACAGGATAGGTGAGGATTGGGGCCAGTTCAACCATCAGGAACTTCGTAAGCCTACCCACGGTTAGAGTCACTTGAACAAGGGGATCAGATTTTATGTTCCCGTGCATACATTGTAATAGGATGGTGCCTCTGGTAGACCCAGGGTTTGGGACCACAGAGCTCAGCACTAGGGTCTGAGCACAGCCTGAGTCCATGAGCCCCACAACTTCTATCTCATTCACCCTTATAGGGGTGTCAACTTGGCAAGGTTTCCTTGTTGAGCTCGGAGTCCAGATCTTCCCAAAGCTGCAATCTTGGGACCAGTGCTAAGGATGGCCACATGCAAAACACAAGTCTTGGTCTTCACTGTGGTGACTTAGCCCTCCTCTGGGTGTTTGTGATGGCCTCTCTGTGTGGAATCCCTGTACTTTGGTTGCTGGTGATATTCCTTTCCTAAACTCTGGCGGGTTGGGGGTCTCTTGGACTGGGCTGTGGGTTGACAGTTCTGGACGTTTGGTCCAGGCTATCCATGGACATCGAAATGGACATAGTCAGCACCCTGGAAAAGAGTGCTGCAGGCTACCGGTTTGTTTTACTAGTGGTGGACTATGCAACCCAGTACCCTGAGGCTATACCGCTATGCTCTATGAATGCCAAAGCAGTTGGTGCCAAGCTTATGAACATCTTTCCCTGGGCTGAGGTACCATGGCAGATCATAATGGATCAGGGAACAAACGTTATGTCCCAGACGATGAAGCAACTCTGTCAGCTGAAAATCAAGACCCTCAGAACATCCTTCTATCATCCCCAAATAGACAGTTTGGTGAAACGATTCATCAGAATACTAAAAACTATGCTCAGGAGTTTGTCGTTACAGATGTCCAACACTGGGACCAGTTGCTCCCTCCTCTCCTGTTTGCCTTACAAGAGGTACCACAGTCCTCCACCAGCTTCTCACCATTCAAACTGTTGTAGGGGAGGGAACCATGAGAGATTTTGGACCTCATTTGAGAAATGTGGGAAGAAAAACCACCTTGAGCCAATAACGTGATACAATATGTTCTTACCCTGCAAGAGAAGCTTGAAGCTTTAGGCTTGTTTGCCAGAGAGAACCTCTTACACACCCAGAAAACAGCCTATAATGAAAAGGCCCGCATCTGGGTGTTTCAACTTGATGATTGGGTTCTCTTACTATTGCCCATTGCAGAATCAAAGCTGCTAGTCCACTGGCTTGTTTTACATCATCTTTGCATATATTTAAGAACTGGGTCAAACATTTGTTCAAATCTTTCAGCAGTTTCCCCCCCACACCCATTAGATCTTTCCCCCTGTATACATATTCACCATTACTCATATCAGCACTGCTCTTAAGATTTCTAAATTTCATCCTATATGTATTGGGGTAATATGAAACCTTTGCAAAACAGTATTTTAAAATTTACAGTATTCTACTGCATCCTCAATTCGCATTTCATTGAATATATTTAGGGTTTTACCAGTTAACTTTGCAATCAGGGTAGGGATTTTCTTGTCAGCAGGAATTTCATGAATGGCACACAACCTCTCAAAACTGATTAAAATATTCTGTGATATCATCTGTCTCCCATTGCTCCAAGAATCCACAACTGAGACCAGCTATGTCCTATATGTATGCAGGACATAGCTGGTCTCAGTTGTGGATTCTTGGAGCGATGGGAATCATTGGGATTGGAAGTTTCTGGTTCTGCTTTTCTGCCAGATCCAATTTGTGTTTTTGCTCTCTCTCCCTTTCCTCAGTTTCTTGTTGTTTCAGTTCCTAGCCCTCTAGTTTGCTTCCTCTTTCTCTTTCCTCTCCAGTTGGTTTAGCTCCAAGATCCATCTCTGTTTTTCTGTTGCCTGTAACCTAAACAGATCTAATTTATAGCATAATCTCATAATTTCACACACACTAATTATATATGTACTTTGACAAAACAATGAGTTTCAGCAGATCATGACCTTTCATATGGTATCTTACATGGCATTCATTGTATGAAATATCACCACCATATGAGGGGTTGCAGGTGGGGTGACCAGATGTCCTGATTTTATAGGGACAGTCCCAATTTTTGGGTCTTTTTCTTATATAGGCTCCTATTACTCCCCACCCCCATCCTGATTTTTCACATTTGCTGACTGGTCACCCCAGTTATAGGGTGCTACTTTGAGGTACAGTGTGTCACACCTGCCTCCCCACCCCCATTCTCCTTTCCCTTCCTTTCCTTGGTTCTGCTGCAAGGAGGTGGAACCGTTCATGAGGGCAGAGGTCTGCATGGGAGTGGAAGCCTGCAGTGGGGAGGAAGTCAGCATGGGGCTGGAGGCCTGCATGTGGTTGGATTTGCCTGATCCAGCTGCTGTCAAGTCCTGATTTCACCCAACCATGGAACTGTCTAAAGTATTTCTGATCTGCAGCGCACGGAACTGTGGCAGGGACTCCAGATGTTGTCACAGCCAGGTTGTAGGTAGCCAGACCTAGCAGTCAGAGCCTGAGTCTGCAGTCACAAGACAGGATCCAGAGGCAGACTGGGACAGGATACCAGGTCAGAGTCAGGAGACAAACTGGAGGTCAGAATCACAAATCAAATGCCAGGAATCAACACCTATACAGGATGTCAGGAAATCCAAGCCACGGAAGCAGGAAGCACAAGGCAGAAAGTCCAGAGCAGGGTAGAGCCCAGTTGTTCAGACATCTTCCTGTTCCTGTTGCTGGCTTAAGTAGGACCAGCAGGCCAATCAGCTGCTCCAGGACTCCACCAATAGGATTGCAGGGGTGGAGCCTCAAACTGGGGCTGAGCTTCATGGGTCCCAGGTATGCAAGCCTCAGCAGGCTTCCAGATGGAGAGTTGGTACCAGCTGTGCCTATAAACGCTGCAGACCCAGGTTTCAGACCTGTGGGTCATGACAATGTGGCATGAGTGCAGCAGCAGTCTGCATTCTGGTGCCCTCAGGCACAAACAGGTCTTTGTGTTGGGCTCTATCTTCAACCCTTAGCTGATGCTCTTGTTCTAGAAACTATGCTGCAAGCCTCTCCTTGCATGTTGCAACTTTGTCCTCTTGCACTGTAGCCTGTCTGTGCCATGCCACTAGCCATGAATCCTTCTCTTTCTGATACTACACCTGCTCGTTGGCCCTGTCCAGAAGGTTGTGTGTAAGTTCAACCTGGAAGGGCTTCCGAGTGGACTGGTCTGTAACAGTTCTGCATCCTAGGGACCTGCTGCAGTGGGCCCAAGTTGCCAAGGTTGAATAGCCAACAGAGTTCTTAGGGTCTTACAGCAGACAGCAAGCAGTGTATTATTGCTTCAGTGCTTCACAACAGGCTCAGTTCATTCACAGGCAAAAGTGCCTTGTGGAATCTCCAGGCCAAAAACTGATACTGTGTAAAACTGAGCTGCAGTATATTCTGAGAGGAACACCTCAGCTCCAAGAAGCTCCTTGGACAAAACTCAGTTTATCACGGTGAAAAGACTGTGCAGACCATGGTAAATTATAGTTTACAGATTTTTTTCCCCCTTGTTTTTTTAAAAATTGCAGAGCTCCTTGGCCTTTTCTGGTGGGGTATTCCCGAGGAGGAGCCATGGCTTACTACATAAGCCTGCTGGATACTTGCAGGCATTCCACATTCCTGAGGACATTACAATCCTACAAGCTCCAGAATGGCAAAGGAAGATTTTATTCCAAGCTGCCTGTGGTGAACCAGCCGTGTATACCATAGAGGTTTTCAAATGTATGGTGACAGAGCAGCACGTGTACAAGTGGAGTGGACTGGTGACCTTCAGAGGAGTGGCTGAGAAATATGCACTTCCCCGAAATTTGACAACTGATCTTGAATTCCTACTATCGGAAAAGTTTGTGTCTATCAGTGGCCAGGATTGGGTCAAAATTCATGGGGGAATCAACAGGATGCTGTGTTAGCGTCCCCATGGATGTCTGTGTCCCTATGGTTCTGAAAGGCTCTGGATGTAGACTGCTCTGAATGCTTCTACCCAGGGACTATATTGAAACACACATGGTAATATGAACTCTCAAAGAACTACATAGCCATTCCGCTTCCCCTGACATATTTCAGGACTGCATACAAACTTCTGGTAGTACTCTGGTATTGATTTTGTCACCCATGGAGTCTCAGGACACGAGTCTGGGGGTCCCAGGCCCAAGCTGTGTCCACACTATAAAATGGGGGTTTGGGCCAGGACCTCCATGGGACCCTGGCTCAAATCCTTCACCCCTGTGCGGTCCTGGGGCCTGGGCCTGAGTTAGACGAATTGTGTGTAGACAGAAGGGGTGTGTGGACTTGAACCTCCCCAAGTAAGAGTCAACATAAAAGACAGAAGTTGCATTTTCTATTTTTGCTGTTCTTTTCTCTCCCCGTTTGTGGGTGTTTGTCCTTTAAAGGAAACAGGATTGGACTTTAACAACAATGGCACCAGACCATCTCAACTAACTACTCTCCCCCCCACCCCCCCAAAAAAGGATAGTTATTACCCTCTCTAATACTATCTAAGAGACTGTCACCTAGGGATTTCCTTATGAAAATCTCTTTATAGCTAAAGGGAAAGGGAATAAGGGATACTATTAAAATGCAAGCCTTATATAATACTAGACATTTCAGTTGCTTTAATTGTTTTCCTGCTTTTTCTGTATCTTTAATAAAAAGTTTAAAAGATTTTCAATGGTGTATTTGCCATGGGACTAAGCAGGCTGAGGTCTCTGTACACAAAACCCCAAGCCATGCTTAACTGCTTAGTGTTTTGCGGTGGGATAGTCATGTGCCTTTGACTTTCTGGGCTCCTTGACTGCATCAAAATAAACAATTGGGACCTCTGGGTGCCGTCACAGTACAACTGGTGAATCATCATGCCTGGATGCCATTTGGTAGGTCAATGTGCTCTTGTCAGGCAGTAAACAATTGCATGTACAAGTAGAGAGGCCACCCCTTATGTCTAGCGCTATTATTATGATTAAAGCTAGCTGTTCCTCTGTGTTACCATTTCTTTTTATAAGGAGCGTGATAGAAGGAGCAATTATTTTTAGATCAGTGTACTCTTTCAAAGGAAACCTAGGGAAAGGAGAAAGTTACTCATCCACAACAATTACTCCAGTAACAGTCAGCAGAACAATGACAGGCCAGGTTTTATAACAAGATTAATATTAGGTGAGTGTGGATTCACATATGCTGCCTGAACTGCTTTCCTCCTTGAAGGAGGATTAACACAGTGGATTACAGCTTCCCTTCAAGGAGGCTGGCATGTGCTCAGCTGCTCACAACACCTCACTAAACAAGCATCCACTATGGGGGAGGGAATGGCAATCCTTCTTCACATTGGACACAGTATGGTTTTAACTCATATGTTAACTCATCTCATTTGAGATCACTGTATTAGATGATTCAATAGGTTTGTGATTTGTGACCTGGAGAAGAGCTCTGGGTAGCTTGAAAGCATGTCTCTCTCACCAATGGAAGTTGGTCCAATAAAAGATACTGCCTCACCCACCTTGTCTCTCTCATATCCTGGAACGACAACAACACTGCAAACAACAATTCAATAGATGACATTCTTCTCTCTCAGTCAGGCCAAAAACAGCACTCCAGCGCAGTGCCACGCGCAGCATGCTCTTGGAAGCACTGTTCTTCATCTGAGATGTACAATTGAACTCCCACCCACTTGTGGTCAGAGAGGATCCTATGACATTTGTATGTGCATGTATTACAGGTGTCATATTCCATATCCTGGCTACCTACCAATTTGAGCAATAGCATTCTCCCAACCAATGGTCCCCAATAGCTTAAATTAGATATACTAGGGGGGTCACACACTTCGTAACTTCTGTAGGCCAAGCTCACTACATACATTGAGGCTTCTTGCATTCCTCCTTTCCCCTGCACAAATTCCCTGTGTGCCACTCTCCCATCCCTCCTTAAACTCCCCCCACCCACACCAGAGGCTCTCTGTGTTCCCCGTTCCCTCCTCCCCCAAGCCAGGGTCTCTGCATACATCTCTCTTCCTCCTATCCTTCCTGTGCCAGGGGATCTGAGTGCACCCCTATTCCCCCACCATTAGACTTTCTTTCCTTTCTGTCTGGGAAATAAAGCATTCAGGTCATGTATACACCCCAGACTTTGGCAATGTGAGTAATGTCAGCATAAAGCTGCTGCAGTTAGTGTATCATTCACGTGCACACTTTGGCTGTTGCACTGGCACTGCATGTACTCACCTTGCGTACTTGTTTCGATGCACAGTCTAGTGCACCATGGGTAGTTATCCCAGTGTGCTACTCACCGCCATCTAGTTCACTGTCCTTTGGGAAATTTTTGCTATGCATGGTGGAGCAGAAATGAGTCATTCAGGGGTGACTAGGAGTAAGGGATCCCATTCCCATCATGCAACTTTCTCTATCCCATAATGTCATCTGCACCCCACAGTGCCATGCATATCCCTTAATTTTTGTGCATTTTTAGAAAAAAAATCCCATCACCCATCACAGTGCTTCTTGCTGTTCGCCATTTCTGACAGAATCCTGCACATCTCTGCATTAGTGTCATGAGAATAGCAAACACAGGACACAGAATCCTCTGCTATTTGCAGAGCTGCAGGAAGGGACTGTGATGGGTTGGATCACAGAAACCTCTGGGAGCTGCCACCTGATATGCCATGACTACTTCTGCTCCTGCTTTCCTGCCCTGCCAGTTTAGGACTCCAGCACCCTGCCTGGTTTGAGCCAGATCTGCTAGCCTGCTGCAAACCCAGACCCAGGTCTGAACCACATCCCCCAACAGCTGTAGGCTTAACTGAAAGCAGCTTACAGAAGTGTTCCTGCCTTTAACACTCAGATGCCCAACTCCCAACAGGTTCCAAACCCTAAATAAATCCGTTTTACCCTGTATAAAGCTTATACAGGGTAAACTCATAAATTGTTCACCAGCTATAACACTGATAGAGAGATATGCACAGCTGTTTGCCCCCCCCCCTCCCCAAGTATTAATACATACTCTGGATTAATTAATAAGTAAAAAGTGATTTTATTAAATACAGAAAGTAGGATTTAAGTGGTTCGAAGTAGTAACAGACAGAACAAAGTGAATTACCAAGCAAAATAAAATAAAACCCGCAAATCTATGTCTAATAGAACTGAATACAGACAAAACCTCACCAGTTCCAGTAAGCTTCCTTTTACAGACTGATCCCCTTCTAGTCCGGGTCCAGCAATCACTCACACCTCCTGTGGTTATTGTCCTTTGTTCCAGTTTCTTTCTTGGGGGTGGAAAGGCTCTCTCTTTAGCCAGCTGAAGACCAAATGGAGGGGTCTCCCACAGGCTTAAATAGACTTTCTCCTGTGGGTGGATACTCCCTCCTCCCTCCTATGCAAAGTCCTGCTCCAAGATGGAGTTCTGGAGTCACCTGGGCAAGTCACATGCCCATGCATGACTCACAGTTTTTACAGGCAGAAGCCGTTGCCCACATGGCATCTTGAATGTCTCCAGGAAGACTTCTTGTATGGATTGGAGCATTCCAAGAGGCACTGTTCCTTACGTGCTTCTTGATTGGGCACTTAAATTTGCGAATTCCTTTCTCCAGAAACTGACCAAATGCTCTACTAAGGTTATTTAGAAATCAAGCCAGTACACGGCCAATATTCATAACTTAGAATACAAAAATGATACATGCATACAAATAGGATTAATATATTCAGTAGATCGTAACCTTTAAATAGATATGTTACATGGCATATGTAGCATAGAACATATTCCAGTTATGTCATATATATTCATAAGCATATTTCCATAAAGCTTTATGGGGAGCACTGTCACAGGGACATGATGATTTCATGGCAGACAACTTGCTGTGGGACATAGTGAAAGCCAATTCAAGGTTGTTGGTGGCATTCACAGAGCAGCTGAAGATGGTGGAGTGCTGCTTCTGAGCCTGAGAAAAGAGCACTGATTGGTGGGATGGCATTGTAATGCAGATTGGGATGATGAACTGTGACTGCAGAACTTTCAGACACAAAAGTTTCCTGGATCTGTGTGCTGAGCTTGTCTCAGCCCTTCAGCACAGGGACACCAGAATGAGAGCTGCGCTGATGGTACAGAATCAAGTGGCAATTGCTCTGTGGAAGCTTGCAACTCTGGATTGCTACCAGACAGTGGGAAATCATTCTGGAGTTGGAAATCCACAGTGGGGGCCGTTGTCATGAGAGTGTGCAGGGTCATTAATCATCTTCTGCTTAGGACTCTGACTCTCATCAATGAGCAGGACATAGTGGATGGATTTGCAGCAATGGGTTTCCCAAACTGCGGTGGGTGATATATGGCACGCATATCCCTATTTTGGCACCAGACCACTTTGTCACTGAGTACATCAACAGAAAGGGCTGCTGTTCTATGGTTATGCAAGCATTGGTGAATCACTGGGGATGCTTCACCGATATCAGTGTGAGCTGCTGAGGGAAGGTGCATGATGCTTGGATCTTTTAGAACACAGAACTGTTCAGAAAGCTACCAGCAGGGACTTCCTTTCCCGACCAGTAGATTGCCATTGGTGATGTTGAAATGCCAATAGTGACCCTACAGGACCTAGCTTACCCCTTGCTCATGAAGCCGTACACCAGCCACCTCGACAGCACCAAGGAAAGATTCAGCTACCAGCTCGACAGTGCAGAATGACAGTTGTATGTGCCTTGGTAGATTGAAGGGATGCTGGCAGCCTTTACTCACAGAATTGGATCTCAGTGAGAAAAATATCCCAACGGTTATAGCTGCCTGCTGTGTCCTGCATAATATCTGTGAGGCAAAGGAGGAGAAGTTGCCACCAGGGTGGAGGTGGAGTGTCTGTCTGCTGAATTTGAACAGCCAGACACACGGACTATTAGATGAGTTCAACATGGAGCTATGCAGCTGAAGAAGCCTTGCAAGAGCACTTTAACAGTCAGCCCCAGTAATGTGGTGTGGTGGATCATGTTCTACTTGGCCCAGACCTTTTGTGGTCTGTTAGGAAATGTTTGGTGTACCTTTATGAATATAACACTGTCTGTTAATGCACCTTTAATTTTGCAGTGTTTGATGTTCATTTATAATTATTACACTGTATGTCACTGATCCTATGAGTTCTGTACAAAAACAAGAAGTGGATGCTTGTAGTAGCACTAGGCATTCTGCAGCATATGGTGTGAAGTAATGAAGAATTATTTACCAGAAAATAATTTTTATTGCATACCAAAAGCAGTGTAAAAAGCCAATGTGCAATTCACAAACAAACGCAGTACAAATTTCTGAAATAAATTAATGAAACAGAATTTAGTCAGGGGAAAGAACATTCATGTCCATTTCAGTCCATTCTGGCTACACATACATCAACCATGGCTCTTACAGGTCAGTGTATGTGAAGCTGTGGTTGTCCTCACTGTCCCCCAGCATGGAGAGTTAGGGGTAAGACTGCATCCTCTGTTGCCACATGAAATGTTGTCTGTGTGTGTGGGGGCGGGGGCGGAGGGTGTCAAGAGGTGCTAAAATGGAGTTCTCCATTGGCTGCCAAGGGAGGCGAACCCATGAGTGTTGAACCTGTTGGTCAACAAGAGTCTGTGACATCTGAGTTTGCTGCCAGAGAAGTCCCATTATGGCTTTTAGCTGCTAATCCCAGCTAAAAGCAGATCTGGTGTGTCTTCACTGCTATTTGAACCTGAGTTAGACCTTGTCTGTACTTGTCTACACTGGTGGTAGCATGTAGGGTATGTGTAGCTACATGCTGCAGTGAAAGGAAGGCTGCATCCACACTGTGGTGTGTAGCTAAATGTGTCAGTGAATGTCTCTGGCAGAGAGGAGGCAGCGAGACACTACACAGCAAAAAATAGCAGCATAGACATGGGAAGTGCTACTTGGGCGTGTTGAGAATGGTACAGGCACACACAGCATACCCTAAGGGTTCAGGCGTGTAAGGCCCTCTACCTGCCTCAGCAGCAGCTCACTGTCTACACTGCTATTTATACCTGTGCTAGCTGGGAGAGCATTGCCTGTACTGTACACTCTGCCCTAAGTGTAGACCTACTTTAGCTAACATGAGTTAGCTAACCTGATTTAAAAAAAAACACCTTTTCTTTTGCAGCACAGACATACCCTCCGTTTCCTTCAGACACATACTACCATTTATTGCCCCACCAGGGGGGACATCTGTTGTTAACCAAAATACTACATGAACAATTAAATGATTATAAACACAACATCCAAATTCACTTCTACATAAAACATTTTACAACATAAAATCATTCCAATAATTATTCCAGGGTTCTCACCTAAATTTAAGAGGAAGATTATATATGTATGATTCTAGATTAATTATTGAAATGAACCTTAAATTCTGCCTGCTTGTGCATCTATTCTGTGCACTGAATTAGGCAGGAATATGTGTGTGTGGCAGGGAAGAGCATGTGATCAGGTAATTACAGAGCATAATGCATATGCAGAAGAGGGTCAACTGAAGGTTGCATTCAACTGTAAATCTGGCATTTCCTAATTTGGAGTGCTTGACTTTATGATAAAAGAACATTATTAAGGTTGCTCTTTTTTGTATATAATTGCCTAGTTTTTTAAAAGTAAAAAGGTAAACCAAAGGGTTTGACCCCCAAACTTGCAGCATCACAGCACAGACTGCTATCACTTGAATTACAGAACTATGTTTACTTGCAGCAGGAGAAGGCTATTATCCCAGAGGTGAGAATGAGAATGATTTCTGGTGCTGGATTCTAGGCATTGGTAGCACGGGAGCTCAGTCTGGCAGTCTTGCTCTCTCTCTACCCCACCTGGGAAGTGGGGAAGCAACAGCCCCGTGTGGTGCCCCAGAGGGTGTGCTGGGGCCAGGCCAGGCCAGATGCTAAGTTTGGGGACAGAGCCCAGTTCAGCTGTGTCTCCCCAGCTATTAGAGAGACAAGGCGGATCTGGCAGCTCCCAGGTTCTCCCCGTCCATTTGTGCTGTTGAACTGACCACTTGGGAATGCTTTTGTGTGTTTAGGTATTATTTTGGCAAGCTGGCTCTATAGGGCTTACAGGGGAACAAACAGTAAACACTTACATACTCACTAAAGGAAGCAGATGTGACTCCAAATGCCCACTGGAAGCAAATCTGATAAGTTAAGACTGCTCCATTTTTACCCTGTCACTTTTCAGAGCAGAATCATACTTCACATTGCACATGAGGCTCATGATTGGCGATTTTAAATAAAAATATACCTTTCACATATAGAATTTACTGTTTATTTCTAAACAGCCTGAACACAATGTTAAGTAAAAAAGGGGGCTATTTTCTATTTGCTTTTGAGATTTAGTGAAAGCGTCAGATGCTAATGACTACTTACCTGGACATGTCAGCTGCCCACGTCAACTCTAGAAGGCTACAAAACTGCCAGATGCTTAATGAAGTCAATGGCAAAACTCCCCTTGCTTTCCTAATGGCATACATCAGGTCCTGGAGTGAGTCCCAGCAGTGACTGCTCAAAGAGGAACTGAGTCAGCTTCCTCCAGTTACACTACACCAACGGCCAGGAACATATGCCAAACCGCTGAAGGAGAAGAAAGCTTGGCTGAAATAGTACTTGTACTTCCTTCAAGCTTAAAGGGTGAAAGAAAGGAGAAAAGCTGTACCTGTGCATCAGAAGCCATTTGGGTAACATTGCAAATGTTTGGTTTCATAACTTTCCTTTGACACCAGGTGGAGCTAGACAAAACAAACTGAAAGCCTGCAGCACTTGCTCCTGGTGCCAGGCTCAGAAAGGTGCTCTCTTTCCTCAATCCAGTGTGTTTTCAAATTATTCTGGTTCTTTTTCAATTCACATTCATGCTGGCTGCTTATAGCGTGTTCCTTGGTCAAAGGGCTGTGGGAGGATATACTCTTCTTGAATCCAGAAGAGCAGAAATTTAATACCCTGAAATAGGGCTACTTCACCCATACAGCATGGACAATATTTTAGTAATAAGCAGTATCTGCTCTTTCTTAGAGCCCCATACAGGGACTAGCTAGACTGCTAGGAAAAGAGGGGGCTATTCTAAAGCACAGCTGATTAGCACATTATTAAAAGAGTTTGACTTAAACAGTGAAAGACAATTGTCTCCCCTATCAGGGGACAATGACCAAAGAAGTACCAGATGCAACACAAATAGACTGCAGGGAACAAGCATTCACTGCAACAGAGATGGTACTAGCTGACCAAGAGGTCTTTTTTCATCTCCAATTTCTGAGATTCTATTAATTAGATAATCCATCAACCCTATTAGTGCGCTAACCCCAGGACTATTGGAGGGCACCACCTTTCCCTCTTCCTGTGTTGGGGATGGGGGGCAATCCAGTAGGTGTGCTTTTAGGCAGCCTCTGAGCATGCCTACCAGATTGGGCCCTGCAGGTGAGATGGGGAGAGGAATGCGTAGCTTGTGAATCCTGCTAGGGTTCAGGTATGAATTCAGTGCCTAGCTGCAGCGGTGTCAGGACTGAGCCATCTGGGCACCTGCCAAGTGGCAGAAATTTAGACACCTAGGGGAGTTTACTGATGGAAATGCAGGGAGTTTAGGTCTGCAAGGTTAGATAGCAGCTGAACAGGGATTTTGAAGATCTCAGTAACAACTAAACATTGGCCTTAGGCACCTAAATTGGAATGTAGGTGTCTACGACCCCCTTGTGAATCTAGCCCTCAGTTAATGTCTCAGGAAGGGCAGTTAGGCTTGAATAGAGACTGGGAGTGGATGAGTCATTACACAAAGTAAAACTATTTCCCCATATTTATTTCCCCCCTCCCACCCCCCTGCACTGTTCCTCAGATGTTCTTGTCAACTGCTGGAAATGGTCCACCTTGATTATCACTACAAAAGGTTCCTCCCCCCGCCCCCGGTAATAGCTCACCTTAAGTGATCACTCTCCTTACAGTGTGTATGGTAACACCCATTGTTTCATGTTCTCTATGTATATAAATCTCCCCACTGTATTTTCCACTGAATGCATCCGATGAAGTGAGCTGTAGCTCACGAAAGCTCATGCTCAAATAAATTGGTTAGTCTCTAAGGTGCCACAAGTACTCCTTTTTTTTTTGCGAATACAGACTCACACGGCTGCTACTCTGAAACCAGTTATACTATTGTCATTCATGCAATCCAAAGGATTTGGGTACATTTGAACATGTCCCCTTTAAATTAATCACGTCTGAGAAGAGTAACCTTCTGAAGTGAAAATCATTATCACGGCGTTCCTGGGCTGCTGCTCACACTTAGAGGGACCCAGCAGCCAGAGCAGCTCAGTGCAGTACCCTAACCTTCAATACTAACTCCTCCCTTTCCACAGCTGCTCACCTCTACATTGCACCTGCTCTCCCATCAGGGGTTGAGGAATGGAGATACACTCCAGACTTGGACTGGAGGAACCGGGGCCGCACTCTGTGTGCAGCCACAGAGAGACTGGTAAAAATGCTGGGCCAGTCAGGTCCCACTAGAGTCCACAGGACTACTTGGCTGAGTAAAATGATTCATGGATGTAAGCATTTCTGCAATAACTTCTCACTTCTGCAGCCTCCCAAAGGACAGGGTTTGTGCTGCGAAAGTGAATGCATATTTCAGTTGAATAGTGTCCTCAGTCAACAATCTATCCTTTTACAATGGAGAATCCAGGTGATGCACAAAGACTAAAACTGGTCAGAGATTTTTGAAAATGCCAGTTTCTCAAAATCCAAATGTTCTGCGGGACTGTGTCGATTTTGTTGAAATTCTGACAGAAACCAGGCGGGGTTCATCCCAGCTTGCCCACCCACTTCCTTGGTAGCTTGCCTGGTGTGCTGACAGAGAGCCAGGAGCCTACAAGCTCTGGGGCTCCAGCTTTCAGGCTCAGGGCTCCTCAGCAGCCTGGACTCCAGGGTCCCCAGCGCCAGGGCAGCAGAGGAGTCAAGGCTTCCAGGGTCCACAGCTCTGGGGCAGCCCACCAGCATGACTGTCCCAGAGCCAAGGCTTCTAGGCTCCCAGCTGCCTGGAAACCTTGGCAGTGCTGCGCTCAGGCTATCTGAGCTGCCCTGCTCCTCACTTTGGGGGTTCTGGGAAGCACAGGGACCCCAAGAAATGTTTCAAAAAGGTCAAAACAAAATGTGTCAATTTCTAAATGAATTATCAGAATTTCTGTTTTGCAGGAACAGTTGAAGTTTCATTTTTCCTTCCATTTCAGAATACAGTGTATTTATTTGAAATTTTGGGATTTCCTGCTGATCGGGAATGCTGGTTTCCTTCCAGATCTAGTTATTACTTAGAGATCAAAATTAAATATCCATTTCCAAATACAAACCAGATCAATGAGATTTTTTTCTAATGAAACTTCTCCAAGAGGCTCCTAAAATATTTTCCAGCATCCCTCCCCTTGCCCCGTATACTTTCAAACCTGCTACTGGCCTGGGGTGGAATTTTAAATCAAGAGGAAAATGCTTCTGGTTACGATGACAGATCTCTTACGGAAAAGTTCTATAGCATTTAACAGAAAAAAAAAAACGTTCTAGGTGTTTTTTTTTTTTTAACCATCCTATAGAATGTAGGAGATAATTACATCCCTGCTAAAGAGTTCCACAGCAGAGTTCTAAGGACCTGTAGAAAGGATCTCATCCTCTATTCAGTTCTGTAGCTTTTAGAGAAATATCTGTAGACTCTTCTAAATTTCAATAAATCCTAGTAGCCTCACCCCTGTCAAACTCTATTGCACATGGGAAGTTTTTTCCGTTTCATTGGTGGTAAATAAAACTAGAGACTGGTATTTTATTTTTTCAAGGGAAACCTAATTTAAAATGAACCACAGCCCTTGTGTGAATCCAAGGCAGAGGATAAAAGTCAGAAGGTAGATGACAGATGGCCATAGGATCAAAGGAATCCCTCTGAACAGAGCTCAATCTAATTAAGCTATTGGAGGCCTCCAAACAATCATATCAGCCGACAATAGCCACTGCTGAATACTGTTATCAAATGCAGAAATCTTCTCAAAACCAGGCAGGAAAGACTTACCAGCAAGGCTGTCATTATCTCACTACTGAACAACGAAATGCACAAAATGTCAAGCAGGAGGTAAATATATAAACATGAAACACAGATTTAAAATTATTTATATCTTTAAAGTGTTGGCTCTGCTCTAAATAGTGACCATGTGAAAGGGACACCTCCTCTCTCAGTAGATCTCCATGTGTGTCTGTACTCAGAAACGGATTTGGTCACTTTAGTGCCAACAGTAGGATTGCATGACTTTTACTTCTGTTAGCCTGGCAGAGCCAGTACAGCTGTGAGAGTAAGCAGGATTGTATTCTGGCTCATGCATCATCAACAGAATTATTAACTAAAGGTACATCTACACAGCAAACAAGAAAACGAAAACCAACCCAACAAAAACCCAGCAAATCTCAGTGCCCCGGTCAACTGACTTTGGCTCACAGGGCTTGCACTGTGGAGTTAAAAATAGCAGCATAGGCACTTGGGCTTGGACTTGAGGCTGAGCTCCAAGACCTTCCTCCTTCCCCAGGTTTCAAAGCCTGGGCTCTAACTTGAACGTCTACACTGCTGTTTTTAGCCCTGTGGCGTGAGCCCAGGCCAGCTGACCTGGACTCAGACTTGCAGCCATAGGGTTGTTCTGCTAAGGACAGCAAAGCACTTAAGGACGTATTTAACTTTAAGTACATGAGTAGTCCCACTGACTTCAAGTCCCTTTGACTTCAAATCAATGGGGAACACTCATGTATATAAAGCACATGCTTAAGTGTTTCGCTGGATTTGGGTCCAAGACCCAGTTTCGGCCAGCGAGATTCTGCTCATAAATCATAAATGACACTTGTGTAAGTCTTTTGGAGAAAATGGGGTTGTACAGGTAACTGAGGACAGAATTTGGCCTGCACAATCTTTATTACTAGTGATTATGCAGGAGCCTGAAACACACAGTTGAACTTTGAGTTGAGTTTGCAGCAGAGACTGGCAATTACATGATTTTTCTTTACTTGTGAGCTGAGCAATCTTGCTGCAGAGTCATTGAGAAATGATAAAAGTGGAAATTTCATAGTGCCATTTTTTATAGTCTCTATTCAGGGTACAACTACACATTCTACTTTTGTAGCTGTGTGTTTATATGGCAGAAGACAATACCATACAGGTAACAGCATTGCACACATTTTAAAGTGTTCTCAGGACCTAGTGGTAACTACAATAGAAAAGTCAGAGAGGTGAGAGATGGGTGGATGGATTTGTAACCTTAACAGGTTTCCTGAACTATACCTTCAGATTTCCTGCTTTCCTACACCACAGAGAAGGGCAAGATGGATCAGGAATTTGAAAAAAACACAGGACTTTCCACTTATAATCATTTGGACACATTTTTACACTATTCCATTGATGTTTTAATTGATACGTACCTTTACTTAGTATAAGTATGCTAGAATAGACCCTTTTAATTTACCTTTCACCAATTCACACTTTATCATTTGCACACACAAAGATGGCGACTTCCCCTCTTCTCAGCGAAGATGGCAATGCAAGTGCTGTCTAATGTGGTTGTATTTCATCAAAATGTTCTACCGTACAAATGCCACGGTGTAAGAATACAAGTCGATTAGTACCATTATACCACCAGCTGGCTGATCTGGAAAAGGACCTTGACTGTGCAATGTTGAGAGAGATCAAAGGGTCAACTGAGTCTAATAACACACTGATGCTGGGTAACTTCCTCTACCGACCTCTAGCCTAATCGTATGTCAGAAGGACAAGGTTTAAAAGAAGCAACTGCTCAGTGTCTGAGCACCACAGACATTCATGGCCTTATCTTCCTAACTCCATCTGAGATAGCAGAGTAGTAGTATTCCCATTTTATGGGTGGAGACTTGAGCCAAAGAAGGCAAAGGGTCTTGCCTGAGGCTTTTCAGGGAATCACTATCAGAGACAGGGTAAGAACTCAGGCACACCTGCTTCCTAACCCTGTATTTCTTCCACCAGCCAACGCGGCTTTCGGTGAAGGCTCCCTGCAGCTCCCATTGACTTTGTTTGCGGCTGGGAGCACACAGCACTTTTGAAAATCAGGCCCCACGTCTCAGGTGTGGCATTCTGAAAATGAGGCCCACATGAGTAGTAGACACCTACTCAAATCTTGGTTGGTGATTACAGCACTTGTCTGGGATGTGGGAGACCAGGTTCAATTACCTCTTCTCTGCTGGTGAGGGAAAAACGCTTTGAACAGGGGTCTCCCACCTAGAGAGGGGGCTTTGATCGCTGGGCTATGATCGCTGGGCTATGGTGGAACTCCCTCAGGCTCTCCTGTTGAAGCTGTTCCAGTGTGGGTAAATAGGAAAAAGAGTGATTAGTTATGTAGTTATCCACAACAGAGCAGTCATTTGGCCAAAGAGTGAGAAAGAGCAAGTGAGACTGATTCTATAGCCTGGTGGTTAAAGCACTCACCTAAAAGTCCCCTGCTCTAGTTGGTTTTTCATTATTTATCCAGAAGAGATTCCGAGCCCTCCGTCAGACTATCCCATAGCTCGGTGGTTAGTTCATTCTACTGACAGGTAAGAAACCCTTCCTTCAAATGCTTTCTCTCCCTTTGGTGTGGGAGAAGGAATTGAATCTGGGACTCCCACAACCCAGGTGAGTACTCTAACCACTGGACTAAAAGCTATCAGGTGGGCACCACCACCTCCTCTGGCTGGATTTTGAATTGGACCCCATTTGGTAGGTGGCCTCTGAGCTCACTTATAAGATTGGGAATATCTATTTTACCCCTGGTTTGTGTATCGCTCCAGTACTGAGGTGTGTGGGGAGACAGCAGAAACTAGAATTGTCCAAAGAGCAAGTTAGAGAGGTTCTGTTGTATATAGTGCTAAACACTGTACACACATTCTTCTGTTCTGCAACCATGGATTCAGCACCAGTCCAACTATCTGGTGTCAGCAAAGGGTATTTTCTGTAGTGTAGACAAGGCTCAACATACTACAGTTTTGCACATAAGGTTGTAGGAGGAAATTACAATCCCGTATTGTATAATTTAAGCAGCCGTCTGGGATCTCAACTCCCACCCACATGGTGATATGAATTACTTCTAAATGCCACAAGTGTATATCTGGGGTTTTAGGAAAAACTGTGCACATTCATATTGTATTATTTGAGCAATAGTATGTGACCATGTCATACAACACTAAATCAGACACAAAGGAAGATGGAGCTCATAATGTGCATACACCTGGGCAGATTTTCAAGGACAGCATTGAGGCTTGTTTGGACATCTGCAATGTAATGTTTTATACAGATACATTTATTTAAGAGATCATATGGATGGGGAGGCTATTTATGTTACTCCCTTTAACTGTTTATTTCCATTCTTGTAAATGCTGAGGGTTTTTTAACTGTAATATTTGTTGGTGTGCACATGTCAATGTGAATGTTAAATAGCAACCCTGCCTTAAAAGTAATTATTTTGTCCGTTAATAGACTAAAGGTGAATGTGGAACTTTTTGCTCTTGTTTAGCTTTATGCTGTGGCCAGTGCGAACAATTTAAAAAAAAACAACTCTTTGAGTGGATCTACTGTTTCTAAGCCTGTTTGACTATTTTGACATAATGTTTTGAGGCTTGTTATTTCCCAGCTGGGGACGCAGCAGATTGCAAGCTGAGGTAATTGGTGGATGGACAGACAGGAAGGTCTGCCATGTCTCAACAGGCTACATCCACACCTGATGGGGAATTTATTCCGTCAAAGCATAGTATTAGGTTAGGTTAGAGCCTCTGCTGGCAGCTATCCACTTATGACAAAGTTCTTTGACTCCCAATGTTAAAGGGAATTTAGTCAAAGATGTAAAACAGAGCTATAGCATTAAGCCCCCTTTGGAACATTATAAATACTATGCTGTACATTCTAGAGGAATAATAAGGACTAAGAGCCCAAAGCCTTATTCTAGAGGAATAGAGGCCCAAAGCAAGGACTTTGCTATGTGGTTCCCTGTCACACCACATTTTTCCACGTTATCTCTGTAAATGTGGACGTTTAAAACTGGTGCAAACTTCCTGGGGAAAAAACACCTCACTATCCAATTTTCGTTCAGATTCTGAATGGTGCATGCGTCACCAAATACAGCAGAAATGCTGATCTGCTTTATCAAGCTTCTTAACAAAAAGGAAGTTAAAAACCACATTATTTTAAAAGCTTAAGAAAATGAGAAGCCAAAATGAGCAATAAAATATGGGGATTTTTTGAAGGCTGCACGTATCCTGCCCATATGTTGTGAAAAATGGTGACAATAATTAGGGCTTATTCTTGATGTCCATTTCAGAGCAGCCTGGCTGTATAGCTTGGAAAACCAGTGATCACTTTTGAATGTACATGCATTATATTCCAAAATATATGATGACGGTGCTCACTATATGTTTGGGATCTGATCCTAAAATCTTGACTCACAGGCGATTTGCCAGTGGAAGCGTTGGGCCACTGAAGACAGAAGCAAACCATTAACATTTAAGCAGTGAACTTTTCCTGACTACAGCCTTGAGCCACCAGGTGGAGCTCATTGCTAGATCAGAAATAATCCTCCAGCATCAACTAACTGAGCCTCATGTAAATGAGCACACAGTGGTGTCACATCATGACTGCGGGCAGGAGGATTGTGAATGTTGATTTGAAACAAGAATATAATGTAAAATAAAATATGCATGTCATACATGACAAACTACTCCTTTTAGAACCTTTTCTTTGCTACTGAATATTAAGGCCCAGATCTGCAAAGGGATATAAGCATTGCAGTGCTGAGCGTCATGGTGCCTAACTTTTAGGTACCTAGAAAAATCATAGGAACAACACTGAGATCCACAAAGCCTGAGTGAGGCACCTAAGCTCCCTATAAAATACATGGGAGAGATAAGTCCCTTAGGCTGGCATCTACAAAGCCAGCACGCTACGTGGGGAATGACTTGAGGTAGATACAGTTTGAGATACTGATGACAGGGTTGTGTGTTAAGCCCCTTCCCTCTCTGAGACAGACATACCTTTAGATACCTATACTGCACACTCCTTTTGGCAGTGTGTAGAGTACATATGCTGCACGCCCCCTAGCAAGTGCAGCTGGTGAGGCACTGCTTAGGCAAGTAGAATCATAGAATCATAGAATATCAGGGTTGGAAGGGACCCCAGAAGGTCATCTAGTCCAACCCCCTGCTCGAAGCAGGACCAATTCCCAGTTAAATCATCCCAGCCAGGGCTTTGTCAAGCCTGACCTTAAAAACCTCTAAGGAAGGAGATTCTACCACCTCCCTAGGTAACGCATTCCAGTGTTTCACCACCCTCTTAGTGAAAAAGTTTTTCCTAATATCCAATCTAAACCTCCCCCACTGCAACTTGAGACCATTACTCCTCGTTCTGTCATCTGCTACCATTGAGAACAGTCTAGAGCCATCCTCTTTGGAACCCCCTTTCAGGTAGTTGAAAGCAGCTATCAAATCCCCCCTCATTCTTCTCTTCTGCAGGCTAAACAATCCCAGCTCCCTCAGCCTCTCCTCATAACTCATGTGTTCCAGTCCCCTAATCATTTTTGTTGCCCTTCGCTGGACTCTCTCCAATTTATCCACATCCTTCTTGAAGTGTGGGGCCCAAAACTGGACACAGTACTCCAGATGAGGCCTCACCAATGTCGAATAGAGGGGAAAGATCACGTCCCTCGATCTGCTCGCTATGCCCCTACTTATACATCCCAAAATGCCATTGGCCTTCTTGGCAACAAGGGCACACTGCTGACTCATATCCAGCTTCTCGTCCACTGTCACCCCTAGGTCCTTTTCTGCAGAACTGAGCAGTAGAGTAAAGACAGGCCTGAACCCTGTGGACATGTGGGTATCTGACAAATAGGGAGGAACTGGCTGAGAACTTGAAAGTGGAAGGCAGCTTGGTGGAAGTGATTGTGATTCTAAGGAATGGTAAGAGGGAAAATAGCAGAAGAAAAGACAATGGACTTCAAGAAGGCAGACTTTAGCAAACTCAGATAATTCCCTGTGGGAAGCAAGTCTAAGGAAACAAATTGTTCAGGAGAGTTGGCAGTTTTTGAAAGAGACACAAAGAGGGCACAAGAGCAAACTATCCCACTGCGTAGGAAAGATAGGAAGTAGGGCAAGAGACCACCCTGGCTCAACCAGGAGATCTTCAATGACATGAAACTTAAAAAAGAGTCCTACAAAAAGTGAAAATTAGGTCAAATTACGAAGGATGAATATTAAAAAACACAAGTCGAGAAGGACAAAATTAGAAATGCCAAGGCACAAAATGAGATTAAACTAGCTACAGACATGAGTGGCTACTTCAGGGCAGACTGTCAAAAACAGGGCAGACCCCCCAAACTGGTGGTATGTTCTATCATTAGATTTCACCAAGCCAGTGACAAATATGAAATCCTGTAGCAGTCTTACCATGGAGTCACAGACAGTGCACTTGGGCTCTCCAGTCTATCTTGCCACCCAGGCAAGCTGGACTTAATGATAAATGGTCACTTACACCAAAAATCACACCATATTCAGGTTGCTTCCATTCCCAAATGACCAGTCACTTAACCCAGATCAATTGTTATTCTAGATCTTATACAAAAGACAATGTCTGTAGCCAATCCTATAATAAACTATCTAAAGGTTTATTAACTAGGAAAAAGAAATTAGAGTTATTTACAGGTTAAAGCAAGCAAACCTATACACACAAATGAGTTACCATCTATGATCTCTAAAGATGACAGAGATGTGGTGATCTGTCAATTCAAGATGTCTTTCAGGGCAGACCCAGGGGTAACTGCTGAAGATCTCAGTCTCAATTTAGAGATTCTGGCCCCGTGAGAGTTCAAACAGAAAAGAGATGGAACATTTTCCTGTGACTTTGTTTTATTTCCTTATTTCAACCTCAAGTCCATAGGATGAGCTTCCTTGTACATAGCATTTCCATGGTGTGATAGGGCAATTCATCAAGTCTTTGTATTGTAATGTTTCTTGATGGTTCATCTGATTTTGATAGTTTTTCTGGACGGGCAGGGGAAACACCTTCCCACTTGAGTTCACAAATTTAGAGCAAATATTTTCCAGGTTATAAAGCAAAACTCACATATTTCCCTGTAGCATGGAATACAGACATTACAAATAAGATTAATGAATGCAGCAACTTATAAACATTCTGTAGAGTCTAAATACTAAATACATTCTTATAAGACTAATGCCTATTTTGAGCAACAATAACACACAAGTGAACTGGTCTGGTCTCCAGCTATGAGTTTGTCAATTCTTAGGTAATGCATGCAGTCTAAGCAAGAGCTGGCATCTGACCTGCCAGTTTCACAGGCCCATTACCAAACAAAGAGGGAAAGACAATAACAGAAAATGCAGCAATGTTACATGCATGTTTTGTTTCAGTTTGCACCAAAAAGGTTAGCAGTGACCGGATAACTAACATAGCGAACATCGGTGTAAACGGGGGTAGGATCTGAGGCTAAAATGTGGAAAGAACAAGTTAAGAATTACTTAGGCAAGTTAGATGTCTTCCTGTTGGCAGGGCCTGATGAAATCCATCCTAGAATACTTTAGGATCTGGCTGAAGAAATCTCTGAGCAATTAGCAATTCTCTTTGCGAACTCTGAGGACAGCAGAGATCCCAGAAGACTGGAAAGAGGCACATATAGTACTGCTCCATAAAAAAGAAAATAAGGACAACCCAGTGAATTATAGACCAGTCAGTTTAATTTGGGTACCCAGAAAGATAATGGAGCAAATAATCAATCAGTTTGTGAGCACCTAGAAGATAATGTGATAAGTAACTGTCAACATGAATTTGTCAAGAACAAATCATGTCAGACCAACCAAATATCCTTCTTTGACAGTGTAACAAGCCCTATGTATAGGGGGGAAGCAGTAGATGTGATATATCTCAACTTTAATGAGGCTGTCTCACACGACCTTCTTGTAAACCAACTAGGGAAATATAGCATAGAAGAACCTAGTGTAAGGTGGGTGCATAACTGGTTGGAAAATGGTACTCAGAAAGTAGTTATCAATGGTTCACAATCAAGCTGGAAGGGCATATTGAGTGGGGTCCTGCAGGGATTTGTCCTGGGTCTGGTTCTAGTCAATATTTTCATAAATGATTTGGATAATGGCATAGAGAGTACACTTATAAAGTTTGCAGACAACAGTTCTGCAAGCCATTCAAATTTGATTGAAATCCTGCTGAATATAATCATTTTCAGGAGGAGGATACTTGTGATAACTCTCTCATCTTTTCTCACTGTGTAGGTTATTTCCTGATCACTCTTAGTTACTACAAAAGAAATACCACAGCTGATGACTCTAAAAACAAGGCTTGAGCTGGAAGTATTGTCATTAGCTTTTAAGAGGGAGCTATGCACTATTTGGTCATATATTGGACTAAATGTCTGAAATAAGGCTTTAAAAGTGATTTAAAATAAAATAATGTAATTAAATGTAAGTTGATTATCAAAAACATATTGGCGGAGATTTAATAATACACAGTCAGGGCAGATTAATTCATACAGCCTTGGAATACTCACTTTAATCAGAGATTGTAAGTCAGTGGCTACATGAGAAAGAGATGGAGTTTTGCTGCTTGTTTTTAATTAGCAGTCAATATTGGTTAACACTCTTCAGTTCCCGGCAGGATGTAAAGCTGGCAGAATTGCTTGGGCCTGGATACACAAAGGCAATTAGGCATTGCAACACTTAACTGCTAGGCACCTGGCCACTCAGTGGATTCCACAAATCCTGGATTAGGTGCCTAGCCTCTCTACACAACCTGTGATGAGAGAGAGGCACCTGAGGATAGATTCTACAAAAGTCATCATGCTAGGTGGGGAGCTGCCTAAACTAGCCAATAGCAAATGCCAGTGAGAGGGGTGTGTCCTAATCTCTGTCTCTCTCACAGAGTTAGGTGCCTAAAACCAGGTGAACCCCTCTCCTAGACTTAGACACTGTGACGGTGCTGCCTGTGGGAGCCAGCTGAGGTCACTCAATCAGGGTGAACTGCAAACAAATGCTGGTGGATATTCCAATACTTAGATTCACCAAGCCAGCTATAGGTGTGCGCAGCACATTTCATTAGGGTGTGCACCCAGGGAATTTTTTTTTTAAAGGTGAACATTTATTGAATACTCAGTCATAAGGGACATTATTTTTATTCATCAAACAAACTAAAGAAACTAAAACTTAACTAAACGTATACAAAGATACAGTCAATTTTCATGATCTTTATCTTTAACCAGATAATGAGCTAACCCAAATAGACCAAAACAGATTAAGGTTTCTTCATCTTCCTATCCTAGAGAATGAGACGTCACTCACCAGGTGTTATGGACTTAAATTCCTCAGTCACATCATTGTAATTAACTGACGAAGCCAATTCTTGTTCAGTGTACAAAATCATGAGTGAGTCGAGGTGCTGTTGGGACATTGTACTTCTTAGTTTGTTTTTTACATGTGCTAGTTTCGAAAAGGCTCTTTCACATGAACAGCTTCTAACAGGTAAGACTGCAAAGTATTGAATAGATTTGTAAAAGGCCTGGAATATGGAAGACCGATCCGATTCCTAGCCCTGTCCCATTCTTCAGGGGGACACAGGGTCCAGGGCAGCCTGGTGGCTTAGCGGGGGGCCTGGCACCAGCGAGCAACCTGGCCCTAGCACGCCCCCCCACCACCTCCTTTCCCCCCGCCCCCACTCAACCCTTTCCCCCAAACCCCCACCCCTGAGCAACGCTGGGAGCCGGTGGGGTGGAGCAGAGTGGGCTGGGGCCAGGCCACTTGCTGCTGCCAGCGCCAGGCCCCCCACTAACTCCCCAGGCTGCCCTGGACCCCTTGTCCCCCTGAAGAATGGGACAGGGCTAGGCACCACCCTGTTGCGCGACGGACACTTGACAAAGTTATTGGACTTAGTGATGGACATTGGGGGAGGTAGGGGGTATTATGTCATTCAGTCATTCAACCTGCAAAATAGCACACAATTTTCTACACTGAAAAAAACCAGTAACCTAGCTAATAATAATAATTAATTAATAATAAAATCAACTCCTATAATTCATGAAAAATGTGTGTATACTATCTATAAGAATACACAGAGGGAGTAAGGGTAGGGGGAATCCCAGGGAGACCAAAGGGGCTGGTAGAAGGAGCAGACAGAGAACAAGGGTAGAGGCAGAGTGGCTGCAGGGTTGGCCAGTCTTCTGCATCTCCCCTGTGGGTGGAGACACTGATCTCTATCACTGTAAGAGGGAACAATAGAACGGAATGCCCAGAAGAATGAATGACTGGAGGCAATTCCTGAGGGACCCATACCCTTGCAGAGCTTTTCTAGCTCTGACATTTACATTTCTACATAGGGTAGTGGTTTGGCCCACAGAAATAAAAATCTGCACATCTTCCATGTGGTTTTGGACCAATGGAAAAAAACAGGTTTCAGAGTAGCAACCGTGTTAGTCTGTATTCGAAAAAGAAAAGGAGGACTTGTGGCACCTTAGAGACTAACCAATTTATTTGAGCATAAGCTTTCATGAGCTACAGCTCACTTCATCGGATGCAAACAGTTACAATTCAAGTGACTTTTAAAATTCCCTATGAAACTGAGTTAACAAAATAAATGAGCTTATGAACAACCAGAAAATGTACTTCTCAAGTGAAAAACTATAACTGGACTTCTTTGCAAAGAAATTGTAAGTTTTCACACAGGAAAAGCCACACACTGTCTGGAAAGGAAGAGTAGATTAAATTACTTGCCTCAGTGAAATTAAATACCCAGAGAATTGCTGTGTTTGTGATGAGGATGACCGGGGTTTGCTCACCTGTGGCTCCCCCTCCCCATGGGGGCAGGTCTCCACCTGCAAGCAGGCCCCCTGCCTGAGGTGCAGCTCCCATTGGCCTTGGTGGCCAACGGTCTGGGAGCCTCCTGGCCAATGAGCTGGGGGCGGGAGGGGGAAGGCAAAGGGGGAGATGGTAGGGAGCAGGGGAGGCAGGGGGGAGGGGAGCTGTCTCTGGAGGCACAAAGGGGGGGGCTCTCTGGAGAGGGGTGATGGGGGCACCGGGGCTGGTGGGGATCTTTCATGGGGGCAGACGGTTGTGTGGGTCTCTGTGGGGTTGGGGGCAGCGATAAACAGAGCCAGCTGCAGCCTAGGTCTGGTCTATGGGGGAAGGGAGTGTTGCTATACCCCCCCACCTCCCCAGGAATCCCCCTCTGTACTGTGTATTTTATATCAGCCCCAGGGTGCCCATCGCTGCTCCTTTCTCCTGCCCCCGGCTCCATCTATTTGTCTGCCCCCACAATGCCCCCCCCATCTGTGTCTGACAGTGACAGACTCCTGCTCCTCTCTCTGCATGCAGCTCCCTCCCCTTCCCTGCTGAGGAGGCGTGGTCAGGCAGCTCTGGCACCGCCCCCCCACAGCTCCCATTGGCCACGTTCCTGGCCAATGGGCTGGGAACCGGGTCAGCTCTGGGAGGCAGCGTGTGCAGGGACGCCGGGGAGGGGGAAGCCGCCCCTGAGGTGAGAGCGCTGCACGCCCCACGTTGCCAAACAGTGGAGCATGGGCACCACGGCCCATCTCGCCGCCTATGTATCCAACCCACCCTGCTCCCTGTCCCCTGACTGCCCC
The DNA here is from genome assembly GCF_965140295.1 of Lepidochelys olivacea. Taxonomy (NCBI): domain Eukaryota; kingdom Metazoa; phylum Chordata; order Testudines; family Cheloniidae; genus Lepidochelys; species Lepidochelys olivacea. Next base: position 142,224,094 of record NC_140412.1, on the reverse strand, counting down.
TGCCCCTTATCCACCCCCATGAGGCTCCTAGCAGCGTTTGGCTCAGCGCGGAGCCAGACACGCTGCCCCGTGGGAGCACGCAGCACCCCCCTCCAGAGCTGTGCCCTGCATTAGGGTGTGCCTGGGCACACCCGGCACACTCCGTGTGCACGCCTATGAAGCCAGCACAAAACAGCTTCTATAGAACCTCACTGGTTACTCAGAAGTCCAAACAATGCAGTTCCCTTAAAGTACCCAGCCTCAGGTCTCCATCCAGACACACATGTCAAACATATGACGATAAACTCTGAAAATCTTATTTCATCATATAAAAGAAAAGGTTCTCCTGATCCCAAAGGACCAAGCCCCAGACCCAGGTCAAATAATAACTTAGATCTTACCCCAAATACACGCTTACAGTCAATTCTTATTAACTAAACTAAAATTTATTAAAAAAGAAAAGAGAGAGAGTGTTGGTTAAAAGATCAATATACATACAGACTTGAATTCAATTCTTGAGGTTCAGATACATAGCAGAGATGAATTTGTAGTTGCCAAAAGTCCTTTTAGAAATAGTCAATATGTTATAGACCAGTGTCCATATTCAGGGTGACTCCAGTCAGTGACTGGGGATCTCAATACTTATGGCTTAAGGTTTCCTGCTCTTGAAACCCAAAGCAGATCTGAGATGAAGAAGGATCAGATCGTGTCCCAAGGTTTTTATACATTTCCTGCAGCCATTTGGCCTGAGAAAACGATAGGCTTAACTTTCCTTCTTCCAAACATCATGGCAATTAGCACAGGATAATTTATCCATTAAACAGTTCAGACACAGGTTATCACAACCTTCAAAGAGACATAGACAATACTACTATTTCACTGAAGTATCTTCCTAAATGTTAATATTCCTTTTTTGATCTTTGAATCAAAGCTATAGCCATAGACAAGACTTGTTTGCTTACAAGATCTGAGCAAACATCTACTCTTCTATCTCTAACAATACAGGCTTGCATTTCAAAGCTCTATTCATTGGCATTGGCCTGCTAAACCCAGGGTTGTGAGTTCAATCCTTGAGGGGGCCATTTGGGGATCTGGGGCAAAAATTGGAGACTGGTCCTGCTTTGAGCAGGGAGTTGGACTAGATGACCTCCTGAGGTCCCTTCCAGCCCTGATATTCTATGATTCTATGATTTACATATCTTCCTAACCAGTCTCTAAAGTTCGGCCATGGGTCAGGTTAGTCTGTGAGTTAATTAACTCTTTCTGACCCTGTCACCTTTCAATGAGATATTATATTTACTCATAACGTCACAGACACTGAAGCTCTTTCTTGCAAGAATGCTAGCAACATGCACCTAACTCCACATAAAACAAACCCTTTAGCACAATGATAAGGGCACTCATGTGGGAGACCCCAGCTCAATTCCCGGCTTTGCTTGATGAGGAGAAGGGATTTGTACAAGGGTCTTCTATCAGCCCTACTACTGGAATCATTCTCACACTTGGTGGCCCACTCATTATTTGGTACAAAGTGGAACAGCGTCAACAAGAGAGACGGAAGGATCCTACACCAGAATATCCCATAGGCCAGTGGGTAGGGCACTGAAGAGGGAGTCCCCTGTTCAAATCCCTTCCCCTCAGGCAGAGGGATGAATTCACAGGGGGTCTCCTGCATCCCAGGCAAAAGGTTAACCACTGGGCTATAGGGAAGACTCATTCTTCTGATCTTTTTGTGAAGGCTAGGTGTGCTTGGCTTATACCCCACAGGTGAGATAGGCAGGGGAACACCTGTCTTCACCTGGTATGAGAATTGCGCTGAGGCTTAGGTGGGAGATAGACAACCAGGTGCCTAGAGGGAGGCAAAGGTGCCCATGCCCAGAGGCAGAAACTGAGGCAGCTAGAGACCATTTACAGTGAAAATTTAGGCACTGAATGAGTTGAGGCACCTACAGGGTTAGATGGCAGCTCAACAGGAGTTTTGTGGATTGAAGTAGTGCCTAAATCTAGGCATGAAGTGCCTACGTACCTTTGTGTTACTGGGCTTTGGTTCCTAATCCACATGTTACACTTTCAGGGAACTTTCAGAAAAAGTGGCCTTGTAGCTGAAGCACAGGCCTGGGAATCAGATCTGATTTTTATTGCAAACTTGGCCAGATTTCCGTGTGACCTGTTAGGATATAGATATTCAGGCCTGTCTGTAAAGGCCTATACTCTAAGAATTTAGGTGTATTCTTATCACTTGGCTAATTATAGAGGTATAAAAGAAAGAGTCAAAATCACTATCTGCTGGTGTAAGGGCCTTCTCTTACTGTGACAGTCTGAGGCCCTGTTCTTAGGCTAAGGCCTTTGGCTAAGCAGCAGAGGCAGCTATAAGCTGGGAAGCGAACAGTCACATCCTCACATTCCAAACTAGTCCCATTGAAATAAGGTGCTATTGGGCTGTTAGGCACTATCAGGACAGGATTGTATTCCTATCACCTCCAGAGAAAGGGAAGTGCCTAGAAAATGTAAAAGGAAACTTAGTTTGATAGCATCCTGTCTGGCAAGAACTCACTTATCAATAGCTGGGATGTGAAATCCTCACTTCTGTGTTGTCTTGTCATTGTAGTTCCCACTTTGCTATTGTTTGTCTGTATAATCTCTGTCTGGTTCTGTGATTGTTCCTGTCTGCTGTATAATTAATTTTGCTGGGTGTAAACTAATTAAGGTGGTGGGATATAATTGGTTACATAATCATGTTACAATATGTTAGGATTGGTTAGTTAAATTTCAGGAAAATGATTGGTTAAGGTATAGCTAAGCAGAACTCAAGTTTTACTATATAATCTGTAGTCAATGAGGAAGAGAGTGGGTGTGGGTGGGCATGTGGGTGTGGGTGAGGGAGATGGGAGCAGGGAATGGAGGTAAGAAAATTGGAATCATGTTTTGCTAAAGGGGGAAATGGGAACAGGGAATGGGAGTAAGGAAGTTGGAATCATGTTTGGCTAAGGGTAGTAATGGGAACAGGGACACAAGTGTAAGGCTCTGTGGTGTCAGAGCTGGGAAGGAGGATACTAAGGAAGGAAACTGGAATCATGCTTGCTGGAAGTTCACCCCAATAAACATCGAATTGTTTGCACCTTTGGACTTCGGGTATTGTTGCTCTCTGTTCATGCGAGAAGGACCAGGGAAGTAAGTGGGTGAAGGAATAAGCCCCCTAACATGACCTCTGTAAATTCATTTCCCCTGGGTCCCTAAGTTTTCCCACCTGAACATGTAGCACTTCCCTAGCTCACAGTTTAGTATGAGAATTATTTCATCAATATTTATGAAGCTGAAACCTTCTGATGGAAGCAATGTGAAAAGCATTATTTATATTTTCAATACAAAATGTCTGAAGCACATTGACAACAAACTACATTTAAAACAAAGCACATGTTATACTTTCACATCTGCATAAAATACATTTCCCTGGCTTGACTCTGTTTCATTTGCTGCTGCGGCTTTTACTGGCTCCATTAACAAAATGGCCAGGTCAGTTTTCAAGGTCAGCGTGTGCTGCTTGCAGGCACAGAGAGGTGGTCATAACGTTAATATCTTTTTCCAGCTGTTGAGTACATTTACAATTGTGAGTAAAACAAAGGAATATTTTTGTCAGACTCTTCTCTCAAATGCCTTGATATTGGGTCTGTTCAGTGCTTGTTCGTGTGATACAGCATGGATTTCTATGGTACAGGACATCGAGGGAGGGGTTGCACCTCCGTGGCAGAGTCTTCCTGTTTGTGTAGGAATAAGACAAATATTCTGCTATGCTCTGAGGCTTCTTTTTCAAACACTCTCCTGGCTGCACAGCTAATAGATTCAGTCAGCTCCATCTGTACTGGACATATTATCATTAAAGCACTTCCCCAAAATAACACTGAGTGAACACACCTTTATGATGCAGTCAGAAACTTGAGAAGGAAGTGTCAAATATCCACATCATAGACCCTATCTAGTAAGATATGTTCTTACCCTCGAAAAGGTTCATGGCATGGAAAGAGAACATCTCAACAAAACTTCCAGACACTCATTCTTAGAGACCTTAATGTGATCTGTGTTTACTTTCCAGAGCTCACACACAGGCTAAAGTCTGTGTGAGTGACTCCATGAACATGCTGCTCTTTGTATTTTCCAAACACCTCCAAGCCCCCTCTTTCTCTGAATCTGAATGCAGGTAATCTGCACTCTTGCCTGCCTAGTAGGTCCATCTAAAATTCACCAGCTCAGCACACTGATATGTTTAGATGATTTAGCTGGGGATTGGTCCTGCTTTGAGCAGGGGGTTGGACTAGATGACCTCCTGAGGTCCCTTCCAACCCTGATATTCTATGATTCAATGACAGCACGTTCATACTCTCACTATGTGCTTGGGAAAATGGCCTCCTAGGAAAACCCCTTTCTGTTGCTGGATAACCTAAAGTCCAAGGTCCAGGGAGTTTTGCTTTTGGTTCCCAGCTCCACAACAGATTCAACCCTGTATAAGTTCAGACCTATTCAGAACCCCAGCTCATTGGCTGAAAACATTAATGGCTGAACTCATTAATACTGCTTCAGCCTAATATCTCATCTTGAAAAGCTATCCTTGAAGCATTTAATTCAAAATCCAGCTCTTAGGCTCCCTGGCTCAGCCAGCATCCGTGGTTAGTTCTCATAAAAATCATTACTATGAAAGAACATAATTGAGGGGGAAAGACTTCTCACATAGCGATTTCTTTCATTCTGAGTGGCATTTTCTTTTACACCTCTCAGGAGTTCTGCAGAGAAAATAAAGGAAAAAATAAGTGGCCAGGTGGGGGGTGGGAATGCCATTTCCTCTTTTGTCATGAGGTATGAAGACGGCTGGAAAGGTTTTAGTCAAAAATGTTTTCTGCTCGCTTTCTACATTAGAAATCCAGATCTTGTCCTCACCCCCCCACCATATCCAAACCCCTTACCCCAGCCCAGAGCCCCCTCACGCACTCTGAACCCCTCAGCCCCAGCCCCAAACCCCCTCCCACACCCTGAACCCCTCATTTCTGGCCCCACCCTGGAACCCACATCCCCAGGCCAGAGCCCGTACCTCCTCCCACACCCCAACCCCCTGCCTCAGCCTGAAGTCTCCCCCATATTCCAAACTCCTCAGCTCCACCCCCCAGCCCAGAACCCCCTCCTGCACTCTGAACTCCTCATTTCTGGCCCCACTCCAGAGCCTGCACCCCCCAGCCAGAGTCCTCACCCTCTCCTGTACCCCAGCCCCCTGAGCCAGCTTGATGAAAATGAGTGAGTGAGTGAGGGTGGGGAGAGTGAGCGGCGGAGGGAGAGGAGGATGGAGGGAGTGGGGGGTGGGGCCCGCTGCCGGAGTTCCTACGGTAGCGGTGCTAGGGCTCCGGCGGTGCTTTAAAGGGCATGGGGCTCCGGCCGCTGCGGGGAGCCCCTGGGGTAGCGGTGGCAGGGCTCCAGTGGTGCTTTAAAGGGCCCGGAACCCCGCTGTGGTAGCGGTGGCCAGAGCCCGGGGCCCTTTAAATCACCTCTGAGCCCCGGGGCTCTCAGCCACCTCTGCAGCTGATAGCTCTGGGGGTGATTTAAAGGCCCGGGGCTGCCAGCCGCAGCCAGAGTCCTGGGGCCTTTAAATCTTGATTTCAAGGGCCCGGCCCGCCTCTTTTGGTTGAGGCCACACCTCTTCCGGTCAAGGCCACGCCCCCCTGCTCAGGACTCCAGAGTACCGGTAAATCCTTTAAGTTACTTTCACCTCTGACTGCGCACTTTACCACTTGCTGCAGATTACTGATTGCTGCCTGCTGTATCTTACTGCTTATAATTAATCCACACAGAGCATGGGTAGCTTAACTCATAGGTATTTAGGGGCATGGCGGCAGTGGAAACGTCAAAGCACAGGAACGCTCCTGTGACAGCACTTTGAAGTTCTAGTGTGGTCGCACGCGAGCGCTGGGAGAGAGCTCTCCCAGCGCTCCTGGTAATCCACCTCCATGAGGTGGAGCGCGACTCCCAGCGCTCGGAGCCTGTTTACACTAGCGCTTTAAAGTGCTCTGATTTTTCACCCCGCTGAGCCAGCAAGTTAGAGCACTATAAAATGTAAGTGTAGCCAAGCCCTAAATCCTACCCCACACCTGTCTTCTCTTCTTTTTCTCTCCTGATCCTCATCCCACACCTTGCTGTGTTGCTCCTATTAACATTCACCTGAGACTGGTGGAATGTTAGTACATACACTTGGTGTTAAGGGACTAACAGTGCTTTATCCATCCAGGACTGATAGGGGGGCAATAGGTTCTATGTGATGTACCCAGAATGTTTAAAAGTCAAATTTATGTCATTTGTTTCAAAATACCATGAAAATGGCAATATATGTTTACAGGGCAAACCACATTTTTGAGCTACATTTTCAGAAAACTCATTTTGCTAGACACCCAATGGAACGAATGTCCACTCAAGTCATTTTTAGGTGGGATTTTCAGAAGTGCTCATCATTGGCCTAAGTCTGCTGCCACTGAAATCAATGGTAAAATTCTCTGTCACTTCAATGGGAACAGAGCTAAGCCAACCATTGAGCACTTTTGAAATCACCGTCCTTAATCTGTTTGAGCGCAGGTCAGATATTCCAGGTGAGAATTTCAGAAGTGCCAAAGTGACTTTAGAATCACAAGTCCTATTGAAAGTGTGCTTCTAAATCATTTAGGCACTTCCGAAAACCTCACCCTCTTGGACAACTCTGCAGTCCTTTGTTTAGAACTTCAAATCATTTCACATTCTGAAGGCAAGTGTCTTCTTTATTTGTTAGAGGTTATGTATAAAGATATACAGTTGTTTTAGTAAACACACACTCCATTCTTCCCCAGAATGCTTTCTAATGGCTAGTGTTGTAACCAGACTTCTATTCTGTATAGATCAGCAGATGTTAGTTGAGCTAACTTGTACTAGACCTTGCATTAAGATATCACCATCACCATCACTGCACTGTTATTATTTAATGTTTGGTGTGATCTTTTATCCTCAGGAAAGAGATTTCACTTTCTTAGCTAGTTCCCTGACTGATGTATTTTTTACAAAAATCAGGCTATAATATGTTCTTCACTAAATTTGTTTTCTCATGTAATATCTTTCACTGTACTGCCACAGATCAGCTTCGAGTTTTCTTCACTAATTCCTTGCAAATGATGCTTTAGGGTGAGACTGTGTCTTTCATTCACCATTTGACATTGACACTTTCATTCACCAGACAGAGGGGAAACTTTTGTGTGCTCCATAAATATCCCAGATAATTATCTCTGAGAAAAGCACCAGTAAAGATGGACATGAAAGGCTGCATTTCACTGGGCACCTAATCACACTTGTCATCAGAGACAGCAGCTTGAATAGCAACACAAACAGCTATAGTGCTAGAAGAATCCTTGCCACATGCATTTCTGCAGCTAAGAAAATCACTGAGATTCTTTTGGCCAAAATATTGTGTGTATTGATATTCAGAAAGCCTTATGCAGGCAAAGTCAAGGGACTCATGAACTCACTCTGTGTCTAGCTGTGCATCAATAAATTGGTCTATTGCCATTTTTTCTTGCAGGTCCTCACTGATATCTGGATATGATGGATATCTCATGAGGTCCTCTCCAGTTCAGGTGGGGTCTCTAGTGTGCCTCTTCTTCTGGCCAGCTCATATGCATGGCTGTTTCCAAACTGCCAGATAACTCAGTCTCTTTTCTGTTCTGCAGCCACTCAAGTTAGCTGCTAGAAAGTCCCTTCTCTGCTCTTCTCCCCAACTGTTCATTGAGGCTTTGATGTCAAATTGAGGCACACCAGCCTTCTGCAAAGTTTTTTCTTTTTTATTATTATTATGAAGTGAGCTGGGGAAGTCTGATCTCTCCCATCTTGGCTTCTGTGGTTATGTCTGCAATGGAGCTGGGAAAGCCTACCAACTCAGGTGAACAGATTCACGCTAGTTGGACCTGAGCTAGCATGCTAAAGATAGCAGTGTGAGCATTGCAGCTCCAGCAAAAACCACCTGAGCTCGCAGAGCCCAGGGAGCAGCATGTGTTTGAGAGCCCAAGCCAGAATGTTTATGTTTTAGTGCACTAGCTGAAGCTGAGCTAGTGTGAGTCTGGGCTGGAAGGCTTGCTCCCAGCTGCATGGTACAGACACGCAGACTGCTGTGAAGGATCCAAATGTTGAATCCCATGTGCTTGTAGCTTGCTGGGGCTCAGGATCTATCCTGGGCTTTGGGCCTCTAGGCATACACTCTTGGTGCACACCTAATATTTGACACCCCTCTTGGCAGTGGGGACACCCCAATTCAATTGCCTAGGCCTTGAAACTAGTGTGGTCTCTCCCTAGCCTCCCCAACAGCTCTTTCATGTTCCCCAGAATCCCACCAAAAGTATGAGTCCTCTGGTTCCCAGTTTACCCCTTCAGGGGTATCTGACAGTGAAAGCAAACAGACACAAACAAATTTTGCATAGGATTCTGAAACACCATTGCTCTTGCAAGGAACGTTCAGAAAACAACAACTACCCTGAATTAAATGCGCTTCACTCTCACCCACCTTTCCCTTGGAAGTCCATTTGTGTTTGGGTAGGTAGGGTTTCCTGTCTCTGTTCCTCAGCAGGTTCCAAGTTGCTTGTTGCCTTTTCAACTGGTTTCACCAGTTTGGACTCGGCATTTTGTAGCTCGGCTTCAAGGTCTGACTTCGTAGCTTTTCAGCTTCTGATCCAACAGAGATTTTATTTAGAGCTGACTGGATTTGATCTCTATCTTCTGGTCAACTCTCGTTCTTTTCTGAAATGCCTCCAGGTGCTGTTTTTATTCCTCTGGGATCTCCCTGAATTCCTCAAGTGCCTCAACTATTTGCTCTTCGTTCAACAGGAAGACCAGTTCACAGTTTCTCTCCTTGGAAACTCCTTCTCACACCTAACACTAGAATTGCCCCTTCTTCTGACACCAATGTTCCATTCTGACATCAGCATTGCCTCTCAGCTGCGTGGTAGCTGATGTCCAGGAGCTTTGTAGATCGGCTTCCCAGTGGAAAAGAAATCAATGACGCAGAGTCTAAGTACCTTCTGACAGTAACTTTTTCTGTTGTCATATATGCACCAGTCCTAGAACAGAGTTGACAGAAAAGCACGCTGGGCAATCCCTTTTTTCAGGAAACTCAGCCAAACAGCAGTGCCTTGTTCCCAAAAAGCAAATCTGTCTCCACAATTGCATCTAATAAGAGACCAAGACAGAGAGCAAACTCTTCTGCTGCTCACACAGCTCCCTGTCCGAGGAACACTGTCTCTCCTCAGGGCATTGTATAACCCCCAAATTAACAACCAACACTGCACCACAGCAATTCTTTCTAAGAGTGAGCATTTGCTTGCACACTGAGAAAAAAATCTTAGATGACTATGTGTAACAGTGCCAACTGGTGATGCCTGCCTTAAAACAGTACTAATTTCATCCTATCTGTTCTTTTTGAGCCACATTTTCTTTACATTGCAGAAAACAGGGGCAATATAACTCTTGGAAAATCTGAGACTAAGTCAGCTGGTTACTGTAGCTTTTCACCATACACAAAGACTTCCCTTTTTTGAGCTCTCATTTACAGCTTTAGCCATCTGTGGAGGATTACACTATTGTTCTTGATCTGATTTGAGCATAATTTATCCATTATTCTGTCAAGAATACAGAGTGGCTAAATAGATAGACCTTCTGTCTCTGGTTTATGAAAGCATAATCAATGTAATCAAGATGGGAGTTCCACAGCCAATGCTCCTTCAACCATTTCCAATTCATATTCCATTAAAATTACCCTTGAGGCATGCTCACAGTTGCTTCAGGTTTATAAGGCAAGGAAGGCAACCCAGCTTCAATTCACATTATTCAGCATCCCAAAAAACCAAGGTGTGTTTTTGTTACCACATTTACAACTACATTGCTCAGCATTTCGAATAGACTCATACAATTTCCATGGTACCTCTCATGACTCCTAGGTAATCCACATTTCATTCCCCTAATAAATCTCCCTGGATATGGCACCCAATAGCTGTACAATTTGCTCAGATTATTTCTATTTTTGCCCATTGGGTCATCAGTGCATTCAAGTTAGACATTGCTTTCATGTGTGTTTGTGGGACAGACTTTCAGATCCTCTTTCAGGATGGAGATCGTAATTACACATCTGTTCATTCTGGTCTAATCTAGCAATTTAGCAGGCTAGCCTTGACTGGGGCAAATCATGGGGGCACACGCAATCCAATCCAACCTTGCACTGAAGAATTCCAGGGACTCTTATGAGAGAATGGAAGCCATTTGGACAAATGCCCATTGGAAAGAGCTGTTGACTTGATTTGCTTTATTGGTCTTTCAGGATGTTTACAGTTTTATAAAAGTCGTCATCAGAACTCTCCTTTGTTAGGCTGGAAAGGCTGTAGGTCGCAAGGATCTCACATGTATCTGAAGGCAATGCTTATCCCATTTCATTTTCTGACTCTATAGATCTCCAGTATCCCAATTCCTCTACTAGGTTATTGGAGTGATAAATATGCTTCTGCAGAGCTCACAATCTTTGGGTTTACCAAATACAATTCCTTGTCATTGGTAGAATGAACCCAGACTTTAATTTTTGTTTATGACTGGTCTGAGATTTTGCATTCTCTTGTCCTCTAAGGCTTTTGGCCTCATCAAAGGCTCTTTGAACGTCTCTTAGCAAAATCATCTATGAACGTTCATTTCTCTGTAGAAGGCATAGGGACATCATTAGTAAGGTCAATGTGGGGAGGCCTGGTAACAAGTGATTTTAAAGGAGGAAATGGGCCTGATCCAAAGCTGTTCAGGTCAACAGAAAGACTCCCATTCTATGGGCTTTAGGAAAGGCCTGAAATGGGAGGCTGATCCAAGCTTTTTACTTTGGGATGAAACTTCCCAATCATAGCAACAGTATTGAAAAAATAAAGGCTTATATGTCATATTAACAGCATATATGCACCCTCTGCACTTTCCCTCGCCAAGTGAAATGTGCTAAGCAGCTAATGGGCTCACTCAGTTTTGGATCTGTTGTAAGAAGAATTGGAAAATGAATTACAGCCTACAGCTCCACTGTCAGCTGCCTTTTTCTCATAACAGCTCAATACAACAGTGAAACAAATACAAACAGAGAGAGAAACATGACCAGACCAGCTGTATACTTTAAGACTGTCACTGTAGGAAAATGAGAAAATAAACTACTTAACTGTACAAGTAATTTCAGCTGGATCCGATTATCCATCTGTTAATACAGTGCAGCCAGCAAGCTTTGCCAATGACAGATTAAGGTCAACAAAGCAATCATTCCTGGGAGATACATTGTTTTTTATGTACTGTTACCAAACAGTTCTGTAAATTATGTTTAATACAGTGAAACCTTGATTATAGGGCCCTAATTTTTCTGTAATAAGTTTATCCTTAATTCTTTGTATTATAGTAGCACTTACAGTCCCCCAACAGGAATAAGACCAATGTTCCCTCTAATTTTTGACAGGCCGTGTGTGCAAAAAATTTCTTCTGTGCAAATTTTTGAAGCAGAGTTTAAATTTGTGCGCCATGAGGCAAATGCGCCCAAGCGAGTAAAATGCTTATACATTTAAAAAGTTTTAATTTGCAATAATAATAGTTTTACACCATGTTATTTTATAAATGTCATTTTTAAATACTTAGAAAAAGGAAATTTAACCATTCTTCATGAAGCAGAAGTTAGTTTTAAGCATTACACTTTATGATCTTTTTTATAGACAATCACGAGCATATATCAAGCACATATTAATCACGATCATTATCAGTCCATAGGCTTCTGCCCATTGGTGTCTATTTACACCTTTCAGTCTATACTCATGTCCGAAAAGATTTTGATAAACATATAATAAAGACAATTTAATAAGTATGCCATTATGTCAATTTACATGGGTTTTCAGATAGAGACATCATAAGTAAAAAAAAAAGAAAAACAAGAGTTTGTGTTTTAAATTTAAAATTTTCCTAAAAAATATCAATAAATGATTATCATCCAAGAATAAGATATGTAAATACAAATGCATTTTAATGTCCTTATTGGTCAAAATGTCAAAGACTGCTAAACTAACCTTACTGTTTTTCCCTGCAATCTTTTTCATTTGCCCATTCAATATACACTCTCTCCAGATCTATCAGTCCTCCATCCAGCTGGTAACTCTTAATACACATCAGCATGTCCAAATGATCTACTTATAAATGATTCCGTAGTTTGCTTTTTAGAGTGTTCATTAAGCTAAAGCCACCCTCACAGTCTGCACTTGATGCGAGGAATGTTCCTCCAATATCCATCAACTTTGCAAAATCCTGAAACTGTTTGTTCTGGTGAGCAAATGTCACCATATCCGTGAAACTTAAAACCAGCTGGCTTTTGATTCTTTTGGCTACTGCAAACTTGAAGTCATTGTACTGACTGATTATAACAATCTCTTCAGCAAGAAAGCTTTGTATTTTGAACATAGGGATTTGACAGATGACGCTTTAAGAAATCCAACTTCCATACATCATTCCACATTCTTCCTGTTGAAAAGTCTCCTGAAGCTCTGGCATCTCGACAATATACACAAACCACTCCATTGTCCTCATCATATTTGAATATTTCATGAAGCTTAACAAGCATTACACTATGTGACTTTGGTGTAACCATCTCTATAGTCTTATCCAGCCATCCAAATTTAAATGAAGTCACTGTTCTTTTACCCTTTAGACCCCTAGACAGTGACATTTGGGGATTTATTTTTTACCAGATTGGTTTATTTAAAATTAATACTTTTATTATACGGCTACTATTTCAATGCGCTTAACAGCGTGACTCGACAAAAGGGCAAACGGGAGATAATTCAGATCAGGATACCGGGAGTTGGTGCATAGCTCCGATCACGTCCATGCATCTGCAGCAAAAAACCACGGGACAATGGAGATGTGTGGGTCCCGACCATCCCGACATGATCAACGTTCCATGTACAAAATGCTGGCGGGGAGGGGTACGATTCATTGCCCTCCTTTCCCTTTCCCCACCTTGCCAGCTAGTAGAATCTGGCTGTGTTGATAGACAGCGGGTGAACGATGTCAAAAGTCACCTGTAAATGATATTTTGGCCTGGCTCTGATGTAGTATTTCATTTTTTGTGCACGTGATGTTTTGCCGGGTGCGCAGGGTTTAGGATCTGTGTGCGTGCGCACACGCACACAGCTTAGGGGGAACAGTGATTAAGACCCCATTGTGCTAGGTGCTGTATATACACATAATCTGCCCCAAAGAGCTTACAATCTAAATAAAGCATAGGAGAAAGGAAGTGTTACCGTTCCCATTTTATAGATGGGTAATTAAAACAGAGAGATTAAGGCCTGGTCTACACTACAGAGTTATGCTGATGTAAGTCACCTTGTGTCAACTTCTTTGTGCAAGTGTCTGCACTCAAGTTTGTCTCTTGCCGGCATAAGTACCCCATTAAGGCAATGCAGTGAAACTACCTCTGCAAATGGCAAAGAGCCACATTTCACCTACTGAGGTTGACACAGTGTGAGTGTAGACAGTACGTGACCTATGTTGACCCTAACAGTCCTCCAGCAGCTGTCCCACAATGCCCAACAGCCACTGCACTGTTCACACTTCTGATCTCTAATGCCACGGAGACCAGCAGCCACCATCCCCTTAACACCCTTAACTTTTCCTGATTCCCACCTTGGCAAGCAGACCTAGCATCTCTCTCTTGCTGCATGGAATTGCCCAGCTAATCATGCTTGCTCCACACACTAGATGTGCTCCCGCCTGGAGTAGACAGGGGGGTATTGTATCTCCAGGGCCTGTGGGGAAGAGAGGCTGTGCCTGAGCCATCTCAATGAAGCTTTCAGGGAAATACTCTGCAATCTTCTGCTGAAGGTTTCTAGGGCCGTCGGCCTTATTTCTTCGGAACGCTTTCCCACACTACTCTGTGATGACTTCAGCCGGCACCACTGCAGTACACAGGCTAGCAGTTTGCAGGCCCAGGTGGCTTCGGGACCCAGCAGCAGCTCTGCTCTGTAGCTTTGTTACCCTCAGGAGCGAGATATCAACTTAAATCAGCACCCTGTGTGGAAAATAGTGCCAATATTCAGTGCCATTGCCCATGGAAAGAGGGTCTGAAATGTTGTTGTTTTATGCAACCAAAATTTTTAGTACCCTCCTTCTCCCCCTTGCAGGCCATACTCATGGCTTGGACTGGAGAGTGGTGCTATACAGAGGCACTCTGAGCTGAGGGGCTAATACGTACATCTTGTTAATGTTTATGAGAATAAGGGAAGGAAGTTTTGAAATGTAGTTTTCACTTTCCACTGTGGCTGTAAATCCAATGCTACATCTGTCTCAGGTGTAGCTGCTGCTGTTGCAGCGTGGAGAGGTGCCCCCCTTTATCCCCATGGAACACCTGACCCTGAGGAAGAGGGGAAAGAAGAGAACTAGGGAGGAGATGTTTAGAGAGATTCTGGGCCAACATGGCAGACAGCAGGGAGAGGGACAGAAGAAAGACCCAGGAGGAAAAGGAGAGGGAGAGGCAGAGGCACCAGGACATAATGGGACTTCTCATGCAGCAAACATAAAGGCTTCAGACTCTTGTTAACCTACAGGTCCAACAATCCCAGACTCCCCCCCCTCCCCTGCAGTCCCTGGAAAACTCCATGCTGGCAGCTCCCCCACCCCCAACATTTCACATAGCGTCAGGGGGCACAGCCACAGCGCTACCACTTCACGTTGCAAGACAGTAAGGATGAGAGCTTCACTTCAGTGATCTGTCAGCACCACAGGTGGGGTATGCGTAGCCAAAATGGACTCTGCATTTGTGCCTTTAACGTTGGCTGCCTTTCACATTTTAAAATTCCATTCTGTTAATTTATGTTGTAAATTTGTGTTTCATTGTCCTTTTATTTTGCACAGTGGGGATTTGCACTGTTTGTCACTCAATAAAATTCTGTTTTTGAAAATAATTCATCTTTATTCGTTCACCACACATGCTGCAGAATGCCTAGTGGTACTCAAAACACTCGGTACTCGTAAGTCTATTGCACCCCAGAACTCATCGGTTCAACAAAACACTCAGTCGTGCAAGTGTACAGCAAGCACCACATAATTCATAGCTATATTTAGAAACGTATCCCAAGCACTACGCATTTCTTAACAGCCCACGAAGTTTCAGGGTAGAACAGTCAAATAGAGCACATTAATGTGGCTGACCATTAAAACGCTCTTTCAAAGCCTCCCACAACCTCATAGCTCCTTTTAAGCTCTTGTGATGGCCACTGCTTATCATCCCAAAGCTGCTGAGCTATTATCTGAATCTTTCCTTGGTGCTGTTGAGGTGGCCAGTGAATGACTTCATGAGCTAGGGGAGCAAGAGCCAGGCTTAGTCATCCTGTCAGAGGGCTTTCCCTTCACCCTCCCCCGATGGTTCTTGTCACACAGACAGAAAGCAAAAGACCAGAGGGCCGAAGTGCAGACAGTGAGATGTTTATTGGGGTAGTTTCCAGCAAGCATGTGTCCCATAACTCTGACACTGCAGAGCCTTGTTTCCCAATATCCCATTCTCCTCTCCTCAGCAGGCATAATTATACCTGAAATGCATACCCACAGTCCCACCCCTTACAACTTATGCTTATGTTCTGTTTTGGGGGGTCATGGATCTTTGTCCCACCTCTTTTGTACCCCATGTGAGGGGTAAGGAGGGAGGTTATGTTACGGTCAGGGACAGGCATTTCTCTGGCCTTTTAGTGTTTTACCTTCCCCTCAATCCCTCTTTGCCCCTCCCGATGGTTGCTTGACCTTGCCTTGAGATAGGGGTCGAGGCAATCTTAGTGTGTGCTCCAGTATCACTTTAACTTCTCTTATCTGTTCCCATTATGCTAACAAACCCATCTGGCTAGGCAGAAGCAACATACACAGTGTCTTTGTTTACACATACCAGTAAGAATGTATGTGTGTCAAGAAAAAAAAATCAAAAAGGCAAACAAAATTCAAAATACTGTCTCAGGCGACAATACAGGCCTGAATCCTACATTGGCACTGGAACTCCTAGCAATGACTCCTGGCATTTCAACATCACTGGTAATTTTCTGGTGAGGAAAGAATGTTCCTGTTTGTAGCTTTCTGAACAATCTTGTGTTCTTCCCTGAGCAGCCAATGCTGATATCACTGAAGCATCCCCAGTGATCCACCAATGTTTACATAGTCATAGAAAAGTATCCCCTTCTGTTGACATACTCTGGCAAGGTAGGCTGATGCCAAACTATGGATATACATGCCATCTATTGCCCGCACTGAAGTTCAGGAACCGCATTGCTGCAAATCCACCCACTATGTCTGGCACATTGCTGAGAGTCACAGTCCTGAGTAGCAGGAGACGATTAATAGCTCTGCACACTTGCATGACAGTGGCCCCCACCATGGATTTTCCAACCTCATACCTGCATTATGATGCAATCCCACCAGTCAGGGCCTGTTTCTCAGGCCCAGAAGTGGTGCTCTACCATCTACAGCCGCTTTGTAAACTCCAACAACCTTGATTTGTTTTTCACCGTGTCCCACAGCAATCTGTCCTCAAAGAAATCATCACGTCCCCCACTGGTTTGGTTCTTCCTATGGATGTGAAAATAATGGAGGAATGTCCATCCTGTGCTTGCAGTGATCGTGAGATTGGTGCAGAGTTGTGCAGGCTCCATGCTGCTGATAGAGATGGCAGAAAGCAAGAAATGCCATGCAGGTTTGTGGGATTTATCTATTTATTTATTTTAAACCATAAAATATATGAGATATGGACAGAGCCAATCAAAGGGAAGGGTGGGGGGGGGCAGGAGGGCCATTTGGCCTGGGCCTCAAGCTCAAAGGGGGCCTCAGATTTAGACACTTGTTAATTTTTTGGCATTTGATAAGTTGTGCAACTTGTTTTTATGTGCATTCCTATCGGACCAAAATGTGACACTCTCTCAGCTTAGAGCTGCAAATTTAATCAAATAAGAGATGTGCTTTGGGAAAAAGGCATAATTTTCTTGTTAACTGATATAGATTTTGTCACATTAAAGAGTTAAAATTGTTCATAAATAATAAAAGTATATCGGTTCTGATGGCACAAGATTAGACCGTGATGAACATGTCCTCTCAGATCAGCTGATTATATAAACAAACCATTACTAGTGGCTGGTGCTGGATCAAGTGCGTGTTGAAAGAATTGTTACATTTTAGTGTCTTTATAGTTTTACGTCGAGTAGACTAAGGAATTATTTGTGTGTGAGAATTCCTCATTATTATCTTCATATGGTAGCTAAAAGAGGTGACTGGTTAGTTAGTTGAGCCCTAGCTTGGCCATCATCATAGGCTTCTGTAGTCTATAGGCCCAGATTCAAGGTGAAAATTTGTGAGGACCTTCAACACATTGAAGCAGGTAAAGAACTATCACCGTTCAATGATGGGACAAGAGTGTTTGAATGGGCTTGCCATGCTTAGTATCAACCGTGACATTGCACAAAAGCTAGATTTTCCACTCAATCATTAGTGCATTTGCACAGAAAATGGCTAGAAAAGCATTTATTAAATAAAAAATATTCAAATTATGTCTCACTCTTTTTTGGTGCCTTTTGTTTTCATGTGTTGTCATTTTTTGTTTTTATTATGGCTTGGGGCCTCAAAAGCTGGAAGTGGCCTGGATCTCTGAGAAGGCCTGGATATGGATGGCATTATGGGATAGAGAAAGTTGCATGCTGGGATCTTGACCCCTAGATCCCTACCCAATTCATTTCTACCCCACAACACATTGCAAAAAACTTTCTGAAAGGCATCACACTAGGTGGCAGCACATGGCACACCGGGATACCTACCTGCATCGCACTTGGCATCAACATAAGCACTCTTTGCGAGTACATGCAGTACTGATGGAAGCAGCCAAGCATGCAAACACATGAATGAGGTACTAACTTCGGCAGCTTTATGCCAATGTAACTTTCATTAACCCAAGACTGAAGTGTAGACGTGGCCTATCTTGGACAAGACATGACAGACAGACACAAAACAGTCCTTAAGGATGCTAGTGCTCTCTTAAACCAGATTGTTTCAATACTTTTCTATAACATACTTTTGTATAATTACTTTGTTTAAATGAAATCTTCAGTTTCAGTGAAACAGAAGATACATCAAGTTCTGTATTAATATGCCTAGTAAGAAAGCTGTTTGTCAAAAGACATTTCCTGAATTTTTTGTTGTTGTTTGTATTGTTGTTACAGACATACTTACGGACAGGTATTTTGAAATAAATTACCAAAATAATTGAAACTGGCATGATTATATTGTGTTATTTTGACAAATAAAATATGCAGAATTTTAAAATATTGTGCTTAGAATTTTAAATTTTTTGGCACAGAATTCCCCCAGAAGTAAGATTATTTTTTTAGACAGCAGAGGAATCTCAAGACTCGGGAACTGAGGGTTTACTTCCAGGTTCTGGGAGGAAGTTATAAACCTTTCTGTTATAGGCTCTTCTCCTTCTGTTCTTCAACTCCTACAGTTTTTATTCCCTCCCTCCCCTCCTCCTGGCCCCTATTTCTTCCAACCTACTCCTGTCTCTCCACCTGCAGTGGATTACTCCAGTGGTTCTCAACCAGAGGTATGCGTACCCTTAGCGGTACGCAGAGGTCTTCCAGGAGGTACATCAACTCATCCAGATATTTGCCTAGTTTTACAACAGGCTACATGAAAAGCACTAGTGAAGTCAGTTCAAACTAAAATTTCATACAGACAATGACTTGCATATACTGCTCTGTATACTATGCACTGAAATGTAAGTAGAATATTTAGATTCCAGTTGATGTATTTTATTATTATATGGTAAAAAAATGAGAAAGTCAGCAATTTTTCTATAATAGTGTGCTATGACACTTTTGCATTTTTATGTCTGGTTTTGTAAGCAAGTAGTTTAAGTGAGGTGAAAATTGTGATTACACAAGATAAATCAGACTCCTGGAAGGGGTACAGCAGTCTGGAAAGGTTGAGAGTCACTGTATTATTCAACCTCTCGGATTCAAGTCAGTCTATTTCCTCCTTATTTGTGCTGCCTGTGTACTAGCAGGGGCATAGGCGCCGACTCCGTCGGTGCTCCGGGGCTGGAGCCAAGCTCCCTGCCCCTCCGCCCCAGCTCACCTCCGCCTCCTCCCCTGAGCGCACCGCATCCTCGCTTCTCCTCCCAGCGCTTGCCACCACGAAACAGCTGGTTCATGGCGTCACAAGCTGTGGGAGGGAGGGGGAAGGAAGTGGGAACGCGGCACACTCACGGGAGGAGGCGGGGAAGAGGCAGGGCCGGGGCGGGGATTTGGGGAAGGAGTCCAATAGGGGCAGGGAGGGGGCGGAGACTTTGGGGAAGGGGTTGAAATGGGGGCAGGGCAGGGGTGGAGTCAGGGTGGGGCTGGGTTCGAGCACCCACCGGCACCAGGAGAAGTTGGCACCTATGAGCAGGAGGCAGTGAGAGCATAAGAGAGATTGTCTCCCTGCTTTCAGTTCTGGTACTCAGCATCACAGCAATCCACAGTTGCCAGGAGGAACAATTGCAAAAACGTCCTACACAGTCCCATGCAGCCCTGGGATGGAGCATGGTCAGTTGCTATGTGGGTATGACCATGTGCGGTCTGCAGTGTGGTTAGCTGCAGTAGTTATGTGGGGATGAAGCATGCTAAGGGTGCACACAGAATCGTCAATGAATAATGATGCTAGCTTCTAACAAATTTCTACTGAGCATGTCCTAATGGTGATTTTTCAGAAGCTTATTGCTTGGCAATTATTATTTTTTGGCTGAAACTTGAACAAAAACAAAAAAGCCACCCACCACAGGCAGGGGCAGACACCCAGCATGGGAAATTTCAGCCTGAATAATTGAAGTTTGGCAAAGTTATAAGCAACTGAAAACTGGGTCTTCTAATGGAAAGGCAACTTTAATTATAGGTGTGTCAGTACCTGTGGAATGTACAATGTATGTTTTTGAGAGGGAAACTTTCCCCATCCAAAGACCTTTTAATCTAGGGGAAGAAACACTGGCTGGGATCCAGGAGTTATGGTCTCATCTCATATTCTGACAGGTAGTAGTATATTTATCCGCAGTTTGCAACATATGCTTCTGAGCAAGGCATCCATTTTACAAATGAGGTAACAAAGGTCAATGCAGTCAGGTCTGGGAATAGAACACATTAAATAGCCAAGTCTCATCCACCCTGCCTTTCAGCACAAGAGTGCTAATCTGTGTGCTGGGCTACCATGCCTGTAAACCACTGCTTGAATCACTAGCAAATGCTCTTTTCACACAGACAGGAATAGAACCCAGGAATCCTGATATCCCACTAATCTTTGTGATGTCGCACAAAGAGTAGTAACCGACTGGCAGAGTATGTGCGTATTGCTCCCTCTTATAGGAGATGCTAGAGGATAAATCCTAATTCTAGTGCCACTTATTCCTTGAGCTCAAACGTAGAGGTCTGTGCTGTGGGTTGGAAAGGCCTGGGATTAGACATGCTCATAGCTCATGTGGGGAAAACAATAGAATGCCATTGTACAATTAAAGACTGCATAATCATGCACATGCTCAGGTATAATTGAAGTTTCATGAGTAGCCTTAATTCTGGTATTTCCTGCCTTTCAAATAGAGCTGGTCAAAGGCTCTGTCAAAAATGAAATAGTTTTAGGGGGGAAAACGTGTTTTGATTACATTTTAATTTTTTGAAGAAATATTTCAAAATGAACTTGTTTTAAAAACTTGCTACTTCTCCCTTTAATTTTTTTATTTTTTTCCCACTGGCTCAAAGCAGAAAAAAGTGAAAGGGTAAACGAAATGGGAAAAACCCTGAACATTCTTACTGAAAATTTTAAAAATGAAACATTTAAAGAGTTTTTTAATTTTTTCATAATGTAAGCCTTCTGCCCGTCAGAGTTGGCAGCAACAAGGGCCGGGTTCAGTATCTAGGGGATCCATTCCAATAACACAATGCAAACCAGCTCAAGCCCCCACCCAGTGACCTGGCACAAATATATACCACCCCCGCTGGGCACCTCCCAGAGGCAATACTTCCCCTCTCGCAAGCACATCGTCTGAGTGCAGCAAAAAGCCTTTTAATAACAGAGAGAAACAATGTGGCATTATGTTGGGGAAACACCACGAACAGGATTCATAACACAACCCATGAGCAAAAAACCCACCCCAAGCAAATTGGGGCATGCCCCTTTCCCTTTGGTTCTTGAGTCCAGCAACCCAAAATCATCCAAAGTCCCACAACCCAAAAGTGTCTGTCCCTGGTCAGGGCAGTCCCAGAGTTTGAAAGTTTATCTGCAGAGCTTTACCTCCCAACCTGGGTGGAGATGGGGGGGCGGGGTTAAGGGGCACCTTACATGGTCCAAAGCTGCTGGCCCCACCTCTCCATGGGGCTCCACTCTGCCAGCCACCCCATGAGCTGCTCTAGCCATCCCGCAAACTGCTCCACAATATATCGTCAGGCTCCCCCACTACTTAACACAACGCTCAGTGATTTCAGCTCTTAGTAAGTTCAGCTCTTTTGTGATTTCAGCTTGTAGTAGGGGAGCCTCAGTGCTGGTGCACCATTAGCCCAAAGTGAATTCAGCTCAGCAGCCAGTAACTAGACTCCTAATAGAATCAAAATTAGCTCTGATATTCCACAGTGGAGAGAGGAGGAGGAGGTGCAATTAGCATGTAAGGCCCTCACCAGGGGGCCCATGCCATCAAACATTAATACCTACCCCCAACCTCCCTCAATTCACAGAGTTTTGGAACCCATGTCCCTTGCCTAGCGAGTGCTACTTAGTTGATGGTGAGTCCCTCCATCATAACAAAAGGCCAAGTACAGTTCTACTGTCCTTGATTCCCATAATCAGGGTAATAACAATTTATTCTTCCTGCCTCAATAACAGAGACACTGGGGTCTGCCTGCCTGCCCCTGCCTCATTAAGTGCATGAAATGGATGGTGCTCACTTAATAAGCAACTAGACAACATCTTGTTAAAAGTATTCATAAGCCTTATTTACTGCACACTTCAAACCCTTGCTGTCATATCAGAATTAATAATTTCACCAAGGACCTTTCTGTGATGCTCATGACTACAGTATCTGACAGGTTTCAGAGTAACAGCCGTGTTAGTCTGTATTCGCAAAAAGAAAAGGAGTACTTGTGGCACCTTAGAGACTAACCAATTTATTTGAGCATAAGCTTTCGTGACGCATCCGATGAAGTGAGCTGTAGCTCACGAAAGCTTATGCTACATCCGACGAAGTGAGCTGTAGCTCACAAAAGCTTATGCTCAAATAAATTGGTTAGTCTCTAAGGTGCCACAAGTACTCCTTTTCTTTTACAGTATCTGAGTGCTTCAAAACATTAATGAATTTATCTTCACAACACTCCTGTGAAATGGGGTATGTGGTATTATCCCCATTTTACAGGTGAGGAACTGAGGCACAGAAAGATGAAGGTCAAACTTGTCCATTAATTTTGGTTGCCCAATTTGAGATGTATAGGAGCTAATTTTTCAGAAAACATAGCTTTTTCCGAAGTTCACTTTGTTCAAGTCACAGCTCTGACTGACGTCAGTTGCAGCTGTGAGTGCTCAGCACTTCTGCAAATGAGACCCCCAGGGTCCCAAGTCAGGGACCCAGAAAATGAGGAACACACATTTAGTGACCGCTTGTAAAAAAGTTTGGTTTAAGTGACTTGCCCAGCATCAGAGTAACTGTGGCAGAAGCACCATTAATTCTGACATTTCCTAACTTTTGAGGGCTTGACTATAATAATGGCATTTTAACAGGCTTTTTTTGCAGGTAATTGCCTACGATTTTAAAAAGCAAACTAACCCCTCCCCCCCACAGAAATGCCACTATTTGGCATCATAGTGACACCCATGTTAGAATCTTAGAGCCACTGCACAGACCTCTGCCACTGGAGCTAATGGAATAACTGATAACTGTAGTAGGTTGTCATCCTCTGTCTGGACCAGCACTAGTGGGGGATGAGACATTTTGCCAATGGGTTTCACAGATATTTGCTTCCAGAGGCATGGTGAGACTCAGCAATCCTGGGTTCTGTTTTAGGCTCTGGAGGGAAGTGTGCTGTAGTCATCACAGACACTTCTTCTCATTACGTCCAAGCTTGACCCCTTCTGCCCCATCTTCAACCTATCTTCTTCCCAGTTCTGTCTCTTCCCCAGCCTAGGCTCCTCCTCCCAGTCCCACTTTTCTCACCTTAGCCAGTCTCAGTCTCCACTCCTCATGCTTCTCATACCAGTCTGAGTCTTCTTCCCAAGCCACACCACCCCTCCCCAAGACCTAACCTGATCTGTCACTTTCTCTGCTGGTTTTCCCTCTGTTCCCCCAACTTTCTCCCAGTCCCAGTCTCTCTCCCTGGGCTCCTCATCTATTATCAGTCTCCTGCCTCTACCCACTCCCCAGCAGCCTCCCCACTTCTTGTCTCCTTTTTCTAGCCTCTTTGCATAATCAATCTCAGTTCTCCTCCCACAGACCAGCTTCTCATCAGCTCTATCTCCCTTGCCTCCAACCCACCCCCACACCCCACACCACTGGTTCCCAGTCTTCCTCTGGTTCTTCATGACAAACTCTTTGTCACTCCCCACATCCCATTCCCAGTCCTCCCATCCACATTCCCACACCAGCTCCCAGTTCCCTTCCCCAATCAGTCCCAGTCTTCCCCGCCACCATCCTCAACTCCCAATCAGCTTCTAGTTCCAGTCTCAACCTGACCCCCAGGCTCCTCTCAATTTATTCTCCCCACCCAGGTCTGGCTCTTGTCCCTTCTGCATTCAATGGGGGCAGACTCCTTCTCCATGCTGCCTGGAACCAGCAGGGAGAGACCGGAAAGGACAATCTCCCTGCTTTCATTTCTGGTCCCCCGGCCCACAGCAGCTGGGAGCACCACTTGTAAGGAAAGTCCTGCTTGGCCCCGGGAGCCTCAGGATGGATCATACTCAGTTTGGCTGGAATATTTGGAGAATTAAGCAGCAAAACTCCAATAAGTCTCTACTGAGCATGTGCAAACTTACATTGTTCAAAAGCTTGTAACTTGGCCAAATTAGAGCAGATTTGGCCTGACAGTGGTGGCAAAGAGACAACTAGTGTTTCAACTGTCCACTTCCTCTCAGTTTCCCTCACCCAGGCTGACATTCCCCATCGCTCTCCTGATAGATTCCTTGACCTTGTCCTCCTAGCCCTATGGTACTCTTGGTTTCTCACTGTTGGGTTGGATGGGCTATCTTGGACCATTGAACAATATACTGCTGTAACCTACCCCTGCAGTTCTTTTTTTTCCTCCTGAAGGAGACAGACCGCTGTAGAGCCAGTGTCAATGGCCTTCTGACAGGGCATTATTGTGAAACTCATGAATAACATGTAGTGGATAAAACCAGCAATACCTACGGTATATATAATTATCACTCAGATTCTCTTAGTCACACCAAGTAGTATTATAACCTGTGTAGGCTGTCAGTGGACAATTTGAACATTAAGATACAAGCCTACTCAGCAGGAGTAAAGGGTAATAGAATCTGGCCCAAAAATTTGTAGCAGTTAGTTATCTAGATTTCATTGTCTTGGTGTGATGCATCATAACCACCACAACTCTAAAATAAAATAGCTCTTCACAGAAAGGTTGGCTGTTTTTTTGTGCTTATGAAAGAAGGGGGTGATAGATAGGCCTATCCCAGAGCCAAGCATAATGTGGGTAAGCAGAGTGTAAGATTCCTAAGCTGCAACTTCTGTTCCATTTTGGATCTGATTTCTTTATTTTATCTGTTACAAAAGCGGGAGATTATAATCCAGACAAGAAAATACAGAGGTGCAGCAGAAAGTGTATGATAGTAAATGCCATTTTACTATTTTTAATTGTCCAACATTTTTTATTGTTAAGATGAATCTGTTTTATACTCCCCAGGTAACCCAGGGAAGATTTACCCCTTGAGGATTTGCCTTTCAGCACATCCATCTATGCAGCAGTACAGCACAAAATCTTATAATAGCAGTGCCAGCAGGTTTGCTTTAGGAAAGTAGGGTTTCCTATTTTACAAACCATGGCCTGGAGATTTATATCTTGGCTATTTCAAATCTCATCAAGATGACAATATTTCCAATGGAAATTACCAACCAGGTTACAATTTCTTAAAAACTAAAGTATTTTACCATTCCAGGAATAGCACATCTGACACTGGTCAATAATGAAATCACAATGAAATCGCAATCACAATGGTGATTACAATCTTCATTATTTGCCAAGGACATTGTCAACTTCTAAACCAGAGTTTATGCGCACTAAAAGGTAGATCAAGTTAATTTAGAAAAGTAAAAGGAAACAAAGACCCTCATAGTTACAGCTATGTAGCAGGGTCTCCCCATTGCTAGTGTGCCACCTTGCATCTATGTCAGGGAATGTAGATTTTGCTGTGTGGGGGGCCTCCTGGCTGCTCATTGCTCACTCTGAGATAATCTCTCTTTTGGTAATGTGCCCC
Organism: Lepidochelys olivacea; assembly: GCF_965140295.1. NCBI lineage: Eukaryota > Metazoa > Chordata > Testudines > Cheloniidae > Lepidochelys > Lepidochelys olivacea. Next base: position 142,198,567 of record NC_140412.1, on the reverse strand, counting down.
TCTGGCCAAGTCACCACTGAGCCAGGCTTTCCAGGGTTACAAAGTCCAACAGGACAGCTCTCCACTTGCCATTGCCAAATGGTGTTCAGTCCCTCCTCAGGCTCTGTGCCACTATCCCAGTAGCTGGCAGGGGAACCTGGGCCAACCAGCTACACAGGGTTACAGCCGAAGCACCCTATAGCCAGCAATCCAGGTCTGCTCAGTCCCAATCCCTGTTGCTGTTCCCTGGGCTCCTTCCTACCCAGCCTCTCTATCTTCTCTTGCCTACTTCTGGATTTACCTCTGGAGCCTGCTGTACTCCCTATCACTACTTTACCCCCTCCTAGCTTCTGCTTTGGAGTAAGGAGCCTAGTAAGAATTCCAGGGCTTACTCTCCCACTGGGCTTCTTCCTTGCTCCTGATGACCTCCCTCCTTCCAGGAAGTGACTGCAGACTCCTTCCCCTACAGCCCTCTTCTACACTCCTGGTTTTATAGTCTTGTCCCAGAATTAGTGAGCTGCTAAAATGGCATAAAGCTACAACTGCCGACCGCCTTGGGTCATGAATGAAGAGCATCTCAGCCAGAACTGAGACTCAGGCCTAATGTTTCCAGAATGTTCTCTTGACTTATTTTAATACCTAGCACGTACATTTTTACCCTTCTCTGTCCCTTCTTACTACCCAGTTCTACACTCTCTGCCACTGTGTTGCAGAAAGATTTGCCTGGGAGGTTCTAGGCAAAGTTGGGATTTATTTTTCTGTACATGTTCTGAAATGGGGGAGAAATTTGTTTGAAAAATTGGTTAAGGGAGCATGTGTAACCATTACTCTTTATTAAGGTTAAGATTTTATCATGGGTATTTTTAGTAAAAGTCACAGGCAGGTCGTAGGCAATAAACAATAAATCATGGAAGCCCGATTTCCACCACCCGAGGCTGAAGTCATGGAGGTCAGCTAAAATAGGGTTACCAGCTTTCTAACTGCAGAAAACCGAACACTCTTGCCCCCCCAAGCCCTGTCCCTTCCCCAGAGTGCCGCCCCCACTCCCGCTCACTCCATCCCCCTTCCTCCGCCGCTCGCTTTCCCCCACCCTTGCTCACTCACTCATTTTCACTGGGTTGGGACAGGAGGTTTTGTGTGTGTGTGTGTGGGGGGATGTCTCCAGCTGGGGGTGCGGGCTCTGGGGTGGGGTACAGGAGGGGGCTCCAGGCTGGGGACGAAGGGTTCAGAGTGCAGTAGGTGGCTCAGGTCTGGGGCAAGGGGTTGGAGCGCGGGAGAGGGTGGGGAGTGTAGGCTTCAGGTGGTGCTTACCTCAAGCAGCTCCCAGGAAGGGGCCGCAGGGATGTGTTGCTGCTAGGTGGAGGAGGGGTGGCCAGGTGGCTCCACCCTCTGCCCCCCCTGCATCTCCCGTTGGCCATGGTTCCCAGCCAGTGCGAGCTGCAGAGCTGGTGCTTGGGGTGGGGGCAGTGCGTGGACCCCTTGGGCTGCTCCTGCGCGTAGGGGCTGCAGAGACATGCTGGCTGCTTCTGGGAGCTGCGCAGAACCAGGAAGAGAGCCTGCGTTAGCCCCACTGTGCTGCCAACTGGACTTTTAATGGCCCGGTCACCACTGACCGGGTGTTCTAGTAGAAAACCAGATACCGGGCAACCCTAACCTAAAATCATGGAATCTGTGACCTCCATGACCAGCTCACAGCCTTATTCTTCATTATTTTCCTTGTAATGCTAATTCCTTTAGGAGCATAATGGGATTTAAACTAGGGTTAGGTTAATGTGCTTTGACTAATTTTCACCCATGCAGATATTGTGAGTTCAAAATTAGGGACCAAATCGCACCTTTTTGAGGTTTGTGGTCCATTCAGGGTTGGCCAAATGCCAGTCTGGGGCTTCTCCTGGAAGTGGCACTAAGAGCTCTCAGCAGCAGCCCTGAGCTTGTTCTCCCTGCTCATCGATTCACTGTGCAAGGTGTGAAGTTCAGTTGGGGCACATAACAGCATCAAGACATCAGCCAGATTACTCTGCTTCCCCTTGGTAGGGCAGGGGGAGCAGAGGAGCCCCAGCCTGGTCTATATTCCCTATCCTGTGGAAGAGAAGAAATGCACACAATGTGCCAACATTGTCCCCTGCCAAAAGAGGGACAATCCCTGACTCCTCCCACTTGCTTGTTCCCAGGGAGGGGGAACTGAAGGTGCACGCCATGTTTTATTGGCCTGACAAACTCCATAAATAACCCTACATATTCTTGAGGGCCATCTAACAGCACCTTATCCATTAACTATTTACATATGCACAGAGCACTCCAGTTACTCATGCTTACTCTAGAGTCCCACCCTCCACTTACCCTCTGGCTTCCCCTTCTTATGTGCAATTCTTTTGCTGGGGACAGAATCTAATGTTTTTGAGAGGCGAGCAGTGTCCTATCCCCCTCTTCTCTGGTGTCTTGTGGGGAAGCAAGCTGTCTTTCTTCCATCTTGTATCTTTGTGAGGGCCAGCCAGCAAGCCCATGCTGCTCTCCATTCCAAGGACAAGGTGGGAGCCTTCCCGCTCCCTACCTGGCTCCAGCAGAAGCCATGAAACAGTTCTCCATGACCCACTCCACTGGCTCCTTCAGCATTAGCAGATAGAGATATCTATAGTGCAATGAGCTAAAGGAAAACTGCACGTCAGTTTAGTCAATCACAATAGTTTGTACTTTTATGGCAACTTTACTCCTAAGATATTGGAACTATACATAAGCGATATAATGAAGCATGGTCTCACAATAGAGTCATTTTCTGCTGATCGGAGCACAAGACTTGATGCCAAGAACTCATGAATTTTAATACCAGCTCTGACACCGACCCATCCTGTGCCCTTGGCTTAGTTGCGTAAGCTAAAATATGTTAAAACTTGGTTGCATCAGATTAGGCATCTGAATCCATACGTAGGCACCTGAATCCAGCTGCCATTGAGTTCAGTTAAAGTTGCAGGTGTTTGGCAATTTTGAAAGTCAATTCTTGTTTAGGTGTCTGAGTTAGGCTCCAAGTTGGAAAATGTTGCCCTTGGCCTCTTTGTTTCACATTCACGGTCTGAATATCAGGAGTGATAATATTTACCTACCTATGTACCTCAGTGTGTTTTGAGGATTAATTGATATTTGACTTTGACTATGCAAATTCTAGGCTGGGAAATCTACTGTATGTCTTATTACCTTGAAATCCACCATCCTCTGCTTCCTCCCCCCATACCCAGCATTGTTAATGGACAAAACTTATTTCTGGAAATAAAGCTCACATTAGAAGGAATTAAAAGAAAAATGACAGTGGCTAGGAGGAGTTCTCCAAGAAAGGAAGGTATAGTTCTGTGGAGTTGTATGTTGTTTTTTCCTTTCCTTCCTGCAGACAGAGATTACGTTTTATAATAACAGGTTTCAGAGTAACAGCCGTGTTAGTCTGTATTTGCAAAAAGTAAAGGAGTACTTGTGGAACCTTAGAGACTAACCAATTTATTTGAGCATAAGCTTTCATGAGCTACAGCTCACTTCATCGGATGCATACTGTGGAAAGTATAGAAGATCTTTTTATACACACAAAGCATGAAAAAATGGGTGTTTACCACTACAAAAGGTTTTCTCTCCCCCCACCCCACTCTCCTGCTGGTAATAGCTTATCTAAAGTGATCACTCTCCTTACAATGTGATCACTTTAGATAAGCTATTACCAGCAGGAGAGTGGGGTGGGGGGAGAGAAAACCTTTTGTAGTGGTAAACACCCATTTTTTCATGCTGCAGGAAGGGACTTACTTCCCAGACCAGAAAATTACGGCTGGGGATGTTGAAATGCCTATAGTTATCCTTGGGGACCCAGCCTACCCCTTAATGCCATGGGTCATGAAGCCGTACACAGGCAGCCTGGACAGTAGTCAGGAGCTGAAGAATCCAATGCACCGCTATAGACTAGGGACCGAATGGCTAGGCAGCAGTTCTGCAGAGAAGGACCTAGGCGTGACAGTGGACGAGAAGCTGGATATGAGTCAACAGTGTGCCCTTGTTGCCAAGAAGGCCAATGGCATTTTGGGGTGTATAAGTAGGGGCATTGCCAGCAGATCGAGGGACGTGATCGTTCCCCTCTATTTGACATTGGTGAGGCCTCATCTGGAGTACTGTGTCCAGTTTTGGGCCCCACACTACAAGAAGGATGTGGATAAATTGGAGAGAGTCCAGCGAAGGGCAACAAAAATGATTATGGGTCTGGAACACATGAGTTATGAGGAGAGGCTGAGGAAACTGGGATTGTTTAGTCTACGGAAGAGAAGAATGAGGGGGGATTTGATAGCTGCTTTTAACTACCTGAAAGGTGGATCCAGAGAGGATGGATCTAGACTATTCTCAGTGATAGCAGATGACAGGACAAGGAGTAATGGTCTCAAGTTGCAGTGGGGGAGGTTTAGGTTGGATATTAGGAAAAACTTTTTCACTAGGAGGGTGGTGAAACACTGGAATGCATTACCTAGGGAGGTGGTGGAATCCCCTTCCTTAGAAGTTTTTAACGTCAGGCTTGAAAAAGCCCTGGCTGGGATCATTTAGTTGGGATTGGTCCTGCTCTGGGCAGGGGGTTGGACTAGATGGCTTCCAGAGGTCCCTTCCAACTCTGTTATTCTATGATTCTAACTATAGGCTGAGCAAGTGCAGAATGGTGGTAGAATGTGCGTTTGGACGTTTAAAAGCATGCTGGTGCAGTTTACTGACTCGGTTAGACCTCAGAGAAACCAATATTCCCACTGTTATTACTGCTTGCTGTGTGCTCCACAATATCTGTGAGAGTAAGGGCGAGACGTTTATGGTGGGGTGGGAGGTTGAGGCAAATTGGCTGTGCGTAATCAGCAGCCAGGTGGACACCAGGGCGATTAGAAGTGTACATGAGGACACAGTGTGCATCAGAGAAGCTTTGAAAACCAGTTTTATGACTGGTCAGGCTATGGTGTGACAGTTCTGTTTGTTTCTCCTTGATGAAAACCCTTGGTTCACTCTACTCCCCTGTAAGCCAACTGCCCTCCCCTCCCCCCTTCGATCACCATTTGCAGGGGCAATAAAGTCATTGTTGTTTCAAAATCATGCATTCTTTATTAATTCAACACACAAATAGAGGGATAACTGCCAAGGTAGCCCAGGAGGGATGGGGGAGGAGGGAAGCACCAGGTGGGGTGGTGGATGAGAGGAGGAGGGAAGGACAAGGCCACACTGCACTTCAAAACTTATTGAATGCCAGCCTTCTCTTGCTTGGGCAGTCCCCTGGGGTGGAGTGGTTGGGTGCCTGGAGGGCTGCCCCCCGCATTCTTGGGCATCTGGGTGAGGAGGCTATGGAACTTGGGGAAGAGGGTGGGCAGTTCCACAGGGGCTGCAGCAGCAGTCTGTGCTCCTGCTGCCTTTCCTGCAGCTCAACCATATGTCGGAGCATATCAGTTTGATCCCCCAGTAGCCTCACCATTGCATCCTGCCTCCTCTCATTGCACTGCCTCCACCTCTCATCTTGCTCATCCCTCCTGTCCTCCTGTTCATTTTCTGCTTTCCTGGACTCTGCCATTGTCTGCCTCCACGCATTCTGGTGAGGTCTTTCAGTGTGGGAGGACAGCATGAGCTCAGAGAACATTTCATCGCGTGTGCGTTTTTTCTCCTTCTTATCTGCACTAGCCTCTGGGACGGAGATGATAGGGGGAGCGTTGAAACATTTGCAGCTGCGGGAGGAACAAAAGGGAGAATGAGAGGACTTGTGGCACCTTAGAGACTAACCAATTTATTAGAGCATAAGCTTTCGTGAGCTACAGCTCACTGAGCTGTAGCTCACGAAAGCTTATGCTCTAATAAATTGGTTAGTCTCTAAGGTGCCACAAGTCCTCCTTTTCTTTTTGCGAATACAGACTAACACGGCTGCTACTCTGAAAAGGGAGAATAGTATTTAAAAAGACACATTTTAGAGAACAATGGATAGACTCTTTCATGGTGAACCAAGCTGTTAACATTACATAGCACATGTGCTTTCAGTACAAGGTTGCATTTTGCCTCTTATATTGAGGGCCTGCCGGTTTGGTGTGAGAGATCGCACATGCAGGGCCGGGCAACAGAATTCGGCTTGTAGGCAGCTATGCTAAGACACAGTATTTTGGCTTCTTTAACCTTCATAACATGTGGGAATGGTTTTAAACAGCAGTGCCCTCCTTTCCCATACCAAGCATCCATTGGGTTCGCCATTTAAAAGGAGGGGCTGCGGTTTTCAGGTTAACGTGCAGCACAGACCCAACTAACCCCCCCCACCCCAATTCTCTGGGATGATCACTCTCCTGAGGATAACACAGAGATATAAAGAACAGATGTTGCTTGAATGCCAGCAAACACCAGGACCATACGCTACCATGCTTTGTTATGCAATGATTCCAGACAACATGCTACTGGCCTGCTATGGTAAAGTGTCCTACCATGGAGGACGGAATAAGGCTGCCCTCCCCAGAAACCTTTTGCAAAGGCTTTGGGAGTACCTCCAGGAGAGCTTCATGGAGATGTCCCTAAAGGTTTTCCGGTCCATCCCCAGCCACGTTAACAGACTTTTCCAGTAGCTGTACTGGCCGCAAATGCATCCCAAGTCTTCAAGGCAAATTAATCATTAAACATGCTTGCTTTTAAACCCTATATTATATTTACAAAGGTACATTCCTCGGAGGTGCCTTCTCGGGCTTCATGGTCCGGGAGCCTGCCTTGGGAGGGTTGGGAGGGTATTGGCTCCAGGGTGATAAACAGTTCCTGCCTGTCAGGGAGAACGTTTTCTCCACTTGCCCACTGTGTGTTATCCTCCTCATCTTCCTCGTCCCCAAAATCCTCATCCCTGTTGCAAGAGACTCCCTCCTTGCAGGTGTCCATGGACGCGGGTGAGGTTGTGTTAGGGGCCCCCCCTAGAATTGCGTGCAGCTCATCATAGAAGCGGCATGTCTGGGGCTCTAACTCAGAGCAGCCATTTGCCTCTTTGGTAGGCTTGCCTGAGCTTCTTAATTTTCATGCGGCACTGCTGCGGGTCCCTGTTATAGCCTCTGTCCATCATGCCCTTGGAGATTTTTGCAAATATTTTGGCATTTTGTCTTTTGGAATAGAGTTCTGATAACACAGATTCGTCTCCCCATACAGCGATGAGCTCCAGTACCTCCCGTTCAGTCCATGCTGGAGCTCTTTTGTGATTCTGAGACTGCATGGTCACCTGTGCTGATGAGCTCGCCATGCTGGCCAAACAGGAAATGAAATTCAAAAGTTCCCGGGGCTTTTCCTGTATACCTGGCTAGTGCATCTGAGGTGAAAGTGCTGTCCAGAGCAGTCACAATGGAGCACTCTGGGATAGCTTCTGGAGGCCAATACTGTGAATTGCATCCACACTACCCCAAATTCGACCCTACTATGTCAATTTCAGTGCTAATCTCCTCATCGGGGAGGAGTACAGAAGTCTATTTTAAGAGCCCTTTAAGTCGACAAAAATGGCTTCATCATGTGGACAGGTGCAGGGTTAAATCGATCTAACGCTGCTAAATTCGACCTAAACTCGTAGTGTAGACCAGGGCTTAGAAACAGGAAAACCATTGCAGGAGAGAGAGAGGAGGTGCATTGATTTTAGTTCAATAGAGTGGCAATTTAAATGGCTCCCTGAAAATATTAAATAGATATTTTATTGAATATTGGAGAATACGCTTGCAGATAAAGTCAACCCCATTTTTTCCAACATTAAAGTAAATGTGATACTGTCAAGGTAAATGAAAATGTCCAAACAACAATAGCCCCTCAGTTAAATACTCTGGAGACTCAGAGCTCAGATTTTTATGAGGAGAAGGAAGAAACGCTCTGAGCATGGCTGTACATAAGAGGAATTAGACTTTCAAATACTCAGTGTTATTGTTTGGCAAAATGCATGAAAAACCCATTGCTCTGGAACAAGGAAACCCCATAGTGAATGTTGTCTGAGGTGATGGTATTCCATCAGCATCCTGTTTTATATTTAGGATTCTGGAAGAAACATCTGAGAATAATCCAGGAATAAAATATAATAAACATGTTTAATCCAGAAGATATTGAATTAGTAAAACACAAAGTATCACTAATTGGCCTTGTTGGCAGGCATTAGGTATGCTCCAAAAGGAGAATCTGTTTCGCGATGACTGTTTGTAGTCCTTTACTGAGGTACATAATGGATACTGAGATGGATTAGTCTAATGGTGTCATAAATATGAAGGGAAGGGTAAACCCCTTTAAAATCCCTCCTGGCCAGAGGAAAAATCCTCTCACCTGTAAAGGGTTAAGAAGCTAAAGGTAACCTCGCTGGCACCTGACCAAAATGACCAATGAGGAGACAAGTTACTTTCAAAAGCTGGGAGGAGGGATAAAAACAAAGGGTCTGTGTCTGTCTGTATGCTGCTTTTGCTGGGGATAGAACAGGAATGGAGTCTTAGAACTTTAGTAAATAATCTAGCTAGGTACGTGTTAGATTATGATTTCTTTAAATGGCTGAGAAAAGAACTGTGCTGAATAGAATGACTATTCCTTTCTGTGTGTCTTTTTTGTAACTTAAGGTTTTGCCTAGAGGGATTTTCTATGTTTTGAATCTAATTACCCTGTAAGGTATCTACCATCCTGATTTTACAGAGGTGATTCCTTTACTTCTATTAAAAGTCTTCTTGTAAGAAAACTGAATGTTTTTTCATTGTTCTAAGATCCAAGGGTTTGGGTCTGTGGTCACCTATGCAAATTGGTGAGGATTTTTACCAAACCTTCCCCAGAAAGTGGGGTGCAAGGGTTGTGAGGATTTTGGGGGGAAAGACGTGTCCAAACTACGTTTCCCAGTAAACCCAGTTAAAGTTTGGTGGTGGCAGTGGATCCAGGGGCAAAGGATAAAATTAATTTGTACCTTGGGGAAGTTTTAACCTAAGCTAGTGAAAGTAAGCTTAGGAGGTTTTCATGCAGATCCCCACATCTGTACCCTAGAGTTCAGAGTGGGGAAGGAACCTTGACAAATGGTCTGAGCAGGGGCCCAGTAGTCAGGAGAACCATGCTCTTGTATGCGGACTGCTGGATGAGTAATTTAAGCAGTGAGTAACTTTAAGCACATGAATAGTTTCAAAGTGAGACTATATGTACATTTAAAGTTACATCCTGAAGTGCTTTGATGAATCTGGGCCTTAACCTCTCTTTAATTCAATTTTTCTGTCTCTCTTGATATAGAAATTATACCTGCTTTTATAAAGAGGTTTGAAATCCTCTGATGAAAGGTGCCATATCAATGCAAACTATATCAACCTTTACCAAATTCTCCCAAGGGATGTACAATAAAATAAGATATCTATTGAATACAGGTGGAGGTGACCAGGCTGTGGAGCATCCATGCCCATGAGGAATTCAAAAGTATTCATATGGAGACACTCAGGCTGAGGAAGCTATCCAGCTACAGAGGATTGCTGTCACACCACTGGGGGAGGAGGATATGGCTCTGTCACAGGGAGGACACTGGCTGCTGGTTACTTCTGGCAGCAGGCAGTGCTCCACTCCTACTCCCAACATGATGGTGGAAAACCATTATGCTGCCCTGGCACTGAGCGATGAGGAATCACCCCCAAAGCTTGACAGGAGCAGCCATGTACCCCCAAGGCTGGGAGGATCACAGCCACCACTCCCAGGAGGAAACGTAGTGTAGTGATGGTTGGTGACTCTCTTCTGAGGGAGACAGAGGCACCCATCTGTCATCCTGACATGGCATCTTAGGAGGTGTGCTGCCTGCCGGGGGCCCATATCCAAGACGTCATGGAGGGATTGTCGAGGATCATCTGGCCCTTTGACTACTATCCCATGCTCCTCATCCATGTGGGCACTAATGCTACTGCGAGGTATGACCCTCAGCAGATCAGAAGTGACTACAGAGCTCTGGGGAATAAGGGTGAAGGAGTTGGGAGCACAGGTGGTGATCACTTTGATCCTTCCAGTCAAGGGTAGGGGACTGGGCAGAGACAGATGCATCCTGGAGGTGAATGCCTGGTTGTGAAGATGGTTTCACTAGGAGGGCTTCGGCTTCCTTGACCACAGGATGCTGTTCCAGGAAGAAGGACTGCTAAGCAGAGATGGGGTCCACCTATTGAGAAAGGGGAAGAGCATATTTGGATACAGACTGGCTAACTTAGTGAGGAGGGTTTTAAACAAGGTTCAAAGGGGGCACGTGACCAAAGCCCACAGGTAAGTCAAAAACATGGAGACCTGGGAGAAGGTTCAGAATTTGGGGGGGGGGCATGGGCTGTTATAGCAGGGATAAGGGAAAGAAGACACAACTGGGAGGCAGGGGAATCAAATCACTATCTTAATGTCTGTATACTAATGCAAGAAGCATGGGGAATAAGTAGGAGGAACTCAAAATGCTAGTAAACAAACAAAACTATGACATAGTGGACATCACAGAGACCTGGTGGGATAATGCACAAGACTGGACTATTGGTTTAGAAAGGTACAGCTTGCTCAGGAAAGACAGGCAGGGGAAAAAGGGAGGAGGTGTTGCCTTATATATTAAAAATGTGTACACTTGGACTGAGGTTGAGATGGAAATAGGAGACAGACTTGTTGAAATTCTCTGGGTAAGAATAAAAGGGGTAAAAAACACAAAGTAATGGCATGATGGGGTCTACTACAGACCACCTAACCAGGAAGAAGAGGAGGATGAGGCTTTCTTTTAATCAAGTAACAAAATCATGCAAAGCACAGGACTTAGCAGTAATGGGGGACTTCAACTACTCAGACATCTGCTGGGAAAACAACACAGCAGTGCACAGATTATCCAATAAGTTCTTGGAATGTATTGGAGACTATTTTTTATTTCAAAAGGTGGAGAAAGCTACTAGGGGAGAGGCTGTTCTAGATTTGATTTTGACAACTAGGAAGAACTGAGAATTTGAAAGTGGAAGGCAGCTTGGATGAAAGTGATCATGAAGTGGTAGAGTTCATGATTCCAAGAAATGGTAGGCAGGAGAACAGCAAAATAAAAAGACAATGGATTTCAAGAAGGCAGACTTTAGCAAACTTAGGGAGTTGAGAGGTAAGATCCTATGGAAAGCAAGTCAAAGGGGAAAAAACAATTGAAGACAGTTGGCAGTTTTTCAAAGAGACATTATTAAGGGCACAAGAGCACACTATCCCACTGCATAGGAAAGATAAGAAGTATGGCAAGAGACCACCCTGGCTTAACTAGGAGATAGTCGAAGAGTCCTACAAAAAGTGGAAACTAGGTCAAATTACAAAGGATGAATAAAAAAACCCAAACACAAGTATGTAGGAACAAAATTAGAAAAGCCAAGGCACAAAACGAGATCAAACTAGCTAGAGACAAAGGTTAACAAGAAAACATTCAACAAATACATTAGAAGCAAGAGGAAGACCAAGGACAGCGTAGGCCCATTACTCAAATCGGGGAGGGGTGGGGGAACAACAACAGAAAATGTGGAAATGGCAAAGGTGCTTAATGACTTCTTTGTTTCAGTTTTCACCAAGAAAGTTGGTGGTGATTGGACATCTAATGTAGTGAATGCCACTGAAAATGAGGTAGGATCAGAGGCTAAAACAGGAAAAGAACAAGTTAAAAATGACTTAGACAAGTTAGATGTCTTCAATGTCACCAGGGCCTGATGAAATAAATCCTAGAATACTCAAGAAGCTGACTGAGGAGATATCTGAGCCGTAGCAATTATCTTTGAAAAGTCATGGAAGCTGGGAGAGATTCCAGAAGACTGGAAAAGGGCAATTGTAGTGCCAATGTCTAAAAAGGGAAAGAAGGACAGCTAGGGGAATTACAGACCAGTCAGCTTAACTTCTGTACCCGGAAAGATAATGAAGCAAATAGTTAAGCAATCAATTTGCAAATATCTAGAAGATAATAAGGTGATAAGTAACAAATTGTGTCAAACCAACCTGATACCCTGTCAAGGAAAGCTAACAAGCCTTCACAAAAAGAAAAGGAGTACCTGTGGCACCTTAGAGACTAACAAATTTATTTGAGCATAAGCTTTCGTGAGCTACAGCTCACTTCATCAGAATTAGCTCACGAAAGCTTATGCTCAAATAAATTTGTTAGTCTCTAAGGTGCCACAAGTACTCCTTTTCTTTTTGCAAATACAGACTAACACAGCTGCTACTCTGAAACCTAACAAGCCTTGTGGAGAGTGGGGAATCGGTAGACATGGTATATCTCGACTTTAGTAAAGCTTTTGGTACTGTCTCACATAACTTCGCATCAACAAACTAGGGAAATGCAACCTAGATGGAGTTACTATAAGGTGGGTGCATAACTGGTTGGAAAACCATTCCTAAAGAGTAGTTATCCATGGTTCACAGTCATGCTTGAAGGGCATAACGAGTGGAGTCCTACAGGGATCAGATCTAGGTCTGTTCAATATCTTCATCAATGATTTGGATAATGACACAGAGAGTACACTTATAAAGTTTGCTGATGATACCAACCTGGGAGGGGTTGCAAATGCTTTGGAGGATAGGATTAAAATTCAAAATGATCTGGACAAACTGGAGAAATGGTCTGCAGTAAATAGGATGAAATTCAATAAGGACAATTGAAAAGTACTCCACTTAGGAAGGAACAATCAGTTGCACAAATACAAAATGGGAAATGACTGCCTAGGAAGGAGTACTACGGAAAGGGATTTGGGGGTCACAGTGGACCACAAGCTAAATATGAGTCAACAGTGTAATACTGTTTCAAACAAAAGTGAACATCATTTTGGAATGTATTAACAGGAGTGTTGTAAACAAGAGACAAGAAAAGAATAGGAGTACTTGTGGCACCTAAGAGACTAACAAATTTATGTGAGCATTAACTTTCGTGGGCTAAAACCCACTTCATCGGATGCATGCAGATGAGAAGTAATTCTTCAACTCTACTCCATGCTGATTAGGCCTAAACTTGAAAATTGTGTCCAGTTCTAGAGTGCCACATTTCAGGAAAGAGGTGGACAAATTGGAGAAAGTCCAGAGAAGAGCAACAAAAATGATTAGCGGTCTAGAAAACATGACCTATAAGGGAAGATTGAAAAACCTGGGTTTGTTTAGTCTGGAAAAGAGAAGACTGGGAGGGGACATAACAGTTTTCAAGTACATCAAAGGTTGTTACAAGGAGGAGGGAGAAAAATTATTGTTCTTAACCTCTGCGGATAGGACAAGAAGCAATGGGCTTAAATTGCAGCAAGGGCAGTTTAGGTTGGACGTTAGCAAAACCTTCCTAACTGTCAGGGTGGTTAAGCACTGGAATAAATTGCCCAGAGACATAGGCGCCGACTTCTGCTCCCGCCAGTGGGTGCTCGATTCCCCTCTACCCCTGACCCCGACTCCACCCCTGCCTCGCCCCCATTCCAACCCCTTCCCCAAAGTCCCCACCCCAACTCCGCCCCCTCCCTACTCCTATTCCCACTCCTTCCCCAAATCCCCTCCCCGGCCCTGCCTCTTCCCCCCCTCCTCCCCTGAGCGCACCACATTCCCACTCCTCCCTCCAGGAGCTTGCTAGGCCACTAAACAGCTGTTTGGCAGCAGCAGGCAGGAAGCGCTGGGAGGTAGGCAGAGGAGCGGGGAAATGGTGCAGTCAGGGGAGAAGGAAGAGGTGTGGGGAAGGGGAACTGGCTGCCTGCTGGTAGGTGCAGAGCACCCACTAATTTTTCCCCGTGGATTGCTCCAGCTCCAGAGCACCCACAGAGTTGGTGCCTATGCCCAGAGAGGTTATGGAATTTCCATCATTGGAGATTTTTAAGAGGAGGTTAAACAAACACCTGTCAGGAATGGTCTAGATAATTCTTAGTCCTGCCATGAGTGCAGGGGACTGGACTAGATGACCTCTCGAGTCCCTTCCAGTCCTATGATTGTATGTATGTATGTATGTACATACGTACTGACAAGGTACTGAAACTACAGCTTTATTGACCTCCTTTTCTGTTACTTTTCTTTCCAAAATTACTTTTAGTTCAAGTTTAATATCAACGTTTCTTCAGTGCTGCACTGTATTAAGAATGGTGTGTATGGTTCCCAGTCTGAATTATGTAAAACTGAAATAGAAGGAGGATGAAAACATAACATTTTCAGACAAAACAATTGGGTCATATATTTAGAATCCCTCCCAAGTCTGCTAGAAAGACTTAAATAAAAATAATTCAGTACTGAATTCTTCACTGTGTACTTTGATCACTAGAGAAGTAAAAAGGTTAAGTACGAATGGACACGCTTCTATGGTACTTACATGGCCCACGCTATCACAGCATCTGAGCACCTCAGAATCTTTAATGCATTTAGGGAAGTTCTATTGTTCCCATTTTACCGCTGGGAAAGTGAGGCACAGAGAGACTGACTTCTCCAGGGTAACTGAGGTCTCCCAATTCCTACGGTAGCACCAGCACTCCACAATGCCATTCCAGCACTTTTTTTTTTTTTTTATAAAGGAGATGGAGCGGTGTACGGAAACGTCTACAAGTCCTAGTCCAGGTGGCTCCTTTCCCCCTTGGTTACAGCATGTCCTCAAAGCCAGCAGATGTCAGTGCCAGGTCTGGGCAGGGAGCACTTGGTGTCAGGTCAGCATGGACGGAACCAGACACACTACAGGTGGAACCAGGTGAGGCATCAGAGAAGCTAGAGCTGCCAAGAGCCTACAGTGGAATTGGAGCCTGACAATGTTGGGAGCCAGGTGGTGGGGCCTTTCAGACAGTAGAGTCCCCCACAGCGAGCAGGACCTAAGCACAGGTAGACAAGAGCCAGGGATGAAACGAGTTTTGTGGGGAGTCCACACCTGCTCTCCTGGGCCTTTCACTGCCCATATCTCCCACCCCACCCCAAGTTTGTCCTGCTCTATCTGCTCCCTCCTGGGAAAAATCCATTACTACCAGCCTGGAATGATTGGCTTTGGTGTGTTGGGAACATTGCTTGTTCTGAAGAATTGATATACAAAATGAGTGACACATTCTCAAACACATTTGTGGGGTTTCTGTGCTAAGCCCGAAAGTCTCATCTACCGTATTTGAGCTGAATGACAGACCATATTATGATGTATAGCTGCACATTTGCTTTTGAAAATTTACTCCAAGAATTGGATCTTAACTGGTGGATTTCTATGTTTTTTTCTAGTCTAATTCACCAATAAGTTTCAGTGTAGAAATCAGTTTCTAGTTTGGTGCTCTTTCGTTTATGTACACAAGGAAAAGGTGGTTAGTAAAATTAAGCTTGGCATTTGGGAAACAGTTTGCTTTCCTTCCCCAATGCATCTCCTGCCCCTACTCTACTTCTACCACATCTCCTCCTTGTGAAAACACATTTGAAATTATGGAACTTGTCCTTTATTTTCTATTAGAATATTTCTTTAGCTTTTTCAGACAAACAACTATTTAATGTAACAAAGAAAGAGGAAAGAGAAGAAAAGCTGGATTTTCACAGGGGAAATTTCTCTGACTCTTACATGGTTGCATAAAGTCTCTGTCCAGAATTTTTCTTAGTTTTATCTGCGTTTGATATTTTGCTTTGTATTAAAACAAAGCCACCAACCAACAACAACACTAATCAGTTTTCTTTCAAGAAATCCCACAGATTGAAGTTTAAGGGAGGAATTTGAAAACAAAGTTCCACAGAACCTACCACAGATGATTTATTAGGAACTTCAGTGATCTTCACCATTACGATTCTACAATAGGGCCTGTCATTCATTCACCACCAGTGGCACCTCCTGCTGGCCATCCTAAGAATTAGCTCTACCAGGTGTTGCACTCCCCCTCCAGCAGTGTCATCCACCATGGTGTCTCGCCCTGTGATCCTCTCACTCCAGGGACTGCAGTCTCCTCTTTGTGGCTTGGCCTTCTGAGCAGGTCAATAAGGTCCTCCCCTTCTGGAGAACTCAACATCCTTCCAGAGCTGCTGGCTGGCATCTCTAATGCCCTTCCCAGTTCCAAGTGGCTGGTAGGAGAACCCAGGCCAATCCTCTACACTGGTTCCAACCCAGGGACCCTATATCAAGAAGCCAAGTTCTCTGCACAGTCTTACTCCTTGCTGCTGTTTCCCTGGGCTTCTTCTTACTTTCTTCCTACTTATCTATCTTCCCCTCTCTCTGTGTGTGTTTGCTAGCCTCCCAACTTCCTACACTCAGGAAATGGCTACAGCCTACTTCCATATGTTCCTGAAGTCTCCCCTGTAGCCAGCTTGCTGGCTTTATAGGCTCTATCTGTTCCTGCACAGGTGAGCTTCTGTACAATCAGTTAGTTCCCTGCTCTCTGGATTCTCCTTCAGGTGCAGCCTGGGGACTTAATTGGGCAGCCTGGCCATCTTAACCCCTTCCAGTCCTGTGTGGGGTGTCCACCCCGTCACTGGGCCTATATTAACACATATATATGGGAATAGCAGCTAGTGGGGAAATGTCCTTCCATACAGCAAAACCAAAATGTAACATTAAAAATATGCCAGTAAAAGTGGTGAATGCACCCACTGAATGCCTTCTACAATAAAGGTTCTTTGGGGTTTAGTCCTGCAAAGGTGAACAAGTATCCTAAAAGGGGAGTGAGTTAAGCAGCTCCTGAGTATGCTGTACTAAAGCTAAGCCAACTTGATTAGCGTGGTGTGGAAAGATGCACACCCTGCTGTGTGCTGGGCACTGCCAAAGAACAGAGCAGCTTGCTCAGAACCTTCTGAGAGGTGCTCAGCACCCTGAAGGCTCATAAATTATACAAGTATAGATTTTCAGTTAAACTCTGTTCAGCACCAATTTAGCTGCACCTGTTGCCACTCCTTGGCAGCAAGAAGTAATTTTTCTAGTGTAGGCCAGTTTTAGATTCCTAGTGGACAGCAATATGCAGGTTAATAGTACTATTCAATCCAGATTATTTGCAAATAGCTTTCCATTCAAAACTAGTTAGGGAAATTAACACAGCTGGCATCAGAACACTTCCATTTCATATAAACACCTCACTTTATTAGCTTTAGAACAGACAGCAATTTGGTGGTGCTCCAAATATGTTTGAACAGCATTTACACTGGCCAGGTATTATTTCAGCATTATCAATGCAGCTGGAAAAAAACTGCTGTTGAGAAAACACTAATATTTAGAAAAATAGGGACTGACATTTCTCCGTCGCTGGTTTCATCCTCATCACTTGGCTTGTGCCCACTTTGGCTTGTGGGACAGACATCTTATTTTTTACCAATAGCTCCTCAGAAAATATTCCTTCCCGAAAGAAAAGATTTACCTCTAAGAATTTACCCAGAGTTTAGCAAGATAGCAATCTTAAGCTTCCGTTCCAGCCTTCAAAAGGATCGTTTAAGTGGGATAAATCTTTTAGAGAGTGCTGCCAGGCTTACATTTGGGTCGGGCAGAAAATCCCACAAGAAACCCAACAACCCCATGCAAGTATCAAAACAAATGTGTATTGACTCTCGATACTTTAATTGTGCTTTCTCTTCCCTTTTAAATTGACAAGCAACATTTCTTCACTGGTCTCCCTTCAACTCACTGTTTAAGCTTATCCTGGATGTCTTCACCACATCTATCCGATCAGCAGCAACTTTTAAAAAGAGGATTTTAGATGCCTGCTCTCAATTAAGCTAATTGTATTCTTACCCACCACAGCATCTGGTAAAGCCACAAGCTCTGGAAGAGTATCCAACTTTTTCCAAATACTTGTCAAGGTCAGGTCATGGGCAGTCAAACCTAGTGGTCAGAACCAGAGTCCGGAGTCAGACTCAAGAATCAGCTGGGTCAGGATACCATGAGATCAGAACCACAAGCCAGTAACCAGATTCAGGCTGGGTCAGAATACATGGGGTCAGAGGTCAAGCACCAAGCCAGGTCAGGACTCCAGGAAGCGAGGCTGTGGGAGCAGGAGCCACACATTACAGAGTCCAGAGCAGGATGGATCTCAGTTATTTCATTCCTGTTGCTGGCTTAAATAGGGCCAATGAGCCAATTGGCTGCTCTGGAACTCCACCAACAGGACGTCCGGGGCAGAGACTCAAACTGGGGATGGGCTTCATGTGTCCTGAGTCAGCAGTTGTTAGCAGATTACCAAGTGGAGGGTTGAAGCGTAGCTGCTCCTGTGGACCCAGGTTCAAGGCCTGCTGGTCATGACATCACCCCATCTGGGTGATGTGGATCCAGGTTTCTTGGGGTGGTTCCTATGGAAGGCCCAGAACAAGGTGAGAGCATGAACATTCCCTGCGTGCTTCCAAGTGCATTTCTTTGGGGAACAGTTAAAGAACCACCACTCTCGCAGGTCTGGGGGGAACACAGATGCGGTCCCTTATGAACTTGATCACTTCCCAGGTATCATAGGGTTCTCAGTTGGTAACGGCCATCTCATCAGGTGGAATTCCAGAGACAGAGGCAAAGCAGATGAGTGTGAGCAGGTCCTGGCAGTGAGTTGCACTGAGGAAGTTATGGGACTTGAGAATGTGGACTGGTTCAGGACTGGGGCCTCATGGATCAGAGCTATACTTTCAGGACAAGGTGTTAGTTTTGCCATTTCTAGTTGCGGGGCTGAAGGTCAAGATAAAGTTGAATGGGGAGGAAAATAGGGCCCACCGGAGCGGTCATTGGTTTAGAGCCTTGGCCCTACACAGGTACTCCAGATTCTCGTGATGAGTACATTCTTGGACTGGATGACAGGTCCCTTCCAAGACATGTCACCAGTTTGGCAGTCTTGATTGCCAAGACCTCTTTGTCCAAGATTTCATAGTTTTGATCAACAGGAATAAGCTTCCTCAAGTAATAGGTGGTGGGGTGCAGTACTTGCTTGCATCTGTGCCTCTGGTAGAGGACTGCTCTGATCGCCGTGCTAAAGGAATTGGCCTCCACAATGAAAACTTGGATCATATCTGGGTGGGCCAGTACTGGAGCCGTGGTAAAGGAAAACTTTAGCTGTTGGAATGTGTGCAGGGCCTCGGGTGACCAGTGGGATTGGGAGTTCTTTGGGAGTAGGTTACTCAGGGACTTGGTTTGTTTTGAAAAATTTGAGATGAACTTCTGGTAAAAATTTGCAAAGCCTAGAAACATTTTAGCTCATGCACATTGCAGGGGGCTGCTCATCACAGACAGCCTGGACCTTTTGTGTGTCCATCTTGATTCTGGGGACAGGATGAAACACAGGAACTCAGTTGAGGTCTGATTGAATGCACACTTTTTAAGTTTAGCATAGAGACCGTGTTGTCATAGTCTTTCCAGGACTGTGCAGGCATGAGTGGTGTGTTAGTCCAGATTGTCTGAGACTATCAATATATCATCTAAATATACCAGACGGCAAGGTCCACAAGATCATCTATGCCCATAGGCATCTCTATGTGGACCGTTCGTCTTTGATTTTTCCTGGCAAGCCCCACCAGAACTGGTACAGCTGCACTGCTTCATTCCATTCAGTATCCACTGTGAGGTGGTAGAAGCATGTTGCATAGGAGGCAGCTGTGCCTGGCCCCTGCCAGAGTCTCTTCAGGGCAGCCTTGGCCATTCCAGCTTTGTGCGGGTCATCAAAGATGGTTGATATTTACCAGAGAAAGACATCCCAGTTCAACAACACTGGGCTATGGCCTTCCAGCAGTGGGGAGGCCAGTCTAGCATGTCTCCCGTCAGCAGGCTGATTACCAGTGCCATCTTGGACTAGTTAGAGGGATAGAGTCTGGGATGCATCAGGAACAGAAGGTGATACTGGTTCATGAAGCCCCGGAACTGCTGGAGGTTCCCGTCAACCTTTCGGGCAAGGGTACCGTGGGCCCCTATTCGAGGCAAGGCACTGCAGCTGATGCTCGCAGCACAGCATTCTCGGCTCTGAGCTGTCTCACTTGCTCTTGCAGCTGCTGGTTTTCCCTGATCAGCTGTGTGACTTGGGCCTATAGCACTTGATTATCTCCCTGGAGGTGGAGGGCCTACTCAGGTGAGTCCAATGTTTCCGGTGGAGATGGCGGTGTGGCTGGGTCCATTCTTCTCACACCGGGCTCAGTCTAGTAGGGTTATTGTGGTCCAAACAAGCTGTCAAAGCCGGGTCATGGCCAGACATACCTAGTGGTCAGAACCAGGTCCACAGTCCAGAGTCAAGAGTCAGCTGGGTCAGGATACCAGGAGATCAGAAGCAGGAGACAAATTGGAGACCAAATTGGTAACCAGAGTCAGACTGGGTCAAGAGACCAGGGAGTCAGAGACAAGAGACAAACCAGAGATCAATCTGGTTGTTTGTCATGGCAAAAAGTTTTAAAAAGTCTCTTTTTAAAATGAAACCAGTCATGGGATAATATAAATATAATATATTTTGAACACTTTATCCTTCATTTTGTAGTGCAAATTTGAAATGCCTTGCATTTCTTCATCTCAGATGGAAATGGGGTAAAAAATACATTATTTTTGTTGTTACTTTTTAATAGAGAAATGGAGGAAATCATGTGCATACACTTTTAAATTACAAAGAAGTGAGCATCATCGAACAGGAACAGTACAACCTTATAACTGCAGCTTTCAACAGCATTGTGTCTGAAAGGTGGCAGTGTATAGTAAATAGGGCAGTGAACTAGAACTTAGGCCTTGACTACACTGCCACTTACAGCGCTGAAACTTTCTTCACTCAGGGGTGTGAAAAAACACCCCCCCCCGAGTGATGCAAGTTTCAGTGCTGTAAAGTGGCAGTGTAAACCGTGCTCCCAGCGCTGGTAGCTACTCCCCTCGTGGTGGTGGTTTTATTACCGCGCTGGAGCCATGACTACACAGCAACGTTAAAGCCATGCAGCCGTGGCAGTGCTTTAACGTTGGCTATGTAGACACACCCTAAGAGAAGCCACAGGCCTCTAGCGTGACCGTGGGCAAATCGTGTCACCTCTTTGTGCTTCTGTTTCTCTCCTACCCTTTGACTCTTTTGTTAGACTAAACTCTTCAAGGGCAAGGGGTGTCTTTTACCATGCGTTTGTACAGTGCCTAAGCACAAGGGAGTTTTGATCTCAGTTGAGGCCTTTAGATGTAATTATGATAAAAATAATATGTGTATTATAAAATCTTTGGGGCAGGGAACAGGTCCTTATTTGCTTGTGAAACAGCAAGCCCAGTTTTGGGGGCAATAAAACAATAAAATCATAACTGTAGTAATATTTTACAAGTGCTGTATACTCTTGAGCCAAATTGCTAGTTTAATCAGAGAAAATACCCTGTTTCACGTGGAGGGACAAAGCTTGTTAAAGAGGTGTAGTGTTGTCAGGTGATGGTGGAGTTTATCTGAAACAAGCTCATTCAAAAACATCTCACTATGGCAGGATTTTCTATAGTGTCTGTCATTGTAAGATTTAGCACTTCCCAGGAGGGTAAAATCGACATGGTGAGGTTTGTGGTTGATTTCAAGTAGTTTTCTGCTCTCCTTTCTTCCCTGGATTAGGAAATTCTGCTGGGGAATGTTTCAGAGTAGCAGCCATGTTAGTCTGTATCCGCAAAAAGAAAAGGAGTACTTGTGGCACCTTAGAGACTAACAAATTTATTGGCGCATAAGCATGAATCCGATGAAGTGAGCTGTAGCTCACGAAAGCTTATGCTCAAATAAATTTGTTAGTTTCTAAGGTACCACAAGTACTCCTGTTCTTTTTGGGGAATGTTTATTTTTCTTTGAATTATCTTGTCATTTATGGTGGAAAAGCTCTGTCAAAGAGAAGGGTCTTGGAGCATCCCCTGAAATATCTTATATTCATTTCTAAATAAGCTTTTACAAGCCATTCAATGGAAAGAGAAACTAAAGCTAGAATGCTCTTATGTTTAACAGTGGGATGCCATCACTATTTTTTTGCATTGTCATGTAACACTAGACCACTCAATCCTTTTTACATATGCCTCACAGAAACCTGCAAAAGCAGGAGAAGCTGTGCCAAACCACTATTAATATTCTATTCTCTGGGTAACTGAGACTTTACAAAATCCTTGTCATTAATAACATTTGCTTATTTTCAGCTAAAATCTTTCAAAAAAGCTAATTTGGAAGCCTAAGCAGGAAGATGCACTAGCGGTGCAAAGTACTTTTTAAACAAACATTCAATTAAGCCTCATAATTCCCTTGTCAGGTAGATATTATCAGAGCCATTTTACAGGTGACTAAACTGAGGAAAAAAGAGAGAGGTCCAGGATACACCAAGCAGGTAGGCACTTAAATCCATATCAAGTGTCTAAATACTACGAGAAAGTCAGGCCGGATGGTTGCAAGAGGGTCCTCATGTTGGGTTCCAGGAAGTGGGTGGGTACAAGCCCACCCACTGCTAAAGGACCCTCCCACAGCCTATGGGGAGGATCCACTGTGCCCGGGACTCATATAATGACATGGGACAATGGAAAAAAATAACAGGGACAAGTGTGAGGGTCAACGGGTCAAAAATAGGAAACCTGTAAGGGATACCGAGCAGAGAATCCTGGACAGCATCCACTGCTCTTCAAAGGTGTCAAGGGAGCCAAAGGATGCCACCCAGAGGCACTCTGCCTGGATGCCTGAATGGAGGGAGGATCAGAAGTAGGCCCCACAGTTGCAGGAAACCCCCTCAGCCAACATCCTCTCCCTGGTGTTATAGATGGCCAGTTTGGCCATCACTAGGAGGAGGCTGATGAGGAGGTCCCGTGACCTTGTGGGGCCAACAACAGGGTACGTGTATAGAAGAAGGTGAGGGGGAAAGTGCAGACAAAAATGCAAAAGGACATCTGGGAGGAGCCGGAATAGGGGCTGCAACCTGGTGCACTCCAGCTATATGTGCACCAGGGTCTCCCTTACGCTGCTAAAGGGACAGACATCAGGGATAGGGGGAACCATGCCAACTACACACCCATGCTCATGGATCAGCAGAGGAGCAGCCAACTGATATCCCTGTGGGCCGTGGGACTAAGGTGGAGTCTAGGCTGGCCCACTGGGGTCTCTCACCTCAACAGGTGGTAATAGGTCCTGCCGCTTAATATTGGGGTGGGACATGAGGGTGAGGAAACGAAGAGTATGGAGCACAAGTGTGTACAGGTGCGTCGGAAGCGAAGTTGTGCAGCCAGCTGGCGGTATTTGGGTGGGACAGCCGGGGCTGGAGAGGGAGTTAAGGGGTAGGGGCCCGATGAAAAGGTCCAGAGGCCCAGGGTATAGGGTGGGCGGGCAGTACCTTCCCATAGGACCCGTTTGAGGTAAACCCAAGCAGTGGACAGTAAGGCTGCCTCACCTCCTGAAGTACATGCTGGGGAGTAGGAAGTACATGCTGAGTGAGCGTCAGGGGATCCACCCAGTCTCCCCAGTCGTAGTCCAGGAGGTCTCCGATCCTAGTGACTTCTGCCTGGACCAACCTCTGGCGCACTGAGGGAGACTCCTCCACCTGCACACAGAGTTGGGGATTGTGTAACAGGAGCTGTCATAAATATAAAGGGAGGGGTAAACCCCTTTAAATCTCTCCTGGCCAGAGGAAAAACCCTTTCACCTGTAAAGGATTAAGAAGCTAAGATAACCTCGCTGGCACCTGACCAAAATGACCAATGAGGAGACAAGATACTTTCAAAGCTGGAGGGGGAGGGAACAAAGGGCTCTCTCTGTCTGTGTGATGCTTTTGCCGGGACCAGAGCAGGATTGCAGGTCAGAATTCCTGTAAAGAGTTAGTAAGCAATCTAGTTAAATATGCGTTAGATTTTGTTTTGTTTAAATGGCTGATAAAATAAGTCGTGCTGAATGGAATGTATATTCCTGGTTGTTTTTTTTTTAACTTAAGGTTTTGCCTAGAGGGATTCTCTATGTTTTGAATCTGATTACCCTGTAAGGTATTTACCATCCTGATTTTACCGAGGTGATTCTTTTACTTTTTCTTTAATTAAAATTCTCTTTTAAGAACCTGATTGTTTTTTCATTGTTCTTAAGATCCAAGGGTTTGGGTCTGTGTTCACCTATGCAAATTGGTGAAGATTTTTATCAAGCCTTCCCCAGAAAAGGGGGTGTAGTGCTTGGGGGGATATTTTGCACGGGAGACGTTTCCAAGTGGGCACTTCCCCTGTTCTTTGTGTAACACTTTGGTGGTGGCAGCGTTTAACCTAAGCTAGTAAGAATAAGCTTAGGGGGTCTTTCATGCAGGTCCCCACATCTGTACCCTAGAGTTCAGAGTGGGGAAGTAACCTTGACAGGGGTTCCACGAGAAGATCTGCCCTCTCGGTGGCTGCCACGGACCTGGTCACTGAAACCAGCTTCCAGGTCCAAAGGAGGTCCTGATAGAAGACCGGCAGCCTGGAGAGGTCTCATGGAAGACCCCTCAGATGGAGAGAAAGGAGCTGCCGGTCATATCAGAGCCCTCGGAAGTGGTGAAGGAAGGCATGCTCCAACGTTCCCCAAGCTGGGCTACCTGTACTATAGAGGTGTCTCTGCAGGGCCTGGAGGCAGAAGACATGGACCTGAGTGCGAAGGCAGACCAGGCCCTGTCCTCCCTCCTCCAGGGGGAGATGGAGAACCCGCACAGAGACCCAGTACAGTTCTGGCCAAAAGAACTCCAGAACCAGCTTCTGGATATCAGCCAGGAAACCTGGGGCTGGGATCAGGGTGCTGAGTCAGTGCCAGATCATGGACAGGACTAGCTGGTTGAGAACCAGTGCCCTCCCACACAGGGATAGGCACTGGAGTAGTCCTGTCCACCTCAATCACCCTGCCCTCTAACCCTTGCCAGTTCTCTGGCGGAGAAGGATGCATGGCAGAAAGGTAAACGCCAAGATAGAGCAGTGGACCCGCACTCCACTAGATGGCTTGAAGCGAGGGTGGGAGGGAGCTTGCCTGCCATCCATCCCCGACCACTAGGCTGGAGCTCTTGACCCAGTTGACCTGAGCAGAGGAGGCCATGAGTAGATGGCCTGGCAAGCCTCCACCCGCACCAGGTCTCCCGGGTCCTGGACCATGAGGAGTACATCGGCGGCATACGCCAACAGGACCAGCTGCAACTCTGGCTCTCGGAGCACCAACCCCGTCAACCTCCAATGGAGGAGACAGAGGAAGGACTTGGTCGCCACAGTATACAGTTGGTCTGACAGTGGACACCCCTGATGCACCCCTCACCCGAAGCGGACCAGTTTGGTCAGGGTCCAATTGAACCTGACCAGACACTCCATGGAGGAGTACAGCACCTGGAGAACACCCATGATCTGGGGCCCAAAGCCGAACTCCCACAGAGAGCCCAGGAGATACCCATGGTTCACCCTGTCGAATGCCTTCTCCTGATCCAAGGACAGGAGGGTGAACAATAGACCATCCCTACACCTGAGCTCCAAGGGATCCCAGAACAAGTACAGATTGTTAAAAATGGTACAACCCAGGACAGTGTAGGTATGGTCAGGGTGGACCATATCTGCCAGCACAGACCCCAGCCACAGTGAGATGGCTTTTGCTACAACCTTGTAGTCCATGCTGAGGAGCAAGGTGGGTCGCCAGTTCCGAAAGCCGCAGAGGTCCCCCTTCTTTGGAAGCAAGGTGAGCACAGCTTGCCTGTACGACAAAGGGAGGACCCCGCTCCCCAAGGACTCGGCCCAGATGGTGACAATATCCTGGTTGAGGATGTCCCAGAACACATGGAATAACTCCACAATCAGCCTGTCCATGCCCACAGATTTATTAGTGGGCATGAGATGGAGGGCTTCCGAGAACTCGGCCAGAGTGAAAGGTAGCTCTAGCCGGTACTGGTCGCCCGCGCTGACCATTGGGAGTTTGTCCCATAGCACTTTGCAGGCATTGGTGTTGGTCGGATCCGGGGAGAAAAGGCTGGCGTAGAAGGCCCTGGCCCTTCCATGCATCTCCTCTGGATCCAAGAGGGGGGTGCTGTCCTCTGCCAGAAGGCAGCTGATGTGCTTCTTAGCCCCCCTCTTCTTCTCCAGGGCTCAGAAGAAGCGGGAGCCGTGATCCATCTCTTGAAGGAGACAGATGCGGGATCGAATGAATGCGCCCCAGGCCCAATGGTCCTTGAGGAGCCAGAGCTCCTCTCTCTTCTCCCTACATGCTCTGCAGAGGGATAGATCCCTGGGACTGGTGGCCAGGTGCCTCTCCCAGGTGACAGAGGTTGTCACGGTCACCAAATGGTGATGCGAGAACAGGGTCAGCCAGATGCCAGAGGAGCGGGCCTGTGAAAGATGATGGCAAGATAAGTAGATGAGGTCCAACTGGGAGTGGCCCGACCTATGTGCCTCCACCGGGACATAGGTGAATGTGGACATGTCATCCGGGTGGTGGTCATGACAGACATCCTCCAAGGAGTGATGGTCAACAATCTGCCGGAGGATGTCCGCGGCAGCAGGGCACTGCTCGGTCCCCAAGCTGTCCCACTCTTCGAGGAATTGGATGGTGTTAAAATCCCCGCCCAGGACCAGGCACCTGCAAGGATCCAAAGAGCCAAGGAAGGTGGATGCCTGTTGGAAAAAGCGCATCCGCTCTAGGCCCGATGGGGTGTAGATGTTGACAAAGTTCAACGCCAGCCCCTCCATATGGACCTGGAGGTGCAGCAGGTGGCCCGGCACGACTTTGGCAACCCCCATCACCTCAGTGGGCTTGGTGGCTACTAGTGGGGTGCCATCCGTGGCCGGGCAGGTAGATGATTCTGGGAGCTCCCTGGGAGTGAGAGTAGGAGCAGCAACTGGGGGAAAGGAATTGGGGGCGGGGGCGATGCAACGTCGCCCAGATTGAGGCCCGCTGACAGAGGACTGTCCTCCTGCTGTGTAACTACAGTCTGACCCAAGGCCTCAATCTCCTCAAAATTGGAGGAAGACGTCTACACCTACCCCAGGAGCCTCCCCACCAGCGTTCAAGGCAACACTCGCCTTGGTGCTGACAGGGGGCACAGATGGCAAGGGGATTGTGGGGGCCTCTGATGGAGCTGCCCAAGTAGGGACTCCAGAAGAGGGGTAGTACTGCCCTTCGTTGCTGCCATGACATCCCCAGCCAGCTCCAGTGGCTGAAGCGTATCTGGGGGCAAGGCAGAAGGCTCGGCCCCAGCAGCCTCCTTCCTGGTCTTACTGCATCTGAGTGGAGGAGCTGAGCCTGCACCTTCCACTTGCCCCGCTTCCCTGAACAAGGACCCAGCCCTCTAAGGTGTTACCAGTGGGCTGGCTAGCACCTCTCCATCACGTGCCGCCAGTGGCACTTGAAGCTGCACCTGCCCATGGAATGAGAGGACATGACAGACAGCGGGGTCCTTGCAGTCCAGTGGGAGACGGCTAATGATGGGGCGGGGCAGGCAAACCAACAAAACTCTCAAGAGCAAAGGGCAGGTTAAGCAAACAAACTGAAGGTACTGGGGGCCAGGGCAAAAAAAAAGGGGGGGGAATGGGCAGCAAGGGGCAGGTGAAGCAGGTAGCAAGGAGAAATGGGGGAACTGCTGCAGGGAGGTTGGGGGCAAGGCAGACAATGGGAAAGTCCACCAGCTGCAAGCAGCAGGAGCGGTAAGGGCCAGTCCAAGGGGAGGGAGAAGGCACGTGTGCCCATGTGCGCCTGCAAAAGCTAAGTCTTTGCGTGCTGCCGCTACAGGCCCAAGCGGCGGAAAAGGGGCAAGGCAAGCAGCTGAGTCCTGGAGTAAGGAGCGGAGGCAGATGGTAAGCTGGGGTGATGGAGGGGACAAAGGTGGGACAGATGGACCAGGGGATGGGGGGAAACACCGCACCCCCAGTCTCCCCACAACAGACAATACCCCCACCACCAGAGTAGAGATGGAAACAGTCACTGAGTCCAGCAGGAGGCCCCCTTCACGGTGTCCTGCAGGGTTCCTGTGCACTCCCCCAACAGCAAAAGTCTTCCTCTTCCTCCTCAAGGCAGCAGCTGGCTTCCAGGCAGTAGGAGCAGCAGCACCAGCAGGCAGTCTGGCAACCAGGCGAGAAGGACCCCTCCCGTGATGGCAATGGCAATAGCCGGGGTAGGGTCCCTCACTCCCCCTTCAGGGAGCAGACCAGCAGGCTCCCTCCGGAGCAGCAGCAACCTGGGAGCCCACCAGCTGGCAAGGTGGTGGGGGTCTGACCCAGATGAGAAGCTGAGGCAGCAAGAACCCTGGGCTCAGCGGCCTCTCAGCTCTACACCTGCAAGAGGGTCCTGGACAGCTGACTTGTTCGTCCTAGAACGTTAATGGCCCTTTTCCCTACAAGCTGAGAAAGGGTTACCTCATGTCAAGTAGGGACACCTGAATCCAATTAAGGACTGTCTGAGGCCTTTAAAAACCCCTCCTGTGGGGAGAGGATGGGTGGCGGGGGGGGGGGGGGGGGAAGAGAGGGGGAAAAAAGAAAGGGAGAAAGAAAAATAAGCTGCTGCCAGGCTAGTGGCAGCAGGGAAATAGGCTTGTTCCAGGCTGAGAGGCAGTGCTCCTTCCCATAGGGGAAACAGCCAAACCTGAGTGCCTGCGTCACCCCAGGGCAACAAACTAGATGACACCTTGCCCCAGTGAGGGGGGGCAGCAAAAGGTACCCTCTCTGGGTTTTTGTTTATGAGACTGTTTCCTTTTTTGTTTGGTGGAGGATCATCCCTTAAGCCGACCCTCAGGCCTACCCTGAAAATACGACCAAGGGAGCACAGAAGGGGAAAGGCAAACCCTGCCTGCTTAAGGCTGATTACCCCAGGCCTGCCATTGCCAAAGGGGGAAATGTCAAGTCTGGCAAGAGAAAAGAAGTGCCTTCCCACAATACAGATGAAAAAGGAAACACACACAGGTTTCTCATTAATCACAGATTTCTGACAATCATTCCTCTAGTATGAATTTTTGTCTTGTGTATCCTTAATAAGGAGGAATTCCAGGTTTAGGAAAGATATAATGGCTTATTTTATTCCCAATCCGTTACATCGTGCAAACCAAGAACATGTGACGTTTCAAAGTGAAGCTGGTTTCATCTTTTCTTCATGTAACTAGTAAGACCTAATCCGAGAGTATATTATTACAGCACTCTAAAGTTCACTATTACCTAAATTATTTAGACAACCAAAAGTATAATAATTAGTCTTTTAAATTACAGACACAAACTAATTATTATTGTTTGGTCTCTGCTTACTTGTAAGAATTTAGGTGATGTTTCTCTGCTCTTGGATATAAACTTATGATGTTTCCTGAACGTACACTTTTAAAATGTGAGAATTATATTTAAGACTCATTGAATTTTCACATTCACTATACTACATGTTCCCCATTCTTTTACCTATGTAAGGAATCTTATTATTAATCTTATTCTCATGGAATGACTCAAACCTAGTCGTGGTATAAACTGGAATGGCTCAGTTCTATGATCTTTCCAACAGTAAACTTCTTCAATGGGAATTTTGCCTGCCTGGGGACCAGCGGAATCCAGCCTGAATATTCTAATTTCCTGTCTTGTTTCCTGCAATAAACTTTGAATAGGTTCTGCTGATAGTCATAGACTATTAATATCTGGTTATCTGTTTTAAGATCATAATCATATTTTCTTTTGTCTTCATTACAAAACCCCTACGTACAGCATTTAACTTCAGTGCAATACATTATTGTCTTCATTTCAATTGGCGATTGTAGCCTGTGCTCTAAGGGTACATTTACACTGCAGCTGGGAGCAAACCTGCCAGAGTGAGTAGACAGATGTGTGCTAGCTAGACTCGAGCTTGTGTACTCAAGTAGCACACAATAGCAGTATGGACATTGTGGGTTTGGCTCTTAAGCCCACTCAGCCACCTGGATCTGCACTCGGCTGATTAGCTGGAGTCACCAGCAGAGCCACAAAATTGACACTGCTATTTTTGTCATGCTAGCTCAAGCCCTGCTGGTGCAAGTCTGTCTACCTGGGCTGGGAGGCTCTCACCCAGCTGAAATGTAGACAGGCCCTTTACACACCTAATGGAAATGCCTGTTTCATCCTGGTTTCTTCACAAATTCAGATCTTATGTAGGCATGTATTGTAAGCTTTCTCTTGTGTGACCCTTTGACATAGAATCATAGAATATCAGGGTTGGAAGAGACCTCAGGAGGTCATCTAATCCAAACCCCTGCTCAAAAGCATACATCATCATACTTGGATCTGCACACTGACGTGCATGTGGAGAAAAATCCTGTTTGCCTTACACAAATTGTCTCTGTTACATTACATTCCACATTCCTTATGAAAATATGCTTATGATATGGATATGACATAACTGAGATGTGCTTTATGTAAGATGGGTCTTTCAAGATATAATTGGAAAGGTTATGATTTACTGAATGCGATTATCCAATTTGTATGCATGTATCATTTCTGTATCTAAAGTTAGGAATATGGACTATGTAACAATTATAACTGGGTGCGCATTGGGAAGACACCCACCAGACGGCAGGCCATCAGATTTGATGGGCCATTAGGAAGGAACAACAAGACTGTGAAGGTACTAATCTCTCTCCCTCCTGGGACGTAACTGTGGCACTATTAGGGCAGGTGGCCTTGTCACCTGATACTAAACATTATCTTGGACTTCTTGTAACTTTCCACTGAAAGGGAAAGGGGGGCAAGTTTAGGAAACAAAGGATTCCCGCCTTATGTAAATCTTATTTAAGGATGGGGAGGAAGACAACCGAGACCTTCCTCTTTTGCCTACCCAAGAAAGAAGACTGCTGAAAGTGCCTGAAGGGACAAAGAAACCAACCTGAAGGGAAAGGCAGGGGTGAGTCCAGACTGAGGCAGGGGTCCAGTCTGTAAGAAAAATAACTGGAACTCAGAGCTACAGAAAGTGCACAGAGTATGAGGGGGTGAAGGAGAAAGAGTCTTTCCTGCAGAACTCAAAAGCTTTGAAGTCTATGGACTCCCCTACCCCAAATCTTGCACATAGCACTAATTAGTAGAATGGTGAAGCTTGTCCTGCTGGATATTTGTCAAGGGTTGTAGTGTAGTGATGCCCAGTTAGGTACATTATAAGGGCTTTACGCTTTTCCTCTTAGGTATCTGGATTTTGTGCACTGTAGGAGACAAAATATCAGAGTAGATGAACCATTAATCAATTCCTACTAGAAATTCCAATGTTCCTAATCCAGAAGTGCTGGATTAGCCCAAAGTGTTTTGTTGCCTCAGTTGGGAGTACTGAGCTCACCATTTATTTGGGGTTGGGAAGAAGGGATCAGGCAGATTTCTGCAAATAAGCAATAGTGATATGTGGAATCTCTCCTACCAATGTGTTTATATCGCTCATTATTTCATGCAAATTAAGAATTTGATTACCACTGATCAGCATGATATGACATAAAAAAACCATACGCTTTATTAAAGAAGATGAGAAAAAAGCATATTGCACCATTGCGTAACACTCTTGCCAGAAATGGGAAGAAACTTTTATTAGGGGTCCTATTTCATGTGCTTTCTTATACCCCATCTATACTAGGAATTAGGAAACTAGCCCATATCAGCCACTGATGATCAGTAATAGGTCTGCCTGAAGTATTGTAGAGAATGATTCACTTGCTGGTATAGGCAAGGCAAGACCATTTTTAGCACTGTTACGAAAAGCAGTTCACCATCTCACTCATACTTTTTGCAATAGTGCTGAAAATGATTTTCTCCCAGCTATACTAGCAGCTGACAGCTTCACTGTGCATTATAAAAGTATTATTCATGCTAAATGTATAAATGAGTTCACATATGCCATTACATTGGAAATGATATGAGAGAAGCTAGCATAAATGTCCTGGCCAGGATTAATCACTTCTGTGGTAGAAGAGTTCCCTGAACTCCTCCCAGGCAGCATTAGGCCATTCCGGAAGCTGAGAACAGGCATGCTCACAATGCCTAACAGAGGTGAAAAGTTATGAGAGAGGGCAAGAAGCTGAGAACGGGAATGCTCAGTGCATGCCACAGGCATAAAGTGCTAAGACTGGAAGGGAAGGAGGAGAATGCCTATGGAGAGGATTGGCACAGTTTACACCTCTCATATGTATTGTTTTCAGCTGTATTCATCTCTATGGTGTGTCCTCATTCACCTGAGAATATCCCATTGAAACAAATGGGTCATTTCACATCTCTGTAAGCCTCCTATGCTGCAGAGGGTAAGCAGAGCCCTTTCCTCTAATACTTTCCCCTTCCCAAAGTAGAGTAGGAACTCTGGGGCTCTTTGCCCCCTTCCTGCCTCCAGCTGGCAGATGTGCTTCTTGCAGTTCAGCAGCTAACACCTTCTCTCCTCCTCAGGGCCCCTCAAGCCCTACCCCCAGTGGGGCATGGAGAGGCCAGAACTGGTAGCTGAGTGGGAGTGAGGTGTACCCAGGAAGCCTTCTTGTGCCTAGGGTGACCAGATGTCCCGATTTTATAGGGACAGTCCCGCTATTTGGGGCTTTTTTTAATATGGGCTCCTATTACCCCACCCCCGTCCCAATTTTTCACACTTGCTATCTGGTCACCCTACTTGTGCCCCCCTCAGCCATGCCCCTTCAATACCACAATGTCTTCAAAAACCAAGGGAAAATGCCAAAAATGTCATTAACACACAGTTAAGATTGCCTAGCTCTGCCTCGTTCCCACTCAGAACATGGAGGACGTCTAAACTTGGATCACTGAAGATCATGAAATAAATGGCTATTGTAATGTCGCGGGGACAGAGTGCTAGCAACAGCAGCATGGGGATCACTGGCATTGCTGCAGCGTGAAGAAAGCTGCAGGTCCAGCTGGAGGCAGTGTAGCACTTTCTGTTGGGGGATTATGGCCAATGGGGTGGTAATTACTAGGCTAATGATGTAAGTAGGAGGACATAGGTAGAAGGAAGAGGAAGCAAGGGAAACTCAGAAGGTGAGCTATGCTGAAGAGGCAGGCTGTGTAACAAGTTCATTCTACAAGCTGCCCATGTTATATTCTGTGAGTAAAAGAGCAAAGATGTGATAAACATACAGCTAAGGGTAGCATAAAATCCCTCCTTTGCCTGTAAAGGGTTAAGAAGCTCGGGTAACTTGGTTGGCACCTGACCAAAAGGACCAATAAGGGGCGAAGATACTTTCAAATCTGTGGGGGGAAGGTTTTTGCTTTGTCTCTTTGTGTGTGTTCTCTCGGAGACAAGGAGAGAGACCAAGCAAGTAATCTAGCTCCTACTGAATGATACATCTAACTTACAGAAATAGCGAGTAATAGCAAGGAAATGCGTTAGAGTATCTTTTGTTTTAGCTTGTGACTTTTTCCTGTGCTAAGAGGGAGGTTTGTTTTTTGTAACTTTAAAGTTTTTCCTAGAGGGGAATCCTCTGTGTTTTGAATCTTATTACCCTGTAAAATTACCTTCCATCCTGATTTTACAGAGGTGTTTCTTCTACTTTTTTTTTCTTTATAATAAAGTTCTGTTTTTTAAGAATCAGATTGGTTTTTAGTGTCCTAAAAACCAAGGGTCTGGTTTGTGCTCACCTGGTTTACCTATTTGGTTGGTAGATTATTGTCAAGCCTCGCCAGGAAAGGGGGTGAAGGGGCTTGGGGGGATATTTTAGGGAAACAGGAACTCCAAGTGGTCCTTTTCCTGAATCTTTGTCTAACTCACTTGGTGGTGGCAGCAGTACCCATGAAGGACAAGGAAGGATTTGTACCTTGGGGAAGTTTTTAACCTAAGATGGTAGATATAAGCTTAGGGGGTCTTTCGTGTGGGTCCCCACATCTGTACCCTAGAGTTCAGAGTGGGGAGGGAATCTTGACAAAAGGAATAAAAGGTACGTGTGGTGGCTAAAGCAACGCAACACACTGGGTAACTGAGGGAACTGTGACAGTCTCCCACACCACACCTTCACATGGACTTAGTTATACCCCCTCTGAATAATGTCCTCTGGAGAACAGTGGGGAAAACGCACAAGAGCAGCAAGGGTCACTTGCCTGGATTAGGATAAAGTTCAAAGTTAGGTCAGTAAGGCTACATCTACACTACCACGGTAAATTGACCTACACTACGCAACTCCAGCTATGTGCATAACATAGCTTGAGTTGACATCCCTTAGGTCGAGTTACTGGAGGGTCTACACTGCGGGCGGTTATTGGGAGAAAATCTCCCGTCGACTTACGTTACTCTTCTTGTCGAGGGTAGAGTACAGGGGTCAACTGGAGAGCGATCTGCAGTCGATTTGACGGGTCTTTACTAGATCCACTAAATCGACGGCCGGTGGATCGATCTCAGAGCATCAGTCCCTGCTGTAGTATAGACCTGCTCTAAGTGAATGTGAGGTAGCTAAGCCTGATCTACACTTGACTACTTTGCTTAGTTCAGACAAACCTCCAAAGACCTGACAAATGTTAATTTCTTCTTCATCCTTGTTGTAAGGATTCCTATGGGACATCACCTTCCGCTACCCCTGACTGGGACTTGTGGTACACCATGATATGTCCCAACAGTGCTACAACTCTACAGAGAAACAGTGCAATATAGAGAGTGTAAAGCATTGTGCTAATGCCAGAGTCCTGGTGGGAACTGAGAATATGCAAGAGAGTGTTAGAATAGGGAGAAGCACTCTTTTATATTCTGCTAGCTTCATGATAGACCTAGTGGAGTTGGCCTATGGAGATGGCAATGACAGCTCTTCTAGTGGCCCTGTGACATACATATCATCCCCTGTACCAACATATTCACCACCATTATATGATTATGATATATTTTGTACAAAGTATGCCTTGTGAGGTATCATTTGAGAAGCCTTGATTTGATGAACCTCATTATCCTGCTCAAATATGTGTATCATCACTGTATATGAAGTTATGAGATTTTGCCATATGTTTGTTACTGAAACATGTTGTGAATCTGGGAAATGCCCACAGACTAGTTCGTCAGTCGCATCAAAAGAGTGACCAACATCCAGCCAAGTGTTAAGTGACCATAACTGGCCATTCACCAGCGGGGGAGTTGTAAACAATACATTTGCAATTCATAATGAAGGATAGCCAGCAGGTCGCATACACCATGGGACTGCCTAATCCCATCAGCATGGATTTTTTCCAGCACCTGGAGAAAGGTATAAATGAGGGACAGTGACATCACCACTGGGCCCTCTCTCTACCCCCATCTACACTGAAACAAGATGGCTTGAAAGACTTTGAACTGGGGGGGTTGGTCCAAGGCTGGGAAAGGAATCCATCCAGCCTGTATTAAGAACTGTGAAATGCCTACAACATCCAGCAGGGTGAGAAAAGCTGTTTGTTTCTATAATTTTTAGCTTGGAAAAATTTAGTATTTAGATTGGTATTTTTTGCCATTTCCTTTCCTTTTGTAATCAGTTCTGATCTTCTATGTCAATACCACTTACTCTCTTAAAATCTATCTTTCTATAATTAATAAATCTGTTTTATATTTAATCTAAACCAGTTGTTTTTGGCTGGAGTGTTTGGGGAATCTACTCAGGTATAAAGGCTGGTAAATATTTGTACCCTTTGATGGTATGGCTAACCTATTAACAAGCTTGCATTGATCAAGAAGGTCTTGAGCAGTGTAAGATGCACATTTTGGGGATCTACTTTCTATTTACAGTTCATGAGTGGCTGTGAGAGCCTGCATGTGACTTTGGTGGGTGTGCCTCTGCAAGCTGATGGTAGAGCGAACAGAGCCTGGAGGGGTTTGCTGTTCACTAGCACAGCAGTGTAGGAGACAGCCTGGGCAGGACAGTTAAAGGGTGCACAGCGGTTCCACAGTACAGATTGCACCCTGGGGGATGTCATACTCTGAAACTCTATACTTGCTTTTACAACTCTTTCATACCTTCCTAGATTTTAAGGCCTAGGGGGACTATCGTGGTCATCTACTGCATAACTTCCCATACAATAGGGATTCCTGATTCCTCTAGTTGCAGCTGCAATTCTCAGATGGCAGATTTTAGGTAACTTGCGGCAACTACTCCATGCATCAGTACAGCTACACGATGTGTAGAGTGTATGAAGAAGAATGATGTTATAGACTTGTGTCGAACACAACACCACACAGAAAATGGTGGATTTTGTTAGGGATGGGTCTAGAAAGCCTTCAGGGGATTCAGTCTTCTGTATCTCTCTGGGATACAGGAGCCATATCAATTCTCTGTCTCTCAAATTCAGGATAACCTCCCGTCGGTTTAACTTTATGGCTTTGTTTACTGCCAATATGTAAACTGAGGTAAAACCTCATTTTTTTTGTCTAGGACAGACCTGTTTATCACCTTTACCTACGCTAGGCTGTCTTGTCTTAAACAAACATCATACAGAGGAAATTCATAACTTCCCATATAACATTTAACGCATGCATTTTATAATAATATTAATATCAGCATGTTATTAGCTTTCATATAATATCTCACCAGCCATATTTTGTACAGATATCGCAGTAGTCTGTAGGGTGTGAATATGGGGGTGCCTAGGGTCACACATAAGCCATAGAACTTCTCCAAAATAATTCCTAGAGGATAGCTTTTAGAAAAACATCCAATCTTGATTTAAAAATTTGGTGCTGGGGAATCCATCATGACCCTTGCTAAATTGTTCCAAAGGTTAATTACTCTCACTGGTTGAAAATGTCCAAGTTTTTTCCAGTCTGAATTTGCTCCTCTCTAGTCAGTATTAAATCTTTTATCGTCTATTATGCTGGGTTAAATACCAAACAGCCAATACACTCATTGGCTGCATAGGGGAAGCAAGTAAGAAGGAAGCTATGCCAGACTGTCAGTGAAACATTGGTGAATAAGTTAATGACCAAGGATCAACAGTGTGTAGAGAACTGTAAAGATATACTGAACAGAGCACTTGAATTTTATGAATGCAAGAGCAAAATGCAAGATGATGGATAGGTAATATGAATTAAAAATTTAATCCTATTCAATTGCTGTGCTATTCTATATTGCAACCAGAGGCGGATTTACAGTGAAACACAGGGTGCCCTGGCACGGGGCCCCCCAATGACAAGGGGCCTCAGGGCCAGGCAGCTGCGAGGGCAGAAGCTTGGTCCTGCCAGCTCCTGGGACTCCCGCTGCAGGCTTCGCACCCACCGGCAGCCAAGCTCCCTGCTCCCCCACCTCTTCCCCACCTCCTCCCCTGAGTGTGCCACGTTCCCGCCGCTTCCTCTCCCTCCCAGCGCTTCCCCCACTGCCAAACAGCTGTTTGCCAGCGCTCAGATGGCTCCAGGAGGGAGGGGTTGGAGTGGGGCCACAGCACGATCAAGGGAGGAGGCAGAGAAGAGGTGGGGACAGGGCCTTGGGGAAGGGGGTGGAATCAGGGCAGGGCGGGGTCCCCACACTCCCCCTACACATATCCCTGACCCCAGCCTCCTGCCATGAGCCACTCAGAGCAGGGGGCTGGGGTGGGGGAGAGGGCTGGGAGCACCCCCACAATCCCAGCCCACACATCCAGCCCCCTGCCCTCCCTGACTCCTGCACCTCCCCGTCCCTCCACCCTGAGCACCAAATGGGAGTTCCTGCACATCCCACCCACATTCCCACCTGCACCCCTCGCACCAAATGGGTGTTGCCCCAGGTAAGCGCGCCACACCCCAACCTCCTGCCCCAACCCTGAGCCCCCTCCTGCATCCTAACTGCTGGCCAGACCCTGCACCCTAACTCCCTCCCAGACCCTGCACACCCAGCCCTGACTCCTGCACCCCCTCACACACCCCCAGCCCCCTCCCCTCCCTGACTTCTGCCCCCCCCACTCCCAGCCCCACACCCCCTGCCCTCCCTGACTCCTGTCCCCCCCACACTCCCAGCTCCCTGCCCACCCTGACTCCTGCACCCCCCCCACATCCTCACCTGCACCCCTTGCACCAAACGGGAGCTGCCCCAGGTAAGCACTCCACACCCCAACCCAGCTCTGAGCCCCCTTCCGCACCCTAACTCCTGGCTAGACTCTGTACCCCAACCCCCAGCCTGTTCCTGCACCCTAACTTCCTCTCAGACCCTGCACCCTTAGCCCTGAGCCCTCTGCCACACCATAAGTCCTGGTCAGACCCCACACCACAACGCTTTAAATTTTTTTTTTTTTTTATAAAGCGCTCTTATCCAAAGCACTTTACAATAGTTAGCTAATGGTACAAACAATATTTGGAAAGATCATTAAGTGGTCTGCTGAGACCCTCAGTGATTTTCAAGTGGTCTGTGGAAAAATAAGTTAGACTGCAAAACAATCAAGGTATCTCACTTTATTTTCATTTAATTCCTATTACTTATAGGAGGAGGATGAAGGAAAAAAAGAATGAAAAATGGGGGGAGGTGGGAGATAAGAGAGAATGTTCTTTTCCTTGGCTGGGTCCCAAGGAGGGGCCCCAAAAATGCAGCTGAGCACAGGGCCCGACTAACTCTAAATCCGCCACTGACTGCAACTCAAGCTCAACTTGACATTATATAATTGACTCTATTGCTTGTGAGGAGGAACTTTATTTCCTACAAGACAGGCAGCAGCGTGAACTTCCCTACCCTGCTCTGCCCATGTACATCAACCATAATCTCAAAAGTATCTACAGATGAAAGGATAGTTCAATCCCAACCATGCACAATTTAGCCTCTTTTTTGAAGTCGTCAATCAGGGAGCTAATTCTGATCTCTTTCTACTAGAAACCACACTAATTCTTTCTGTATAGCTCACTGAATAGCCATTGGGCTTTTAATCACTATTGACCTGAGTCAGATTCACACCTGTGATCTAGTGTTGCAAAACTCTGTATCCGATTCATAATCCTCTATGCTGTTCAGTCCACATTTACATGGCTTTATATATTTTTTAATTCCTATATTATTTTAACAAAATATTTATGGGACCACACAACACAATGTCATACACGGAAATTCACACTTGTTCCTTCCTCCCCAAACCAGCAGGGTTTGGAGCACTGCCGAAGCACATTCAGTTGCTAAGGGCATGTCTACACTAAGGGCAGAGTCACAGTGCTGGGAGTTACAGCGCTGCTCAGAGAGCACTGAAGGGAAACCACTGTTGTGTGCTCACAGTCAGCTGCCTGCGCAATAGCGTGTTCACACTTGCGGCACTTGCAGCGGTATTCAGAGTGGTGCACTCTAGGCAGCTATCCCACAGAGCATCTCTTCCTCTTCTGCCAGTAAGAGTAAGGGAAGGCGGAGGAGGTCACAGGGCATCCTGGGACCAACACGTCATGAGTGGCAGTGGAGTTATTCCTTAAACTACACAGGCAAGAGGAATGTGACATTGATCTCACCACGCATAGTAGCTATGACGTGGAATTGCTTGTGGCATTCACAGAGGTGCTGACCACAGTGGAACACTGCTTTTGGGCTCGGAAAACAAGCACTGAGTGGTGGGATCACATCATGATGCATGTCTGGGATGATGAGCAGTGGCTGCAGAACTTTCGGATGAGGAAAGCCACATTCATGGGACTGTGTGATGAGCTTGTCCCAGCCCTGCGGCACAAGGACACAAGAATGAGAGCTGCCCTGCCGTTGGAGAAGCGTGTGGTGATTGCACTGTGGAAGCTGGCTACTCTGGACTGCTACTGATTGGTCACTAACCAGTTTGGAGTGGGAAAGTCAACTGTTGGACTCAAGTTGACAGAAGGCTGCTTGGCCATTAATCGCATCCCGCTTCTAAAGACCGTGACTCTGGGCAATGTGCGTGAGATTGTGGATGGCTTTCCACAAATGGGCTTCCCTAACTGCGGAGGGGCAATAGCTGGCATGCATATTCCAATTCTAGCACCAGACCACATAGCCACTGAGTACATTAATCGCAAAGGGTATTTCTCAATGGTTCTCCAGGTGCTTGTGGATCACCATGGGCATTTCACAGACATTACTGCAGGCTGGTCTGGAAAGGTGCATGACACATGCATCTTTTGAAACACTGGTCTGTTCAGGAAGCTACAAGCGGGGACTTTCTTCTCGGACCAGAAGATCACCGTAGGGGAAGTTGAAATGCCCATTGTGATCCTGGGACACCTGCCTACTCCTTAATGCTGTGGCTTATGAAGCCATACACGGGGCAACTTGACAGCAGCAAGGAGCGGTTCAACAACAGGCTGAGCAAGTGCAGAATGACTGTTGAGCGTGCTTTTGGCCATTTAAAAGCCTGCTGGCACTGCCTGTATGGGAAGCTGGACCTGGCCGATGACAATATTCCTATGCTTATAGCCATGTGCTGTACGTTCCATACTATTTGTGAAGAGAAGGGTGAAAGCTTCACTCAGGGCTGGACCGCAGAGGCTCAGTGCCTGAAGGCTGAGTTTGAACAGCCAGAGACCAGGGCTATTAGAGGGCTGCAGCGCGGGGCCATAAGGATCAGGGATGCTTTGAGGCAGCAATTTGAAGCTGAAAGCCACTAATATTTGTTGCTATGCTTGGGAGTGCAGTGCTTGTAATGCTAGGAAGTGATTGGTGCAGACAATGCAATATGTGGATTTAACATAATTGTGTGTTGCTTTGCAGGGCTCTTTTTGCTTTCAATTCATAGAATAAAGATTGCTTTCAAACCAACACAATTTTTTTTATTAAAAAACGACAACCGGAGGAGAGAGTAAAACAAACAAACAAAAAAACCCATCAGCAGTGAGGGGTATGGGGGAAGGGAAGGTCCCAGGGGGAGGAGGGGGTCCAGGGATGGCTAAAGATTTGTGTATGTCGAGGGATCATATCCAACCTTCTCCTTTGGAGCACAATGCAGTGGATACTGTGCTTCAGCAGGGCCAAACTGCAGAGGGATGGGTGTTGAGTGCAGTAGGTAGTGGGAGTCCGCATTGCTGGACTGTGAGGGGGAAGGAGTGGAATGCCAAGAGTATGAACTGGAGCCAGAAGGTTGATAAGAGTGTGTTGGCAATGTCTGTGGGGCACTTGGGAAAGAGTTTTGTGACAGCAGCTGCAGGGGAGGGCGGGCAGGGAGCTGCTCGGTTTGAAGAGCTAGTATCACTTGGAGCGTGTCTGCTTGGCGCTCCATAACCTTTAAGAGCCACTCCTTGGCTTCACTCTGGTGTGCCACATTCTCCTTTCGGTCCCTCTTCTTGCTGTCCTGACACTCCTTCAATTCCTGTTTCTCGGCAGCGGAGTGCATCATAACATCACACAGAAAGTCCTCCTTCGTTCTTTGTGGCCACTTTCTAATTCTGAGCAGCCGTTCAGCTGCTGATAACAAAGAGGGAGGCTGGGCTCCCAAGGACATCTTTGTAAAGTTTAAACGCAACATTTTACAGAAGCAGTATTGTTTGCAACACAGAGACCACTGATTTAGTGCTTTAAAACACAGCCAGTACTCACATACCTATCACTAACTGGCTGACCCCAGGCAAGCACACATGAACCACAAGACCCCAAAATGGTGAGTAGCCGCAGGGGCAGGGTAATCACTCTTCCTGGACCCTGCTGTATACTGGGCATGTGGCTCTTGGGGAGAGCCAGCACTATAAGGGGGGCTGATAATCATTCCTGTTCCCACACTTTCAACAGGAGGTGATCATTATGGAAGATATCTCACTGCTGAGGATCAGCAGGGAATCAAGGGAGGGTCTTCTCCAAAACGGTGGCTTCCGCCCTGACCCCTATGCAGCTCACCTGTGTGCAGCAATGGTTGTCTTCTCCCCCGTGACAACACAGTGACGCGGGACAGTTACCATGAATGGGGCAAGAAACAAAGCAGCACTGCCAAAGAACCTGCGGCTGTGGATTGCCCAGTATCTCCACGAGAGTTTCCTGGAGATGTCTGAGGGAGATTCCCGTGAAGTGAGGGAGCCAATCAACAGCCTGTTCCGCCACTCAGACAAGGCATGTTGTGGGAGACAAGCCTGCTTTCTGCAACCCTCCTTCCCCCAACAACTCGCTTCAGCGATTCCCAAAATCAAATCCACTTACCAGGCGCCTCCTCTCCCGTTTGCACTTTGCCAACATCTGACAGCTGTGACTGGCTAGCCTCCTCCAGGGTAGAAAAGAGCTCCTGGCTGCATGCATCTCTAACCTCCGAGTCATCCTCTGCCTCTGGGTCCCTCTCCCCCTCCACATCCTCGTCCAAGATTTCCTCCTCCTGGCTTGGTTCACTGTAGACTGGCACGCAAGCCACCAAAGTATCACAGTGGTCTTCGCAGAGGAGGTGGAGTTGCCACCGAGTATCACGTCCAGCTCTTTGGAGAACTGGCAGCTCATGGGCGCAACACTGGAGTGGCGGTTTGCCTCCCGCACCTTGTGGTAGGCCTTCCACAGCTCCTTCACTTTGACCCTGCACTGCAATGTGTCCCAGCCATAGTCCCTTTCTGTCATGCATCGTGAAATTTGTCCATAGGTATCATGATTCCTATGGCTGGAGTGCAGCTGGGGCTGGACAGCCTCCTCTCCCCAAATGCTGATGAGGTCCAGCAGCTCAGCATTACCGAGCAAAACAGGAAGGGGTATTTCAAAATTCCAAAGGAATGTATGGGGTGGAGATGATGGTTGGTCACCTGAGGGCAGGGCAGTAGAGTTCAAATCAATGACCAGAGAGGTGAGAACAGGCATGGTGGGACACCTCCTGGAGGCCAATCGGAGCGCTGTAATCACCCAGGGTGTCTACACTGGCACCGCAGCACTGTAGCCCTGTTGCAGAAAGCTCTACGCCTCCCATTGGGGTGTTGTTTTTAAAGCACTACAAGTGCGCAGTTTCTGCACACTAAGTGGCTTGGCAGTGTGTACACCTTGGGAGTGACAACGCAGAAAGCTGCTTTACTGCACAGAAACTTTCCAGTGTAGATGGGGCCTAAGAATATATGTGTGTGGGTTACCTTTTATATTGCAGTTAGCCAAGCACCCCCTTTTTATTGACTGAAGGAGCAATCCTAAGATATTTTAAATATTAAGTAAGGATTAGTTAGGATTCTACTTAAGTTATATTGGTTCCCAAAAATTTTCACAGAGTTTACTTAAATCGTGGCTTTTAGAAATTTAGGAATTGTACTAAACAGTTTGCTCTAGCCTTCCTCACCTCCCCCACTACATAAACTGCAGAGACCTGTACTCTATATAGCACGGATTGGCAATCAGCTTTTTGTACAATAGTAATAAAATCAGAAATGTAAAATTACTGAATGGAGATGAACAAATGAGCAGCACAGGAGGCGAAGAAGTCGAAGGTGTTCTTGAAATTCAAATGACTCACCTGTCAATTGCAATTTCGTTGTGTGGTGTGTAAAAAGCAACACTGACAGCTGCATGTCCCCTGGCTAAATCGCTTTTAAAATGTGTCCCTGATGTCAACATGCTAAGCTGCAGCTCCAATCTTCTCAAAGAGATGCTGATCGGATTAGGGGCCAGGAATTTTCTACATGTCTCTTTCCCTTCCTGTCAGCTGCTCCGTGCCTCCTCGCAGCCTTTCCCTACCCAGCTGAAGGGGGTGCTTGGGGCTCTCCTCGCACACCTGGCTGGGATGCCAGCCGCAGGGGCAGGCGGACAGAAGAGGGTGTGTGCAGCACGAGTTGTCATGGCTCCTCCATCCCAGGAGCGGAGCTCAGATGGGCTCGGAGTTTCGGATCAGCCGAACTAAACTACCGCTCCCGGGGATTTTTGCTCTGCCGGCGGAGGCTTGTATGTAGCCGTGTGCGGCGGGAAAACCCAGCGGGGCTGTTTCGCGTTGGGGAGGGGGGAGCACTGGGTCTGGGGCAGAGACGCGTGGCTGTCAGGCAGCGAAGGGGGAATTTCCCACCGGCCCCTCTCGCTGGAAATGTGAGAGCGGGAGACGCGCGGTGATTTCGGGGAGGCGGCGCTGCCCAGCGCGGAGCCCCCCCGGCCGGGGGCGCCGGGCGCCCGTGGGGCTCGCCCCAGCCTTCCCGGGAGCAGCTGGAGTCGCCGCCCCTCCCAAACACCTCCCGCGGCCCCGGCGCTGGGCGCCCAGCCGCCCGTGCAGCGGGGCCCCGAGGACTCCTGCGCCCGGGCCGGGCCAGCTCACTAACACCCCCGCCCGCCGCCGCCTGCACACCCGGGAGCTCCAGGATCGCGGGGCTTTCTGCCGAGATGGCTTAAAAGTGGAGAGAAACCCCCCCCCCCGGGTATTTGCATCGACACTGGTCCCCCCCGCCCCTACACGGGTTTGGGAGACCGGCGGGAGGGAGCCGGGCCGCTGCTCTCAGCGGCTCGCGGGCTGAATTGTGGGGGGCTGAGGAGGGCTCAGGGAGTGCGCGGCTCTGGCTGGGTGTGCTGTGTAGGGGGGGGAGTGGGGCTTAGTGGCTCTATTGGGGGGTGGATCCCTGGGGGCCTCTCAGTAGGTGAGGGGGGTCTCTGTGGATGAGGTGTGGGGGGAGGGGTAGCTGTGTGGGTCTCACTGGGTGGGGGTGTGGGGGAAGAGTAGCTGTAAGGGGTCTCACTGGGTGAGGGGACAGGTAGCTGGGGAAGTTTCAGTGGGTGAGTTGTGGGGGTCCCAGTGGGTGGGGGTATCTGTGGGGGTCTCAGTACATTGGGGTGCCCCCTTCCCTGTGTGGGGAGCAGGAACAGCAGCTGTGTCAGTGTCCCCCCAACCACCTCTCCCAACCCCCAGGTGCAGGGATCATGGTGCTGCTGTCTGGGGACGGGACAGGTGCCGGGGAGTTGCATGGCCCTGGGGGGAGGCAG
Organism: Lepidochelys olivacea; assembly: GCF_965140295.1. NCBI lineage: Eukaryota > Metazoa > Chordata > Testudines > Cheloniidae > Lepidochelys > Lepidochelys olivacea. The sequence continues at coordinate 142,154,152 of NC_140412.1, read as the reverse complement.
AAGGGGGAGCAGCAGCAGGTCTGGCCCAACGCAGGGGGGGAGAAGGAGGCGCGGGGCCCGGAGGGAGAGCAGCAGGAGCAGGTGGTGGCAGCGGCGGAGGAGGAGGAGGACTATGAGGAGTACGAGGATTTCTCCGAGCTGCCCGACACCTGCAGCATCGCCTCGGATGATTCCTTCTACCCACCTGGTGCCGAGGAGGACGAGGAGGAGAGCTGGTCCCTGGGGGATTCGGACGTCAGCAGCCCTGAGCCACTGAGCCTCTTCCGAGCCTGCTGCACCAACAACGCCGTGGTGCTGAGAGCGCTGATGCGCCAGGGGCCTGAGGAGGAGGAGGTGCGGGAGACTGATCGCAACAACCGGGTGAGCCAAGCATGGCTGGGCTGCAGCCCACATCTCTCCTGCACCCTGCTGCCCCTCACTCAGTCCCCAGCCCCGCAGACAGCCCAAGACTTGCCATACTACTGCCATTGGGTACCACCCATTCACGCAGGTCCCCTCCCTGCCAGGTCTCACCCCCCTCGCTTCACCCACTCACAATCACACCAGAATTTCTCCACATTCACATGCATCAGACCCCGCTGTCCATCCTGCTCAGCTTCTACCTTATACACACTCTCTAACCCCCTCCTCAGCTATCCCCCAGTCTCCTGCCCAACACACTCTGAATGCAACCTGACCCTATGCAGATTTTATACCATGCTCATCTCTGTAGCATCTGAGCTATTCTTTTCCCAGGCTCTCTGCAGACTCAGGCAGACATCACTGCATTGTTCACACTCAAGTCACATTCTCAAGCTTTTCTTTGCACCCACAAGGGCTAGAGCCTTTAAAAAAATAATAGCTGAGATTGTGACATAATCACAACTCCAGGATTTGGGGGCTTTCCAGTGTAGACATATACTGTTTGAACGTTAATCTGATCCTGTACATCCCCTTTGGCCTCCATTCTATCAGCACTAATGCAACACTCCCAACACACACCCAGACTCTGTCTCCTCAAATATGCCTTCCAAACCCCAACATGTACAACCAACACCCCTAAAATTCCCTTCATTATGCTTCCTAAACATACACACCACACTAATCTCTTTTGTCCTCTCCTGTCTTCCAACAACTCCCCAGATACCCAGTAATTTTGAAATACTTTTGAGTTTGGCTCCTGTATTCTTTGTACATTCTTGCCTCCGCTCACACACTTTCCATATATCTCTAAAGCCATCCTTTTCCTGCCACGCTCCCGACTCTGCCATTTAAACACACCTGGCTATACCACACACCTGAATTCATCCTCTGTCTCCCCATACGTACCCATGCTTCTATCACACATCCAAGCCCCCATGCCTGCCCCCACACCTGACTCTTCTATATGCTCTGTCCTCACACTCTGAAACTTACTCGGCTTCTGTAACACCCAGACATGGACCACCCCATGTGAGCCTATACTTGCTTGCTTACTCAGAGTACATACACCTGAATATGCTGGAAGTAGAAAATGAAGGCATGATAGTATCACTTGCTTTGTAGGGGTTTTAGGGAGAAGCATCCATCCACATTCCTAGATGGGGTAGGGGCACAGACCCTTATGCACAAGAATGAAGGGGAAAAAAGCATAGACCTTAACACACATACTGACTGACATAACTTTCCATCCCCCTTTGACAAATAGGGCTCCAATTAAAAGAGGAGAGGGATGGTGGTCAACTTTCCTTTCTAAAATAAATGTTTTACCCATGAAAGTTTGAAACACCAGGTAATTTCCCAAGCTCATCTTCTCAGTTTTGTTTTTAATTGGTTTCGTGTTCAAACAGATTTGTAGAAGGAATGACTTTATTACTAATTCTTTTTATTTGCCAGAAGTAAACCAGCTGCTCTCCTACCCCACCCCTGCCCCAGGATACTTTACATTTCTCATTATTGATCAAGGTTAATAATTTCCTCTTTCTCTCTCTCTCTCTCTCTCTTTACAATACAATTTATTTATACTAAAATATAAGCATTCTCTCAGCTCTGAAATGTCAAATAAGGTTTAATGAGTTTCTATGCTAAAAACTAAGCATCTAGGAGTATTTTTTTTCTGATTTCTTATACATATATATGTATTCTGGTTTTAACAGTTTTGATTGGTCAGGCACTTAGTTTGATTCATTGGTGGGACAGATTTCTTTCACTAAAGCAGAACAAAGGACTTGTAATTTTTCCCAGATAATATGTAATAGGCTCAGACCAGCTGCACAGTGAAGATTCACAGCAGTGACTCCAGAATTAAGATTGACAGTTCCAATTAAAAGCCCAATTTGACACTCACCACCTCCTTTTTGCACACACAGAGAAAATCTCCCCAAATTTTTTTCAGCTTGAAATTGTCCATGGTTAGGAGATCAGATTGGATAATTTTGAAAGAAAGCCAGAGTATTACAGGCAACTGATTTTCAAGTTCTGATAAAATTAGTGGCTTTTCACTGTTTGACCTACTTTGACCTCAAGACTTGAAAATTGTTTTTACTTATTTATCCCAATTGAAAACCAGAGCAGTTTTAGTCTTTTGGAATTCACAAGTCTTTAGTCACATAGTTCCCCCCCGCCCCACGACCATTATAAACTCTCATGGAAGCTTATAGATTCAGGTTTCAGAGTAGCAGCCGTGTTAGTCTGTATTTGCAAAAAGAAAAGGAGTACTTGTGGCACCTTAGAGACTAACAAATTTATTTGAGCATAAGCTTTTGTGAGCTACAGCTCACTTCATCGGATATCCAATGAAGTGAGCTGTAGCTCACAAAAGCTTATGCTCAAATAAATTTGTTAGTCTCTAAGGTGCCACAAGTACTCCTTTTATAGATTCAGGGTTGTCAAACTTTGTTGCACTGTGACCCGCTTCTGACAACAAAAATTACTACACAACCCCAGGAGCCCACCTGAGCTGCGCCTCTCTGGGTGGGAGGCCAAAGCCAAAGCCCCAGGGCTTCATCCTTGGGCATGGGGCCTGTAACCTGAGCCCCGCCACTCCGAGCTGAAGCCAAAGTCTGAGCCCAGGTGGTGGGGCCCAGGCTTGGGCGCCAGCCCTGGTGACCCCATTAAAATGGAGTTGTGACCCACTTTGGGGTCCTGACCCACAATTTGAGAACCGCTGCTATAGATATAAACTCTTTGGAATTGTAAACTCCATTAACTCTGTTTTGGAAGGGAGAGACTCTTGCACATGAGAAGAGGTTTAGTGGAGTGGGAGTTTTGAGCATCACAAGGGAAAGAGAGGGTCTGACTCCGGGGCCAAGATGAGGCTATAGGTGAGCTCTGAAGCACATATTGCAGGAGACATTGCGATATCCTTATAATATCCTTTCTATGGAGTTTATACAGACAGTTCATCAACACATGTGCCATTTATAAACAGGTACTCATGGACAAAACTTGTTTTTAAACTTAACTCCCCAGTAAAATGAAGGGTATGGCCAAGTTTATAAACTCCACTTGTGCTCATAGTTTCTAACCACCTGTGACTGACAACTAGTTTCAAGGAGACCACACTATTTCACCAGAATAGTATTTGATTCCAGAACCATGCTTACTTGTGTTTCTTTGAACAGCATATACGTCTTTACTCTATAGGTATAGTTATACTGATAGAGTCCCTGTCAGAAGATAACAATCTAAAGTGTGTTTTTATTTTCATAATTTAAAAAAATACTTTCCTTAAATACACCAAGAAAAATCATAAACAAAACACCTTATTAAGATTCAGTTATGATTGTTACAACATATCAATTGCTTTGATTAAAATCCTCATTGGAATATTGTATTTATAAAAGAAAAACAGACCAATTTTTTTAAAGATGAGTTCTTAAATACACACTTGAGAGCATAAATGTGAGTACCTATTTTTCAAAATCTTGGCCTTAAAACAAAAGCAATTCTGAGTTAAGTTTAAATTTACGGAGAAACAAAAGTCTGAAAATTCTCAGTTAATGTCCACAAATAACCTTAATTCTTTCCCTTCCCTTCCCATGTCCTTGAATTCTGTGTTCCAGAGACAGTCTTATATCCCTCCACTACTCTTTTCACATATTTCCTATATGAGGCACATACTTTCCTGTGAGGGGGAACAAGAAAGGATTAAAGGACCAGTTAGTCATATTCACATCACCTGGGCAGTAATTAGGTAGTTACTTGGCTGACAGAGAAGGGGGGAATAAGGAAGAGTCAGATGAGGACTCTGACACCTGGGCCTTATAAATAGACTGAGTTCATCAGGGAAAGAAGCCCCAAGGAGTAGACCAGATGGCTGCTTCCTATGAATGGCTGATGTGCCCGAGACCTCCACACTGCATCTGGATGCAAGTCTCCTAGCCTGGCTACGCAGGCTTGTGTTAGTGAGACTCGCACTAAAAATAGCAGATGTTGCTTTGAGGCTGTGGCTTGGGCTGAGCTCGGGCTCTCAAGTCTGTCCTTCCTCTCCCCCCAGTCCTCCCCACCCCATGTTACCATTAAGCTTAAAACCCTGTGCTCCAGCCCAAAGGGATTTGGACTAGCCAATTCTTGCAGCTGGTCTTTCATCTGGAGATGAAAATGCCTGCAACATCACACACTGATACAAAGAGATGCACTGGTGGTGAGTGTGCATCCTTACACTTCTCCATAGCCTACCCAATAATCTATGAACTGTATGCTGTCTGGCTAGGAGCCACCTACCAAAGGTACAGCCTTTTCTCAACTTCCTGCTGTGAGCCAGACTCAGCAGCATCCAGCCTGATAGCTATCAGATGCAGCCCAAATATGGTTCCACTCCCTTTCCACATTCCCACTGTAGTTGAGACAACAGTTTTGCAGTCATTGCCTGCACAAGTCCCCAAACATTCACCCACATCACCGTTCTACTATCCTCTTTATGCAGAGTACAAACAGCACCAAATAGTACTTATTTTTTCTTCCTCCTGCTGAGCCTGAGACATAACCATTTAGAAATCCACTGTGACCCATTATAATGTACCAATGCTAGTTGAAGATCCCAGAGGACTTAGCCTCACTCACCAAAACTTCTAAACTCAGGTCTTCCATATAATCTATGGCAAAACTCCTAATTGACTTCAGTGGGACAAGGATTTCATGCAGAATGCCTTATATGGGTGGCAATTTGCATCATGTGGCTAATATACACTATAGAGGAGAATGGCGGGCTGTTGATCCTTAATTCTAAATTTCCAGACTTGCAAATATTTATTTTTTCATAAATTTAACTTAGAGCTTCTGAACTTTCAAGAATTTAGAACAACATCAAAACTTTAATATCCTAATAAGGTTTTTAGTAGAAATCTTTGATACACCTTTACAACCTTGTCTATCTCTTGTTCGGTTAGAAAAATTGATTTTAAAAAGTCTTATGTAACTGAGTTGTTAAACATTTGATCTGGTCAGGGCAGAGCAACTTTCTTTAAAAAAAGGTGGCCTTGTTTCTAATATATATGGCAATTATCGTCCTAAAAGAGATATTTATAACTATGGCAGAAAATATATTAATTATCTGCTTGATAGTTCCATAACTTCCTTTTAGAGCTGAGCCTCTCCTCAAAACCTGGTTACACAAACATGCTATTATTCCTTCCTCCTCTCCAGTTCTTCACTTTTTTTACTCCATAGATCTCCCTTGCAGTTCTGTCAAGTGCAGAAACCACTAGACGCAACACATGCAATTAAGACATTATTTATTATTTTCATAGGTATAACACTGCATTTTGACAGGTTTCAGAGTAACAGCCATGTTAGTCTGTATTCGCAAAAAGAAAAGGAGTACTTGTGGCACCTTAGAGACTAACCAATTTATTTGAGCATGAGCTTTTGTGAGCTACAGCTCACTTCATCGGATGCATACTGTGGAAACTGCAGAAGACATTATATATACACAGAGACCATGAAACAATACCTCCTCCCACCCCACTCTCCTGCTGGTAATAGCTTATCTAAAGTGATCATCAAGTGGGGGGGGGGGCGGAGAGTGAGAAAACCTGGATTTGTGCTGGAAATGGCCCAACTTGATGATCACTTTAGATAAGCTATTACCAGCAGGAGAGTGGGGTGGGAGGAGGTATTGTTTCATGGTCTCTGTGTATATATAATGTCTTCTGCAGTTTCCACAGTATGCATCCGATGAAGTGAGCTGTAGCTCACAAAAGCTCATGCTCAAATAAATTGGCTAGTCTCTAAGGTGCCACAAGTACTCCTTTTCTTCTTACTGCATTTTGAGGATATCATGTTTATGATCATATTTTACCTCATTATGTTAGAATGTGTGAAGACAAAATATTTTCCATGTCCCTGCCTGTGAGGTCTTGTTTTCTTCCCCTCAGAGTTCTCGCATGTATCAACAGAATATTTTGCTTTTCTCCATACAAGAGACCATGTATAAGTACACTTAGAATGTGTCACAGAAACTCTCCTTAGAATGCACCATTGACCAGCCTTATTCTATGCTGACTTTGCTTTTTCAGGGGTGAATGGCTTAAGGTTCTGTGAAACAGATCATATTTTGCTGGCCTTTGTCTGTCTGTCTTTCTAGAGGCAGAATTTTGAAGGCATTTGTTGTTCACCATTAGCTAAGCTCCTATTGAGTTACCTTCTCATTAGTTGCTTACTGCTAAGTATCTGCTAATAAAGATATACACTGGGGAGGGGCACAGACACACCAAAAACCCATAGGTATTTATTAGTCAGCAAACAAAAAGAGGTTAGGATCAGAGTTGTGTGAATAACTGATTTTTTTGGTTTGCTGGTCAAAAAAAATGAAAAAAAAAATCATTTTGAGTTAATCCCAAATAAATTTTTTTTGATGAAACAAAAATGCTGAAAAAAAATTTGATGACAAATTGTTTCATTTTTGAGGATTTTTTTAACCTTCTTAAAAACTAAGATTGAGGTAATTTAGCGAATTGATGCACAAATTTGCAAAACGTTTTGGTTGCCTGAATCTCTATTTTTTTGGTCAAACAAAAGTGTTATCCAAAAAATTTCACCCAGCTTGAGTTAGGATCACATCAGCCTGGGAACTCAGGGTCTCTAAAAGCATGTCATAGAAATGTGGGTTGGTGCCAACCATTGACATAAGTAGGGTGGAGTTGCGGGGGAAGGACTTTCTAGGGGATAAATTCTGTTGGAGAGATCCACAGTCACATAAATATTAAGCGGAAATGCTTTTGTGCCTGCAATGTGGATCTGGTTGTGGCTACACAAAGGGTTTTCAGACTGTCATTGCCCAAGTAGTCTCCCCATTGGACCAATAGGTAGTTTCATACCTGAGGCTACAGTCAAACGTCATTGCACAGTATGCCTTGCTTTGGCCAGCAAACGTAGTGACAGCTCTTTTAGCAAGGCCCCAGAGTGTTCTGTGATTCTATGCCGCTACAGAATTTGTCTTTGCCAAAGATTTCTGTTCCAGAATTTGTGCTTTTAAAAAAAAATTGTTTCTAGTGTTGTAAAGATTGAAATTATGAATAAAACATAAACCAATGCAGTCTTCCTGAACCTTCAGACTGCCTGGAAAAACAACTTGGATGTGAACTGCCAAAAATCATTGTTGCCAACCCCAGTAGTTTAAAAATAATGAATCAGACCCACAAAAATAAAGAGATTGGCTCAAGAAGATTTTTAAAAAGATTAAATCATATTTAATGTTGCTTGCTGACTCTTGCAAATTTTCAGTAACATGTAGTGCCCCCTCTCCACCTGGTTACCTCCTTTAATGCCAATCTGCTTACAGGTTTTGATGGACAGGTCTGGGTTCTTTTGGATCCCGCCACCCACTCAGAGGGGTGTATCTTCTTTCTTTTTTTCCTATGAAATTATTTGGCGGTGCCTCCACCCCCTTCGCTCCCTCCTGGCAGGGTCACCAGGGCAGCTTGGGTGGAAAATTCTAACTACAGAGTAATAATCCCCACTTACTTGCCAGATAATTGGAGACTTCCAAGAAATAATACAAACACATAAAAATATATTCAACACAATAATTTTATTAAACAGGAGACAAATACAACATAACAGGGTAAGACATTATTTTTGGGTCACCGGTACCCACACTGCAAATACTTGTGCTTTGATGTAGCAAATGTAAAAATAGTGCCCCGTTGGTACTCGTACTTGGCTGGGGCCCTTGATGACCTATAACCACAAAATTCTTCTCTGCAGTGGTTTAGCAATGTGGCTGACGGGGTTCAGTACAGCCCAAAGGACTCACAAGTAGGAGAAGGTGGTAAATTCCTCCACAGATGTAATATGCAGCAGGTTATAAAATCCTCAAACCCTTACTCCCTGGCTTGAGGACACAGTTCAGGGAGTAGGGGTTCCCCAAAATAAATTCCCTAACTAACTAAAAGATGGTGCACTCACAAACTCCATGAATGATCCTCAGGTTTGAAGATGGCTCTGGGCTCCTTAGTCACTGCAGAGGGGCTGATCTCTGCTGGCAGGAATCCTCCTCATGCAGGAATCAGGCTGCGTTGGTCCCAGGATTTCCCCTCACCACAAAGGGATGTAGGGCTCAAGGTGTAGGTTATACAACTACACTAACATCCAAACTGTAGCCTCCTAGCCCAGCCTCCAGTCACACGCTCGGCAGGCAGCTTCTCTGGACTAGCAGCCAGAGCAGAGCTGACCCTGTGGTGACTGGTCTCCCCTAGAGAGCTGGAGGGTGAACTCAGCCTGGCTGGGAAGTTTCCCAGAAAATGCTACAAATTGGGAATCATCAGTGGGGAAGGAAAAGCCCAGCTGAGGGATCTGCTGTCAGGTCCTTAGAGGCCAGTTCTCAGGGGGAACCCTGCATGCAGGCCTGGGACTCACCAGCTCCCCACACAGCCAGTCCTTCCCTTTCCCTCGCTGGCTCCAGACTGACTACAAAATGGCTTCTCCCTGGGAGGGCCTTTCACTCCGTATTGGTTGCTGTGCGGACTCTGAGCCTGCCTTGGCTCCCCCTCCCTACCAGGGACAGTGTGCCTCTCCCTGAGCTGCCCACAGACAGAGTCCCAGGAATCAATGTAATCTCCTTGGGGGTTACACATGATTTTGGCCTTTGCTGCAGGCAGGTCTTACTGGAGGCACTGCACAAATACACAGTAAGCGTTTTCCCAAAGAGCCTACAATCTAGTGAAAAGCATGGTGGTGAGTTTGTGATATGGAAGCTGGAAATTATAGAAAGGATACAAAATAAGGTTGCCAATTTTGGTTGGACATATTCCTAGAGATTTAATCACATGCATTATCTTTAATTCCTGGGGACTCCAGGCCAATCCTGGAGGTTGGCAACCCTAATACCAAACCTCTATCAGACATGAATAACTTTTAGTCTCAGCTGAACTGGGCAGGATTCAGTTTAGTGACAGGTGCTCTATTACCAACACCCTGAGGCATCCAAGAACACATAACTAATGCTACACTTTTGAGAATCAGATTTGCTATCTGGCAAGATAAGTTTATTAAAAGAAGTTCTGACCTTTTCTCAGTTTACACAGGCAGGGCCTTCTACTCTCTGGACATGGGCAAAATCTCTCCCACACTGCTCTCAGTCCTGGTCTACAGTACTGCTTTAGGTCTATATAAGACATCTTACATCGACCTGATTATGTCAGTGTACACACAACACCCTTGCTCCCACCTGTGACGTTCTCCTCAGGTGTTATTGGGACTGGTGACCTGCTAGGTCACTTCAATCCTTGACTCTGGGGAGCCACCCTTACCCTACTCTGCTGTGAGAACCCCCACTCCTGGGCTGTTCATGCACAGCCTCTGGCATGTAAGCTGCTCCTTGGATTGTGCAAATGAATGACTCTAGACAATATCTCTGGTCCCAGACACAACCCTAGGAACCTCCATCTTGCAGTGTCCAGTTATGCCCGCTGGATGCTGCAAGCTTATATGAGTCCATCAGTTTAACAAATAAATTGATATGTACCAGGCTTGTTATCCCAAAGGGAGTCTCTGACGTGCTTCAAATCAAACACAGTGCTTCAGGTAGAATAAACAAACAGATTGATTAACTACAAAGTTAGATTTTAAGTGATTATAAGTCCAAGCTTAACAAGTCAGATTTGGTCAAATGAAATAAAAGCAAAATGCATTCTAACCTGATCTTAACACTTTCAGTGCCCTTACAAACTTAGATGCTTCTCACCACAGGCTGGCTGGTTGCCCTTCAGCCAGGTTCTCCCCTTTGATCATTGCTTCAGTCGCTTGGTAGTGATGGCTGTAGATGGAGGTGGAAGAGAGAGGAAGATCATGGCAAACATCTCTCCCTTTTATCATGTTCTTTCTTCCCTCTTGGCTTTGCCCCTGCCCTTCAGAGTCAGGTGAGCATTACCTCATCACAGTCCCTAACTGACCAAAGGAAGGGGGGTGACTCATCCAAGAGTCCAACAGATCCTTTGTCGTTGCCTAGCCAGTGTCTTTTGTTCCTGTGTGGCTGGGCTGGATTTGTCCCATACATGCCCTGATGAGGTGTGAACTGCCCCTCTGCTCTGTGAGAGTTTTTGCCTGGGCTTGCTTTAAGCCATGAGGACACATTCTCAGCCTCATAACTATATACATGAAATTACAACCTGTAACATTACTATAACAACAATGCATCATGAGCATCATGAGCCTTCTGAAGACATCCGACATGACAAACTTTGCATTAGATACCACACAATTAAATTATAAGGATGAACATGGGGGTGCTGGGTTTTCCCCCGAGGTACAGAACGTCACAGTGCCCTACTATACTGACATGATAACCCCACCTCCATGAGAGGTTTATGTCGGTGTAGTTAGGGCAACGCAGTGTCCGTGTAGATACTGCGTTACTTGCATCTATTGGCTATCATTCTTGCCGGGCTACTGCCCGTTGCTGCTCCAAGCCAGACTGCCAGCCAGTTCCCTGCTCCCCCCTGGGATGGGGCAGCTGCACTGGGCTTCTCGGCTCCATCCTCCAAGTTGGGAATGGGGCAACTGACCAGACGCTGCGAGCTGATCTCCCTGCTGGGAGACCATGTGCCCTCCCAGGGACTCAGCTCCCCACTGGGAGCTCCCAGTGGTGAATTAAAGATTTTGCTGCCCCTAGGCCCTTAAATAATTGCCGCCACGCTCCCCCCTGCCCCAGCTCACCTCCGCCTCCACCCCTCCTCCTCTGAGTGCGCCACCAGGTCCTGCTTCTCCCCACTCCCTGCCAGTGCTTGTGCGTGAAACAGCTTCGCGAAGGAGGGGGAAGAGGGGGGAATGCAGCGAGCTCAGGAGGAGGTGGGGCTGGGGTGGGGATTTGGGGAAGGGGACCAATAGGGGCAGGGAGGGGGCAGGGAATGGGGGCGGGGAAGGGATGGAGTTGGGGCGGGGCCAGGGGAAGCAGCGTCTGGCTGCTATTATAAATTTGCCGCCCCTGCAAATTTGCTGCCCTAGGCCTAGACCTTGTCGGCCTAGGCGTTAATAGGCCTCTGGGAGCTCCATGCTTGGAGTCTGGCTGGCTGCCATGCTCCTGACAGAGAGCTGAGAAGGGCGGGGGGGGGGAGGAGGCACATTACCAGTGGGGAGGGGAGAGCTGAGAAGCCCATTGTGGCTGCCCTGTTCCCGGCAGGGAGCGGGGTGCTGAGAAGCCAGGGGAAAGGTGTGCGGGGCGGGGGGAGGGGGACAGTCGGGCTCCTGCTGGGGAGCTGTGCACGAAGCTGAGAGCTCTGGCTCTTGGCCACCTACTCTGCTCCTCTGAAGTCAGTGGAAGCACTCCTGGTGAGGACATGTCCCACCAACAGAAGAAGGGCAGCGTAGACATCAACCACTGCAGTAATTACTATGGTGGCTGTAAGTCAACCTAATATAGGTTGACTTAAGTTTATAGTGTTAGACATACCCTCAGTGTCAAACACATTCTAAGTCTACCGTACCTTATCTAAAAGAAAGAGCTCCCATTAACCAAATACCAATAATAAATACATAGCAGTAAAGTTAATTTTTGAACAATATCTACATTCACCTTTAAATACATTTTGCAATATAAATTCATTCTGAACCTATAGTAAAGAACAGAATTATTAGACACATAGATAAACACGATTTGTTGGGAAGAGTCAACATGGTTTATGTAATGGGAAATCATGCCTCACCAATCTACTAGGATTCTTTGAGGAGGTCAACAAGTATGTGGATAAAGATGATCGAGTGAATAAAGTGTAGTTAGATTTTCAGGAAGTCTGTGACAAGGTCCCTCACCAAAGGCTCATAAGCAAAGTAAGCGGTCATGGGATAAGAGGAAAGGTCCTCTCATGGATCAGTAACTGGTTAAAAGATAGGAAACAAAGGGTAGGAATAAATGGTCAGTTTTCAGAATGGAAAGAGGCAAATAGTGGTGTCCACCATGGGTCTGTACTGGGACCAGTACTGTTCAACATATTCATAAGTGATCTGAAAAAGAGGGTAAACAGTGAGGTGCCAAATTTGCAGATGATTCGAAACTATTCAAGATAGTTAAGTCCAAAGCAGATGGCGAAGAGTTGCAGGGGGGTTGCAAGGCTATTTTAGGGGAGTCATGGTATTGCCACCCTTACTTCTGCACTGCCTTCAGAGCTGGGCAGCCAGAGAGCGGCAGCTGTTGGCCAGGTGCCCAGGTCTGAAGGCAGTGCTCCGCCAGCAGCAGCACAGAAGTAAGGGTAGCAATACCATACCATGCCACCTTTACTTCTGCGCTGCTGCCTTCAGCACTAGGTGGCCACACAGAGAGTGGCAGCTGCTGACTGATGGCCCAGTTCTGCAGGCAGCAGCGCAGAAGTAAGGGCGGCAGTACCATACCGTGCCATCCTTACTTCTGCACTGCAGCGGGCAGCGGCTCTGCCTTCAGAGCTGGCCTCCCAACCAGAAGCCACTGCTCTTATATACATATATGTCTATTTTTTTGCACTCCTACCATGGGTCATCAATACAATTTGAACCCATACTCTCCACATTTACAACACAGACCTCTTCCAAGTTTGTTAAAAGGTGGGGACACTGAGGGGAAAGCTTGCTGTTATCTTCTGAGTGTACCAGCCCATGCATGGTGACGCAACATACCCATTGCTAGTGGATTACACTAATATTGTGTGACAGCCTTTGAATGCTGAGTATCAGGATTTTTGGTTTCCATTCCTGGCTCTGGGAGCAGATTGTGGTCTAGGAGGTACATATGGCATAGCCAAATGTAGTGCCACCCCTGTTTGAGTTTCCTGTGGGGACTAAACCTGGGTCTTGTGGAAACAAAAACATGAGCTTCTTACTGCCTTTAGCATGAGGGAACCTTTTCTCTGCTTGCTAGGAGTCAGCTCTCTACTCTCCCTGCCACAGGCAACACAAGCACTCCCCTTTCAGCCCATGTGGGCTCCGTAGTCCTTCATGCAGACTAGCGATGCATGAGGGACAATGGTTCTCCGAGCATCCTCTGGACCCTGAGTTCTCTGAGTATCCCCCTGTAGTGCCCAGCCATATCCACTGGACAATCACACAATTACCAGGCCTGCTGTTCCCAAATGAACAATACATCAATGTTTACTAACCACACCTTAGAGTATAGCTTTACTTAATACTCAGCACTTAGATTTGTTTATAGACAAAACAAGTAGATGTTTATTCAACAAAGACTAGAGATTCAGATAATAGCAAATAGGATTAATGGAAATAAAGGGAACATCTAAAACAAAATCATAACATGCATTCTAGGGCCTAAACTCAACTAACAAAATGCTCTTTTGTCTAATAAGACCCCCAAGTCTTCAGAGCATTTTTCAGCCAGGATGGGCTTAAAACCCTTCTTTCATGAAATCAAGCCCCTTGGCAACTTGAATCCCCAGTTATCCTTCATGAAGGGGAGACATCTGTTCCCCAGATACAAGTTCATTGTCTTTACTCCTAAACAGGAGTTTAGGAGTTGTTAGGGTTTTTTTTTCTCTGTTGGTTTTTTTTCCCTACAAGCCCCTCAAACTATTGATTAGCATTTCACTCAGATTGTGAATGGGTATTCATTGTGAACCATACAATACTCAATTTGCATATGATTGGCCAGAGAGAGAGAGAAGCATATGGCCTGACAGGAATATCATAGAATCATAGAAGATTAGGGTTGGAAGAGACCTCCGGAGCTCATCTAGTCCAACCCCCTGCTCAAAGCAGGACCAACCCGAACTAACTCATCCCAGCCATGGCTTTGTCAAGCCTGACCTTAAAAACCTCTAATGATGGAGATTCCACCACCTCCCTAGGTAATCCAGTCCAGTACTTCACCGTCTCCTAGTGAAATAGGTTTTCCTAATATCCAACCTAGACCTCCCCCACTGCAACTTGAGACCATTGCTTCTTGTTTGGTCATCTGCTACCACTGAGAACAGCCTAGCTCTAACCTCTTTGGAACCCCTCTTCAGGTAGTTGAAGGCCCCCTAATAATTTTCGTTGCCCTCCGCTGGACTCTGTCCAATTTGTCCACATCCTTTCTGTAGTGGGGGACCCAAAACTGGATGCAGTACTCCAGATGTGGCCTCACCAGTGCCGAATAGAGGTGAATAATTACTTCCCTCGATCTGCTGGCAGTGCTCCTACTAATGCAGCCCAATATGCCATTGGCCTTCTTGGCAACAAGGGCACACTGTTGACTCATACCCAGCTTCTCCTCCACTGTAATCCCCAGGTCCTTTTCTGCAGAACTGCCGCTTAGCCAGTCGGTCCCCAGCCTGTAGCAGTGCATGGGATTCTTCCATTCTAAGTGCAGAACTCTGCACTTGTCCTTGTTGAACCTCATCAGATTTCTTTTGGCCCAATCCTCCAATTTGTCTAGGTCACTCTGGACCCTATCCCTACCCTCCAGCATATTTACCTCTACCCCCATCTTAGTGTCATCACGAACTTGCTGAGGGTACAATCCATCCCATCATCCAGATCATTAATGAAGGTGTTGAACAAAACCGGCCTCAGGACCGACCCTTGGGGCACTCCATTTGATATGTGGCTCACCTTTTGGTGACCTGCCCTAACTCACAGACCTAGAGAACATAATGGTTAGTATACATACCTAGCTCCTCACATATTTTCCTTACATACATCTCACAATGATTATGATGACCTGTGTGACATAGGCTTTCTGTAGAGACCTTATATGACATTCAGTGGTGAACTAATATGGAGATCCCACACCCAGGGGACCCCTGTAACCCTCATGCATCCCTGTGTCAGTGCGGCACAGGGTCACACAGTCATTGAAATCATAGAAACATAGAATATCAGGTTTGGAAGGGACCTCAGGAGGTCATCTAGTCCAACCCCCTGCTCAAAGCAGGACCCATCCCCAATTAAATCATCCCAGCCAGGGCTTTGTCAAGCCTGACCTTAAAAACTTCAAAGGAAGGAGATTCTACCACCTCCCTAGGTAACGCATTCCAGTGTTTCACCACCCTCCTAGTGAAAAAGTTTTTCCTAATATCCAACCTAAACCGCCCCCCCCACTGCAACTTAAGACCATTAGTCCTCGTTCTGTTATCTGCTACCACTGAGAACAGTCTAGATCCATCCTCTTTGGAACCCCCTTTCAGGTAGTTGAAAGCAGCTATCAAATCCCCCCTCATTCTTCTCTTCCGCAGACTAAACAATCCCAGTTCCATCAGCCTCTCCTCATAAGTCATGTGTTCCAATCCCCTAATCATTTTTGTTGCCCTTCGCTGGACTCTTTCCAATTTTTCCACATCCTTCTTGTAGTGTGGGGCCCAAAACTGGACACAGTACTCCAGATGAGGCCTCACCAATGTCAAATAGAGGGGAACGATCACGTCCCTCGATCTGCTGGCAATGCCCCTACTTATACATCCCAAAATGCCATTGGCCTTCTTGACAACAAGGGCACACTGTTGACTCATATCCAGCTTCTCATCCACTGTAACCCCTAGGTCCTTTTCTGCAGAACTGCTGCCTAGCCATTCGGTCCCTAGTCTGTAGCGGTGCATGGGATTCTTCCATCCTAAGTGCAGGACTCTGCCCTTGTCCTTGTTGAACCTCATCAGATTTCTTTTGGCCCAATCCTCTAATTTGTCTAGGGCCCTCTGTATCCTATCCCTACCCTCCAGCTTATCTACCTCTTCTCCCAGTTTAGTGTCATCCGCAAACTTGCTGAGGGTGCAATCCACACCATCCTCCAGATCATTAATGAAGATATTGAATAAAACTGGCCCCAGGACCGACCCTTGGGGCACTCCGCTAGATACCAGCTGCCAACTAGACATGGAGCCATTGATCACTTCCCGTTGAGCCCGACAATCTAGCCAACTTTCTACCCACCTTGTAGTGCATCCATCCAGCCCATATTTCTTTCTTGACAAGAATACTGTGGGAGACGGTGTCAAAAGCTTTGCTAAAGTCGAGGAATAACACATCCACTGCTTTCCCTTCATCCACAGAGCCAGTTATCTCATCATAGAAGGCAAATTAGTCAGGCATGACTTTCCCTTGGTGAATCCATGCTGACTGTTCCTGATCACTTTCCTCTCCTCTCAGTGCTTCAGAATTGATTCCTTGAGGACATGCTCCATGATTTTTCCGGGTACTGAGGTGAGGCTGACCGGCCTGTAATTCCCAGGATCCTCCTTCTTCCCTTTTTTAAAGATTGGCACTACATTAGCCTTTTTCCAGTCTTCCGGGACTTCTCCCGATCGCCATGAGTTTTCAGAGATAATGGCCAATGGCTCTGCAATCACATCCGCCAATTCCTTTAGCACTCTCGGATGCAACGCATCCGGCCCCATGGACTTGTGCACGTCCAGTTTTTCTAAATAGTTCCGAACCACTTCTTCCTTCACAGAGGGCTGGCCACCTCCTCCCCATGCTGTGCTGCCCAGTGCAGTAGTCTGGGAGCTGACCTTGTTCATGAAGACAGAGGCAAAAAAAGCAGTGAGTACATTAGCTTTTTCTACATCCTCTGTCACTACGTTGCCTCCCTCATTCAGTAAGGGGCCCACACTTTCCTTGGCTTTCTTCTTATTGCCAACATACCTGAAGAAACCCTTCTTGTTACTCTTAACATCCCTCACTAGCTGCAACTCCAGGTGTGATTTAGCCTTCCTGATTTCATTCCTACATGCCCGAGCAATATTTATATACTCATCCCTGGTCATTTGTCCAATCTTCCACTTCTTGTGAGCCTCTTTTTTGTGTTTAAGATCAGCAAGGATTTCACTATTAAGCCAAGCTGGTCGCCTGCCATATTTACTATTCTTTCTACACATCGGGATGGTTTGTCCCTGTAACCTCAATAAGGATTCTTTAAAATACAGCCAGCTCTCCTGGACTCCTTTCCCCCTCATGTTATTCTCCCAGGGGATCTTGCCCATCAGCTCCCTGAGGGAGTCAAAGTCTGCTTTTCTGAAGTCCAGGATCCGTATTCTGCTGCTTTCCTTTCTTCCTTGTGTCAGGATCCTGAACTCGACCATCTCATGGTCACTGCCTCCCAGGTTCCCATCCGCTTTTGCTTCCCCTACTAATTCTTCCCGGTTTGTGAGCAGCAGGTCAAGAAGAGCTCCGCCCCTAGTTGGTTCCTCCAGCACTTGCACCAGGAAATTGTCCCCTACACTTTCCAAAAACTTCCTGGATTGTCTGTGCACCACTGTATTGCTCTCCCAGCAGATTTCAGGATGATTGAAGTCGCCCATGAGAACCAGGGCGTGCGATCTAGTAGCTTCTGTGAGTTGCCGGAAGAAAGCCTCATCCACCTCATCCCCCTGGTCCGGTGGTCTATAGCAGACTCCCACCACGACATCACCCTTGTTGCTCACGCTTCTAAACTTAATCCAGAGACTCTCAGGTTTTTCTGCAGTTTCATACTTGAGCTCTGAGCAGTCATACTGCTCCCTTACATACAGTGCAACTCCCCCACCTTTTCTGGCCTCCCTGTCCTTCCTGAACAGTTTATACCCATCCATGACAGTACTCCAGTCATGCGAGTTATCCCACCAAGTCTCTGTTATTCCAATCACATCATAATTCCCTGACTTTGCCAGGACCTCCAGTTCTCCCTGCTTGTTTCCCAGGCTTCGTGCATTTGTATATAGGCACTTGAGATAACCCGCTGATCGCTCCTCGTTCTCAGTATGAGGCAGGAGCCCTCCCCTCTCACACGCTCCTGCTCGCGCTTCCTCCTGGTATCCCGCTTCCCCACTTACCTCAGGGCTTTGGTCTCCTTCCCCCGGTGAACCTAGTTTAAAGCCCTCCTCACTAGGTTAGCCAGCCTGCTCGTGAAGATGCTCTTCCCTCTCTTTGTTAAGTGGAGCCTGTCTCTGCCTAGCACTCCTCCTTCTTGGAACACCATCCCATGGTCGAAGAATCCAAAGACTTCTCTCCGACACCACCTGCGTAGCCATTCATTGACTTCCACAATTCGACGATCCCTACCCCGGCCTTTTCCTTCCACGGGGAGGATGGACGAGAACACCACTTGCGCCTCATACTCCTTTATCCTCCTTCCTAGAGCCACATAGTCCGCAGTGATCCGCTCAAGGTCATTCTTGGCAGTATCATTGATGCCCACATGGAAAAGCAAGAAGGGGTAGTGATCCGAGGGCTGATGACTCTCGGCAGACTCTCCGTCACATCGCGAATGTCAGCCCATCAGTTCCCTGAGGTTGTCAAAGTCTGCTTTTCTGAAGTCCAGGGTCCGTATTCTGCTGCTCTCCTTTCTTCCCTGTGTCAGGATCCTGAACTTGACCATCTCATGGTCACTGCCTCCCTGGTTCCCATCCACTTTTGCTTCCCCTACTAATTCTTCCCGGTTTGTGAGCAGCAGGTCAAGAAGAGCTCTGCCCCTAGTTGGTTCCTCCAGAATCAATGGAGTCTCTATTCTAAGAGTGAGTTTGTGTGTGTATGGGGGTGGGGGGATGTGAGAACCTGGATTTATGCAGGAAATAGCCCAGCTTGATTGTCATGCACATTGTGTAAAGAGTTGTCACTTTGGATGGGCTATCACCAGCAGGAGAGTGAATTTGTGTGCGGGGGTGGAGGGTGAGAAAACCTGGATTTGTGCTGGAAATCACTTTAGATAAGCTATTACCAGCAGGACAGTGGGGTGGGAATAGGTATTGTTTCATATTCTCTGTGTATATATAAAGCCTGCTGCAGTTTCCACGATATGCATCTGAGGAAGTGAGCTGTAGCTCACGAAAGCTTATGCTCTAATAAATTGGTTAGTCTCTAAGGTGCCACAAGTCCTCCTTTTCTTTTTTCTATTCTAAGACTTTGTCTCCATGAGAAAGCTGCACCAGGGCAGCATATAGCTTTTAATAAAAGCAAGCAGAGGGCACTCAGCCAGCTTCATTGAAATGTTTTGGAGGCTGCTGCATGGAACAAGGGTTCCATGGGATTCTTCCACTTGTACATAACTTTTTATGCAAGTTCCACACATCTTTTGCTTTGCATGCAATAACTTTTTGCAATGGAGAGCCAGTAAACGATAGGTATAATGACTTTATCATGTTCCCTCATCTCTTCTCTCAAGTAAACAATTGCTCCCTTTTCAACCTCTTCATAAGGAAATCTTCAAGTGCCTCCAATCATTTTCATTATCCATCTGAACTCTTCTGCCACATATTTTTTGCAATAGGCTGGCCAGAGCTGCGCAGGATATTCCAGGTGAAAGTGTGATTTATATAATGCCATTATATTTTCTGTATTATTTTCTATCCCATTTTTTATCTGTCTTCACTATTTGTTTGCTATCTTGATCTCTGTTGCATGTAGGTTATCACAGAACTGTCTAGATCCATAGATTCAAAGGCCAAAAGGGACCAGTGTGATTGTCTAGTCTGACCCCAGGTATAACACAGGCCATAAAATTTCACACAGTCCACAAAGATGCCTAGGTCTTTTTCTTGAGTGGTTACAGTTGATTTAGAACCAAACAATCTTTATGAGTAGTTCAGACTATTCCTTCTAATGTACCCCATTACCTTGAATTTTTCAACACTGAATTTCATCTGCTACTGAGCCAGCCAGTCACCTAACTTGGAAGTGAGGCAGTCCTTGGAGTCCAGCAGGAATTAGGAACAATGAGTTAGGAGTCCTGCAAAGGCCACATTCTGGCATGGGCTTGTTTATAGACCATGTAGTAGGGGGCATGGCATCCTAAATAAGTTGTACTGTGGAGATCTGATTTATTTTGGAATGTAAAAAGGATGAGGGGGGAAGACCAAGGTAAAGAAAAGAAAGGTTTGTGGGGACATACACGAGTACAAAAGAGGGAAACGAGGGAGGGATTAATGTAAGAGACAAGGAAGATAGATTGTTGTGAAGTCAAGGAAGGGAGAACTGAAAGCAGGGAGAAGTTGGGAAGTCAAAGTGGAACACAGTGAAGAGAGAAAGGAAGAAAATAAGAAAATGTTCAGAAGATAAAAGTGAGAGAGACAAAGAAATAGAATGAAATAAAGTAAGGCTGTCAATTAATCACAGTTAACTCATGTGATTAAGTCAAAAAAATTAATCACGATTAAAAAAATTAATCTTTAATTGCAGTTTTAAGTCACACTGTTAATCAATAGACTACCAATTGAAATTTATTAAATATTTTTGAATGTTTTTCTACATTTTCAAATATATTGATTTCAATTACAACACAGAATACAAAGTATACACTGCTAACTTTATATTATTATTTTTGATTACTAATATTTGCACTATAAAAGTTATAAACAAAACAAATAGTTATTTTTTCAGTTCACCTGATACAAGTACTGTAGTGCAATCTATCATGAAAATGCAACTTACAAATGTGGATATTTTTGGTTACATAACTGCACTCAAAAACAAATCAATGCAAAACTGTAGAGCCTACAAGTCCACTCAGTCCTACTTCTTGTTCAGCCAATCGCTAAGACAAACAAGTTTGTTTACATTTACAGGAGATAATGCTGCCCACTTCTTATTTACATCACCAGAAAATGAGAACAGGTGTTCACATGGGACTTTTGTAGCCGGCATTGCAAGGTATTTATGTGCAAGAAATGCTAACCATTCGTACGCCCTTTCATGCTTCCGCCACCATTCTAGAGGACATGCGTCTATGCTGATGACCCTCGTTAAAAAAAAGCATTAATTAACTTTGTGACCAAACTCCTTGGGGGGAGAATTGTATGTCTCCGGCTCTGTTTTACTCACATTCTGCAATATATTTCATGTTATAGTAGTCTCAGATGACTCAGCACACGTTCATTTTAAGAACACTTTTGCTGCAGATTTGATAAAACGCAAAGCAGGTATCAATGTGAGATTTCTAAAGATAGCTACAGCACTCAACCCAAGGTTTCAGAATATGAATGCCTCCAAAATCTGAGAGGGATGAGGTGTGGTGGATGGTTTCAGAAGTCTTAAAAGAGCAACACTCCGATGCAGAAACTACAGAACCCGAACCACCAAATAAGAAAATAAACCTTCTGCTGGTGTCATCTGACTCAGAGGATGAAAATGAACATGCGTCGGTCCGCATGGCTTTGGATCGATATTGAGCAGAACTTGTCATCAGCATGGAAGCATGTCCTCTGGAACGGTGGATGAAGCATGAAGGGACATATGAATCTTTAGGACATCTGGCATGTAAATATCTTGTGGAGCCGGCTGCAACAGGGCCATGAGAACGCCTATTCTCACTTTCAGGTGACATTGAAAACAAGAAGCAGGCAGCATTATCTCCTGCAAATGTAAACAAACTTGTTTGTCTGAGCGATTGGCTGAACAAGAAATAGGACTGAGTGGGCTTGTAGGCTCTAAAGTTTTACATTGTTTTATTTTTGAATGCAGTTATTTTTTGTACATAATTCTACATTTTAAAGTTCAACTTTCATGATAAAGCGATTGCACTGCAGTACTTGTATTAGGTGAACTGAAAAATACTATTTATTTTCTTTTTACAATGCAAATATTTGTAATAAAAATAAATATAAAGTGAGCAGTGTACACTTTGTATTCTGTGTTGTAATTGAAATCAATATATTTGAAAATGTAGAAAACACCCACAAATATTTAAATAAATGTTATTCTATTATTGCTTAATCGTGTGATTAATTGCGCAATTAATTTTTTTAATCGCTTGACAGCCCTAAAACAAAGGAAACCAAGGAGAGGACAAAGAAAAAGGATTAAGAATATGGAATTTGAGGATTTCTCCAAATGGGTATTTTATATCAAGTCAGCTACTTGGTTTTATGGGGCTTTTTATCAAGCCTAGGAATGATCGGGGTACAGTCAAACACAGATTGACTCCTCACCTAATAAGATATGGTTACATTTAAAATCAAATGAAATTATAACAAGGTTGGTGGTCGGAGAGATTTGTTATCAATGATTCCAAGGACAGGACTAAAAAGAAAGCTATTTGTAATGTAATCTGCTTTTGATGTAGTCATGAAATATAACGTCAATATACCTTATTGCATTTCCAGGAGGCTGTTTGAGGTTAGCTTTGCAATGCTGTTTTCAAGCTGTAGTTCTACTAATGAATTATGGCACCAGCTGTGCTCCTTACCCCTCCTTAAACCCATTACGAAATATAAGTTTATATTCTTGGCACAGGACTCTGGTGGAATTACTGCCTCAAGAAACTGCACTTGTGTCCTCTCTCACTTAAAGACTCTTCCTCTTGGTATTTCATTGAGATAGAAAATTGTGGTTAAAAAAATCCAGATTTAGAAAATTTTTTTGTGGTGCATTGAAAACTGTGTTAAAATTACACACCATAACTAAGTTTTAAGAGGTTTCGTGGTCCTGCTTGAAGGCTAGGGGGCTCTGTAGGGAAGCGAGCAATTTGTGTCTTTGACTTCAGCAATTGGTCTGCAAAGAGCCAGCCTGCAGCAAGGTGGGTTGAATTGTGCTTTTCTGCCTTAGGTAGCAGCCTGCTTTCTCTCTCTCTCTCTCTCTCTCTCTCTCTAATTGGTTGGGGGTGTGCTAGATTTCTGGATTCTAAGAGATAAAGTTGTTTTATGTTGCAGTCTTACAGGAAGAATATCAATGTTTTTTTTTCTGTGTGTATATGCCATGAACATAACACTTTTAATTTTATTTAATGTTTGATGTTTTAAAAGGCATAGTTCAAAGTAATTTGTTTAGAGACTTGATTCATGTCTATTTATGTCTATTAACACTGTATAACTTCTATCATTGGAGTCAGATGCCAGAGCAGGATTAGAGAAAAATGGGGGGATTAGAGCATTTTAAGAGTGATAGAGTGACTTGAGAAAAAAACATGAAGAGCATAAATTTCCTTAGGGCATGGCTACACTTGCAGTTGTAGAACGCTTTGAGTTAAACCAGCCTTTGTAGAGCGCAGTAGGGAAAGCGCTGCAGTCTGTCCACACTCACAGCTTCAAGCGCACTGGAGTGACCATATTTGTGGCACTTGCAGTGGCATTGGGAGTGGTGCATTATGGGCAGCTATCCCAGCATGCAAGTGGCTGCAACGTCCTTTTCAAATGGGGTGTGGGGTGGGGTGGAGTGTGACAGGGAGTGCGTTGTATGTGTGTGTGTGGGAGAGAGAGAGTGGGTTTTTGGGGGGCTGAGAGCATGTTAGCATGCTGTCTTGTAAGTTCAGACAGCAGCAGACCCCCCCGCCTCTCTCTCTCACACACAGCATTCCACACTAATGGTTGCTTTGTCTCGGAGCAGATAAGCAGCTGGCTGTCAGAAACGGAGCTTTCAAAGGGCATTTCCGCATTCCTACAGACACTTCCAAACAATGACAAGAGTGGCCACTTGACTTAAGGGGATTATGGGACGTTTCCGGAGGCTGATCAGAGTGCGGTAAAGCAACACCTCGTTCACACTGGCACCGTGGCATTCCAGCGAGGGTGCAGCAAACGTTATTCCACTTGCCGAGGTGGAGTACCAGCAGCACTGTAGCCGTGGAGTCAGAGCACTCTATGTGCCTTGCCAGTGTGGACGGGTAGTGAGCTAGTGCGCCCAGGGTTCCTTTATTGCACTGTAACTCGCAGGTGTAGCCAAGCCCTTAGTAAAGTCATATTCCATTCCTGCTAGAGTGGAGATAGAAAAGGAAGATGACTTTGCCAGCCTCATGCCCTAGCACAGGGGTCGGCAACCTTTCAGAAGTGGTGTGCCAAGTCTTCATTTATTCACTCTAATTTAAGGTTTCGTGTGCCAGTAATACATTTTAACATTTTTAGAAGGCCTCTTTCTATAAGTCTATAATATATAACTAAACTATTGTTGTATGTAAAGTAAATAAGGTTCTAAAAATGTTTAAGAAGCTTCATTTAAAATTAAATTAAAATGTAGATCTTATCAGTTTAGTGTGATCCTTGCCCTTGCTTTTCCTTGCTGAGTTTTCCAATGTCTGGTACATATTTGGATACTTTAAGCTGCACACAGGCTTCTGAGTGATGAGTTGTTAACCGACTCTGAGAGGGACAGAGGACAGATTTCATTTGTGAAAATACCTGTTCACACAGGTATGTGGATCCAAATGCTGAAAGCATTGCAAATGCCATTTTCTTCAAACAGTTAAATTTCACTGGCAGGGATGTCCAGCAGGTCAGAATAGAGGCCCCATGATCTCTCTCGGTAGCTTCAAGTGCACTCTGCAGATCTCCCACAATTTTGAGCTTTTTAACTGAATGAGCTGCATTTCAAAATCTTCAACATCCATCCATTGAAATACAGACAAATCCAAGTCGCTTTCATTGAACTTTTCAGGTTTAATTAGAAAAGAAAGCATGGGGCCAATTCTCTGGAAATCTTGAAATCTGTCAGAAAATTCTGATTCCAGTTCTTGCATGTACATTCTAATCTCAACATTAAATGCAGGTGGCATGATAGTGATATAAGCAGCAAATCAGGACTCAAAAATATCCCAGTACAGTGGCGCTGGAACAATTTTTAAGGTGGGGGTGCTGAGCTGCACCCTCTCTTGCCCCTGTCTGCACCCCTCACTGCCTCAGGCTGGGGCCAGTGGGCCACAGCTGGGGGTGGCTGCAGAGCCCTGGGCTGGCAGCTGGGACCCCAGGCTGGCAGCAAAGCCCTCTGGACCGATGGCTAGGATCTGGGGCTGGCAGCTGGGACCCCAGGCTGGCAGCAAAGCCCTCTGGACCGATGGCTAGGATCTGGGGCTGGCAGCAGGGCCGACGGCCGAAACCCCGGCTGGCAGGGGGCTGGCGACTGGTACCCCAGGCCAGCAGCGGAGCCCCCGGGACCAGTGGCCAGAACCCGGGCAGTGTGAGTGCCACTGAAAATCAGCTTGCATGCTGCCTTTGACCCATGTGTCATAGATTGCCTACCCCTTCCCTAGCATTAGGGTTCCAAACTACCATGCAGCAGACCTACACTTTTTACTCCAGGCTGGCCTCACAGGAGGGGAGAATTTGAGAGGCACCCTGGGATGGGGAAGAGAAAAGAATTATTCCTGCCATTCAGTGGTGTTCCTTTGAGACAGCTAGGCTCTGTCTCCACGAGGAAATACTAGTTTTCAAATCCATCCGTCATCCCCCTTAACGTTACTCTGAATTTAGACATTGTGGGACTTGGAAGATCACAATGCAAATTGACCTTAAAGCTGCCCCCTAAAGGGGCAGTTGAGGATACCCCCAGCATGGTGGAATCCTGAGATAGTGTAAAGTTGGCATAGCTCAGTACTTGGATGTTTCCAGGCTGCCTGGGAGTGGGAAGGAAATGTGGCAGGCACTGAAGAAGGTGGAGCTGGAGTGTGATGTGCTTCACTTATCCTTGGATGGCAGAAGTCTCTAAGGGGTTATGCTACTTGGCATAAATTTGGCCCCTGGCCAGGCCCAGGATCAGCAGAGACATGAGGATGAGAGAGCCACATTTGCCTCTTCCCATCACCCTTTCACTGAATTGGTGCCAGCACAGATGGGAATTGAACCCTGTCAATTGGAATAGATAGATGAAGACAAACTTGTCCAGCACTTCCTTTCAGAAAGCATTCTTGCAGCAAATTAGAAGAACCTTTTGGGGATAAGTCCGGGACCAGCTGCTGCTTTCCAGGGTGTTTCCCTGGCAGGCACCCCATAAGGCAGAGTGATCCTAGTACAATTTGTTACAAATCTTCTGTGATCTCCCATATCTTTTTTGTGCTGTGCAGTCTGGTATCTTCACTGGCAAAGGAGAGCCTCAGAAGTGCAAAGTTTGAAAGGAACAATACTGAGCTCAATACTGCTGCATTTTACAGGCCCTAGGGTGAAGAAGCAGAAGGGAGAGAAGCACTTTCCTATTCCAGGCCCCTTCCAGTCAAGGCCTCCTTCTTTTTTATGTTCTCACTACACAACCCTGCTCCAACTTTGCCCCCCTCCCACATCCCTGCTTACGACCCACACCCTCCCCCTATGGCTGCTGTGTGGTGGGGCCAGTGAGGGAGAAAGAAAGGATTGTGAGGGGGGTCTACTCTGCTAAACTTCTATCTCCCCACTTCCTTACTTATGCACTATGGCCTCTTGGAGTCCCATCTTTCCCTACAACCCACTCCTCTTTGCCCTTTGCTGCCTAGGTTGCCTGGCTCCCTCCATGCTCGTTATGCTGAACAGAGGTGATAAGGAAGTGGTTGGCGACTTTGGAAAACAAAAGCAGCTGATGGAACTGAAGTTTCATTGGCTAATCTTAGAGTAAATCAAATTAGTTACTTTGAATAATGGGAAAATGCTTTATCTATTTAATTTAAAATTTCAAATGTACCCTGTGACCA
The DNA here is from genome assembly GCF_965140295.1 of Lepidochelys olivacea. Classification (NCBI taxonomy): domain Eukaryota; kingdom Metazoa; phylum Chordata; order Testudines; family Cheloniidae; genus Lepidochelys; species Lepidochelys olivacea. The sequence continues at coordinate 142,127,466 of NC_140412.1, read as the reverse complement.
AGATGTTATCAGAATGAGTGTGTGTGAAGTTTGGAATTTATAGGGATTGAGGTTGCTAGATATAACCAAAGAAATGTGAGAAAAATTCAGTACAACTTCAAAAAGGGAACATTTAAAAAGAGTTCCTCCGCAAAAGTTAGCATTTTACTAAAAATTACATAGAAAATATATTTGTCTTATTAAGAGTTTTTGTATTAAATTTGGATAATAAATTTAATTACTCAAATGTATAACAGATTTTAGTCCTGCTTTATCTGGAATTTTAACACAACTTCAACTATCGTCTTTACCAACATCTCCCTCACGTGCATATTACATACTAAAAACACCTGTGTTAAAATAATATAATAAGGTTGAAAAGTCAAGCATTAAAAAGTTACAAAATCCCAAAATTAAGGTTGCCCATGCAACTGTAATTCTGACTCCTTGTGGCATACATATTTTGGCACAGTCTTTAATTATACATTTTTTTTAACATAGAACCCTGCCTCAGTCGGTGCCCAGGATACATGCTCATTGGCTGAGAGAGTTATTATATATTTCTTTTCATCCCGATTATTCAATAAGTTGTCCCATGCCTTATTAAGTGCCCACCATCCGCTGATTATTAATTTTCTCAGAGGCTTTCCTCTGGCACTCATCATCATAGTAAATGAGTGTCACAACATTAATGCATTTATTTTCTCCACATCCATAAAAATAGGAGACTGTAATTATCCCCATTTGACCACAGGGGAAAATGAGAAAGGAAGGTGAAGTGATTTGCTCACCACCATACAATGAATCAGTGACAAAGGCAGGAGTAGAATGCAATCCCTCCTGACTCTCAAGCCTATGCTCAGTCCCCCAGACCACACTGTCTTACTGCATAAGATTCTGTGCATCCACAGCTCCCACTGACTTCAGATGCAGTTGTGCATAGTCAACAAGTCTTAAAACCAGGCTTCAGGTTTTCAAATTTGGCACCTACAAAATGAGGAACACACAATTAGTGGCCAACTTTGAAAAGTTTAGTTTAAATGACTTGCCCAACGACACATAAGAAGTATGTGGCTGTGCCAGGAATAGAAACCTGTTGTCTTTTTTGGCGGGAGGGGAAATGGGGACAATCAATTGCTTTAATTATAAGACCATCTTAGCTCTTCATGAAGTCCATCTCTGATTTGCTACTCACCTGTCAAACCCTATAGAGAATAAGGCAGGGTCCTACTGACAGTGTCAATCACTACACACCCCGATTCATTCCTTGAGCACCATCTATCTTTTGCACTAAATGAGGCAGAGATCCTGTGGCAAAAATAGCACGTGATCATGTAATTAAAGATTCTACCATAATGCAGACACACGAGGCACCCGAATTATGGTTCGACAGTCAGATATCAGGACAGGAGAAATGTTTCATCGAACAGACCAAACTTCCCCAAAGTTTTAATATTCTGATGAAAATACACTTATTAACAAGGAGCAAATCTGCAAAGAGGAACATACAGCAAAGCAAGGAAATTAACCTGAAGGATGAGTATGCTCCCTTGGGATCCTAGAGTGAGGGCCACATTAATTCATCTCATTTTCCCTTCCCTACTTCCGAGATGAGCCCTCCTCCCTCCTTTATTACAATTGAGACCCTCCACCCACGCGCCTATAAAGTGATCTCTTTATACCCAGCCTGTCTTTCTTCACACGTCAAGCAGCTGCAGACCATCACCTCCTACCAGTCAGTGAAGAGCCTGTCCATGTCCTTCCAGCTGCAGACTCCGTTCATGAGCATGTACTTGCTGCGAGCTCTATGACATGATCTCTTTATATCCAGCCTGCTATCTCCCACCCTCTGGTTCTCAGGCTGAGAGTGCAGTCAGGAAGCAGCAGTAGTGGTAGGTAGGCGAAAGAGCATGTTCTCTGCAGCAGGGTGGTCCTACCTTTGTGACTCATTCTGTTCAAGTATCTTGATCTGGCCTCCTAGGGCCAGACACCCTCCCTCCTCCTATGGATTTCCCTAGCTCTTGATGATCACAAGGACCACGTTGCCCTTTTGTAGGTGTGATTATTTCCAATGCGTGGAGTGGGATCCATCACCACCAAAAAGACCTGATTTCTGATCCCATACACTTTCAGCTATACCACGTATTTGTAGTCTGGTCTCTGTAGCTTCTTCTATGGACTCACTAAAGGTTGTATATCTGTGCAATGACCAGGGGTGGCTCTACCAATTTTGCCGCCCCAAGCAGTTGCCGCCGAATTGCCACCATCACAATAGCGGTGGAGCTGCTGCCAAAAGCCGCTGCGGTGGGAAGAGTGGTGGAGCTGCTGCCGAATTGCCACCGCAGGTTACGAACTGCCGCCCCATTCTAAATGCCGCCCCAAGCACCTGCTTGGAAAGCTGGTGCCTGGAGCCAGCCCTGGCAATGACCCTTGTAGTCATGCCAATTGTATGTTCATATACCAAGTGATTGATAGATCTATGTATTGCTTATCAGCTGGCGTTCTCTAAAAAGTTCCAAAAGGTTTGAACAGAACTTCCCATTCTGTTCAAGATGGGGAATATCTGTGGAGGTGGTACAATCTGTCAAACAAGTGCAACTCTTTAAGTGTGCCCACTTACACTATAAAGGTGTGAAGCACAAGATTTGGACTTAATGTGCTTCTTTGGGTTAATGCTGGTAGCTTTATCTTGACTGGAAGGAGTCATATAGCATGGTCATTTAAATGCATTAAGATATCTTTTCTATTTTTAAATTCTTATTTCTAACAAGTTTGGATAAATTATAACAATTTTTGGCAAAGTGTCTCTTTACTTTACTCACATGGTATTATGTTACTTTCTTTGTCATAGTTCGATTGCTAAGCCAGGGACATCATTTATTGTTCTCAGTAATACTTTCTGTTCTGAATTCACTGCTAGATTTGGCTCCAAAAGGGCCCACTATCAAGGAACGCAAAGCAAGAAGAATTTCTAAATGAGTATAACTTATTTTTATATGTTGTGGAATAAGGTGGTTATTTTAGTTCCCTGCTAATTTTGTATTGCTACCTCAAAATTTTGAGGATTGTTGGTATTTCTCAGTTTGTTTTTGTATTCTTTTCACGAATAATAATTTTGTTCTTCAGTGCATTTAAGCAGAAAAATAATATATAGCTATTTTTTAAATGACACATTTCAAGAAATATGCTATGGTTTTGTCCTAAAGGGATATTTTCTGGACTGAGATGGCAAATTGCATTAATCTTTTTTCAATTTCCATACTGTGTTAATGCAAATATCTTTAGTGTATTTTTTCATAAATTACATGCAGAAGATATTGTTTGCTAATTAATTTCTCTCACACATTCTTTTTACATTGTGGCCATGCTGTTGCATTGTGCTGTTATATCTGACTTTTGTGGCTGAGTCTTGCTTGCATAAATAAAGGACATTTATTAAAAGTACTAGGGGAATTTTACACCTGAAAGAAAACCTGGAGTATGGAAAGGTGGTGACGCTTTGAAGTCAACAGCAAAACTCTCATTGACTTCAATAGGGCCATCAGTTCACCCTTAGTGCTTGCTTGTAGTGCTTCATTCTGAATGCTTTTTTTCCTGGTAAATTATTTAACGCCTGTGCCATGTACATCCACATTTCTACATCCGTGAGGTTTTTTCATTTACTTCTTCCAAACCCACCCTTCCCCACAAAACCCCAGGGCTCATTATCAGATTTTGCAGCATATCCTATATGTCACAGTAAGAAATAATTAAATACCACATGAACAGGACAGTTGTTACACGGTCTGTAGCTGCACATCTGGCAGTGAATTAGCAATTCAAATTTCAACCATTATGGAAAAAAACAATGTGGAAATTGTTCCCATTTCTCACTTCTATTATTTTTTTCTGTGTATGTTAAATTTTATAGGGAACAACGTGAAACAGCTCTATGAAACTTATTCCGTTTTCAGTACAGAGCAGTGCATTCTTTTCTTTGTGTCAAGGATTTATATAAATTGTGTGTAGGATGACAAAGTGGTTCTTGTGATGCACAACACAGTTTATGTGTAATATTTTGAGCCCAACCTGTAGTACCTATGGGCCTGATCTTGCAATATGCTGAGCACCCTATTGTCTATATGTCATGCCAACTCCTATATAATCATATCCAAGGCCCCTACCTTGCACTGAGCTCCATATAGGCAGACCCCTGAAGTCAATGGAAGCTCAAAGTGCTCAACTCCTTTCAATATCAGGCCACATTCAGGCAAAGCAGTTATTGGTCTCAGTGGGAGTTTTGCCTGCATTAGGAATGGCTGTTTAGATTTAAAACCATTGTAAATAGTTATATGAAGTAGGAATGTGATGAATAATAATACCTAAGTCTTTTCATTAGTAGATCTCAGAGTGCTTTACAGGGGAGGTTGGTATCATTATCCTCGTTTTACAGGTGGGGAATAGCCAAATACATTACATTTGATCACACAAAAAGCCTTTCAGGAGGCATTTGATAGTGCTTGCAGAACTACCCTAAAAACTAATATAATCAATTATAATTAATTACAATTACAGATTTTCATCTGAAAATAAATTATAGTATACTCTTTAGCACTATGAAAAAAAATTAACTTATACTGAAATCATAATGGAAAACAAATAATAAATAATACAATTTGGACATATGTATACAATTAATCATAACTTAAACATGTATGTAGAATTACATAATTTACATTGTTTTAACAAAGATTTAAAATTGATACTAAGTGTGGGCAGAAACTAGGCACAATATGAGAAATTTTGAGTGGAGTTATCCAGAAAGTGCAGAGAGTTGGGAACTATCTCAAGACTAACCATTTTACAGGTGTCTTCCATGTAAATAATTTCCATTATTTGTGTATATATCATTTACCTAGGAACTGTCATACCGGATTACATTGTGGTCCACCTAGTCCAGTACTCTGTCTCCAACAGGGACCAGTACTAGATTCTTCAAAGGAAAGCAACACTGCATTAGGTAGTTAGGGGATAACCTGCCCACAAGGTTATCCCTCTTCACCCTTATGGTTAAGAGATCACCTTATGTCCTGAAACATGAGTATTTGTACCCATTCCAAATCCTGTGTTTCTTTAACCTTGCCTCCTGAGAATCACCAACAAAATTTCAGCCATGATTGATCAGTCACTCACATTTTCACTATGTGTTTACCTCTGTATTTGGAAAGCAGTTGGCACATTTTGGGTGTTACTGCAACATAAATAACAAAACAGAGTTAGTCTCTGTTAGCACCACAAATCTTAGTTTTGGAGAATCTGACCCACTGGGGGAGCAACAATGATTTCACATGCAGTTCTGGAGAGTGGGTGTTTGAGCAATAGATGGATACTTGTGTGTCCCACACCACTTCTGCTGGTCTTTTGAAGAAATCTGGATAGTCAGGATTATCTCTATGTGAACTGATAGTAACAACCCCAAAATGTATTCTAATTAATAATTGATATTTTGTAAGGTGTAGTCCATACAATACTGAGTGGGAAAAATCAAAAGACTTCCGACTAGCACCTCTTAGTACAGATAGAACCATCAGAATTAAATCCTTTTTATTAGGTGAAAACAGCACAAGAGATAAGGTCCCTAGCTGATGGCAACAGGAATTTTACACATAAGAATATGAACTAATATGAATTCAGGAAGGAAGTTACTGGACTTCTCCCCTAGAAGGGGCTAATTCTACAATTCTCCTGCACAAAGAACCCCTGTTAGACTTGATTCTGATCTCATGGGGGCATAAATCAGAAATAAATCACAAGTAACTCTGCTTAATCCAGTAGGACTGATCCTCAGCTGGCATAAATCAGTGTAGTTTCATAGAAGTTAACAAAGCTAGTTACACCAATTTACACCAGCTGAGAATCTCATCCAATGGACTTACAACAATGTAAAATTGATATGCGACCAGAATTAGGCCCATTGATTTTCAGTGAGAGCTTTGCACATGGAATGACTGTAGGGTGTTTACATGGCTGTAAAGAGACTAAATAAACAATTTGTGCAAATTAAAATTGAGAAGAGGCAGCCCTCTGTGAGACAAGGGGAAGAAATTAACATTTTTGTTGGATATAACTCTCAAAACGGCACGGCTATTTACTGAGAACTGTTGGTTCTTTACCAACATGTTGATATTTTGCCACTTGATGGGTAGTACAGCAGGCTTTCAGAGAGCATTCTCCAAAACACTTCAGTGTAGCCAAAACTTTGATTGAATATCCAAGTGTACACCATCCCAGTGCAAACTCCTTCGCTTCTCTTGAATTAAAACTTAAAACAAGTGAACTTCTTAGATGTTGGTGCCATGATTCAAACACTCTCCTCCTCTTTGTCCCAGTAAATGAGGACCAAACATTTCCATATGTAGTTGATTTGCTTTGGCAATACGCTTTTAAGATTCATGTCAAAAGAGAGCTCCCTTAAAATATTATGCAGTGAAAAGGATTAGAGCTGTAATGTTTCATTTTGCAATATATGGGAAGTAAAATGTTCAAGAGGAAACAGAATATGGAGGAGTGCCTTGTCCAGGAACTGCATTCCTGCAAACTAGCTAAGAGATTTCATTAATGAAAGGTAGAAAATTTAGTTGCTACTGAAAGCATAACTATATATACTCACTATAACTGAAAAGCTCCTTATCTGTGAGGCCTCCAGAGACCTTGGCATCTGAAGGATGAGAGAGGAGGAAAGACAGATCACATGCTATCTCTATTTATGTCCTCAAACCACCATACAAATACCCCTCCTTTCTCTGGGAAGCTTAATTAAAATCTATATCAGGCTTGACAGTCAATAAATTTAAAAGTGCAGTATTTCATCTATTTTAGTGTAAATTTAGGTGGTTTCCTACTCTTCTGGGTCATGTACAGTCTAATAAAATTTAAAAAGCAGCTTGTTTGTATTGTTTTTGGAGTCTGAAGATGTTTTGTACCACTTGTTTGTGGATTGCAAATTTATGTCCCAACCTTGCAAACACTTATGCACATGAGTACCTTTACACACACAAATAGTCTCATTGTGTAAAGTTATTCATGACATAAGTGTTGGTGGAATAGCGACCTTAATTGCAATATAGTAGAATTGGGCCCTTGGTAAGAAATAATATTGTTAGTATCTCCCTTGAATTAAAATAGCTTGTGTACAACAAACTGAATCCTGATACCCTGGTGCAGTTAAATAATAACATTTTTCCACCCAGTTTCACAAGAAACAAGTTAGTTCCCATAAAAAACAATAAAACTAATTACAATTATGGAAAACAATAACAGGAAGATCATTTCATTTGACACCTGGGTGCTGTTAAATGCTTTGCCCCACCCCTTATTAAAGCTGAGCATACAGTTGCTTGAAAGAACAAAGCAAAATGCAATTAAAAAAAATTCAAATATAATTCAAAAAGTCAGTGTCTGTTTTTCTCAGTATAACAGTTCCCAACAAACTTCATGACAAATGACAGTTATGTGACATGATGTGAAAAAAGTTCATCCTGAGAAAAGATGTTTTAGTAGCAATAAGTAATATCAAGCAGCCACAAATATGTAAAGAGAAGTGATAAAGTGATCTGTCTACTTTTCTCCTATAATTCATCACCCCAGGTATTTTCCTCAGAGATGGAACATTGTGAAGTGTCCTTCATTTAACATTAGTGTTTTATATTTTTCTGTGAAATTTTTTTAGTTTGATCTAGTTTATGCTTAATAAGAGCATTAAACAAAAAAAATTATATTTTTTTACATAGCACCTTCTGAAAACTGACTCAATATGTACTAGTCGTTTAATTTTAAAGAGTTTTCCTTTAAAAAATAATAGTAACAATAGTAACACTAACATAGCTGCACATTTAACTGAAAATGCTTATATAATTCTATTCAATGGATAAAGTATAAAAATAAAGGCAAAAGGGATAATAGTAGTATATTCATCTTGCACCTGTCTCATAATCTATAACATACAAATTATTAATTAGCATAATAGTAAATTACTCAGATTTATAATAGCAGTGGCAATTAATAGGTACATCCACTGTAACATTTAGTATTGTAACTATCCAGATCTTTATGGCGTGCACATGCATGTGTGTGTCTGTGTGTCTGTGTGTAAATCCAAACTGACCTTCTTCCAAGGGTTTTGTTTTTTGGTAATTTGAATAACAAAAAAAACCAACTTCATCTGGACTTTTTCCCTCAAGGTTGGCTGTTCCTAGGACTTTCCTTCCAGTACTCCCTCTGTCCCCACCGCTAGCTCCTTCTGCTGCAGAGACTCGACAACTTCTGTTATAGCTTAGTTGGAACTAAGGGCTTGTCTTCACTTCTGGGGTAAGTCAACCTAAATTTTGCTACTTCAGCTATACGAATAATGTAGCTGGAGTAAACTTAGCTTAGGTAGACTTACTGTGGTGTCTACACTGTGCTGCGTCTATGGGAGATGCTCTCTGGTCTACTTACCTTACTCTTCTCAGGGAGCTGGAATACCAGAATCCGCTGGAGAGCGCTCTGCCATTGATTTAGTGGGTCTTAACTAAACCAGCTAAATTGACACCTGCTGCATCGATTGCAGCAGCATCTATGTCTCTGGTAGTGAAGACAAGCCCTAACAAAATCAATTGGCCATCATGAGTCAGCAGAAATTACTATATATCTTTAAATAAGGTTCTAGTGCAAAAGCATAGGGAGACTCAAAGTCCTGCATTCCTACATAAGGTCCAAGAACCTGCCACCTTGTTAGAGACACCCATACAAGAATATTACTGCAATCGTTTTACACATAGAAAATGAACACCACAAACCAAATTTCCGTCTGTGCCTGTGTAATAAATACAAGAAAGATGAAGAAGTTTAAATATTTTGGGCTTTATTCTTCTCTTATTTATACCAGTGCTAGTGAGAAATAACTCCACTAAAGACTATTTACACAAGTGGTAAAGTTGTGTGAAAAGGACACTACGTTTACATATTCTAAAATGTTTGTTTATATCATCACTTTTAGCACAGGATTGTTGAACTGTGCCCTTAATTTCCTAGTGTAGTGATTACCACACTATAACCAGTTCTAAAACCACTTTCAAATGATTAAACACTATGTAATTACTTATTACCCTGCATGGCTTTTGCACACATTTTACTAAAGTACCTCTCTGTACATATATGGATCGCTGTGAGCTTCATGCTGGATTCCTTACTCAATGTATCCATGATCTGGCCCTATTTATGTTACAGTTCTTATATGGGAGAACTCTGTGTGCACACGAGTACAGTCCATACAGCTGTGAATAATATACTCTGTATACCTGACTGTATAACCCTCTCTCTTGCTATGGTGATATCATTCATATATTAGTGTAAAAAGACTGAAAGTTTAGTATAAGTATTTATGTTGCTAAAACATATGATTGTTTTTAACTAAACAATGCAGTGCTAGCATTGTGAAATGCCAAATAGTTGTAGCTGTGACTTGCTTATGTTAACTTTTCCCTTTCAAATTTTTCCACTTCCACGAAATACATTTTACTATGGAGGAAGCTTTACAATAGCTGTTAGATACACAAGTATCAAGCGGAGTGCCCCAAGGGTCTGTCCTGGGCCTGGTTTTGTTCAATATCTTCATTAATGATCTGGAGGATGGCGTGGATTGCACCCTCAGCAAGTTTGCAGATGACACTAAACTGGGAGGAGTGGTAGATACTCTGGAGGATAGGGATAGGATACAGAGGGCCCTAGACAAATTAGAGGATTGGGCCAAAAGAAATCTGATGAGGTTCAACAAGGACAAGGGCAGAGTCCTGCACTTAGGACGGAAGAATCCCATGCACCGCTACAGACTAGGGACCGAGTGGCTAAGCAGCAGTTCTGCAGAAAAGGACCTAGGGGTTACAGTGGACGGGAAGCTGGATATGAGTCAACAGTGTGCCCTTGTTGCCAAGAAGGCTAACAGCATTTCGGGCTGTATAAATAGGAACATTGCCAGCAGATTGAGAGACATGATCGTTCCCCTCTATTCAGCATTGGTGAGGCCTCATCTGGAGTACTGTGTCCAGTTTTGGGCCCCACACTGCAAGAAGGATGTGGAAAAACTGGAAAGAGCCCAGCAGAGGGCAACAAAAATGATTAGGGGGTTGGAGCACATGATTTATGAGAAGAGATTGAGGGAACTGGGATTATTTAATCTGCAGAAGAGAAGAATGAGAGGGGATTTGATAGCTTCTTTCAACTCCCTAAAAGGTGTTTCCAGAGAGGATGGCTCTAGACTGTTCTCAGTGGTAGCAGATTACAGAACAAGGAGTAATGTTCTCAAGCTGCAGTGGGGGAGGTTTAGGTTGGATATTAGGAAAAACTTTTTTACTAGGAGGGTGGTGAAGCACTGGAATGGGTTACCTAGGGAGGTGGTGGAATCTCCTTCCTGAGAGGTCAGGCTTGACAAAATCCTGGCTGGGATGATTTAGTTGGGGATTGGTCCTGCTTTGAGCAGGGGGTTGGACTACATGACCTCCTGAGGTCTCTTCCAACCGTGATATTCTATGATTCTATGTTCAAACTATTTATTTTCCACTTCCTCAAAAAAAACCCCATTTATTTTTAATACAGTAACTGTATCACTTCCTGATTTCTCAGTCAAGTGTCAGTATGTAACTTATTAATATAGATGTTAGAAACAAGGTCCATTTCTGCTATGAAGACTGCAAAATTTGTTAGCTGTCAGTCACGAGATAGGAGGGCAGCTGAGGGGAGCTTATTCAATAAACAAATGGAAAACAACAATAGCAAATATGGAACTACTAATATGTGTGGCAGCCATCACCCTTAAAATTGGCTTGTATATTCTACTCTCTTCCCCCATCCTTTATCTGTTTTTGTTTTTCAGATTATAAAGTCTTGAGGGCAGTGGGATTTTTAAGTGTTTGGAAAGAACCTAGCACAATATGTGTGTGACTGCATGCAATCATCATCACTCTTCTGCTTTCCATTCTTATTAGTCATATTTTAAAAATTATTGGAATGGAGCAATGTTAGATTAGCATAATTGTATTATTAATAATAACAGTTATATTGTGGCAACACCCAAAATGGGCTTTCTGAATATATAGGAAGACACAGCCTCTGTTTCAAAGATCTTAAATTCTAATGCTAGACATGATGCAGCAAGTGACAGTTACAATAGGTGGGAGAAAGTAGGAAGTCACATGGATAAGGTTTATAAAAATAAGGTTACACGGTTACTTCACATGTTGTCGTATAAAATATATCCCCCAAGTATGTGATGGCACCCAGGGTGCTATATGCTTAGAACAGATTGACCCTTCTTGGAGGGCTTCAGAAGGAAGACGTGTGTAAGGGGATGGACCACAGCATAGGGAAATGGATGATGTTTTCTGGAATCCTGATTGGGGCTAGATCTTGGATCATCACCTCTAACAGGCTCTGCACCAACAACTCAGGTGTTGGTGTTCTGAAGAAGTTGGCACTCGGGTGGAGAAGAGCACTAGTACGTCTTCTTCTCTCTGTCCCCCCCCGCCCCAAGCAGCTTCTTGGTGCCAGCATGCTTTCTTTTATCCTTTTTAGAAGGAGCAGCCATCGGGGCTGGTGGTGGTGCCAAGTTGCAAAGAATGGCCCTGGGCTGGGGAAGTAGGGATGGACCATTCCCAAATGGAAACATACAGGGGTCCTTGAAGGAGAAATGTGGCTTGTAAAAGAGATGGGACATGGTGAGGTTTTAGATTATTAGGCAAAAATGCACATCCTTCAACAGATACTCAATTTAAAATCTACTCAGAAATTTCCTATGGATTCATTATTTAGTTCCCTTTTTTGGAGGACTGTGTGTTCATAAATCATGTGAATGGATAATACTCTTCATATGTGTAGTTTCTTTTATAAGTAACAGATCAAATATTTCAGAGTGGTAGCCATGTTAGTTTGTATAAGCAAAAACAACGAGGAGTCCTTGTGGCACCTTAGAGACTAACAAATTTATTTGGGCATAAGTTTTCATGGGCTAGAACCCACTTCATCAGATGCATGGAGTGGAAAATACAATAGCAGGTATAAATACACAGTACATGAAAAGATGGGAGTTGCCTTACCAAGTGGGAGGTCAGTCTAATGAGACAATTCAATTAACAGTAGGATACCAATTGAATTGTCTTGTTAGACTGACCTCCCACTTGGTAAAACAACTCCCATCTTTTCATGTGCTGTGTATTTATTCCTGCTACTGTATTTTCCACTCCATGCATCTGATGAAGTGGGTTCTAGCCCATGAAAGCTTATGCCCAAATAAATTTTTGTTAATCTCTAAGGTGCCACAAAATCAAATATTCTTCATCTGGTAATTAATTTCAGTGTGAGGAATACTTCTAATCTAAATTGCAATGGTCCCATATCTGACAGAACACAACAGAATGGAAAATACTTACTTAAAATGTGTAAGAGAAGAGTTAAAGCATTTGGTGATATGCAACATTCTATAAAGTCAAAGGAATGCATATGCTGTCTTTTTGGCAGTGGCATGTCATTGCAGAATGGTGTGGCATGCATTTCATTTCACTTCACTCCACTACACACTATAGTATGTCTCAAAATGCAACTCTTACTGCTTTTTGAATGTTGAGAAAAACCATGACTTTGTATAGGACCTGCACATATAGTATGTTCAACTTGTTGGTGATTAAGCCCAAGCCACAGAGTTCAGATCCAGACTCACTTCTGAATTTTCCCAAAGGTTAGGGGTGTTCAGACTCAATGCATTGGTTGGGAACGTTGCTATATATGTCACATTTTGGGCTTACGCTATCCAGGATGATCCAGTAGTGGCATGTTAATTTTGGTTAGCCTTTGGAACCTTGACCTTTCTGTAGAAATACTATTGTGCTTCAGATGGTACCGATAGTTAGGAAGATAATTACTGTAATTTAAATTGAATTATGTAACCTGAAAATCCATTCTGTGTTATGAAACCAGTACAAAGCACTGTGCAAAAATCAAAGTGAAACAAAATACAGGATCTAGATTATGGTTGGCAGGCATCCAGTTTTTGACCAGAACACCCGGTCGAAAAGGGACCCTGGCAGCTCCGGTCAGCACAGATGACCGGGCTGTTAAAAGACCAGCCGTGAGCCCCCTCCCATACCCAAACTCCCTCCTGGAGCCCACACCCTGAACCTCTTCTTGCACCCCAACCCTGAGCCCCCTCCCACACTCCAAATCCTTTGGCCCCAGCCAGCAGCCCCCTCCTGTACCCCAAACCCCTCATCCCCAGCCCCACCCCAGAGCCCACACCCCCAGTCAGAGCCCTCACCCCTCCCACACCCCAAACCCCTGCCCCAGCCTGGAGCCCCCTCCTGCACCCTGAACTCCTCATTTCTGGCCCTACCCCAGGGCATGCACCCCCAGCCCCAGCTCAGTGAAAGTGAGTGAGGGTGGGAGAAAGTGAGCGACTGAGCGAGAGGGGCTGGAGTGAGTGGGGGTGGGGCCTGAGAGAAAGGGCAGGACATGGGTGGGGCCTCATGGAAGGAACGAGGCAGATGGCATGGCAAGGATGTTCAGCTTTCTGCAATTAGAAAGTTGACAACCCTAACTTAGATATGGAACTAATTATTGGTTAAATAGTGACATTTCTGACCTATGGATTTATAAAGCCCTCCCAAATCCTCCTTCACAGCAAAGACCACACAACAGGATCTGTATTTCTTAAATGGCTAGATTTGGAATTGGTTTCTCTGCCTTGATCACTCATACAGATACTCCAAAATCTTGTTATATACTTTTTTCTTCAAAGGAGTAGAATTTGGTCCTTATTGTAAACTCACTGTAGATCAAAGGATCCAAAAACACTTATTACAGAAATGTAAGTATTACTACTGCCTACTTTACAGGTTGCAAAGTGGAGGCACAGTGGTTAGGAGCCTTGCTAAAGGTCATACAGCAAGTCAGTGAAAACAGATTGCAGGTCTGACTCCCAGTTCGCTGTGCTAGAGCCAGATCCAAATCCACTGAAGTCAATGGGAGTCTTTCCAATAAATTCAGTGGGCTTTGGATCAAGCTGCTAATGACTTAGATCAGCGGTTCTCAAAAGGGGGTCTGCGGCTCCCTGGGGTCCATGAACCGTTTCAGGGGTTCCGCAGGGCCCCGCAGCTAACACCCAGAGCCTGAGCCCCAGTGCCTCCCGTGGGGCTGAAGCCAGGAGCTGCGGGGTTGAAGCCCTCATTCCCAGCGCCCCCTGCGGGGCTGAAGCCAGGAGCAGCAGGGCTGAATTCCAGAGCCCCAAGCCCCCTGGGCAGAGTTGGGGGAACATGGGGGTGTTGCCCCCCCCAAACTACAGTGCAAGAGCAGGGCGGTCTCGGGGCAGTTCCACACCCCCTTCCACCTTCTTCTCTCCCTGCCCCTTGGCCAGGTCAGAGGCGGGGAGCCGGGCAGTGCCAGCAGCTGTTGCTCTGGCTGGTGCCATGGAGCAGGCAGCTGCAGCGTTCTATCTCCTGCTGCTGGTAGTGTAGGGGGTTGAAGCTGCTCCTCAGCTCCCAGCCCCCTTTGCTCATGCAGCCTGGGTGGCAGGACCTGGCTTTGTGGCTGGCAGAGCCCTCGAGGAACAGGGACCACAGGGGAGCCCACCCAGCACACAGCTCCTAGCTATCTCCCTCCCTGCACCCTGAGCTTCCCTTCTGTCCGTACACAGCCCCTAACCACCCACCTCCCTGCACCCTGAACTATTTTCAAACTTTTTGAGCTGAGCCCCCACACCTTTGAGTCATAATTTTGGTTGTGGCTCCCCTCAATCCAGACAGGTGGGTGGCCTGCTGAGGTGAGTCAGGGAGTGGAGGTGGCACTCCCTCCCCGGACCCCACCGTGTGGAGCCACCTTGAGCCCTGCTGACCCCTGCCCACGCAAAATAGAAGTCAAAATACACCTATGCCCGAGCCCTCACTCCCTCTCAGAGCCCCCAGTCCCCACTTCCCCCACTGGGCCCTGGAGTTTTTATAGCATGTTGTGGGGGGTCTCAAACAGAAAAAGATTGAGAACCCCTGGCTTAGATGATCTTAAACTGCAGTCAGAGGATGTGTGGGGGAAAGAGGTCTTCTTAAAATAATGGGGCTTTTACCCATTGTGACGGGTTGTCCCCCACTACCATAATGCCACCTGATGTACTGGGGTATCACTGAGCCCGCCTGTTCCACCAGGCTGGGCTCCCTTACACTGTCCTGCTGAGACAGGCACTCAAGAATCCTCCAGCACACAAAAGATAGGGACACACCCCGTTGCAGAAAGACACAAATACTGAAATCAGCTCTGCATGGGAAGACTCAGCTAGGGGATTGCCCAGTACTCAAGAGCACACCCCCTTTAGAGTGTAAATCCAAAATTGTACTGTCTTGCGCTGCACAGAGAACTGACAGTGTAAGCTCATAAAATTCACTCCCTCCCTCAATGTGGAGGAATATATGCACTGCTTTTTGCCCCCCCGCCCCGCCTGTTATGAATTCCATAAACTGGTTTCAGAGAAAACAAAAACAAGTTTATGACTACAAAAGATAGATTTTAAGTGTTTATAAGGGTTAGAAAACAGATCAAAGCAGATCACCCAGCAAATGAAACAAACACGCAGCAAAGCTTAATACTAAAGAAACCGGTTACAAGTAAAAACAATGAGGAATCCTTGTGGCACCTTAGAGACTAACTAAATTTATTTGGGCATAAGCTTTTGTGGGCTATAACCCACTTCATCAGATGCATGGAGTGGAAAATATAGTAGGCAGGTATAAAAATACAGCGCATGGGAGTTGCCTTACCAAGTGAGGGGGTAAGTGCTAACGAGGCTAATTCAATCAGGGTGCATGTGGTCCATTCCCAACAGTGGACAAGAAGGTGTATCAACAGAGGGGAAATTATTTTTTGTAGTGACCCAGCCATTCCCAGTCTTTATTTGGGCCTAATTTGATGGTTTCAAGTTTGCAGATTAAGTCCAGTTCTGCAGTTTGTCGCTGAAGTCTGTTTTTGAAGTTTTTTTTTTAAAGAATGGCTACTTTTAAGTCTGTTATTGAGTGTCCAGGGAGATTGAAGTGCTCTCTTTCTGGTTTTTGACTGTTACAATTCTTGATGTCTGGTTTGTGTCCGTTTATTCTTTTGCATAGAGACTGTTCATTTTGGCAATGTACATGGCAGAGGGTCATTGCTGGCACATAATGGCATATATCACATTGGTAGATGTGCAGGTGAACGAGCCCCTGATGGTGTGGCTGATGTGGTTAGGTCCTATGATGGTGTCCCTTAAATAGATATGCAGACAGATTTGGCATCGGGGTTTGTTGCAGGGATTGGTTCCTGGGTTAGTGTTTCTAGTGTGTGGTGTGTAGTTGCTGCTGAGTATTTGCTTCAGGTTGGGGGGCTGTCTGTAAGCGATACAGACTAACACGGCTACCCCTCTGAAACTGGTTACAAGTAGTAATTTCTCATCCTAAATGTTGTTCTAGGCAGATTGCAGGGTTTCTTGAAGGCAAGCTCCTCATGCTTGCAGCTTAAAACTCCAGGTATTTCTTTCACAGGCCAGACACCTTCCCAGCTTGGGCTCAGTACTTCTCTTTTCCCCCTCCCCCCCTTGTCTTTGTTTCTTAGATGTTTCCAGAAGTCATCCTGGGCAGGGATTCAGTGAAGAACGACCACTGTTTAAGTCACTCCCCAGCCTTACATAGATTTTACATATGGCTGAGAACCCTTTGTACCAGGTGACGTGATCACATGACCCTGCAGTGTCAAAGCAGCCATGAGTCAGAGGTTGTTTGTGGCATCCCAGGAAAGCTTCTCAGGAAGGTGAGAGATTAGCATCTTCAAAGACCTATTGTTCTTCCTAATGGCCTATCCAGACTGATTGCATTTGGTCTGGTGGGCGTCCCCCAGTTGTAAACCCACTTGTAATTGATATATGAAGAATATGGGGCATAGTGTCACAACCAGTATCCCTTTAACTAATGCTAAATGTGTTGTTTATATTCATGAATTCAGACCTCTCTGCCTAGCCTCCTGGATTTCGATTTCTCTCTCCATAATTCCAAGTGAGAATAATAGGCTGACTCACAAATAAATACTGAGAAGTAGGGATCAGGTAGGAGTTTGGCTGCCATGTATCCAAAATACATTTGTTATCTCTGCCAATGCCATCAAGATTTAGCCATAATATCTGACAGTATTAAGGCTGATTAGTCTGTGTAATACAAACTATAATGTTAGGATTAATAGGGTTACATTATTTCTCAGGAATCATTGCCACTTAATAGTTTTATCCCAACCTGACAACCTAACTAAACTGAAAAATGGAATTTGACTATGTAAAAAATGCACAGGTTAATTTTTCCCCCTGCTTGCCTGATACATTAGCTTTAAGACTTTGTGCTGATAGAGCAGTGCAGAGAGGCTTTATTGGGAGCTGAGTATCTGGTATCTGAGTACCTGACTGTACCATCAGGCCTCAACTCAGCAGAGGTCAGAGGGGAGCACAACTAGCCTGATAGAGAAGAAACATGCAGTAGAACCCAGAGTTACAAACACCTATTATGAAGTGACCAGTCAACCACACACTCATTTGGAACTGGAAGTACACAGTAGCAGAGATAAAAAAAAAAAAAAGAAAAAAAGAAAGCAAATACAGTGCAGTAATGTGATAAATGTAAACTACTTAAAAAAAAAGGGGGAAAGCAGCATTTTCCTTCTGCATAGTAAAGTTTCAAAGCTGTATTAAGTCAATGTTCAGTTGTAAACTTAGAACAACCATAATGTTGTGTTCAGAGTAACAAACGTTTCAAGTTACGAAGAACCTACATTCCTGAGGTGTCTGTAACTCTGAGATTATACTAGGGAAAAAGCGGAGGACAGGGCAGGAGATGGACAAAGACATTCCACATTCACAGTAGAAGCAGGATGGTTCCTCATCATAAAATCCTGAGCATGTTTTTAGGATTTCTTTTTAAAGCCTGACATTGATTTCTTATTTTATCTCATAGAACACAAAGAGACATTAATGCCACAGTGATACTGTGACCCCCAAAATAATAAAACCACAATCTAATAATAGTAAATAACAAAATACTAAAACCATCACACACATACAGAGGCAGGAAAATAGATTCTTATCCAAACTGTGCTTTTAGGGACCCTTTCAGACAAATTGTGTCCAGACCAGAGAGCTGAACAAACAGCCTCCATCTGTCTCAAAGAGCTAAA
Source organism: Lepidochelys olivacea (assembly GCF_965140295.1). NCBI lineage: Eukaryota > Metazoa > Chordata > Testudines > Cheloniidae > Lepidochelys > Lepidochelys olivacea. The sequence continues at coordinate 142,109,256 of NC_140412.1, read as the reverse complement.
ACTGGATTTTTACCTGAGAGCCTTTACCTCCTTTGTCACTGAATCAGCTGGTTAACTCCTTACAAGTCACTTGGTCTCAGTTAGTTAAAACCTTTCCACTTCCTCTTTAACATAAGCATTTTGTTAAGATAAGCACTTTTAAAAGTGAGATAATTCCTATAAGAGGTAGAAATAACCATGCTATCATAGGAATTACGAGTTTACATGTAATTCCTTCACTATGAAAAAGAGATTAGTTTTGTAAAGCAGAAGTATCTGCTAGCCTACTCTCATCATTCCTTTATGTCATTAGTGATGCTTCTATAACTAATAAAAATAATTTACATGTTAACAACAGTAACATTGACTTTATTAGCAGACAACATGCCCCTCTGTTAGCTTATTTATTTTCCAGGTAACAACTGGTTTATTTGTTATATAATGTAAACTTTTGCAAGCACAGAAAAATGGCCTCTCATAGGCTATTTTTAGTAGCGATTACTGTAGATTTAGATGACAGTAGATTATGTAGGGATTTTTAGCAGAATTGATACATAGACTAATTTTTACCTTTATTTACACCTGTGAAGCTCCACTGACATATATAGCATTTTATGGGGTAACTGAGGACAGAATGTATCCCATTCATTAAATGGCAGATGAGAGTTATACATTATTTTTTGTAAGGTTTGAGGACCGACATGCTTTTACACAGCACAAAACTCTTACTTCAAGCCGAGTCCTTAGTGTTCTTAATATTCTGCAATAGAGGTGACATTTTTGTGACCCTCTTATTCAGGAACTGGAGTGGAGAGTGTCATCAAGCTTTGCTGTTGGAGACAAGATTTTGCTTTTGGCTTTTATGTTCCCTTGCAGAGTCACAAAGATTTACACTTCCCTGCTTCAGTCCACACTGAAAGACTCTCTTTTGTTCTTGACTGGCCACTTTCACTGGAAATATCAGCATCTCCCCCCAGGCTCCTGTATTTTTGTCCAAACAACAATTTCCTCTTTCAAACTCCTGATTTTTTTTGTCAGTTTCCCAATATAATATCTACATAAATACATTCCTGCTATTCTCTCTTGAAAAGGTCAGTCTAAATTCTCTCTTTATGAATGGTATTAAAGTTTATATGCCTGACAGATTTCTGTGGCACACAAACAATCTTTCTCATGGGATTGAAGACTTGGATAATTACTTTATCTCATTCTCTGCTGACCTAATTAGCAAAACCAATTATAAATATGATTTCAGCTACTGGCAAATGTTTCTGTGAATGGTATATGTAGTCTGTAACAGTTTATCCAGTCCACACAAATCAGGTAAGAACAGCTATCAGTGCTCAGTACTAAATTCTGCTCAGTTACTCTGGTGTAAATCTGGATTTTCTCAGATGATTTATAGGCTACCTGCACACTGGGAGCTGGCTGTGATTCCCAGTTTGTGTCGACATACACATGCTAGCTCTGCTTGAGCAATAGCACGCTACGAAGAGCAGTATAGCCAGGGTAGCAGCTCAGGCTAGCCGCCCAAGTACAAACCCACCTGGACTCTCTGGGTTTGTATTTAAGCAGCAAGGCTGAGCCACCACCCCTGCTACCCCAGCTACAGTGATATTTTTAGCATGGGTATCTCTGTGCAAGCTAGGACTCACACCTCTCGCTCAAAGTGCAGAGGTAGATTAAGAGTTATTCCAGACTTACACAGTTTCAACTGGAAGCAGAATTTGACCTATATTGCATAATTTGAGGAGATTTTTTTTAATCTATAAAATAATGGTGCTTTCTTTTGTTTTATGGTATTTTAAAAAATAAAATATCCAGATTTTTAATGCTATTCATCACATTAGACATTTTATTTATGAATTACCATTATTTATAACATTTAATACAATAACAATGAGTATTTTTATTTTTCTTAATTGAAAATCTCTGATGATTATATAAGTGCTGTTTGATTTATATACTTTTAAAACTAATAAATGTAGTTACCATAATTCTCTCTAAATATGTTTGTGCATATTTACATTGTTAGAGTTAAATTATTAAATTTAATTAAATTACATATTTGTTTAATCTTACTTTTAACCAACCTTGCAAAAGTGTCATGAAAGCTTACAAAGCTAGGCTCATGGGGCCCAGATCCACCAAGGGACTTAGGCACTTGATGTTCTGTGTCCCAATGTCTAATTTTTAGGCTTTGGAAAATCACAGGAACCACACTGTGATCCACAAGGCCTGAATTAAGCAGCCTGTACAATGAATGGGTAGAGAGTGATGCCTTAGAATGCAATCCTCAAAGCCAGCATGTTAGGAAGCTTTTCGGCTAAGCAAGCCAAGGGGAGATGCTGCCAACAGAGATGCATCTTAAATCCCTCTCCTCTTATGGAGACAGACGCCTAAGTCCAGGCTGCAGTCCAGCAGTCTATCTCTGCTTGTGATTCATGAACCGGGGATGCTAGGTGTTCAGCTGCCTAAGTCATGTGCAGGGCTCAATCTGGTATATGGGCTCAGCCTCAGAGGCCACCTGATTCTATACAAAACAGCTAGGGAAGGATGAAAACCTGCCTCATTACCTTCAGCCCAGTGGTTAGCATACTTATCTAGGATATGGGAGACCCCTGGTTCAAGTTCTCCCTCTGCATACTGAGGAGAAGGGATTTGAACAGGGATCTGCCACTTCTGAGGTGAGTGAGCTAACCATTGAGGTATGGGGTGGTTGTGGGAGGTGCTCTCAAGCTCTCCTGTTGAAATTGTTTCACTTTAATAAAATAATCAAATAGTTAACTATTAGTTTGGCCAGAGACAGCATTAGAATGGCTTTCTAGATAGAGCACTCACCAGAGCAGTGATAGATCCCTGTTCAAATCCCTTTTCCTCAGCAAGTGGGAGGGGAGGGGAGATTTGAACTAGGGCTCTCCTACGTCATGGGAGTGTATCCTAACCGCTAAGCTACAGGTGATGAGGGAATTCACCCGTGATGGTTTTGTATGGTGTTAGGCTGCCTCTGAGCATGCCTACCAGATCAGGCTCCACACGCAATTTAGGCATTCAGCTGCCTATCTTTTCCCTGATTTGTGAATCTATCTGGGACTTAGACAGGAGATAGGCATCTGAGTACCTAGAGTGGTGCAGCAGTGTGCATGCTCTGAGGCAGAAACAGGCACCTCAGGAACTTTTACTGCAAAAACTTAGGCACCAAGTGAATTTTGGGTCTTCAGGTTTAGGTGGCAGCCAAGTGGGAGTTTTCTGGATTGCAGTGGAGCCTAAAAATGGGACTTAGGTGCCTAAGTATCTTCATGGAACCCACCCAACATTTGTTTGTCAATTCTTTACCAAGATGCTCATAACAATCTAATGATATTTTATGCTCCTCTCAAACACATTACTTGTTCCAGGCAAGTGGGGCAAAGTTTAGATTAAGTTGTTTTCATTCTTACCTTCCTGGAGGAAAATGTGTTGTCTGAAGGTAATTTAATTAAGCTAAAATCATTTTATGGTATTTGTGATTTTCTCTGCTGTTCACCTTGGGTTCATTATTGATCCTGTGATATTTCCAGCAATCTCTTTATTTTCCATAATGACCTGATGCACAAATAACATTGACTATTTATACAAACAATGAGGAGTCCGGTGGCACCTTAAAGACTAACAGATTTATTTGGGCATAAGCTTTCATGGGTAAAAAACCCACTTCTTCAGATGCATGGAGTGAATATTATAGATACAGGCATAAATATATATTGGCACATGAAGAGAAGGGAGTTACCTTACAAGTGGAGAACCAATGTTGAAGGCCAATTTAGTCAGGGTGGATGTGGTCCACTCTCAATAATTGATGAGGAGGTGTCAATACCAAGAGACCAAAAATTGCTTTTGTAATGAGCCAGCCACTCCCGGTCCCTATTCGAGCCCAAACTGATGGTGTTAAGTTTGTAAATTAATTGTAGCTCAGCAGTTTCTTTTTGAAGTCTGTTTTTTAAGTTTTTTTGTTGAAGAATGGCTACTTTTAAATCTGTTATTCAGTGTCCAGGAAGATGGAAATGTTCTCCTACTGGCTTTTGTATGTTACCATTCCTGATGTCTGATTTGTGTCCATTTATCCTTTTACATAGAGACTGTCTGGTTTGGCCAATGTACATGGCAGAGGGGCATTGCTGGCACATGATGGCCAATGGTGTCATTGGCTAGCACAGCTGAACCATTCAGAACTTATTTTGACATTGATCCCAGCCTCAAGCAAAACCAAACACACCTGAATAAATCATCAGTTTAAAAATAATTAAGAGTTTTGCAAGTCTATTTTATAGTAATATAAATATGTATTTTAAAAGTATACTTTCAATATATTTTAACATTCTGCTCAGAGGCACCAACATCCGGAGTTCCTGGGGGATGTTCAACCCCGTGCTCAGCCCCAGGCCCTGCCCCGACTCCACCCCTTCCCCCAAGTCCCAACCTCCCTCCCTGCCTCTTTCTGCCCCCGCCCTACCTCTTCCTGCCCTGTCCCACCCCCTGTCCCCACTCCTCCAGTGCCTCCTGCATGCCACTAAACAGCTGATGCGCAGTGGGCGGGAATGCTGCGGGGGAGGAGGAGATGCTGATCTGCAGGGCTGCCGGTGGGTGCTGAGCACTCACTATTTTTTCCTGTGGGTGCTCCAGTCCCGGAGCACGCACAGAGTTGGTGCCTATGATTCTGCTTGTTAAGAATCCAGTTTCTGAAGCAGGCTGTGAAATGTTTAAGCTTCCTGAAAGTCACTTGGAGTCCTAGGGAAGATGAGTATACTGCTGGCTTCTGTATACTTTGTATACAGCTGTTAGCACCAGTTCTCAAATGTGTCTTTGAGATGACTCATTTGCCACATACTTTAAAGCAATGGTTTTCAAACTGTGGGTCGCGGAATGTAAGGCACTGGGTTGTGATGGTTCTGGTCAGCACTGCCGACTGGGCCGTTAAAAGTCCCGTTGGTGGTGCTGCCAGGCTAAGGCAGGCTAGTGCCTACCTGTTCTGACACTGCGCTGCACCCCAGAAGCGGCCAGCAGCAGGTCTGGCTCCTAGGTGGGGGGCGGCACAGGGCTTCATGTGCTGCCCCCACCCCTCCTGTGCCTGAGAGCAAGAGCTGTGAGGAGCCGCTTGCGTTCCTCTGCCTAGGAGCCGAACCTGCTTCTGGCCGCTTCCGGGGCATAGTGCAGTCCGCGGTGCCAGGACAGGCAGGAAGCCTGCCTTAGCACTGCTGACCGAGAGCTGCCCAAGGTAAGCCCACACCCCAACCCCGTGCCCCAGCCCTGAGCCCTCCCCAAACCCAGAGCCCCTTCCTGCACCCCAAACCCCTCATCCTCAGCCCCATCCCAGAGCCTGCACCCCCATCCCAGAGTCCTAACCCCCTCCCATACCCCAACCCCCTGCCCCAGCCCTGAGCCCCCCACCCATACCCGGAGCCCCCTCCTGGACCCCAAGCCCCTCATCCCTGACCCCACCCCAGAGTCTGCACCCGCAGCCCAGAGCCCTGACCACTTCCTGCACCCCAACCCCCTGCCCCAGCCCAGAGCCCCCTCCCACACACTGAGCCCCTCATTCCCAGCTTCAGTCCGCAGCCCTCACCCCCACCCCCCAACCCTCTGCCCCAGCCTGAGCCCCTCCCAAACCCCCAAACCCCTCATCCCCAGCTCCTTTGTGTCGTGGGCATCAACAATTTTCTTTCAACTGTATCGCCAGAAAAAAAGTTTGAAAACCACAGCTTTAAAGATAGTGTTATTTATTGTGCTTTATCAGTCCAAAAAATGAAGACTGTCCTAGTCACAAAGGCCCACGTTTTTGCTCCCAGTAGAATTTAATAATGTGGGCCTGATCCTGGGACATTTCGAGTATCTTCAGTTTCCACAGACGTCAAAGGAAAATGTGAGACCTCAATACCTTGCAGGATCAGCCCGTTACTAGGAAAACAAGCAAGTCTGAGCCCTGCTTTCATATACCTCTCAAAAGTGCAATTTGTGTAGGGTGCACAGATTCTATGTGCAGCTGATATGAAAAGTAAGGAATTCATATTGTCAGAGTCTCTTGACATGGTGTCTGAGAGGATGGAATAGGACTTGTTCCAAATCTTGGAGATGTATAACATAGGACCTGGTTTCCTTAGTTACAGAAGCTTTTGATATTCTAATCCAAAGGCTTCATAGGTGCCCTTTCATATCTTGATTTTTTTTTGCTTTTCTTCTGTCCTGGGGAACAAAGCAGAGTTTTCCTCTGTCCCTTCTTTCACTGGTGTTGGAATGACTGGCAGCAGCTATGGTAAAAGCACAAGAAAAGAACAGGTCTTGCCTGACCTTGAATATCAGGTGATTTTGTGCGCATATCACGTGTGTAAGTGTATGTATGATTGCTTCTCCTAGCACAATTATTTAGTGCCAGCAACTGAATTTTACTATGATTGAAAACAAATGGGGGTAATGGTGCAGAGAGAGGGGATGAGGTGCACTGGAGTTGGCAAGAGAGACCCTGATCTGAGGAGAGAAGAGTGGATGATAGAAGGAGAAAGCAAGTCAGAAATCATGAGAAAGGATTAATAGTTCATGGATTCAAAGGCAAAAAGGGACTATAGTGATCATCCAGTCTGACCTCCTGTAGAACACAGGCCATAGAACTTCCCCAAAATAATTCCTCGAGTGTAGGTTTTAGAACAACATCTAATCTTGATTTAAAAATTGTCAGTGATGCAGAATCCCCCACAAATTAGTAAACTGGTCTAATGATTAGTTATCCTTACTGTTACATTTGATGCCTTATTTCCAGTCTGAGTTTGTCTAGCTTCAACGTCCAGCCATTGGATTGTATTATTACTTTTCTCTGCTAGACTGAAGATTCCATTACTAAATATTAAATATTTGTTCCCCATGTAGATTCTTATAGATTGTAATCAAGTCATCCCTTAACCTTCTCTTTGTTAATCTAAATAGATTGAGCTCTTTTAGCCTATCACAGTAAGACCTGTTTTCTAATCCTTTCATCATTCTTGTGGCTCTTCTCTGAACTCTCTCCAATTTATCAACATTCTTCTTGAATTGTGGGCACCAGAATAGGACACAGCATTTCAGCAGCAGTCGCTCAGTTTACCAAGTGATCCAGATTACTCTGAATCAGTGACCCGTCCTCTTCATTATTTACCCCTCCCCCAGTTTTTGTGTCATCTGCAATCTTTATCAGTGATAATTTTATGCTTTCTTGAAGGTCATTGATAAAAGATGTTAAATAGCATAGGGCCAAGAACGGATCCCTGTGACACCCCACTGGAAATACACCCATTGAAAACACACCCACTGAATGACAATTCCCTGTTTGCAATTACATTTTGAGACCTATCAGTTAGCTAGTTTTGAATCCATTTATTGTGTGACATAAGAACGGCCATACTGGGTCAGACCAAAGGTCCATCTAGCCCAGTATCCTGTCTTCCAGCAGTGGCCAATGCCATGTGTCCTAGAGGGAATGAACAGAACAGGTAATCATCAAGTGATCCATTCCCTGTCTCTCATTCCGAACTTCTGGCATGTTATATGTGACATGTTAATTTTATATCATTTTAGTATTTTTTCATCAAAATGTCATGCTGTACCAAATCAAATGGGTACAGAAGTGTAAGTAAATTATGTCAATACTGTGATGTCCTGCTTGTGGTTTCCAAAATGGTGAGCCCCTGTGTTACCCCTCTCAGTCTCAGCAAGTGAGAATTTTGCTGCTGCTAAGCTATGTTAACTTTTGACACACCAGCTTGTCTGCCCTGACAGCAAATATTTCAGGACTAATTCAGTGCAAACCTTGTCTTGCTGGTAACAATCAGTGAACCTCAATACCTGATGAAGGAACAGTAATCCACACAGTGTAGAGTCAAGCACAGGAGTTTATTACGCACAGCGCTGGCGGAGTGTCACTTTGCTTATTAGGCTCAGAGACACTGCGGAAGAATTGATTACAATAGAGTATATAGGCTGCTTATTGGGTGGAGAGAAACGACAGCGATGGGTTTTCCCAAGGCCCTGGATAGGTTCTAGCACCAAGACAAGATAAGCACAATAAGCCAATGGTCTAAAAGATTACATAATGGCTCCGCCCATGGCTCAAATTAACATATTGCTGACACACAGGTAATTACCCTCAAACTATGTCTATTAAAGTGTATAGGTTAAATCCTAATTTTGGTGTCCAGGGGAATGAGGTAGCAGCTCTCCCGGTTGACCAACAGGTACATTCCTGGAGATTTAAAGTGAAAAAGCAGTAATTAGTACTTAAAAATAACAATTGTTTATACTTTTACCCTTGCATTTCCTCTCCCCGAACTCTGTCTGGAATCTGAGGGGTATTGTACCGCTATCTTCTCCCTGTGTTAGGGAGCTAACTGTGAGGCCTTTCTCAGTGCTTCATGTGTCTATAACTCGTAATAAGGACACCCAATTACATTCAGAGTTATGCTGACTCTGCTCACTGACTTGAAACACACAAAGTTGTCTGTTTGCCCCAGCTTTCTCTTAGCCATGTATTGTTCTCTGTTAGCTAGCCCTCATGCCCCAGGCCAAGCTGTGGACTCTGGGCCTATATGAAAAGTTCTTAGCAGAAACTGTAGTTAAGATCTTACATCCACAGCAAATGGATTTTGGCCCTTCACCCGAATTTCCCAGTACCCTGCAGTTTCCAGTCCTTCTCACTGGACACTCACAGAAGTTATTAAGTTTGCCATGTCCAAAGGAACAGAGCACACACTAGACTATTTGGCTAGTTGTGGATTCACCCTCCAGTTTAATACAAAGCACTGAGATGGTTTTGTAATAAAACAAGAAAGTGTTCATTAACAAAGAACAGAGATTTAGATGACACTAACTAAGAATAGAAGACAAGTGTGGTTACAAACAAAACAAAATGCTTTCTAATGACAAACTTAATTTCAGCAAGTTACACTCTTTGTCTAAGCAAGTTTTTCACTGACATTAAGTCTCTAGCAGCTCTTGCCTTTCCTTCCAAGAGGATCCAACTTCTCAGAGGGTGCTGTACACTATCAACACCTAGTGATGGATGACTAAAACGTCTCTTTGTCCCCCTTACATTACCCTATTGTGTCTGTTTTGAGAGTCAGAAAGATTTACTGGGGTGCAGATTTTGTCCTCTGGTGTGATTGTTAAGCAGCCTTCTCCTCTGCTTGTTAGCTTGATGTCTATGTTTACCTTAAATGTAAATATGCTTGCATTGTACTCTGCTGGTGATCACACTGGGTCAGACAACTTAAATACACATTCCTTTGTCAGGGTAGGTTGGATTTATGCACTGCCTCCTAGATACATTTTAAGAACACATTTTCAGCACACATACATATCTCTCTTTATACACAACCTGTACATACATCATGCAATGGTTTTTGGGACCAGTGTGTTACCAGTTTATATATGATACCTCACATGACACTTTTCAGATACAGATTATGACAAGAGTGTGTTGGGGCAATGAGTGTGTCAGGCTTGTTGTGCGTTACAGAATAGTGGGCCCTGTGCCAGTTGGCATTAATGGGCTTCCAGGGTCACAAACAATATTATTTTATCAATTAAACTTGTAATCTCAGTTCTTTATATTAATTTCCTTAAAACTTTAAGATTTAGTGAACGGTGTCAGGGAACAGCTCTACCTGGCATAAGAATATTAAACACCCATTTTAAACAATTATATTTTTAACATAACTATCACTTTATAACTGCAATTAGGCACTTCACACTGGAGGATGGCATAACTCAGGGATTAGTTATGGGCTATAGAACCTTTCATGGCTAGGGCACCGTTTCAATTCCTGCTAGTAACAAATCTACTCCCGTATAATGGTGGTTCAATGGCATATGTGAAATGAGTTGAATATATGTGTCTACTTCCTACTGTACAAGTTTTCACATCACGACAATATGCGCAGTAACCGAATATAAAATTGGAAGGGTACAAGGAGCTAGTGCCGCAGATGGGCTCAGTTCCCCTCCTCCTCAAAGCCCCCTAGTAGCATTATGTCCCTGTGTTATATCATAAAAGTGTGTCTTCATGTGTGCATGACCATGCTTGTGTGTATACAGCACTCAGATTACTCCCTACCATTGTGTCGGAGTGCTGTCCTCCCCTTATGTTACCCCAATGTCAGTTTCTACCTTGGTGTCCAAGGTCCCCTTGTTTCCCCCATGCTCTCTGTCTACCTCCAAGTTTTGTATCCCCTTATGTCACCCCCATGCTCTCTTTCCCTGATGTCCTCCCGGTGTCCGACCAACGCCTCCCCCCCCCAGTGTCCTCTGTGCTTCTGTATCCCCCACCACATTCTCTATCCTGTCCTCCCTTCAGGTCCAGTGTAGGGGAAAGTCGGTCCTCTCCCCTTCCTTTCCAGTGGGAGGGGGTGGGGGTGTCCTCTGCCTCCTCCCATGTGCTCCAGAACTGTGGGGAGGGGACCTTTCCTCCCTCTCTGTGTCAATGGATCCAGCTGAAGGAAAGCTGGACACTTCCCTCTGGCTCCCTGTGCTGGCTGAGTCTGTTGTGTGGCATCTCCACTCCTCAGCTATTAGGCAGGACTTCTGGGAAATGCAAAGGCTGTTGTTGCTGCTGCCCCCTTCCCCTCTCCTCTGCCTCAGGCTCAAAGCTGGAAGTGGGAGGAGACACTGTTGTTGCCCCTTGCCTGAAAGTTGGGGAAGCTGTGCCTACAACTGCCCTTCTGACTGGCCTCAGCTGAGAGGCCAAGGACTGAATGGACAGAGATTGAAGCAAACTATGCTCTTGTCCCAATAGTTGGTACCTTGAGCTCAGGGAAGAGCACAGGTGAGGCAAAAGTGCTTCAGCTGTTGTGTGTATAAATATAAATAGAGGAGTCCTGTGGCATCTTATAGACTAACAGATGTATTGGAACATAAGCTTTCATGGGTGAACACCCACTTCGTCGGATGCAGCTGAAGAAGTGGGTATTCACCCATGAAAGCTTATGCTCCATTACGTCTGTTAGTCTATAAGGTGCCACAGGACTCTTTGCCGCTTTTACAGATCCACACTAACATGGCTACCCTTCTGATAAATAGAGGAGTTCAGACTCTATGGTTGTCTAACGGGAACCTTTCACCAGCACCACAATTAAACTGCCTTTAAAAAAAAATTATTGATGAACTGTATGCTACTGCAGACTACTCTGCAGTCCAATGGATCTTACAGCTTCATCAGTAGCCCCAAGACATCAGTCGCTAGTAGCCATTTTGTGTCAGTTATATTTATTAATTGGGATTATGGAAACTATTTTAAACCGATTATGACTATTGTTAACTGAATTTAGTGCCTTTAAAATTAAAACAGCTTTTCTGAGATGCTGTATACTCTCCCAGCTAATGCTGCTGCCTCCTATAAAATGAGATTAGGGATTCACTGGGTATCCTGGATAACCTGCCCTGTCTACATTATTGTGGACTATTGTAGCCTTTTGCAAGATGTCTAGGGACAGAGCCAGAAACAGAGGAGAAAACACAAAAAATAAGTCAGCCTGCAGAGACCACAAAAGGCACTACAGTATCGAACAACCAGGTTTGGGAAGTAACTACTGAGCTCCAAAAGTATCATATGGTTGTGGTTCTCATGTTTATTGTCCTACAATAGCTAGACACTTATGTGGCATTGTCACTACAATATTGAAGCCAAATGTATCTCGTTCCAATAGGCAATGCATTCCAAAGTGTTAAGCAAGGCATATTTTCAAAATCTTGTTTGCAAGGTGAAAGGATCTGGGTAAAAATGTAAAAAGATTACAGAATATGAGGAATATGTCTGTGTGGTGGAGCCTGCAAATATTTTTTAAAGGAACATCTTGCAAAAAATTAGATTGTGGCACATCAAAATTGAAATGTACATTAAAATCAAAATGTTGAAGGATTGGAAATATTAAGCAAATACATTTTGTCTGTATTAAACACAAACATTTTATCTAAAATGTTGGCATTCAATTAAGAAAAAGTATATATTGTGAACAAGGACTGTGAGAGTAGTTGTCAGTAGTAGCATCACAGCACCTTCTGTGCTCATTGCCTATCAGTCTCTAGCTCTGGTAGCTGCTACTAGATGGAAACCATCTGAACTAGCTCCTTCTACCTTGTTTCTGGCTCCATATATGGTAGGCTATCTCCCATTCTGAATCTATTCCTACAATTCTTGCTCTGCACATAGGAGGAGTATTTCAAAATTTCAAAAATTATGAGTCCATCCCAAATATCATGAGATTGGTCTCCCAAACGTGATTTTAAAAAGAAAAATTACATCATGCTTTTTGGTTTGTATTCTGTCTTTTGAATTCATGCAGTGCCTGTATAAATGACATTATAGTGTTGCTAAGTCTGACAAATTTAGAGTGAGTAATGCAATTTTGGCCCCTGCTACAGGCACTCTTGCTAGAGGCAGACCTCTCAACAGTCCTAGGTTTTACAAGACTGTCCAACTTTGATCCCTGAAAACTCCCTGTCCTGGGTGGAGCAGAACATTTCCCACAGTCAGGGTCTCCTGGGAAGTGGGGGCAAAAGGGATAGTTTGCCCGGGGCATTTGAGAGGGATGCCAAACCAAGAGGTGTTGTGACCTGGCACACCGAATTGCAGCACCACTCAGGTATGGCCCGGTCACCCCTCTCTCAGCATCTATGGAGGAGTGGCCAGGCCAAGTCTGAGTGGTGTTGTAATCTCATGCACTAGGTTGCAATGCCAATCAACTTTTGCCCACCCTCCCCTCTATCTCCATCTACAGAGGGATGGATGGGCCGCACCTGAGGGGCACTGCATCCCACTTTAGCCACTCAAAATGTTAGGAGGTATGTAGAGGACACAACTGAGCTCAGGGGCCCATTGTGATAGTCACTGTAGAAACACATAATAAGAGACAATCTCTGCCATGAACAACTTACAAAATAGCGCATCCATGGTAGGGAGTTTGTGAAATGGGAGTTGGAGCACAGACTCACCAAACTCATCTTGAATAGGGGATACCAATGAAATGAGAACAACTTTTAATCCTAGCTGAGCTGGGCTAGATTCAGACTAGTGGTGTATTGGTGAAAGGTTCTATACCTTATTAACAATGCCTGGTAGTATCCAGTCCCCTCAAGCACTAAAGTTACACCTTTGAGAATCAGGCTTGCTTTCTGGAAATATAAATTTATTAAATCAAGTTCTGACCTTTTCAGAGCTCACACAGGCAGGGCATCCACTCTCTGGACACATCCGATGAAGTGAGCTGTAGCTCACAAAAGCTTATGCTCAAATAAATTTGTTAGTCTCTAAGGTGCCACAAGTCCTCCTATTCTTTTTGTGGATACAGACTAACATAGCTGCTACTCTGAAACCTGTCATTACACACTGGTTTCCATTAACCAAATACCAATAATTAAAAAAATCAGTAAAGCAAATATTAGGACAGAATCCATATTCACCTCTAAATGTAATGTTTTGCAATATCAGATCATTCTACTAGTTACACCAAGGTTCACATATTAACTTTTGTACATATCTCTCTCTCTCCTGCCATGAGTCAAGATCAAGGTTGGATCCCACAACTTTTAAAACCACACAACAGACCATTTCTGCTATAGAAGATGAGAGAAAATGCATATTGGTCTTCTCTGCATAGACGAGCCCAAACAGGAAGACACAACACACCTATTACCAATGGGTTACACAAGTATTTGTGAGACAGCACAGGAATGCCAGCTGCCAAAATTCTTGTTTTTTATTCCTGGCTCTGGGAATAGATTGTGATCTAAACCGCATAGCTAAACATAACAGTGTACTTGTTTGGGTCCTCTACAGCTGTGGTTTTTAAACTTTTTTTCTGGCAACCCGGTTGAAGAAAATTGTTGATGCCCATGACCCAACGGAGCTGGGGATGAGGGGTTTGGGGTGTGGGAGGGGCTCAGGGTTGGAGTGTCAGGGTGAGGGCTGTGGGGTGGGGCCATGAATGAGGGGCTCAGGGTGTGGGAGGGAGCTCTGGGCTGGGTCAGGGGGTTGGGGTGCAGGAGGTGGTCAGGGCTTTGGGCTGGGGGTGCAGGCTTTGGGATGGGGCCAGGGATGAGGGGTTTGGGGTGCGGGAGGGGACTTTGGGTTTGGGGGGGTTCAGGGCTGTGTCAGGAGATTGGGGTATGATGTTGGGGTGTGGGCTTACCTCGGGCAGCTCTCGGGCAGCAGCACAGCGGGGATGCTAAGGCAGGATTCCTGCCTGTCCTGGCACTGCAGACCACGCTGCGCCCTGGAAGCGGCCAGCAGCAGGTCCGGCTTCTAGGCGGAGGTGCGCAAGTGGCTCTGCGTGGCTCTCGCTCGTAGGCATGGGCAGCACACGAATCCCTGTGGCCCCCTGCCTGGGAGCTGGACCTGCTGCTGGCTGCTTCCGGGTCACAGTGCAGTGTCAGAACAGGTAGGGACTAGCCCGCCTTAGCCAGGCAGCACTGCCAACGGGACTTTTAATGGCCCGGTCAGTGGTGCTGACCAGAGCCATCGCGACCCAGTGCCTTCCATTCCATGACCCAGTACTGGGTCACGACCTGCAGTTTGAAAACCACTGCTCTTCAGGGACTGAACCCAATACCTCCAGATATAACAGTATAAGCATCTTCACTAGAGCTAAAGAACCAGGAAATAAACAGTAGGAGACTCAAACTTGTACATAACTTGTAGCTGCTAGAGGGTGACTGAGTCACACTGTGCTAATGTAGGTTACAGCAAGTTATTTCTGAAAGACAGTGTGCTGTGTTTAATTATAAACCAGGTTTCTATACCCAGCTCTACCTGAAGTGATCTTGTGTAAGTTCTATATTATATTATCTTTGAAAAAGCTACCCTCTGAGGTGGGCAGAGGTGCCTAGTCTGTGTGCTCCTGCCTGCTCTGTTCTGCAATGGCAACTCTCTTGTAGAGGGAGCAGGGCTGGATGTGGGACAGGGAGGGTAAAACTCTAAAACGCCTTCCCCCAACATATGGTCCCAGCACTGGGTGGCTGCACTGGGCCTAATGTTACCAGCTTTGCCTGTTGCTTTGGGGTATGCTCATTTATTAGGGTTACTTTTCTGGGGCGGGGTGGCTGGCGGGGGGGAAGGGTCTGTACTTCTGTCAATGTACTGCTTGTGTCACTTTTGTTCTCAAACAGAGCTCTAATTCTCCTGCTGCAAGTTCCCTCCCAATGGAGCTATCCTGCAGGACCTAGGTTCCCCAGGGCTGGGTTCTTCCAACCCCAGAATCAGATGAACACACACACACACACACACACACACACACACACACACACACATTAACAGAGCACATCTGAGAGGAGCAGGTTAATCAGCACTCCCAAGCTAACCCCTTATATGTCCCTGGACTCAGTAGGCTGGGTCGAACAGCACCGCCAAGCTGCCACCCTCATATGCCGTGGGCACCGTACTGGAATAGAGAGAGAGAGAAGCAACCAGCTTAATCATGAAAGTTATTTATTGCCAGTTAATAGGGGAGTCAAATAAACAAAACAGCTATAATATTAAATCTAACTTAAATTTGATTATAAAGGTCAGGTTTAGAAAACGATAAGTGATCACACAAGTCAAGGTCAGAAGATTATACCTAGAGAGAGAGAGAGAGCTGGGTTCTCACCACTCTGTGAAGCTTGAATCGATCGAGGGTCCCAGATAGTGATGGTAGTTGAGGGTCTGGAGTGCTGGAGACAGGCAGAGCTCCCAGCACGATCAGTCAGGAGAGGATGAAATCCAATGAAACTGATGCAGATTTGGATCCAGGCATCAGAACACTTACTTGAAGCATGGGTAGGGGTCTTTGTAGAGAAACACCAATGGTTCAAGGGAAAACACTGGATTTGTTTATGTGTAAGCTGATGGCTCAAGGGAGTATAACAAAGTTGTTTTGTTCAGGCTAGACAATGAGAGCTGATCATTCCTGATTATGGATGGTGTTCCTTGGAGGGAGCTCACAATGCAATTAGGGAGCTTCACTATTTTGGATACCAATAAAGGATTTATTACTAGAATTGGACTGATAACTACTGAGCTGGGTGTGTGTAGGCATGGGTTCATTAACATCTGGAGCAGAGATCCCCCATCATGCAGTGCTTCCCTGCTTTTCTGATCCTAGAGTTCCATGCAGTTCTTGCCTTGGAATCTCTGTTCTCCATTCTGTATGCTAATGGAGATGCCTCCTTGTCCCATCTTCGATGCAAATGAGGTTAGTGGAGTTTCCTTAATCCTGTCACCCTTATCCCAGGGGTTTAGGTGTGTCTCCCTCTGCCTTTTTATTGCTTTTTGTTAGTCTTTCTTCCGATCAATTTGGTTCAAGGAGAGGCTGTGGGGGGGGGGGAAGGTCTTTCATGAGTCAGACAGGCTGGGTACTGCGCCCTGGTTCCCCAAGAACACAGAGCTGCTAGGTAACACTAAGCAGCCCTGGTCACCATGGATATTTGCACCCTCCCTCTTTGAAATTTGAAATGCCAACCCCGTTGCAACACCACTCAAATCTGGCCCGTCCGCAACTTACTTTAATCACAATTTTAACAGACTGTGATTGGAACTTCTGAGCCACCCCCTATCTCCACAACTTTCTTACAGCCTTACCCATAATATATTACATTTAAGATATAAGACATGCACAGGAGTGGACTTTGTATCAGTTCACTCAACTGAATTATGCTCCTGCCTAATGCTATAGAGTGTAACATAAATGCTCTATATTCCAGCATTTAACTATTGTTTATGCACAGAAATCTCTGTTAACATCAGAGAGAGCTACCTACGTGGATCTAGTCTGTCTGTAGTTATTCAAAAATATGCCCTCAAAAAGAAATAGACACTACTTGTGGCAGCAAAGTACTAATGGGTGTTTGTATAGTATGTTCATTGTATTGCAGGATCAGTGACAGCTGAAAATAGTGTCTATTTTACAAATGATGTGAAAGTTTTATAACAAATTTTTTTGCTAAACAACATTCACAGCTGTTTTGTCACTGCTGTCCATTTTCTACTATTCCAGGCTTATATAATTCTTATGGAAGGACGTCATGTTAGGCTTCACAATCTCATAGTTTTTATTCATTCTCCTCCTCAAAAAATAAGGAAAAGGAGTACTTGTGGCACCTTAGAGACTAACCAATTTATTTGAGCATGAGCTTTCATGAGCTACAGCTCACTTCATTGGATGCATACCGTGGAAACTGCAGCAGACTTTATATACACACAGAGATCATGAAACAATACCTCCTCCCACCCCACTGTCCTGCTGGTAATAGCTTATCTAAAGTGGCCATTTCCAGCACAAATCCAGGTTTTCTCACCCTCCGCCCCCCTACACACAAACTCACTTTCCTGCTGGTAATAGCCCATCCAAAGTGACAACTCTCTTCACAATGTGCATGATAATCAAGGTGGGCCATTTCCTGCACAAATCCAGGTTCTCTCACCCCCTCACCCCCCTCCAAAAACCACACACACAAAGGTTTGTTAAAAGTAATGTTAAGGGTCTGACCAAAAAGAGTTGCATTGTGTCTCAGGACCAACCGTTCAGGCAAAGGGAATGCACAAACCTGCAGGGGGTCAGAATGATTAAATTGCTGTAAGATTTCAGTTATCTGAGACAGCCCCACCTGGAAAATGAATGTCTTCTGATAGTGTTACTTGAAGTTGTATGCAAATAAGGATACTTTCACTTAACAAGACCCCCTATCCAGTTTCAAAGGAATCTTTTGAAGTATTGCATGTTAACTGGAAGGAAATTGAAATGCTCTTTATCAAGGAGTGCTGAGCTTTGTTAAATATTGGGTCTGAGGTGAATTGTGTAAAAAAGAAATCAGAATAATAGTCTTATTCAAAGGTCCAGCTGAGAAATATTGTGGTCTGTACGCTGACCAAAAAGATGTCATTTTGTCTGTATCTTAACAAAACTGTTTGTCACCTGAACTGAAAGGACAACCCAGAATTTAAATGGAACAGGAAATTGAGACAACTTTGTAACATTAATGTATTGACTAATAGCAACCTGATTGTAATGTCAAAATAGCTTGGCAGAGGAAGCTCGTTGCCCAGTGGGGTCTGTGTTAGAAGTACATCAATTGTGCAGACTAAAGGGCTGGGGTAAGAGTAATTAAGAAAGGTGGTGGGATTGGCTAGGATGGGATTATTAGCAGTAGTGGTACTGTGGTAGAAGTAGGCTGAGTAAACTAAGCCCAGAAGTGATCTACTGTCTGCTGTATTTGCTAATGGTTTTATTGTCAATTTAGGCACATCCCTAAGCGAGGAGTGGTATGTAAAGCTCATCACCTCAGGAATAGCCTAGAGAGGTATTGTGACTCAGAGACACACCTGTGAATCACAGCTGCTTGCTTACTTCTCCCTTGGTGCATTCAGTGGAACTTAAACTGGTGTAAATTGGCATAGCTTTATTCATTTCAGTGCAGTTATGCCAATTTACACCAGCCAGACATCTGGTCCAATATTTTCCTTAACAAAAAAGATTAGAGATGGTTTCTGCTGAGGTCTTTCCTTTACAAGCTTATTGATCCCATGGCTACAAGAAATGTGCAACTTTGGTGTTTCATATCTATTCAATAATGATCTTTCCCACATCATGTTGTGCCCTTGCTGCTGTTTTAATTTTCCCAAAGAAAGAAAGAAAACCTAAGGGTCAGATTCTGATGTGCTTACTCCTCCCCATTACTCCGCTTTAAATGTGACTAAGGGGTTATAGCTACAGTGGTAGCTAGAAGGGGGTTCTCTCTTGTGCACATGGTGGACAGGCTGGAGTATGTGAAGGACCCTGCTACTATTAACAGCAGTAATCACTTCTCTGATTAAATAGGGACCAACTAGGAGTCAAATGGGGTCATTTGAACTGAAAACATTTCAGAGAGGTTTGTGTTTGCCACATCTTTAGGTTTAAAGTTCTTTCACCAACAGGCTTCTTACTTCTCCCTGTAAATTGGTGGTCAAGTTGAATTCTGCATGTCTGTGTGTTCTGGCTAGGCAGAGGGAGCAGAGTAGAAAGGATTAATTTTGTCTCCTTATTCTTTGCCTCTGTCTTCTGAGCAGTTAGCTGATGTGTTTAGATCACAGTCAGCATTTAAGAACAATGTGTAGGTAGTGGGGAAAACTCATGGACTCTCACTAAACACTGAAGTTATTTTACTTGTTGCTGCCTTATCTTGTACATTTATCAGAGCACTGTGGATGCTTATGTACTGGGTTACGCAAGTATTCCTGAAATCATGAGATAATGGTTTTAATTCTAATGGTCAAATGAGATGTTCTGGTTCCATTTAATCAATGGCTGGAGTATTTTGATATTTCAGGGAAGCTGTTATTTTGTTGTTTTTTAATTAAACAATGGTTCAGGGCTAAATTGGGTGGTCAGATACATTTCCTGGTTTCTCTTCCTCCTGGAGATTTTACTGATCTTTTAGTTGTTATTATGAATATTAAATGGTGATTTTTTTTAAACTGATTTATTTTATTTACAGTATTAAGAATGTGGGATTGCCAGGTGATAGGTGAAATATTTAAAATTGACCACAGATATTATGAACTTAAAATAAAACTACCCATAGGACAGATATTTGCTTTTCAGATGACTAAATGCAAAATCACCCAGTGGCCTGGGAACTTCTTGTGTTCATCTTGACATATAATATAATCTGATAGTTTATAATAATTAGTATACAAAATTTTTCTAGACCTGCATATCATTAGGCCACATTTGTAAAATAATTCTTGCCTAGCAGTACAGTATTATGCCTGGCTTATTGCTATGTGATAATATAAGGAAAGTTCTTGTGTCCCACCATAAAATATATGTATAAGGCACAGAAATCAGTATGCCATGGGTGCCTTAAATCTGAATTTCCCAAATTTAAGTCAGAACATTAGTGTTTTAAAAGCATACTAGTCTGTATTTTAAGATGAGCCTTTTTTGTGCTTCCAAAAATGAGTTGTATGGTGTCTTATGAATACTCTTATACTTCATAATCCCACATTGATTTACAATATAATGATTCGCACCCTATTAGAGCTACATGTGTTTTTTTTCCTATTATCCACAATCTATTGTGAGAAGTAGAATTTCTGAATTAAAATATTTTGTAAAAACTAATTTCTGAATCTGGAACACTATGGTCACTAGCTGAACTATAACAAATTACTAGTGGCACTGATTGATAAATGGTAGTTAGTGGGGCTCAGTGGATTATAATTTTCCATAATATTTAAAATTGTTAGAGCTCATTTAATATTTTTCAATATATATTATTTACTGTTGTTTTTTTTTTTAAGGAAGTAATTTACAAATGTAAACCCAAGCCTAATAAAAGGGTCAATGATTCATTTCAGGCACAGCCTTGCATTTAGAGGAATGTGGATATCTCCTCATATCTGCTTTTATCCCCCCTTCCCTGTTGGTTTTTTGGGGACACAGTCATGGCCTACCCTACCTCCTGCCCCTTTGGGGTGTCATGAACCCAAGGGGCACATGCAGAGAGCAGTCTCTTTAGTGTATGAAGCACGGGGACCACTATGGAGCCCATTGCTGTACCTTTCATCTTCACTTCAATCCCTGTGCAACCATGAAGCAGCAGGGAACAATCTGGCCCTAAGAAAATTAGCCCGAACAAAAGCCCCTGATCCAAACACACATGCCCAGTTTTGTGGGAGCTCAGATGCCGGTCCAGTGTAATCCCTCACCCAATCTACCCTAACTTTGTGGAAATTCAGATTCAAACTTTGCAATTTAGGCTCAGCACTAGTTAATACTCAAATGTCATGTTGTTTCTCTCATGTTTAAAAACAAAACAAAACCCCAAATGATATGCTTCCTCAACGTACTATTGATCAGTCTGCTTACCCTTAACTACCTCCTTATTTTTTATTTATAGACTGGCCTTATTGTTGCCTGTTACCAAGGTTTTGTGGATATTGTAATAGCCTTAGCACAGTGCCCTCATGTTGATGTAAACTGGCAGGACAATGAAGGGAACACGGCTCTAATTACAGCTGCGCAGGCAGGTAAGGTTCTTTCTCTGTTTCAACTTTATGTATCAGGTTTACGGCGGTGTGTTTGTCATGGCCATCACTTTCGGGACAAAAACTGTGACCCTTAGGAGTTTTTTTTTCACAATGGCTTGTGGAATTTATAAACCCAGCAAGTCTAATCCCAACCAAAGCTCTCATGAGTCGTTTACAAGTTCAGTATATATAGATAACATTCAAACCATATCTGTTTTTTGTATGGGAGAGTAGCCTGGACTTATGAATGCATCTCAGCCATTAATTATTAACAGATGGTTTTAATTATTTTAACTTAAAAAAAATGAAATTTTGTTCAAAAATGTGATCCTGTGACTTTTTGATTTGTTTTTTTTCCTTTTGAATTTTCTGTTTTTCTTCCATGATAAACAACTAGTCATAATGATGTTAATACAGTATATTATGTAGCTGCAATGTGTCCATAACTATAGCTTTCTTTCACATACCTTGTACATATCTTAATGGCCTGTGGTCATTGCTGAATATTGGAAAGAAAGTTAAGGAGCTATGTGACCGCTTGGAAGTATTTTAGCTGCAAATATGTTATTTAGTCATTCCCTATTAAGGACAAGGAATCTAATCAGATATTATGGGCCTGAATCAGTATTTACTAATACTGGTTTTATACCAGGGTAACTACATTGACTTCAGTGGAGCCACTCCTCATTTACACTGGAGTGAGGGAGAAATCAAAGAATCACTCTGCGTGTTTTATCCCACCCAGAGACAAATGTGTGTTTATTCTAGCATGAATATACCCATAATCAACTAACAGTTGATTATTGTTAAAAAGTAAAATACTGTGCCTTAATTTTAAAGACTGCTGTAGTCATGTACTATAAGTGGATATGAAGTGCTAAAGTGACTCAGAAAAGAGAGGTGACAAATACAATTAGGATTTATATCGACAGGCCAAATACAGACTATTTTTGTCTGTGGTGTGGAGCCCAAAACAGTTCTGCAGCCCTACCAAGCTCTGCAGCTATGCTCATCTAAGCAAATTGTCTAGCTTGGACCTCAGAGGCAATCATGTAACAGTTAAGTGGATGCCCAACCTTCTCCCCTCCCCAGGCATGGAATTCATGATGTACTTACTGTATTTATTTGTTTCAAGTGTTGTAACCATGTTAGTCCCAGGATGTTAAAGAGTCAAGGAAAGTGAGGTAATATCTTTTATTGGACCAACTTCTATTGGTGAAAGAGACAAGCTTTCGAACTTACTCAGAGTTCTTCTTCAGGTCTGGAAAAGGTACTCAGAGTGTCATAGCTAAATACAAGGTGGAACAGATAAGGAGTTAACACACGTTGCAAGAGACAATTCAAGGCGAAGTGTGCAGTTAACCCCTCTACAGTCATAGGACAAAGGAGAGTTAGGCCATGTCTACACTACCACTTATGTTGACAAAACTTATGTCGCTCAGGGGTGTGAAAAAAGATACTCCTGAGTGACGTAAATTTTACTGGCATAAGTGGCAGTGTGCATAGCACTATGTCAGCAGCAGAACTTCTCCCAGCGACATAGCTACCACCACTCATTGAGGTGGTTTTATTATGTCAGCGTAGAGTGGCTACATGAGCAATCTTACAGTGGCACAGCTGCTAGAGGAGACATGGCCATAGTGGGTTACCAATTGCTGTAATGGGCCATAAATCCAGTGTCTTTATTAAGTCCATGATTTTTGGTGTCTAGCAGAGTTATGAATTTAAGCTTAGTGGATCATAGTGTTGTTCCTGTGATTTTTCTATATGTCTACAAGTTAGGCACCACAAAGCTCAGGGTCACAACACCCATGTCCTTTTGTCGATCTAAGCCTTAGCCCTGGTCTACACTAGGAGTTGAGGTCGAATTTAGCAGCGTTAAATCAATTTAACCCTGCACCTGTCCACATGATGAAGCCCTTTTTTTCAAATTAAAGGGCTCTTAAAATTGATTTATTTACTCCACCCCCGACAAGGGGATTAGTGCTGAAATCGGCCTTGCCGGGTCGAATTTGGGGTACTGTGGACGCAATTAGACGGTATTGACCTCTGGGAGCTATCCCAGAGTGCTCCATTGTGACCGCTCTGGAGAGCACTCTCAACTCAGATGCACTGGCCAGGTAGACAGGAAAAGGCCCGCGAACTTTTGAATTTCATTTCCTGTTTGGCCAGTGTGGCAAGCTGCAGGTGAGTGCAGAGCTCATAAGCAGAGGTGACCATGATGGAGTCCCAGAATCGCAAAATAGCTCCGGCATGGAACGAACGGGAGGTACAGGATCTGATTGCTCTATGGGGAGAGGAACCCATGCTATCAGAACTACGTTCCAGTTTTCAAAATGCAAAACATTTGTTAAAATCTCCCAGGGCATGAAGGACAGAGGCCATAACAGGGACCCAAAGCAGTGCCGTGTGAAACTTAAGGAGCTGAGGCAAGCCTATCAGAGAGGCAAATGGCCGCTCCGACTCAGAGCCCCAAACATGCCGTTTCTATGATGAGCTGCATGCCATTTTAGGGGGTTCAGCCACCATTACCCCAACCATGTGCTTTGACTCCTTCAATGGAGAGGGAGGCAATACGGAAGCAGGTTTGGGGAACAAGGAAGATAGCTCACAGCAAGCAAACGGAGAAACCGGTTTTCCTGACAGCCAGGAACTGTTTCTCATCCTGGACCTGGAGCCAGTACCCCCTGAATCCACCCAAGGCTGCCTCCTGGACCCGCCAGGCAGAGAAGGAACCTCTGGTGAGTGTACCTTTTTAAATAGTATACATGGTTTAAAAGCAAACATGTTTAATGATTAATTTGCCCTGGCATTCGCGGCCAGTACAGCTACTGGAAAAGTATGTTAATGTGTCTGGGGATGGAGCAGAAATCCTCCAGGGACATCTCCATAAAGCTCTCCTGGATGTACTCCCAAAGTCTTTGCAAAAGGTTTCTGGGGAGGGCAGCCTTATTCTATCCACCATGGTAGGACACTTTACCACGCCAGGCCAGTAGCATGGAGTTGGGAATCATTGCAGAACAAAGCATTGCAGTGTATGTTTGCTGGTGTTCACACAACATCCGTTCTTTATCTCTCTGTATTATCCTCAGGAGAGTGATATCATTCATGGTCACCTGGTTGAAATAGGGTGCTTTTCTTAAGGGGGCATTCAGAGGTGCCTGTTCCTGCTGGGCTGTTTGCCTGTGGCTGAACAGAAATGTTCCCCACTGTTAGCCACGGGAAAAGTGGAGGGGTTAGCCACGCGGTGGGGGGAGGCAAAATGCGACGTTGGAACGAAACCAAATGTGCTATGTATGTAATGTTAACAGCAAGGTTTACCATGAAAGAGTGTACCCATTGTTCTATAAAATGTGTCTTTTTAAATACCACTGTCCCTTTTTTTTTCTCCACCAGCTGCATGTGTTTCAAGGATCACAGGATCTTCCTTCCCAGAGGCTAGCGAAGATTAGAAGGCGAAAAAAATGCACTCACGTTGAAATGTTCTCTGAGCTCATGGTGTCCTCCCACACTGACATAGCACGGACGAATGCGTGGAGACAGACAATGTCAGAGTGCAGGCAAGCACAAAATGACCAGGGGTAGAGGTGGCATGCTGAAGAGAGGGCTGAAGCTGATAGGTGGTGGCAGCGTGATGAGAGGAGGCAGGATTCAATGCTGAGGCTGCTGGAGGATCAAACTAATATGCTCCAGCGTATAGTTGAGCTTCAGGAAAGGCAGCTGGAGCACAGACCGCTGCTATAGCCCCTGTGTAACCAACCACCCTCCTCCCCAAGTTCCATAGCCTCCTCATGCAGATGCCCAAGAACGCGGTGGGGGGGCCTCTGGCCACCCAGCCACTCCACCCCAGAGGATTGCCCAAGCAACAGAAGGCTGGCATTCAATAAGTTTTAAAGTTTTAAATGTTTAAAGTGCTGTGTGGGCTTGTCCTTCCCTCCTCCACCACCCCTCCCTGGCTACCTTGGCAGTTATCCCCCTATTTGTGTGATGAATTAATAAAGAATGCATGAATGTGAAGCAACAATGACTTTATTGCCTCTGCAAGTGGTGATCAAAGGGGGGTGGGGACGGTGGTTAGCTTACTTACAGGGAAGTAGAGTGAACCAAGTGGGTGGGGGTTCATCAAGGAGAAACACACACAACCGTCACACTGTAGCCTGGCCAGTCATGAAACTGGTTTTCAAAGCCTCTCTGTGCTCTTCTAACGCCCTGGTGTCTGGCTGTGCGTAACCAGCGGCCAGGTGATTTGCCCCAACCTCCCACCCCGCCATAAACGTCTCTCCCCCCCTTACTGTCACAGAGATTGTGGAGTGCACAGCAAGCAGTAATAACAATGGGAATATTGGTTTCGCTGAGGTCTAAGCGAGTCAGTAAACTGTGCCAGCGAGTTTTTAAACGTCCACGTGCACATTCTACCACCATTCTGCACTTGCTCAGCCTGTAGTTGAAAAGCTCCTGACTACTGTCCAGGCTGCCTGCGTACGGCTTCATGAGCCATGGCATTAAGGGGTATGCTGGGTCCCCAAGGATAACTATAGGCATTTCAATGTCCCTAATGGTTATTTTCTGGTCTGGGAATAAAGTCCCTTCTTGCAGCTTTTGAAACAGACCAGAGTTCCTGAAGATGCGAGCGTCATGTCCTTTTCCCGGCCATCCCACGTTGATGTTGGTGAAACGTCCCTTGTGATCCACCAGAGCTTGCAGCACTATTGAAAAGTACCCCTTGCGGTTTATGTACTCGCCGGCTTGGTGCTCCGGTGCCAAGATAGGGATATGGGTTCCGTCTATGGCCCCACCACAGTTAGGGAATCCCATTGCAGCAAAGCCATCCACTATGACCTGCACATTTCCCAGAGTCACTACCCTTGATATCAGCAGATCTTTGATTGCGTTTCCTACTTGCATCACAGCAGCGCCCACAGTAGATTTGCCCGCTCCAAATTGATTCCCGATTGACTGGTAGCTGTCTGGCAGTGCAAGCTTCCACAGGGCTATTGCCACGCTTTAGGATGCAGGGTCCAGGGCGGCCTGGGGGGTCTGGTGCTGGCAGCAGTGAGCAATCCAGCCCCAGCCCATCCTGCTCCACCCCACCGGCTCCTGGCGTCACCCGGGGGGAAGGGGGAAGAAGCCAGAAAGAGGTGGGGTGGGAGTTTGGGGGAAGGGGGTGGAATGCGGGTGGGGAGGGGGCAGGGCAGGGGCGGGAAGAGGCAGGGCAGGGGCGGGAAGGGGTAGGGGCGGGGCTTGGGGGAAGGGGTGGAGTGGGGCCGGGGCCTGGGGTGGAGTGGGGCCGGGGCCTGGGCCCCACACCCCTCTAGGGATGGCCTTGCATACAGCATACATTTAGTGTTACATTTAATGGACAGCATCAGACAAGAGGTCCAGCTGTGGTAGTCAAATCCCTTTTAAAAGCATCTGGTGCTGTTGTTTAAAAAAGAAAATTATATAGTTTAATTATATATTTCTGTGCCCTAGTTACCACAAAACTTGTTTGGCAGCTAACTGGACATGCATAGACATTATTTATTTAGCAATAAAAACTAGTCTTACCTTTGCTGCTAGTAAATATTTGGCTTTACCTGAGAAATTTTTTTGTATTATTCTGAAAAAGGATGGATTATTTTCTACTTAAGAAATCACTTGGAGGTAGTAATTATAAAATGTTTAAGTTTTTTCAAAATTGTCTTATTTATAGCAAGGTAATGGTCTCTGTAGCTTTCTGAATAGAATCAGGAGATCTCAGATGCTCTGTAACGTGCTTTTCTTTTATCTGCTTCTGATGTATATTTGGCCCATAAAAGGTTTAGAGTTAAGGCTGGCTCTTTTCTGACCTTTATACTTAGTTATAATGAGCTCAGAATTAATCTACAGTGCTGACATTGACTCGACAGACATTGACTTGACACTGTCTGTCAGTATTTTATATTGATCCCAAAAACAATTGAGATTGACCTCAGTCAGCAGAAGCTTATACAAGCTCATAAATATTTGGTTTAACTTATTTTCCACTTTGTAATCCTGAGCCAGAGTGTTGATACTAGTTATTTAATACATTATTACAAGATACTGTTGTGTTAATACAGATTATCATGTGGTTAACATCGCAATCAGTGGAGTTAACGTGGAATATAGTTGCTACTTAATTCTAAGTAGTAGCCCAGAGCAATATACTGTAGACAGCTGAAGCCATATATTTTATGTGGTTTTTCTTTAATTTTTCAAGTATATTGTAAATAACCTTTTCTAGTACAATATTTTTAAACTTTAGAATGATCCGCTCTCATGTCTTCTGTTTTTCTTATTTGGTTAGGCCATGCCTACACTACAAAATTAAGTCGACCTAATTTACGTCGGCATAGAACCACTGCAAGTAATTACATCGCTTGTGCATGTCTACAGTTTGCTCCTTCTGTTGGCGGTGCACATCCTCACCAGGAGAACTTGTATCGATTGTACTGTTAGTATGGGGCATTGTGGGATAGTTCCTGAAAGCCGGTAACATTCGACGTGAGCAATGCAGTATTTACACTTTTCAGAGTAACAGCCATGTTAGTTTGTATTCGCAAAAAGAAAAGGAGTACTTGTGGCACCTTAGAGACTAACCAATTTATTTGAGCATAAGCTTTCGTGAGCTACAGCTCACTTCATCGGATGCATACCGTGGAAACTGCAGCAGACTTTATATATACACAGAGAATATGAAACAATACCTCCTCCCACCCAACTGTCCTGCTGGTAATAGCTTATCTAAAGTGATCATCAGGTGGGCCATTTCCAGCACAAATCCAGGTTTACACTGACACTGCATAGACCTAACTACACCGACCTTGACTCTTTGCCACCTGTGGAGGTGGAGTTATTAAGTTGGCATAGCAGGGCAGTTACATCGGCGGGACTGAAATTTAAGTGTAGAGAGTTCCATAGTTAGACTGACGTAAGCTGCCTTGCGTCCACCTAACTCTGTAGTGTAGACCAGGCTTTAGTGCCTTCATTTCCCCCCACCCTCCCCACATTACTTGCAGTTACTACTTTCTTGCAGCTTTTGGTTGGGTTTCCTCCTCACCCCAAAATTCCTTTCAGTAGCTTTCCATGCTGATTGGGTAGACTGGCCCACCACTGAAATCAATACATTTGTCAAACTGAACCTAGTTGTCCAGTTATTTGTGGTGAACTGTAATTTGCTACTAAAGACTTAAAGATGTATCTCTTTCCTATGATGTGTGTAATTACACACACACACACACACTCACGATAACTGCATTGAAAAATGGAACACCTGTCACTCCCCACAGCTGTGGAGAGCCTATTCCCCAAGACCACTCTTTCTCTTTGGTTTCTGGGCTGTTGATGCTGCCAGGTTGGCCCCTCCTCAGCTAGTCTGGCAGTACCAGTCCTACTTGCCAGCTCCTGGTTATGGTGGTGATACATAACTACCAGGGGCAGCTCCATGCTTGAGCTTTTGTGAATTATTTAAGGAGTTTATTTGTAAACAGTCTGCATAAATTATATTCTTTAAAGAAATCATGTACATTTGGTACTGGTGAAAGGCAACACCTTGA
Source organism: Lepidochelys olivacea (assembly GCF_965140295.1). Lineage (NCBI taxonomy): Eukaryota > Metazoa > Chordata > Testudines > Cheloniidae > Lepidochelys > Lepidochelys olivacea. Next base: position 142,080,681 of record NC_140412.1, on the reverse strand, counting down.
TATACGAAGCTCTCTGTCTATCCCACATACACTGCCCTGCCAGCATTGCTCTTCGCTTTATCTGGGGCAATGGGACAGTTGAGTTTCCTTGGCTCATGAAGTTCTTGGCTTCTCTGCTGAATCTGCCAATTATCTGGGGCAATGTAGAGTGTGCTAGTGAGTTTGTGATGTGGGAGCTGAAACTGAGATCTCCTCTTGTAGAGACCACCAAACATCCACTAGATAGGAATAAATTTTAATCTGTACTGAGCTTGGCCAAATTCAAACCAGCAACCCACAGGTAAAAGGCTCAGTCGCTCACTAGCAGTACCCTTAGGCATCTAGTCACCCAGTAAATGCTGATTTAATAGGGGGTTCTGTAGACACCTTTATTAAATCCAAAAAAGAAAATTTTACTTACTGGTGACCGTTATTCTCCGAGTCCCCTCTGTGGAGGGCCACTTATGGAGTTTGGTGCTCTCTGGTTTGATCTTAAATAACTCTACAAACAGTATGTCCATTATATAATTGGGTCCACTAGGTTACATAAGCACCCCCTTCTCCCATGACTTCGATGTTTGAGTCTTCATAAGTGAGCGTATCCCTCCACTGCCTCAGTCCTTTCTTCCACACCATCGAGTCCTAAACTGAGATAAGAACTCTGAGAAAGAGGGGAAGGTGACAAGGAAATGTGAATGCAAAGAGGTGGCTCTCAAAGAACAACAGTTACCGGTAACAGTGTAGCAGCACGTTAGTCTGTATCCACAAAAAGAAAAGGAGGAGTACTTGTGACACCTTAGAGACTAACAAATGTATTTGAGTATAAGCTGGGACGGGGAGTGGATGTGTCATTACACAAAGTAAAACTATTTCCCCATATTTATTCCTTCCCCCCCACCCCCCCACTGTTCCTCACACGTTCTTGTCGACTGCTGGAAATGGCCCACCTTGATTATCACTACAAAAGGTCCCCCCTCCCCCCGCTCTCCTGCTGGTAATAGCTCACCTTACCTGATCACTCTTGTTATAGTCTGTATGGTAACACCCATTGTTTCATGTTCTCTCTGTATATAAAATCTTCCCACTGTATTTTCCACTACATGCATCCGATGAAGTGAGCTGTAGCTCACGAAAGCTTATGCTCAAATAAATTTGTTAGTGTCCAAGGGGCCACAAGTACTCCTTTTCTTTTTGCAGTTACCGGTAAGTAACTGACCTTTCTTTTTTGAGGGCCTCCGTGCATTCCCCCATATGGGAGATGTGTGAGCAGTACCACCAAAAATGAATGGTAGGCTGAGGAGTTCTATAATTAAATAAATATTGCAGAACTACCTGCCCAAGTCTAGCTTCTAAACAGAAGGCCAGATTTAATGAATTGTGCTTAGTGAACATGTGAGCCAAACTCCAAGTGGCTGCTCTGCAAAGCTCCCTACTTTAAATATGCCATGAAGCAGTACTTGTGGCCATGGTCTGAGTTAATTCATTGTATTTCAAACTATTATCAGTAATTGATTTTTCCTAACTGCATGGTATTCCCATTTAAAATAATCAGTGGAAGAAACTCCCAGGCCATTGAAATAGCAATTTAAAAAAAAATAAGCCTGTAATTATTACACCAAGATCATTGTTATCTTCATCTGAAATTATTCTTTCATGAGCTAAACAGAGTAGTAAATCCAGACTATTTTATTTGTAAGATTGTATAAAACATTTCAAATATATGGCTGAGATGTGCATCCTCAGAAATGCTCTCACAGGGTCTGAATCCAAACAGTACTTGCGGGTAGATAAGGTGGTTCTATGGAATTTCATAGTCTCCACAAATCTTTTGTGTGCATTTCAGCAAAGGAAACATATAGATGATAAGCAGGCCTACAGTGTTTAGTGAGGTTGTATGAAGGACTTGTTTATTGTATTTTGTGGATTGAGGTTGAAAGAAAACTCTTTGATATGCAGAATTTTATGGTTATTCTGACACTCTGATCTGAGCATCAGGATCTGTCAAGATGCTGGCAGCAGAATTGCTTTTAAAACCTGAGATTAGCAAAGGTCTTAGCAGAGAAGTGAATTCAGCTCACTGATGTTCATTTGCTTTTTGAAATTTAAGATGTACATCTTTGCAAAGATAGCATCCAGCTCAAGGGTTTCTCTAGATGGACAACCTTGAAATAGTATAGGGAGAGAGCTGTACTTTCAGCTTAGTAATATTGAGAAGCAGTTACAAACTACCCAATTTGGCATGCAAATCACAGGTTTGAAAAATGGCCAGCATGCCTCTGTAACTTGCCTGCCCATCTCTCAGCATCTCTTCCAGCCAAAGCATTTCTTTTCAGAGACAATGTGCCTGTTGTCTAGAATTGTAAATTCATCACAGCCTAAAAGATGGTAAAGGGTTTTAAATATGCATTTATAAATTCTAAGAGGGGGAACAAGATTGGGTGGGTGGGTGTAGTGGGGCAGTGAAGAAAGGATGGGGGTAGGGTTGCCAGCTGTCCAGTTTTCAACCGCAACGCCCGGTCAAAAAGGGACTGATGCCAACCGGGCTGGTAAAAGTCAGTTCAGTCAGTGGCGCAGCGGGGGGCCCAGGGCTAAGGCAGGCTCCCTGCCTGCCCTAGCTCCATGTGCTCCCGGAAATGGCCCTCCAGGTCCCTGCAGCCCCTAGACACATGGGCAGCCAAGGAGGCTCTGCACTCTGCCCCCGCTCCCCAACCTTCTGCCCCAGTCCAGAGTCCTCTTCTGCACCCAAACTCCCTCCCAGAGCCCACACACCCCCAATACCAAACCCTCTGCCTCAGCCCCCTCCTGCACCTCAAATCCCTCATCCCCAGCCCCACCCTGGAGCCCACACCCTCAGCCGGAGCCTGCACCCCCTCCCGAACCTCCAGCCGGAGCCCTCACCCCCTCCTGCACTCTGAACCCCTCGGCCCTGGCCCCACCTCAGAGCCCAACCCCCTGCCCCAGCCCAGAGCCCCCCCTGCACCCCAAAACCCTCATCCCTGGCCCCACCCCGGAACCCGCACCCCCAGCCCAGAGCCCATACACCCTTCTGCACCCCAACTCCCTGCCCCAGCCCAGAGCCCTCTCCCTCACCCCAAATCTTTCATCCTGGGCTCCACCCCAGAGTCCCTCTCCCGCACCCCAACCCCGTGCCCCAGCCCAGTGAAAGTGAGTGAGGGTGGGGGAGAGCAAGTAATGGAAGGAGGGGGGGATTGAGTGAGTAGGGGCAGAGCCTTGGAGAAGGGCTTCAGGGAAGGGGCCGCACAGGGGTGTTTGGTTTTGTCCTACTAGAAAGTTGGCAACCTTAGATGGGAGATTGAGGGGGATGGAGGTAATAAACGAATGACAAAAGAGTGGGGAAGAAATGTGAAAATGTAATGAAGGAGAGATTGTTGTGAAAGGAGAAAAAGAAAGTTGGATGAGAGGATGAAAAAATATGGGGAAGAGAAGGAAAAAAATAATTTTAGGAAGAAAAACAATGCAAAAACAGAAGGAAAGAATACTACATAGAGTAAAGGGAAAGAAAAAGTAATGAAGGAATAAAAAATGGAAACAAGCAAAAAAAGGGAGGAAGATACAGTACAGTAACTTTTATTTAATAAAGGTTAATGGAACAATAAAATAAAGTAATAATAATACAACTAAAAACTCAGGGTCTGGATGCACAATATTGCTGCTGCAGGATAGCAATTGCTCCAGCCAGACATGAATGATAACAGGTGCTGTTATTCAGTGGGAATCCTTATTTGCTCACTCTTTCAAAACATCTGCTGGATGCCAGTGTGTTATATGGACCAACTACCTATCAATCTCTAACACAGTTATGTAGTAATAGTGGAGTACAGAATTGTAAATTAGAATAATTCCATTACATAAATGAGGATGTAAAGACCAATCATACAAAGTATTGATAATGTTATGGAATGTGCTGAGCAGCCTCCATTCTGCTGATCTGTCAGGACGCACTTGATATCTTACAGGACTGGACTCTACATTTGCAGGCACAAATCAATGTTTCAACTATGATGTTTCAAAACAGATTTTCTCCCTTTTTTCTTCTTGATGTGACACACATTTTCAGGACAGTGAGTGAGTGACATCATCACAGGTGCTGGAACGAGGGGTGCTCGGGGTGCTACCGCACCCCCTAGCTTGAAGCGGTTTCCGTCATATACAGGGCTTACAGTTTGGTTCAATGGATCTCAGCACCCCCGCTATACAATTTGTTCCAGCACCTCTGGGCATCATGCCAGCTTATATGCAGAAATAACAACAAGGCAGCCATAATCCAATGTTTAGGGCCCTGAACTGGAAGTCAAGAGACCTAAATGATGTGTATTCTTGGGGAAAGTCATTCCACCTTCCTGTCTCAGTCCCCACATCTGTAAAATGGAGATAATGATATTTACCTTCCTTGTAAAGCATGGATGGAAAAAAATAATTTCTAAATAAAGATAGCCTGGGGACCCTTTGCATATAGTGGACTGAATTTGCATGCTGCTGCTGACATTATTTATTATTATTGTAGTAGTACAGCAGTGCCTAGATGCCCCAACCAAAACTGCAACCCCATTGTACCAGGCACTGTCAAACCAAATAGGAAAGACATTCTAGTGGACTGACCCGGCCAGGCATAAAGTGAGTCACAGAACATGTCTTTGAGGGCACAGATACACTTCACAAAAAATATGCTTGGCACATGCACGAGTTAAGCTATGATTGATTACTTATACTGTGTAGACACTCCTCTATTTACATAAGAACGGCCATACTGGGTCAGGACAAAGGTCCATCTAGCCCAGTATCCTGTCTTCCAACCGTGGCCGATGCCAGATGCTTCAGAGGGAATGAACAGAACAGGTAATCATAGAATCATAGAATGATAGAATATCAGGGTTGGAAGGGACCTCAGGAGGTCATCTAGTCCAACTCCCTGCTCAAAGCAGGACCAATCCCCAACTAAATCATCCCAGCCAGGACTTTGTCAAGCCTGACCTTAAAAACTTCTAAGGAAGGAGATTCCACCACCTCCTTAGGTAACCCTTTGCAGTGCTTCACCACCCTCCTAGTGAAAAAGTTTTTCCTAATATCCAATCTAAACCTCCCCCACTGCAACTTAAGACCATTACTCCTCGTTCTGTCATCTGCTACCACTGAGAACAGTCTAGAGCCATCCTCTTTGGAACCCCCTTTCAAGTACTTGAAAGCAGCTATCAAATCCCCCCTCATTCTTCTCTTCCGCAGACTAAACAATCCCAGTTCCCTCAGCCTCTCCTCATAAGTCATGTGTTCCAGTCCCCTAATCATTTTTGTTGCCCTCCGCTGGACGTTTTCCAATTTTTCCACATCCTTCTTGTAGTGTGGGGCCCAAAACTGTACACAGTACTCCAGATGAGGCCTCACCAATGTCGAATAGAGGGGAATGATCACGTCTCTCAATCTGCTGGCAATGCCCCTACTTATACATCCCAAAATGCCATTGGCCTTCTTGGCAACAAGGGCACACTGTTGACTTATATCTAGCTTCTCGTCCACTGTAACCCCTAGGTCCTTTTCTGCAGAACTGCTGCCGAGTCATTCGGTCCCTAGTCTGTAGCGGTGCATGGGATTCTTCCGTCCTAAGTGCAGGACTCTGCCCTTGTCCTTGTTGAACCTCATCAGATTTCTTTTGGCCCAATCCTCTAATTTGTCTAGGGCCCTCTGTATCCTATCCCTACCCTACAGCGTATCTACCTCTCCTCCCAGTTTAGTGTCATCTGCAAACTTGCTGAGGGTGCAATCCACGCCATCCTCCAGATCATTAATGAAGATATTGAACAAAACTGGCCCGAGGACCGACCCTTGGGACACTTCACTTGATACCGGCTGCCAACTAGACATGGAGCCATTGATCACTACACGTTGAGCCCAACAATCTAGCCAACTTTCTATCCACCTTATCATCCATTCATCCAGCCCATACTTCTTTAACTTGCTGGCAAGAATACTGTGGGAGACCATGTCAAAAGCTTTGCTAAAGTCAAGGAACAACACGTCCACTGCTTTCACCTCATCCACAGAGCCAGTTATCTCGTCATAGAAAGCAATTTAGATTAGTCAGGCATGACTTGCCCTTGGTGAATCCATGCTGACTGTTCCTGATCACTTTTCTCTCCTCTAAGTGCTTCAGAATTGATTCCTTGAGGACCTGCTCCATGATTTTTCCAGGGACTGAGGTGAGGCTGACTGGCCTGTAGTTCCCAGGATCCTCCTTCTTCCCTTTTTTAAAGATGGGTACTACATTAGCTTTTTTCCAGTTGTCCGGGATCTTCCCCGATCGCTATGAGTTTTCAAAGATAATGGCCAATGGCTCTGCAATCACATCTGCCAACTCCTTTAGTAGTGCATCTGGCCCCATGGACTTGTCCTCATCCAGCTTTTCTAAATAGTCCTGAACCACTTCTTTCTTCACAGAGGGCTGGTCACCTCCTCCCCATGCTGTGCTGCCCAGTGCAGCAGTCTGGGAGCTGGCCTTGTTCGTGAAGACAGAGGCAAAAAAAGCATTGAGTACATTAGCTTTTTCCACATCCTCTGTCACTAGGTTGCCTCCCTCATTCAGTAAGGGGCCCACACTTTCCTTGACTTTCTTCTTGTTGCTAACATATGTGAAGAAACCCTTCTTGTTACTCTTAATATTTCTTACTAGCTGCACCTCCAGGTGTGATTTGGCCTTCCTGATTTCACTCCTGCATGCCCAAGCAATATTTTTATACTCTTCCCTGGTTATTTGTCCAGTCTTCCACTTCTTGTAAGCTTCTTTTTTTGTGTTTAAGATCAGCAAGGATTTCACTGTTAAGCCAAGCTGGTCGCATGCCATATTTACTATTCTTTCTACACATCGGGATGGTTTGTCCCTGTAACCTCAATAAAGATTCTTTAAAATACAGCCAGCTCTCCTGGACTCCTTTCCCCCTCATGTTATTCTCCCAGGGGATCCTGCCCATCAGTCCCCTGAGGTTGTCAAATTCTGCTTTTCTGAAGTCCAGGGTCCGTATTCTGCTGCTCTCCTTTCTTCCCTGTATCAGGATCCTGAACTCGACCATCTCATGGTCACTGCCTCCCAGGTTCCCATCCACTTTTGCTTCCCCTACTAATTCTTCCCGGTTTGTGAGTAGCAGGTCAAGAAGACCTCTGCCCCTAGTTGGTTCCTCCAGCACTTGCACCAGGAAATTGTCCCCTACACTTTCCAAAAACTTCCTGGATTGTCTGTGCACCGCTGTATTGCTCTCCCAGCAGATATCAGGGTGATTGGAGTCTCCCATGAGAACCAGGGCCTGCAATCTAGTAACTTCTGTTAGTTGCCGGAAGAAAGCCTTATCCACCTCATCCCCCTGATCCAGTGGTTTATAGCAGACTCCCACCACGACATCACCCTTGTTGCTCACGCTTCTAAACTTAATCATCAAATGATCCATTTCCTGTCATCCATTCTCAGGTTCTGGCAATACCGAGGCTAGGGACACCATCCCTGCCACTCTGGCTAATAACCATTGATGGACCTATCCTCCATGAATGTATGTAGTTCTTTTTTGAACCCTGTTATAGCCTTGGCCTTTACAACCTCCTCTGGTAATGAGTTCCACAGGTTGACTGTGTGTTGTGTGAAAAAATACTTCCTTTTTTTTTGTTTTAAACCTGCTGCCTTTATTTGGTGACCCCTAGTTCTTGTGTTATGAGTAGGAGTAAACAACACTTCCTTATTTACTTTCTCCACACCTGTCATGATTTTATAGACCTCTATCATATTCCCCTTTAGTCCTCTCTTTTCCAAGCTAAAAAGTCCCAGACTTTTTAATTTCTCCTCAGATGGAAGCTGTTCTATACCCCTAATCATTTTTGTTCCCTTTTCAGAACCTTTTCCAGTTCCAATATACTTTTTTGAGAAGGGGCGACGATCACATTTGCACGCAGTATTCAATATGTGGGCATACATTGGTGTGACGTTCCCCTCTGGTGTTATCTGGACCAGTGATCTGCTAGGTCACTCCAATCCTTGACTCTGGGAGCCAACCTTACCCTGCTCTGCTGTGAGAACCCCCACTCCTGGACTGTTCACACACAACCTCTAGCATGTAAGCTGCTTCTTGGATTGTGCAACCAAATGACACTAGCCAATATCTCTGGTCCCAGATACAACCCTAGGAACCTCCGTCTTGCAGTGTCCAGTTATGTCCACTGGACACCACACACTTATATGAGTTCGTCAATTTAACAAAGACATTGATATGTACCAGGCTTGTTATCCCAAGGGGAGTCTCTGAAACGCTTCAAAGTAAACACATTGCTTCAGGTAGAATAAACAAAGAAATTTATTAACTATAAAGATAGATTTTAAGTGATTATAAGTCAAAGCATAACAAGTCAGATTTGGTCAAATGAAATAAAAGCAAAACACATTCTAAGCCGATCTTAACACTTTCAGTGCTCTCACAAACTTAGATATTTCTCAGCACAGGCTGGCTGGTTGGTCTTCAACCAGGCTCTCCTCTTTGATCAGCGCTTCAGTCACTTGGTGTGGTGTCTGTAAATATAGGTGGAAGAGAGAGGAAGAGCATGGAAAACGTCTCTCCCTTTTGTCATGTTCTTTCTTCCCTCTTGGCTTTGCTCCCCCCCTTCAGTGCCAGGTGAACATTACCTCATCACAGTTCCAAACTGACCAAAGGAAAGGGGGTGATTCCTTCGAGAGTCCAACAGATTCTTTTGTTGCTGCCTAGGCCGGCGCTCTTTGTTCCTGTGAGGCTGGGCTGGGTTTGTCCTATTTATGCCCTGATGAGGTATGAACTGCCTCTCAGCTCTTGGAGAATGTGACATTATTGACATAAACAGTGACCACATGGATCATTGTTGCAACCAGGGTCCTATGGTTGCACCAATTCTTGTACAGAGGAGGCCAAGTGGGGTGTCTATGGAAAGGTTGTAGTTTGTTGGTTGTGATTATGTTGTCTGTATGTGTGTAACATTTTTGTATTTGAAGTTATGAATATTGGCTATGTACTTGTTTGATTTTAAATAGCCTCAGTGAAGCATTTGGTGAGCTTCTTGAGAAAGGACTCTTCTCAGTAAGTGCCCAATCAAGAAACACTTAACTGACAATGGACTTTGGGAGATGCCAATCCACATCTGAGCTTTCCTGGGACTGTTCAAACTGACATATAAGTAATGGCGTCAGCCTGGAAAAAGCTGAATCATTCATACACATGTGACTTGCCCAGGTGGCTACAGACTCCATCTTGTTACTGTGATTTTGCACAGAAGAACAAAGGGGTTTACACCCACAAGAGAGAATATAAAAGGCCCTGGAAACTCCTCCATTTTGTTTTCAGCTGGCTCAAAAGATAGCCTCTCTACCCCAAAGAGATGCCTGAAAGAAACTGGAACAAAGGACAGTAACTACAGGGGTGTGAGTGATTGCTGGACTCAGACTAGGAAGGAGTCTAGTCTGAGAAAGAAGCTTATTGGAACATCTCTGAGGGTGATGTATTATTTTCCTACTGTATTAGGTTTAGATTTGCGTGTTTTTGTTTTATATTGCTTGGTAATTTACTTTGTTCTGTCTGTCATTACTTGGAACCACTTAAATCCTATTTTTTATACTTAATAAAATCACTTTTTGCTTATTAATTGATCCAGAGTAAGTAATTAATTCCTGGGAGAGCAAACAGCTGTGCATATCTCTCTATCAGTGTTACAGAGGGTGGACAATTTATGAGTTTACTCTGTATAAGCTTTATACAGAGTAAAACAGATTTATTTGGGGTTTGGACCCCATTGGGAACTGGGTATCTGGGTGCTAGAGGCAGGAGCACTTCTTAAGCTGTTTTCACTTAAGTCTGCTGCTTGTGGGGGACGTGGTTCAGACCTGGGTCTGTGTTTGCAGCAGGCTAGCGTGTCTGGCTCAACAAGGCAGGGTACTGGAGTCCCAAGCTGGCAGGGAAAATGGGGTCAGAGGTAGTCTCAGCACATCAGGTGGCAGTCCCAAGGGGGTCTCTGTGACCCAACCCATCAGAGCGGTGTCGTCAGCAGGATCTGTGTACAGCTGATTGCTTTGAGATGCTGGTAGTGATTTTGAGTGAGTTTTAAGTGTGGTGGCTGGAGAACAGACAAAGCGGTTACTGGTTTGCTATTTTCTGTTTGTTTACTTTGGCTGAGTGAATAAGCACAAGAAAGCAGGAAAATGACTACCAGTGAGGCAGCTACAAAACTAGAGCTGGCCAGACTGGAAGTGGAAGAAAAGACAAAGGGCCACGAGTTTCAAATGTGGCAGGCAGAAATGAGGCTCAAAGAAGCAGCTGCAGCCAGGGAAACCAAAGAAGCAGAGACAGCCAGGGAGTAAGCTGCTCACAAAAGAGCCATGGAAACTCAGAGGCTAGCCCTGGAGTTAAAAGACACAGAAATACAGGCCTAGATTGAGGCCCAGAAGAATGAACTGACTGTTATGGAGTGGAAGAGACAAAACACTTCAGCAGCTGGCTCCACGTCCCCAAAAATCCACAAATGGGAGCGACTATGTCCACAGTATGATGAATCCAGTGATACTGACAGATATTTCATCACCTTTGAAAGACTGTGCACCCTCCATGCAATTCCTGAGGATCAAAAAATGACTATGTTGATGGGAAAATTGACTGAAAGAGCTCTGGACATATTCAATAAGATGCCTATTGATGATGCTTCAAACTATGGTAAATTTAAGCAACTGGTTTTGAAACAGTTTCAGATTACACCTGAAACCTACAGGGTTAAATTCAGGAGTCTTAAGAGGGGATCTGGATTGAGCAATGTGGTTTATGGAAACGAAATGAGAGATGTGTTAGACAAGTGGGTGAGGGGAAAAGGCATTACAAGCTTTGAAGGAATGCGTGATTTGGTTACTCAGGAACAATTCCTGAATATGTGCAGTGATGATGTAAAACAGTATTTGTGGGACAAAAAGGTGGATGCAGTGGGTGAATTAGCTGGGTTTGCAGACTCTTTTGAGCAGTCACAAGCTGCAATTAAACAAAAACCACTAGCCGTGGGGGACAGGGTTGGGGGAAAGCAGAATCACTGTTTTACCCCCGGGAAAAAGGAGACTGGGCATTCACCTCCCCATTCCCCTGTTACTCGTCCCAGTTCTCCTGTACAAGCAGAGGAGCCCAGAAGGTGCTATCGCTGTAAGTCCACTGAGCACCTGAGGAATAAATGTCCTTGGCTAAGTGGGAACAGGCAGCGGGTAACACATGAAGCTGCTGCTGCTTCTCAGAGCACAAGGGTATCCCAGGCTAATGCCTCTTTCCACACAGGATTTGTAAAGATTGCTGCTACTCAACGAAGCAGTGAGCATATGCATGCTGTTAAGCTTAATGGCAAACTTCTCCATGGATACAGGTGCAGAAATGTCTGTGGTCAGGAGAGACCTGATCCAGGAGAAGGATTTGTTACCAGGAAAAATGGCACAATTAGAATTGGTGGGAGGTTACAAGCTCCTTGCACCTTTAGCTAAGGTACACATGGAAACTGGTGATTTGCAGGCTGAACTGACTGGTGCAGCAATGGCACACAATTCTGCGCCTTTTCTACAAGGAAATGATTTATTTAATGTGTCAAAATCTGTCCCAGGGTTTGTTAGCAGCAAGAAGGAATCTTGTGCTAAAAGCCCCAGGGGAGAGGGTGAAGTCACAGGTGCTGCTGTGGGAATAGGAGAGTGTCTCTTTAATTCCTCTGTAGCCATGAAGAATGCAGCTTTGGGGGAAGGGGCAGTTGAAAGCAGTTCCTGTAGCCCTGGGGCTCAAGGCAAGTCCCTGTGGGAGGGGCTGGAAAGAGCCAGTTCCTGTCCTGTTGTCTCCCTGGGGGAGGGGAATGTTCCACCTTGTAACAGAGAGGCCTTCCCAGCTGCTGACTGCCAAAGTTGCAAGTCATCAGGGGACAGGTCCTGCTCTGGGGTCACAGAGACATGTAGCCGGGAGATGGAAGTTGGGGTCCTGGTGACTGCTGCATTGGGAACGGACCCCAAGGACTCTGTAGCTGGAAGCAAGCCCAACGTGAGGGAAAGGGCAGAGGGGATTTTACTGGCCAGTGAAGGGTCTGTTATAGCTAGTAGCTGTGAGCCCACAGCTGGATCAGGGTCACCTTCCCCTTTGGGGGACACAGGAGGGGAGCCCAGAGAGGGAAGTCCTGACAGAAGGTGAGGGGGGACAGGAGGGTCTGCCCACCTTTTGTAGGGAGACTTTTCCCCAGGAGGAGGGTGAAAAATCTGCATCTAAAATGCCAGACCGCTCTCCTGTGGATCAGGGTTTAAGGAAAGACTGGGGGTCAGATCTCCTGGAGGGAAGAGTCCATCCAGCTGACCTGTTGGGAGCAGAGAGTGGGGTAACCAAAAGGATCTTACCAATCTAAAGCACTCCATTAAAGAATGTTATTCTTGCTACCCTTTTAAAAGATAACACTGTCTCTTCAAGGCTGGGGGGAGAAAAACTCCGCATTTGGGAAGCTTCACAAGGGTGGGGTTTTATATTGCTTGGTAATTTACTTTGTTCTGTCTGTCATTACTTGGAACCACTTAAATCCTTTTTATACATAATAAAATCACTTTTTGCTTATTAATTGATCCAGAGTAAATAATTAATTTCTGGGAGAGCAAACAGCTGTGCATATCTCTCTATCAGTGTTACAGAGGGAGGACAATTTATGAGTTTACCCTGTATAAGCTTTATACAGAGTAAAACAGATTTATTTGGGGTTTGGATCCCATTGGGAACTGGGTATCTGAGTGCTAGAGGCAGGAGCACTTCTTAAGCTGTTTTCACTTAAGTCTGCTGCTTGTGGGGGACGTGGTTCAGACCTGGGTCTGTGTTTGCAGCAGGCTAGCGTGTCTGGCTCATCAAGGCAGGGTACTGGAGTCCCAAGCTGGCAGGGAAAATGGGGTCAGAGGTAGTCTCAGCACATCAGGTGGCAGTCCCAAGGGGGTATCTGTGACCCAACCCATCACAGAGAGTTTTTGCCTGGGCTTATTTTAAGCCACGAGGCTACATTTTCAGCCTCATAACTACATACATGAAATTATAACCTTACTATAACATTACTGTAACAACAATGCTTAGTGCATCATAAGCCTTCTGAAGATACCCGACATGACAAACTTTGCATTGGATACCACATAATCATTTTACAAGGATGAACATGGGGGTGCTGGGTGTTCCCCCGAGGTACAGAGCATCACACATGGATTTATATACAGGCAATATGATATTCCCGTCTTATTATCTATCCCTCTCTTAAAGATTCCCAACATTCTGCTAGCTTGTCTGACTAGCACTGCACATTGAGTGGATGTTTTCAGAGAACTCCACAATGACTCCAAGATCGTTTACTTGAACGGTAACAGCTAATTTAGACCCCATCATTTTATATGTATAGTTGGGATTATGTTTTCCAATGTGCATTACTTTGCATTTATCAACAGTGAATTTCATCTGCCATTTTCTTTCCCAGTCACCCAGTTTTGTGAGATCCCTTTGTAATTCTTCGCAGTCTGCTTTGGACTTAACTATCTTGAGTAGTTTTGTATAATCTGCAAATTTTGCCACCTCGCTGTTTACCCCTTTTTCCAGGTTGTTCATCTATGTGTCTGATAATTCTGCTCTTTACTATAGTTTCAACCAGTTTGTCCGGTACTGAAGTTAGGCTTACTGGCCTGTAATTGCTGGGATCACCTCTGGAGCCTTTTAAAAAAAGGCTTCACATTAGCTATCCTCCAGTCATCTGGTACAGAAGCTGATTGAAATGATAGGTTACATATCACAGTTAGAAGTTCTGCAATTTCACATTTGAGTTCTTTCAGAACTCTTGAGTGAATACCATTTGGTCCTGGTAACTTATTACTGCTCAGTTTAACAATTTGTTACAAAACCTCCTTTAATGACACCTCAATCTGGGACAGTTGCTCAGATTTGTCTCCTAAAAAGAATGGCTCAGGTTTGGGAATCTCCCTCACAACGACAACTGTGAAGACCAATGCAAAGAATTCATTTAGTTTCTCTGCAATGGCCTTATCATCCTTGAGTGATCTTTTAAAAGCTCAATCGTCCAATGGTCCTGCTTGTTCTTTAGTAGGCTTCCTGTTTCTGATGTACTTAAAAAAAATTGCTATTATTTTTTGAGTCTTTGGCTAGCTGTTCTTCAGATTCTTTTTTGGCCTTCCTAATTGTATTTTTCACTATTATGCTCCTTTCTGTTTTCCTCACTAGGATTTAACTTCCACTTCTTAAAGGATGCCTTTTTGCCTCTCACTGCTTCTTTTACTTTGGCACGGTGACACTTTTTTTGATTCCCTTACTATGTTTTTTAATTTCGGGTATACATTTAAGTTGAGCCTCTATTGTGGTGTCTTTAAAAAGTTACTGGGTCTTGTGCTGTGCACCACTTTGCAAGGTGAAACAGTACCATCCTTGGAAAAAGTGAGTTTAGTTGTATTTAATGCAATGCATAAGAAATTAAACAGCACAAGGTTTCCATAAGCAAGTAATACTGTATAAATTGTACAGGTTCTCTCCAAGCTAGTCATGGAGTGAATGAAAAACAGATACTTGAGCTGGACAACAATCTCTCTCCAGGTTTTTAAATAAGAGACATGCACAGAGACAACCCATAACTCTTGATGGTGGCTGGGGAGCACAATTTAAAGGTTGGGGAGGGCACATGACCACCCCTTTCCATGCATGCGTCACCTCTGGGCCCTTTCCCGCTCCCCCTGCATCTCCCATGCCCTCTTGAGCCCACTCCCCTCAGAGAGCTCCTTCCTAACTTACTTCTCCCATTGCCTCCCCCCTGCGGGCCAGAGCGGGCTCTGATACCTACCACCAAGCAGGTTACTGCAGCTGCGAGCAAAGAAGAGACGGGATTCAGAGGGCTTCCCCATACCTCCTCTGATGTTGCTGTGCTGCCAGCCCCATCTCTCTTCCCTGCTCCAGGTGTCTCCTAGCAGGACTGAGCGGGAGTGCTTGGTGCTGGTGTTGGTGCCTTTCCCAGGCACGTCCCGCTCAGGCGCACTCAGCCAGACTCCCACCACGGCAGAAATTGGGGGAGGGGGACTCGTGACACCACATGTCCCTACCCCCACACAGGACAAAGAACTGTACACTGCACATAGTATTCTTGTTAGGAAGCACACCAAGCATACAGACCGACACACTCTTTGATGTTAGAAAGTATTTTCCCCCCATTCTGCAGCTTCCTAGTGCCATGCTTCCTCATTCGCAATCCCCTTTCACACCTTCTCAGTGCTGTGACTTTCTCCCACTCCCACTAAACTACTGTATGTATAGCAGCCCAAGGTTACTGCCACTATGGATCAGACTTTACATCTGTCATTAATAGTCAGCAATAGCATGCAATTCAAATATAACCATGGTAACTTCTTTTTAGAGCTTCATGAAGCTTTTGTAGCAAACCTGAAATCACACAATACTCACCTGGTTTCAGGTTAGGTACAAACTCTCTAGAGTTCATCTAGGTTCACTGAAACACTGATAAACTTTTCAAGAGAACCTGGGTCAAATTCATGGCTTTGTATGAAAACCATGACAGGTTGAACTAAACATAATGTGAAATTTGACATTTATGACTGTTTTATTTTGAGTCTGTGTTTCTTTGAACCTAAAATTTGAAGCAAACCTCAGGGTACATAAACCCCTGTGGATTGAAATTGAAGAGGTTTGCATGAATCCCTGTGATATTGAACAGCTGAGTTCCACACAGCTCTGCTTAGAATCATAGACTTTAAGGTCTTAATTTTCTTTGTTACTTTGCTGCTATTTTTTTGTCTTCACTTGAAGTTAGATCCAATCCCCTGGGGAGCTTTGACTATGATTTCCCCCACCCCATTCCCCATCTGTGTCAACTAGCCCAATCTGTAGTTATATTTTTAGCAACATGAAGAGCATCTTTAACAGTAATTAACATAGAGATTTTTTAAAAATTCATTTATTTGTATGTAATGTTATTGTTTTAAATATCCTCACTATTCTGATGTTCTCTAGATATCCCTGGTTGAACAGAAGTGTTTCTGCTACATTGAGGCCTTCAGATTATGCAGAGAGATACTTACAGATCAAGAGGCCAGTCCTGCAAACCTTCTGGGCACAGAGATTCCATTAGTGTTAATTGTCTTCATTGTCCTTATTTGTGGCTTGATCCTGCTTCCACTGAAGTCAATAGGAGTTGTGCCATCGACTGCAACATGAGCAGAATTGGGGCATTGGTTCATGTTATGGGTCCAGTTGAAAATGAGCGTAAATCATTGCAATTCTAATTTGGTATTTTTTTACACCTAGTTTGCACTCACTTTGTACTGAACTAAGTGATGACACAAGGTGCAGAACCACTATGCATTTGGCCTTCAATTTCTTTGATTCTCGCACAATTTAAACTCCTGTTTTAGGTTGTCTATGAAATTGCTTGAGTTTCAAGGAAGTTTCCGGTTACACAAATGGGTTGGTGGGATTTGGCAAACCTCAGAGAAGGCTGAGACTGAAAACATTGTTAACACTACGACTACAGATCTATCTAAAACCATTTAACTGGCAAAAATTTTGCTTTTCCTGCCTTCCAGAAGAAGTGTAGGACTGTGTTGGTGCAAACAACTGCTGAGGAAAACTGCACCAAATGTGCTGCGACAAATTTCTTTTAAAAATTGCTCTGTGTGAATTACAATCTGCTTCAGTAACATTTCTGGATATACTTGACAGCCATGCATCGCAGAATATCCAACTGGACTGCAGAGTGAGATGACAGTACGTTTTTACAGCTCACAGTAGTTAAGCTGTGATTGTTGCAGCTGCCTGACAGACTGCATTATTATACAAACCATCATAAAATAAATGACAAGTGAAGGGAAAACTGTTTTGAATGAGTCATAATGGCACTAGATGTTTGTCATCTTCTGTTAGTCCAGTTGTAAGGGCTTGATGTTTTAATTGGTCTTCAGGCTGTTAGCTCTGTAACACTTATTATTTTAGCCAGTGATAGTCTTCCAGTGCTCTTCATATCCCTGCTGACACCAGTGACAGTGGCACACAAACCAAAGGAAATGAAAGGCAGCAATGGCCATTTTTGGAGAGTAAAACTTGACAGCAGAACATCAGTCACATTGATTTTACTGTGAAGCCAGTAAAGCTGCCCCACTGGCCTATTGCTAGTGAGTGGCCCAGTGGCTCTCCACAGCCAGGCAGGGAAAGAAATGGTGAAAAAGAGCAAAAAGAGAACACAAATAATCCCTTTGTCTAATATCAACCCACCCAAAGTTCTGTTGAGATTTTCAGCTCTGTCTTGTGCAACCAGACATTAATCAAACTCGATGATTTTAGAGAACAGGAACCAGCTGTCTGCATATCTCCATGGCAGTATCTTGTCCAGTTCTTTGACAATATGTGCGTACAATGAATAACTTCACACTTGCATCAGACCTTCCATTTTCAAAGAGTTTTAGGGGTCAGTTTGGTTTTCCCACAAGCCCAGTGTATGGGGCAGAATGTCTTTGCACGGCCCTACTAGCAGACCCTGATGATTCTGTGTTTTGGCTTCCTCCATTCCAGCCCTATAACTGGCACAGCCCACATCCCCTAGTGCTGCTGTGCTGGCCGGCACACTGCAGGTGCTGGAACCACACAGCTCCACCTATTCCCTATCCTGTCCCACCAGTATGAATTGGGGGACACATAGTAGCCCCACACAGGCTATTCTTCCCTCTGTGCTACTGTCCACTGTATGGGTAACTGGTACAGGAAAGTCTTACTATGACATGCCACAATGTGGTTCTTAGCTATTCCCCACAAACAACCGCTGAGGTGGGTAAGTAGGAGTGTTATTACATCAGTTTTTATAGAGGGGAAAGCCACACTCAGAGTCAATGTCAGAGCTGGGATTAGAACCCGGGAATTCTAGGCTCCTGTTCCCATGCTCCAGTCAGACCATCATGACACTTTAAGAGTAAATGCTAATGACTGCAGCATGTGAAAAAGGGTGTGAGAGAATGGTATAGTATTAAGTAGCCATGGCTTGCATATTTGATAGCTGCTAGTGGTCAATTTCAAGCAGTTTCAAGTTTCAAAAGTTTCAAGCAGTCTAAACCTCAGATTTCAGAGTAGCAGCCCTGTTAGTCTGTATTCGCAAAAAGAAAAGGAGGACTTGTGGCACCTGAGAGACTAACCCATTTATCTGAGCATGAGCTTTCGTGAGCTACAGCTCACTTCATCGGATGCATGCCGTGGATCCTCGTGGGAGGAGGTATTTTTTCATATTCTCTGTGTATAAATAAAGTCTGCTGCAGTTTCCACGGCATGCATCCGATGAAGTGAGCTGTAGCTCACGAAAGCTTATGCTCAAATAAATGGGTTAGTCTCTCAGGTGCCACCAGTCCTCCTTTTCTAAACCTCAGAGTGATTCTTAACTCTAATATTTTTCAGTAGCGATAACTCTTCTCTCCCTTGTTTTATCCTTCTACAGGGCATATAACCATTACAAACCACTTGTTGAACTATTTTCCTGGTCTTGATGTTGAGAAGAGGAATGTATTTGGATTCACAGCACTGATGAAATCTGCAATGCAAGGCCGAACTGAATGTGTCAGAGCCTTAATGTTGGCAGGTATTTGAAATTCTTTGCTTCATCAGTACTTCTTGCTCTGAATGGGATAGCAGTAAATCTCTGGAAAGCTGGGCCTTTCCAGTATTTACTTTATTGAGCGGCATGGTGGAGCTATTGATACAAATGAAAACAATTTCTGAAAGTCTTGTAAATACAGAAGTGAAGCAGTTTTATTTATTAATTATTATTATTGTTACAATAGTACTTGACACTGCTCTTGAATTTCCATCTGAGCAGCTCAGCAGAAATTACAAGCATTCATTGGTTTAGACTTGCATCATCCATGAGAAGTAGATAAGTAAGTTGGGGACTTAAGTGAGGAAGGCATGGCACCCTACAGCCCTGCTAGTGCATCCCAGCCCCTCCACCCCAATCTCAATGCACCCCCAGCTCTGCCGATTCACCCCAACCCTCTGAGCCCCAATCCCTTGCAGCCAAACCTTCCTGTAGCATAATCCCCTCCAGCGCTGCCAGTGCACCCCAGCACTGCTATGAGTAAGTGGTGGAAGAACATTCATTGAGAAATTGGAAGGTTCTTCGCTGACTGAAAAATGTGTGCTGTATGGCATAGAAATACTTTCTCGTAAACATAAAACAGTCAGTATTGTGGAGCAGAAACCCTGTCTGTGATTTCTCTCCCCAGCCCTGCCACAAACTCCACCCTCCAACCGTTCAGAAATGTGACCAGAAACACCATTCCACTGTCATATAGTTGTCCTTCACTCCAGGGACTGCATGTGAGCCAGGCTGTGGGGTGGGGTGGGGGGGAATTAACAATAATAGAAATGTTTGTATGTCAGGGAGTGAAGATTTCAGGGAGATGAGTTCCCTGCTTGTGATGGGGGGCCTGTATACAGCATTGGGGAGGGGCCAAGTTGGAGGGGGGAATGCAGTGAATGGGTCAGGGCCATGAATAGGGATGTGTGGTGAAGCAGGGCTGGTGTGTGTATGTGTGTTTACATGGGGCGGTGGGGGGCGCTCAGTATGCAAGTCCCAGGACATGATATGTACAGCTGTCTAAATGACCACTAACACCTACCAACACCATATGTTTACCTGTTAAAAAAACTATGAAATTCAATGGCAAAGAACTATGTTAACAAAGAGTTAAGGTTGCTTGGCAGTATATCGTCATGCCCATGCTCTTTCAACAGTGCCCCAATACACCCCATTAACATAAATACCTTTACTCTGCCAGCCTCACAGTTGTGGAAATGTCCAAATTCTTCACCTCCTTTTACAACCCAGTCACTGTCACCCACCAGGATTCCACCTAACACTATCAAAGGACATAAAGGTAGCACAAGCCACCTTCCCTCTACCCTCTTTGAGCAATGCCTCAATATGCACATGCTCACACTGGCTCTTGGTACTGTAAGATTCAGTCACACACTTAGCCAACTCCCCAGGAAAAACATAACACATATACACTTTAAGAACCACTTCACACCTTTGATAGTCTTTTACCCTGAGGGTACATCTACATTTCAGCTCTGTGATTCCCAGCTCATGTAGACTTAAAGCTAATGTGCTAAAAACATCAATGTAGCTGGGGTTGCATGGGTAGTGGCTTCGGCTATCCACATGGTCCCCCTGGGCACATGCTAGGCAGATAGCCCAAGTCACCCCCTGTGCTGCCCGGGCTACACCGATATGTTTAGCATGCTAGTTTGAGCAGAGGTACCATGGGTACATCTATGCGAACTAGAAATCACAGTCCCACCTCAAATGTAGATATACCATATGTCACACTGTCTGGAGTAGCTCAACACTGAGAGTACCAGCTTCAGGGCAGACTGTCAAAAACAGGGCAGACCCCCCCCCACGCCCCCCCCCAAAAAACTGGTGGTGTGTTCTATAATCAGATTTCACCAACCCAGTAACAAGTGTGAACTCCTTGATCACTATAACAGTCTTACCATGGAGTCACAGACAATGACCTTGACCTCTCCAGTCTATCTTGTCACCCAGGCAAGTTGGACTTCGTGATAAATGGTCACTTACACCAAAAATCACACCATATTCAGGTTGTTTCCAGTTCCAAGAGACCAGTCACTTACCCCAGATCAATTGTTACCCTAGATCTTTCACCAAAGACAGGCTTGTAGCCAATCCTGTAATGAACTATCTAAAGATTTATTAAATAGGAAAAAGAAGTGAGAGTTATTTACAGATTAAAGCAAGCAAAAACATATACATGCAAATGAGTTATTACCTATATCCTGAGAGTCAAAGTGTCTTTTGGGGCATACACAGGAGGTAACCCCTGGGGATCTCTGGCTTCAGTTTGGTGTCTCTAGCCCTGTCAGAGTTCAAACAGGAAAGAGATGGAAAATTTTCCTGAGACTTCTTAAGTCAGGTAAAGCCTAGCAAGGATATGTATCATATTGTTAATGCTGAAAATGTGCAGTATGCAGGAATAAGTTTATCTTGTGAATTTAGTAGTGATACAAGGGTACAAGGGAAAGCTAATGTTCTTCTTTGAGTAGTGTCCCTATGGGTGCTCCACTTTAGGTGTCTGTGTGCCCCTGCACCTCTAAGCGGAGATTTTTGGTAGCAGTCTCCTGTTGAGCCCCCGCATGTGCTCTCCTTCCCTTGTGGTCTGCCTCCAGGCTATTTAGCACTGCAAGGGAGAACCCCCGCTCACTTCCTTCTCTACAGAACGAGCAGTTGTCCCTTCCTTATCTGTGTCATTAGCATAAGTAGTGTTTGTTTTGTTACCTTTGTTCTCCCTAAAAGTACTCAGGCTAGTGTTTTGTTTTATTTATTTTATTCCTTTGGTTTAAAAAGAAAAGAGAAAAAGGAAAAGAATTTCACTTTCCTTCCCTGTCCGGGGGCATTCTCCCCCCCCCCGCCCCAGACATCTAGTAGACTCATAATTATTTTTTTTTCAGTTAAAAAGAAAAGACGATGTTTTTCTGCATATTCCTCCCTGCTAGAGGATGATACCCTCTGCCCAGAGGCTTGCCTGGATCTCTCTGCTCCAAGCGGTGCCTCTCCTGCCAGGAGTCAGTTCCTATAATGGCCAGACACTCTCACTGTGCCTGGGAGACCCTCACAGAAGTGCTTTACCTGCCACACCTAAAACTGCAGCCTCACAGGAGCCGGGAGCTGAAGTTAAAATTCTTCACGAAAGAGAAAACACTTCAG
Source organism: Lepidochelys olivacea (assembly GCF_965140295.1). Lineage (NCBI taxonomy): Eukaryota > Metazoa > Chordata > Testudines > Cheloniidae > Lepidochelys > Lepidochelys olivacea. Next base: position 142,058,895 of record NC_140412.1, on the reverse strand, counting down.
TCTGCAGGGGACTCCGGCGGGTGGTGACCCCGGATCATCCCCGGAGCCTTCACTTTCAAAGGGGTCGAGTGGTGAAGAGGAGGAGAGAGAGAGAGAGAAAGAAGAAGCCACAAGCAGACTCCCCCTGGAAAGGCTCCTCCGAGCAACTGGCCAGCCAGAGGGGTGTTCCCCAGTGCAGCCATCTTGGTAGGACAATACCAGCAGAGGAACCTCCTGCTGCGAGCTAAGCGGCAGCTCTGGTTCAGCATGGGGCTTCCTGCTGTGAGCTCTGCCCTGCTCTGAGCTCTGCTCTCCCCACCGACAAGGGGCTTCTGTGAGCTCTGTGCTGCTCTGAGCTCTACTCTGTACCGAGCAGGCACAGTTATCCTACCATCTCGACACGGAGAAGCCCTGCTGTGAGCTCTGCTTGGGCACCAAGACACCAGAGGCTTCCACCCTCACGCTCTGAGGCAACAGTGCCATCCCCAAAGGAGAGGGGACAGTTACTGTACCATCTCTGACAGGGTTCAGAGTAACAGCCGTGTTAGTCTGTCTTCGCAAAAAGAAAAAGAGGACTTGTGGCACCTTAGAGACTAACCAATTTATTTGAGCATGAGCTTTCGTGAGCTACAGCTCACTTCATCGGATGCCACAAGTACTCCTTTTCTTTCTTCGTACCATCTCTAAAAGAGCGGCATAGAGAAACCCTTCAGTACCAGATGCAACAAAACTCCCATCTAGGAAGTGTTCTGCACCTTCCCAACCATTGATACCGACTACAGACACTCCTCTGGGGTTCCGGATGAGCCCATGGTAACACAGGTGCTCGGATACTCTGGAGACCTGTGGCCTCAGTACCCAGGGAGAGACAATTACCATACCGTCTCTAAAAAAGTGGCACCAACAAACTTTTTGTACTGGGCAAAACTCTCATTTAGGGAGTGCTCTGCCCAACTATCGGTACTGACAATGTACCACAGACCCTCCTCTGTGGTACCAAATGAACCCATGGTACTGCATGAGCTCTGGTACCCTGGAGACCTGATGATTGGGGAAGAACCACAATCCCCATTACTTGGTACCAGGACCCCGGTATCAAGCACATCCCCGCACCCAGAATTGCTCTTAGCACTGGGCTGTATACTGCCAATACCCCAGTCAGCAGCACCCTTACCCACTGACGAATCTGACACTGGCCAGGAGAAGATCATTCCCTGGCCCCTCAAGGTGGCCCACCACCACACTATAAGGGTCATCCCCAATTCCATCATGCCAACCGCCCGTGCCTGCCTTCCTGCCTCTCCCTCCCAAGGCTATATTGTAACTTTTCGGGTATATACACACACATGGCGCGACCGTCTCTGGTGTCTCTCAGGGAGAATCCACCAGATGGTTTGCTACAGCCTGGCACCTGAGCCAGGGCAGGAGAGCACCTGAGCCAGAACAGGAGACAGCTTTTTCAGAACAGGAAAGAAGGGGGAAGGGGAAAAACAAACAAAACAAAACAAAACCACACCTGAAGAGGAAGCTACCTCTTCAGCCCACTTCTCCTCATCTCTCCCAGATGAGACTGTGCTGCCCACTCCTCATCACTAGGTGAAGATTTAAGAACTTTCTGGATCTTACCAAGAGGGTGGCAGACGAGCTGCAGATTCCCTTACAGGAGGTGGCAGATACACATCACAAGTTGGTGGAAATTCTGCACACTACCTTCTCATCTAGAACTGTCCTCCCAATTAATGAGCTGATTCTAGATCCTACCAAAATCATCTGGCAGAGCCAGCCTCCATCGCACCAACCAGCAACAGAGTGTAAACAAAAACAACCCCACATCTCTACCCAAAGAGGCAGGCTTTGTTTTCAACATTCGCAACCCAACTCCATCATAGTGGATGTGGTTAATGCATGAAGCAAGCAACATAATGCCAAGTCAACTCCATATGATCTGGCTTCGCAAGATGGCGTATTCATCAACAACATTACTGTTTAGAGTCATAAATTACCAAACTGTCATGGCCAAAACAATTTTGTTAATCTTGGGAAACCCAGGATGTTTCTGAAACATTACTGGAAACACAAAAAGAACAGATTCAGACCATTCTTAGAGAAGGTCAGTTAATAGCCAGACCGGTCCTAGAGACACCACTGGATGTAGCTGTTACAGCTGCCCGCCCAGTCTCCATGACAGTGGTACTGAGGTGGGTTGTGGGGTTTTTTTTTTTTTGTTCGCTACACCTCTCTAGATTTCCCAAAGAGCTACAGACTTCCAATTTGAAGGGCCAAACTCTTTGCGGAGAAGACAGATTTTCTCTCCACATCTTGAAGGATTCTCGGACCGCACTACACTCCTTAGGAATCTACACTGTGGAACAGAAGAGAAGATATACCTCTCAGCCACACCACTGATCACAATCTTCTCAATAATCACCATCTCTGTGCTGTTATGAGCCACAGTGTAAGAGGCCCAGGGCTCAAAAGTGAGAACAGTCTGCACCCCAGTCCATGACCTCTCAAACTGCCTCTTATAAGCACTTTGATGAGCTGGTTGGGGGCCTGAACAACGATACCTTACAGTATCAGCTGCCATCTATACACCTGTCACCCCACTCAGAAGTCACCTTACCTTACTTCACAGCAGTTAGGACCAGTTCTAGAGCAAAGAGATTGATTTCTAGCCCTGAACTTACAGGGTGCCTACTTCCATATCTCAATACAACCATCATACAGGAGATTTCCTACTGCTTACCTTTGGGGCAGGATCATTATAGGTACAGACTGCTCCACACAGGGTAGTCTCCAAGGTTCAGTTCATTGTAATGGCATACTAACCCCAGTACAGTGACTGGACTTTATCAGCACCAACCTGATGCAGTACAAGCGAGAGCGCTCCTCTCACTACCCACATTCACCACCCTGGGACACGTCTCCCTAATATGCTGGGGAGCTCACCTACACAACAACAAGGTTCAGGACAAATAGCCTTCCAGAGAAATGACCTTCCACATCACTCTTTTGGGGTTAGGGGCTGTCAGGAGTGCCTGTGCATAAACTCTGCCTCTCATCAAAAACAACACACAAAAGTTATGATGGACTTAATGTGACCTGTATGTTTTGTATAAACTGCCAAGGAGCTGCCAGATCTCCCTCTCTCTGCAAGACAGCATTCAAACTTTGGAATTGATGCACCCATCACAATGTGCTCATCTCAGCTGTCTGTCTGCAAGGGATACAGAATGGGATAACCAACAGTCTCAGTTGGAATTTTCTCTCGACAATGAGTGTATACTGAATTCACAGGTGTTTCAAGATACAGCCACCCTTTGGGGAAACATTCACTTGCAGTTGCCCTCATCTTCCCAGCGGACAGGGTCCTCTTGTATACGTTTTCCCAGTTTTTCACCCTATCCAAGATTCTGTTGAAAATTCAATGAAACAAAGCGAGAGTTATTGTGATTGCCCTTCTTGACTATGACAAGTCTGGCTCCCTTACCTGACACAGATGGCAATATGCCCTCCTGTTCCTCTGACGTCAGCCCATTCCTTACCCGCTCTCTCAAAACAATGGGCTGACCCTTCACCCCAAGCCATGGGTCCTCTGCCTCCAGGCTTGGATCTTTCTTTGTTCCAAGGCTTAGCAGCAGAATGCTCTGACAAGCTGAAACACATGTTGCAACACAACCACAAGTTGACCACTCGACATACCTAGCTACAAAATGGAAACAACTCCAAGTTTGTCCCATTCCAAATGGACAGACCCAACCTCATCTTTACTCCCTCTGATTTTGCACTACATTTTAAACTCTCACTCAGCTCCCTCAAGGTACATCTCATGGCGAAAATGGCTTCTCACTTGGAGTTTACTCAACCACTAATGTGTACACTCTTTAAGGGCATTGGGACTCTCTTCCCCCATGTGACACCACCCGCTCCAGCCTGGGACTTTAATCTAGTTCTCAGGGCTTGGACTAGACCTCCCTCCGAGTCCAGGGCAACTTGTTCTCTCTTACACCTGTCCATGACGACAGCATTTCTAATTGCCATCACCTCAACTAGGCACATAGGAGAAATAGCGGCACTGATGGCACACCCATCATTCACGGCCTTTGTCTTTAAATAAATAAATAAAAACAACTCTAAGGCCATATCCCAAGTTTCTCCCTACTTTTTCTGCACTTTCCATATGAATCAAAGATCCAACTCCCTGTTTTTTCCCAAAACCACATTGTGACAACTGGGAGACAATTGTGCATATGCTAGATATTAGAAGGACATTAGCATTCTACTTGGACAGGACTAAGAACTTCAGGAAATCCCCTAAACTCTTCCTTTCGTCCACAGAAAGATCCAAAAGCTCTGTGATATCTGCTCAAAGACTATCCAAATGGGTTTCCAGTTGCATTAATCACTTAGCAAGGGCACAACTTGCTTCCGTCCATACTCAGTCCATGAGATCAGTTCCTACCTCAATCACATTCCATAGGGATACCCCTATCTCCCCAATCTATAGAGCAATGATTGGGGCCTCTGTTCATACTTTTATAGAACTTTATGCGATCACTGAAGATTTGGCCGCTGGCACCATCTTCGACTCCACAGTACTCTCTGTAGTAAAAGACTCTGCTCCAAAGTCGCAGCCTCCAGTGGTGGGTAATGCTCCGGAGTCACCTAAAGTGGAGCACCCACAGGGACACTACTCGAAGAAGAAGAGGAAGTTACTCACCTTGTGCAGTAACGATGGTTCTTCGAGATGTGTGTCCCTATGGGTGCTCCACAACCCGCCCTCCTCTCCTCTACTTTGGAGTTCTCTATAGGGCTCTGTGGTAGAGAAGGAAGTGAGGGGGTTGTGGAGCACCACCCGTGCAGTGCTAAATAGCCTTGAGGCAAACCACGAGGGAGGGAGAGCACATGCATGGGCTCAACGGGACACTGCTACCAAAAATCTCCGATTAGAGGTGCAGGGGCACACAGACACCTAAAGTGGAGCACCCATAGGGACATACATCTAGAAGAACCATCATTACTGCACAAGGTGAGTAACTTCCTCGTTTGGGTACCTTATCTCTGCATTTCCATACTTTCCAACAGTAGGTATTTTTAAGAATAGTTTTACAGTAGCTTATGTTAAAGGACCATTGAAGTTTTCAAACATCTGAAGTTCAGGAAGCTTTAAGATCTTCCTCTGACCCCCCCACCCTTCCACCCCAATCCCCACACACTTATATTACTGAGATGTATTTACATTATTAATTCTAGTATTGTGAGGTTTTTAGACTGGCAATTTCAGCTGTGCTTAGAGGTAGTGCATTGTAAATCCTGAAGCTTGCTAGTCATACTGAATACTAAGCAAGTAAGTAGTCAGAAAACAGTTGTAAGAAATTTTGTGATGGCATTCTTCAAAGCCATGGATTCCATGATTTTCCATTGTTTGCTTTATTATCATGACTTTCCCTTTCCCCTATGCCCCATAGGAGTGAAGTGGTATCGTTGCTTCAAAGGATGTTGTTGGTATGGTGACATGTCCCCTATGTGCACGAGTATAGTGAGTGAGAAAGCAAGTTTGCCACTGCAGGACAGGACGGGGAAGTTTCTGATGCTAGTGGAATTCCCTGTACAGAATACTGTAGATCAATGGCTCTCAACCTTTCCTGACTACTGTACCCCTTGCAGGAGTCTGATTTGTCTCGTGTACCCCCAAGTTTCACCTCACTTAAAAACTACTTGCTTACAAAAGCAGACATAAAAATACAAGTGCATAGGCACCCTATTGCTGAAAAATGGCTTACTTTCTCATTTTTATCATATCATTATAAAATAATGTAATTGGAATATAAATATTGAACTTATATTTCAGTATATAGTATATAGAGCAGTATAAACAAGACATTGTCTGTATGAAATTTTAGTTTGTACTGACTTCGCTAGTGCTTTTTATGTAGCCTATTGTAAAACTAGGCAAATATTTAGATGAGTTAATGTACCGCCTGGAAAACTTTGTGTAACCCTGGTTGAAAACCACTGCTGTAGATTATAGCCCAGTATGCCAGTTTAAATGGGTGCCTGCCCTGTAGTGCCCACTGCTGACCAAGTGTGGCTTTGCTGAGGCCTGCCTCAGTTTCCTCTTCACTCAGATCCCTTAAAAAGTCCTCATAGTCCAGATATTCATTCCCCTCCCCGGAGCCAATTTATAAAGTCCTGCACAAAGTTTTTCAAAATAGAACTGAAACCTACAAAGTCTTCATCCCAGGTTCCGATGGTCACAGCTCCTCCTCCCTGAGGGTCTGGCTTCCCTTCAGAGTTCAAACACTCTTCTGCACCAGTTCCAAGATGGGCACAGCTCTCCTCTCTGAGGGTCTGTTTTCCTCCCATCCCAGAACCTGTTGCTCGGAGTATGGCCTTCTCCACAGGCTTTCCGGCTGGTGTCTTCCTGCAGGACTCAGGGCCCTGCAGGAGCCTTAAGCCATGCTGTGCCTACAGGCATCTGCCAACTTGTACCTGCAGCCATCTTCCTCTTTAGAAGGCCCAGGTGCCTTTCCTTAAGCGCAACTGGGCAGCAGTTAATCATTCCATGTGCCCTGGATCCTGCTTCCTCTTAAAGGGATCAGTCACCCTGTGACAGCAAACCTTATAATGAGGATGATCAAAGCACTATGGAGTGCTTTCTGCTGTAAATCATGACCGGAAGGTGTTTACTGTGTACACGTATTACGATATTATTAGTGTATTATTCCTGTGACACTGGCAATGCAAGAGCTCAGTACTGGAGACTAACCAAGTTTCCAGCCTGCTTTAGTACTGGGTATAGCAGTCGCATGGGGGAACCTGTAGGGAAAAATGTGATGAATGATTAGAACCCAATTTTCAGAGTGCCGGTTCTTTCTGAAAGTCAGGGTGTTCAGGTTGGGAACCAAAATACTGAGGCAGCCACAGTCACTAGCCACTTTGGAAAATCTTGGCCATAATGTTTAATCTTTAAAAAATGTGAATTCATTTTACATTCCAAAAAGTACATATTAAAGCAGGTTCATTACTGTTCTGCTGTTACTTCCATTGGGCTGCCGCACTGCCAGGGTCACAAATCTTATCACTTCTTAGCAAGATAACCACCTCCAGCAGAAGACATGCAGAAATGCCAACTGTGATTTAAAAATGGAGGGCCAGCTAGTGCTCTCATTTACACCAAAGCTACTCCAGTGAAACCATTGGAGCGGTTGGGGATTTAAACCAGTATAAGAAGCAGAATCTGGACCTTAAATAATACATTTCATGGTGTAGGTCCACAGGGCCAAACCCTGAAAGGGAAAGTGTTGCCTGGCTGAGAGCTTCAGAGTTGACCTGACTAGAGTTCTACTTACTCTAGCACTCTCATATTACTAAACTGAGCAAAATGGGTGCAGTTTTCCTTGAGGAATCCATTTAATTAAAGTCCTGATGCGGCTTTGTTTAGTGGGGCAGGTATTTTTTAAAAGAGATGAATATTTAACCAGAATTTTAGATCCTACTTATTAACAGACCTGCATACATTGAGAAGAAACCCAGTTGTTTGTATATTCTGCCACTAATCAGATAGGCTAAAGGAGCAATGCAGGAAATGTGCGACTTACAACTCGATTTTAATAAAAAAAAATTCATAGTACCCTGGGCATTTTTATTCAGAGGTCTGAAATTCTGATTAATTGGAACTTTGGTGCTTTGGCAGCCCAGCACAAACACAGCAGCAGTGATGTCAGGTTTTGCAGATAACAATCTCTTGAGACATGAAACCTCATTAACTGAATATAATATTAATATCCCAAAGTGACACATCTACTCAAATTAGTTGCTTGAAAAACAGGATTCGGGACATGATTTAATCTGAGGAAAATGAGGACTAAAGGCAATGCACACATTTTCTAAAAGAAGACTCGCTAGACCAGCCTTAAATCTGAATGACAAATAGTTCAATGAGACTGCCATAACCTTTGAAAAAGGGCTTGAATATTGATGTCTGACCCAATTGATAAAGTCCCTAGAAATTCTGTTGAATGAGGAATTTGTTTAGGACTGTTTCTGGATTTGCAAAGTAAGTCAGTAGCGTCCTAAGAAAATCTTGTGACACACAAGATTTCATTAGATGAGAAATAAAATCAGCATTGAGTATGCTGCTAAAAGATTTGGATCTCTGTATTTGGTAGATTTCTTTTGTGAGATATAGCTCCAAAAAGAGCTGGGAATGTGTCAATTTGTATTGCTAGAACCTGAAATCATAGAAGAGGCAGCACAAATAGTGAGCCCAATGGACCCTTGTAAATGTTCTCTAATCAATTTGGAGAAATGTATCTGAGTAAGAGGAAACACAGTGTATTTGACTGTGGTTTAGAGTCAGAGTGCAGTTCTTCCATGATTCTATATCCGGAATATATCTGGAGGCAAACACTCTTGGCTTTGTGTTGCCTGTTTGCAAACAAATCCAAGTGGAGATGGCCTCACAAATTGGTTAATCTGTTTAATCATATATCAGAATAGCCACCTCCCCTAACATCGGGGCTGGCTGGATGATATGCCCTGGAATTGTTAATGTTTTGGTTTTGTGTGTGTGTGGTTTTAGGGGTGTGGGGGAAGCATGCGTGGGAGGTTGACCATCAGCAAACTTGATCTGAAAACCCAGGGCCAATTTAAACACATTCAGAATCCACAGCACGTGGTTGGGGGCCCTGTCCTATGTAATAAATCATTCCCACCCTCGGCTTACTATTAAAATGTATGTTGTATGAACACAACAAACAAACAACTCCCATGCAATTTCCTATATTCCCAGAGAGACCTACGTAAGTTGGAGAGGGGAAGGAGTGCAGGCACAGGTGGGGTTGAGGAAAGGTTGGGGGTCCAGGGACTGTCAGGTTAAGGGGACAGGCTGAGAGGGGGAAAGGTGAAGGAACAGGAGGCTGGTGTAGGGGAAGAGAATAGGAGTTCAGAAACAGACAGGCTGATGGGGAGGTGAAGAGTAGACCAGGGCCAAACATCATGGCCTCTACTCTGTCATATTCTTGTTGACCTCTTTACAGCTTTTGATACTGTTAACCAGATTCTTCTTGAAATCCTGTCTGCTGTTATCTTTCAAAATATTGTCCCTATCCTTCTTCTGCTCCTGCTTCTCTGACTGCTTCTGCAGTGTCTCATTTGGTGGGTCCTCCTCTTCTTTCGGTGGGGTCCCACAGAGTTCCGTTTTGGCCCCCTCCCCTTCTTGCTCTGTACCCTGTCTCTGATGATATTCTCTGCAAAGGTGGCTTTAACTATTCCCTTTGTACAGAATCCTCACTGATCTACTTCTGTTTGCAACCTGTCTCTCTCTACCCTAACCACATCTTGACATATCTTTCTGATGTCTCCTTGTGGGGTCTGGCCATCAGCTGAAACTTAACATGGCTAAAACTGCGCTTCTGATCTATCACCCACATTCTCCCTTCTTTATCTATCACAGTGGACAGCGCCATCATCCTCCCTGTCACTCAGAGTATGTCTACACCAGAAATGCTCCACTGGCACAGCTGCACCTGCACTGCTGTAGTGTAGGCATTTACTACAGAGACAGAAGGGGTTCTTCCGTTGCTGTATGTCTCATTACTCAGTAGTGACTGGTCCACATATAGGAGAACAGTCTGCTATTGCTGCCAGTTACTCCATTAGCTCAAGTGGGCAGAGGTCTGTGCTGTGGATCTAAAGTTTTCAATCCTATTTGTGACCCATGGGGGAGGGGGGAGGGAGGTCAGTATGGTTCCACATGATGGAATTCGGGTTGTGTGGCGTTTTTTGTTTTATTTTTGGTGTGCTATTTAAAAGTAGGAAATTATATACAAGAAAACCACATTCAAAGCAATAAGGTTGCAAAGTCAAGCACTCAAAAGTCAGGAAATTCCAGAATTGTGTGCGCGCATTATGTTACAGTCTTCAATTACATAATCACATGCAATTTTTCTTGACAGCATCCTTGCTTCATTCAGTTTTGATTATGGCAGTGGGAGTTGAAGTGTGCACGGTATAACCGATCAACGCAAATGTTTTTCCTTTCTCTCCTTTAAGGGGCAGATGTTCACGCGACTGACCCAAGCCGTGGAATGACTTCACGGGAATGGGCTTGTTACACAGGAAGATCAGAAGCAGCCTTCCTCATGCAGAGGCTGATGGACAGGCCATGCCCTGAGCAGTTCTGTGATCAGTATAAGTCAGAATGGCCAAAGATGAAGGAACTTCTTGCCAAGGCCACAGAACCAAAAAGCTGTTTGCAGAGGATCTCAGAGGGTGTGAGGTCAGCAATGTCATTCAGGGCTTCCTGTGGCCCTGAAGAAGATGGCGTCCTTGACCACATGGTTAGGATGACTACAAGTCTAAGCAGCCCCTTTATTGCAGTATCTTGCAGGACTGTGTGCCCAGGGAGCCCACCCTGTGTGGGGAAACGCACACTGGCTGTGCAGGAAATCCTTAGGAAGCAGAGAGCCCAGGAAATCCGATCTCAGGACAGAGACCACATTAGCAGCTATGAGAAATTATTTCAGAACTCCAGAGTCATGCTGGTCCCCAAAAAGAAGGACCGGCGGGCTAGTCTGCAGCCCCTCAGCCTCACAGTAGCTCACATGAACACTGTGGTCACAAGGAAAGCAAGCCTCCTGCCACTGCACCTACTGAGAAGGAGCAGTGTGAGACCAGGATTTGTCATCCCCAAAGTCCGTGTCAACAAGGCTCCTCCACCCACCTACCAACCAGAGAAAGTGAGGAGGAAGAGCAGTGCCAAAGATGGCACTTATCTACAGATTCCCAAATGGAGATACAAAGAGCTAAAGGAGGAGCGGAAGAAGGCAGAGGAACAAGAGAAGAGGAAAGCAGCAGAAGCTCAGAAACTGAGGCAGGGGTCTCCACAGAAAAACAGGACATGACTCAATGGTGGGGATGATGTCAGACATGCCATTGTTAACAGACTGTGCACATCAAAGTAGGGGCAACTAAATTGAATGATGGCCCTATGGCACTGAAATAGCACATGGGCTATCACTGTCTGTATCTGGTGGAGTGAGGAAATCTTGGGGTTGAAGTGTAAAAAATTGTTTGTTTGCCCACTGGCAGAAAATTGAGGTGGTGATTTTTTCCCAAGATTAACAGCTGAGAAACAGCCTTCACTGCATATATGCATGAAAGGGCCATGTTTTGTGTTCATTTTCTACTGGATAAAATTAAGGGCTTCAGCTTTTGATACCAGTCGCTCTCCCTTCCCCTTCGGTAGGACCATATGAATTGCAATGCTTTGTAATAATAATGAAAACCATAAAGAGTTTAAGGTATGCCACAATCTTGGTACAGTAGGTGGAGGGTAATGAATCCAGGGCTATATGTAATGCAGATCTTTTTGAATATGGTAAAGCACTTTATGATTAACATTTTAATTCTGAAAACCAGAGTTTAAGACCTCGAAGGTATCAAACGCTACACATGTACTGTCTGAATGACTATGATTCTTAATGCTATTGGTTTTACTCTTTGAAGATAAAAAATAGCTGCATATCTAATATATACACTGTGTCAACAACTGAGATAATCAGATCCCTACTTGATGTAAATCAACCTGGCTCCATAAACGTCAAAGGTGCTACACCCATTTACACCAGCTGTGGATTTGGCCCAATTTTTTAATGTCATGGTCAACTTTAAGATTTCCCTCCACCCTTACGGTTTTTCCTTTACTTGCTATCGGCCTTCTTCTCTTTTGTCTCAGGGAATGTGTTACTCCACTCTTGTATCATTGCATTTACCTACAAAATCATCGGATGATTGAAGGTCCTTTTACTAAATCTAAGTTTGCCCCTTGGGAATGGTCCAGCATACAGCCAGAAAGGACCAGATGAACACTCAAATAATGAAATTGTCTTCTCCTACCTTCAAGAAGTAGCTCAAGGATAGTGAGCGCAGCAGTACTCTATGAAAAAAATCAAAAAGGTCATATGAAGCAGCTCATTCACCAGCATTTGGAAATCCAGGATACTCATCCTAGTGACAGGTTTCAGAGTAACAGCCGTGTTAGTCTGTATTCGCAAAAAGAAAAGGAGTACTTGTGGCACCTTAGAGACTAACCAATTTATTTGAGCATGAGCTTTCGTGAGCTACAGCTCACTTCATCGGATGCATGCCGTGGATCCTCGTGGGAGGAGGTATTTTTTCATATTCTCTGTGTATAAATAAAGTCTGCTGCAGTTTCCACGGCATGCATCCGATGAAGTGAGCTGTAGCTCACGAAAGCTTATGCTCAAATAAATTGGTTAGTCTCTAAGGTGCCACAAGTACTCCTTTTCTTCATCCTCGTGAGGGTCTGAAATAGTGCAACTTGGGTGCCAAATGGGGAGTGTTTCGTCTACCATCTCCATCCCAGCCCTTGGAAAACCATTTCTTAATATCAAATTCACAACAGGAATCACCCAAGCTGTTCTTAAACTGGCAGATGAGGAGCAACGTGTCAGGTATATTGTTCCATACCCTTCCTGGATCCCATAAAACTAATAAAGTATGCTGCACATGGTGGCTTTACCAGCATCAAAGCCCTATGACTTTCAGAGCAATTCCCTAAGTCCCACACATAATCCTAGATGTAATGTTAGAACGTGAGTGGCATATATGGCCACAGAAATGCACCGTTCCTGTATACACATAGCCCTTTTGAAACTCAGAATTTGCTTAATTGGGCAAAGTTTCTTTCAGTCCATATTAAAGTTATTTTGTTTGTAGCAAGAAGGTTGTGTAAAGGGCATAGAAACCACTTGTAAGTTTAGGAATTTTCTATAGATTTTTTTTTTATAGCAAGTTAGCTGACAAACTTTGATAAGGGCTCTATGCTTGCTACTTGCAATAGAAAGATAATGTTAATAGTAATATTCAAAAGAAAACAGCAAGGCATACAGTAAATAATGCATCTATGTTTTTAAATTTCCTTCCATTTCAAACACACTGTATTGCTCTGTGTTACTCTGCATTCAAGACTAGATAGAACTTAAATGAGAATATTACTGAAAATGTTAATGTATTGGTAACCCCCCTTCACTATACTCTACTGTACTCTCAATTACAGCCTTCCCAAATAAGGCTCAGTTCCCAAAGGCACTAAGAATGTGACTCTCTCTAGATATTGCTTCACATCTTGTCAACAGTAATATATTGAACTAAGACAGGAAACAAGCTGTTGCTGCTCTCAGGTTTTCACATTTAAGCAGCTTTAAGAGCTAGCAGTATTTAATAGGCCTCAGAGTCAATCAGGGCATTGCAGCTCTGCTGGTGGGACTCACTCCCCTATTCTCCTGCATCACACTCTCTGCCATTTCTTTTGCATCCATTTGAGAGAACGGTTTCTAGAGAAGCTTTTTACGCTTGGGGTCAGACAGACATTTCTTATTAACATAGCCCCAAGCAGGCGGTAGGGGTACTGCATCTCAGTAGGAGCTCTGTCTCAGGGAGGTCCAGTGCAATCCCTTCTGCAGCTCCTGGGGAACCAAGCTGCTGTGTTGCTCCTTAGGAAGGTGCAGCATGCATGATGCTTCACAGCAGCTGGTCTCACTGGCTGGTGCAGAGAGGTTGAGTCATGGCCACAGCACAGTGGGACCCATTGCCTCTGCTGTAGTGGAGAGCATGCTTGGGGGTGCTCGAAGGGAGCAGTCCCTAAATGCAGTTGTGGCTGACTCCTTCACAACATGCAAAGAAGGGAAAGTTTAACTGTGTCCTCCTCCTCCATAGCACATAGAATGGCCACAATCTGACCAGACTCTTAGTGAAACACTAATGGCCATGGACCAAAACCCAGCTCCTGGAAAGCTAGGGCTCACATCATGAAAGCGTCACAACTGCTGCTAATTAATCTCCTCTCAGCAGAGCCTGGGTGGACCTGTCAAGCAATGTTTTTCTCTCTAGCTAGGCTTTTTGTAAGGTCACCCCTCATGGTGGTGTATATAGTGAGTTTAAGTATCAAAAGACAGATTCAGTATCCCAAAAGCAATCAATACTGCAAAACGAACACATGAATTTGCACTCTAACTCATGATAGAGTTACAGCTGACATACTTTCTCTCAGGGATTAATGTACAATAGGTTACAATTAAGGGCTGAAAATGAAGCCCATGTTCTAACCCTTTGTACTTTGCTGTGCATGTCTGTATATGTATGCTGAATTAAAAGAATTCAAATCTGTTAAAAAATATGCACTTGTTTTTCAGAGAGGAAGGGGTTTTGCCTTTTGCTTCTAGATCACCAATATGAGTTTAAACCAGGTCAGTGGGGGTGGTTAGTCATTACCATTTTGCCTAGATGAATGGTATTAACCTGGGTGGTCTCAATCCAAGTCCTAGTGGACAAGTGTTCCAATGAGAAAAAAGTTAATTGTATTTGTTGCTAATTTGCGCTCTTGCTGGCTGTCTCTTCAGAGGTGAGTGGTTGAATGGGCATTTAAAATTCACTCGTGCTCAGAGATGGTCCCACTAAATCATGTTTGAGGCCGATGGGCTGAGTCAGTTGGAAAAGCTGGCAATGTTGGCATTTTTGCTGCATATCATGTGACTGTTTTTTATATGTATAAACTCCAAATGGTTTCCACAAAACATCAGTCACCTCAGGAATACAGTGGCCAAAAATTAATCAGCCTCACAAAGATATGCTCTTAGTTCTGTCCTGGCAACTGTACCCTGATCCTGGAGATTTCCAAATGGATCCTGCAGTTAGCCTCTATCTTTGCGAGATAAAAAGACAGAATTTAGATGCCTGTCTCTTACTTTGGTCAGTGTAATACTGTTGTTTACTCCAGTGACTGCAGTGGAGTTACTCCCAGTTTACGCCAGGGCGAGCGGAGAAAGGCCCATGATTAGCTACCTGATTTGAAATCACAGCAGTGTTTTTGATTGCCCTGTAAATCTGCATCCCCAGCTGCATTTCAGCAGAAATAGCTACATTTTCATTGTCTAATGACTAAGGGCTTCATTTTATCTCACTCTGAGTGGTCTTTTACCCTTTGTTCTTAATAATTCAGTCGATCCTTCTGGCAGCTTTCACTGGCAAGACTTCTATGGTGCCCTGATAGAAACTAAAGGTGCCTTTGCCAAAGGGAATCACAAGGAAAGGAAGGCAACTGCCTGAAGTGAATCCTTCCTAGGGTGCAGCAAAATTTATACCTCCCTATGTCAGTCTGGGAGACTTTGGTGCGTTAATGGAAGTTATGCACACTTCTGAACCCAATGGCTAATAACAAATTATGGACTTCCATTTCCATAGCCTTTCCATGCATCAATTAATTATCATCTTTGAAAATCACTGGAAGGAGCCCTTTCCATCCTAGTGGTCATTCACAGGGAAGTATTGTTCCTGATGTGGGGATTTATTGCAGCAGTGAGCAATAGGAATACAAATAACTATAACAGAAAGAGAAATAACTTTGCCAGGCATAACCAAAATGTTCTCCGCTAAGCTCTGAAATAAAGCCTGTGACCACTTGTCTTGGATGTAGAGGTGTGGCCTGCACCCATCATAAACATCAACTGGAGGCTGCTCAGATAGATATGGAGCATTGATTGCATGCTTCAGTCTCTTTGGGCCACAATGCACTAGTCAGTTTCATGTCATGCAAATAAAGTTTGGCCCTTGAGAGTCTGGGAAATTGTTGCTGGCACTGTGGTTCAATGCCCTTGGCTATGGATGTCCTTAACAGCCCTGAAGTGGTAGTTCTGTCCCCTGAAAGGAGCCCCAAGCTCCAACACTTGCTAAGAGAAGATACTTTGCATAGAAAAGTGCTGGTACTTGGCCTAGCTGTGATAAAGTTTTTGGGGGTTTTATATTTTAACAGGAAACTGCCGAGGAGCATGAGTGCAACTTCGAGTCAGTATTCAGTAGAGGTGCTCACAGAAGATTGTTCAGAGAAAAAACCTTGGACTTACCAATATTTCTCTCACAAAATACAAATCTTACCTGATATAGTGGAGGCAGTATGCCACATAAAATCAATACTTGGGCTCTCTTTATGAAAAATCTAATATTAACTATATGAAGGCAAATAAAAATTTACTACTTGTTTTGAACAGAGGATAAATTTGCTCCTGCATTTGGGTACTATCAAGAGAATTTGACCTTAGACTGCTATTTGCCATAGAGCTTTGTAAAAACAATTTGTGCTATACTGATCTTTGCATAAGTCACTACATAAGCACTTCTTTCTACCTCTGGTTATATTTATATAGACATAGTTGTTTCTCTAGACTTAATGGTTGTCTAAAAATGGAATTAAATAAAAGTCGAGTCATTCTTGTTTCTTTTGCTGTAGCTCCCATTGGAGACAGACGTAATAAGTATTTCTGGTTTTACATCAAAATAGTTCATTTTCAAGTTGCATGGTAATTTGTTTCACTGCCTAAAAGAGAATTCTCAGCATTATTTCTGACCCATTTGAGTGCTGAGGTGGTCCTCAGAAGGCACTTTTCTTAGATTTTAAGAATATTTTTTCAAATTTCTACCATTCTTTGATCCCTATTGAATCCCAATGATTATTTCTGTAAGAACTACATCTTAGCTATTATGGTCAGATTCTAATGCCCCTGCTCATTATGAATATTACTTTATTCCACAAGTGTATCCATTAAAATCAGTGAGATCTCTCATGGGGTAATGTGCAACTCAGTGTGAGTAAGAGTATCAGAATCTGATCATTATGTTGTACCTTTGTGAAACAAAATGTACACAGATTAGATGGTCAAAATTAGCCAAACATTGTTAGGTTTTACATCAGTACTATAGATCATTTTTGAATTATAGATTCTAAGACTTCATATACTCTATGCAGGCAAAACTCCCACTGAAGTATATGAAGAGTTTTGCTTAAGAGTTAACACTGTAGAATTTGGCCAAAGGATTCTGAAAATAGATCTCTATAAAGTAAAAACAAAACAAACAGAAAACCAGGATAAAATGAACTATTCTAGCTGTCCAACAGAGCACAAAACATGAAGAAATTACCTACTGAAAAATGACTGGTTTCTTAAAGTACACTGCTTTTCTTAAAAAAATATTAATCCCATATTTCTTTTCAGTTAAATGGGTGGGCCTCTTAACTGATATTGCTCTTTAGTAGACTGACAGTATTGCAGGCACTTCTTAAAGTAAATTTTGCAATGGAATCTTTAAATCCCAAATGATTGAAAATACTTCAGCTGAATTAAAATTACTGTATTCCTCAGGAAAAAAATGTTATCTAATCCGGATGGGCATCTTAACACATACTTCTCCAACTATTTACTAGGCAGGAATTTTTTAAAAAAAGACCACAATTGTTGTCCTGACACTAAAATCATCTCCTATAAACAGAAGAGACCAGCTCAGTGATTCCCAAACATTTGAATTCTGAGCCCTCATCAGGAAAATAAAACCAATCTCAGGCCTTGTCTACACTACCGGGGTAAGTCAACCTAAGTTAGGTTGACTTACTGCAGTGTCTATACCATGCTGCATCAATGGGAGACGCTCTCCTATTGACTTACCTTACTCTTCTCATTCCAGTGGAGTACCGGAGTTGACTGGAGAGCTCCTCTCTTTTCTTACAAACCATTTTTTAATTCCTCTCTTTTCTTACAAACTTTGATGAGTAATGAAAGAGTTAACAATATGACATTTAAAGTAGCATCCTTGGCATCTTAGTAGCACCCACTGAATTGAATGGGGCAGATCACAACTTAGAGCTATTGATTCTGGCTTTCCTCAAACAGCAGATGTCTCTGCATCAGTTATGTTCGGGTCTCTGATTTTCTTCACAACTATAGCAGCTAGAGATATACTTTTTTAAATGAAAAGCTGAGACTCTGGAGAACAATTGAGAGTTCTGTCTGTGCCACCCTCCCTCTCTTCCCCTCACACTTTCCATTATCAGGACCGGCATTTCTCTCTAAATGCTGAATTAGCCTCAGAATTGGGAAATGGAATCAGAAACGAGATGATAATTTGATTTTTGATTTTCTTCTAGTTCTGTGTAGGTACACAGGAAATGAAGGCAACAGAGAAGGTGAATAATGGGGGAAAGGAGGAAAAGGGAGTCATCACTGGGATGCAGCAAAGTATTGTAGGCAATGGATTAGACAGACAAGCACAGAGGCTGCTATCACTCTGGACATTTACACCTACAAGTCCTGAAACAGGATCTTCATGAGTCTCTGAATAAATTATGTATTTTGAGGTAACTATTACGTGGTGGGGGGGGAGGGGGAGGCATTGCATGCTAACAGTCTCCATCCTGGCTTTCCCTCATGTGCTTCCCCTGTGCATTAGCTTCCAGAGCACGGCTTTCAGGGTGGATCCAAAGCCAAACAATGTATGCTTTCCATGCATAATTTATGTAGGACTGATTGCTCCCGAGTTGCAGTTGAGAGCCGTAGCTAGGAAGGGTGTCTTGTTACTCTGACTCATTAGGGCAGGAAGAAGAAGTGATAGGAGCTGGGACATCCTCAATAGCTTAAGAGTCAGAATCTTCAGTGACAAAATACTAGAGTAGAGTTTGAAAATTCTTCAGAGTCTAAATTTAGAATAGTCCAATTCTGTGCCATTTCTTCACTACTAGACACTGCACACTTCCCCCCACTGCCTCCCCCATTCACATCTCCTCTTCCCAGCAGCAGCAGCAGATTTTCCTCCTTCCTGGCATGGAGGCATTCAGTGGCAGAATCCAGGAAAGCATTAAGTGAGCACGAAGAGCAGAGGCAGGAGGTGATGCTGAGGCTAATGGAGGAGCAAACAGACATGATGAAGCGTCTGTTGGAGCTCTAGAAAAGCCAACAAGAGCACAGACCCCCGCTGAATCCATTGTATAACTGCCTGTCCTCCTCCCCAAGTTCCATATCCTCCTCTCTCAGACACCCAAAAACGCAGTGGGGGAGGCTCTGGGCACCCAGCCACTCCACTCCAGAGGATGGCCCAAGCAACAGAAGGCTGTCATTCAAGCAGTTTTGATTTGTAGTGTGGCTACAATAAGCAGTGTGCCCTTGTCCTTCCCTCCTCCTGCACTCCACCCCACCCAGGCTACCTTGTCAGTTATCTCACTTTTTTTTTTTAATTAATAAAGAAAGAATGCATGGTTTCAAAACAATAGTTACTTTTTTCCCTTTGCCAGCTGTGATCGAAGGGGGAAGGGTGGTTGGCTTACAGGGAATTAAAATCAACAAAGGGGGCTGGTTTGCAGCAAGGAGAAACACACACAACTGTCACACCATAGCCTGACCAGTCATGAAACTGGTTTTCAAAGCCTCTCTGATGCGCAGCGCACCTCGCTGTGCTCTTCTAATTGCCCTGGTGGCTGGCTGCTGAAAATCGGCCACCAGGCGATTTGCCTCAACCTCCCACCCCACCATAAACGTCTCCCCCTTACTCTCACAGATATTATAGAGCACACAGCAAGCAGCAATAACAATGGAAATGTTGGTTGCGCTGAGGTCTAACCTAGTCAGCAAACAGCACCAGCGAGTTTTTAAACATCCAAATGCACATTCTACCACCATTTTGCACTTGCTCAGCCTATAGTTGAACTGCTCCTTACTACTGTCCAGGCTGCCTGTGTACGGCTTCATAAGCCATGGGAGCAAGGGGTAGGCTGGGTCCCCAGGGATAACTATTGGCATTTCAACATCCCCAACAGTAATTTTCTGGTCTGGGAAGTAAGTCCCTTCTTGCAACTGCTCAAACAGACCAGAGTTCCTAAAGATGTGAGCATCATGCACCTTTCCCAGCCATCCCAAGTTGATGTTGGTGAAACGTCCCTTGTGATGCACCAGTACTTTCAGCACCATTGAAAAGTACCCCTTGTGGTTTATATACTGGTTGGCAAGCTGGTCCGGTTCCAAGATAGGGATATGCATTCCATCTATCGCCCCCATCACAATTAGGGAACCCCATTGCAGCAAAGCCATCCGCTATGACCTGCACATTTCCCAGAGTCACTACACTTGATAGCAGAACGTCAGTGATTGCATTGGCTACTTGGATCACAGCAGTCCCCACAGTAGACTTGCCCACTCCAAATTGATTCCTGACTGATTGGTAGCAGTCAGGCGTTGCAAGCTTCCACAGGGCTATCGCCACTTGCTTCTCAACTGTCAGGGCAGCTCTCATCTTGGTATTCCTGTGCTTCAGGGCGGGGGAAAGCAACTCACAAAGTTCAAGGAAAGTGGCCTTACGCATGCGAAAGTTTTGCAGCCACTGTGAATCATCCCATACCTGCAACATTGTGTGGTCCCACCAGTCTGTGCTTGTTTGCCGGGCCTAGAATCGGCGTTCCACTGTATCAACCAGCCCCACTGCAGCCACAATGTCCCAATTGCCACAGCCTGTGCTTTCAGGAACGTCTGTGTCCGTGTCCTCATCACAATTGTCCTCGTGCTGGCGTCTCTTAGCCTGGTTCTGCACATATTTCAGGATAATGCACGAGGTGTTTACAATGCTCACAACAGCAGCGGTGAGCTGAGCGGGCTCCATGCTTACATGAGTAACACAGGAAAAAAGGTGCGAAACGATTAACTGCTGTTGCTTCCATGGACGGAGGGAGGGGTGACTTAGGACATGTACCCAAAACCACCCTCGACAATGTTTTTGTCGAGGCATTGGGAGCTTAACCCAGAATTCCAATGGGCAATGGAGACTGGGGAACTGTGGGATAGCTACCCACAGTGCACCGCTCCATAAGCCGATGCTAGCCATGGTATGCTAGCCATTGAGGACCCACTCCGCTGACTTAATGTGCTTAGTGGGGACATACGCAATCAACTGTATAAAATCGATTTCTAAAAATCGACTTCTATAAAATCGACCTAATTTCGTAGTGTAGACATACCCTGTCCTACCATGAGTGCAGGGGACTGAACTAGATGACCTCTCGAGGTCTCTTCCAGTCCTACACTTCTATGATTCTATTAGGTGAGGAGCCTAAACAGCATGCCAAGGTGTGTTCAAATATCTCAAAGCCTTGTCTACACAAAAAAGTTTATTGGTTTAACTAAAGATGTTATTTTAAACCAATGTAGATAAACAGGCACAAAAACCTATGTGGACACTCTTATTTTGGTTTAAACAAGGCTTATTTTGATTTAATTTACATCAGTTAGGAATCAGTTTAAGCTAAACCAAAGTAAGATATTCAAATTGAAATAAGAGCCTCTATCCACGGGTCTGCACTGGTTTTTATTAAATCAGTTTTAAAACTGAGTCTTCAAGACTCTACATTTATTAAGGTTCTAGTTTTAGTTCTGTGATGATCACATTTTTCCTATATTGTTTTCTGGTTTCATTTCCCAACAGTATAATAATGTGTTTGGATTTTTTTTTATTGTAAATCACATTATTTTCAGATCTATATAGTGAGTGTCTCCTGCTCTTCCCTCCCGCACCCCAAGTCAGCTGGTACCTTAGGGCCCAGTTTTGGCCCCCTTACTCACCTTGAGTACTCTGAGTATGCCCACACAGTCTAATTCTCACTGTCCTGCCTTGGCAGTGCTGAGGGCTCCAACTCCTTTAACAATCTGCTGATATGTTACAATTTTGTATTGGCATTTGGGTTTTTGGAAGTTCAAACTTCTGCTTGCAATGATGAGTTAATTCAGAAGAACACAAGATATTTTCTAGAGACTGCTGTCTTTCTGGCTTGTGAAGACACTGCCATAATCTTTACTTTAGGGCTGTCTTTTGAAGATCATAGCCCCAGCTCAGGAACAAAGGGAGGCTGACAACAGTATTGTCAGAGCCAGATGATGAAATATTAATCTATGCTTTGTGACATCCAAGCTGGATTATAGTAATTCCCTCTTTGCAGGTCTCTCACAGGCCTCTCTTTACAAAATGCAACGTGTACAGAATTCAGCTGGCAGGATTTTAACATGTACTGGAGACAATGAGCAAGTTTGCCAGCCACTAAGCTTGTAGCCTGGTCAGAAAGACCTATATTAGTTCTGTATGTACCTATACCCTTTTTTGTTGTCACATGCAATGTATGGCCATGATGATAGCTGCTAAAAATGGCTACAAAAATATCTTAATTGATGGATGCCTCTTACTGCCCTTCCCTGCACAGGAAACCAAAAAAGTCCCCTTCCTCTGATAAGCTATTCCTATCCCTAAACAGAACAACACTGCACATCTATCCCCAACTCCTGTGCACCACCATGTCTCCTAAAACCACCACCTCTTCATCCTCCTATAGAACTACTGAACCCTGATATCTCCTCTTATTGAGGATGGTCCAAAGTCCATTAAAGTCAGTGGGAGTCTGTTAATTTCAATGTGCTTTGGATTCAGTTCATAAACATTCAAACAATAGTGTATTTTTGGTAACATTTTGACCTTATGCTTTGGATTAATTTTGCTTATCCTTTCTCTTGCCCTTCTCATTCCCTCTCCTTCCACCAAACACCTTTGCCCTCCTCTTCTGCTATATCTGTGATGAGTCTTCCCCACTCCATTGTCTCCCAGTGGGTTTTTCCCTCACTCACGCTCAAATTTTTTCAGTGGAAAAAAATGGGGGAAAACTGAGCAAAGGGGAACAATCCTTACATTAAAAACCCCTTTTAAAAATCAAAATATTTTTTCATAAATGAAAAATTGTGAATGAAAATTCATTTGCTTTCAAAATGTTTTCCAACAAGAAAAAAAGAGTTAATCAACAATTTCGATCAGCTCTTGTGCCGATAACTTGAAAAGCGGCCTTTAGCGCTTAATTTTCAGAGAGGCTGAGCACCCACAGCTCACAGTGACTTCAATGGAGGTTGTGGCTGCACAACATGTGGTGGTAAACAAACCTGATAAATCAAGAACTGGATAAGTAAACTTCAAATTCTGTGCCTTTGCCTCTCCTATTACAGACTTGTACTACAGCGGCACCTCAACTAAGGTAAGGGACCCCACTGTTTTTGGAGAGAGTCTTTCCTCTGAAGAGCCTACCATCTAAATAGATGAAAGTGGGGGAATGATCCCATTATTGTGGGGAACTTTCCTGACTTATACACCTCCCCGGTGGAATTGGCTAGCAAAAGGATCTGAGTCCTCGCTCCCATTCCCTTTACCCAGAGGCCTGCCTGACCTCAAGGGCTCCCCTTCCACTCTCCTGTCTGCCAGAGTCCTCGTAACCCAACAAGGCTGGGCCCAGGGCTCCTGGGGGGCTCAACCCCCAACCTTGCCAGGGGTCACTTAGGCCAGGAGCTAGGCGTCTCCACTCGAGGGTACTCTCTCCACTCTGGACGCTTCCCTGACCCACTAATCATTACATATAATTCAAGCAAATAAGATTTATTAAACAGCAATCAATTTAAAAATAAGGAAAAAACAGGAAAGGTTAAAGGAAAACACATCACCCCGCTCTGTGGCACGGGGACGTCACAACCAGCGGCTCTGGAATGTAAGGGCAGTTCAGTCTGTTCCTCACATGTGCCCAGGCCCTGGCTGTGCTGCAGGGATGCTGCGAGTTGCACACTTGCTCTGGCGGTGGCCACACACCCTCGGGCTCTAGGTGGCAGGACCCTTCTTCCCAGCATCGGCCCACCCCCCCTGCATCGGGATTATGATCCCCCTCCAAGTCCGACGGCCAGGCCCCCTGGCTGGAAGAGGTGGATTAAAGGTTTGTGGGGTCCTGGGCCAGAGCAAGTGGGGGCCCCTCTCTACCCCTTCCACCAGCAGTCCCCCCACACCGCTCCTGCCGAGGAGCGGGGTCGGGGCACAGGAGATTTCCCCACTCCCCGGCAGGAGTGCTGGGCGGGCAGGCGGATCAGGCAAGTCCCCGCGCCTCTACGCCACTCCCCGGCAGGAGCACCAGGTGGGCGGAGCAGGTCAGGGCACGGGGGTGCCCATTTTTCTAGGACCCGGCCAATTGGCCAGGACCTCTCGTCACAGCCTCTATTGGCCCAGTGGCTATTCCCTCACTGTTGGCGTCTCCTGCCGGGGCCCTCTGCCCAGGGCCCACCTCACTCTCCCCAGCTGCTCACCGCACCTGGCTCCGGACTGCTCCAGCTCCAGCACTCTGCCTCCGCGCTGCTGCTGCTGCTCTGCCTCCAGCACAGCCCCTGGGCGGCCCCTCGGCTCTGGCCAGCACAGCTCTGCTCCCCAGCTCAGCTCAGGCGCCTGCTCGCTCCTTAGCTCGCCAGGACCCCGGCCTCCTGACTCTTATTGGCCTGCCTGCCCTGTCAATCAGGCTGACCTGGAGCAGTGGCCTCTCCCCATTGCCCCTTGGGACTGTCAGTGTCAGGGTCCTGATTTCCCATCGACCCTTCCCCTTTCTTTTGGTACTGGGAGCTAGCAACTAAAACACCCCCACTGAGCGTTAGTAAGGGGGCAACACAGACACGAGAGGCAAAGTGGCGGAAGGTCTGTAACATACCAGCAGAGTGAACAATGGGAGGGTTCACATGTGCCCATTCGTTCTACTTGTGGGTTTTGGCGAGTGGTGTTTAGGGCGGTATTAGCCAAGTGGAAAGACAAAAGAAAGGAGTGGGGAGATGGAAGGGAGAGGAGGGGAGAGAAGCAGGAAGGGCAGCCGGAGTGAGGTTGAAGTGAAGAGACAGAGGGAGAAGTGGGCACAAACAGCCAATCAGCACAGGGGAGAGAATGTCGAGAGTAAACCCTGGGAAAAGACGGATTGGTGACATCATCAGTAAACCAGTGGCTCAAAGGTGCCTGCCGCAGAAACTCCTTTGTTTGCTGCCAATGCCTTGCCTCCGTGGATGGGCCTCTGTGGCTAAGTGCATAGGGTCTGGTTTTCCTTGAGGGGAGATCTACCCTGCACCCTTCTAGGTCTAAGAGATGTTGGAGCAGAGCATCCCACCTGGACTTCTCTACCCCTGCAAGATACTGCTCCTGCCAATTTGAATCACTGGAGATTTTTCTTCTCCAGCCCACGTGGCTGAAGGGAGTGGTGGGGGTCACAGGGGTCCTCGTACACTTTGTACCTCCCTTTCCCCACCTGTGTAGAATGGGATAGTTATACCATACAGCGGCGGTGGGCAAACTTTTTGGCCCAAGGGCCACATCAGGGTTCCGAAACTGTATGGAGGGCTGGGTAGGGAAGGCTGTGCCTCCCCAAACAGCTTGGCCCCTGCCCCCTAACTATCCTCTCCCATTACCTGCCCCCGACTGCCCCCCTCAGAAGCCCCCACCCATCCAACCCCCCTGCTCCCTGTCCCCTGACTGCCCCCGACACCTATCCACACCCCTGCTCCCTGACAGGCCCCCCGGGACTCCCAAGCCTATCCAACTGCCCCTGTTCCCCATCCCCTGATTGCCCCCCACCCACAGAACCTCTGCCCCATCCAACCACCCCCTGCTCCCCGTTCCCCCCCAGACCCGCTGACCCTTATCCAACCCCCCCGCTCCCTGCCCCCTTACCATGCTGCTCCGAACAGCATGTCTGGCAGCCGCTCTGCCTGGCTGGAGCCAGCCATGCCACTGCGTTGCCCGGCAGGAGCTCACCGCCCAGAATGGTAGCAGCACGGCAAGCTGAGGCTGCGGGGGAGGGGGAACAGCAGGGGAGGGGCTGGGGGGCTAGCCTTCCCGGCCAGGAGCTCCAGGGCTGGGCATGACAGTCCTGCGGGCCAGAGTTCGCCCACCTCTGCCATACAGCATGGATTTGCTAACTTAGGGCTTAACTGATTTTTCTCAAGTGCATTGAGATCAAAATATTAATTATTATTTAGAGCTACATGTTTGTAATTGTACATGCTTGTAAAGTTAACCTAGTTGTAAACGTATTCAATTTCTCAGATTTTATAGCATTTTCCACCAGGTACATATCCTGTGACACCCACCCCGTATGTGAAAGAGGGATAACATTATTCACTTACCCACCTCAGAGGAAAGTGCAATGTTTGCACAATTCTTTTGCTCTGCACAGAATGGGTTGGCTCAGGCGGTTTGTACACCACCCATAGTAAAGCGCAGCACTCCTCTGAGAGAGAGAGGATCACAGAGCTTGAGGGTTATGATGGTGGGTGGCTCTCCTATATGTCATGGCTGTATAGAGGACAGCAACGGTCTGTTTCCCCATCTATAAAATGGAAATATTTGCTTATCTCAAAGGGGCACTATAAAGATTAGTTAAGTTCTGTAAAACTGTTGGAGATGAAAACTGTTTAATAATCATTTACTTCATTTGAAGGTGGTTGTAACAACATACTGTAGCATCTGGACTGGTTGATTTTGTTTTATTGCCTACAGTCCAAGTTGTGTGAGATGTCATCCTTAAAAAACACAGAAGTCTTAAATCAGCATTTCTTTTGCACAACATACACCAAATACTCTTGCATAAATACAGGGCTAAAAATTGTAAGTCTATGTTTTGCATAATACCTAGTACCTTCCAGAGAAGGCAAAATTATGTAACATTTCATTATGCTTCTTAGGAGACTGGATGAATAGTCCAGAAGGGAGAAGTCCTGAAGACAGAATGGCAACTAACCAACCAACTGGAAGGGGAGGGGAAAGGAGGCAGCCAGTCACCGACAGCAGCAGGGAAGTCGGGCCAGCAAAGGAGGATTCTAACTCTAGGATAATCTCCCAGTCGAGTATTTTTGCAAATCATATTAATTACATGACCATAAACGATGAATCTTCTTACATAATTAAGGGTCTGATCGAGCCCAAAATATGATCTGTGGCTGTTGGCTCATGAAAGACTGGTAATACGCTAAACTCTCTATTTTCTCGCCTAGCAGTCTCATATTGCCACCGCATTCACCAGCCCCCCCACCCTACTCCTTCAAGGGATAGAATCCCACGTACCAATGCTAGTCAGGCTTTTAAATAAGCAGGTTATGGTATGGTGCACGGGATATGCTTTGACTCATGTCTTAAAACGAGCAGAGCTTTCACTGCTCTCAGTTAGGCAAGATTTGTACAGCCATTGCCATGGCTCTCAGTTCCGTTCGGTTTGTTAATTATTACTGGATGCATCAACGTGGCTACGGCAGATTTTTGGTGGCATTGTGAAAACCTTTTAAGAAGAATTGAGAATCCCCAGGGTGCATGTGCCCGGCTGCAGCGGCACCTGTAACCAAGGCCCCAGGGACTCCACCACAAGGTGAGCCCAAATTCTCCAGCAACACCCTAGAATTCCAGGGCAGCCAGGTGGAAGTGCTGCAACAATTTCACGTCTGTTTTTTTTTTTAATTGAGGTTTTTACTGAATTAAATATAAATTATACAATCAGCACAGTAGCCCCAGGCTATTTTAATATGAATTTTAATTTGTTTGACATTGTTCCCAGTTTCTATTTTCATGGTGCTGCTGGTTGTCATCTTAGGTTTCAAAGTCAACCGTCTGCTGAAATTCATGCAACGGTGCCCATCTCTCAGAGGGATTACTTTAGGCTTTCGGCAGGCTCATGTAGCACTGTATTGGTTACACTCTTTTCAAGATAGCCGAGATCCTGTAGCACAATTCTGCAGCAAGAGGTGAATTTTGCAGCTAAATCCATAACGGTGGAACCCTGGATGCTGCCTGTAACTTTACTAGGGTTTCCAAGAAGAACCCTGCTATGGCTCTGCACGAGATTCTGAACACAGCGTGCTCCTTTACCAAACTGAAAACTCCATTTTGAAGGTGCAGGCTTTTGCCTTCCGTCTTGTCTGTTCTCCTCTGTGTTGAGCTGAAATTTGAAAGGCTGGTGGCAAAAGAATTACAACGAAGAGTCAGTGATGTTACATGCTCTCCCGTTGAAACAGAACCACCATAAATAACAAGCTGGCTTCTAATCAAGAGAACAGGTTTGTCAGAGAAGAGGTTGCATTGTCAAGGAAATCACCTGGTAGGGGTCTGGGATCACATGGGGAAGCAGAACATGGAGTCACCTGACAGAGGAGACCAGAGGGTTATAAAAGGAGAGGCGCTGAGGTGTTTGGGGTTATTGGCTATTTGTCTCCAACTCAAGGTGAGAGAGAGAGAAAGGTCACCCGCCATGTAGGAGAAGCCTGTATGAGGAAGGGGACCCTGTCCACCTACCTGAACATAGGTGGTCCCTCAAGCATTGATAAGGGGGGAGGGATAGCTCAGTGGTTTGAGCCTTGGCCTGCTAAATCCAGGGTTATGAGTTCAATCCTTGAGGGGGCCATTTAGGGATCTGGGGCAAAAATTGGGGATTGGTCCTGCTTTGAGCAGGGGGTTGGACTAGATGACCTCCTGAGGTCCCTTCCAACCTGATATTTTATGATTCTAAGGGAAGGGTGAGCTAGCGAGGAGCATTGTGTTGAGGACGTTTGTTGTGTTCTATATTATCTGCACTCACTTGTGCTTTATCTGTTAAGTATAAAAGAGCAATAGTGTCACTCTCTGGGAAGTGTGTTGCTGTCTTTATGTGGTATCCGCTTCACAACTGACATGCCTCCTGAGAGAGCTGAACAGTAATGAGAAGATGTTCAGCTTTGGGGGAGGCTGTTTTTTTGAGCATGAGGAGTCTGAAGGGTCAGCGCTCCATTAGAAGGCTCTTAGGAAGGGGTGTGTAGCGAGGCAATGTGCAGCGCCTCCTGCTGGTCGTCCTGGGAATTAGCTCTTCCAGCCTGGAGTACCCTCTACAGGCTGGTGTCTCGCCTGCCGCCGGCCACTATGTCCCTCCCAGACCCGGTGCCCCTTTACCTTGGGGTGCTACCCCCGGCAGTGCCCCCACACTCTGGGTCTCCCCTCCCTGGGGAACCCCCAACCCTCTATCCCCTCCTTGCCTTAGTGGCCAGTCTACAGTCTGTAAACCACTCATCATCGGCAAGGGGGTTGGACCAGCTGCCTCTGCCTATTCCCAGGCTACGCCGCTGTAGCCCCAGTACTTTTCCTGGCCTTTAGCAAGGCCTGCAGCCTGGGGGTTTTCCAGGCTGGAGCTCCCCAGCTCCTCTGGCCGCCTCCTCTCCAGGTACCCTTTTCTCCCAGGCAGCCAGGTCCTTTTCCCCTCTCTCTCCCTCTCTAGAGAGAGAGTGTGTGTGTCTGAGCTCCTGGCTCACAGCCCTTTTATAGGGCCAGCTGTGGCCTGATTGGGGTGTGGCCCCAGCTGTGGCTGCCTTCCCCAATCAGCCTAGCCTTATCTCTCAGCCCCAGCCCTCTCCAAGGGCTGGCTTTAACCCTTTCCAAGCCGGAGCGGGGTGACCACTCCGCTACAGGGTGTCACACAAAGGGCCTGTGCCGAAGGACCAAAAGATTGGATTAGCAGCTACACTCCAGTCAGGCTCCAGGAAGCTTAAAATATCTGGGGAGCCAGAGGCTTGGACTCCCCTCCCAGCCATCTGGTGAGTAGATGGCAGGGGACCCCAAGTAGATCTGTGACACACCATTTGCACAAGCAAAATTTATCCAATCATTTACAATAATCACATTCACTTAAAGACCTGTTGTTTCCTTCCTCTTATTAAAGCCACCAGACAACCCCTTGCTAAATGGACTGACAACCCAGGTCTCCTAACTCTTGCGTCCATGCTCTACTCACCAGGTCAGGGTGGCCACTGGAAACACTGGAAACCTCTTGGATGGATATAGCAATCCCAGCTTTCTGGGTCAGAAGGATCCTTGGAGAAAGCAGTAGCCATGTTGGCAAATCTCTTCAGGACAGGTGATGCAGGAGGAGGAGAAGGTCCCCCCTAGCTGAACTTACTGAAGGGTTTAAAGTTCAGGTCAGTTGGAGTGACAAATGACGGCTCAGGTTGATGCTGGGTTTAATACAACCAGTTTCCCTGTTGCACTGCTTTTTAATGCTCTCTCAAATGCTCCCGTGCTCCTGCTGCAACTGAGGGATGTATTAGTTGCTTGTTCCTTTAAAACAGAAATACGTACGGACTGAGGAGAAGGGAAGTCATTGGGCTGGGAACATGAAGAAAGGAGAGATGGTTGGCTGACCAGCAAAACGAAAGGAAGAAAAAGTTCCCAACTGCTTGCCAAGTTTAGTACTGGCTACTCCCTTCAAATGCAGCTTGTCAAGGTTCCTTCCCCACTCTGAATGCTAGGGTACAGATGTGGGGACCTGCATGAAAAACCTCCTAAGCTTCTCTTTACCAGCTTAGGTCAAAACTTCCCCAAGGTACAAAATATTCCACCCTTTGTCCTTGGATTGGCCGCTACCACCACCAAACAAATACTGGTTACTGGGGAAGAGCTGTTTGGACACGTCTTTCCCCCCAAAATACTTCCCAAAACCTTCCACCCCACTTTCTGGACAAGGTTTGGTAAAAAGCCTCACCAGTTTGCCTAGGTGACTACAGACCCAGACCCTTGGATCTTAAGAACAATGAACAATCCTCCCAACATTTGCACCCCCCCTTTTCAGGGAAATGTTGGATAAAAAGCCTCACCAATTTGCATAGGTGACCACAGACCCAAACCCTTGGATCTGAGAACAATGAAAAAGCATTCAGTTTTCTTACAAGACGACTTTTAATAGAAATAGAAGTAAATAGAAATAAAGAAATCCCCCCTGTAAAATCAGGATGGTAGATACCTTACAGGGTAATTAGATTCAAAACATAGAGAACCCCTCTAGGCAAAACCTTAAGTTACAAAAAAGATACACAGACAGAAATAGTTATTCTATTCAGCACAATTCTTTTCTCAGCCATTTAAAGAAATCATAATCTAACACATACCTAGCTAGATTACTTACTAAAAGTTCTAAGACTCCATTCCTGGTCTATCTCCGGCAGAAACCAGCATATAGACAGACATACAGACCCCTCTGTTTCTCCCCCTCCTCCCAGCTTTTGAAAGTATCTTGTCTTCTCCTTGGTCATTTTGGTCAGGTGCCAGCGAGGTTACCTTTAGCTTCTTAACCCTTTACAGGTGAGAGGAGCTTTCCCCTGGCCAGGAGGGGTTTCAAAGGGGTTTACCCTTCCCTTTATATTTATGACACAGCTATTCATCGAAAAGTGACTCCATGAAAAATGACAATTTGGGGCTCCATATTTACTGGCTCCCATACACTCTGACACATTTAAAGTGCTTCCTCTCTTTTCCCCTTCCTCTCCCACTAGCCTTGCAAGCCTGACCAGTCAGAATGGGAAGTTGGTGTCTTTCCTTCGTGCACCTCATATCTACCAACAAAGGTTGTGAGGCCAAATGAGGGTCTCATTCACATCTACATTTATTACATTGCCTTGAAATTACACTCTGCACTGACATCAGTGAAAGCCTTCACTGAAAGACTTCAGTGGGTCTGCACAGGTGTAAATGATTGGGCTTAATAAGCAATTCTGTTAACGATGCACAATAAGGAAGAACCCAGCTCTGCTCTCACCCCACTTTCCTGGCTCTGCAAAGCTAATGGGAGGCAAAACCAGTTTTCTGTCACTAAAGTCAGCAGATATGATTGACTACACACAGAGACTGATACCTCTCTGCAAAGTGACTGCAAAATGCTACCAAACCTTAATTCTCCACTCACACCAGTGGTAGTGCATAGATACAGGCCTACAAAAGGTGCAAGGCAATGGTTCAATGAACAAGGTGCCATCTTCATATACTCACTTTTCTGGGTAGAACTTTATTTTATTAGTATTTATTTGTATTACAGTAGCATCTATGAGCCCTCATAGAATATCAGGGTTGGAAGGGACCTCAGGAGGTCATCTAGTCCAACCCCCTGCTCAAAGCAGGGCCAATCCCCAACTAAACCATCCCAGCCAGGGCTTTGTCATGGACCAGGCCCCCATCGTGTTAGGCAATGTACAAACACAGAACAAAAAGGCAGTCCAACCCCAGGGGCTTAAAAGCTAAGTATGAAACACGAGAGAACAGATGGATCCAGACAGGGGCATACAAGGAAACAATGCAACAGTATTGGTCAGCATGAAAGGCAGTGGCCTCAGCACACTAGCAGCCTAACCACTATCAAGTTTTATGTAGGCATTAAAGCAGAGTTTTGAGGAGGGAAAATAACTTCTGGGGGAAGGTGGTCTCTATTGCTTGTGTCAAGGTTCCTTCCCCACTCTGAATTCTAGGGTACAGATGTGGGGACCTGCATGAAAACCCCCTAAGCTTATTTTTACCAGCTTAGGTTAAAACATCCCCAAGGTACAAAGTATTTTCCTTTTTCTCTTGGACTTTATTGCTGCCACCACCAAGTGTCTAACAGATATATAACCGGGAAAGAAACCGCTTGGAAATGTCTTTCCCCCCAAAATCCTCCCCAAACCCTACACCCCCTTTCCTGGGGAAGGCTTGATAAAAATCCTCACCAATTTGCATAGGTGAACACAGACCCAAACCCTTGGATCTTAAGAACAATGAAAAAGCAATCAGGTTCTTAAAAGAAGAATTTTAATAGAAGAAAAAGTAAAAGAATCACCTCTGTAAAATCAGGATGGTAAATACCTTACAGGGGAATTAGATTCAAAACATAGAGAATCCCTCTAGGCAAAACCTTAAGTTACAAAAAGACACAAAAACAGAAATCTACATTCCATTCAGCACAGCTTATTTTCTCCGCCATTTAAACAAAACAGAATGTAACACATATCTAGCTAGATTACTTACTAAGTTCTAGGACTCCATTCCTGTTCTGTTCCCGGAAAAAGCATCACACAGACAGAGAGAGCCTTTGTTTCTCTCCCCTCCAGCTTTGAAAATATCTTGTCTCCTCATTGGTCATTTTGGTCAGGTGCCAGCAAGATTATCCTAGCTTCTTAACCCTTTACAGGTGAAAGGGTTTTTCCTCTGGCCAGGAGGGATTTTAAAGGTGTTTACCCTTCCCTTTGTATTTATGACAGCTTGCTTGTAAAGGACTGTGTCTTAATCTTTTCATTCCGTGTCCTCTTCTCTTTCAAAAAGTTAGTCAAAGGACTTTTGGATTTTCAGTGCTGTAAAGAATGCTGCATTAAGAACAATGTCTTCTTTTAAACTAACAGTTGAATAGTATCTCTGTGCAAAGCAGACATTCTGCCAAGTGCTTTGCTGTCTTTTTGGTAACAAGAACAATAGTATATAAACTTAGACTCCTTTTAGTAACCATTGCAGAACAGTAACAGCGTCGTTACTTCTGTAAATTAATGCAGGATCCATAGAAGTGTGTGTGTCATCATGGTGGAAATGTTCTAGCTGATGAATACTGTATATGCCTTTTTATTAATCTTTGCAAAAACAGAGCATTTTCTCCCATTTAGAAGAATTTATTACTGGTAATGAATACTGAGTCATATAGTGTGTGCATGTGTAATGCTGACAGACTCTGGTTATCGGTGGGTGGGATTGAACCTGGGACCTCTGAAGCTTCGTGCATGAGCTAGAAGCCATATGGCCCTTAGCTAAGGCTGTAGAGCAGACTCATTTAACTCTAAGTGGTCTTGGTGCCACTAGATGGGAGAGAACACCACACCCCCCAGGTGTGTGGGTTACATACTTCCCCTAGCTGAGGAAGCGCATCCTGAGCTTCAGAGACTTCCCCGTTGAAATCCCGGACAGGCCCCTTCTTGTAATGCTGACAGACTCTGGTTGTCAGCAGGCAGATCGAACCTGGGACCTATGGAGCTAAATGCATAAGCCTCTCCTGCATGTGGCCACGTGGCCCTTAGCTAAGGCTGTAGGACAGACTCATTCATCTCGAAGTGGTCTTGGTGCCACAAGCTGGGACAGAGCACCACACCGACGAGGTGTGTGGGTTGCATATGCATGGGTATGTCTGCTTCATAGTAGTGACCGCTCCTGCTTGCCAACAAACCACCTTACACAATAGCAGTTGGTGGAGCTTTCCAATAAAAAGTAAAAACAGTTACTGCCACCATTTTAAGTCCCCAGTCTAGCAAGGAGAGGTTCATAGGTGAACCCCCTGTGCCTCTGTTGAGCCCCCATGAACTCCAGCTCCCTTCCCTTGCAGTCAGTGGGGCTGTGCAGGTGCAGGAGTCTGCCTGAATGTCTCCTTGTAGGATCAGGGCCAAAGTGTATACATTTTCCAGGGCTGAAGGCCTGATCCCTCTTACAATGCCAAGCAGCACGACTTAAAGGCAGTCAAGTTTGACTCAATTCCTTCCTGTCCCAGTTTGTTTATTATTACTGCATGTACAGAGATTAATATGAGTGATGGGAAATAAATCAATACACTGAAGTAGAAAAGCAAAACTTAACTTGGCTGGAAACAAGAGAAATTACTGAGAAACAACCCTTAAGTACATACAGGATTAGCACACTAAACTGATATTGGATTGTAAATGAGACCCGACCCCCAGTCGCTGTCTTGAGAAATGGAGAAGCTACCCACTCACCTCAGTGTGCAGAACAACTGAGCCTTCCAGGCCTGGTGTATTGTTGATCCTGCTCCTGTGTAGTTTACACCAGAGCAAGGTGAATGTAACAATGGTATCAGATCAGAATACAGTAGTAGCAACATATCAGGCGCCCTTTTGCTACGTTGCTCCTACGCAGCTCTGGCTGTTATGGGGAGTATTGACCATTCACAGGAGAGAACGTGGTCCCGGGGAAATGCTGCTCATAAGCGGCAGTTGCTCTTATAAAGTGTTGATGCAAACAAGTGTCTACTGTAATAGCATTTTTGAAGCAGCACTATAATGCTAGGGATTAGCGCTCAGCTGCAGTCCAGGAGCTGGCTCTTAATTCTCCTGTTTTACTATTTTTCAAGTTGATATCTTACAGTTGCTGTGGGTACGTTTCTGGAGATTACCACTTTAACTCAGATAACAGATCCCTCCCTCCTGCAACCAAAGTCTGTAATTACCTTTATACTACCCACGAGGAGGGCCACTGAATTCAACAGGACGCCGTGGATGTGCAGACTCTGTTGGCAGGATCTGGGCCATCTACAGTAGAGATGCTGTAAAATTTCCTTACACTAAAAGATTTGACGGCTGACATCTGGCAGGGAATCCAGGAAGACTTTGCTTAAGTTCTGTTGATATAGATTCCTGCACAAGAAGGCTGATGGAATGTTCTGCACTTTGTCGCCTGCCTCCACGGGATAAAATCACACCAGTTATAAAAAGATTGACCATCAAAAGCAGTTATTGATTCTGCATACAATAACATTCAGAAAAGTGTATATTAATGCACTAACATCTATTGAAGTAAATATACGAACTCAGGAGAGAGGATTATTCAAAACCATGATAAATAGTCAGATCACGGTCTATACTTCTCATCAATATTTAACTTAGAAACAATCGGCTAATGGTGAACCAGGAATTAGCATGCAACATGGAGCCCTTGTGCTATAAATATAGGTTTCCAATGTGTATATGCTAAGAGCTGCTTGGCACAGCAAAAGAAGAGGCTGTGTGTTTAACAAATGTCCTCATAATGAGCTCAATTGAAAAGCTTATTTAAGGTTTCTGTATTCATTCCAGACCCCTCCAGCTGTCACATTTGTCACATCAGCAGTAGGCTAATGTTTATCCTGTTCTGGTTGATAAATCAGACTATATGGAAAAAAAGTTCTCACTTGGGCTATTTGTTACAGTTTTTCATGAGAATAGGAACTGAGCATAGAATCAGCTTCTACTTAAACTATTTTTTTAAAACAAACCGCTCAGATTTAAATATTCAACACTGAGAAACTATAATGTAAAGGACATTAAAGGTGTTCATTTCATAAATGTATTCACTGAAGTCTGAGCCCACATTGCTCCATCTCCATGAGATGAATAAAATATCAGATCTCAGATTCTAAAACTGACTACTCTTTTTCTCAGTGTGTGGCTGGATTAGAATATCAGATATAATCTGAGGGCTCAGTTTTAGTTGAATTATGTCTTGATTCCACAACCTATAAAATATATATGCCCGGTTCTGCCTATTGTAGCACACATGACCAACATATGCTTTCCTGGGCTGAGCCCTGTAGATAACTGGAAGCCTGTAAAATTTTAAACCTTACATGTAAACATTTCTCCCCTCTCCTTGCCCTGGAAGAAAATTCACAGTCATGCACACTTACAAATCACTGAATTATGAATGGAGCCCAAATCCTGCCGGATGCTGCTGAATGCCCTCACCTCCCATTCAAGTCAATGGGAGTTTAGGGCTCTGGGACTGTACAGAACTGTAGCTGGCCATTTTGTCTGCAATATAATTTTCTAACGAAAGTCACTTTTACTGAGCACCATCAAGTTCAACTGGTGCAGATTCACTTACCCTTTTTTTTTAAGAGAGTCCCTCCACTATCCCAGAAACTGCAGCCAATGGGAGCTGCAGGGGCAGCATCTGTGAACAGGGCAACATGCAAAGCCACCTGGATGTGCCTCCACATAGGAGCTGGAGGGGGGACATGCTGCTACTTCTGGGAGCTGCTTGAGGTAAGTGCCATCCAGAACCTGGACCCCTGGACCCCATCCTCGACCCATGCACCTGCCCCATCCCTGATCGCCCTCCAAACCCCTCCATCCCAGCCCAGAGCAACCTCCTGCACCCCCAACACCTCACCCCCAGCCGGAGCCCTCACCTTTCTGCCCCTCCCCCTGCACACCAATCCCCTGACCCAGCCCAGAGCCCCTCTCCTGCACCCTGAACTCCTCATTTTTGGCCCCACCTCAGAGCCCTCACCCCCTGCTGCACCCCAACCCCCAATTCTGTGAGCATTCATGGCCCGCCATACAATTTCCATACCCAGATGTGGCCCTCCGGCCAAAAAGTTTGCCCACCCCTGGACTAGGGCCTACTCCCATTCCCTTCCTTCCACTAGCTCTAGGGCAGTTGCACCTGATGCATCCTCCATCTCCAGGGGTCTATTGGGGGCAGAGGTTGAAAGCCTACCACTTTCACTGGCTCTAGATTCTCCCAGCACTTTGCCCTTGTGATGCCACTTGCATTCTACTCAGTTAAGCACTGAGACTACCTCAGCAATAACTTGCTTTTCCTGGCCTGCCTGCTTTGTGTCAGCAATGGAAATAGGCAAGGGTTAAAACAGATTTTTTTAAAAAGGCGTGAGGTTTAATTGTACAAAATGGAGGCAAGCGCTAAGCATCATTAGAGAGCAAGAGTTATAAATCATTTTAAAATTACAGAAAAACCTAAGGTTAAATACGGGCTTGTCTACATTGGCACTTTACAGCGCTGCAACTTTCTCGCTCAGGGGTTTGAAAAAACACTCCCCAACGCCGAGCGCTGCACGTTTCAGCGCTGTAACGTGGCAGTGTAGACAAGCCCTAAATGTCCTTTAAGAGGTAAAGGCTAAAATATTTTTCTTTAAAATAATTAAGCAGGGCTTAACCATAAATTTAATGAAGATGGAGCTAACTCATCTGTCTTTCGGCCTGATCCTGCAAAAGCCTGCACATGTGAGTGTGAGTAGTACATTGAGCTGCAATGGAAAGGCAGAGGATTCTATGCCAGTGGATCCTAAGGCTGTATATCCTCACCATGTAGATCACCTCCTTGAAAGATTCTGTTCCCGTGTACCTCAACCCATCTTAGCATTGGAGGGGTTGGTTTTGCCATCCATGTAGTAACAGCCTCTTCACAATATAGCATTTTAAATCTAATCTATATCTTCTCCTGTCATGCTACAATAGGCTACTTATTTCAATTCCATTACAGTAATAATACCTAGCTTTTATATAGCACTTTTCATCACTAAACCTCAAAGTATTTCATAATTTTAAATGTATTTAGCCTCATCACACCCCTGTGAGGTAGGGAAGTGCGATTCTCCCCATTTTACAGATGGGGAACTGAGGCAAGGAAAGGCTGAACTTTTATTTCCTGGACCTGAGACATTATCTTTCTAGCTCTAATTTCTATTATTCTTGTAATGGGCAAACCTCAGAAGGTATATATGGTTTGGTTAGCCAAGTACAGTCTCCCCGCAGTGGAGGAGGAACCTGGCTAGGATTCTCAAAAGAATAGATTGCCTTATGAGATTTCAAACATGGCCTGGGGTTCCTGTCACATTCAAAATACCGTGAGCCGCAAGTTATTCCAGCTTCTGAAGCTGCCACTAAGTGCAGAAAACACTTGAGTTTAACCTGAAATGAATAAATGGTTTTGAACTTCCAGAAACATTTGTTATAAAAAGATTGACTCCCATTGACACCATACATCGCTTGGTTTACTGAGAATGCCTTGGGATGAAGTTACTTTGCCTGCTTTTGTACACAGTCACCTGATTATCAGCCAGAAGCAAGGGTAAAAACATTTTGCTACAGAATTTTTGCTCACATATACACACACAATAATGAGAGAACTACAAGGTAACACAGGTGTCCTCACTATCGTCAGTAGGCACTGTGGTATTATATTCATCATTCACTAACCGCAAATCAACTTTTAGAATCCTGAAAATCATAGATTACAAAAGCTTTTTTTTTTTAATGCTGTGAGTGTAGAATACTACGGACTTCAGTTTGCTACAAATACCTCAAAGACAAGCTGGGCAGCAGGGATTGTATTACAGGGCTACTTACCAGATCACTTGCAAGCGTGTATCTTGTAATAGGCTTGGTGTCTGCATTTCAAACCTGGCCCTTAGCAAGTGTTGTGAGATCAGTACAGGTTGCATAAATGATCACATCTTAATACCTCTGCCACCTCCAAGCAGTAATAAATAGTCCGCTTAGAATGTTGTGCCCCTGTTCCTGCCTCAGCTCAGTAGCTTGCAGGAGAGGGAAAGGGACAAGTCTTAAATATAAATAAATAAATCCTCAGTTTTTTTCATTTTGTGGACCACTTTGTACAAAACATTCTTTTCCATCTCTTCTCCAAGCCTTCCAGTCCCAAAGCCTTTCCCAGGATATTATAGAAAGGTGAAGGAAAATACCATTCGCCAGATACTCTCTGTCAATTGATGTGGGCTGAGAGGAATCAGGAGAAACAAATTCCTGAGAGGCTTTCAGGGATGCAGAAAAAAGAAGCAACGTCTCCACTTCATGCTTTCTATCCCTTCCAAGCCCCTGGAGGCTTCTCCACCTTAACGCATTACAGCTAGGGCTCAGGAGCCTTCTCCCCTCAGGAGATGGCAGATATCCACAG
Organism: Lepidochelys olivacea; assembly: GCF_965140295.1. Lineage (NCBI taxonomy): Eukaryota > Metazoa > Chordata > Testudines > Cheloniidae > Lepidochelys > Lepidochelys olivacea. Next base: position 142,019,988 of record NC_140412.1, on the reverse strand, counting down.
GTAATGTTGTACTAAATAGCAATAACATGTGCCCCAGTATCACCCCGAGCCCCGCTTCCCTAGAGAATCTGTCATTTATGCAGCTATTGGAATGAATGGCCCGTGGGTATGTAGTCTCACATTACCAGGGAGCACGGGGCCTAGAAAAAGAACTCAGAGCAGCTAACATTCCATGGAGTCCTCAGTCCATCCACACAACTACAGCCCCTTCCCACCCATATCTTCAGAGTAGGTAGCCCGCCTCCTGCATGATCCACAACTACAACCTGAGGGCAGGAATAGTTAAAAAGTCACACAGCGACCATGTGGAGTTACCAAGTTTTTCTGAGAGGGTATATATTATATGACCCCATCTAAGTACCAATGGTTTGAGGAAATTTTTTTTCATTAATGTAGATTCCTTGCACCCTCTCAATTACAGTAAAACCTGCACAAGACATCACCTGTAAATGAAAAAGGCAACCTCCAGTGCTAAAAGACCACCCCAAAGTATTCACAAACAGTGAAAATTTCACTCCATCTTTATTAGGCTTAATATCCCACCACTTCAGGTTTGTGAATTCTAGAATGGGGAAGCTGTCTGTTATGCATGTGGTTTGTCCCAATGAAGTTCATAGAACAAGTCATGTCTGTAAAGTTAAACACGTGTACATGTTTGCAGCATCAGAGCTTTAGACAGTAAACTCCTCAGAGCAGGGAATCCATCTTTAGGTGTACTGTGAAGCACCACGCACATTTATAGTGCTATGTAAGTAGTAATAATAATAAATTACTACTACCAGTAAGTCTCCAAAAATATTGTGATCTTAGTTTTTTTAAACTAGCTTGTTACAAAGGGTGCTACAAATCTATACATCGTGTTAAAGGAGTTTGAGAAGTTTACTACTATGCTGATTATAAAACCTTTTGCATTGAGAGAGAACAGAACTGAAACAAGTACTACATTAAAATGTTAAGTACCATTTCCTTTACCATATCAATTTAAGACAAACTGCTGTACCTAGTTTCCCCAGCTTCTACATCTGTTCTACACGAAGAACTTCTGGGGATCCCCGGATTTTCGGTTTCATAACTAGCATTAGCAACCAACAGTCTAGTAGACAGCAGCTAGTTTTATTTTAAATGATCCAGGAATACTTCACAGGATGAGAATCTATTTAAAACTTCCCGTATCTTGTGCCAAGCAACCTCAATAAATGTCACTAGTTCAAATGTTGAATCATTGCTTAACATTTTGAGTAAGAATCAAATAACAGTTCAGATGTATTGTACCTATGGAGAGGTACACAAATATATACCACAGGAGCCATTTTTATTGTTACATTACCATGCTGACAATTCTATTCCCGGAAACGTCAAACATTCATTTCAGGTTAACAGCTGAACATCTGGATACTTTATATCGCACTTAAAGGCTGTTAAAATGCAATTATTTAATTAAAATATATCCTGCAGCAGCAGCACCCAATCCATCCCCTGGCTCAGATTTTTTTATTTTGGACAAGGTGGTGCTATGTGTGCAAACATGGATATCCAACAGTTTCTATACTATGTCTATACAGAGCGAGTCCCTCTAAGCTTATATTAATTCTAAAATCGCTAAAACTATCTGAGAAATTTTCTGCTGCACACAGCTACAGCTGTCTAGACTATCTAATGGATGCTGCAAAGGTTGTCTATATATACTGTATTTATTCCACTGACAACCAGCAATAGGAGAACTATGTAACTATCCATGTGCCTAGCTTTTAACAATAAGTTTGATGGTCACTGTAATAAGTAACGAATCAGTGGAAGCATGCAGTGTCATCTCCTATTGCTAGACACAAGTAAATTCCAAAGCCAGTACCCACATACCACTAAATAACTGAGGAAGATGTACTGGTGCAGGACAGTGCCAACTGTTGACTGGACCATTAGCGTATCAGCAATGCTTTAGGGCTGAATCCTGCCAACAAGCAAGTATTATTAATATTAGCCATGTTTTACAATAGTGCCTAAAGGCAAACGAAGCATGAGGCCCCATTGCAGTAGCCACTGTACAAAAAGAGGAGTAGACAGTGACTGCCCCAAAACGCAAGTCAACTCACTCAGGTAAGTAATTCTATTGGCTTTAACAAAACCACAGTGGAAGGGATTACAAGACTGTGCCCTTAGAGAAGGGGCCTGTGCTGTGTGTTTCAGTATGGTTTTTTCAAATGCTGAATATGCACATTTTAATTTGAGCGGATGCTCCATCCTTAAGGCAAGTACAGTTCACAAGTCTCTTAAGCTGACAGTACGGTGAAGACAGCTGACAAGAAAATATCCCTGCATACATTTTTATTAAATTTGAATATTTTCCCAGAAGCCCAAGAAATTCACAATCTTATTTCATTTACTAAAGGATCGTATAGCCAGACTATACTTTTTGTTGGTCTGCAGATGTACATGAATGCATACAGGGTGAAGTTCATTTCTCTGTGTAGAGGATCCTCACCAAGTGACGCACAGCCCTTGTGCAGGGCCTCTGCACAGGGGTAAATCTTACTCACAGTGAACTAAATTATCCCATTTAGAAAATACCACTAGTTTTTCTATTTCAGTTTACAATAATCAGCCACTCAAAGAATAATCATGACTTTATTTAGCATGGTTTTAAAGAGTATTTTTAAAGCTCTCCTCTCACTACTTTTTCATGCTATTTGATTTTAACCCTAAATGCACCACCAAAGCCCTGAGCGGCCCAGAGCTCCCAGGGTTTGCCAGATGAGTGACTTCACTGTTGGTCCAAGTGGCCACATTCCCTGAAGTGAAGTTCTATAATCCTGCAGGGTACTAAAGCCTGTAGTGTATTTATATTCCTTTAAAAATTCAAGTACATATTACAAAATACAGGCTACGTGTTTTTAAAATTTTTTCATGGGTGTATAGAGATTAGATGTGGGAGGCAATTGATAGGGGTACTGATTTTGATAGAGCTAGTGATTTTAAACTGTGCAAGCATAAAAAGATTTATACACATGGCCAGACCTAACCTTGACTAATCGGATTATGTTAGTTAAAATGGTATATCTCATCTGTATCATCATCTGCTTGCCTATGGTAAAAGAATAGCAAAAACATCAAACATGGTATATAACAGACCATGCATGATGATGTTATCCACATTTACAGTTACAGATAGTCCATATTTTAGAACAGTAACCATATACTGTATTTAAGTTAAAGGAATTTACCCTTCTATTCTGGGCCCAATTCTGTGAGATGCTGAGTTCCATCAACTCTCTCAGTGGGAAGTAAGGGAGCTCACTTCTTCACAGTATTGGACTGCTTGCACCTCATTGATTTACTACACACCGTTATGCCTTATTACTCACTTTATTTAGAAAGGCTTCACAGGGTCCTGAAGTCTCACAAATTCAACAGCTGAGCTGAGGAATGACATTGCATAGAACAGGCTTCCCCCTATTTTGACATCTTCCTCCCACCTAAAGCTACAGCACTTCATATGTGCAACGTCTACATGGAAGAGGTGGTGTAAGTGGAACATGTGTCATGAAGGATCAACTAGATTCCTCTCCCCACACCTTATTTGAGCATGGTTTCTGGTCAATTCTTCTCTGCCATGGCTAAATTCAAAGGAGAGAATCTAAAGCATAAAAACTTTAGTAACATTCTTTTTTATATTCTAGATTACAAATATAGTCCAGATTGCAAGATTCTATAAAAATCAGACTCCCATGTATTACAAACCTCCCAAACAAATACAAAAAACATCCTCCCCACATCAAATAAACCAAACACAAAATCTTATATGATCCCCAACAGGTTTAACATTAAAGCTACCTCTGCTATTGGCTATGGCAATCCTGCATCTAAATCCATTCATCAGATTAATTATTTATGTTCAAGTTTGGTCTTGGCAATAACAGATATATTACAATGCTAAGCAAAAATGAACTGGAAAAACTGAGTAATGCTCTTGATCAGCAAACACACAACAGCGAAGCAGCATGTTTTCCATCTGGAGTAACAGAATCTAATGAAGTCTCCATTTTTATTAAACCATGGAGAATTCAGGCAAAAGCAACATATATCATTTTTAAAGGCCAGTTTTATTGATTTGGTAGCATGAATCCTAAAAACTCTAATCTCTTCTTTCTACAATGTATTCACTGATGCAGTTTGGCTGGCTTTTTGACAGAGGGCTCACTTGCGAGGCTGGTGGATGTGCTGATTGACGTGTTGTGGATGAGGAAGCTTTTCCACAGAGGGATGAGGTTTTTGGTGAGCCACCTGAGCGGCAGCTGGAGGGAAGTCTTTATCACCCTGTTAAAGAACACACCAGTAAAAACACAAACATGGAAAAAACATGCCAACCAGTTCAAACTGATAGTATTTTTTTTTATTAAAGCATAAAGAGCATATGAAAAACATTGTGGGTCCCTCTAATTCCTTTCTTCCTTTGCACACACACTGCATGCACTCTATGTTGGCATATTTAACAGTGATTTTGTCAACTTAAAAAAAATCACACTTCTGTCTGAAAATTTTCACCTACTGTTGTTCCAAGGAGCACCTAAAATGACTGTATCTTACAGACTGGAGAGAGAACATTTTTCTGTTTTTGGTTTCTGCAGTGTCAGCACTTTGTGTAAAGTCAGGCTATTTCTACACTACAATCTACGTCGGGAAAATGTATGTCGCTCAGGGGTGTGAATAAAACGTCCCCTAAGCGACATACGTTACACTGACATAAGTGCTTATCTGTTGGCGGGAGAGTTTCTTCCGCTGACATAGCTACTTCCACTCATTGAGGTGATTTTACGTTGATGGGAGAGCTCTCTCACATTGGCACATGGCGTCTTCACGAGATGCGCTGCAGTGGCGCAGCTGTACGTGTAGACATGGCCTCAGTTTCACTGGTTCATTATGCTCAGTTTCCTTATTTGTGACAATTTTTTCACACAGCAGCAAGGGAGGGGAAAACATTTTAAAAACAGGAGAAAGGAGTTTGTTAAACCACACAAATAAACAGAATTCCACCAGGGGAGCTGCATACCCAAACTGCTTTTAACTCAAAAGTATAAACCTGGCTTAGATTTCAAGCTCAGAATGTCCCTTTTAAAGAAGCATTGGTCCCACCTGTGCCATCATCACCTAACACCTACTCTGCAAAACCAGGTCAATTGCAGTAGTATGTATTTGCTGTAAAATCAGCAAGGAATCAGGCAGCTGCTTATTTCTGTCTGTGAAGTCATCCCTGTCAACCCTTCAAAAAGCAATGGAGGACAATCATTAGCATCCAAAGGGGCAGGGACGAGAGAGGGAGTATCACCATATCCCTGTCTAAACGCTGGGGAAGAATCTAATTTTCTTATGTTTAGGCCAGAAACACTTTAACTTCTGCTTACTGGCAGACTGACAATGTTGTAAGAAGTGACTTTATACAAAACAGAAATCCTATGTCTGCTTTACTTTCTTTCCCTCCATTTTACCCTAATGTCCCCTCTATATTTTGTCAAGTTTGCCTTTGCTGTTTCAGTGCCATATTGTTCATTAGAGAGATAAGGTGGGAGAGGTGATATATTTTATTGGACCTATTTCTATTGCTGAAAGACAAACTTTTGAGCTACAGAGAGCTTCTCTTCAGGTCTGGAAAAGGTACTCAGTGTCACAACTAAATACACGGTGAAACAGATTGCTTAACAGAAGTAAACACATTCTAAGAAGGAGAGCTCTGTGTGGCTTGAAAGCTAGTCTCTTTCACCAACAGAAGTTGGTCCAATAAAAGATATAACTCACCCACCTAGTCTATTCTATGACACCATTCAAGGTGAAGTGGCCTATTCACACCTCTTCAGTCATAGGACAAAAAAGGGGAAGTTAGTGAGTTACATATTGTTATAACAAGCCATGAATCCAGTGTTTTTAGTTAGACTGTGATATTTAGTGTCTAGCAAAGTTATGAATTTGTCTTTTGAAAGTGTTGTGCAGATTTCCCTTAGGACAAAGACTGAGAGGTCAGATATGAAATGACATTTAGTGAAAGGGTTGGCCCATGAGTGATATGGTGTTTGTCTTTTATCACTTTTCTATGTGACTTCATTTGAGAGCATAGTAATTGTCTGGTTTCACCCACATAGTTGTTGGGATATTTAGTGCACTGGATGAGGTACACCACAAGGTGCAATAGGCATACGTAGGAGCCATGGATCTTGAAAGGTGTGTTGTGGGAGGTACTGGTCAATGTAGCAGTGGAAATAGGTAGGTAGGTTTTGCACCTGTTGATCTGACAGGGTCCGGTGCTACTTTGTGTTGGTGTGTCCTGGTTGTCGGGCTCTTGCTTCTGATGAGCTTACTGAGATCAGGGGATTGTTTGAAGGCCAGAAGAAGGGGTTTGGGAAATATTTCTTTCAGGTCCCCATTGAGTATGGGCTGTAATTGTTTATTGATACCTTATATGGGTTACAGTGTTGGGTGGCAGGTGACAACTACTGGTGTGGGGTTGAAGGGTTTTTTTTTCCTGTATTGAAGTGGGTTCTCTTGTGGAATTTGGATGGCCTGTTCCATGACGTGATCTACTTCTCTGGTGGAGTGTCCTTGTTTGACAAAGGCAGTTTTTAGTGTGTTAAGGTGTGTATCTTGCAGTTTCTCCTCTGAGCATATTCTGTGGAATCTGAGGGCCTGACTGTACATAACAGATTTCTTGGTGTGTTTGGGTTGGTAACTGGATCTCTGAAAATGTGTGTGGTGATCCATGGGTTTCTTGTATATAGTTGTCTGAAAGGTTTCACTGTTGAAGCTGATCATCGTGTCCAGGAAGTTGAGGCTGGTGTGGGAGTGTTCTAAAGAGAATTTAATGGACAGGTGGTGGTTGCTGAAGTTGTGGTGGAAATCTATGAGGGAGTTTAGGTTATCTGTCCAGAGGATGAAAATATCATCAATGTATCTCAGGTATATCACTGGTTTTGTGGTGCATTTGTCCAGAAATTCTTCCTCATGGGGGTGCATGAACAGGTTGGCATACTGGGAGCCATTCTAGTACCCACAGCTGTTTCCATGGCTTGGACAAAGTGTTTGTTGTTGCACGTAAAACTGTTATGGGTGACAATGAAATGGATGAGTTTGGTGTTGTGTTTTGGCTGGATATCTGAGTGTTGTCCTTTGTCTTGTAGATTCAAGGCAGGCAGCGATGCCATCATTGTGAGGGATGTTGGTGTAGAGGGAGTTGATATCCTTGGTGTCAAGGATAGTGTTCTGAAGGAGGCTGTAATGTTGCAGAGTTTGTGGAGGAAGTTGTTTGTGTCATGGAGGAAGCTGTCCCTTTGTGTGGTGAGTGGTTTGAGGATGGTTTCTATGAGTCTTGATATTCCTTCAATAAAAGCGCCATGCCCAGATATGATAGGTCTGCCTGGGTTCCTCTGTTTATGTACCTTGGGAAGCACGTAGAAGGTCTCTGGGGGGGCAGTTCATGGGGGATGAGGTTGTAGAGATTTTCTTGGAGTTGTTTGGGGAAGGATTTGATGATATCCTTAAATTCCTGGATGAACTGTGGTGTGTGTGGGGGGGTCTTTGAGTTCTTTATAGTAGGTGGTGTCAGAGAGTTGGCGGTTGGTCTCACTGATATAGTCATCACAGCTGAAGACTAGAATGGTGCACCTTTTGTCTGCTGGTTTGATCACTATCTGATGGGTGGATTTCAGGGACAGTGTTGCTGTCTTCTCAGCAGTGGAGAGACTGTGGTGAATGGGATGTTTAAGGATTTCAGTCAATTTTTTTCCTGAAGCTATCAATGTAATCATCAAGCGTGCTGTTTTTGTCTACTGTTAGGTGTCCAGTCAGATGATTCTATGTGGGTGAAACCAGATAACAACTGAGCTCTCACATGAATTCTCACAGAAAAATGATAAAAGACAAAAACACTATATCACCTGTGGGTGAACACTTTTCACAAAACAATCACACAATATCTGACCTCTTAGTCCTCATCCTCAAAGGAAACCTGCACAATACCTGCAGAAGATGAGTCTGGGAATTTAAATTCATAACTCTTCTAGACACTAAAACTCATGGTCTTAATAAAGACACTGGATTTATGGCTTATTACAACAATCTGTAACTCACTAACCTCCCCCTTTTTTGGCCAAAGACTAGGGAGGTGCTCTCAGGCCACTTCACCTTGAATGGTCTCTTAGAACATGTGTTAACTACTTATGCTAAACAATCTGCTCCAACTTGTATTTAGTTGTGACACTCTGAGTACCTTTCCTAGACCTGAAGTGCTCTGTGTAGTTCGAAATCTTGTCTCTTTCACCAACAGAAGTTGATCCAATGAAAGATATTACCTCACCCACCTTGTCTCTCTAATATCCTGGGACCAACACAGCTACAACAACTTGCAAACATTAGGCTAACTATAACTTTCACCATTAAATTGCTTCATTTAATCCCTCTCCGCACTAAATCTTTCTCTTCTTTGAAGATATTTTCTTCTCTGAAGTGATATTTTCCCCTCTTTTTTCTCCTCTGCTGTCATTGATTTTTTTTTTTTGGGTACCCTCTCCTACACCCCTTTCACATATGCTTGAGATGGCAGGCTGAATGCAGGTATTGTTAACACACTAAATGTGACTGGTGAGTGTTTTAGAAGGCAACCAGTTGCCAAAGTGGGTCTATCACTGTCCTCCAGAAATGTTTCTCTGCTATGAAGAGAACCCTCTGTTTCCGACTGAAGGATGTGGTTGCCAAAGTGGCTCCTAGTTCAAACACTGGGTTTGTTTGCTGGTGGTGAACTGACAAAGTTTGAGGATAAATTTCAGAGTAGCAGCCATGTTAGTCTGTATCCGCAAAAAGAAAAGGAGTACTTGTGGCACCTTAGAGACTAACAAATTTATTTGCGCATACGCTTTCGTGAGCTACAGCTCACTTCATCAGATAAAGGCAGCCACAGTAGAGCCTGGAGGTGCAGTACTGCCTGCCCGAGCTATGGAGTGCAGACCACTGGCTGCAAGCATGCTGCAGGTCACCATAGTAACCTACCAAGGAGTGAAGTGTTTCCTATAGAGCAAGATACAAGCTAGAGGAAGGAAAAGTTCCAAGGTAACTAAGGAAAGGGCTTCCCTTCTATTTTCTCTAGGCCTGGACCTTGTAAAGTCCAGGTCCCTTTTTTTTATGCTCAGCAACGTGAAGGATGTTTGTATGTCACCAAGGCAAAATGTCACCATTTTAGAGCTAACAAAGTGAGACTAAAGCTTCTAAATTGTACTGCAAATGTCTTTGGCTGTAAAAAGCAAACGAACAAACAAACCCCCCAAAACATCTCAGGATGAAATCCTCAAAGGCACAGTAATGCTGAGCTTTATGCGGGGGAAGACCAGCACAACTATATTGGTGAAATACACACCCAGTCTCATTCTGAGGCCAGCAAGTCTCTGCTACTCCAGCTCAAGGGCTTGAGCAAATGGCAGCAGCCTCTTCTTGGCATGTCAGATCTTGTGGCTATATCACTTCCCCAGTGTGGATCAATTACCACCATCAGGTTGGGTTGGCATGGAAACCTTTCACAGTTCACAGGGAGTGTGGGCTTCGCCTCTCCACTGGCACCCACTACAGTTCCAATACAGGACTTAAGTCTTGCAGAGGACATTGTGGTGGCCGGGCACATACAAGGGTGCAAATTTTTCCTAACTGATTCTGACAAGACTATTCACAGCAGCTTGACCACTGATTAAATGGTCCTCTGGCTCCAGCCCCACAAAATAAATTAAACTTACCAACTGAACACTGCAGTCTAGTAAGGGTGTGGGGTCTGGGTCAAACAAAACATAACTGTAACGAATTTATTTACACTCATTTAACCCACGCTTAGCTTAGTTTCACCTCACCAATTGGTGGTAATATGATTGACACAAGTTTGGGTAATTCATTTTGAGTATATAGGGAGGTTACGTTACATTCCATATACTGACAATTATAGTGAGCTTGGGCATGAATTATTATTAAACTCATGGCAAATTAATGTTAATCACATCATGTTGATATTCATGCCTTAGCTCTATTATAATTATAGGAAGCAACTAAAACACATATTTATCATTTTTGAGCACTGACAGTCGTTACCCCCCACAAGGAGTTTAGTCTACTACAAAATAGAAAAAAAGTTTGTCCACAAGAAACTAGACTATGAAACACTTACATCAGTATGCCCAAAAGTAATCCATTGACTTTAATGGACTATTTACATGAACAGGTGCTCACATTTGTGAGTAAGGGTTGCACATGTAGTCCAAATATGTGCACTGCGATGGAGCTAATAATGTTAATGTAGGCAATTGCACGGTTAAGCTCAGCTTTTCAGAATTCTCATTACTTGATTACATTTATGCATCTCCCCAGTATAATTTTAATGAGACACTTATGTCTGAGATGCAGTAAGGGTGTAAGTGCTTCTATCATATCACACACACACACAGAGTTAGATCATGCAGTTGGATCTGTGTGGCTGGACCCTTATGTTTGTGTGGTGCCCATTTGAGTTCAGCAGGTGTCTACCCACATGGATCAAGCTACTGGAGATGGCCCGTATTGTAACAAGTTTTGAAAAAAGTGGACGCAGTGGCATCAAGGATACAGGACAAAGCCCACTAGCTTCACATTTTTAAACTCACAAACCGATGAAGTGAGCTGTAGCTCACGAAAGCTTATGCCCAAATAAATTGGTTAGTCTCTAAGGTGCCACTAGTACTCCTTTTCTTTTTGCGAATACAGCCTAACATGGCTGCTACTCTGAAACTGAAACAGTAGAAACAATTTCAAAATAGCTATTCACCCAAAACATAATAAAATAAAAAATACTCAAGGAGGCTTAAATAAAATATAAATATAAACCCCAATCAAGTCAAATGACAGGGAAGGGAAAAGATCAAAATTAAGAATCTTTCTCTAATCAGTGATGAAGTGAAAAGGCCTCTTAATCAAATGACTGAAAAGAAATTAACATGTAAACTCACTCTTGCAATGACACCGGAGATGAACACCGTTGGTTTAGGTGGGCTGAAAAATAAGAAAGATTATAGTTATTTAATTGATTTGTTCAACTTTACTCACCCTCGAGGAAAAAAGAACACAGGTACAGCAGAAGTAAGACTTTGTTAACCTAATGTAAGATGACTCTGGATATTCTTGGCAATTAATGGATGCCTGAAATAGAAAAGACAAATTCTCCCTTCAACCTTGTTTTGCTACACTAATTAGCCCAGGGGTCTCAAACTCAAATGATCACGAAGGCCACATGAGGACTAGTACATTGGCCTGAGGGCTGCGTCACTGACACCCCCCCACCCGCTGCCCCCGCCCCCAGTCCACCCCTTCCATGAGGCCCCGCCCCTGCCCTGCCTTGCCTCTTCCTACCCCTTCCCTGCCCCCATTCCAACCCCTTCCTGCAGTGAAAGGGACAGCAACCTGTCAGTAAATGCACAATCATATCCTATTTCTTCTTTAGCAGAAAATAAGGAAACCTAGACATAGATATAAACTATTGGGTTACAGGATAATGTTTGTATGCTACATTAAATCCACTGATTCTCCTGTCTATTTCTGCTAGACCTCTTTGTCCCCCAAAGATCTTTGAAAATCAAGATCCTCAGCTTTCTCTTTGAAGATCTGATTAACTGTGACATGTGCCAATGCAGATTTCGAAGGATAAGAAAAGGACATGGTACACTGAATCAGTAGTTCTCTCACTCTAATTCACAGGCCAACTTTATGAGAGATCGTCTTACAGATGCACCTTCCATCCCGAACCCTACTGCCTCGTTCTCAGAATGTTTAATTCTGTGAACCATTAGACCAGTCCCAGACACTACAGTTTTAGAACCACTGCACTGAGACATTTACTGTGTTTGCAGTAGTCCAACATACACTACTGTTACTGAGTAACACCTGCTAAAAATAGGGGTTGGGGGATGTGAGCATGTCAGCAGACCCCAAGAAAAGAGCAGGCTATCATTGCTACAGTTGTAACACACTTTCAAGTGCTTTAAATTCTATTGGTGTTTTATGCTAAGTACAACCTACATTTCTAGTATTTTATAACCTGTGATGGTTGCTTTGAGGATATAGTTAATCTGATGAAAATCGGTTTGACAGATGTTGTTTTGAAGATGCAACATTACTTTCTCTAGGCTTTAGTAAACAAAAAAGTGAAAAAAACTACTATTATTACTAAAATGAAATTCTTATACATGCTTTTACTATTTTATATTTGATAGACACATTTATTTAAGTTTAAATAAAAGGTAAAGTAGGTCTTATTTAAGGAATACAAGGCTAAATTTGCAAGGATTGTTTAAAGTTCATGAAAATACTTTCATAAGGAATTCTAGTTTTATTATAACGTGGAGAAAAAGCCCACATTTAAGATTTGAATGTACAAAGCACTTATTCCAATTTTATATGTGCAGTACTGTCAAAAATTGCACCGTTTAAACATCACAAATGTTACTATGTTCATTTGCACTGAAAGTATCCAAGTAAGACAGAGAGTTCTATTATTTCACAGTACTGAAGCTTAAACAAGGTGTTTACTGACATTACAAGAAAATCATAGAGAAGATAGAATACTTGAAAATTAAACTAGATGAAATAAGGTATTATGAATACTAAAAGCTTATGTCTTCATTCTGCAGTGGTTTTAAATCTGTGAGTTCAAGTCTCACAGATATACTGTAAAGAATGACCATATGCTAGGGTTAAAAATTAATAATATGGAAGTCCCTAGAGAACGCATAATATTACATTATTTTAAAGGGAGAGACTGCATAGTTCAGTATCTGAACCCTGTTGTACACATTGACAATGCTCATTGTCTTTATGGAGTTAATTAGTTGGGAGACAGGAGCATGAAGAAAAAAATGCAAGAAACAGAAAACAAATAAAGGAATAAATTGCTAACTTCCAATGTGGCAGAACTTCAACTTTCCAGTGTTGTTTCATACCTTTATCAGTGCTGTAGAAAAGGGGATAAACTGTGAGATGGTAAAATTCAGCAGCTAACACAATTACTTTGGGAAGTCAAGATTAGAAAAAAATTGTGAGAAATTCGCCACTGACCTCACAGAGCTAGATGATGGAGAAGCACAGTGACAGATGAAATTCAGCGCAGACTAACGCAAAGCCCTGCACACCAGAAGGAATCATTTGAACTACTCATATATTGTGCACTGGTAGTTAGAAAACCAAACAAAAATGTTAGGATGAATAAAGAAGGGAATAGAAACAATACTGAAAATGTTAATTATAACCCTTGTTTAGAATATTGCATTCAATCCTGGCCACTCCATAACGAGACAGACAGATGAAACAGAAAGCGTACAGAGACGGGCAAGGGAAAGGATCAGAAGCATGGAGGGCTTTCCATGTTAGCGATTGAGGCAGCACATTTAAAACTGATGAAAGGAAATACTTTTTAAAGAGCGCATAATTAATCTACAGCTCTCACTGCAACAATGTATTATTGAGGCAAGGAGTTTAGTATGATTCAAAAGCAGAATTAGACATTTATATGACTTGAATGCATCCATAATCACATCAGTTAGAATAAAAAAAATGTAAAAAGTCTATGAACCCTCATGCTCTAGGGCACAAATTAACCTCTTAACTAGGAGGCTAGAAAGAAACTTCCTCTGTGGTCAGGTAGGTTACACTTTCACATGTCATTTCACACTTCCTGGGTTCAACTGAAACACTATTTTCTAGTATACTTGAACCATCTAAAACCACGCAGTACTATGTGTCTGAGTAGAAGCAGAGTTCTCAAAAGATTTCCAGTCTGCCAACATTGAATCAAGTTGTCAGACCTCAAGGAGGACACTTGGAGAGAAATATAAGCACACATCTTTTTACTGGACTAAGAGAGTTTGAGACAAATGGGAAAATGATAAATATTTTACTAAACAAGAGAGTGCTCTCTCCTGAACAGGGATGATTGGCACACAGGTGTTCTTCCCTTAGAGAAGGGAGGTAGAGCCAAACCTACAAAGGGACTTAGGTACCTAAACCCCAGTTTTAGGTCTTGAAATCCAATTTCTAGGCTCCTTGGTGATCTACAAAACCCCTGCTCAGCTGCGCCTAACCCAGTAGGTGCCAAAACTCGGTACCTAAGTTCCTGCTGTGAAAATTCCCTAGACACCTACATTTCTGAGTCTGGGCATGCACACTGCTGCCTCCCTCTGTGAGCAGTCCCAACTCCACACAAAAGAGCAGGAGACAGATGACCTCCCTCATAACCTATCATCCAATGGTTTGGGTGCTCAGCTGGGACAAGGCAGACCCAGGTTTTATTGCCACTTCTGTCTGATGAGGTGGGACTTGAAAAGGGAAAGATCAACTACATTTCTTGGGTGAATGCCCTAACCACTGGGCTATGAGATATTCTGATGTGGGTCTTTCTCAAACCATCCTGTTGAAGCTGGTCCACTTTAAATAATTGTATAAGTGTACAAAACTCGCTGTATAACCTCCAGTCTAGTGGTCAGAATGCATACCTGAGAGATGGCAGATTCCCTGTTCAAATCCCTTCTCTTCATCAAGCAGAAAAGGGACTTGAACTAGGCTCTCACTCACACTCTAGGTGAGTTTCCTAACCACTCTGGTGCAGGCTATGAGCGGGGGCACTGGGCCATCTTGTGTGGAGTTAGGCACCTGCATAACTCATTCTTACAAGAAACAGCTTAGTCACCTGACTCCAGGACAGGGTTCCTGGCTTGGATTGCAAGCAGACGTAGGCACCTCCCTGCATCCCAGACTTAAGGGCTGAACTACATGAGAGGGGCAGGGCGTCTCCCACGGGTAGGGCCCTACCAAATTAAGGGTCCATTTTGGTCAATTTCACAGTCATACGATTTTGTAAATAGTAATTTCCATGATTTCAGCTATTTAAATCTGAAATTTCACAGTGTCGTAATTGTAGGAGTCCTACAATTGGGGTGGGGTCACAAGGTTCTAGGGGGCGGGGGTTGCAGTACTGCTACCCTTAATTCTGCGCTGCTGCTGCTGGCGGCGGCGGTGCTGCCTTTAGAGCTGGGCAGCTGGACAGCAGCGGCTGTGGATCAGGAGCCCAGCTCTGAAGGCAAAGCCGCCGCCAGCAGCAGCGCAGAAGGATGGCATGGTGTTGTATTGCTACCCTTATTTCTGTGCTGCTGCCTGAAGGGCTGGGCCCTCAGTCAGTAGCTGCTGCCCTCCAGCCGCCCAGGTCTGAAGGTAGCAGCAGTGCAGAAGAATGGCATGGTATGGCATTGCCACCTTTCTTTTTGCCCTGCTGCTGGTGAGGCATCGCCTTCAGAGCTGGGCGCCCAGCCAACAGCTGCCGCTCTCCAGCCACCCAGGTCTGAAGGCAGTGGAGAAGTAAGGGTGGCAATACTGCGACCCCCCTTACAACTCCCTTTTGGCTCAGGACCCCCAATTTTAGACCAATTTCATTGGTCTCCTGAGTGAAATCTGTATAGTAAAGGGTAAAATCACACAAAAGACCAGCTTTCATGGTCCGTAATGCATTTTTCATGGCCTAGCTGACGTGGCTCCTGGCTTTTCGGGATCTCATTCTCAGGCCCCTCTCTCCCCATGCATTGTACAGGGAGCCAAGGCACCCAACTCAGGCTTTGTAGAAAAAAAGAAAAGGCAACCAAAAAAGCAAAAAAACCCCAAGAAACAAGACAACATACAAAGCATCTGATTTGTGTTTCTATTCTGTTTAGGTCCAATAAAGAATAGAGACAACTGTACATTATTTTTTATTATTGAGTCTGCAAATAAACCACTACATAAATGAATTACAACACTATCCTGGCCACTATGGATGTAGAAGCCCTCTACACCAACATTCCACACAAAGATGGACTATAAACCGTCAAGAACACTATCCCCGATAATGTCACGGCTAACCTGGTGGCTGAACTTTGTGACTTTGTCCTTAACCATAACTATTTCACATTTGGGGACAATGTATACCTTCAGATCAGCGGCACTGCTATGGATACCCGCATGGCCCCACAGTAGGCCAACATTTTTATGGCTGATTTAGAACAACGCTTTCTCAGCTCTCGTCCCCTAACGCCCCTACTCTACTTGCGCTATATTGATGACATCTTCATCATCTGGACCCATGGAAAAGAAGCCCTTGAGGAATTCCACCATGATTTCAACAACTTCCATCCCACCATCAACCTCAGCCTGGTCCAGTCCACACAAGAGATCCACTTCCTGGACACTACAGTGCTAATAAATGATGGTCACATAAACACCACCCTATACCGGAAACCTACTGATCGCTATTCCTACCTACATGCCTCCAGCTTTCACCGTGACCATACCACACGATCCATCGTCTATAGCCAAGTTCTGCGATACAACCGCATTTGCTCCAACCCCTCAGACAGAGACAGACACCTACAAGATCTCTATCAAGCATTCTTACAACTACAATACCCACCTGCGGAAGTGAAGAAACAGATTGATAGAGCCAGAAGAGTTCCCAGAAGTCACCTACTACAGGACAGGCCTAACAAAAAAAATAACAGAATGCCACTAGCCGTCATCTTCAGCCCCCAACTAAAACCCCTCCAACGCATTATTAAGGATCTACAACCTATCCTGAAGGATGACCCAACACTCTCACAAATCTTGGGAGACAGGCCAGTCCTTGCCTACAGACAGCCCCCCAACCTGAAGCAAATACTCACCACCAACCACGTACCACACAGCAGAACCACTAACCCAGGAACCTATCCTTGCAACAAAGCCCGTTGCCAACTCTGCCCATATATCTATTCAGGGGACACCATCACAGGGCCTAATAACATCAGCCACACTATCAGAGGCTCGTTCACCTGCACATCCACCAATGTGATATATGCCATCATGTGCCAGCAATGCCCCTCTGCCATGTACATTGGTCAAACTGGACAGTCTCTACGTAAAAGAGTAAATGGACACAAATCAGATGTCAAGAATTATAACATTCATAAACCAGTCGGAGAACACTTCAATCTCTCTGGTCACGCGATTACAGACATGAAAGTCGCTATTTTACAACAAAAAAACTTCAAATCCAGACTCCAGCGAGAAACTGCTGAATTGGAATTCATTTGCAAATTGGATACAATTAACTTAGGCTTGAATAGAGACTGGGAGTGGCTTAGTCATTATGCAAGGTAGCCTATTTCCCCTTGTTTCCCCCCACCCCGCCGACGTTCTTGTTAAACCCTGGATTTGTGCTGGAAATGGCCCACCTTGATTATCATACACAATGTAAGGAGAGTGGTCACTTTGGATAAGCTATTACCAGCAGGAGAGTGAGTTTGTGTGTGTGTGTGGGGGGGGGGAGGAGAGAAAACCTGGATTTGTGTTGGAAATAGCCCACCTTGATTATCATACACATTGTAAGGAGAGTGATCACTTTAGATAAGCTATTACCAGCAGGAGAGTGGGGTGGGAGGAGGTATTTTTTCATGCTTTGTGTGTATATAATAAGATCTTCTAAACTTTCCACAGTATGCATCCAATGAAGTGAGCAGTAGCTCACGAAAGCTTATGCTCAAATAAATTGGTTAGTCTCTAATGTGCCACAAGTACTCCTTTTCTTTTTGCGAATACAGACTAACACGGCTGTTACTCTGAAACCAATGATTTGGACATGTATATGTGCATATTTATATGTTTTTCCAAGGTTAATTAAGTATTTTAGGAAAAATTGTCAGAATGGCCACCAGGAAGAGTTGGTGGCTGCACCGAGGCCATCAACAAATTTGTTGTGAGAACCCCTAAGTTTCTCTAAACCTTCCAGCCCGGAGTTCAGCTGTGATCACTGATTTCAGTGGGCAAAACTTCAGACCTCAATCCTGCCCTTAGCCTTCTGGAATTAAAAAAAATAAATAAAACAAAACAACAACTGGTGAGCTTAAGCCATCCAGCTTAGCCTTCAAAGTTATTTGGGAATTTGTATGTCATTGCTACAAAACAAGAGTTAACTGTTTTCAATTTTAGTTTAGTGCCATTTTGAAGGTCTCCTATATACAACTTCAAAGAGATGTTTGAGTGTACCTGGTTGCCTTTGATTCTGACATTGTCTATGAAAATAAATTGAGATGATTAAACACACACTGAGATGATTAAAAACACATTTCCCAGCAAACTAAGTAAGAATAACAACAAGCACACTGCTCATCAGTTGGCCTGAAAGACTTTCTGATTTGCTTATAATATATTTGGGTTATTAATTTTCAGGACACAAAAGTAATAATTAGCCTGGCTGGCTACCAGAGGGAAATATTCTGCTTGATTGCACACAGACATTCTGTATCTGAGATTCTACCACATGCTATGCTGTCGAGGTTGTTTGTATGCCAACCAAAACCACGTTTTGAAACCTGCAAGATGATCCACAAGATGGCACTGTTGAACCTCCCAGTCTTGTGTACTATAACAACAAGACAACCTGAGACAAATTCAGGAACTTTGGCAAATATTAAAAGCTAAGTTTAAAAAAAAGTTGCAGATAATGCTTCCACTAACAAAAAACAGGCAGCACAGAGTACATATGTATGTACGTACATACACGCACGCACGCACGTTATACTATCTGTGGGAAACAACTTCATTGTTCCATGTACCGGTCTGAATTTGAATAAATCCCATATGAAAGCTTCAACCCTTCCAAATTGTCTCCCTTTTCTGTACAGCAAATGAATGGAATTTCACAAGTCTTAAGAAGTAGTCAGATATCCTATATATACATATATTAACAATAACTAGTTTTGTTATTCATATACAAATAAATGGGGTGTTCTAATTTAATTAAATTAAATTTAATAGCAACTGACTGATATTCATCTTGCTGATATGCAGTATCAGCCTATTGGGGTGCATAGCCTGGATACAAATTTTTAAAGACGTTCTCTCTTTCATGTACCTTTCTTAATGCTCTGTATCCACAGGAGAAAACCATTTTAGGGAATATTCCCCTCCACCCCCCACTTCCCACACATTGTTTAGCGAGCACTAACATTGGAGTATATGGAACTATAAACAGAGTTTGTTAAGCCTTTGTTTTGTGAACAGAAGGAATTAAGTATTTCGCCTTTTCTATAGATCCATGGTATTTGTATATAGTCCAGCTGCTGCTTCATCAATTAGGGCTCAGCCTGGTCATTCTAACATACAAGTGATTCCCCAGGGAATTCAGTGATGAAGTTTGCACGGGCAACAGCTGTAATATGTGTTTTGTTATGTACATTTAATGTCTGTAGCCACTTATGTGCAAAAACTGACAAATGTTTTAAACATGCTAAAAGTAAATTTTATTTAAAAGGTGACAACATTCAAAGGAAAATCTAATTTATGGAAGTAAAATGCTTATCAGCCAGAGAACTAGCCACAGATATTGGAACAGATAGGGCAGCTGGGTAGCAGTGAGATTCTCGGTCAGTACCAACCGTGCCATTATCTACTCAGATTCCTACTTGAACCTCACCCTCTGACCAGTAGGCATTTGATAAGTTTACATCTTATACCCTCCTACTCCTTTGAGCAATGGAATGTGAAGTTCTTCCTTTTCACTCTATATCCTTGCCTCAAATATTGGAGATTCCTGACTGTTATGAAGAGAAGTCTGCACTAGTTTAACTTTCTAACATCCTCCATGTTTTGTATAGTTGCCTGTCTGTGCATAGCTCCAATGCATACCTCTGCTGTTGCTCAAAGCTTTCTACAGCAACTGTGGAGTGAAACCAACACTAATGTAAAATAACTATGTTCTTGTAAATTCCACTGTACTACTGTTAGCTCTGGGAAGCAGTAAAGGCATTGAGCTGTCTGCAGACTCAGGAAGACAGACTTGCATTAGTTCACATTCAAAAGGTATCTCTGAAACCCATACATGCCCAGAATTTAATTTTTGTGGCTTATACTGCACCCTACTCTCCAGAGAAAGTTTCCGACTTGTCAGTGGATTTTCTGGAGGGGTAAAGGTTTAATGACTTTTTCTTCCTTTCTTCCTTAATATATTAAAGATTGTCTTACAGTTTTCCCGCCATAAAGCATGCATGTTCATGCTTGTTTTCCCATATGAAACATCAGGTTCTGGCTTCCCTCTCTTTCCTTATGGTCTTTGCCAAGATGTTAGCAGGATTTTCATAGTGCATACAGCTGCACTCTGGGCTGCAATGCCTGTTTCCATTAACAGAGGCGTCAAGGGCTGATAAGTCTTACTACCTGAAATTCCTTGTATGTCAAATGCAGAAAACACACAGAACATTCATTTTACACATAAGTCTGTATTTATAGATCATTAAGGAACCAAAAAGCCAAATTCAAAAATATTCTTTTACTTTATTATTCACCTTTAACAGAGTTGTTCAGCCAAAAATATTTTAATGTAACAAAGGACATGGCACAGAGTCTTTAAAAAGAGATTCTGATAACATCAGGACTTTGTTTAAGTGACTGTTTCTCAACACAAGCTAGTTTTCAATTTCTACTTGGAGTAGAAGAGCTCAGATCGACAATGGAAAGCAGAAACCTTCCTCTCTCCTTCCATCACCCAGGCTGCAGCTGCAAGAGGTAGATTCCTTTCCCAACCAGAAATATCTAATATTCCTAACAGCATAACACTGGGTCACTTTCGTCTTTTCTACTACTCCCCTGGGTTTAATATATAGGGCCAAAATTTGGTATTAAAATCAACTGCAAAACTTCCACTGATTCCAGTGGGACAAGGATTTGGCATTTAGAAAGCATAACATTAAAAATATAAATGGAAATACCAGAAGAATAGAAATCTGCAGTAATGAGATTTAAAATATGAACATTCGGAGGATTTTAATAGAAGTCTTCAGAGAATAAGCTTCTAACTGTGGTGAAAAAGTTTCTAGCCCCTTAAATGTTTATGAAAGCTGTGACAATAGATAAGGTATAGCTCTCCTGCCGAGTCTGAGGATAGTGAGGCAACACCACTTACTTACTTCAATAGGTATTAAAATCACTTCAATGTCAATAACGTTAGTCTTTTTACTGCTAATTGCTGCAACAAAAACTTGCTAAATTTTCTAGTGAAGTTTAGCTGCGTTATATGTCATATTCCAGCATTATGTTTATTTGAATGGATGTTACTTGTTCCAGAGGCAACTGAGGCTGATAGTTCACTTTAATATATACAATGGAACTTTGTACCCTTAGGGCATTTGGTTTTCTTGAGTTCACTCTCTTACCCATCTCTCTTAGGCCCCTTGCTGACATTGCTAGCAGATTACATGTTACTGACCCATTTACAGGCTCTTATGTTCACTCTTCTCTTCCTACTTGGAGCAAGCAGATGAGTTCCTTTCAGGAGTGCAAGTCAGTAATGTTTCCCAGTCCAAGCAGTCAAAATCTAATTTAACCTCAGATAAACAACAGGAGTATTTATTTGTAGTTTACAGAAGAGAGGGAACAGAAATAAAAAGGATCGTGTATATGAAATGTCTGAAAGGGAGAAGTAATGGAACAGTCCTCACAGGATACTTATATTTAAATTCCAGATAAAATTATAGATTTTACCTCATCGCCCACATGGTAGTACAGTCTTTCTTGACTACGGAGCAACCTGAAGTGGTGTTTCTGAGGTGTCAGCTGTGATATGTCCCCAGCAAGAATATGTAGTCAGCCTAAACACTGGCTTAGTTCTAGTACATCTAGCCTTTGATGGGGAAATATAACAAATACATAGTAGCATTTGATTTAAGATGTCCTTCATATCCTAAGCTTTGAAATCAGGGACAATCTACAAATGCATTGTTCTCTTTTTCCTGTTTCCCAGCATCTAGTGAGTTTAGATTAGCAATAGTTCTTTTAAGAAGCTATCCTGGTTTCCTTGTTTAGCTCAAAAGGACTTCCCTTTCATCTGATGTGCAATTAGGCATATAAACTCTGTTCCATACATTTTAATAGTTCTATTTTCTAATGGTCTAAGCCATCACTTTTATAGAATGTCATTAATATGCAAATGCAGAGATCCCTCCTGGTACAGTAGATCATTTATACTCAGCACAGTTTATTTGTGTAATGGAGTCCCAGTACATCGAAGAGTAATTGAGCTATAGAACATTAAGAATCATAAATATAGATAGTAAAGCGATTAAAAAATGGAAATATTACTTGTCGCAATAAGTTAATATATAGCAATAAAGCACACAGGCTGTGTGCATTCACAAAGGTGCTGGTGTATGGCTCCACTAATCTGTGAGCAAGTCTACACAATCTGGCATTATTTACTGATGGCAGAATAGGGCTTGAGAATTTACATTTCACTTTTTGAAAAAACAATTATAAACATAATGAATCCTTCCACTATGATAATCCTTAAAATGTTAAATATGCTTTCCCTATTTTTTAGTATGTTTGATTAAACTATGTGTCTTTCCCTATTAGGGTAAGAAGAACTGTCAGGAACTCTAGCTCAGTGGTCCCCAAACTGTGGGGCATGCCCCCGTATGGGGACACAGAGGAAAGTTCAGGGGGCGTGCAGTAGGACTCGGGCTAGCCCCCACAGGGGGTAGGGAGGGAGCGCCATGCTTCCAGCCCTGCTCCTCCCTTAACCCTGTTCAGCCTCCAGTCCTGCTCTGCCTCTAGGTCCAACTCCACTCCCAATCCCGCTCTGCCCCCATCCCCACCTCCACTCCGCCCCCTGCCCAGCAATGCCCTCATTCTCTCTCCACTCCCAGACCAGCTCCGCCTCTAGCCCCAGATATTTCCCCCATCCCCAGTTCCGCCTCCAGTGTTAGGATATAGATATTCAGGCCTGCCTGTAAAGGCCTGTACTTTAAGAATTTAGGTGTATTCTTATCACTTGGCTAGTTAGAGGTATAAAAGAAAGAATCAAAATCACTGTCTGCCAATGTAAGGTCCTTCTCTTACTGTGACAGTCTGGGGCCCTGTTCTTAGGCTAAGGCCTGTGGCTAAGCAGCAGAGGCACCCATAAGCTGGGAAGCGAACGGTCACATCCTCACATTCCAAACTAGTCACATTGAAATAAGGTGCTATTGGGCTGTTAGGCACTATCAGGACAGGATTGTATTCCTATCACCTCCAGAGAAAGGGAAGTGCCTAGAAAATGTAAAAGAAAACTTAGTTTGATAGCATCCTGTCTGGCAAGAACTCACTTATCAATAGCTGGGATGTGAAATCCTCACTTCTGTATTGTCTTGCCATTATAGTTCCCACTTTGCTATTGTTTGTCTGTTTAATCTCTGTCTGGTTCTGTGATTGTTCCTGTCTGCTGTATAATTCATTTTGCTGGGTGTAAACTAATTAAGGTGGTGGGATATAATTGGTTACATAATCATGTTACAATATGTTAGGCTTGGTTAGTTAAATTTTAGTAGAATGATTGGTTAAGGTATAGCTAAGAATATTACTATATAAATTAGGGGCAAACAGGAAGTAAGTTGGGATTCGAAAATAAGGAAAAAGGAACTTGTATTTAAGCTTGCTGGAAGTTCACCCCAATAAACATCGAATTGTTTGCACCTTCGGACTTCGGGTATTGTTGCTCTCTGTTCATGTGAGAAGGACCAGGGAAGTGGGAGAGTGAAGGAATAAGTTCTCTAACATCCAGCTCTGCCTTCAGCCCAAGCTCGGCTGCTGAGGAAGTCTTGGCTGTGCAGTAATGGGGTGAGGGGTGCGCACGGACAGATTCCATTAATGGTAAGAGGAGTGGGGTGCAACTGGAAAAGTTTGCACACCACTGCCCTAGCTCAAAAGCCTCTTTAGAGGTGCTATTTATAGTAAGAACTCAGTATTGAACAGTTCCAGTTTAGTTTTAGCTTTTGCAAAACCAAGTGGCTGGAGATCTTATACTACTTCTGAAAGGGGAGCTCAACACTTTGAAGGGGGTGACAAGGGAAACTGAAAAAAATACATTTTTAAAAACTCATCCTCCTCTCTGCCCTCCCCTGTTCCCCACTAGCTGCTTCTAATATCCTTCTCCTTTAACTGCCTTCCTACGTACACTCCTACCCATCCCATTTAACAATAGGCACAAGGTGTTTTGCTCTTCCAGTGACATTACGCCAGCTCTACCCACTTGAAGTTGGTGTATTATCATCAAAAGGTCCATTTGGCCAATGAGAATGAGGCTTTAGACAATCAGTGTTCCCAGTCAGACTACTTAGTATTCCTGAATAACCATCCTTGTAACTTGCAGAATCATCAACCGGTATTAAAATGTCAGATTATGCGTTTGGTATCAGGAGCAGCCTAAGTTTCACTGCAGGTTAGAAAATGCACAACTGAATGCATTAGGGCAACAAAAATGATTAGGGGACTGGAACACATGACTTATGAGGAGAGGCTGAGGGAGCTGGGATTGTTTAGCCTGCAGAAGAGAAGAATGAGGGGGGATTTGATAGCTGCTTTCAACTACCTGAAAGGGGGTTCCAAAGAGGATGGCTCTAGACTGTTCTCAATGGTAGCAGATGACAGAACGAGGAGTAATGGTCTCAAGTTGCAGTGGGGGAGGTTTAGATTGGATATTAGGAAAAACTTTTTCACTAGGAGGGTGGTGAAACACTGGAATGCGTTACCTAGGGAGGTGGTAGAATCTCCTTCCTTAGAGGTTTTTAAGGTCAGGCTTGACAAAGCCCTGGCTGGGATGATTTAACTGGGAATTGGTCCTGCTTTGAGCAGGGGGTTGGACTAGATGACCTTCTGGGGTCCCTTCCAACCCTGATATTCTATGATTCTATGATTCTATGAATGTGAGATGGCAGGCGCTTGCTGGTATAGCAGAGGTTTTTGCCTAGTGAAATCATATGGTCTTAGAAAACAACTACCAAAATCCTTTGCAAAAATCCTGTCTATGTGGGATCACACCTTTCTTCCTCCATCCATTTTTATTTTTTTGAGGGGAGACAAAATCTGAGTTGGGAGACTGGACAGATCTGTATAGACACTGCCAATATTCCCTGCACATTGGTATTGCCCTTGGATAAAAGCAATCCCAATATTATGGGATATTGAGAGAAGAGGCAAATGGCTAACACAAACGGATAAGGAAGAGAGTATCCTGAGAGAACGTGACAAATTCTAGGGTCACAGATGAGAGAAATTACACCTGTGGAAGGAAAAGGAAACCATCATCTCTGAGAAAAGGTTTGTACTCCCTAAATGACCTATTTTACAATATATAAAATAAATCTTAAAAAGGAACGGATGAAATAAATTGCATGTTCATTTAACCAAATCAGACATTATTACATGGATTAAGATGAAACAAATTTTAAAACAATTAGTAGCAAAGCTCAACATAAAGCCACCATAACATTTACAAAATGGTGAGAAAATCTAGCCCACTTTTAAGACTGAACAAATCTTATGTTAGGACACTACAGGCATATAGGACAATACAAAAATGATATACAAGAGCTTTTATATTTTTTCCACTTGGATTCACCAGTAATTATAATCCTTCTTCCATATTCTTTTTGAGCTGTCATTTTTGGATCTCGTATTTAGGAATCATTCTACCAGCAGGCAAGTTGGGCAAATCAAATATACAGCTAATGAATGGATAGATAAGTTATCTTCACCAGCAAAGGGGAAAAAAGACCAGGTGTAAAGAGGACACTCCTAATTTAATAAAAGACTGAAACCATTTTCTGATTTTCACCCTCTATTTTCATGGCACAATTTTATATTAACCAGTATGGCATTCCTATTATTCACAGTACATTCAAAGGAGAAGGCAGACCTCTTGTGTATACTGGCTCTGAATACTCACTGTTATGACATTAGAATTGACAGAAGGGTATTGGCTTCCTGCCATATTTATTTAAAATCTTTATAGAAAAGAAGCCCATGGAGATGTACTCTAGGCACCCAGATGACAGCAACACTATCGCTGCAACACAACAGCCATCTGCAAACTAAGGTTTAATTTCATTTTTATCTATCGGGGGGCTCCCCTCAAGTCACACACAAATGCAGGGAATGAGGGGAATTTACACAAATTTTACAGGCAAATGTTTAGTTCTGTGTTTCCTTTGATTACTGTAACATTTCAAGTAAGTGTGCCATTTTTAGGATGCCCCGGCATTAGCTGAAAAAAGTAAAAATTCATATTTTAAATTACGAGTCACTGGGGATGAAAACTTTTTCTAAAGCACAGCTGGAAAGTGCAAGGGGCTTTGGTGACACAATGGTACACAGAGGAAAACTAGGGGTTTAGAAAATCCACAGGGAAATCTATAGTTTAATGGCTAATTCAGTCTTGAAGCTTTATCTCTGAGAGAAAATGGGAGGAGTTAGCTATGTCTCTTGTACCATCACTCCTCTTTTCCCAGGGCCACAACGGGCTCTCTGTGGGCTCAGTTTCTTTAGTTTCCCCGGTAAAGGCAATATAACCCCAGGTTGTACTGCTTTTCTGTAGGTCTGCCTCTGCAGTGGAACACATGCCTTTAAAGTAGGCCCTAGTAGCACAGCTTCAATGAAGTAATGCAACCAGGGAGTGGAAGGTGGGAGAAGGGTAAGAGACCCAGATCTGGTGGCCTCCTTCAGATTCCCTATGATCTGTGTGGTCTTGGAGCATATTTCACAGGATGACAAACTCTCATTACCCCCAACAAAACAAAGTGAGAAATTCCATGAGGGACTTTCTGTGTGGTTATCTTCCCCTTTAATCCTTTCCCACAGGAGGGGGAAAAGTGACCCCCAAATTACGTAATACAGCTTTTCAGGGTGGGAGGCCTTGATCTATTGATTTTTTAAATTCACCTGACCATATTACCACCTCTGGAAGGTGAAACTACGTACAACACCAGAGGCATTAATTCCTACCAGCAACATTCAGTTTTTGCCCAATCAAGGACACGTGTGTTTGCAAAGCACTTGTGAGGTAAGCATTTGACCTGGCTGCCTACCTATAATGAATGGCTTTTGGATGACTGAGCTAGTTATACATAATGACACCATTCAAATATCCACCATAAATTATGGTATGTGTGTGTCTATCTGTCTGTCTCATTGTTGGATTTTTCTGTTTCTTCCACTCATTGTTATTGTTGGCACTTGCCCATTTATTTATACGTATTTCCTTCTCCATCCTTTTTGTGTCAGAATCCTCGGAGGGACCAATGAAGTTTCCAGTTTTCTATTTCCACTACTCTCAATAGTGTCATATCTCAATGACAAGCAAGTTCTCTTGATCCCACTGACACACACTTCTACTAGGTCTGAAAAGTGGGAGAAAACTACTAGGGAACAATGCACGTGCTTCCTCCCTCCTGGGGCTGAGGGTGGTTTTACATCATGCTGTCAACTTATTCTGTGCTGGGGAGTGAAAGGCCAACGCTCATTTCGCTTTGTTGCTGCTGGCACCATTGGGGACGTAGTGTGTGCAGATATACCATTCAAAACTTCTGCTACAGGATTCTCCCACATGGCTTCATTTAAAAATGTGAGGCGGCATTGAAAGACACAAAATTCCTCTAATCCCTAGCCAGATTTAACTCTTCGGCAGATACCAAGAGTGCCTACATCAGCTATACGGCACAGTACCACTCATTAAATATCCAACACCACAAGTATATATGCTTACAGCCAGAACAGCAGCAACATATATCCAACATTAGTTTTGCCACAAACTTGCAAATGAGGATTTCAGTGTGCCTTGGACCTCTAGAGTGTTGTCTAGCCAACTCATAAAGAGATGTGAAGAAACATTCAATTACTTTATTTAAAAGTTTGAGAAACTAAACACGTTGGCTCTTCATTTGCATTCATAACACACTGGGCTTTAAGCGTGTGTCTGAACCTGTAGAAGAATCATCTACCAGGTCTTAGATTACATTAAGATTGCTGTATCCTAAATGTGTAGCTTCAGCTTCTGCAGAGTCTACTATCAACATTTTTTATGGCTTCAGGTAGTGACTGACAAGAGCAAAAACCTGCAGAGAATTGTACGATGAGCTGAATGACACCTTTGTTTGTGATTGTGCTGCTAAACCGTTATGGAATTTGTTCAGTTTCACACAGCAAATTCTGCGTAGTACTTAACCCATCTGTACTTTGTGTCAAAGACATCACAAAGCATGGAAATTGTTTTACATGTAAAACACAATGTATTGGTTCATCCACAAACATATTGCAGGACGGTTAGAGCAGGATACCAGGAAAGGGTCACTCCTGGGTTCTATTCACAGCTGTGTCACTGACTTGCTCTGTGATCCTAGACATTTAATGTGTCTGTTTACCCATCGTAAAATGGGTGAGCTAGTACTTTACATCTTACAGTATCCCTATAAGGTATACATTAATGCTCGTAAAGAGCTTTGGGTTCCATAGATAGAAATTGCTATAGACATGCAAAGTCTTGTTAGTGCAATCTTGAGGTCCTCAGTTTGTTCTCATTCCTTACAGCAATTTGCCTGATCAAATAAGCGAGGAAGATCAAAGGCCCAATCATGACCTTGAAATCTGTGCAAAGGGACAACTCTCCCGCATCTCTCCCACCCAGAAAGGGAGGTCAGCTATATATACAGCAGCCTTCTCCTCCCTCGTCAGGCCCCATGAAGAGTTTTGAGATCTGTGCAGGGGTAGAGGGCTAAGAGGGAGCAGGCAAGGTGAGATGAACCCTCGCTCCATGTTAGGGAATTCCCCTTTAAGGGTGGTATTGCTGGGGAAGTCCCGGCACTGCAGCTCCACTAAAGGACACCAAAGTGCCAGCCCACAGAGGGCTTCCGCATGGACCCACAGAAACCCAAGAGCCACACAGATTGCTGGTGATCTACAAGGTTTATAGGCCAGACTCCCACTTTCTCACCTCTCACAGCAGAAGAACATACTTCAGGAGGAAACTCTGCAAGAGGAACGTCAGGGAGTTTCCTGCTCCCTACCTGGTATTAACACATAGGGGCAGAATACAGCCCTGAGTAAAGGCCTCAGGATTTGACACTATGTGATTGTGCAGATGTCCAACTGAACTGTACAGCAGTTGCCTCCTAAATTAGCTCCTGGGACTCTACAGAGAGTTCAGGGATTGGCAGGAGGTTTATTCTTTCCTTCTCATTAGCCAATGAAGATCCAGAATCCTCCACTCTGATTTTGTTGAATATCATCTCACTGCAATTCTCAGGACATGAGGCAGCTTCACTGGCAGGTATTCCCTTATATTTAGGTATGATGCCCTTGGCTCCAGGACGGAGTGATTTGAATCACCTGATTTAGAAAAATATAGGTCAAAAATATAGGTCTTTGTAAAACTGATTTTTAAATTTGTGCTACTGCAACATTAGTATTAAATTTATTATGAAGAAAATTACAAATGCTATTTTTAAGTGCCATTATTGGTAAGTATATCAATTGACACTTTTACAAAACTGCAATAGGCAAAAAAACAATATTGAAAATGAAGGCCCTGACCCTGCAACTACTAAAGCAGAAATACAATTTTACTTATATGAGTAATCTATTGATTTTAACAGGATTTCTCATGTGCTTAAAGTTAAGCATGTGCATAAATGTTTGCAGCATCAGGGGGCTAAAATTGTATTGTTTATTAAAAACACCTAGCATTAAAACTGTTACTTCAAAAAACATACTGCTTCAGAGTTAAACAGTAATTTAGACTTTCACTACATTAATAAACTTTCTGTGAAACTTTTTTTATACACAGGCCATCATTTTCAAAAACAGGAGTGTATACCAACTACAGCTGGTCAAAAACAGTTCCGGGTCAATCAATTTTTGTGGAACTGCAGACCAGGTTCCCACAGAACCCTTCTTGCCAGGCAGGCTTCCATCAGAACTCTCTGCCTCCTCTGTCAGCTTTCCTGGCAGGCTGCTGTGGAGCTTGGGCTTCCAGCTCCAGGGCAGACCTACAATTTGGATGGGCTATCACCAGCAGGAGAGTGAATTTGTGTGGGGGGGTGGAGGGTGAGAAAACCTGGATTTGTGCTGGAAATGGCCCAACTTGATGATCACTTTAGATAAGCTATTACCAGCAGGACAGTGGGGTGGGAGGAGGTATTGTTTCATATTCTCTGTGTGTATATAAAGTCTGCTGCAGTTTCCACAGTATGCATCCGATGAAGTGAGCTGTAGCTCACGAAAGCTCATGCTGAAATAAATTGGTTAGGCTCTAAGGTGCCACAAGTACTCCTTTTCTTTTTGCAAATACAGACTAACACGGCTGTTACTCTGAAACCTCGCTTAACATTGTAGTTATGCTCCTGAAAAATGCTACTTTAAGCGAAGTGAATCCAATCTCCCCCTAAGAATTAATGTAAATGGGAGGGCGGTGGGGGGTGTTAGATCCCAGGGAACTTTTTTTCGCCAGACACAAGACTATTAAATATATATATATATATACACACACACACACACAGAGTATAAGTTTTAAACAAACAATTGAATACTGTACACAGCAATGATGATTGTGAAGCTTGGTTACGGTGTGGAGTACGGTGGTGGAGTCAGAGGCTGGGATATTTCCCAGGGAATGCCTTACAGCTAAATGATGAACTAGCACTTGGCTGAGCCCTCAAGGGTTACATTAAAGGTTAATGTAGCCTCACACTCTACAAGGCAACACAAATGGAGGGAGAAGACACCATGGCAGAGAGAGACAGAGACACACACCGTGTGTGTGTGAGAGAGAGAGAAACAGAGACACACATTGTGTGTGTGTGTGTGTATATGTGTGTGTGTGAGAGAGAGAGAGAGAGACACACACCGTGTGTGAAATAGAGAGAGAGAGACGTGCATTTCCCCTTTAAGTACGTTAACCCCACTCTAAGTACACTGCCTTTTTAAGTAGATCAGCAAGTTGAGACAGCAGCTGCTGCCAGCAAGCTCCCTACTCCTGAGCCCTGTCTTGTACCCCCCTCGCTCTGTGGAGATGGGGTAAAGGAGCAGGGGGCAGGAGCGGGGGGAGGGGGACACCCTGACATTTGCACCCCTCTTCCCCCCCTTCTGCACAGCAAGAAGGAGGCTCCCGGGAGCAGCTCCAAGGCAGAGGGCAGGAGCAGCACAGGGCAGTGGGGGGAGGGACAGCTGAACTGCCCGAGAATTAATAGTCTGCTGGGCAGCTGCTGCACAGGGAACTTAGGGGGGCTGCAGGTCCACCCTGGTTCCAAGCCCCCATCAGCTAGCTCCTACGGGCTGCTCTTTCTGCAAGCAGTGGACAAAGCAGGCGGCTGTCAAACAATGTTAAAAGGGAACGTTGCACAACTTTAAACAAGCATGTTTTCTAATTGATCAGCAATGTAACAATGAAAAAACGTTAACTGGGACAACGTTAAGCGAGGAGTTACTTTATAGGGTTGGGTGGCAGTAAAACTGACAAGAATCATGTCTATTTCACCCAGCAGCTGCCTGGATTCCAGAGAGCGTATGTTGTTTCCAAAACACCATGTTTCAGTGTGTATGGTTTTGGTCCAAATAAAAACAAAACCAAATTTTGAAATGTAAAAATTTCCCATGAACTAGAAATTCCAATTTTTGCTTAGGTCTACTTGTAAGTCTCTTCTGAGGCACCTAAAGGTGGGAGTTTCCAAAGCATCTACATGATTTCAGAGTACAAGCCCCATTGCTTTCAAACTGCAAACACTTTTGGAGGAGTGAAGTTTGATTGAAACATACCTGCTTTCTTCACTTGTGATAGCTTTGTTTATTGGAAAGTAGTGTTGGTTGCAAATACTACATGGGAGTATTTAACATTTTTACATTTCAGTTTCTATTATTTGCACAGTGTGGAGGTTACTGAGCCCTGGTCTACAATGGGGGGGACCGATTTAAGATACGCAACTTCAGCTACGTGAATAACGTAGCTGAAGTTGACATACTTAGATCGACTTACTGTGGTGTCTTCACCGCAGTGAGTCGACTGCTGCCGCTCCCCCGTCGACTCTGCCTGCGTCTCTCGCGGCGCTAGAGTATAGGAGTCGACGGGAAAGCGCTTGGGGGTCAATTTATCATGTCTAGTCTAGATGCGATAAATTGATCCCTGTTGGATCGATCACTGCACGCCGATCTGGCGGGTAGTAAAGACATACCCTGAGAAAGTGAGCTGGTCTTTCAGCATATCTGAAAATGTGAAGTATGAAACTTATTAGAAAAAACCTTTATGCAACACCTGAAATTCTACAAAAAATTAGGAAACTAACAAGAAATGTCCAGAACATCCACTTTAACAATAAGACCATAAAATGGGAAGAAAATAAAGAACGAGCAGCATGTAAATAAAAACTCCAATTTAAATTTAAAAAAAGACAAGCAATTTTAAGGTTTTTTTAATATTATGTTTATCCACCTTCCTTGTCTTAAAACTTGTTTATTTTAAGAATAGCAAAACTGCTATCAAAATTAACAGAGAAAAATTCATAAAAAAGACATATATACACAGAAAGCAATTGCAATGCCAGATCAGACTCATGGCTCATCTAGTTTAGTGTCCTGTCATTGAGCTTGATCCTGTTAGATGCTGAGTGAGCACCCTAGCTCTGATCCAGTGAAGTACATAGGTGCTTAACTTTAAACCAGTGAGTAGTCTCATTGAAGTCATTGTGACTACTCATGTGCTGAAAGATAATCATGTGCTTAACTGTTTTACTGGATCAAGGCCAGAATGCAAGTCCCTTGTAGGACTGAGCTTTTTTGAAAGTAGTCAGTTCACATGGTTCAGAGAAAGATGTAAGGACCTCTACAATGGGCAATTATGGAATAGCCAACACACAGGAAAAGTTTCTTCCAAATCATGTCAGATAGTAGTTGCCTTATGCCATGAAGCATGAGGGTCTACACCTTTTCTAATAAAATATTATTCTATCTAATATAACTGGATTTTCTCATATAGATGTCTAGTCCTCTTATGAACTTGAGAACTATGCTCCTCTCCTCAATAGTATCTTCTGGCAGTGACTTACACGACCTAACCGTGTAAGTAAGACATCATTCCTTTTTATTAGTAACAAGTCTGTTGCCTTTCAATTTCATAAACTATCCTCTTGTTCTTGTATTCTGAGGAAGGGTAAACAGCAGTATTCAATCTGTTTTCTCGGCATCATTTATTGTTTAGTACAGCTTTATGATGACCCACTGGCTTACCTTCTCTCTCACCTCTTAGAGTGAAAAGACTGGGACTCTCAGACATCTCTCCATGTCTCTATTCATCTGCTTGCCCATCTCTAAACCATTTCTAGTTCTTTATTATTTTAAAATGCAATCTATAACACCGGTAACACTTTTCATTCATGATATTGGTGCTCAGCTTCCCTTTGTGTTTCTCTCACCAACATATCCTATAAGCAATGAAAGGATTCTTCTGTACCCCAGAAGTACTCTTGACTGTATTTATTCATTTCTATAATAGACCCTTGAGGGTGAAGTACAAAGTGTGAATGAGAGGTCATCCGTGTATAAACTGGCTATTTTTTGACAAGATATGTGTGGTTACTCCCCGCATTTACTCCCGACTGAGTTTGTTGAGCAATGAAAAAAATCTCTGAAAATTGCAGAAGTGTTACTTAATAAAAATGAACAAGGCAAAGTTGGACCTAAAATGGCATCTCAATTTTAAAAGGGAAGAGGAAATAACAGTCCAAATTGCTGCAGCAGAATATCTGAATAGTTCAGAAGCAGAAATTCTCAGATATAGGGGAATCAGGTTTTCCAGCAAGTTTTGGGATATAGCACCAACCATCAAACAGACAATGTACTGTGTCTTTAAAAAGTGATATCAAAGTATCAAAGCCATCATTTCCCAATATGAGAGCTACAAGAGCTGATTCCAAAGCTGCTTCTGATGGGAAAAAATGGCAGTGTTTGCTGTCATTTAGTGATTCCAATTTTAACAGAGTAAAAGGGTCTCTCTCACACACACGTGGTCCCTCAGTGGAAAACACCAGAACAGATTAAAATGAAAACTGAGCACAGCTATAAGAAAATCAGTGGCATTACATCTACTGAAAACTGGGGGTTAACCATACAGTCTTGTCATTCATCAGTATTCCCTTAAGAGCTACCATCTTGATAGGAGAATGTTTTTCTTGGCAAAATAAAAGTTATGCTCCATCTCAGGAGGAAAAAAAAAAGGAAAAATTTTCTTTATTCACTCGGACACATTCTAATTGGTGTCAAATGTTTGTGAGAAAAAAATTAAGGGCACATAGTGAGATTGCTCAAGCGAATTACTTCCAATGCTTGGGAGCTGTATAGGTTCAAAACAGGATCACAGAATTTGGTTTAAATCACTACAAGATTTTTTTGTTAATAAACATGTCCTCTACTCTATAAAGATGATCAAGAAGGAATAGAAGCAAGGGCTGGTTGTTTCTAGTCTATTGACAACAACAGTGATTGTGTAAATTGGACTATCTGATCACTGAATGTTTTTGAAGTGAATGTAGTATTGGCTAAGTTGCAGGCATGACAACCCAAGGAACTAAAGTCCTCTATTTATCCATGGAATAGGCATCAGAAGTGTAGGCCAACTCAAACAGCATTGCTGTCGCTTATCAACCCTGACTTGGACTCAAGAACCTTCTCTGGAGTGACAGGGAAATTCCTTTGACTCCCAGGCTAAGACTTCAATTGCAGTTTGGACAAACAGTCATTAGACCACAGGTAACACCACCACAGTCATTATGCCTCTGGATGGATTTGAACTGGATATCTTGAGTCAAATGACTCTTTATCCCTCCTGCAAAGCTATTCAGACCTGAGGGCTGGAAATTTGGGGTTTTAGCCTTGTAACTGCATGTCCACCACTATTTACACAGTTCATAATCAAATCAGTCCTCAAGGAATCTACAATCTATTTTGCAGGGTGGGAAGAAAAAAGCTGTCAAAGTCATAAACTTTCAGAAAAGTTGTAAATAGTTTATTTGTATTTTCTTTAAAGCATTTGGCAGACTACTGAGGAAACAGCTCATTATGAAATGACTACATAATTATAAAGCCTAAAGTTACAAGATTCTTATTTTAAATGGACTGGATTTACACAGCAAGTCCTCATGGCACTCAAATTTGAGATGTTTCCTTCTTTCCTTTTTGTTTTGAAACAAAGAAAATTTTTACTCCATATGGGCTTTGTATCACGAGCATCAAGAAATTAAAATGCTGCTGTAAATGTGGTACTGAATTATCAAACCTATGTGTGGTTGTTTCTTCCTTCAAAAGACACTGTCTTTTTCATTTAAAATTTGACAAATTGGTTTACTATTTTTTTTAGTTTAGTAGAATTGCATCTTTACAGTGCAGAATAAAGGACTAAAGAAGTTAAAACTGTTAAAGTATAAATTATTTTATGCTGTATTCATGCTGCAGTAATAAAAATGGATAATTACTGCACTATGAACCCTTGACGTGATGACAGCACCCACATTCATCTGTGCTTTTGTGCTTTACAATACACAAATATGTATTAGCATTTATTTTTCTTCTCTGACAAAATGAAATAGCAATTCTCTACAGCAGTGGGTCTCAAAACTGTGGGTTGGGACCCCAAAGTGGGTCATAACCCTGTTTTAATGGAGTCACCAGAACTAGCTTAGACTTGCTGGGGCCCGGGGCCAAAGCCAAAGCCCGAGGGCTTCAGCCCTGGGCAGCAGGGCTCAGGTTACAGGGCCCCTGCCTGGCGTGGAAGCCCCTGGGCTTTGGGCCCCTGGCCTGCAGAGATGGGGCTTTGGCTTTCCGCCCCGCCACCCTGAAGTGGTAGGGCTTGGGCGGGCTCAGGCTTCAGTCCCAGCTCCTGGGGTCGTATAGTAATTTTTGTTGTCAGAAGGGGGTTGCGGTGCAATGAAGTTTGAGAACGCGTGCTCTATAGTACATAAGAACACAAGAGCTGCCACACGAGGTCAGATCCTTAGTCTCTTTTTTAAGCTGAAAAGCCCTAATCTTTTTTAATCTCTCCTTGTATGGAAGCCGTTCCATATCGTTGATCAACTTTGTTGCCCTTCTTCCAAACCTGTACCAGTTCCACTATATCCTTTTAGAGATGACACGACCAGAACTGGACATACTATTCAAGGTGTGGGTGCACTCTGGATTTTTACAGTGGCATTATGGTACTTTATATCTTATTTTCTATCCCGTTCCTAACATAATGTTAGCCTTTTTGACCCCTTTTACACATTAAAAATGGGGAACTGTAATATAAGAAGACTGAGCGCATATGGAAGTACTGAAAGTGTGACAGTCTTTCTGAATAATTACAACAAATCAAACGGACAAGACAGTAAAAAACTCCATCAAGGTAGATACTGAATATGGCTTTCAGATAGCACCTTTTCTTGTCCCCAAGAGCTGTGTCATAGGCATGTGTGAAAAGAACTTAAAGAATAAGGGTCCAACTTTTCACCCACTGAAGTCAACAGAAGTTTTTCCATTGACTTGAGTAGGAACTGAATTATGCCCTTAAGCAATATAGAGTACTACGTGAAATTAGCTGGAAGACTGATGTCAAGTTGGAATAAGAATGATTACACTCAAAACAAGTACTTGATTTTAAGCCTTATTTTTCTTTTAGAGAAGAGCAAGAGGAAAAAAGAAAAGACAAGTAAAAGAAGGGAGCACAAGGAGGCAGGGGCAGACCTTGTTTACCGAGAAATTGCATGCTCTTATTCATACAAATAATAAAATGCCCAGTTTTATGGCTTGATACTCAAATCTTTTGCAATGTACTTCTGTTTACCACTACTCCATTTTAGAGTACATATGATAAGGGTCTCTGTGCCAGTTTAGGGACAGAAGAAAATGCTATAAACAAATGCTTCTCTGAGGTTTACAGACTTACTATAATACACAAAAATCTCCAAATCCGAAGTATAACAAAATGGCATCCAATTGAATAAACCAAGCCAAAAATCTTCATTATCTAAACATTCTGCAACTCTGGAGGCTCTTCCAAAGTTGTGTGTATGAATATGTACTTGAAATGGATGCCAAAGAACCAGATGCTGCTATTTTTATTTTTAATAAAAATTGCCATGAACTAAGAGGGAGTAGAAGGGACTTGCAACTGATACTTTGGGCTTCTAAAGGGATCTGTTAATTCATGTAGCTCTTTTTGCTTCCTTCTTGTTAGATTTACTCTGTCCTAATTTGACTGAGACTTGACCTATACTAGCATTTTATATCAGTATAACTGTTGCTCAGGCGTGTGGAAAATCCACACCTCTCAGTGATGCATTTACACTGACCTTACTCCTGGTGTAGACAGTGCTGTGTAGACAGAAGGGCTTCTGTTGTCGACGTAGCTACTGCCTCTTGGGCAGGTGGATTAACTACTCCAATGGAAGAAGCCCTCCCCTCGGCATAAGCAGCATCTTCACTGACGCGCAATAGCAACTAAAGCAGCTGTACCACAGCAGCATTTTAAGTGCTAACAAGCCCTGAGTCGTAAACACTGAATTTGGACTTTGAAGTAGGGGACCACAGAGTGAAAATGCAGATTAAAAACCTTGTTTGCTTCTGTATTGATTGATTGCTGACCAGAAAGGGGAGAACTCTCTATGGCTGCTTCAGGCCACCAGTACTAGAAACGAGAATAAATAATATTGGAATTACTTAAGGATTTGAAAAAAATTAGTATTGTGGGGATAATACTGAACATAGTGGTTAAAAATGAAAAACTGGCATTTAGTATTGCGATTGATTGTCCTCTTCATTAGATGGTTATTTAAGTTTTAAGCACTATGAGCCTGAATGTGATTACATTTACACCGGTGTAGATAAGGATTAGCTCCATTAAAGTTAGTCATGTTATTTTAGTGTATAACTAATGTGAGATCAGAATCAGGCCATCTGTGTTCTGTTCTCCAATGTACTTTGACTGTAAGTATTACTACATATAGTGATTCCTTCAGTTTTATTATATGGGGCCAGGGGTGAGGGGACTACTCCATACGTAAGGCCTGCACTAATCCTGCACTCCTCACTCAGGCAAAATTTCTGTTCTCTTCAATGCGGGTTCTGCCTGGGCGAGGAGCATAGGATTAGGCCTTAAACTAGACATCTTTGAGGATGTTTATGAAGGCGTGGGTCTCCAATTTTAAATGCTACTCACACAGGAACAGTAAAAATACACACAACTATACTAAGACCAGAGTGTTTTTCCTATATTCTATAAATTTGAACGTTTGTCACTCCTTTCCAACCCCAGCCTAAGGCTTTCTTTCTGAATAGAAATAAAATGTTCCAGATCTTGCAATGGAGGGCTTACTTTTTCATACTGTACAGCTCAGATTCATGGTATACATCTCAAGAGCTATGGTTGGCTGGAGCAGTTTTATGCTATATTTCCAATATTTTAAAGAAACCCATTGCTGAGTGCATGTGCCTCCTGGCATACTTTAAGTGCTGATAATGTACTCGATGCTGTACAAAACATATCCTCATCCATGCCAGTTAGCCTGGATTGAAAGCACCATTAAACAAGGTTACAAGTTTTTGTGTGGAGATGGGTTAGGGGCAACACCCTGATTATTTTGGTTACAGTAGACTTTGTATGCTCAAGTTCAGAAAGTACTCCTTAATTATACCCATTGAGAATTCAACACCCCCTTGTAAGCACTTCACACTACCACCTGGGAGCAGATTTTATACCCAGTGAGACTTAGAAGATAGAAGATTCTAGAAGATTCTATAGATATGGATGATGAGCAGGAGACAATCCAAGAAGTTTTTGGAAAGGGTAGGGGACAACTTCCTGGTGCAAGTGCTGAAGGAACCAACTAGGGGCAGAGCTCTTCTTGACCTACTGCTCACAAACCGGGAAGAATTAGTAGGGGAAGCTAAAGTGGATGGGAACCTGGGAGGCAGTGACCATGAGATGGTCGAGTTCAGGATCCTGACACAGGGAAGAAAGGAGAGCAGCAGAATACAGACCCTGGACTTCAGAAAAGCAGACTTTGACTCCCTCAGGGAACTGATGGTCAGGATCCCCTGGGAGAATAACATGAGGGGGAAAGGAGTATAGGAGAGCTGGCTGTATTTTAAAGAATCTTTATTGAGGTTACAGGGACAAACCATCCCGATGTGTAGAAAGAATAGTAAATATGGCAGGCGGCCAGTTTGGCTTAACAGTGAAATCCTTGCTGATCTTGAACACAAAAAAGAAGCTTACAAGAAGTGGAAGATTGGACATATGACCAGGGAAGAGTATAAAAATATTGCTCGGGGATGCAGGAGTGAAATCAGGAAGGCCAAATCTCACCTGGAGTTGCAGCTAGCAAGAGATGTTAAGAGTAACAAGAAGGGTTTCTTCAGGTATGCTAGCAACAAGAAGAACGTCAAGGAAAGTGTGGGCCCCTTACTGAATGAGGGAGGCAACCTAGTGACAGAGGATGTGGAAAAAGCTAAAGTCCTCAATGCTTTTTTTGCCTCTGTCTTCACGAACAAGACCAGCTCCCAGACTGCTGCACTGGGCAGCACAGCATGGGGAGGAGGTGACCAGCCCTCTGTGGAGAAAGAAGTGGTTCGGGACTATTTAGAAAAGCTGGACGAGCACAAGTCCATGCGGCCGGATGCGCTGCATCCTAGAGTGCTAAAGGAGTTGGCAGATGTGATTGCAGAGCCATTGGCCATTATCTTTGAAAACTCATGGGAATCTGGGGAAGTCCCAGACGACTGGAAAAAGGCTAATGTAGTGCCCATCTTTAAAAAAGGGAAGGAGGAGGATCCTGGGAACTACAGGCCAGTCAGCCTCACCTCAGTCCCTGGAAAAATCATGGAGTAGGTCCTCAAGGAATCAATTCTGAAGCACTTTGTTTAATATCTTCATTAATGATCTAGAGGATGGTGTGGATTGCACCCTCAGCAAGTTTGCAGATGACACTAAACTGGGAGGAGAGGTAGATACGCTGGAGGGTAGGGATAGGATACAGAGGGCCCTAGACAAATTAGAGGATTGGGCCAAAAGAAATCTGATGAGGTTCAACAAGGACAAGGGCAGAGTCCTGCACTTAGGACTGAAGAACCCCATGCACCGCTACAGACTAGGGACCGAATGGCTAGGCAGCAGTTCTGCAGAAAAGGACCTAGGGGTTACAGTGGACGAGAAGCTGGATATGAATTGTTGCCAAGAAGGCCAATGGCATTTTGGGATGTATACGTAGGGGCACTGCCAGCAGATTGAGGGATGTGATCGTTCCCCTCTATTCAACATTGGTGAGGTCTCATCTGGGGTACTGTGTCCAGTTTTGGGCCCCACACTACAAGAAGGTTGTGGAAAAATTGTAAAACGTCCAGCGGAGGGCAACAAAAATGATTAGGGGACTGGAACACATGACTTATGAGGAGATGCTGAGGGAACTGGGATTGTTTAGTCTTCGGAAGAGAAGAATGAGGAGGGATTTGATAGCTGCTTTCAACTACCTGAAAGGGGGTTCCAAAGAGGATGGATCTAGACTGTTCTTAGTGGTAGCTGATGACAGAACAAGGAGTAATGGTCTCAAGTTGCAGTGGGGGAGGTTTAGGTTGGATATTAGGAAAAACTTTTTCACTAGGAGGGTGGTGAAACACTGGAATGCGTTACCTAGGGAGGTGGTGGAATCCTCTTCCTCAGATATTTTTAAGGTCAGGCTTGACAAAGCCCTGGCTGGGATGATTTAGTTGGGGATTGGTCCTGCTTTGAGCAGGGGGTTGGACTAGATGACCTCCTGAGGTCCCTTCCAACCCTGATAGTCTATGATTCTGTGATGCTCTTCAGAAGTTCTTGTTCTGACATTGCAGTTGTTATGGAAATGAGCCCGGATGAGCCTGCAGTGAACTACTTCTGCAGTAGTTTCAGATCCTTCTAAGATGGGCTGAAAAACATCTTTAGTCCATTAAAGGAGTTTATAGAGCTGGAAACACATATAAGAGCCAGCCAGTGGTATACTAAACAATTTATCATCTGGATCTGCTGTAAGTGTGGTTTCCAGGCCAAATCCTCAGCTGGTATGAGTGAGCACAGCTCTGCTGGTATCAGTTGTCTACTAGATGGAGATCTGGCCCGCTGTTGTTAGGCCTCTTCAACCTACCAGGGACATTAGGAGATCGTGACAAATTGAAGGGAAAATTCAGTAGTAGACATTAGTGTTTTCCACTCTCTAGAGTCACAAACTATTGTATATGTTATAAATAGCTTCCCTGAAGAAAAGGATAAATCTAATCCGTCTGACACACCCCTGACACACTGTGGTTTACAGTTCCCTAAAGAAGGCTCTCTAGGCTTGGTTTCTGAAAGGTAGACCTAAAAAGAAATTAAAGACATACTCTTGAATTAGAAAATTACCCCCCACCAATAATATCTGTCATAGGAAACAAACCAGTCCTAAGATGTTTTCTTTCTACAGGTTTAATACTACTTCAGGTGAGAGAAAAGTCATGCCTCATGCACCTTCAAATTAACAGTCAGTGGTAATTGGAACTGTAAAGTTCCACTTGATCCTGATTTTTTTGTAATGTGTGAGTGCTTAAGAAATCATTCCTAGAATCTGAGTGTGGCATGAACAGCAATACATGTGTAAACATTTTAACTATTGGCACTAGATTAAATTGTCCATTATCTCAATGTGTAGCATAAATTGGGTATGATTAAATCTTTTATGGCTTCTGTATATTTGGGGCACGAGTATGTATTTGGATTGAGCTTGAAAAATAAGACTCTGAGTAAAGTGTACAGAGGAAAAGAATAAAAAAATATGTCTAAAGCACGGGGAAGAGAATGAAATTGAGTTAAGTGGCCCAGATTAATAAAGTCTCTTAAAGATGGTTTGAAGAAAAGGAAATTCAACTGAAAAAGTTAAGATGAAAGGAAATGGGGAGTTGCACCGTTAATTGATGATTCATCACTTGCCAAATTCATTATGTATCAGAGAAAAAAAGACATTGTAACTTTTCAAATACAGAAAAGGAAGGAAATGCAGTGTGTGCTGAAAAACAATTGCTACAGTTGAAGTATATGAAAGGAGGATTTTGTGTATTTGCCTTTTTCTTTCAATGCAGGATTCAGAAAATGAAAATAAATTGAAATACCACGTTGGATTATTAACATAGCCTCTAGTTCTACTTTGAGGCTAGTCAATATTTGGATAGAGGGCAAGAAGCAAATGTTTGTTAATTTAAAAGTTTAATCTTGGTTCTTGACATCCTGAAATTATTCTTTCATTTTATGTCCCTATAATTCAAAGGAAGATGTGATGTTTCACTGGATAGAAGCCCCCCACCCCCCGAAAACCCAATACAGGATGTGGTTTTGGTAATTCACTATTTGGCACTCCACCCTCTTGATTTTTTTTCACACTCACTAATGAGCCATTCTGTGACACTTAACGGGTATCCAGGATTGTGCAGCCCCTTTCACTACCCCTTTCCCTTAGCATGAGATAGCCTTGTCTGTCGCTGCAAGAGATCAGCTACAGGCAGCAGAAGTATCTGCCTCTTAGAGTATGCAAGCTCTGCTGTCCCTCTTTTGGGTTAGTGATGGGCACACTCCAGCCTCTGAGTCCTCCAAACATCTTTCTAGAATACCCAGCCCCTGATCCATTGAATA
The DNA here is from genome assembly GCF_965140295.1 of Lepidochelys olivacea. Classification (NCBI taxonomy): domain Eukaryota; kingdom Metazoa; phylum Chordata; order Testudines; family Cheloniidae; genus Lepidochelys; species Lepidochelys olivacea. The sequence goes on along the minus strand of NC_140412.1, from coordinate 141,977,444 downwards.
CTTACAGAATTCACAGATCGGCTACTGCCAACAAAATAGTACAAACCAGCTTATCGCTTCCACTGCTCTGCTTAACACAAGCATTTAGATACATTTATAGTGAAAAGAGAATAAATTTATTTAGCAAAGAATAGGTATTTGAGAAGAAGCAAATACAGTAGCTCATCACTTAAAGTTGTCCTGGTTAACATTGTTTCTTTGTTAGGTTGCTGATCAATTAGAGAACATTCTCATTTAAAGTTGCACAATGCTCCCTTATAACGTCATTTGACAGGCGCCTGCTTTGTCCACTGCTTGCAGAAAGAGCAGCCCGTTGGAGCTAGGTGGTGGGGACCAGTGTGGACCAGCAGCCCCTGTATCAGGTCCCCACTCCTCTAAGTTCTTCGAGAGCTGTTCCTGTGGGTGTGCCACTCTAGGCGACTTCGCTTGGAGATTTTTACAGCAGTACTCGTACTGGTCACGCACGCGCAGAGCTTGCCCCCCTGCTCTAAGTGTACCTTAACAGTGCGCGACTGCTCTCCTCAGTTCCTTCTCTACCATCCCCGGCCTGAGACGGAGCTCAGCAGACTCGTTAGAAAACTTTTTCTCCCTTTTAGATAGCGTGTTACCAGTAGTGTGTGTTTTTTTCTCTTTAAAAAAAAAATTTTAAAAAATTCTCGTAGTTCCCGCCAGTGCAGCCGCTTCCGACATGCCTGGCTCCCCAGGTTTTAAGCGCTGTACTAATTGTAGGGATGCCGTCCCTCTGTCAGTTGGCCATTCAAAATGCATAAAATGTTTGGGGGAGTCCCCCAAAAATGTGCCCACTGCAGCAAACTTAAGTCTAGGGCATGAAAGGACAGGGAGTTGAGGCTAAAGCTGCACCTGCTGCAAAAATCCTTAGGATCAGCTTCAGACCTAGGTGCTGATTCTGGCTCTGCTCCACACCACAGCCACCCTGCCTCTAAGAAGATGAAGAAAACTTCAAAAAAAAAAAAAAATCACCTTCTGTCACCCGCAAAGCGAACTTCGCCGGAGAAGACTTCTCCCGGCACGTCTACCGCCTCCCTCCCAGCGCTCCCCTGGCTGAGCAGTTCTGACACGCGGGGCGAAACCCGCCTGCAGCTGCGGCAGTAACACAAGGCTCCAGTGCTGAGGCTTCAGGCTTCCAGGTGCCTGCCTCTCAGGTGGCACCTTTCGGCACTGTGGTGGAAGTGGTGCTGACACATGTGGATGGATGGGCCTGACCCCCCGCAGGCTATCACCGCTCTCCTGGCACCGGCAGCGACACCCACTGAGCTGGCCGGCAGCCAAACAACTTTAAAGACACCGGTACAAGGAACTTTTTGTCGCAGCAGATTCCTCTCGCACAGCCCTCACCACACAGAGGAGCTTCAGCACTCCAATTTATGCAGTCAAGTGACCTGCTTGTGTTACCCATTCTGCAGTCGCCCATACTGAATGCCTACTTCTCGCCAAATGCTCAGCCAGCGTCCGAACAGCCTTCCTCCAGTGAGGAGGACGCTGGTCTCCAGGAGGATTTTTCATCATATGAAGTCTCTCATCCTCAGAGCCCAATTAATAGAGGTCATAGAAACATCGCCTCATCCTACTCTCAGGATTGTGCCCCGTGGTGTGTAAACCCCTGGATGGCACCACCTATGCCCTTCCCACCACAGTGGCAATATTGGGCTCCGTGGGCATCCTATCCTCGAGACCACACTTGCTATGCCACCTCAACCAGGCCCGACACCGGCCCAACACCACAAGCTCGCAAACCTGCCACTGATGCCAGTCACCAGACAGCACCATCACATGTGCAGAATCAGGCACGATCTGTCTCTAACCCAGTAGACCCAGTTGTTATGCCTGATGAAGCCCTGCTTCCTCTTTCCTCATCATCTTCAGATGACTTTTCAAAATTTCAAGACCTTTTCAAAAGAATGGCCAGTGAATTAAGAATTAATCTGGAGGAGGTTCCTGAACAACAGCATGAGTTCCAAACCCCCACCAGCTAGCTCCAACGGGCTGCTCTTTCTGCAAGCAGTGGACAAAGAGGCAGCTGTCGAACAACATTATAAGGGAGCATTGCACAACTTTAAATGAGCATGTTCTCTAATTGATCAGCAACGAAACAACGTTAACCAGGACGACTTTAAGTGAGTTACTGTATACAGACTAACAAATGGTATGATGAAGGTAAGTGGGTTGGTCCTATTTATCCTTTTTCCCAATACAGGAATGAGACACTTAATTAAATTGAAAGACTACCCACTTAAAAAATGATAAAAAGGAAACACCGTGTGACCCATGACGGATGAAGGAAGCAAGGATGTCTCCAGAATTGGTGGCAGAAATCTCACACAAAGTCTGACTGACTGTGTACAACATTTTTAAGACCATATGTCATGGCAGTGTTGGAAGCAAAGGTTTCTTCATTTCCACCATGGTGTCTGCAGTCTGACACAACAGAACTGTTCTGAGTAGCTGACAGCCATGTTGAATCCTTACTGCCTCTTATGTTGACTGAGTTGAATTTTTCTGTTGAAGTTTTTTTTTCTTTTTTCTTTTTGTAGTAGTAGCACAGTCACCAGGTGAAAAGCACCTTTGGGTCTTCCTGGTTTCTTTAAGCACACTCACTAGTTCTCAGCTTACCCCAACAATCCCCTCTTTTCTAGGGTCTTTGAGATATTAGGTGTCCTTTGATTCCAGACTTAGATTTGGGAAGAGTAAAACAGCCTAGAGTGGATAGAGCCAGGTAGGTAACATTTGCCCAAAATTGATGGCCCAGCCATTGTTATCTTAATTCCTTTGAAGTTGTGAACCTGAGAGGGTGTCTTACCTGTGTCATTGTTTTACCTCTCCTGGGTTTTTTAACAACCCATTTTTCAGCCTCCTTTTATTTAGCCCAATGTATTCAGGCATGCAATACAAAATTGAACAGGGAAACTGAGTGGCACAAACATTTATGAAAAGTAATATTTTCCCAGTTTGTCAGTCTCCAGGTCTGACCCAGCCAGAACAGTGAAACAAATAACTTAGTGACTAGACTAGGTTTTGAATGACAGTTAGCTGGCTGTGACTCAGTCCAGAAGAGAATGTTGGTGGGCTGAGGAAAAAGCAGCCAGAAGAGTTGCCGGGACTTGTACCTGCGTGCCTCATTCAGGGAGTGTGACCATTTATAAAACAGGTCTGTGTATTGGTGGTATTAGATTCTGAGCTTCTCCTGGATGCCCTGGTTGCAGCTGAAGCCAAGAGTGTTTTTATTCCCTCTGCGTCTGGCAAGACAAGTGTTTTCTTTTCTCCCCAATGAAAGGGCATTGCCACAAATAGCCATGCCTTTATCACCACAAGATTAGATTGCTGTACCATGTTCCCAAGGGGTTACACCCATAGGCGTGCATACAGGGTGTGCCCAGGCACACCCTAAAGCAGGGGGTCAGCAACCTATGGCACACGTGCCGGAGACGGCACGCTGCTGGCTGCCGGGGTCCCGGCTGCCGGCCCTGCTCAGCCCGCTGCCAAACCCAGGCCGGCAGTGGGCTGAGCGGGGCTGACATCTGGGACCCCCGGCAGGCAGCAGCGTGCCATTAAAAATCCTGCCCACCCCAGCCCGCTCTTCTCCCCGCCGCACCCTCCCCCCTTCCCTGCAGGGGCAGGGTGAAGAAGTTTGGTCCTGCCAGCTTCTGCAGGGCAGGCAAGCTCTCCCCCCCCCCCATCCCCTGCCTCTTCCCCCAGCATGCTGGGTTCCTGCCCCTCCTCTCCTCTCCCTCCCTGCCACCGAGCCGCTGATGGCCTTTGTAATGGAGGGGGAGAAGCAGAGCCAGGAGGCGGAGAAGAGGTGGGGACGGGGCATATCCCCACCAGCCCCCTGCCGTGAGGTGCTCTGGGCAGGGGGCTGGGAGCACCCCCATGACCCTAGCCCACACTCCCAGCCCTCTGCCCTGCACCCCCCCACACACACTCAGCCCTCTGCCCTGACTCCTGAACCCCCCTCACCCAGCCTCCCCACACCCCAAGCCCTGATTCTTGCACCCCCCACATTCCCACCCCCACCCCTCGCACCAAACGGGAGCTCCTGTACCCCCCCCCCATTCCCACCTGCACCCCTCGCACCAAATGGGAGCTCCCCAGGCAAGCACTCTACACTCCACACCCAAACTCCAACCCTGAGCCCCCTCCCTCATTCTAGCTCCTGGCCAGACCCTACACCCCAACCCTCAGCCTGCTCCTTCACCCCCAGCCCTGTGCTCAGTGCACTCCCACTCTCAGCTCAGTGCAGAGAGAGAGAGGAAGAGAATGAGCTAGAACCAGGGAGAAGGTAGGTACTCTATGTGGGCAGGGCTGGGAGCCCAGACTGGCAGCGGGCTGAGCTGGGCCGGCAATCGGGACCCTGGCCGGCGGCATAAAATGAGCATTTTAATTTAATTTTAAATGAAGCTTCTTAAACATTTTGAAAACCTTGTTTACTTTACATACAACAATAGTTTAGTTATATAATCTATAGACTTACAGAGAGAGAGCTTCTAAAAAACATTAAAATGTATTACTGGCACGCAAAACCTTAAATTAGAGTGAATAAATGAAGACTCAGCACACCACTTCTGAAAGGTTGCCGACCCCTGCCCTAATGTCTCAAAAAAAAAAAAGTGGCTTTGCGTTTTAATTTAATCGTATGATTCCCTCTTTTAGTTTTAAAGTATGGATTGTTGTATTATGCAATAAGTGCCGAACTGCATAGTATAGATGTTGTAGAAATGTATAGAAAGCCCACGTTCACTCGCAGCATGAGTCCCCACTACTGCGGTACCGCATTACCATTGGTCCTCCCCTCCCCCCCGACTGCTATTCTAGAAAATTCTTTGACCTATATAAGCAGATGCATCAGGCGTGCCCAGCGCAGTGTCTACAGTGTTTGTAATCTTTGTCGCGTGTGCTCTACTGAAATAGCATAACAAGCCCATGGCTTTATGTTTTAATTCAATCGTATGATACCCCCTTTTAATTTTAAAATACGGATCGGTTCGTTGTTTAGAAAAGGAGTAGACAAACTGAATTATAATGAATGTGCTGATAGTAGTGCAAATACCTCGGACTCCTAGGTTAAGAACTTATATGAAGATAATGCCACCACCAGTTCCAGCGCGTGCAATAAACTGAGTAATGACCAACAGAAACAGACTTTGTTTCTTAGTTCAGGTCAGTGTAGTTCCTATTCAAAGCCATCAAACATTCCATCTGATGACCAGTCTGTGATATTCCAAAAAATAGATTAGAACACCAGTCTCGGTGAGGTCCTTATCAGCCGAGATTGAGCATGTTTCCTAGAAGTAAAATAGGGAATAAACAAAGAAGTTTTCAGTCCGATTGGTATGAACAGTATAGGTGGTTAGAATATAGCCCATCAAAGGTCGCAGCATTTTGCTTTTACTGCCATTTCTTCTCCTCTAATGATGCAGCAAACAAAGGTCACACTGAGCCAGCATTTATTGATAAGGGATTCAGAAACTGGCATAGGGCTAACGAATGTTTTAAAAACCACCAATTGTCAAAATCTTATGTGTTGAGCTGTTCTTCATGGTCAAGTTTTAATGAAGGGAAATCTATTCATGTACTGTTGGATGAGGGCAAGCAGGCTAATCTCTCTAAACAAGAAGAAGAACAGTGCCATAACCGAAATGTAATGGAGCGACTGATTGAGACTTTTCTCTATTTGGCGAAAGGTGGGAGACCATTCAGGGGTCACAAAGAAAAAGCTGACAGTTTTGAGAAACGTTTATTTCTAAATCTTGTCAATATGCTCCAAAAATATGATCCCATAATGGCAAAGCATGTGCGACAATCTCCTCGAAATGCTACCTGAGTAATCGCATCCAAAATGATTTAATTGTAGCCTTGCACAACGTTGTACAACAAAAGATTGTGTCTTCACTAAATGGAAAAATGGTCTTAATAATTGCTGACGACGTCCATTGTGGTGCGGTATTTTGACAATGAAAAACAGTCCAGTTGAACATTTTGTGTCTGTTCAGAGACTATTAACAGTTGATGCTCAGTCTATTTTTGACCAGCTAAATGATGTCCTTGGCATTCTTAAAATTGACTGGTCATCAGTGACGTCTGTCTGTTTTGATGGCGCATCTACTATGTCTGGATGTACTACAGGAGTTCAAATGGAATGTAAAGAAAGAATCAGTGAAATTCTCTATGTACGCTGCTATGCGCATTGCTTGAACCTCGTCCTAGTAGACGCATGCTTTTCAAGTAAACAAAACAGAACTGTCTGATTTTTTTAGGGTTATTCAGACTCTTTATGCCTTCATGGAGGGCAGTCCTGTGCGACATGCAGTAATGGGGAAGATTTCACAAGAAGTAGGAAAACCTTGAAGTCCCTGTCAAACACAAGATGGGCATCCAGAGCAGAAGCAGTGGCTACTGTAAAACAAAACTACTCCATCATTTTACAAGCTTTACAAGAGATTATCGAAACAACTCACCTTACTGATGTTAAAATAAAAGCCAGGGGCCTTATCCATGAACTAAATTCACTCAAGTTCATCTTTGCCCTTCCCGTGATGCACCCTATTCTCCAGATGGTGGTAAAAGTGAGTAAGGCTCTTCAAGCTCCAGATCTTAATTTACTTACTGCAACGACAGGGGTGAAAAGCTTGTGTAACTCTTTGACTGCGATGAGAAGTGGCCCAGAATATTTTCAATCTATTTTCAATGACAGTGTGAAAATGTGTGTAAAGAATGATATATCGATTCCTTCAGTTAAGAAGAGAAAAACGTCCACTTGTATCGATGACGCATTGGAGTCCCAGCATCACTTTCATACAGAAGAGGAGCAGGGGAGCATAATTTCATTTTACCCACTCCTAGACTCAATGATTACTGGCATTGACCAGCGATTTGAACAGGAGACTTGTAAAATTGTGACTGCAATGGGAAAACTGCTGAGCTTAGACATTGGCAGGTACGTTATGAGAATTATGGCCAACAAATTTAAAGAGTCCTTGGATGAGTTGGAAGCTGAAGTCAGGTTGCTTCGGGGTCGTCATAAAAATAAAGGGAAGGGTAACCACCTTTCTGTATACAGTGCTATAAAATCCCTCCTGGCCAGAGGCAAAATCCTTTCACCTGTAAAGGGTTAAGAAGCTAAGGGAACCTCGCTGGCACCTGACCCAAAATAACCAAAGAGGGGACAAGATACTTTCAAATCTGGAGGTGGGGGAAAAAAGGCTTTTGTCTGTCTGTGTGATACCTTTGCTGGGAGCAGATCAAGGATGCAAGCCCTCCAACTCCTGTAAAGTTAGTAAGTAATCTAGCTAGAAAATGCTTTAGGTTTTCTTTGTTTTGGCTTGTGAAATTTGCTGTGCTGGAGGAAATGTGTATTCCTGTTTTTGTGTCTTTTTGTAACTTAAGGTTTTGCCTAGAGGGATTCTCTGTGTTTTGAATCTGACTGCCTGTGAGATTATCTTCCATTCTTATTTTACAGAGTGTTTCTTTTATCTTTGTTTTGTTCTTCTAATAAATTTCTGTTTTTTAAGAATCTGATTGGGTTTTGGGGGTCTTAAAAATCCAAGGCTGGTTTGTGCTCATCTTGTTTGTTCTCAAGCCTCCCCAGGAAATGGGGTGTAATGGCGTGGGGGGATATTTTGGGGGAAGACGTCTCCAAGTGGTCTCTTCCCGAATTCTTCCTTAAAGCGCTTGGTGGTGGCAGTGTACCAGGTTTTAACTTAAGCTGGTTCCCAAGGCAAGAAAGAAATCTGTGCCTTGGGGAAGTTTTAACCTAAGCTGGTAAGAATAAGCTTAGGGGGTCTTTCATGTGGGTGCCCACACCTGAACACTAGAGTTCAGAGTGGGGAAGGAAACTTGACAAGGGTTATCTGTTCCTAAAGGTAGCACTACGAACACGACCAGAGAGTGGCTTGATTGGCTAAAGGAATCGGATCGGTCTTCCATGTTCCAGGCCTTTTACAAATCTATTCAATGCTTTCCAGTCTTACCTGTTACAAGCTGTTCATGTGAAAGAGCCTTTTCAAAACTAGCACATGTAAAAAACAAACTAAGAAGTACAATGTCCCAACAGCGTCTTGACTCGCTCATGGGGGGGGGGGTAGCTCAGTGGTTTGAGCATTGGCCTGCTAAATCCAGGGTTGTGAGTTCAATCCTTGAGGGGGCTATTTAGGGATCTGGGTAAAAATTGGGGATTGGTCCTGCTTTGAGCAGGGAGTTGGACTAGATGACCTCCTGAGGTCCCTTCCAACCCTGATAGTCTATGATTTTGTACATTGAACAAAATTGGCTTTGTCAGTTAATTACAATGATGTGATTGAGGAATTTAAGTCCATAACACCTGGTGAGCGACATCTCATTCTCTAGGACAGGAAGATGAAGAAACCTTAATCTGTTTTGGTCAATTTGGATTAGCTCATTATCTGGTTAAAGATAAAGATCATGAAAATTGACTGCATCTTTGTATATGCCTGGTTATCACTACAGCAAAAATTTGGTATTTTGTGTCTCATTTTTTAAGTAAAGTTTTAGTTGTTAATTAAAAAAATTGTTTAGTTAAGTTTTAGTTTCTTTACTTTGTTTGATGAATAAAAATAATGTCCTTTATGGCTGAATATTCAATAAATGTTCACCTTTTAAAAAAAAAATAATTGCCTGGGTACACACCCTAATGAAAAGTGCTGTGCACGCCTATGGTTACACCTTGAGACCATTCGGAGGCTGAACCTAGTGCAGGGTGCTAAGTGGAGTTGTGTATTGGGAGCCCGATTACACCAGTGCTCTGTGATCTGCATTAGCTTCTAATAAGGTTCCACGTGGAATTCCATGTTTTGTTTCTAGCCTGTAAAGCCCTAACTGGTTTTGGACATTTGATTATCTGACATACTGGTAAACTTGACAGCAGCAGAGGCATCTGAGGTGGAGATCCCTCAATATAAATGAGGGAGCTACCAGAAGGGCACTCTGAGCAGCTTTGGTTTTGGAATTTGCTCCCTCTCCCTTGATCAGGCAGAGCCCAGATTTGTTAATCTTTGAAACATGCAGGAAGGCCCATCATTTCCCTTTCTTCTCTAAAGCAAAGGAAGAGAGAGTGAGTTTATGGGCAGCCCTTTGTTTATATGGTTGTTTTTTAAATGTACTGGATAAGCATCAAAACCACTGGATGATTGTATTTTCAGCAAATCAAAGAAAAACAAAATACATAAACAAAACGTAGGTGACCTGAGAACTAATCACTGCATGATATCATTGAGTCGAAGATCTTAGAATGATTACAAGGTTATAATAATATCCATAATTTCACTTTTCTAATGCACACCCATACATCCCACCCCTCTTCCTCTTCAGGGTATAAGCCAATCACCAACAGACAGATCAGGAAAAATTTCCGCTCTTGTCAGATTATTCCACAACTGATTACTACTGAGCTCCCTGTATCTTTCTTTGAGGCATCTTATACTGGCCACTATCAGAGACATGGGACAAGATGGACCACTGGCCTGATGTAGTATGGCAATTCCTATGAAAGTGAGAAGTTAGATGTGCAAGCCACATCTGTCTGCATTTCTTTGACAATGACATTTCATTCAAGGAGATGGATTGCTGAAAGACAGCTATCCTTCCCTTGGCAAGAAATTTCCTGCAGCAATGGTTAGAAGCATGAAGACGTGTAAGAGAATTTTTTGGTACATTGAACATTGGCTGCCCTAGCCGTGCAGCATCTGTGATTGATATTTGGTACTATGGGCACTCTGCAATCTACAGACCTAAAGGGGTTGCAAATATTGATAATTCTGCATGGAGCGAGTGTGGAATCTGTGTCTCAGGATGGTGGTGGAGGTAGCAAATATCATATTTGTTAGATACCAGATGTTCCTCAAAGGACGTTGTTCTCATCTGCATGACAGCAATTGTCAACTCCTTCTCTTCTTCCATTCTGTATTGCAATACAGGATTAACAGCTACTTGGGGCGGGGGTAGGGAGGCATCTTTTATTTCTTCTCATGTCTCATCATCATCCATAGTGGTTGTGTTCATAGTAAAGATTCTTATACAGACAGGAAGAGATGAACAGCTGGCAAGGGTAGGAGGCTAGAAACATGTGTGTACTTAGTGAGAGGGGTTTTTTGAAGAAAAAGGAGTCTGTAAAACATGTTCTTTTATCAAGGGACTGCCTGTCAGGTCTAATTTGAAAGCATGAAACTAATTGTTACATCTGACAGGCTGGGAACCGGGAAGCTGATAAATACATTGGTGAAGAAGTCATTCTTGCTCTAAATCTCTTACTGTTGTTTGATTTAACAGTGGATGGGTGCTGAGATGTGTATGCTAATAGTCTTTTTTTAAGAACCACCAGCCCTGAATTATTTTTAAGTAGAAATGACGAGCTTTTTATGCTCTTTTTGTCAAATGCATTTTTAAAAAAGGGCTGAAGTCGAGTGCCTACTTTTGCACTCTATAATCCTTGTTAATTCTGCAAATATACAAATATTGTTACTTACACTGATGTGATAGAATGCTTACCACTAAAATTCTGTTCATGCTTATGTATTCTTCCATCCTTGTTAAACACTCTAGCTTCTGTGATGTATCTGCAGCAGAGAACTGTGCTAACTCCCTAACTGATCAAGATTTAGAACTGAAGGACTAATTTATATGTTTTGTCAAATGAGATTGCATCAGAATCACTTGAACTTTAAAGTATTAATTGCAAGCTTATTTTGCACTAGGTATTAAAAGGACAGTAGGGTCACCTCTTTTGATCAAAGCAAAGGCTGAAGGGAACTGATTGGAAGCTGACACCGATAACAAGGACTAGTTCTGTGAATCATCTAAATTTTATTGATATCACTTCAAACTAGTGATCTTAGACGTTACTACTGTACTTCAGCAGTAACAGAATGCTCTGCGTTCAGAGCAAGATAAAATGAAGACTGCCAGAACACCAGAGTGATGTGGGCTTTGAATGTCAATGTTTCTAATGAAGTTAAGACTTCAGACATCACCCTGGATTAAGTGCTGGCTGTGTAGACAACTGTCTCAAACCTGTGTTGGTTATCTTTGAGTTTTGTTCTGCCTATGGTTAAGCTTTTCTGAGTAAATGAACATATGATCACAAACCACCATGGTTCCTTTTCTGTGTTCTAGCTTATGACATGGCCAAAAAGTTTCAAAGATACCAGAAGGATAACTTCATATGTTTTTAACAAGTGAAACAAAACTTGCATGTTTTAAATGTCTCGAGCTTAGGTTTGTTTAAACAAAATATCCACGTTGAAGCATTTTCTAAGCTTTTGTTACATTCTTACAAAAATCTTTATAAAGAATTATTTCTTCCTCATGCTAAAGGTCCCCAGATCCATTACAATGGGTACTTCAGCCTGCTTGGAGCTTGCAGAAGGACCAGACCTGTCATTCAGTGGCAGCAGGGAAATGCCCTGCTTCCAGAAATTTCCTCCATTTTGATTTGCTACCACAGCTGCTTGCAGTTCAGCCAGAACTCTGTGCTGCAAATTTTTCTGAGGGAAATGTCAACTTTTTATTTCAAATTTCAGACTAACAGTTTGGCTCAGTTATTCGTCTACCTTTGTTTCCTAGGGCTAGTTTTGTCTTTCCCTTTGGAGGCACTGGAGCAGCTAGTGCCAGTTCTTAAAGTGGGGGCTCTCATCACCCCCACGTGCCCATCCCCCTGCCCAGAAATTCTCTTCCAGCCTTTAAATCACTCCTGTTCACCGACACTCCTCTCTGTATGCACAGAGATGCTTCAATGAACCAGTGTTCATATAAAACCCATTTCTGTTACCCCTCCTCAAATCACCCTATCATATCCACTGGCAGAAGTCAGTGTCCCATTCTTTGTTCTCCATTCCCTCAACTGATAAATTCAAAGAACCAGAGTTTCTAACGGATTCCCAAATCCCCACTTTACTGAACCAGTGACACCAATTCTTACGACAGACAGCAGCTGGGGATAATGGCGGTGGTTCATTCAGGTGCCATTGTAATCCAGGGAATCGGTGCTAAAAAAGCCCCGCATCCACTAGTTGGTACTCAGTGATTCATCATGGTAACAGATCACTGTGACAATCCTGCACAAAATAGGCACACAACTTTCTATTCCCATTACTACTATATCCTGCAGACCATGCACTCTAATCTCTTGCAAGCAGCAGGGTTCCCTTTTCCGAGCCTGAGAGAAGCAGGAATGGCAGCAAAGGACCCTCAGTACTTACACCCTGGTTGCTGGGTATCTGCTTGGTTGGTTGTGCTAACCCTGCTCTACCCTTCTGCCCCACACACAATCCTGTGAAGGGTGCCCTAGAGCAGTTGGGTCTGAGGGTGCATCTACACTTCAATTAAAAAAAAAAACAAAAAACCTGCACCAAAGTCTTAGAGCCCAGGTCAGTTGACTTGGGCTGCAGAGCTAAAAATTGCAGTGTAGACTCTTCGGCTTACACTGAAGCCCTCTCCACTTCAGTGGTGGAAGAAAGGAAGTATGTACTACTCAGTGATTGGTAACTGCTTGGAAGATAGGAAACAGTTTTCACACTAGAGCGAGGTGGTGTCCCTCAAGGCTCTGTGCTGGGACATGTACTGTTCAATTAAGTCGCAAAATTTGCAGACAATACAAAATTATTCAAGATAGTTAAATTCAAAGTAGACTGCGAGGAGTTAGAGGGATCTCACAAAATTGGGTAATTGGGTAACAAAATGGCAGATGAAATTCAGCACTGATTAAGTGCAAAGTGATGCAAATTGAAAAAAATAATTCTGATTATACATGCATATTGCTGAGTTTTAAATTAGTTGTTACCTCCCAAAAAAGAGATCTTAGAGTCATAGTGGGTAGTTCTCTGAAAAGCTTCCTCTAGCAAACATCTTCTCTCTGTCTCACATCCATTCCTGAACATTCTCTCTTTTAAACTCACCTATTCATAACTTCTTCACTCTCGGTTTACAGAAGCTCTGTATTTAAGTCAATATTTCAGTCTACTTTCCTTTTCTTATGGATAGATCAAGAGCAAGGTTAGTATTTGTTATGACTGAATTGTAAGTCACAGTAATTACTTAAAGTTACTCTCTATGTAGAGCTATACTTTATGGGGAAGTCAGGGTATTCATAGAATATCAGGGTTGGAAGGGACCTCAGGAGGTCATCTAGTCCAACCTCCTGCTCAAAGCAGGACCAAGCCCCAATTTTTGCCCCAGATCCCTAAATGGCCCCCTCAAGGATTGAACTCACAACCCTAGGTCAATGCTCAAACCACTGAGCTATCCCTCCCCCAAAAGGTTGCACTCTTAACATTCTGATTACATTTTTTCTGATCAGTGGGATAAAATTAATTTACAGACCCACTTATCTAAAAAGTTGAGCTCAATAGTCATTACTCAAAGATATCATTATAACAAAGTTAATCTTTATGTTTATTAATGTAATAGCTATATATGAATGATTCTGAAGAGGCGATGAATAGTGAGATGGGAAAACCTGTGAGGAGGCAATGTTTTATGTTGTTATGTTAGGGAGGACTATGAAAAATGTCGGATGGGAAATTGTACAGATTAACATAAGTGCAAAGTAATGCAGATAGGTATAAACAGTTACAGCTAATTATACACACAGAAAACCTCAGTGTGCAGTTGTGGTAAAAAAACAACATAAGACATCTGGCTGTATTAAGACATGAGACAAAATCCTGCAGTCCTTAGGCTAGCAGAACTATCTTTGAAATCAATGGGAATTGTGCTTAAGTAAGAAGTGCATGATTTGGTATAGGGGAGATGCTATGCCATTACAGACCTCCATAATCCCAATTATTCAGAGGTCTCAGAGAATTCCAAAAATGTTGGGGTAACTGAGGGAGACAGTCCAGTAGCCTTTAAAGTCTGCAGTCCTACCAGAGAAACCCAAGCATAGGCTTCAAAGCCTTCTAGGCTACCTCCCCACAATGAGAGAGAACTCCATCTTCCCCAAGGCCAGTTAGCTCCCAAGGACTTTGGGCTCTGCAGGAGCAGAGCGCTGGAGTCAGCCCTCCGGTGATATATTCATCATACCCATTCAGTTAAGAATTTCAGTTTTAATAGAGTCAAACATATAATGGGAATATGCCCCCCACTGTGAACTCTGCATTCACTTTGGGTTAACTCAGCTCAAAAGAGACATAACAGAAATTGGAACGGTCCCAAGAGGAGGAACAAAAAGTGATGGGAAACAGTGAGTCAATTATGGCTTCTACAGGAGGAATTATTTACATGCTTAGTATTTACATATCCAGTTTACACTTTCAAATCACTACACAAATATTCAATATGATCAAAGGCAATTTGGTTTAGAAACGAAGTTATATGAGAGAGTAAATATAAAGAATGCTGATCAAGTTCTCCTTCTTAATCTACTCTTCTTAGCCTTAGATCACGGGTCTATTTTTTGTTAAGGTCCAAATTTCCTGGTCAAGGTGAAAAATGTTTCTCTGGAATCTATACATGGCAACAACAAGTAAATAAAATTTTTTGCAGTCCATTCAAAAGCTTCTGGTGGTCAGTCTATTGACTACTCCTGTCTTAGGACATCTATTTGGGGTCAGCTTTGAGTTTCTCTCTTCCATTCTATTCTGTCTTAAAGCAGTTCCTTGTAAACCCCAGTTACTGAAATCCTTTTGTTGAACATCCATCCAGTTTTGGGTCTTCCAACCTTCTGTTACCCTCTCTTTCTGACTATTTAAACCCAGGGTTGGAAGACCCTATTTAATCTACATGTCCCATAATGAGGTACATTAGGAAAAATGACACTATATAAAAAGAGTAGCACCTGCTGTTCTATAGCTAGCAGGAAGCTATTTAAAGGCCATTCATTAAGGCTTATGTTTCACGGTATAACCAGATCACAAGTTGGGAAACAAAGGAAATACCCAATATTACAAAATTTATATAGTCCCATAGAGTAAGTGTACATGGTGCTTTATATGCATAAAGCAAGACATGGTCCTCACCCAAAGAAACTTAAATCAAATTATATAAAAAGAATGGCACAGCTAAATATGGAATGTGACTGTTTCCACCCTTTTAAGAATATGACATTAGCTACTGTCGGAAACAGGACATTTGACTGGATGAACAACAGATCAACGTTCCTAGTATGGCAATCCTTATGCTTTGATTAACAATTCTTTTCTAAAAGATAAATAATAATAATGAGAGATTGATCCAAAAATATTCCAAGTGTAAAAATAAATCTAGGGAGAAAGCAGAGCTCAGATATATAAAAGTAAATCTCAAACACATGAATAATTAAATGACCATTTTTGCAAGTTAAACTAGACAATTACAGCTAACTACATAAATCCACCAATGGGACAGCTGGATTCTGAATTGGGGAAAGTGGGAACCAAGTTATCTCTAGCTGTATTTTACTTAGCTTGAACATTTAAGGGTCTAATCCAAAGTCCAGTAACTTTTCCAACATTGCTCTTTTTATAGTTCTATCTATACAGAAGACTGGGTGAGCTAAGAGGGAGATGGAGAGGGGAAAGAGACAGTAATGTCAGCAGAGGGGGTGCAGAGGGAGAGTGCCAATGTCCACATATTTGTATGTGCATTTTGCCTTGGGAAATCTCACACTTTGGGATGGGTAGCTTCTCTCTAAAGGAAAACAAAACAAAAGGAAAAAAACCCAAATGCAAAACTAAACAAAACTTTAAAAGAGCTATAAATAAATATTTAACACCTTGTGATTAAGGCTGAGAGTTTGTCATGGATTCTGTGACTTTCTGGGACCTCTGTGATTTCTGCAGCGGTTGGTGTGGCTGGCTGCTGCTGGGGAGGTCTCAGGACACCCAGCAGCAGCAGCAGTTTGGGTGTGGGAGGAGTGATGGGTACCCCCCCGCCAGGGTGCCACCTGGAACTGGGATACCACTGAGCCTGCCAACCCACCAGCCTGGGCTCCCACTCACCCTGTAATGCTGTGACAAGCTGCAGACATGCTCCCGGTCCCTCACTTTCACCACCACACAGGTAGGGACTCACCCAGCTGTAACATGCAGACAGGCTCTCTGACCATAGGAAGGCTATACAGCTAGGGCACTAACCAGTTTCAGAGGTGCACACCCCTTCTGAAGGGTAAGCCCTAAATCAGGGATCTCAAACACACGGCCCGTGAAGTTATTTCCTGTGGCCTGCCATAGGCGCCAACTCCGTGGGTGCTCCGTGGGTGCTCCGGAAAAATTTGTGGGTGCTCTGCACCCACAGGCAGCCAAGCTCCCCTCACCCCCTCCTCCTTTGCCCCCCCCCCCCGGGGCGCACTGCATCCCCGCTTCTCTGCCTACCTCCCAGTCTTCCGGCTGCCAAACAGCTGTTTGGCAGTGCTTAGGACTTTCCAGAAGGGAGGGGGGAGGAGCGGGGACGCAACGCACTTAGGGGAGGAGGTGAGGAAGCGGCGGGGCCGGGGTGAGGATGTAGGGAAGGGGTGGGAAAAGGCGGGGAAGTGGTGGGGCCTCATGGAAGGGGTGGAGTGAGGGAGGGCTAGGGGAATAGTGGGGGGGCTTTAACTGAAGTAATTCTAAAAGTAAATGCATGTTTTGTCATTTTAGTGGAGGTGCATTACTATTTATATTTTATTAAAAGCCCTCAGAAATGACTTCGGCGTCAAAAAAAGAAACATCACTCATGGAAGAGAAAAAAAAGTTTTTTCAAGACAAAAAGGGAAAATTTATATTTTTTTCACAGAGGTAAAAAGATAAAATGTAATGCCTTATTGTCAGCAAATGATTGCTGTTTCCAAGGAGCATAACATGCCTCGGCACTACAACACGATGCACCGTGAAAAATGAGATGCATTCACCAGAAAAATCCGAGAGGAAAAAGTTCGGCAACTTAAAGCAGCATTTGCCAAGCAAAGAAATTTATTTTCAGAGATTAACAAGCCTAGCGAAGATTCAGTAAGAACAAGTTTTGTGATAAGCAAAATGATAGCTAAATCATTGTGACCTTTTACAGAAGGCCTATTCGTAAAAGAATGTCTTGTGAAGGCCAGCGAAATTTTATGTCCTGATAAGAAGAAAGTTTTTGAAGGCACAAGCTTCTCTGCCAATACACTTGCCTGCAGGATAACGAATTTAGCAGATAATGGGCAAAAACAATTGATTCAAATGGCAAAAAACTTTGTAGAATTTTCAGTTGCTCTTGATGAGAGTACAGATGTATCAGATACCGCACCATGTGCAATGTTAGTTAGAGGTGTGGATTGTAATTTGAATATAACTGAAGAATTGCTAGATTTAATGCCACTGAAAGGTAACACAATGGGACGTGACATATTTCAAGGGCTGGAAGAGTGCATTGAAAAAGTTGTGCTGCCATGGAACAAACTCGTATCTTTGGCTACAGATGGTGCGCCATCAATGTGCTCTGAAAACGTTGGTGTGGTTGGGTTACTGAAGACCAAACTGAACAGCCTCAATATACCGGGAATTAGCTTCACCAGTACACACTGCATTTTGCACCAAGAAGCCCTGTGTAGTAAAAGTCTACAAATGAAGGAAGTTATGGATGTAGTTGTTAAAACCATTTTATATGTGCACAAGGGCTGAATGACAGACAGTTCACTTCTTTTTAGCAAGTATGTACAGCGAATACGGAGAAATTCTGTATCACACTGAAGTTAGATGGCTGAGTTGTGGAAATGTTTTGAAGCATTTTTTTGCACTTAGAGAGGAAATTTTTTTTTTTTCTTCCATTTTCATGAAGGAATCAGATAGTTACCTTTTCTGTAACTGGTGTTCTTCGAGATGTGTTGCTCATGTCTATTTCACAATAGGTGTGTGTGCTCATCACGTGCACTGGTGCCGGAAGCTTTTCCCCTAGCAGTACCTGTAGGAACGGCGCCTGCCTGGCATGGTATAAGGGGAGCTACGCGCTCGTCCCACCCTCAGGTCCTTCTTGCCAGACAACTCCGACAGAGGGGAAGGAGGGCGGGATGTGGAATAGCCATGAGCAACACATCTCGAAGAACACCAGTTACGGAAAAGTTAACTGTCTCTTTTTCTTCAAGTAATTGCTCATGTGTATTCCACAATAGGCGATTCCAAGCTATATCTGTTGGAGGTGGGTAGGAGTTCACAAGTTCCCAGGATGAAGGACAGCCCTGCCGAACCTGGTGTCATCCCTGGTTTGGGAGACGATCACATAGTGCGAGGTGAACGTGTGAACCGAAGACCATGTGGCGGCCCTACAGATGTCCTGAATGGGGACGTGAGCCACAAAGGCAGCCAATGAGGCATGCGCCCAAGTCGAGTGTGCCCTCACAATGAGTGGCGGGGGGACACCCGCCAGCTCATAACAGGTATGGATGCATGAAGTGATCTGATTGGAAAGCCGCTGAATGGAAATCGGCTGGCCCCTCGCGTGCTCAGCAGAGGCGACAAATAGTTGCGAGGACTTTCTGAATGGCTTGGTCCGCTTGAGGTAGAAAGCCAGAGCCTGTCGCACATCGAGCATGTGGAGACGTCACTCCTCTCTGGACGCGTGGGACTTGGGGCAGAGGACGGGTAAAAAGATGTCCTGACCCATGTGGTAACCAGAGACCACCTTCAGGAGGAATGCAGGTTGTGGACAGAGCTGGACCTTATCTTTATGAAAAACCATGTACGGCAGCTCGGAGGTCAGGGCCCTGAGGTCCAAGGCTCACCTGGCCGACGTGATTGCAACCAGAAAGGCCACCTTCCACGGGAGGTGAAACTAGGAGCACGTGGCCAGTGATTCAAACAGGGGCCCCATGAGACGAGCCAATACCAGGTTTAGGTGCCACTGTGGGACTGGGGGTCTAGAATACAAAAAAAGACGGTCCAACCCCTTGAGGAACCGGCCAGTCATAGCATGGGAAAATACTGTGTGCCCCTGCACCAGGATGGAAGGCTGATATGGCTGCCAGGTGCACCATGACTGACAAAGGCACCAGGCCCTGGGCTCTCAGGTGGAAGAGGTAGTCAAGTATAACCTGGATCAGGGTGGTCAAGGGAGACACACCGTGGTCCGCCGCCCATCTAGAAAAATGGGACTTCGCCAAATAAGCACGGCGAGTGGAGGGCCGTCTACTTTCAAGGAGGATGCGCTGAACCTGTTCTGAGCACGTTCTCTCCTCTCCGCCTAACCACGGAGCAGCAACGCCGTGAGATGAAGAGCCTCTAGATTGGGATGGAGGAGGCACCCCTGGTCCTGAGAGAGCAGGTCCAGGCGGAGCGGCAACAGCCATGGCGGAGCTACCACCAGGCCTGTGAGGGTCCCATACCAATGTTGCCTGGGCCACGCTGGGGCAATCAGGATGACCCAGGCCTTGTCTGTCTTCATCTTCTCCAGGACCCTGCTGATTATAGAGAACAGGGGAAAAGGCATAGAGATGCCAGCCTGACCAGGACAGGATAAAGGCATCGAAGATAGCGCCCCTTCCCCAGGCCCCACCTGGAGCAGAACCAGGGACATCACCGGTTCTGCTGAGTTGCGAATAGAATAGGTCCACCTGGGGAGTTCCCCACCTTCGGAAGAGCCGGTGGGCCACTTTCAGGTGGAGGGACCACTTGTGTTGCGAGGAAAAGTCCCTGCTCAAGCAATCTGCTCTCTCATTCTGGGCGCCTGGTAGGTGGAAGTCCTTCAGGTGGATGTCGTAGGTGATACAGAAGTCCCACAGCCTGAGGGATTCATGGCAGAGGATCGGGCCCCGCCTTGCCTTTTGATATAGAACATAGAGGCCATGTTGTCCGTGAGGACCCTGACTACCCTGCCCTCCAGGTGCGAGCGGAAGGCCATTCACGCCAGCCGCAGTGCCCTGAGTTTCTTGACCTTTATATGTAGGGTCAGGTCTTGGGAGGACCACAGGTCTTGGGTCTGAAAGTTCCCCACATGGGTCCCCCAACCCAGGTCCAACGCATCTGACACCAGCTCCAACGATGGGGCCCTATCCCTGAATGGAACTCCTTGGAGCATGTCATTTGGGGCGGACCACCACCGTAGGGAGGTGATCACAGAGTCCTGCACGATGAGGACCTTGTCCATCCTGTCCGTGGCCTGGGAGAACTTACAGGCCAACCAGAGCTGGAGGGGCCTCGTCCTGAGTCTGGCGTGACGGACCTCCTATGTGCACGCCGACGTGACCCAAGAGCTGCAGGAAAACCCTGGCTGTTGTCACCGGGAACTTTGAGACAGAGTCGATGAGACCTCTCAGGGTCTCGAATCTGTCTGGCAGGAGAGAAGCTGTGGCCGAAGCTGCGTCCAGGAGCGCCCCGATAAACTCTTATGCGCCACGTGATCCCTCAGCTGCAACCGGGAGGTGCCCTTGACCAGCCAATTGTCCAGATAAGGAAAAATCTGGACCACCTGCTGTCTGAGGTAGGCCGCTACCACTGTCATGCATTTCGTAAACACCCTGGGGGCAGCAGGCAAACCAAACGGGAGGACCGTGAATTGGTAGTGAGTCTGTCCCACCACGAAACGGAGGAAGCACATGTACCCCGCGAATATGTGGAAGTACGTGTCCTGCAGATCGAGGGCAGCATACCAGTCCCCGGGATCCAGGGAGTGGATGATGGAGGCCAGGGAAACCATGCGGAACTTGAGTTTCACCATGTACTGGTTCAGACCTCACAGGTCCAGGAGGGGTCTGAGCCCCTCTTTGGCCTTCAGGATAAGGAAGTATCAGGAGTAATACCCCTTGCCCATGAACTCCTCGGGCACCGCCTATACCGCTCCTAGTCATAGGAGCCGCCCCACCTCCTGCTCAAGCAGAGCCTCGTGCGAGGGGTCCCCAAATAGGGACAAAGATGGGGGGTGGTTGGGCAGGGAGGAAGTAAACTGGAGGATGTAACCCCAGGAGATGGTGTTGAGGACCCACTGGTCCGAGGTTAGCCACGACCATTCCGGGAGGAAAGCACACAACTGGTTGCAGAAGGGGAGCTTCATTGAGGGCGGCTCCCTGATGAGGGCTGGCAGGGTGCCCCCAAGCATCCAATCACAAGTGCCTTTTCGCCGCCTGCTTGCCCTTAGAGGAGCCAGGCTGGGGGGCCGGTGGAGACTGCCTCTGACGGCGTCTCTTATAGTCCTGCTGTTTCTTGTGGGTGGCCTCATACGTCTAGGGCAGCCTGGGTGGGAATCTGCTGCAGCTTGAACTTAGGTCTTGCAGGAACCGGTACATATAGGCCCAGAGCCTGGAGAGTTGTGAGGGAGAGTCTTTCATGCCGTGCAGCCTTGTATCTGTCTCCTCCGCAAACAGGGCTTTCCCGTCAAACGGGAGATCCTGCATAGAGGACTGCGCCTCACTGGAAAGCCCAGAGAGCAGGAGCCATGACGCCCGTCTCATGGACACCGTGCAGGCCATGGATCATGCAGCCGTATCCACAGCATCCGAGGCTGTCTGCAGGGATGTTCTAGCGGCCGCTGCCCCCTCCTCCACTAGCACCTTGAACTCCTTTCTATCGCGCTCCTTGAGGGAGTCCTCAAACTTGGGCAGGGAGCGCCACAGACTGAATTCGTACCGGCCCAGGAAAGCCTGATGATTTGCCACTCGCAACTGGAAGCTCGAAGACTAATACATTTTCCTTCCGAAAAAGAGTCCAGTCTCCAAGAGTCTTTGTTCTTTGGGGTCGGGGCTGGTTGACCCTGCCGTTCCCTGTGGTTGACCGACTTGACCACCAGGGAGTTGAGCAAAGGGTGGGTATACAAGTACTCATGCCCCTTGGTGGGTACAAAGTACTTGCGTTCCGCCTTCTTAGAGATAAGGGCCAACAAGGCCACTGTCTGCCATAGGGCATTTGAAATTTTAGCCACCCCTTCATGGAGAGGCAAGGCCACCCTACCCGATACTGACGAGGACAGCATGTTAAACAGGGAGTTTGAGGGTTCCTCCATCTCCTCTGCCTGGAGATGGAGGCTTGCTGCCACCGCTTTAAGAGTTCTTGATGGGCCCTGAAGTCCTCCTGCGGAGTAGGGCCGCAATTGCCTCCTCTGGGCGGGGCAAGGAGGCCAGTGTGGTGCTCTGGGCATGAGCTGGCACCAGAGGGTCCGCCACTTGGTCGGACTCCCGGAACAGTGCCGAGGATGTATGTCCCACAGACTCCTTCCTTGGGGGTTTGGAGAGCGAGGCTGATGGTGCTTCTAAAGCTCCGGCCACCAAGCGAGCCCCCACTGGGGGCTGCACGGGAGACCTCGGTGCCCACTGGTACCATTGGGCTGGCCACGACCCTCGGTGCCACTGCACCTGCTGCGGCACTGGCAGGGCCAGCTGTTCGGCTTGGCTGGCCTGGCCCATTGAAAGACTGCTACGAATGGAGGCCGGGCTCGCGTACGATCTGCTGCTGCCTCTGGCCTGGGAGGAGTGGCGGTGCCGAGATCGCCGTTGGCCACGGGACCGCGACCTCGACATGGAGGACTGGTACCAAGCGGCCTCAACAGGCGGACCCACAACGGTGAGACGCTGGCGATCGATGCCCGGGGCTGCGATGAATTGGCAGAGACTTGGAGCAGGAGTCTGAGTGGGAATGGTGTTGATGACCATGTTGTGACCAGCTGCGGTACCCCCTCCGAGACGAGGACCATTGGCAGCGCCTGCTGCAGTCCCGTCGATAATCGCTCCTTGAGGACGAGCGGTGCCGAGAGTCCCGGACCGACGAACGGAAGGACTGCCCGACATGGATCTAGCCTCTGTCCCAGATTTCCCTCGGTGCTGCTGCGAAGAGGGAGCCTTCCTGGCCCTCTTGGTGTGCCCCGTGAACGGGTAGCAGTGCCAACTGGTCAGTGGCACCAGACGGTCGCCGTGTACCAACACCATGGTGCCGGGTACTGGTTCGGAGCAACATGTCGGAGTCAGTGTCACTGCCACTCCATCAGGATGGCCCGGAGCCTGTCACTTTCTCTTTTGGTCCGAGGCTTAAACAACTTGCAAATCTTGCACCTTTCGCTGATATGGGTTTCTCCCAAACAGTGCAAAGACTGCGTGCGGGTCACTTCTTGGCATAGAACACCTACAAGAGCCGCACAACTTAAACCCCAGGGCGCGGGGCATGCCCCGGCCTGGGCTCACTGACTAACTAAACTAACTAAATAGCTAACTCACTCCAGGTACTAACACTGAACGAACGAACAGTACTGGAGATTGAGCTACAGCAAAGCTGGAGCAGTCATTCCGACGCACCTTCACTGACGGCAAGAAGTAACTGAGGGTGGAGTGAGCACACAGCTCACCTTATACCGTCCCAGGCAGGTGCCAATCCAGGAGTCACAGGGGGCATTCCTCCCCACGGGTACTGCTAGGGGAAAAACTTCCAGCACCGGTGCACGTGGAGAGCACACACACCTATTGTGGAATACATATGAGCAATCACTCGAAGAACAAAGAGGTTCCACAGCTTGCTGATTCCACTTTTATCTGCAATCTTGCTTTTCTAACAGATGTAACTAATCACCTGAACGCACTGAACTTGAAGCTTCAGGGTAGATAACACAGATGTATGACAGTGTTAAGTCATTCAAAGTCAAGCTTACTTTGTGGGGGAAAACAGCTGACTGCTGGCAATTTGGTCCATTTCTCCACTCTGAATTCCTTAGGAAAAGTTGAACCCAAATCCTTGAAAGAATATGCAACTATCATTTCTAACTTACACAAATAGTTTGATGTGCGGTTTAAAAATTTCAAGGTATTTGAACCACATTTTCAACTTCTTTCAACACCATTTGCTGTGGAAATTGACAATGTTGCAGAGGAAATGCAGATGGAAGTAGTGGAGCTTCATAGAATCATAGAATATCAGGGTTGGAAGGGACCCCAGAAGGTCATCTAGTCCAACCCCCTGCTCAAAGCAGGACCAATTCCCAGTTAAATCATCCCAGCCAGGGCTTTGTCAAGCCTGACCTTAAAAACCTCTAAGGAAGGAGATTCTACCACCTCCCTAGGTAACGCATTCCAGTGTTTCACCACCCTCTTAGTGAAAAAGTTTTTCCTAATATCCAATCTAAACCTCCCCCACTGCAACTTGAGACCATTACTCCTCGTTCTGTCATCTGCTACCATTGAGAACAGTCTAGAGCCATCCTCTTTGGAACCCCCTTTCAGGTAGTTGAAAGCAGCTATCAAATCCCCCCTCATTCTTCTCTTCTGCAGGCTAAACAATCCCAGCTCCCTCAGCCTCTCCTCATAACTCATGTGTTCCAGTCCCCTAATCATTTTTGTTGCCCTTCGCTGGACTCTCTCCAATTTATCCACATCCTTCTTGAAGTGTGGGGCCCAAAACTGGACACAGTACTCCAGATGAGGCCTCACCAATGTCGAGTAGAGGGGAACGATCACGTCCCTCGATCTGCTCGCTATGCCCCTACTTATACATCCCAAAATGCCATTGGCCTTCTTGGCAACAAGGGCACACTGCTGACTCATATCCAGCTTCTCGTCCACTGTCACCCCTAGGTCCTTTTCAGTGTGATACCACTTTGAATCAGAAGTATACAGATGTTGGAATTCCAGAATTCTACCAGTTTCTGTCACAAGAAAGATTTCCCATGTTATTCTCTGCTTCTGCAAGGGTAAATGGTAATGTTTGGAAGTACATATATATGTGAACAGTTTTTCTCTTCCTTGAAGATTAACAAATATGTGTTAAGGTCAAGGCTCACTGATGAACATTTGCAAGCAACACAGAGATTGATATCCTAAGACGAAACCAAACCAAACACTGATGCTCTGGTTGATGCAAAACGCTGCCAGCTAATGTACTCATCAATGTACTCTGGCCAATGTACTAGTCCTCATTTGGCCCTTGTCGTGATTTGAGTTTGAGATCCCTGTCCTAAATTATACCATCCTGCACTGCACAGAGAAGTGTACAGCGTAAGCTCATGAAATTCACTCCCTCCCTCAAAGTGGAAAAAAATACGCAACAGCTTTCTGCCCCCTGTTATGATTTCCACACACTGGTTTTAGACAAAACAAAAACAAGTTTATTAACTACAAAAGATAGATGTTAAGTGGTTATAAGGTATGGCACACAGACCAAAGCAGATTACCTAGCAAATAAAACAAAAATGCAATTGAAGCTTAACATACTAAAGAAATTGGATATGAGTAGCAAATTCTCACCCTAATTGTTGTTTTAGGCAGTTTGCAGAGATTCTTAAGGGCAAGCTGCACTTGCTTGCAGCTCAAAACTCCAGGTATTCCTTTCACAAGCTAGAAATCTCTCTAGCCTGGGTTCAGCCCTTCTCCCCTAGTCCAGCGTTTCTCAGGTGT
This sequence comes from Lepidochelys olivacea, assembly GCF_965140295.1. Taxonomy (NCBI): domain Eukaryota; kingdom Metazoa; phylum Chordata; order Testudines; family Cheloniidae; genus Lepidochelys; species Lepidochelys olivacea. The sequence continues at coordinate 141,952,189 of NC_140412.1, read as the reverse complement.
TTCCAAGCATCTCCTTTGGACAGGGATTCAATGAAGAACCACGATGATGTCACTCCCCTGCCTTAAATAGCTTTTGCATATGGCGGGAACTCTGTCTCCAACTTTAGTTCTCATGCCTTTCAGTGGAAAAACACTGGTATTCTATGATGGAGTCCATTACCAGGTGACTTGCTAACAGACCCCAGTAGGGACTCAGCAGCCATGACTCAGAGGCTGTTTGTACCATCCTCAGGAAGGCTCTCTGGTGGGAGATTAGCATCTTCTAAAACCTATTGTTCTCCCTACTGGCCCTCCCAAGCCAGCCATGTAGACTGATTGCATTCTACCCAGTGGGCGTTCCCCAGGTGTAAACACTTTTGTAATAAACAATATTCCGAATTTCAGATACCAAAAAGATACATGCATATAAATAGGATAATCATATTCAGTAAATTATAACCATTTCAATACTTCAATGGTGTATTTTGTGCAAGATGAGGCATTTGTTATGCCATAATCATATCATAGTAATATTACTATGAAGAATATGGGGCTATAATGCCACAGGAGGGGAGCTCTCAGGACTGGGAGCAGGAGAGGGTGAGGGCTCAGGGCAGCACTTACCTCGGGGGAGGGGGGCTCCCTGGAAGCGGCAACATCCCTCAGCTCCTAGGCAGAAGCATGGCCAGGCAGCTCCACATACTGCCTCCACCTGCAGGCACCGCCCCCGCAGCTCCCATTCACCATGGTTCCAGGCCAATGGGAACTGCGGAGCCTTGGGGCAGAGGAAGTGCGCGGAGCTGCCTGGCCATACCTCCACCTAGGAGCTGAGGGAGGGGGATGCCATCGCTTCCAGGGAGGTGTGGAGCCAGAGAGGGAGCTTGCCAGCCCCGCCAACTGCCCCCACCCCCACAGCACCCCTGCTCCCAAGATTTAGTCAGAGGTATATAGTACAAGTCATGGACAGGTCACAGGCCAGAATTTTTGTTTACTGCCTGTGACCTGTCCAAGAGTTTTACTAAAAATACCTGTGACTAAAACATATTCTTACTCATGATTAGACAGTTTCACAACTTTCAACATTTGTGGTGGCAATACTGAAAGTGTTTATCCACATACATACAGTTTCAAATGATTTAACCACTAAATTAATACTATATACATTTGATACAAGTAGTTCAGAAATAAACTGAGATGCATACACTTATTCTAATACCTCATTAGCACAACTGCTTGAGCAGAGATAAAAAACAAGAAGGTATTTTAGAATGCAGAAACTGAATACATTGCAATGGTATCTGGCAATCACTAGTAGCAAAAGAAAAGATGCTGGCTTTACTTCCATTTACTCTCTACCAGTTCTAATGAACTGAAGTGGAAGGAAGGGGAAAGGGGGAAAAGGAAAAGAAATTGACTTCTGAACGTGCATAAATATTCACATTTTGAAAGGGGGTGGGGGAGAAGGGAAATCACACCTGCTTTCTGCACTGCTTCTGAACCGCGACAGCAGATGTACTATAATTACAGTATTGAGATTTAGCAAGTTTTGTTGACAGACAACTGAAGGATGCCAGGGTGCCTTAAGCAATTCCTCTCACCCCAGAATTGAACAAGCACAGTGCCAGGCACTTCTGACATATGGACAGGCATATGCTTCATTGTGTGCCTATGCTTTTAATTCACTACCTGACAGATTTTAAACCATCCTTTGAAGTAGTTTCATTTTGCAAGATCAATAGAATCATGGCCAATTTCCAGGTCTTAAACTGAATTAAAATCAATGCTGCACAATTCATACTTTCTAATGCACAAGGAGAAATTAAAGAAAACACTACAGTCACAATTCCAAGGCAGGTTTGCCCTTAAATCAATGGAGATTGTGTATCTCAAAAATATTTTATGTAAAATGGACTGATCTGACATACTACTGGGGGGAACTTTTCCATCAAATCTGTTTATACACACACACACCCCTCTACCTAAAAACTACCCATATTAATGCTTGGTAATTCTGCAATAGCCCCCTTCCTACTGCAGATATAACTAAGGAGAAAGAAACAAATCAGAGTATTTAGTCCCAGAAGTCTTCACTGTTTACTCTGTTTGGTTCAAGGACAAAACGTAGCAGTTACTGCTAAGAACCAAGTACCAAAATCTGATTGTCGTTTCCACTTATTGGTGTCCTACAACAATAGCTAATGAAACGCTTAGGCAAAACTGAACAAATTGCTATCATTTCAAATGGTCTGTCCTTCAGAAGCATTTACTGCATTAAAATTTAAGATGTTGGCATGTAAGTTAGCGTGAAATCCCATGCCTCAGCCAAGCATGCATTTGTATGGGGTTCAGTGCCATGGTTATGAACCTTTTCTCCTAAGCAGTTTAAAATATACCACCCAGACCATGTAGTTTCTGTGATAACAAAAACTGTTTACGATATACCATCTTGCACTCTCTGGAATTCCTAATCCAAGTTATAATTAAAGCTCTTGGTCTTCCTAAATATGCCACAAAAAACAGGCAGCAGCAATGGATATGATTTCCAATCAAAACCTCAACCATACAGCAAGATGAAACAAATGAAATCTGTAGAATTATAGAAAGCATCACTTATCTAAATATTATTGCAATTATTTTCATGTGCAAAGACAACTAATACAGAATCCAAATAATTAGAGACGGAAAAGACCAATTTGGGAGAGTCCAACTCCCGGCAACTCCAAGCTACAGCTGCAAACTACAGGATGTACCAGCTATTACAATAATATGCTACACTTGATGTTAGATATACTACATCTTATGCGTGAAATAAGTGTTGGTACTGCAGATCTGATTAAGTAAGATCAGAAAACTATTTCTCAAAGGATTTAAAATATTTTCATTGATTTGTGCCTTACTAGGAACCTCTGCACAAAGAGGTTATTCAGGCTCTGGTTTTGCGAGTCATACATACACCTTTGTGCATTCAAATTAACTGAACCACACAAATCCTTCCTTCCTCTTACACTGATCTCATTCCCCTCAATAACCCATTCCAACCACTGAATTCTAAGTCTTATTGTCTAATGTTATGTCCCTACCATTCCTATACCTAGGACTGAGTGGTTTGGAGGAAAAACACTGGAATTCTAAACTGAACAGAAATTACTTTTACTGCACGTCAGCCAAAGGGAGGGGACCCTCTGTCATTTGATATTTTGTATTTTAAGAGTAATGTTGCACAATGAACTTTCCAGAGAAAACCAACGAGATTGGATCACAAGTTACTGAAGAAAAGGAGTACTTGTGGCACCTCAGAGACGAACCAATTTATTTGAGCATAAGCTTTCGTGAGCTACAGCTCACTTCATCGGATGCATACTGTGGAAAGCGTAGAAGATCTTTTTATACACACAAAGCATGAAAAAATACCTCCCCCCACCCCACTCTCCTTTCCAACATACCTCTGAACAACATACTAATCCACAGAGATCTCCCTATCAACACTACAAAAAGAAGGATTCTAGGTGGACTCTTCCTGAAGGTTGAGACAGCAGACTGGATTTCTACACAGAATGCTTCCGCCGACGTGCACGGGCTGAAATTGTGGAAAAGCAGCATCACGTGCCCTATAACCTCAGCTGGGCGGAACAGAATGCCATCCACAGCCTCAGAAACAACTCTGACATCATAATCAAAAAGGCTGACAAAGGAGGTGCTGTTGTCATCATGAATAGGTCGGAATATGAACAAGAGGCTGCTCGGCAGCTCTCCAACACCACTTTCTACAAGCCATTACCCTCTGATCCTACTGAGAGTTACCAAAAGAAACTACAGCATTTGCTCAAGAAACTCCCTGAAAAAGCATAAGATCAAATCCGCACAGACACACCCCTGGAACATTCTATCTACTACCCAAGATCCATAAACCTGGAAATTCTGGGCGCCCTATCATCTCAGGCATTGGCACCCTGACAGCAGGATTGTCTGGCAATGTAGACTCCCTCCTCAGGCCCTACGCTACCAGCACTCCCAGCTACCTTCGAGACACCACTGACTTCCTGAGGAAACTACAATCCATCGGTGATCTTCCTGATAACACCATCCTGGCCACTATGGATGTAGAAGCCCTCTACACCAACATTCCACACAAAGATGGACTACAAGCCGTCAAGAACACTATCCCCGATAATGTCACAGCTAACCTGGTTGCTGAACTTTGTGACTTTGTCCTTACCCATAACTATTTTACATTTGGGGACAATGTATACCTTCAGATCAGCGGCACTGCTATGGGTACCCGCATGGCCCCACAGTAGGCCAACATTTTTATGGCTGACTTAGAACGCCGCTTCCTCAGCTCTCGTCCCCTAACGCCCCTACTCTACTTGCGCTATATTGATGACATCTTCATCATCTGGACCCATGGAAAAGAAGCCCTTGAGGAATTCCACCATGATTTCAACAATTTCCATCCCACCATCAACCTCAGCCTGGTCCAGTCCACACAAGAGATCCACTTCCTGGACACTACAGTGCTAATAAACGATGGTCACATACACACCACCCTATACCGGAAACCTACTGACCGCTATTCCTATCTACATGCCTCCAGCTTTCACCCTGACCACATCACACGATCCATTGTCTACAGCCAAGCTCTGCGATACAACCGCATTTGTTCCAACCCCTCAGACAGAGATAAACACCTACAAGATCTCTATCAAGCATTCTTACAACTACAATACCCACCTGCGGAAATGAAGAAACAGATTGATAGAGCCAGAAGAGTTACCAGAAGTCACCTACTACAGGACAGGCCTAACAAAGAAAATAACAGAACACCACTAGCCGTCACCTTCAGCTCCCAACTAAAACTCCTCCAATGCATTATTAAGGATCTACAACCTATCCTGAAGGATGACCCAACACTCTCACAAATCTAGGGAGATAGGCCAGTCCTTGCCTACAGACAGCCTCCCAACCTGAAGCAAATACTCACCAGCAACCACATACCACACAACAGAACCACTAACCCAGGAACTTATCCTTGCAGCAAAGCCTGTTGCCAACTGTGCCCACATATCTATTCAGGGGACACCATCACAGGGCCTAATAACAACAGCTGCACTATCAGAGGCTCGTTCACCTGCACATCCACCAATGTGATATATGCCATCATGTGCCAGCAATGCCCCTCTGCCATGTACACTGGGCAAACTGGACAGTCTCAACGTAAAAGAATAAATGGACACAGATCAGATGTCAAGAATTATAACATTCATAAACCAGTCGGAGAACACTTCAATCTCTCTGGTCACGCGATTACAGACATGAAAGTTGCGATATTACAGCAAAAAAACTTCAAATCCAGACTCCAGCGAGAGACTGCTGAATTGGAATTCATTTGCAAATTGGATACAATTAACTTAGGCTTGAATAGAGACTGGGAGTGGCTTAGTCATTATGCAAGGTAACCTATTTCCCCTTGTTTTTTCCTACCCCCCCCCCCCAGACATTCTTGTTAAACCCTGGATTTGTGCTGGAAATGGCCCACCTTGATTATCATACACATTGTAAGGAGAGTGGTCACTTTAGATACGCTATTATCAGCAGACTGGGGTGGGGGAAGGTATTTTTTCATGCTTTGTGTGTATAAAAAGATCTACACTTTCCACAGTATGCATCCGATGAAGTGAGCTGTAGCTCACGAAAGCTTATGCTCAAATAAATTGGTTAGTCTCTCAGGTGCCACAAGTACTCCTTTTCTTTTTGCGAATACAGACTAACACGGCTGTTACTCTGAATCAAGTTACTGAAGAGCTACCTTGAGGGAAAGGGAAAGAAATAGTAGGGAAATTTTGCACCAAAAAATTAAAAATTCTGCACACGTTTTAAAATTCTGCAAAGTTTATTTGTCAAATAAATGTGGAGGCTCCAGCATGGCACTGGGGAGCATAGGCCGCTGGCTGCACAGAGGTGGGAGATCACTATGCAGCTCCCCCCAGAACACAGATTCAACAGTGAGGCTGCACCCAACCCTGACACAGCGCAAGGACTGGGCCTGCCCCAGGAACACTCCAGGGCCCTGCTCCTCTGTGTGGGCAGGCAGGCTCAGCAAAGCAGGATCCAAGTGTGAAGGGGCTTAGTGTGGGGGTGGGAAAATCCGGGTGTGGGGTGAAAGGGTTCTGTGTGGGGCAATCTGGGTGCGGGTGGCTCAGTGAGCGCCCAGGGGGATGGGAAGAGATCGGATCTGGATGCACAGGAGCTTGTTGGGGGGTTCTGGGTGCAGTGGTAATGGGACTCTGCAGGGGGTCCAGATGAAGGTGGTTGGGGCCAGTGGGGAGGATAGAGCTTGGCAGAGGAGTCTAGGTGTGGGGGACTCAGCAGGGGGGTTCAGATGCTGGGGGAATGGGATTCATTGGGGTGGGATCCAGGTGCAGGTGGCTTGTTGGGGAAGTCCAGGTGCAGGGGGAGAGGGGCTCATGGGGGGATGGGGTGATTCTGAGTACGGGGGGTGAGACTCAGGCGGAGGGTCTGGATGCACAGGGGGTGGGTAGATGAGGAAGCAGCTCCTTATACAGTGATCCCTCCCAGCGAAGCGAAGAACCAATGGGTGCAGGAAGTGGGGTGGAGGGGGGAGAAAGAGTGTTCAGAGCTTCCTACAGCTGGGGGAGAAATCTGAGGGTGGGTCTAACACGGCCCTGGATGCTGTGCAGGGGAAGAGGAACGCCCATCCTCCCCAGTCCAGCCGGGACTAGCAGCTGAGCCCGCTGCAGGGTAGGAGGCATGACCTGGGTCTTCTCCAGTCCCAGCTCCTGCCCGACAGCGATTTACGTTCCTCTGCCGGCTGCCCTGGGCATCCGAAACATACTACTGGGGAGGGCTGCATGACCGTTCTTATGGCTTTCCCGTCAGAAAGTCATTTTTCTGCAGGGAAGCAATGAAATCTGCGGCGTACATAAATTCTACACATGTGCAGTGATGCAGAATTCCCCCAGAAGTAATGGACAAAGCTGGCTACTCCAAGGGCCCCTGTCTGCAGCAGCATTGTTGTGATAACACTCAGCTCCTGGTTTTGGGTCTGGCCCTCCACAGGTGCTGCTGGAACAACCCCACTGCCTCGTTGCAGCTACTTCAGATGCCTCAACTTCTTTGCAAGAACTCTAGAAGAAAGCTTTCTTGAGGAGCATTAAAAGCCAGCCATTCATCTTGCCTTATTGTCATTTTGAGGAGAGGTCTAAGAAATGGAACATGTTCTGGAATTTCTAATATAATTATGGGAGTTTGACCACTTCTGCAACAATCTTAGTGGGCTCCAAGCACCCTTTTGAAATCTCCCAGAAATCACTGCTTCAAAGAGCTATACCAGAAACTGTGGAATAAACATCTAAAATGGCAGTGCAACAGTAATGGTGTAGTACAATGCAAGTGGTATAGACAAAGGCTAAAACTGCACCTGAAATACCACGTGGACACACTGTACCCTTGCTACTTGCAGTGGTGCAATCCCACCACCTCAACCACCACCAGCCTAGGAGAGTTCTGAAAACAGAAGGAAATACACACTGCATGTGGGTTTGTTCTGTGTCCATCACCAGCTCCAGCATTATCCCTCACTATTCTTGTGTGAAACTGGACCTAAAATGAGATGATAAAGTCACCAGATCTTTCAGGCCGCCCTTTTAAATACACAGAAGTTAATATTTTCTGTATCATTTTTCCCTTATTTCATTATCAGCTGCCATTGTCAGCTGACAAAGTTCCCTGAAATGTTTAACTATGAATGCAAAAAAGCAGACATATCATATAAAGAACATCAGGACTGTTTATGGTGGCAATGTGGCCAAAACAAAAAACATAAAAAGAAAAGCTTAAACAAAGTCTCCCTGCTTTGCAAAAAAACCCTAAAAGTTACCTATAAATTAAAATTGCATTTTAAAAAATGCTTAATAGCTCTTATTCTGTTCATGATCAGTTACAGATATTAAGGTCTATTTTGAAATGCAAATCTGATTTTAAAATTAAAGTCTTCACTATATACATAATTCATGTTTGCACAAAATACACTAGTTTTCCATATTCTTCCTCATATATTTGCTCATCAGTGCCTACCTGACTCTAGCGCACATGGAAACATTATTAATTTCAGCATCATTAACAACATGGTTCTAGGACAATGAACCATGAATAAAAGTAAATCAAGTCACTCATCTGATGACTGAAGAATAACTTAAGTTGAACGGAAGAAAAGTGATGGGGCTTATTCAGGGCAAAAACATCCCCCTCAGTTTCTAGATATGGAGAGCAAAAATGGCAACCAGCAGGGATTGGTAAGCACATTGATGACTGGGGAAGAAAGAAGAGCAGCTTCAGTGGCATCATTTCCTCTACCCCCTGAACACATGGAAGCCCCTGTACATGGACATCAGCAGCCCACAAGTTTTAGCAGGAGAGCATGGATTGGCTGGAATGGAGGGACGAGTCACTCAAAGGAGCAGCATCCTCTAGCAAATTAGCGGATATACAACTGGTAATTTAATTCTGACTGAGGCAACAATTTTACATCTAGTGTCATGTCTGCTTTTGCTACCCAGCTGCAGGGTGGATAAAAATAAATAAATACAATTAAATTAAAAAAAAAAGTCAGATTTATTTTTATTTAAATTGGATAGTTTTGATAAAATGCTTTCTGAGGGAAAAACCTACCTAAAGATAGTTTTAATTAAGTCCTTCTAGACTATTCTTGAATTCTCATGTTTGAGCAAAAAATATAGTTGTTACTCTATGGTACTACCATTTTAAATGCAGTTCGGATAAAAAATAAATAGCTGAAATAGGCAGATCTTCCTTTTACAATTTCACCTTTAAAATAGTACTGAGTGTCAGTGAATGCAATGAGTAATACTAAATGAGCAGTATGGTAATTAACAATTAAATAACTGCATTGACTTATTTTGTTTAGGAGAATCCATCTTCAACATACAGGATTCTGAAGACTCTCCACCTTCAAGGTCACCAACATTTTCTGTAGTTTCAGAGTTATCTGCTAATGATAGTGTTTCAGTCAAATCATGTGGGTCACATATACTGTGGCTATCACGTGTAGCAAAAAGAAAAAAATCTCCATCATCCAGAAACAACCATAGATAAATCTGTGATAAGAACCAGCAGATTACAAAAAGAGGTAATTGATGAAAAAATTGCCTGGTTTGTTTATGCAGCAAACTCTCCTTTCCATATGATTGAGAACCCACACTTCATTAACATGGTTCAGTCATTAAGACCAGGATATAGTCCATCCAACATAGCAAATGTTGGAGGCAAATTGCTGGATAAACTGTATGAAAGAGAAATTGGGCAGTGTGAAAAAGGTCTAGAGCAGGGGTCGGCAACCTTTCAGAAGTGGTGTGCCGAGTCTTCGTTTATTCACTTTAATTTAAGGTTTTGCGTGTCAATAATACATTTTAAAGTTTTTTAGGTCTCTCTCTATAAAGTCTATATACTATATAACTAAACTATTGTCATTTGTAAAGTAAACAAGGTTTTCAAAATGTTTAAGAAGCCTCATTTAAAATTTAATTAAAATGCTAATCTTACGCCGCCGGCCCGCTCAGCCCGCTGCCAGCCTGGGGTTCCGTTCACCTAGGCCGGCAGCAGGCTGAGTGAGGCCTGCGGCCAGGACCCCGGCTGGCAAGGGGCCAGCAGTCAGAACCCCAGACAGGCAGCGGGTTGAACGTGGGCCAGCGGCTGGGACCCCAGACCGGCAGCAGGCTGAGCGGCTCAGCCCGTTGCCACTCAGCCCTCTGCCGGTCTGTGGTCCCGGCCGCTGGCTCCTGCCAGCCAGGGTCCCGGCTACCGGCCCCACTCAGCCCACTGCCAGTCTGGGATCCCGGCCCTGCCCATACAGAGTGGGTACCTACCTTCTCCCTGGTTCTAGCCCCTTCTCTTCCTCTCTCTCTGCACTGAGCACAGGGCTGGGGGTGAAGGAGCAGGCTGGGGGTTGGGGGGGGGGGGTAAAGTCTGGCCAGGAGCTAGAATGAGGGAGGGGACTTAGGGTTGGGGGAGGAGGTTTGGGTGTGGAGTGCTTACCTGGGCAGCTCCCATTTAGAGCGAGGGTGCAGGTGGGAATGGGTGTGCAGGAGCTCCCGTTTGGTGCTGAGGGTGGGAATGTGGGAGGTGCAAGAGTCAGGGCACAAGGTGGGGGGGGGCTGGTTATGTGTGGGGGTGCAGGAGTCAGGGAAGGGGGCTAGGGGTGTGTGAGGAGGGTGCAGGAGTCAGGGCTGGGGTTGTGGGGGGATAGAGAGAGGTCAGGGCAAGAGGCTGGGGTGTGTGAGGAGGGTGCAGGAATCAGGGCATGGGGGGGCTTGGTATGTGTGGGGGTGCAGGGGTCAGGGCAGAGGGCTGGGGTCGTGAGGGGGCTGCAGGGGTCAGGGCAGAGGGCTTGGGGTGTGGGCTGGGGTCGTGGGGGTGCACCCAGCCCCTTGCCCTGAGCGGTTCACGGCAGGGGGCTGGAGGGGATATGCCCTGATTCCACCCCCCCTTCCCCAAGGCCCTGGCAGGCAGCAGCATGCCATTAAAAATCGGCTCGCGTGCCATCTTTGGCACGTATGCCATAGGTTGCCGACCCCAGGGTAAAATTGTTAACCTGAGTCTTGATGGGTGGAGCAATGTCCACAATGATCCTGTTGTATGTGCTTGTGTGACAACAGAAGACGGGAACGTCTTCCTTACAGAAACAATTGATACATCAGGAAATGCACACATAGCAGAATACTTACAAGTAGCAGCAGTAAAAGCTATAACAAACTGTGAAAAAAAATTCAAATGTCTAGTATGCAGCCTGGTCACAGACAATGCTGCAAATGTATCCAACGTGAGAAAAAATTTACAAGAGCGTCCCAAGCAAATAACATATGGCTGCAGTGCTCATTTGATGCACCTCCTAGCCAAAGACTTCAGTGTTCCAGAAATAAAGACTAATGTTGTTGAAATTGCAAAATACTTCCAGAACAACCACTTTGCAGCAGCTGCTCTGAAAAAAGTGGGAGGAACCAAGTTAACTCTCCCACAAGACGTGCGATGGAACTCAGTAGTGGACTGTTTTGATCACTATGTCAAGAACTGGCCTAATCTGATGGCAGTTTGTGAACACAATTGTGAAAAAATAAATGGCACTGTCACAGCCAAAGTTCTCAACACGGAGCTTAAGAGAAACACTGAACACATGCGGAGTACCCTGAAGCCTATTTCAATAGGGAAATAGGTGTTTTATTGCTGACGCTGTTGAAATTTGCAAGGAACTGAGTGAGATCTTAAAGAGAGAAATATGCAATGACAGAGTTAAATTACAAGCATTAAAAAAACGAATGGGACAAGCACTATCTCCAGCTTATTTTCTTGCAAATATTCTCAATACTCGGTACCAGGGTCAAACCTTAACTGCTGAAGAAGAGGAGCTGGCTATGACATGGACATCCAACAATCATCCCTCCATAATGCCAACTATAATAAACTTCAGAGCTAAGGGTGAAGCATTCAAGAAATATGTTTGCTGATGATGTTTTAAAGAAAGTCACACCAGTCACTTAAGCACTTGGATTCAGAGACTGTTGAAGTGATAATCTCACTTAACAGCAGTAGCTTCTTCTGCCGGTGTAGAAAGAATATTTTCTTCCTTTGAACTAACTGATTCTAAAGTGAGAAATCATTTGGGAGCCGAAAAAGCAGGAAAGCTTGTTTTTCTTTTCCAGATTATGAACAAACGGGAAAATGAAGATGAAGACGACTGAGTTAGCTGCAGAAGCCAATATTTTAAGTTTCTCATGTTGACTTGGCTGACAGTCTTTTTTTTTTTTAAATTTCATTTAACTATTTTAGTTAACAATTTTAACAAAAACAAACCTGATTTTAGAAAACTTAAATATTTAACTAAAAATTCAAAAATTCATATGCTTGTTTTGTTTTGTTAAAATATGTTTGTTGTTGAATACATAACGTTGTTGTTTTAGTTAAATAAAACAATTTAAATGTCTGTCTGGTGATGTTCTCCTCCTTATACAGCATGGCAAGAAAATCCTCCAAATATTAATGATTAACCTGTTGAATTGGAGATAGTTCACCTCCCAATGACTTCATAAATATCTGCTTCAGTTACCTTTGGTAAATGAAATAACCAATCATTCATTTTCTGATATAGCGGTAAAACTAATCTGAAAAGTTTTTAGAACAAATGACTTAAAAATGTATAGTGTGAACCTTCTAAAAATGAAACCTACATGTATCTCTGAGTTGTGAAGAATACGTATTAAGGCTATAACAACCAACAAGAATGCACTTTTATGTCGAAATCCATGGTTAAATCAAGTCTTCCTGACTAGTGATTTAAATCAACTCCACCCTGCCCAGCTGCAGCTAAATGACCTGCTGCTTGAGTCCATATGCCCTGCCTTGTTACACCAGGGGCTACAGCACTACTAGCCTATGATTGGGGGAGCGGGCGGCTCTCTCTCCCTTCCTCTCCAGACAAGCAAACCAGGAACAGCACCTACCCCCTCAGGTTAATGCCATACAATTCCAGACACTAACTCACATTGCTTCCTGTTTAACTATACCCTTCCTGCTAGCGTTCCCACAGTAGGGCTCAATCTGATTAAAAGGAAATTCAAACGGATATTTATTGAATTCCAAAACAATTTTTAAACTAACTTTACCTCAACACCTCTGTGAGGTCAAAAGCACAAGATCAATATAGTTTACAGAAAGACAAGAGTGAAGAGTCTGCACCAAGTGGGTACTTCCAGAGATAAAGTGGTCAGCAAGCTGAAACAATTGATCTTGCGAGACGTAAGTGCTTTTCTCCCCTTACTTAAGACGAAAGTTCTATAGGTTGTTATACTTTTATCCTCTAAGTACAAAAAAAATTCCTGTGTGCCCTGCTTTACAACAGTAAGATAATTCTAGTTATATTTATTGCTTTTCACAGTACTGTTTTGCTATGAAAGGGAAACACTGGAGGCAACCCTGTTTCAACAAATCAGAGAGACAGCTACATCAAACCAGAGGCTCAGAGGTCACCATTATCAAAATGGCACAGCAAAACTTCTCATTTGGATCTGGAACAGACAGGACCATCCTACAATGGTTTCAGGGTGACACAGTACAGAGAATAAAGTAAAATGAACAGCACGTTACACACCTCAAAGGAAGTATACGCCTTCCAAAGCCCATAAACATTTGGCAAAGAGGATGAAAGAATTCCCCCCCCCACCCCCCCAAAAAAAAATTCTCTGCTCCAACTTGCTTTTCTCCAGACAGATTTTAGAGATGACTAATCCGGTAGAAGGTGGGCTGTTCAATTCTTCCAGCTTTTCATCCAGACATACTAATTAAAACTCTTTCTCCACACACAAATTCTTTATTTCAAGTGGCAGTGACCAGTGGAAAGAAAAAAGTTCATGGCTTGTTTTTACTCCTGAAGACAATGCAGCTTGTTGTAGCTAAAACAGTGTTAAGAACAGCACAGAAGAAAGTAGCTCACCACCTTTTTTTTTTTTTTTTTGGGCGCCTTTACTAAATACTGGGAGCAGTGAGGTCAATCAGCATAAATAGGATTTTGGTAAAATTGGGCTTAGTTATAAAGGAGAAACAGCTGGCACCATACGTGTTTATTTTACATATTTCAAGCATAAGAAGCCACTACAGCTTTCAAACTTGAATGCCAAATAAAAATAAATCAATCTTAAATACTGTTAGTGTTAAAGTTACTTTTAATACTTTTGACATACAGTAATGAAACCTTTTTTACTGATTTTTCAGCAGAATAAGGCAAGGAGTCCAGTAAATATGGAAAAATACACTACTGTTTTGCAGAGTCTCCCAGCAGGTGAGTCCAGCTTCAAAACAAGAAGTCAAGGAGCCAGAAGCTCACACATCCTCTCCCCCCTCAGCCCAGGACAGTAATAAACAGGTGGTATTGTCAGCCATATCATCCCAGGGAGGAATGAAAAAACACAAAACGAGTGGGCTTGGCGTACATTGAATTAAAAAGCAGGGAATTTGAACCAGTACAGCATCACTCGCGTCACAAAAGCCCAGAGGTTTGGTTTGTCTCACATTTGGGGCTCTGTGTTTTTGGCAACTGGGTGAATGGGGAAAGGAACCAGAAAACAGCTGCAGTGTATGGCATAATCCCCCTCCAAATCCATGCTGTTTCCCCCTTCTAAAATAACCAGGCAAACATTGTCTGTATTATTTTAAATTGACCCATTGCTCCTCACTCAAATCCCTGCAAGGGAGAGTGGAATAGGCCAGACATGGAAGGAAATCACAAGAGCATAACTTGGAACTCTGGGGGCAGAGGGCATGTTTACACTGAAATTAAAGCCCATGGCTGGCCCATGCTAACTGATTCAGGCTAAGGGGCTGTTTAATTATGATGTAGACAGAGTTTGGGCTGGAGCCCAGGCTCTAGGACCCTGTGAGGTAGGAAGGTCCCAGAGCTCAGTTGGAGCCCAAACATCTACACCCCAAGTAAACAGCCCCTTTAGCCCGAGCCCCATAAGCCCGAATCAGCTGCAGGGGTTTAACTGCCTACCTACTGTAGACATACCCTTAGTGACCTGGGGAACAATTCAGAAGCAGTGGGCCCGAGTCCAGACTTCCCTGGCCTCTACAGATACCTCACAGCTGGCAGGATTTTCCAACAGATTTTAGGAAAACTGTGGATTAGAAGGGCCTTGTCTCAGGTTTACTTGGAAGAGGAGAGGGGAATCAGAGCAGAAAGGGGCCGCATTCACCTGGCAAGATGATTTACAGACAGCTCAGCAAGGTGTAAATTGCTATTTTCCCAACCCTCTTACAAGGGCATATATAATCTGATTCTGTGTTTCTATTTTGAACTGGAATACAAAAACAAAGGCAGATTACAAGCAACTGCAGACAGCATAAAGGCCTTACCCAAATAAACATGTTTCACCTAAATTTATCACCAAGGTAAACAAACTCATGCTAATGTTCAAAGAGATGGAATTAGCTGTACTATATGCATAAAATCACGTATAGACTTCAGACTGCTCACCTGCTGCTTTCCCACTCTTGGTCATCCTTATCTTTCTCCTCTTTGGCATCTGGAGTGTGCGGGTGTTTCTGCACAATCCTCATCCCACCAGCTTTCACTGGAATGAAAATAAGAAAAATCAAATCAATATAACCAAAGGAGAGAAAACTAGTAAAAATAAGGATCCATTTCCAAAAAACAAATTTAATAATCAGGTTGTACAACTCAGTGAGAGCATGAGAATATTTGCAGGTGGAAGATCTGAGCAGTAGCTGTTGCGTCTCACTCCTAGGCATGTTATACTGCCTTATATAGCCTTCCAAGTTGGCCACTCAATGTACATCTTATTATTTTCGTATCTCCTTAGAATGTTAGACTCTTACTTCAACATCTGTCTCCATTAATTTCTGGCAATGAGAGGAGACCAAGGAAGTCTGGGATTATCCAACTGAGTAACATAGAAGCAGTCTCTCTTGCAAAACAGCACACACAGAAGTTTATTTTCATATAACAACAACAGTAAATAAATACTGAAAGTACAGTACTACTCATACTATAGTACTAGTAAAACACAAAAATCAACTTAAAAAAAGGTTTTTTTTAAAAAAATAACATTACCCAAAAAAGTTTAAAGACACTATCCATTCACCTTTGGTGCAAACGTTTGTGTCTGTAAAATACAAGCATTACACAGACATACCAACTCTTACAAATTTATCATGAGAGATGAGATATCTAAGTAAAATTAAGCCTCACTTATGATCTCGCAATAGAACTCTCAACAGCACTGTCAATACATGTGGGAGAGCAGGCAACACTAACAGTCACATGCACACACCCTGGGGATGGGCAGGAGGAGTTAAACAAAAACACAAAACAAAAAAAAACAAACAAGAGACTGACCTAAAAAATAATTTAAAAAAAAAAACTTACAATTTTTGATCTCTTGAAGTTGGCAATGCTGATTACCAAACCTCAAACCCAACAGAAGTTCTCTCATGATTTATTTTTAATCCAAATAGAAACAAAGGCCTTGTCTACACTGGCAAGTTTTTGCGCAGTAAAGCAGCTTTCTGCATTGTAGCTCCTGAGATGTACACACTGCGAAGCCATTTAGTGCACAGAAACTATTTACTTACAGCGCTGTAACACAAAAAACAAAAACACCACACACATACATCCACCCCACACACCCCAATGAGAGGCGTACAGCTTTCTGCGCTGGGGGTACAGCATCACGGTGCCAGCGTAGATACCCTGGGCAATTACAGCGCTGCAATTGGCCTCCAGGAGGTGTCCCACGATGCCTGTTCTCGCCTCTATAATCATCATTTTGAACTCTACTGCCCTGCCCTCAGGTGAGCAGCTATCATCCTCACCCCGTAAATTCCTTTGGAATTTTGAAAGTCCCCTTCCTGTTTGCTCAGTGATGCATGCAGTGGTCTCAGCAAAACCTTCCAGATGGCCCGGCCTGCTCCATGCACCAAGTGATTCCCCACTTGGAGCAATGCTGAGCTCCTGGACCTCATCAGCATTTGGGGAGAAGAGGCTGTCCAGTCCCAGCTGCGCTCCAGCTGTAGGAATTATGATACTTACACACAGATTTCATGATGCATGACAGAAAGGGGCCATGACCGGGACACACTGCAGTGCAGAGTCAAAGTGAAGGAGCTGTGTAAGGCCTACAAGATATGGGAGGCAAACTGCTGCTCTGGTGCTGTGCCCACAAGCTGCCAGTTCTACGAAGAGCTGGACGCGATACTCGGCGGCAACCACACCTCCTCTGTGAAGACCACTGTGGATACTTCAGTGGCTCACGTGCCAGTCGAGAGAGGACCAAGCCAGGAGGAGGAAATCTTGGATGAGGATGTGGAGGGTGACCCAGAGGCAGGACAATTCAGAGGTCAGAGATGCATGCAGCCAGCAGTTCATTCCTACCCCGGAGAAGGCTAGCCAGTCACAGCTGCCAGATCTTGGTGAACCGCAAACAGGAGAGGAAGCCCCTGGTAAGTGGATTTGATTTTGGGAATCGCTGAAGCAAGTTGTTGGGGGCAGGACAGTTGCAGAAAGCATGCTTGTGTCTGTATGATGCACATACCACCACATGCCTAGTCTAACCGGCAGAACAGGCTGTTGATTGACTCCCTCACTTCACGGGAATCTGCCTCAGAGATCTCCAGGAAACTCTCATAGATTCACGGGACAATCCGCTGCTACAGGTTCTTTGGCAGACCTGCTTTGTTTCTTGGCCCATTAACGGTAACTTTAGAATCACAGAATATTAGGGTTGGAAGGCGTCAGGAGGTCATTTAGTACAATCCCCTGCTCAAAGCAGGACCAACACCAACTAAATCATCCCAGCCAAGGCTTTGTCAACCCGGGCCTTAAAAACCTCTGTGGATGGAGATTCCACCACCTCCCTAGGTAACCCATTCCAGTGCTTCACGACTCTCCTAGTGAAACAGAGTTTCCTAATATCCAACCTAGACCTCCCCCACTGCAACTTGAGACCATTTCTTCTTGTTCTGTCATATGCCACCACTGAGAACAGCCTAGCTCCATCCTCTTTGGAACTCCCCTTCAGGTAATTGAAAGATGCTATCAAATCCCCTCTCACTCTTCTCTTCTGCAGACTAAATAACCCCAGTTCCCTCAGCCCCTCCTCATAAGTCATGTGCCCGAGCCCCCTAATCATTTTTGTTGCCCTCCGCTGGACTCTCTCCAATTTGTCCACAACCCTTCTGTAGTGGGAGGAGCAAAACTAGATACAATACTCCAGGTGTGGCCTCACCAGTGCCGAATAGAGGGGAATAATCACTTCCCTCAATCTGCTGGCAATGCTCCTACTAATACAGCCTAATATGCCATTGGTTTCTTGGCAACAAGGGCACACTGCTGACTCATATCCAGCTTCTCATCCACTGTAATCCCCAGGTCCTTTTCCGCAGAACTGATGCTTAGCCCAGAGGCATATAGTGGTGCATGGGATTCTTCCTTCCTAAGTGCAGAACTCTACACTTGTCCTTGTTGAACTCTACACTTGTCCTTGTTGAACCGCATCATATTTCTTTTGGTCCAATTCTCCAATTTTTCTAGGTCACTCTGGACCCTATCCCTACCCTCCATCATATCTACCTCTCCCCCCAGCTTAGTGTCATCTGCAAACTTGTTGAGGGTTCAGGCCACACCATCCTCCAGTTCATTAATGAAGATATTGAACAAAACCGGCCCAAGGACCAACCCTTAGGGCACTCTGCTTGATACCGGCTGCCAACTAGACATGGAGCCATTGATCACTACCCATTGAGCCCAACAATCTAGCCAGCTTTCTATCCACCTTATAGTCCATTCATCAATCCATACCTCTTTAACTTGCTGGCAATAATACTGTGGGAGACTGTTATCAAAAGCTTTGCTAAAGTCAAGATATAACACATCCACCATTTTCCCCATATCCACAGAGCCACTTATCTCATCAGAGAAGGCAATAACGTTGGCCAAGCATGACTTGCCTTTGGTGAAGCATCATGGGGCACTGGGACAGGACCTAGGATGCCCTGCGACCCCCTCCGCCTTCCCGCAACTCTTAGCAGCAGAAGAGGAAGAGATGCTCTGTGGGATAGCTCTCCAGAGTGCACTGCTCCAAATACCGCAGCAAGTGCCGCAAGTGTGAACACACTATTGGGCAGGCAGCTGACAGTGTGAACACACAACAGCAGTTTCTTTTCAGCGCTCTCTGAGCGGCGCTGTAACTGCCAGCTCTGAAACTCTGGTCAGTGTAGACCAACCCAAACATTCTCTTTGAAAGTGAAACTCAGTTCACTGTTCATCTTCAGAACTGTAAGACAGAAACTAAACTCTGGTTCTATAATCAGGACAACTCAAGTGGTTCCCTGACTTTGGGCCTAAAAGAACGAAGTCGTAAAATTGATTTTTATTTTTTTTTTAAATTTTCAGTTTTAACATTGTGTGGTGACATTAGTAACTGGTAAAAATCTACTTGGTCACCACCTTAAAATTCTTGTACCTTATTGCAACCATGTCCCTGAAGGAAACGGGTTTCAAATTGTGTTACAATCAGTAGTTTCATTAGAAAGTCACTGAAGGGACAGAGAATGCAAAACTCTATGCAAGCATAAAGAGTCACATCAAACTTTTTCGTTTGTGTTTCAAGTCGATATTGCTACTATGAAAGAGCTCACTGGATGTTTCAGAGAAGCCACAACCTGAACAAACATAATGAATGAACAATCACGTCAACCTGAGAGATTGTCCACATTCTGAAGACAAGTACACACTGCTAATATTTATGTTGTATTTATTCTGGGGGACAGAGACATTAAGGAGAAGTTTGTATCATAGCAAGGAATGGTGATCTCTGAATTCTGAAAATAAACCAAAGGGCCTGTGGATGAACAGAGCTTTTCACAAGTTAGAATTGTGGGAAAAAAAAAAAAATTCGGTGTTGTCCCTATAGAGCAGCGGTGGGCAAACTTTTTGGCCCAAGGGCCACATCAAGGTTGCAAAACCGTATGGAGGGCCGGGTAGGGAAGGCTGTACCTCCCCAAACAGCCTGCCCCCCTCAGAACCTTCCCCATCCAACCCCCCCCGCTCCTTGTTCCGACCCCCCCACTCCCAAGAACCCCCACCCCTAACTGTCCCCCCAGGACCACACACCTTATCCAACCCCCCCCGTTCCCCATCTCCTGACTGTCCCACCTCCCACAACCTTCGCCCCCTGCTCCATCCCCTGACTGCCCCCCAGGACGCCACTGCTCCATGCCGGAGCCAGCCATGCCGCCAGAGCGGTGGGCCAGAGCGCAGGCATCGCAGCAAGCTGAGGCTGCAGGGAAGGGGGGACAGCGGGGGAGGGGCTGGGGACTAGGCTCCCCGGCCTGGAGCTCAGGGGCCGGGCAGAATGGTCCCACAGGCTGGATATGGCCCACAGGCTATAGTTTGCCCACCTCTGCTATAGACCATGTGTCTGGGAGAGCAATGCAAAATTGTTAGTTTTTAAAAATTTATCCAACAGCAGTTTGATTACAGGATTTATTTGGTTGATTTTTAACTAGATTTTTTTTCCTTAAAATATTAAAACAATCAAAACCTTTAAAATGTACCCTAATTTAACAATGGAGAACAATTTAAGCGACAGTTACAAGGCAAAACTAAAGCAATCATGCTTGGCAACATTTTTAAAAAAATCTAGCAGTTTACTATTTCTCAAAATTTATTTAAGAATTCTTGGATTATCTTTAAAACATAAAATCCTACAATAGTGAACACTGTTTATATCAGATATAAAGAGGATTTTACTAGTGAGTGCAAAGAAATGCCATGACAAACTCCTGCTAATCTTTCATGATGCAAACTATTAAAGACACTGCTTGCATTAGCAAACAACGTCATGGCCTATAAAACACCATCCAGCATTAATATCTCCATTTACCTTTGCTTATAAAGACAATTAGCCCCATCAATACTTCCCACAATGGGCTTGGAGGTAGGAATCAATACAGATAGAAAAAAGGTGCAATAAAAACAAAATCTAGGTTATGGAAGATAAGTTGTTTGAGGAACCACAGAACAGGAAGCATGACTTTTTTATTTGAGATTAAAACAAATATTATCAAAGCTTATTGCTTTGTATGTTTTTTTCTGTCTATAACAGTGTAGAAGCACAAAAGTAAACATATCTACCAGCAAGAACTGGGACAAACTAAAAGATGTTTTTTTTTAATCCCCACCTGAAAGAAAATAGCACAAAGATATAAGGTCAGTCCCACAATTCTTACTCACGAGTAGTCTTTACTCAGATGAATAGCTCTATTGAACTTAATTTTTTTATTTACCTTAATTCACAAGAGTAAAGAAAATGTAGTAGGATCAATTTCAAGTTACTATACTTTTAGGGAAGGCTCACTTCCCCACTTGTCAGGTTACAAGCATTCACTATGATGTCTATTTCCACACCATTCTTTTCACCAAATAGGACACAAAAGATCAAGTTACCCCTAAATTTGGTTGGGTCAGGGTCTTGCTCCACTTTTATTACACAGTCAAGCTATTGGTCACTGTTCTCTGCTGGTTTATTACTGGGAATATTCAGACAACAAAAACAAACAAAAAAAACCCACATCATTTTGTGTTCTCGCTAGTGTAGTAAGTTTTGTCAGTGTGGAAGAAACTACTATGGCATTTAATTCTCTATGCACTTCCAAGATTTTAAGTTTAAAAACAGTCATTTTTGTGTGTCCCAAAATCTTACGCAACTTTTGGACCTAAACTCAGTTTCCTTGTATTTCCACTTTTTTTGGAATCTGCCTCAAGCTGCAAAGAGAGGATCAGCAAGGGAGGCCACCTAGTTCTAGTGTGACGTAAGCAAGGAAAGTCCAATAGCCCCTTATGAAGCTTTCAGAAAAAAAGCAGGGTTTCATTTGTTCAGGTTCTGGAGTAAGAGCCTGATTTGATTTTAACTGCTATGCCTTGTGTTCTCCCCGAAAGGCAGGAAAGATGTTTTTTTTAATACAGGGCAAGGACTGTTGTATGTTCCTTGACAAGCAAGATTGTTCCAAATATCCTGTTGGATTGTTTAGGCACTGCTCTAAAGTAGGGATGCTAGTTGGAGATCTGGAACCAGTACAGATTCTAGTTTTGTTCACCAATGGATGGGCTTGTTTTGTAGCTGTAGGCCGTTTGTTGAAGTCTGAGAGATATCATGCTAACATATTTGATTCTTCTTCTTGATATCTACCAGAGGCTCCCCAGTCATCTCAGCTCCATTACTATTCACAGCTTAGTACATTTAGATTGTTGATATGTCAAGTCTGGGGCTAATCTTGTATTCACTGGGCACCCACAAGTCTGAATGAAGTCACTACGTGCCCAGGAACTCTAATGTAGGCCCCAAAGTCTTACCCTTTGACAGTTTTCCTTGCAAGTAACCTTGAATATTTATGCTATGTATTTAAAATTAATTTTACACAAACTATATGGTAATGATTCCAGCCCAATGTTAAATTGTACCAACATGAGGAAAATAAATGTATCCTATTAAAAGTTCATTAAATATACTCTTACTTTGTATGTTTTTGGGTCAGCATTTATTAAGTTAATATTGAGAGAAAAATAAAAGGTTTGGAAACTTATGAAAATGTTACTAGATACTCCTTCATTGTTGACTAAATATACCTTTTCCTGTCAGTATTCTACCAGGCAGTTGGAATTAAAAAAATGTCTTAGTGCAGTTTCAAAAATACACTGTCCACACCCACAATTCTTCACTTACCCTGCCGATGTTAAAAGAACTGAGTAAACATAATTACGTTCTTTACAGCGAGTGTTAGATGTACTAACCAACACAGCTTCAAATATAATATAGATACGCTAAACTTACCAACGGATATCCAGATATATAGAGACCTCAACTTGAAATCTAAACAGTTTTTTTTTTTGTTTTTGTTTTAAATGAAAGACTTCAGAGTAATGTCAGCACTAGACATGACCACCCATGTCCTGGTCTCTGACAGTCTTTTGTTAAAACCACAAATCTCCATTTTATTAGTGTTAGTTTGTAAATTACCACTTCAATATTTTTTTTAATCATGAAACTAGATAGCTCAGCATTTAGAGAATTAGGTCCTGATATCAGGTACACCACTGACAATCTAATGGATGTCCACTAGAGTCAATGGAATTACTGTGGATTTTCTCCAGTGTTAGAAGAGATGGAAATACAGCTCGCAGCCTCTCACCTCTGTCAATGGTTCAAAACCATCCTCTGTCTGAGTCACTTCTAAGTCTATAAGCAGACAACTGTTCACGGGCTCAGACAGAATGAACCAGTGGTCTAATTCCAAGGCCCAGTAGACAGATGTCCATATAGCAATTACATTTTGGCATCTCTATTGAGATTTGCAACAATCTGAATAGGCACAATGATTAAACAGCCTCTTCACCTCTAGAGTAGGTGCCTCAAAAAACAAACCAGAAGAAGTTAAAGCACCATGTCAGCAAGATCAGGGGAAGCTTACACTCCCAATGTCTGTTTTGTAGCTGTTCTAGGGATAGAGAGAGGTTAAAAGACAAGTCAAGTCTCTGTGCTGTCACTCACACCTTCCACAGGTATTACAGTAAAAACATTTAATGCCAGCCAGTCAGCTGAAACATGCATTGTACTTAATTTGTCATTGCATCATATACGTTGCTTGTTTCCAATGGGAGTAGCTGGGTGCTCAATTAATACTTCTGAAAAACAGGTCCCTTATTTACATGCCTAAATATAGATTTTTAAAACTAATTTTGGAAAAACCTATCCTTCACCCCACTTTTTTTTTTTTTTTTTTTGTTATTAATACCTTGGACACAGTGTTAGCAAAACCAAACCGTCCAACAGTCTGACCAAAAATTTCTTCCACGGTTCAACTTTTTACTCTCTTGGCTCCTTGATGTTTTCATTTTACTAATTCTCTAGTCAGCATCTTCCATACAATGTATAATTTGAATTTCTGATGTTTTGTTTGTATTTTACAAAAAAATGACACATGAACATTCACTTTTCAGACTCTGTGTACATCATAAAGCTGCAAAATAGAACCCAAATTTGCTTAAATTCATTGCCATTTACCTGTGAGACATAATGTCTATACAATAATTAAGGATTCAATTTTGTCACTGAGATCATGGACTCCGTGACTTTAATGGACCTTTGTGACTTCTTCGGCTTCAGCTCCCCGCAGCAGCAGGGCTTGGACGGTCAGTCCTGCCCCCCCCCGGCGATGTCTCTATGGCCAGGTCATGGGATTCCATGAACGTTTATTGCCCATAACCAGTCCGTGACTCTGATGAAAAAATTCCTGTGACAAAATCTTAAACCATAGCAATAATGGTGCTGTAAGACTCTAAAATTATAATTTTATTCCTACTGGCTAGAAGACAGAATTATTAAACTAACCCAGTGAATAAAAGGAACAGAGCTGAAACTTTAGTACCATCTTAAAAACAAAACAAAACAAAAACACAAAACCCTCTCCCTCTGAAAAAAGACAGAGAAAGAAGTCGTTTTAAAGGTTGCTGCTCACCTAGGATCCAAAGCACCCCTTTGGGAGATAGCTGGGTGAGGAGAGCAGGAAGAATTGCTTGTTGTGGGTGACAATAAAAGCCCACTATGCAGAGTGGGGCTCTGCAGGGGATGCGATGGTGCTCAGATGTAGCCACATTGCATGATTGTGTAGGAACCCCACAGACATGTAGCGTAGGAGTTAATGCTGCTCCTAAAAATTATTTTAATTTCTGCCCCGTTTATCCCCAAACATGCATTGTTGTGCCAACACCAATAGAAGAGTCTTGTGACCTAGCAATAAAGCAGCCCTTTTTTATGTGTATTATCACAGCCCTTTCCCCCCCCTCTAATCTCCACAATTTATTATGGCTAGAAACACTGGGTCTCATTTTCTGCTGCCTTAAAATCTGGATTGTCATGTACACCTGTGTAAAAATGTGTAAAAGCACTACTAAATCACAACAGTGTTTTACATTCAAGTCGCACTGGCGCGAATGGCAAAAGCATTAGGCCCTGTGTTTCCAGCTTCTTATTTTGTCCCTTCCCCATGAAGGGGGCACATGATGAGGGCAACACTCGAAGACTGTTTCTTGGGTCCTCAACAGGAGAAAACAGAGATAAAGCTGATCCATGCTCAGCAACTAAACTGGAAAGCCAAACAACATGCACCAAGCCAGGCATTACTTGCCCATACAAAACTTATCTGGGAAAAGGGAAGAAAGTGAGACACGTTGGACTCAGAAATGTAGGGTTTTTTTTGTAGGGCAGATTGCTCAGGGAAAAGGGAGAGAGAGAGAGATGGGAAAAAAAAGAAGTGTGATGAGAGCACAAGCTAGAACTGAAGATTTGAACGGGGGTGGGGCACGTCTGCTCGGTAATGGCATTGAGCAAGAGGAGTCGATTCAGACTTTGTTTTGAACAGCAAGCGTTTAAGTCTGATAAGAACTTTTAAAAACGAGGGCGGCGGCTACACCTGGCCATATCGCGGCTCGGGACCAGGGCAGCCAGCCAGCCCTGAGGCCGCTGCTCAGCACTCGCACGGGGCTCTACTTTTCCAAATCTCTGTGCGGACAGTAACCAACCTGCTGACACGGTTGCACGTTTGTCCCCACGGAAAGACCAAAAAGAGCCTCCAGCGGCCTGGCGCCTGAACAAACGCCGCCTCCAGCTTTGCAGCGAGTGGCAAGCGGCGCCGACGTGGCCGCGGGCGTTAGCGAGACCCACCTCGGCCACACCAGCCGCCGCCACCACCGCCGCCGCCGCGGTCGCAAGGCAGCGAGTCGCTGCACGCTCCGCTCGGCCCGGGCCGCGGGCGGGGCTGGGCCAACACCACCTAATGCCCGGGCCGGGGCGAGCGGGAGGGTTCGGCCCTGGCCCGGGCAGCAGGAGCCTGGCCCCGGCAGCAGGAGCCTGGCCCCGAGGCTGGCGTGCGCCGGCCCCGCGCAAGCCCCCGACCCCCCGGCCAAGCGCCGCGAGCCTGGCGAGCCTCCCTCTGCTCCCCGCAGCCGGGGTGGGGGTGGGGCAGTACCGGCAGGGGGGTGTCCGGCCCGGGTCTCGGCTCGCTCCTGGTCAGGCGAAGACATGGTGCTCGGCGCCCCGCGTCCGGCTGCGCAGGGCCGGGGACTGGCTGCCGCGGGCCCCGCCCCCGCCCGCGCTGCCAACGTGGCCGGGCGCTGATGTCAGGACGCCCGGGGGGAGGCGGCCGAGCGGGGCCCAGGGAGCCGGGCAACGTGGCGGGGTTAGAGCGGACAGGAGCAGGAGCAGGAGCGGGAGCGGGGGAGGGGATCCAAAGCAGAATTACACCTAACGCCTCGGCTCCTGTGCCTGAGCTGCCGCTGCTGCCCCCGCTGCCCCCGGCTTGGTTACACGCCGTTAAGTGGTAGGCGTGGAGTAGGGGGCCGGGTGTTTTCCCTGTGGAGATTACATAGCAGGAGGTACGGTTTTGATCCAAGGGTGTTGTCTACACTGGGTAGAGGGATCAATTCAGATCGACATTTTTCTTTAATTGGATGCGTTCCGCCACCCCCACCCCCCGAGTATAATCAGGGTTTAAATGCTTAGAGATTTGCCAGCGCCCCTCATACCTCCCACCCCCCACATTCAGGAGTCAGTCCAAGCTTCAGTCCTCCAGGGCGGGCCGCCAGGGCTCCTGCAGGTTTGACAGTATTTACTGAAGCTCCTCTCAGGCCCCTTCCAGCTGAATTTGTGTCCTGAGTATGGTGCCTGAGCGCCTCCCACTCTAATGTGATTTCTCCTCAAGGCCCCTCCAGAAGACAGGCCAATGCCAAGGCTACACTAATCAGTAAAAAGAAAAAGGAGGACATGTGGCACCTTAGAGACTAACAAATTTATTTGAGCATTTATTTGTTAGTCTTTAAGGTGCCACAAGTCCTCCTTTTCTTTTTGCGAATACAGACTAACACGGCTGCTACTCTGAAACTAATCAGTAGCAGCACTCAGGCATGTGAAGCAATGTAGGTAAGTGAACCTAACCCTTACATGCTAATGTAACCCACCACACCTCCTGGGTGTGGTGTTCTGCCCCCTCTGGTAGCACCGAGGTCACTTAGAGATTGAGTCTGCTGCAGCCTTAGCTAAGGGCCGTATGGCATTTAGCTCATGCAGTAGAGGCTCACAAACTAATCAATTCCTGCCCCCCCCCCATCTGAAGTCTGTCAGTGTTACACTGGCTCACAAAGAATTTTTCTGTCAGCCTAACTAAGGGGTTCTCAAACTGGGGGTCAGGACCCCTGAGAGGGTCACAAGGTTATTATGGGGGGGGATCACGAGCTGTCAGCCTCCACCCCAAACCCCGCTTTGCATTCAGCATTTATAATGGTGTTAAATATGTAAAAAAAGTGTTTAAAATTTGTAAGAGGGGGGTCAGACAGAGGCTTGCTATGTGAAAGGGGTCACCAGTACAAAAGTGAGAATCACTGGCCTAGTTACTGCCTCTTAGGAAGATGGATTAACTACAGGGATGGGAGAGACCCCCTTCTGCAGCTGCAGTGAATAGCTACACTGAGGTGCTTCAGTTAAGTAATAGACATAGCCTAAGGGTATGTCTACACTACAAGCACTCTTGCAGCACTCCAGCTGTGCTGCTGTAGCATAGACAGTACAGGGACAGAAGTAATTTTTCCCATTATGGTAGTAAATCTAACCCCCTTGAGAGGCATCACCTAGCTGCAACTACAGTAGGGGTTAGATTGACCTGTAATTGCACAGGATGAGACATTTTTCACAGCCCTCAGCAATGTAGTTCGGTCAATCTAGATTGGACCCGGTCTAAGTGATTTGCCCAGGGCAACACAGGAAGCCTGTGGCAGAGCAGGGATTGAACTCAGGAACTAAACCTGAGGCAGGGCAGTATCCCAGTACTTAAGTCACCTTTCTGTACACCAGACTTCCTTTGAAAGGCAGGAAGTAGACACATTTTGCTCTGAAGCCCTCCCTTGCTTGATCCAAAGGCCATGAAGCTGCCAAGGTCTGTCTGTGACTTTCAGATTAGATTGGAATTTTTCATAATTTTGATTCCCCCCGCCCCCCTTCTCTAACAGTGATCTTTTTGCCAGTGTCAAATGTTAGCCATATATCAGTGTTAATTGCTTTGCTAAACAACTGTTCCGGCCACTACATTTTCTCCCTTCTGACAACATGTAATATGAATAAGCTTGAAAGGATTACATTTATCAATCAATTTCATTGTACTCACCAACCTAATATATTTCCATTGATAACTGAAATTTGCAGAGATAGGCAAAGTAAGAAAAAGTTGTTGACATAGTACATATCCTTGAAACAAACTAAGTTCTCAAGCAGATTTTTCTTAACAGTTATAAAGCTTTCATAGAATCATAGAATATCAGGGTTGTAAGGGACCTCAGGAGGTCATTTAGTCCAACCCCCTGCTTAACCAATCTCCAATTTTTCCTCAGATCCCTGAAAGGCCCCCTCAAGGGTTGAACTCACAACCCTGGGTTTAGCAGGCCAATGCTCAAACCACTGAGCTATCCCTCCTCTTTAACTAGGTGAGTCTCACCATTTAATGACAGTAAATAATTGCGGGGAGCTGACAATAATTGAACATTTAAAATAAATAGAAATAATGCTTAGAAATAAACATCTCATATTTTAAGGCCAGAAGGGACCATAATGATCATTAGTCTGACCTCCTGCATAATGCAGACCACAGAACCCACCCACACCTGTAATAGGCCCATAACCTCTGGCTGAGTTATTAAAATCCACAAATCGTGATTTCATGACAATCCATCATTTCCTCTAGTTTCAAGCCAGCAAGTGACCAGTGCCCCACACTGCTGAGGAAGGCAAAAAAAAAAAAAAAAGAATCAGATTGGCAGAGACCTTGGGAATATTCCTTCCCAACCCCAAATATGGCAGTCATTTAGACCTTGAGCATGTGGGCAAATAGGTGGGCCATATGCCAGTATAGGGCATCTCATCATACTATCCCCTCCATAAACTTATCAAGTTCAGTCTTAAAACAAGTTACGTTTTTTGCACCCTCTACTCCCCTTGGAAAGCTGTTTCAGAACTTGAGTGCTCTGACGGTTAGAAAAATTTGCCTAATTTCAAGTCTAAATGTATTGATGGCCAGTTTATTATCCCTTTGTTTTTGTGCCAACATTAAATAACTCTTCTCCTTCCATGGTGTTTATCCCTCTGTTGTATTTGGAGATCAATCATATCTTCCCTCATCCTTCATTTTGATATGTTAGGCAAGCCAAGCTCCTTAAGTCTCCTCTTGTAAGGTAATTTCTCCATTCCTCTTACCCTTGTAGCCCTTCTCTGCACCTGTTCCTGTCTGAATCAATCAATCTTAAACAAGGGAAACCAGAATTGCACACACTATTCCAAATGAGATCTCACCAGTGCCTTGTATAATGGTAATAACACTTTCCTAGTAGAGATAGTGAATAGCTCACCCGATGCACCCATGGATTGCAATAGCCTTTTTCACAGCTACATCATACTGGCAGCTCAGAGTCATCCTGCTATTGACCAATACAGCCAGGTCGTTCTCCTCCTATCACTTCCAACTGATACCTCCCCAGCTTATAGCAAAAATTTTTGTTTGTCCCTTTGTGCATTACCTGCACTGTTAAATTTCATCCCCATCCAGTTTTCAAGGCTGTCCAATCTTCTTCTATGGTATTCTGGTCCTGTTCTGTATTGGCAATATCTCCCAACATAAAAAGAAAAGGAGTACTTGTGGCACCTTAGAGACTAACCAATTTATTTGAGCATAAGCTTTTGTGAGCTACAGCTCACTTCATCGGATGCATACTGTGGAAAGTGTAGAAGATCTCTTTATACACACAAAGCATTAAAAAATACCTCCCCCCGCCCCACTTTCCTGCTGGTAATAGCTTATCTAAAGCGATCACTCTCCTTACAATGTGTATGATAATCAAGTTGGGCCATTTCCAGCACAAATCCAGGTTTTCTCCCCCCCACCCCACTATCCTGTTGGTAATAGCTTATCTAAAGTGATCATAGAATCATGGAATATCAGGGTTGTAAGGGACCTCAGGAGGTCATCTAGTCCAACCCCCTGCTCAAAGCAGGACCAATCCCCAATTAAATCATCCCAGCCAGGGCTTTGTCAAGCCTGACCTTAAAAACTTCTAAGGAAGGAGATTCTACCACCTCCCTAGGTAACGCATTCCAGTGTTTCACCACCCTCCTAGTGAAAAAGTTTTTCCTAATATCCAACCTAAACCTCCCCCACTGCAACTTGAGACCATTACTCCTTGTTCTGTCACCAGCTACCACTGAGAATAGTCTAGAACCATCCTCTTTGGAACCACCTCTCAGGTAGTTGAAAGCAGCTATCAAATCCCCCCTCATTCTTCTCTTCTGCAGACTAAACAATCCCAGCTCCCTCAGCCTCTCCTGATAAGTCATGTGTTCCAGGCCCCAATCATTTTTGTTGCCCTTCGCTGGACTCTCTCCAATTTATCCACATCCTTCTTGTAGTGCGGGGCCCAACACTGGACACAGTACTCCAGATGAGGCCTCACCAATGTCGAATAGAGGGGAATGATCAGGTCCCTCGATCTGCTGGCTATACCCCTACTTATACCTCCCAAAATGCCATTGGCCTTCTTGGCAACAAGGGCACACTGTTGATTCATATCCAGCTTCTCGTCCACTGTCACCCCTAGGTCCTTTTCCGCAGAACTGCTGCCTAGCCATTCGGTCCCGAGTCTGTAGCCTAGCATTGGGTTCTTCCGTCCTAAGTGCAGAACCCTGCACTTATCCTTGTTGAACCTCATCAGATTTCTTTTGGCCCAATCCTCCAATTTGTCTAGGTCCCTCTGTATCCTATCCCTGCCCTCCAGCATATCTACCACTCCTCCTAGTTTAGTATCATCCGCAAATCACTCTCCTTACAATGTGTATGATAATCAAGGTGGGCCATTTCCAGCACAAATCCAGGGTTTAACAAGAACGTCTCAAAATCTTGGGAGACAGGCCAGTCCTTGCCTACAGACAGCCCCCCAACCTGAAGCAAATACCAGCAACCACATACCACACAACAGAACCACTAACCCAGGAACCTATCCTTGCAACAAAGCCCGTTGCCAACTGTGCCCACATATCTATTCAGGGGACACCATCACAGGGCCTAACAACATCAGCCACACTATCAGAGGCTCATTCACCTGCACATCCACCAATGTGATATATGCCATCATGTGCCAGCAATGCCCCTCTGCCATGTACATTGGTCAAACTGGACAGTCTCTACGTAAAAGAATAAATGGACACAAATCAGATGTCAAGAATTATAACTTTCATAAACCAGTCGGAGATCACTTCAATCTCTCTGGTCACGCGATTACAGACATGAAAGTTGTTATATTACAACAAAAAAACTTCAAAACCAGACTCCAGCGAGAGACTGTTGAATTGGAATTCATTTGCAAAGTGGATACAATTAACTTAGGCTTGAATAGAGACTGGGAGTGGCTAAGTCATTATGCAAGGTAACCTATTTCCCCTTGTTTTTTCCTACCCCCCCCCCCGATGTTCTTGTTAAACCCTGGATTTGTGCTGGAAATGGCTCACCTTGATTATCATACACATTGTAAGGAGAGTGATCACTGTAGATAAGCTATTACCAGCGGGAGAGTTGGGGGTGTGTGTATTTTTTCATGCTTTGTGTGTATATGAAAAGATCTTCTACACTTTCCACAGTATGCATCCGATGAAGTGAGCTGTAGCTCACGAAAGCTTATGCTCAAATAAATTGGTTAGTCTCTAAGGTGCCACAAGTACTCCTTTTTGAGAATACAGACTAACACGGCTGTTACTCTGAAATCTCCCAACATAGTCATTTGCACATTTTATTAGCACACTTCCACTTTTTGTGGGAAGGCCATTAAAGACACTGATCAGATTGGTCCCAAGATTGATCCTCGAGGAACTCTACAAGTAACCTCCTTCCAGCCTGACAGTTCACCTTTCAGCATGACCCATTGTAGCCCCCAACCAGTTCTTTACCCAACTTTCAAGTCTCATATTAATCATCATTTTCTCCAATTCAATAATTTCCCCATCCAGAACTGTATCAAATGCTTTACTGAAATCCAGGTTGTCAAGGTTCCTCCCCCACTCTGAACTCTAGGGTAGAGATGTGGGGACCTGCATGAAAAACCTCCTAAGCTTATCTTTACCAGCTTAGGTCAAAACTTCCCCAAGGTACAAAATATTCCACCCGTTGTCCTTGGACTGGCCGCTACCACCACCAAACTAATACTGGTTACTGGGGAAGAGCTGTTTGGACGCGTCCTTCCCCCCAAAATACTTCCCAAAACCTTGCACCCCACTTCCTGGACAAGGTTTGGTAAAAAGCCTCACCAATTTGCCTAGGTGACTACAGACCCAGACCCTTGGATCTTAAGAACAATGAACAATCCTCCCAACACTTGCACCCCCCCTTTCCTGGGAAATGTTGGATAAAAGGCCTCACCAATTTGCATAGGTGACCACAGACCCAAACCCTTGGATCTGAGAACAATGAAAAAGCATTCAGTTTCTTACAATAAGACTTTTAATAAAAATAGAAGTAAATAGAAATAAAGAAATCCCCCCCTGTAAAATCAGGATGGTAGATATCTTACAGGGTAATTAGATTAAAAAACATAGAGAACCCCTCTAGGCAAAACCTTAAGTTACAACAAAGATACACAGACAGAAATAGTTATTTTATTCAGCACAATTCTTTTCTCAGCCATTTAAAGAAATCATAATCTAACACATACCTAGCTAGATTACTTACTAAAAGTTCTAAGACTCCATTCCTGGTCTATCCCCGACAAAGAAAACTACAGACTATAGACAGACCCACAGACCCTTTGTTTCTCTCCCTCCTCCCAGCTTTTGAAAGTATCTTGTCTCCTCATTGGTCATTTTGGTCAGGTGCCAGCGAGGTTACCTTTAGCTTCTTAACCCTTTACAGGTGAGAGGAGCTTTCCCCTAGCCAGGAGGGATTTCAAAGGGGTTTACCCTTCCCTTTATATTTATGACACAGGTAGATTAGATCTACTGGTATTTCCTTTGTCTAGGAAGTCAGTTATCTTCTCAAAAGATAGATATTCTCTATCAAGAAAAAATAAAAATTGAATTCTGCCAAGCCAAAATTATAAAATACTGTTTTTCTTCATTTGGTATGATATCATGTTTGGATAGCATGCAGCCTAAGCCTTTACGGAACTGTTACAATAAAATTGTGTACACCGTTAGGTGATTCTGAATCATGTGCCTGTATAATTCAGATATTACCTTTCATTAACATCTAATTGTGCAGACCCACAGCACACGTGAAATGGGGCAAGCCCCGGATTAAAACGTCTGAAGGGCTGGATGCGGTCCCTGTGCCGTAGTTTGCCCACCCCTCTTCTAGGAAGATATATATACAATGCTCACCTTGCTTACTTTTCCCGTGAAGACAGAGTGCTGACATAATCAGTTTTAAGAGTGATTTTTCAAATTTGTGTTTTTGAAAAATACAGGAACAAAATATGCATTGTATTAATTTTAACATTTTGCTCAATGATATTACCAGTATCAGGACAAAAGTTTACAAAATACTGTTTTCTTTTCACATTTTGACACAGAGAAAGGCCAGCACTTGACCAAAAGGTAAAGGTATACTAGTTACAAATGTAATTCAAAAACACATGTATCATTAAAGTTACATCACAAGTGATTTCATGCATCCAAGTGATACCACATTTCTAACAATAAACATGGTCACAATTTGTGAAAGACCAAAAGGTTAATAACTATAATAAAGTTGTCTATAACATTTTACTTGGGAAAGAAAATACAAATACACTATACTAAAGTTTAGCCTTTGGCCACAATGCAGATCCAAATTCATATATAGAGGGTTTTTTTTTTGTTTTGATTTTAAAAAAGGGTGACATGGTTTAACAAGCTAAGCTACTGGAGACCTGGGGTTCTATTCCCATCTTTGCCACTTACCTTGTGTATGACCTTGAGCAAGTAGTCACTTTATTTCTCTAGGCCTCTGCTTCCCCTCCCACCATATGTCTTATTTATTTAGATCAGGGGTTCTCAAACTTCTTTGCACTGTGACCCCCTTCTGACAACAAAAATTGCTACATGACCCCAGGAGGGGGGACCGAAGCCTGAGCCCATTTGAGCCCTGCCACCCCAGGCAGGGACACCAGGGCCAAAGCCAGAGGCCCGCCGCTCTTGGCGAGGATGAGGGGCAGGAAAAGGGGGGGAAAGTTGAATTCCAAGGGCTTCAGCCCCAAGCAGGAGGCCTGTAACCTGAGCCCCCACACACACTCAGGGCTGAAGCCTTTGGCCCCAGGCAATGGGGCTTGGGCTTCGGCCCTGGGCCCAGCAAGACTAATGCCACCCCTTGGCAACCCCGTTAAAATGGGGTCAGGACCCACTTTGGGGTCCTGACCCCGTTTGAGAACCACTGATTTAGATTATAAGAGCTCTTCAAGACTAGGACTGTCTCTTAGTATAGGCAGAGCTGATAGCACTGCCGATTAAGACTGCCTGACAGTTCACATGGTAAGAACGTGTTTTCAGTCACTTATAACTTTACCAAATTAACCGTTTGGGTTGAAGTTTTCCATTCTGGATGTCTGCCTCAGGCTGAATTTCTTTGAAAGTTTCAGACAAAACCATTCAGCTATGTCCAATAATGATTTAACAGTTTACCATATTAAAAAGATTGTGAGCTTTTCTTTGAGAAACTGTAGCCACTTCCCTCTCTAATGCCTTGGTGCAAAAACACTTAAAATTTGGCAAGGGCAGCATATGTGTCAGGATGTGCCTTTTACCATCCTCTGGAGGAACTACCCATATTTGGCCAATTTAAGTCTTTGAACAAACAAAATTAATACATGCTGTGAAGAGACTTGTTGGAGCTTCACAACTTGGGTTGGTTATTTCTCCCCCCAGCAAATAGTTTATTTTCCACCAAAAAGCAGTATCAGTTGACCTAAAACAGTTCATGGATTTTCAGATTTGCCAAATTGCTTTAATCAAACAAACAAAATCAAAACAGGTGAATTCAGAAGAAAAGTTTCATTGCCGGTACTGACTCAATTTTTTGTTTTAATTTTGGGCATTTTGACAAGAGCAAAGGAAGACTAGATTCATAAAATGCTGGGTGGAGAGGAGGGGAGAAGGAGAACCTCCCTTATCAGATTTAGGCCAATGATTAGTCTATGATCCATTTTGTTTCAACTCAACTTATAAAAAGTATTAGTTTGGGGTCAAACCAAAAATTAATTTCAACTGCCAGTGGACCAAAAAAACAAACAAAAACCCATTATTCACCCAACTGTGTCATTGACTAAACTTTCTGAAGATTACGATCCGCAATGAACATGCTTCAGCCCAGGGACACAGGTTCCAAAAAGGTCAAATGGCATGGAGCACCGGAGCCAAAAGCAGGAAAACTGTCTCCCCCTGTACTCTCAGTCTTCCCACTGGTTGGCCACAGCAGCATGGAATAGAAAGCCTTCTGAATTTAATGCAGAGGGACCAAACCGGGGAGGACAGAAGAAGAGGAGTGGCGGTGAACAAGCTGCAGGGAGGGGAGAAAGATGAGGACCCAGGATGACAATTAGAACTAGCTGTGCAAAAACTGGGACAAGGAACAGAGGTGTAAAGAGATGGGAAGAGGAGCCAGTGGAGGGTGACTGACTGTGAGGATGGAGAGAAAGATCAGACAAGGAGCTAGGAAGGGAAGACTGAGACTCTGATGGGAAGCCCAAGGGTGGAGATTAGGACCAGACTACAACAAGAACAGGTTGAAGGGGATGGGGCAGAAGGATCTGTGACCACAAGAGAACACTCCCCTCCAGAGCTTAGAATGGAACCTAAGATTCTAGAGCAAGGGATGGACAAACTGCAGCTCTTTAATTGTGTGTTTAAAAATAAAATAATAATAATAAAGTACAGCTTGCAGAGCCCCCCCACCCTCCAGTCTCTGCCCACCAAAGCTTCACCCCCATCAAAATGTAAAGCTTTGCCCCCCTCAACAGCTTAAGTAGTGCCCCCCAGGCACACACTCCTACCCTCAATGACCCCTCCCTGCAGCTCCCAGCTGTTTGCTGCTGCCTCTCCCCATGGCCACAGCTCCCAGCTTGCCAGCTCCAGCAGCTGCCACGCGGGGGAGGCAGCAGGACTGAAGTAGGGCCAGCAAATCCTGCAAAAATCGGAGGGGAAGGGGGGAGAGAAAGACATGACCCCATATGTCAAAGCTGGCTTCTGCCCAGTGGGGTGGGGGGAGAGGGGTCTCAGGGCTTCAGCCCCTCAGGTCATGCCTGCTGGGGCTTGGCACTTCAGCAGGAGCAGGGCTGAAGCCCTAAACCCAGGCAGGCACCTCCTGCAGGGCTGAAACCCTGAGACCTTCTCCCTCCCTGCAGGGCTGAAGCCCAGGGCTCCAGCAGGCATGCCTCAGCTCTTGTCATCTGCAGCTCTGAGGGTCAGTAAGTTTTGGCCATCCCTGTTCTACAGTCTCACCGTGCCTCTATCATCAACAAATACCTGTGAAACTCACTAGTAGTGTTTCATCCTGCTTTAGTGCTGGTCCACAGAGGATAACAACTACTACTGCTATCAGTTTCTCCATTACCTCAAGTATCAAAGGTCTATGCAGTGGACCCTGCTAATTAACCATGTGGGTGTCAAGAGGACGCCATATAAATGGGATGTCTGGTATTTCAGTTGGCTTTTTTTTTTTTTTTTTTTTTTTTTTTTTTAAGTTGAGAAATTTACACACAACACTTCATTAAAAAAACATTAAAGGTTGCAAAGTTGAGCTCTCAAAAATTAGGAAGTAGCAGAATTAAAGACGCAAGTGCAACCTTAATTTGGTCCCCTTGTGCATATGCATCATAATGCAGGCTTTAATTACATGATCACATGTTATTTTTTCTTCACAGGACCCCTGCTCCATTCAGTGCACGGAATGGACCGTGCTCACTGAATGAAGCAACTATTCAATAACAGAGTTTTATCCTTGTAACAGGGTCTGCTAATCGCTGCTTGGCAGCGCCTCCTTTTAGTGCATCTGGGGGATTAGCTTGCTGCTATCTGCACTCTGACCTGCGGTTGTGCAGACTATTACCTGAGTCAACCACTCTGCAGTCCCTCCCCTCTTTTGCTAATCCAAAGATGCAGCACCTCACCTTTGGGGCTTAGCCCCTTTGGCCAAGTCATAATCATCCTCCATTTCTAGGGTCCCATCAGATTTTCTCTCCAGAAAAGTCTCAGGTAATCTCTGTATCTATTACACTGGCTACTCCACTCCTCTAGTGGGCTGGAGGGGAACCCAGGTCTGCCTTCTATTCTAGGTTCCAGTTCAGGGACCCTCAAACCAGCTGTTCAGGTCTATATGCTCTCAGACTTTACTACTCTTTCCCTGGGCTACTTCCTATACTCCTGTTACAGGTATCTATTCTCCCAGAATGTAACTGCAGACTTCCTCACTACAATGCTTTTCCTAGCCTCAACTCCTAGGCTTTATAGAAGCCCTGCCTGTTCCTCCCCTGGTGTACTTCATTCTCAATTATCATCATTGCTCCTTAGATCCCCAGCAGGTGCAGCCTATGGCTAATTGGCCTCTTTTGCCACCTTAATCCCTTCAGTACTGGTGTGGGGTGAACACCCCACCACAATCCTCATAGTTCAATGCATGACCCTATCCTTTATTTACTGCACATTGTTCAAACCCTGCTCTGAAGACAGAATTATTCATTTCCTCACAGGCTTTTCTCATCACTATAGTGTCTGAGTGATTCACAAATAATTTGTTTTCACAATACCCCAGTGAAATACCTTATTATTCCCATTTTATAGATGGAGAACTGAGGCAAAGAGAGATTAAAGTCAAAGTTATCCACTAATTTTGGTTGCCCAGTTTGAGATGTCTAGATTTCTCAGAATACTGTAATAGCCACTCATAAAAATCAAAGGATTTATTGGGACACTGTAAGTAACAACTCCAGTACACATAGCCAGGATTCAAAATTTCCTCCCAACCCTCCCACTTCCCCCATCAGATACAACAACATAATATAAAACAAAAAGAGCAATTTAGCACTAAGGTAAAGATATAGCACTATGTATTGGTGAAGGTGCTGTCTATGTTGGTCATTGCAGTCCTTCACATTATATAGTGCTGTATATATTTAAATCACAGCTCCTATTAGTCTCACTTTGCAGTGGTGAGTGGTCAGCATTTCTGCAAATTAGACTGATCCCAGGGTCTGAAGTCAAGTACCCAAAAAGTTAAGAACACAATTAATGACCCATATGTGAAAAGTTTGATTTAAATGACTTGCCTGATATCACAAAGGAACTCTGGGACAGAGGAAGGGGTTGATTCAAGTTCAAGGTAGCATTCAACTGCCTTAACCAGGATTGTCCTTCTTCTGCCTGCAGTCCTTTGTCTGATTCACTGCACACCTTCCAACTCCTGCAACAAATAGAGGCTTTGTTCGTAGAATCCCTGCCTCATCACTACACAGCCCTGGTTCATTTCCAGAATAGGGCCATCCTGAATGAGGCAGGGTTCCCGTGAGAAAAAAATAGTATGTGATCATGTAATTAAAGTCTGAACATATAGGCACAAAGGGGCCAAATTCAGGTTGCACAGGCAAAGCGTGAGGGTACTAGGGTGTCTCAAAGAAACTTCAGCAGTTTTTTTAACATGGTAAAACAATGTTTTTTTCCCTAATCTCATTTCAGAAAAGGCTGAAACTTTCCAAAATACACAGTCCGAGGCCGACACCCGGCATGGAAAAGTTCTGCCAACCTTAAACTGTTCTAGGTAAGTTATAAGGAACTGAAAATTGAAAAAATAATGGGAAGTGTTGGGCAACCATAATAGGCAGCACTGTCGGCTCCATATATGACAACAGCATGCTGCTGTATTGCTAAACTGAAGAGATCAAAAATCCTCCCCTAAAACCTTGAGATTTAAAAAACAAATGCATACACTTTTTCTAAAGACTGTCTTGACTTTTAAACTCCCTTCGCTCCTCTGCTAATAATTTCAGGTTGAAGAGCAGGGCCATAACTAGGGTGGGATAAGAGGGGCAGCTGCCCCGGGCACAGAGCCGACAGGGGTACAAAAATGGAGCTGCACAGGATCAGGCCCAGCAGCATTAGCCCCCCCCCTGCAGGATCAGGCCCAGAAGCGTCAGCCAAAGCCCAAAGCGCTTAGAACCACCTCCCCACACACACACACCTCACTGGATCATGGGTCCAGTGACTCTGGCTGGAGCAGGCTTTCCCCGGTGCAAGGACGGCAGGGGAAGGTGGGCAGGACTCTGAGTGCTGGCTGATAGGAAGGGCAGAAGGCGGAAGGGCTGCACAGCTGCTTCCCAGGGACCTAGGTGCAGCCACTGGAGATAGGAGATGGGCTGGAGGGCAGGGGGTACCATGAGGGGAGAGTGTGCAGGGGGCTAGGGACATGAGGCACAGCCTGGGTTATGGGAGAAGGGGATACATGAGTGCAACACAAATGATTAGGGGCATGGAGCATCTGCCATATGAGGACAGATTAATAAAACTGGGACTTTTCAGCTTTGAAAAGAGATGACTAGGAGGGGGATATGATAGAGGTCTACACAGTCATGATTGGTGTGGAGAAAGTAAATAAGGAAGTGTTATTTAATCCTTCTCATAACACAAGAAGTCACCCAATGAAATTAATAGGCAGCAGGTTTAAAACAAACAAATGGAAGTATTTTTTAACACAATGCACAGTTAACCTGTGGAACTCCTGTCAGAGGATGTTGTGAAGGCCAAGACTATAAACAGGGTTCAAAAAAGAACTAGATAAATTCATGGAGGATAGGTCCATCAATGGCTATTAGCTAGGATGGGCAGGGATGGTGCCTCTGTTTGCCAGAAGCTGGGAATGGGCAAGAAGGAATGGATCACTTGATGATTACCTGTTCTGTTCATTGCCTCTGGGGCAATTGGCATCAGCCATTGTCGGAAGACAGGATATTGGGCTAGATGGATCATTGGTCTGACCCAGTATGGCCCTTCTTATGTGTGTCAGCATACGCACTAGGAGAATAAGGGGTGCACAAGTGGGGCTATGTGATGGAGCAAATTACAGTGGCCAGTTTTTATTTGACCCTGTTCTATTCTGTAACAACCTTTTCATTGCACTGAATGGGTCACACTGGGATGGCGAAGGAGTAACTCAGGGAGGTACTGCTGTGTTTTACAGTTCCAGAGTCCATTGGAACCACCATATGTCATTGTGCTGCACACAATAGCCTTGGAGAGCTTCACAGCTGCAGCTAGAGCAGAAGCCCAAGGGGAGGAAGGGGCGGTTCAGCTCTGCATGCATAGAGTGTGGGGAGAGTGACCCGGCTGCAATGGCAGGTCCCTGAGCAATGAGCAGGGCGTGAGTAGGCTTCTGTGAGGCAGGTACTCCCGGGAGCATCTCAGGGAGCATCTGATGGCAGCCAGGTTCCATGGGCAGAGGGAAGCTCCAGAGGATGTCACTGGCCGATGCGGGGCTTCTTTGGGGCAGAGGCAAGAGTCTGTCAGGGGCACAGCTCAGAGCTGTGCTGCCTGCCATACCTGGGAAGCAGCCAGCTGTGCAGAGGCAGCCCAGTTCAGGGGAGGAAGGGCTTCCGGGCAGTCAGCCAGTGCCCTGGCTCCCACAGTGCAGACAGAGAGTCAGGGGCCTGAGCGGGCCATGCAGCTCCCACCAGCTTCTGATCTGCCAGCTCCTGGCAGGAGATGGCAGTTTTCAAAGTGGGGGTTGAGTCCCTCTACAGAGGCGTGCCCCACAGTTTGAAACCTCTGTGCTAAAGTGAAGGCAGAAATCTGGGGGGCACGAGACCCCCATGTGTTTCCCCCCATATCACCTCTAGGGGGTGCTTGCTCACCCTGTTTGCTAAAATGTTTAGTTATGGCTCTGCTGAAGAGTCAAACTTTAACACACACAAAAATGCAGGCCTCTCCCTGGCTACTCAGATAGAGATTCCACTTACCCCTCTCCTCATTCCTAGGAGAATTGCCATCCATTTCCTACATTACCACCTTGACTTCTCCCCTCCTAGTTTATTTCCTTTGATACAGTAGAATCTCAGAGTTATGAACAGCTTCCATTTCCAAAGTGTTCATAACTCTTAGGTTCTACTGTAAAAGAAGGCTGGATGGGAAGTAGTTTGAGAACCATTGACCTAATTAATGTACCATGGTTCACACTCGCACATAGAACCTACATTACTTTTTAGGGTAGATGAGTTACAGATATACATATTAAAGAACTTTCAATTTATATCATTCATAAAAACAATAATATCACAGTAAAAACAATATGGGATTGGTTTAGCTGTTTGCAAGAACCAATATTTCCCTCACTCCTCCCTACCCCTGCCTAAAACTTCTCCGCCCCAGACTGGGCAGCACTCCCCTTGCCATAACTCCTCCCCTTGCTCCCCTCTACTGTTCACACTGCTGTCCTGTTCCTGGCTCCAGGCCTCCCTCTCCACTCCCCCCACCAGTCTCTGCCTGCTTTTTAACTCAGGTGGATCTTCTGTTGTCATTAGTCCATTCAGACATGGCTCTGAAGTGCTGGTATTGCTTCAAATTACATCTTGAAGAATTTGGTTAGAACCAGACAAGTCCATGTTCAAGATAGCAGGGTTTCAGACTACACCTCCCATCAACTCCCACCAAGAATCTACCTCAAGCTGTTCAGTGGTGTTCTGTGTTCATTGAGCTCTGTTAAAAAGTCCAAATAGAAAAATCTTGAGCCTTTTGTGTCTCAGTTCACTCATTATTAGGAGTTAAGGTTTGACTTGCAACAGTTTAAATATTAAAGCCCTGGACTTGTCATTTTCCCTCCTTTTCCCCCCACTGATATTGGTTCTCTCTATATCAAGGTCTCTCTCTATATCAGGAAGCATTTTCAGTATTTTTACCCTCTGAGCCCTCTGTAATGCCCAGAGCAAAAGGTTCTCTTTTTGACCTGTTTTCCAGATGCAATTTCTCCTCAAACCTGCTAATTCTCAGATTGAGAAAAAAATCCCTCTTTATCTCCTTTGTTTCAACAGTTTCTGTCTTTAGCTCATTTTTTAAAGATAGGTGACATTTGGGATGACACCTGAAACATCATTCTAATGATGTCCACTTTTGCTGTCAGGAAGCCCCTATGTCCTGTGTTAGGGTTACTGCTGTGCTGCCCTGTCACATAGAGGTCTGTCTGAGCCAGTAAAGCTTCCACCTCTCATTTCCCTTTTGTCTGTCATTTGAATCCATCCTTGGCATCCAAAAATATGTTTGTTTTTTATACATATGTAATTACTGTCTATTTGTATCTGATGCCCAGCACCACTCAGGATTTCCCCTTACACCTTCTCCTCCGCACCCTAGGGGAGCTGCAATAGAGTTCTGCACAGTGCAGGTTGGATGTTCTCCTTTACACAGACTCCTGAAATCCTGCCTCCTTAGCGTGCAAGGGAACTGCATCATTTGTTTTCCCATGGGACCTGTCTGGATGCACAAAGGTGGCTAAAATGTGGATTGTATTGTTAAAAAACTTCTACGTGGACAACTCAAGTGTGTTATATCTGAACAGTGGAGAGCGTCACAGTGGTTACAAGAGCCACACTTATACTTGTAGTACAGGCATATCCATAACATCAGCAACTGCCTCCTGCCATCATGCCACAGAGCACAAGAAATGCAGATTAGTTGACAGTGGTTAAATTACCAGCAGCTCCCAAGCACTTTTGTCAATTCTAGTGCTCCCATTATTAGTACCACCAGAGGAGCTGGAAAAGGCAGCTAATTAAGACTCAGGCTTGCAGCTGAATCATTTTCATTGCCAGTTCAGCAGCACCTGTTGAATGGGTAATCAGCAGTTTGTTACCCATTTCTCAGGTAATTTTCCTAGCATAGACAAGATTTTGATGACTGGAAGTCAAAGAGAAAGAGCAACTGAGAAAGGAAGGAATTTTTAATCTGTTTAAACTTCACTTTTGTTTTTAAATTCATTTGGTTGATTAGAGAGCATTTTAGAACATTAATATCTTTGTTAAAAGTTTCTACCCTGCCACACTCTTTCAGTTAAGAGGGGAAAACTCACAATACACATCTCAGATATTTAGGAGATCCTCCAGCAAAACCAGGAAAGACCAGACTCAACTTTACTGGTATTTCTAAAGTAAAAAAGAAAACAACCCAGCTTTCAGGCCTTCTTTATGCATCATGAAGAAACAAAAAAAGGGCAAATGCCCAATTTACAAAAACCAAAAAACAAACAAACAAAAATCCTCTTGTTGGTGACCCAAGGGCTAAGTTTTTAAAACTGTGCATGGTATGAAGAAACCAGGAATTTTGGTGTGCAAAACTCCATGGATGAAAACATTTGTTTTCAGTTGCTCACAGCAACTTCTGAAAATAATCTTTTTTTTTTGCCTGTTTAAGTTCTTAAGTATGTGTTTTACAGCCTAGCGTGTATTCAGTAAAGTGATCATTTTTTAAGTATGTAAGTCTGTTGACTATGGTTAGGAATACAATTTCTGTTCTATTTTGAAAATACTCCAACCTACTTAAACAGATGGCTATGATCCCAGATCAGTCTATTTATTTTGGTGCTCTCATCTGGGTATGCACTAGCTTTTGTACTCCTGCTGAATATATAATGTGTAATTCCTCACTTGATGCATACAACTGCCCATTTTGTGCATGTAAGTCAGGAGCATATTTTTAAGAATGCAATCTGAGTACAAACCCTCTCTCATCCCTCCCACATACATGCACAACTGGGTGTAAATTCTGTTAGGCATAATATACCCACCCCACAGTGCCCACCCACTTATTTTTATCCTTAGTCCCTAAGTGACATATTGATAGGAGTATTACACAAAAAACACTCAGTTTGCACCATTACAACATAGCACTGCAGTTTCTGAGGGGGTATAAGATACCCCTAAAGTCTTTATCCTAAATCTGATCCTGCACACTCTGCTTTTTCTGGTTTTACTAGCAGTTTTTGGAGTGAAAAAAAATCAGTTATAAGCTAGCTAAGGCTGAGTCCTAGGTAG
The DNA here is from genome assembly GCF_965140295.1 of Lepidochelys olivacea. Classification (NCBI taxonomy): domain Eukaryota; kingdom Metazoa; phylum Chordata; order Testudines; family Cheloniidae; genus Lepidochelys; species Lepidochelys olivacea. The sequence continues at coordinate 141,908,496 of NC_140412.1, read as the reverse complement.
TGTGAACTTTTCCTCTTCATCATCAGGGGCATGTGTGTACTTTTATCTCCACAGTCAGCATCTCACTTTTTCTACAGACATGGACTAGTTATGTGAAACTGCTCACCAGTTGGAGTAAGGGACTCTCAGTTTGAGACACTCGGATACTATGGGGATGTTCATTGCATAAAACCTAGAAACAAAAGTGGAATACTTTTAAAAAAAAAAAATCAGTATTTTCCAGCTGCTAATCAGGATTAAAAAAAAATGTAGTCCCACTTCTGAGGCCATCAAGACCTATACATCTTTGGAGTCTGTGGGCCAGCAGCCACAAAGGCTGTTTTTATGCTGGATGTAGATCTAGGGAAACAGTTTATGACAGAGAAACTCACAGCAATGAGTGAAAGGGCCTGTACTCTCCATGCTCCACTTTCAAGTAACTGCAGTGCATTCACAGGTCTTCCCTTGCTTATCTTTATTGTGCTAAGGTAATGACTAGAAGATGTAATTTGGATCACTGCTGTTTGTTCATTTCTAGGGGTCCTGACGATGTGATTGGTTAAGCTCTTGCAGAGCTGTTTCTAGGGTCAGGAATATAATTTCATTTGATTGCTGGATTTGCTACAGGTGGCCACATTTAGTCCTAATTCAACTCTACAGGGAGCCCAGATATGTTTGATTTTGTCTTCAGAGTTAGAATGAGAGCCCATTGGGGCATAGAGTATAAAACTGGGAGTGTTAGCAGTTACTAGATTGAATCATAATTTAATTATAGGAGCAAGTTAGATTTTACCTTACTGTTATATTAGGTTTCCTTTGATTTTTTCTCTGAAAGTCAGAAAACAGGCCTGTGACACTACGTTATAACAGCACAAGAATTTCTTGATGTAGAAACACTATGGCCTTATATTATCGCTGTTATAGCTTCACAATGGTTAATACTTCTTGACTTTTATCAAACATAAGAAGCAATTTCTCAGTGATAGATCATCTCCAAGTAGTGAATCAAGTTCACTAGAAGGCTGGCAAGTGAACAGACATTCTGTATAGCTTTTTTTTTGTACTATGAAAAAATGGAAATACAAGAACACTAAAAATTGAAATGAGAATGTAGGTTTCAGAGTAACAGCCGTGTTACTCTGTATTCACAAAAAGAAAAGGAGTACTTGTGGCACCTTAAAGACTAACCAATTTATTTGAGCATGAGCTTTCGTGAGCTACAGCTCACTTCATCGGATGCATACCGTGGATACTGCAGCAGACTTTATATATACACAGAGATCATGAGACAATACCTCCTTCCACCCCACTGTCCTGCTGGTAATAGCTTATCTAAAGTGATCATCAACTTAAAGTCACCATTAAAGTCTTTACAAATGCTTTGGCCACTGCGTCTGAGGTAAAAAATACTGTGTTTAGATAAGAAGCTAATAATAACAGACCATATGCTTCCAGAGGTTGGTTGCTAAGAAGTGTAACTATGCATTTACATAATCTGCATCCAATTCAATGCAAAAGCTGAAACCTTCAATTTGGTATGCTGCTGAACTAATTTACAATACAAAAAACACTCCCACATGAAAGAACAACATAGTAGTAGGAGGAGCCCTTCCTCATGAAGTAGGGGCTCAGCAACCTCTTCAGCACTGTCCCCTTTTCTCCTGGATCCCATAGAAGTATCAGTGCTGCTACAGGTTTTTACAGGAATGGGGACTGATGGGCAGCATGGCCTAGTGGTGGAATACTAGACTGGGATGCAAGAGACCCAAGTTATATTTTCAGCTTACTCACTGATCTGCTATGTGACCTTGAGTCATCTCACCTCTCTGTTGCTCTGTTTCCCCTCTTACTCTGAGTCTTACTAGACAGGAAAGTTCTCCAGGGCAGGGACTGCATCTTAAGCAGTGCCTCACTCAAAGGTATTGATTTTGGTTGGTGCCTCTAGGCTGTACTGTAACAAATAAAAAACAGGACGGAGTGGTCAGGGATGGAGCCATGGGAATGCACATCATACATTGCCCCCAAGCCCACTCACCCAGAAGAGCTTATTAAGGGAAAATAACAGTCTAGGCTGCATTGTATTTTCTGAAGATACCGCCTCTGTGGCAGGGGATTCCCCTTTAAGCACAGAGCTGCAACGGAGTAATAGGAACTCTACACTGATGAATCCCACAATGGCCATGAGGCTTGAGGTGGGTTCTGCAGCCTATTCTGCTGGAGGACAAGCCCACTCCACCCAATGGAATGATGTGATGGAATCTTCATGAGGCGCTCACAAACACTTCCTGCGCTTAAGTCCCCTTCTGCAGGCTTTTCCTAGGGGAGCAGTCTGGCCTACAAATACTAACTTGGCATCACAAACTCACACAGAATTGTGTATATTCCTATGGTCTAAGCACACATGAACATCTGCAAATGGTGGTAGAGGTGGAGTGAGTTTCAGATCAAACTGCAAGAGGCTTAGAGAAGTTTTCTGCAAACTTTAAGGTGCACTTGTCTCTCACTACAGTTTCTGTAAATGTATGGTATTGCAATGCTTTTTGTCTTTTCCCAGGAAAGTATCCATCCCTCAGTAGGTGCTTTTAGACAAATGTATTGCTTATTATAGTGAAAACAGTGCCAAGACATCAATCTTGAAACTTGCCATCTCGTAACAAACCAGAGGTGCTGAACTGGTGCCCTCAAAGATTTGTACCTTGACAGAAAACTAGATGTGGTGATAGTAACTGACATCAGCTCAGAAAGCTATAGTTGCTGAGTCAGTAATTCTCAGAGGCTTGTGCCTTCCCATCAACCCAGCCTGCTGAAGTATGAATGAGTGACTTGACATTATCTCAGCAAGCCAGACATGCTGAGACAATGATATCAGACCAGCAAACTAGAGGTCCTGAATCAGAAATTCCACAAAGGCTCAGCCGTAGCATCCAAAGGCTGCTAAGTTAATGACCTCACAGTGGCCTGTCCCTTTTAACATCAGACCTGCAAGCTAGAGGTGCTGAGCATGTGATGTCACAAAGCTCTTTGCCTTGACATTATCTCAGCAAGCTAGTGATCCTGAGCCAAAGACTTCATAAGGGTCTAAGACAAAAGGTCGAGTTGGGGAGGAGGAGAAATCTAAGAATATGGGCAAGTGAGTAAATTTGTGAGGAGCCAGAGACTATATGAAACAGATTTTGGGTGTGGAAGTTTGAGGAGAGAGAGGGAGGGAGATAATGTATGATTTTCAGTGAAAGGCAAGAGAGAACATTGATATGAAAAGAGTGCAGCTATCAGCAATAAGGAAGGGTAATTATATTTTCTTTAAATTCCATTTTAACTGACAACTTACTACATCCAAGCTCACTAGATTTTGCATAACGGTATAATTTATGTATTTAATGCCTTCCATTTTAGAAGGATCATCCATTTGAACTAGCATTCACTTGTACTTTTTTGTGGTTGTGATGGAGTTGAGACCACTCTGCACCTTGCAGGTTCAAATAATGAGTTCAGATCTGTTGTATTAAGTTACATGGAATAAATGTGCTAAAGGTGTTAATATAACCCAGTCACTGTCCAACATTAAACAGTGTTTCAGGTTGGTATACAGAGTCCTCAGCTTGTTTATTACTTTAGCAAAATCATTAAAAATTCAGTTGAGCTTTTATTAAAGATACAGCAAAGGAAAAAACAGTTAAAACTTTTGCAATATAAACCATTAAATAATTGCTTTTGTTTTTATCAATATCCTTTGTTCCTTTTCCCTCTAACTGAAGAGGGTTTTAGAAGGAACTATCTACCCCTTATTTGACAGACTTAGTATTAAAGATGGTAATAACTGTCCTGTTGGGAAAAGAAGTTAGCTGAGATGGGCTGATGTTGTTAAAGTCAGTTTTAGAAGGAAAAGCCCCCTTGTTTGAGAGATGGTATCAGAGATAACTGTCATCCCAGGTGCTATTTGGGGTTCAGCTGGAACCAGTAGAGGTGGTGATGTCATCTGGGCCCCTCTTGCTTGCCCGGTTGTTACCTGGGGTTTTGCTCAACCCAAAGCTCTTGGTAACTTTACTCTTTGCAAGGCAGTGTCAGGAAATAAATAAATCAAGACACAGCCCATCCAGCTGATAGATAGTTAACCCTTCTGCCATGTGGAGCTGGCAGAAATCAGGGCCAGGTTAAATATCTAGGGTTTCCTTTTCAACAATACAACATAGAACCTGCTCAAGTCCCCACCCAGTAACCTGGGAAAATTACACACAACCCCATGGGTGCCTCTGAGAGGCAATACTTCCCCTCTCTCTAGCACAGCGTATGAGTGTAGAAAAGAAACTTTTAATGAAAGGACGGAAGTCACTCGATATTAAGTAGGGAAAATGCCACAAGCAGGAGTCATAAATATAAAACTGTGAACATGACACCCACTCCACTTCTGCCTCATGTTCTTGAGTTCTACAACCCAAAGTTCCTTTACTGTGCCCCCCTCTGCTTCCTCACCATACCCCACCCACAGTGGTTGTCCTTGGTCAGTGAGGACCCAGGTTTCAGAAATGCATCTATGTGAGTTCACCACCAACCTGGGGAAGAAGACACCTGGCTTGCTCTGCCATCTGAGCACTTGCTCTGGCAGGCTGCCTCACCAGCCGCTGTTCCTCTCTGCTGGCTGCCCTGCCAGCCGCTGCTCCTCACTGCCTGGCCTCCCTGCCAGCCGCTGCTCCTCACTGCCTCCCGACTGCTCACCTCTTTCATCAGGTGACTGCTTGCCGCTTTCACCGGTTGCTCCTGCCATCTGCCTGTCAGTCACCTCCTGCTGCCATCTGCCTCTCTGCTGTGACTTCTGTAGGTCAGCCTCTTAGTGAATTTTAGCTCTGAGCAGACTGGGCAGAAACACTGCCCCACCACAAATGAGTTCAGCTCTCATTGAGTATTTAACATAACAAAAAGGCCCCTAATGAAGCCGGTTTAGCTCTATCTTTGAACAGTGGGGAGGAACAGGCTAAACCAGACCAGGAACTCTTAGAGAGAGTCCACACCTCCTAGCTTGGACATCTGTCCCCACCCCTCTTACTTTCACAAGGGTCTGGAATTTGAGCCCCTGGCTTAACAAGGTCCTTTCAGCTGAAGGTGACCCCATCATTTGGGACAGGTTAAGCACAATTCTGCTCCCCTTTATTCCTACAATAAAGACAACAACAGCATTTCACTACCCCTGCATTCAGTACTAAAGACTAACAGATTTATCTGGGCATAAGCTTTCGTAGGTAAAAAACCTACTTCTTCAGATGCATCTGAAGAAGCTTATGCCAAAATAAATCGGTTAGTTTTTAAGGGCCACTGGACTCCTCATTGTTTTTGTGGATACAAACTAACACGGCTACCTCTCTGATATGCAGTACTAAAGTGATTTTAACCCAACACCAGTCAAAGTTGATCACTTTAAGCAACACCGCTCTATCTGCTGGACATCTAAGCAGAGCAGATATGTTCATGTAAATACAGTTTGCTCCTGACATCTCTCCCTCCCCCCCCCAGCTAGCGATCAGGGACGAGTTCATTCAGACCCTGCTTACAGATAATTGATGCAAACAGGCAAACACAAGTGCTTTCACTAAAAGCTTCTACTTGATTTAGTCTCTAGGACTTACACATCTCCACAACAGGTTAGTAGAGCACCCCAAATTAACCCCAGATTAATATTTACCCAAGGTCTTGAGGGAGTCTCAAGTGGATATCTATAGACTTCCAATAACCAGCCTTCCATCTGTAAGGGAACTTGAGAGGTGTCCAGAAATGTCTGAAGTGTCCCAAGGGTTCAAATGTCCATCAAGCTCAGACTTCTTCTCCTTTTTATACCCAATCTGTTAGCATTACATGGCTTGTTCATAAAAACAAAAAACAAAGAAACCCCAAAACCAGCTGAGCAGAAGCTAAGCATGGATTTTTCCAGCCTGTTAGGGAATTTTCCATCAGTTAGCCAAATGTATGTCACATAGCAACAGTTAAAGTATTGCCAGAATTGCCATTTTGCAAAACTCTTGTTGAAGTCAACAGTAGTCTTGTCAACCTCAGCAGGTTTAGGGGCCTTCTGTTCTTTCAGAGAGAGAACTCTTCTTTGCTTCAAAGGGAGTTTTGCCTGTTAAAAAAAACCTGGTCTGCTGGTGTAGCTCATTGAAAATATCCGTTTAAAACCAATGGGTCTGACTTTCAGAAATGCTAAGCACCTGCAGCTCCCATTGATTTTAACTGATGTTGAGATTCATATGCCATAGAGTTGGGTGCAGTAATTTGTCTGAAAAATTATGCACAAGTAGTCTTTTCTAAAAATATATGGATGAAGCTGGTGTTGAACTTTTCCCAAGTCCAACACCTTTCCCTGTTTTATCCACCTTAGATGTAGTCCGCAGTGTACTAAAAAGTACTTTCTGCTGGGTAAGCCTTAGCACTTCAGGGCTCTGGTAAATGATTTAAGATGTTTGTTAACTTTATTCCATACTTTATCAATCACAAAGTTCAGATCTTTGCTCTATGCATTATTTATTTATTTGTCCAAAGAACATTATGTAGTAGACAGCAATAAATTATATATTTTGGAAGCCTTACATTTAGTCCCAGCAGAAGCTTTGTCTAGCATAATCTCATATTTTTTGAAGTTCAGAACTTGTTTCAGCATGTAGCTCAGTGGCAAATATTGCTGGTATTTTTCCTCTTTTTTACAATGCTGTTTTACTTTAGAAAGAGAAATAACTGCTGTAAAGAGAAAATTCCTTTTTAATCCACTTCTGAACGCCAGATTTCCTAGTATAATTGTTTTTCTATTAGTAAGTAGTGAAGTCCAGTTTCTTCTAGTGTTATCCTTGTTTTTCCCCTGAATGCTTTGTTAGAAGCTGAAGATACTTAGAAGAGGATAGTGGATTGAGGAGCTGGGATCCATTTTTCAAAAAAAAAAAAAAAAATTTCTCACCAAAAAATGCAGTTTTGGACAACCTGAAACTATTCATGAATTTGCCAATATTTTTTTCTGGCTAAAACTAAGGGGACTTTGGGATGCCATTCATAAAAGGCAGAGGAGGAGACAACCCCTGTCTCACAACTTGTAGCCCAGGTATCCCACATAATCTGGGGGAATTGAACCTAGCTCTCCCTTCTGCTGATACGGAACAGGGGTTTGAATTTGGGTTTCCCACTTTTCAGAAGAAAACCCTAACCTATGGGGTATTTTGGTGTAGGTTCTCCGTCTCTCCTGCTGAATCTGTTCCACTGTGTCTAAATAATTAATGTTCATGAGATCAGGGATATGAACTTGGATCTCATGTGAGTGCCCTAACCTCCAAGCTATAGACACATTCTCATTCTTTCCTTTGGACCCAATGACTATTCAAATATTTTATAAACAATGTAACTAATTCAACAGGAAAGCCTGAGAGAACTCTACCCTTGCACTATTCTATAGATCAGTGGTTAGGGCATGCTCCTGCAACATGGGATAGCCAAGTGCAAATCATTGCTCCACATCAAGAATAGCAATTGAACTTGTCACCCCATCGGCCAGGTAAGTGCCCTACCCACTGGCCTAAAGGTTATGAGGGAGCACCACCACCACTTCTTTCCTCTTTCCCCATGCCATTTGTGAACCTAGCCCTTCATTTCCTTTGATTTTATTTTAAAAAGTGCCCAGAAAGAAAATGACACATTCCATTTGACCCAAAACAAAAGCCTTTTTTTAGAACATAAAACCAGCCATACTGGGTCAGACCAAAGGTCCACCTAGCCCAGTATCCTGTCTTCTGACAGTGGCCAATTCCAGGTGCCCCAGAGGGAATGAACAGAACAGGTAAACATCAAGTGATCCATCCCCTATCACCCATTCCCAGCTTCTGGCAAACAGAGGCTAGGGACACCATCCCTCCACATCTTGGCTAATAGCCATTGCTGGACCTATGAACTTATCTAGTTCATGAACCTCCATGAACTTATCTAGTTCTTTTTGAACCCTGTTATAGTCTTGGCCTTCACAACATCCTCTGGCATCCTTTTGATTTGCCAAAACATTTTGGAAGTTTTAGTTTGGGTCAAATCTTTTAATTAATTGTTGATATTTATTCATTTGGAACTGCCAGCAAAACAAAATCATTTATTCACGCAGCTCTAATACAGTTGTTTAGAATTTCATGAAAGCTGAATACGGGATAGGGCTAACACATTCTTCTCTGTGAATTCACACCTCTCTCTATTCATATTTCTCCTCTAATGGTGGTTGTAACATGAAGGAATCTTGATCCTTTTTAAGGTCTGGAAATCAATAAGCTCTCTGTAGGGAAATACAGCTTCCCGAAAGGGGTGGAAGGGTTTGGTCTATTTACAGTTATTCATTTGCTTTGCAGTATCATGTCAGTTTTGAAACTATGGTTTCTGAAGGAGCTAAAATATATATATATTGTAATGCTGAAAGAGTGTTCATCTTTATTATATTTATTTTCTTCTAGAGAAAGATTGGATTCTGTTCCTGTGCACCAAAATCCAGTTTGTTTATTTTGACTGAACCAGGTTCATTTGAAAATCTTTTAGATTAGTTTTTATTTTAATTCTAGTAATACAATTCTTATATCCTCTTTACTGAAGCTTATTTGTATAATCCTGATCAAGTTTTCTATTCTTTAACATTTACCGCAATGTACTGAGGGTTCTTGTTAGGGGGCTTATTCCTTCACCCACTTACTTCCCTGGTCCTTCTCGCATGAAGAGAGAGCAACAATACCCGAAGTCCAAAGGTGCAAACAATTCGATGTTTATTGGGGTGAACTTCCAGCAAGCATGATTCCAGTTTCCTTCCTTAGTGTCCTCCTTCCCAGCTCCGACACCACAGAGCCTTACACCTGTGTCCCTGTTCCCATTCCTGCCCTTAGCAAAACATGATTCCAATTTCCCCACTCCCATTCCCTGTTCCCATTTCCCCCTTTAGCAAAACATGATTCCAATTTTCTTACCCCCATTCCCATTTCCCCTCCCCACACACCCCCCACTTCCTGATTGACTGCAGACTACATAATAAAACTTCAGTTCCGCTTAGCTATACCTTAACCAATCATTTTCCTGAAATTTAATTAACCAATCCTAACATATTGTAACATGACTATGTAACCAATTATATCCCACCACCTTAATTAGTTTACCCCCAGGAAAATTAATTTTACAGCAGACAGAAACAATCACAGAACCAGACAGAGATTATACAGACAAACAATGGCAAAGTGACAGGTTTCAGAGTAGCAGCTGTGTAGTCTGTATTCGCAAAAAGAAAAGTGGGAACTATAATGACAAAACAGTACAGAAGTGAGGATTTCACATCCCAGCTATTGATAAGTGAGTTCTTGCCAGACAGGATGCTATCAAACTAAGTTTCCTTTTACATTTTCTAGGCACTTCCCTTTCTCTGGGGGCGATAGGAATACAGGACAGGATTGTATTCCTAACAGCCCAATAGCACCTTATTTCAATGTGACTAGTTTGGAATGTGAGGATGTGACCATTCACTTCCCAGTTTATGGCTGCCTCTGTTGCTTAGCTAAAGGCCTTAGCCAAAGAACAGGGCCTCAGACTGCCACAGTAAGAGAACGCCCTTACACTGGCAGACAGTGGTTTTGATTCTTTTACATCTCTATAACTAGCCAAGTGATAAGAATACACCTAAATTCTTGAAATACAGGCCTTTGCAGACAGGCCTGAATATCTATATCCTAACAGTTCTCTTTACCTCTAGCTTTTTTACTTGTAATTTTTTTTTAAAAAATTCTTTATTCTTATCCTCTCATTTTAGTGCCCTGTAACAGAGCTTCTAATCAGGCTGTCCTCTTTATATTGTTTGCCTTAATATCTCTTCAACTACTCAGTCTTACTGATTTCCTTCCAACTCTCTATGTTCAGAATATTTTAATATTGTGAGACCAAAGAGATGTTGGTTGTTAATACTATTTTTAAAATAGGGTGTTTTTTGTGGAAGGAGGGTACCCTGAGCCAAATAAGGCAACATTTTGCTTTCAGTTAAACCTGAATAAGCCTTTTAGGATGAGATTACATGGTTACTTTTGGCGCACTTGCCTAAGGTACCTCAAAGAGATGATAGAGGCATAAGTTAAAGTAGCCTCTGTTCACATTACTCCTTTGACACAGGAAGTGGCAGCTATCTTTAGTGACAAAAGTTGTGGATATTTGATCTTATGCTAAGAAAAAAACCTCAGAATGCCTTAGAATCATAGACTATCAGGGTTGGAAGGGACCTCAGGAGGTCATTAGTCCAACCCCCTGCTCAAAGCAGGACCAATCCCCAATTTTTGCCCCAGATCCCTAAATGGCCCCCTCAAGGATTGAACTCACAACCCTGGGTTTAGTAGGCCAATGCTCAAACCACTGAGCTATCCCTACCCCCTTCAAAAAGAAAATATTCAATAGTCTTATTTAAGCCAATTTAAAAACTGATGTAAATTTCTATGTAGCACCAGCACAGTGAATATAGCTTGGAATCTATCTAGAAAAGCTATATACATATTTATAGCATTCATAACAAGAGCAAAAATGGCCAACATTTTCATTTCATACCTGGAACCATTATTCAGTTTCTGTATTATTCAGTTTCTCATTTCACACTTTTTTCCCCATTCAGAATCCTCCATAATGTAGACCACTGTCACTGACTAGTGGGGAACACCACATAATTACATTGGTTCCTCATTTAACTAGTAAAATAAAAGGAAATGTTATTTTTTGTCTATGGCTGCAATGGTGTGTTCCACAATATATTCTGACTATAGTGGACCAGATTCTGCCAACAGGGTATTAGTGGACTACTAGTAATAATGCCTAGCTTTCATATAGCTGTTTTAATCCATTGATTTTAAAGCACTTCGCATTATTCTCATTTTACAGGTGGGAATATTGTGGCACAGAGAGATGGAGTGATTTTCCCAATGTCATCCAGCGGCACAGCTGAGAATACAGTCTAGGTGTTCTAAGAGTCCAGTGGCCCACCTGCTGGGCCATACTGTCTCTCAACTTGAGATAGAGTAGTAGAATTTGGCCCAATTTTATACATATTCCTCTTCATGGAAGAACCTTTATGTATTGGTCTCTATCCTTCATACAAGCTCAATTGTATTTTTAATGTGAATTTTATATGTATCCACCCTTAATTTGGTAGGTCTTTAATGAATGTTAGCTATAAGATACCCTGGTACATTTATTTTAAATACACTATTGTTCAAAATTGCACAAAAACAGAATTTAAAAGATATCACAATGATTAAAAAAGGCATGCAACATTGAGAGAGACTGGACCTGTATCAGTGTGTCTTAGGCTGTCTGAAGTACCATCTTATTTGACCTCATGCAGGGGAATGTATTTTCAATTGTCCTCACTGGGATAGTTTGGATTGAAGTCTCTATTGAATGTATAAAGCCAGGGCAATCAGCTATTGAACATAGTGACAATGAGCACTCCCAGTGCAGAGGAATGCCTAATTAGATTAGCTTTACTAATCAGATTTCAAAGGTAAAGAGATACAATAAGTGAATATTCATATATTAAAGGAAAAGAGCCAAAGAATAGCAGTACACCCGAGATGATGTATGTTGAAATATCAAGTGGGAACAGGTATGGCTAGGCCAAGGTATCAACACACACACCAAGGTATACGCCTCTGAAAATTGGTGTTTACACATGTTTAATACAGACTTGTTAGAATTCAGTACAGAGGTGAAAGTAAGGCATTACTGGTACGCCCTACGGCCCGGTACAGATTGGCTGCCTCTACCAGCCCCTACTGCTGACGCGGCAGCGCTTTAAGGTCACTGCTCCTTTTGCGCCCCCCCGTTGGCGGCCCTGTGAGTCCCTACTGGCAGGGCCGCCAACAGGGGTGTGTGCAAAAAGGGGCAGCGATGTTAAAGTGCTGCCGTGGCAGAAAGACCCTGCTTAAAGCGCTGCCACGGCAGCGCTTTAACGTCCCTGCCCTTTTTGCACCCCCCACCCCAGCTGCCAAGAGGGTGGGGGAGGGGCAAAAGGAGCAGCTACCAGCCGGAGCCCCGGGACCTTTAAATTGCTGCTGGAGCCCTGGGTGGTGCGGGCGGGCTGGCTGAGGGATGCTACCCCCAACCCCGCCTCTTCTGCCTGAGGCCCCACTCCTTCTGGGGGGGAAGCTGCCCCCCCATACTGGTAAGAGACACATTTTACTTTCACCCCTGATTCAGTAGCAAACTTCTTTGAAGATTCCATCTTCACTGAGCTTGTTGCTGCCCAGAGTATAAAGGCTGAGCAAGACTTTCTGTGCTGTTCCTCCTTTGACCTGCTGGGGCTGCTATGGTGCTGGGCATGAGAACAGAAAGCAAGGTGCCTCTTCTCTGCAATCAGTGCTTTGCCTTCTGATGCCCAGACCTCATGGAGAAGCAGGAGGAAATAGCCAGACTAAGGCAAAGGGATTAGAAGGAGACAAGGGGATGACACCTGAAGCAATAAGAGCACAAGTGTGTCTCACATGGCTAGTCTCAGAGTATTACAGCCTACTATTATTGCTACCGCTTACTCCAACATGAGCTAATGGAGTATATGCACGTATTTAAAGGTTACAACCCTGCCAGTGTCCTACACAGGGATATGATTCCACATGATGGAATTTGCTTATTCAGTGTGCTTTAAAAATAAACAGTTCATTGTAATGCATTTTTCTATGTTACAAAAATTAAGTTGCAAAGTCAAGCACTTAGAAGTGAAACCTCCTGTCTCATGATGCAAGAGCTGGAAGGTATATAGTGAATGAGGCAGGAGAATGCAGGAACAGAAAGGACAATCTCATGATTAAGGCAGGTGAGTGTTGAATGAAGAATGTCTGCCAAAGAGTTCCTATATGAGGCTAGTCAAGTCAATAAAGCCAAACTTTTTACAGATGGTCATAAATTGGGTGTTCCTCATTTTCTGGGTGCCTGACTTGAAGCCCTGGGTTAGATTTGCAGAAGTGCTGAGCTCTCATAGCTGCATCTGAAGTCAGTGTGAGCTGTGCTTGCACAGTGTTAAGTGCCATATAATGCTAAAGTATTCTGGAAATCAGGTCCAGTTGAGTACCCGAAATTAGTACAGACTGTGCCTCAGTTCCCCATCTGTAACGTGGAGATAAAACCCCTGTAAGATGGGTGGGATATTATGAAAATAAATTATATTTGTGAATCACTCAGGCACTCTAGTGATGACCACCACAGAAGAGTCCATGAGGAAATTCATAATTTGAGTAGAGCAGGGTTTGAATGGAGTGCTTGAGCTTGCTTCTGTTAATAAGGTTTGTTATATATAGTCATTTGTCGGGTTCCATTGTTTAAGCTAATCATGGTGTCCAGAAAGTTGATGCTGGTGTGGGAGTGTTCTAGAGACCCCTAGTGGTCACCTGCCACCCCACATTGGAACCACACAGGGGATCAAACAATTACAATCCATGTTTGATGGAGACCACATCCTGAAAGAAATCTCTCCAGAACCCCCTCTTCTGGCCTTCAAATAACCCCCGACCTCACTAAGCTCATCATCAGAAGCAAGCTCCCCACAGACCAGGCCCTACGAACTCAAAGCGGCACCAGATCCTGCCAGAACAGCAGATATGAACGTGCAGACGTATCACTAATGCTACAGTGATAAACAGGCCCCACAACAACTTTTCAAGATCCATGGGTCCTATACATGCCTATGACAACATGTGGCATACTTCATCCAGTGCACTAAATGCCCCGCAAACTATGTAGGTAAAACCAGACAATCACTGCTCTCTCAAATGAAATCACCACAGAACAATGATAAAAGACAAACACCTGTCACACACGGATGAACACTTTTCATAAATCAGTCACTCCATAGCTGATCTTTCAATATTTGTCAAGGTAAACCTGCACAAAATCTTCAAAAGACGAGCCTAGGACTTGAAATTCATAACTCTGCTAGACACCAAAAGCCAGGGACTTAAAAGGAACTGGTGTTATAGTTCATTAGTACAATTTGTAACACACTACGCTGCCTGCTACATTTAATTGCCCTCTTCAAACCCTTTATGTATAACAATCTAACCCCCAGGTGCCCACTTCATTTTAAATGACTGTCTCCAAGATGTGTTATCCCTTCTGCTAAAACAATCTATCCCCACTTGAATGTAGCTCAGACACTGTTTCCTTCCCCAGACCTGAAGAAGAGCTCAGTGTAGCTCTTCAGCTTTTACTTTCCACAAACAGAAGTTGGTCAGATAAAACACCAACCTTATCCTTTATATCCTGGGACCAACAGAGCTACAACAACACTGCAAACATGTAATTAAAGACTGCCATAATATACACACTGAAGGGAGCAGAATTAAGGTTGCACAAGCAACTTTAATTATGGCATTTCCTAATTTTTGAGTGCTTGATTTTGCCACCTTAATGTTCTTTCAACATAGTTTTTGTGTGTTTTATATATAAACAATAAACATAGCATGTTGTATTGAGATCCTGGTACTAAATTGCATTTATCATTCACCATTGACTACCTCAACAGCCTTTTATCATTAATTCATGTTGATATGTCCACTCTAAACTCTTGAGCAGTTTGAAATAGTTGCCATATTTTTTCAAAGAAAACCTACCAGAGAAATGTTTCTTTCTCCCCTATATATGGAGTTTAACACAGAGGTACACAAGCCAGAGGCCTTGACCAGGAAATACAGTCCTGGACCAGTGATAGATTAAAGGTCTATAGGTCTGCAAATGGGAACATTACACCATTAGGAGGCTAGGAAACTTCTTTTCTAATTGGCACTGATTTTCCAGCCCTGACATATCATAAGGTATCAGATCTTTAAAATTATTACGAGTCATTTTTACTGGCTCTTGCCTCTGTCCTGTATCAATTGTTTAAATTGTTCACTTATTAGGACTTTATTTCCTTGACTCTATGTTTAATGTGATCATCTGTTTCAAAGGGAATTTAACTGGTTTTTACTATTTAGTCCTATAAAAATTGGAATAACTAGTGGGTCCTAATTTACACGGATTTTCTTCATACTAAATCCAGGGTAACTTAACTGAAGTGATTTAAAGTTACACCACTAGAAAATTAGTGGGAGGAAAATCATGGCAGCTGTAAATTGGGAGCTGTCTAATTACCAGCAGTCTATCTGACAGCAGTATAAAAGAACAAGTACTTTGGTGAACTAAGTGTTTCTTGGAGAACTTCTTAAAACTAATAGAAGTTTGATTTTTGTAAAAAAAAAAATTTTTTTTAACTAAGCTACTTCCATGGTCTTCCATACCAGGCGTTCTCAATCTTTTTCCTTCTGAGCCCTCCCACCCCACTCCCAACACATGCTATAAAAACTCCTCGGCCCACCTGTGTCACAATAATGGGTTTTCTGCATAGCAAAGCCAGGGCCAGTGTTAGGGGGTAGCAACAGGGCAATTGCCTGGGGCCTTATGCCACAGGGGCCCCCACAAAGCTACATTGCTCAGGCTTTGGCTTCAGACTCGGGTGGTGGGGCTCAAGGCGTGGATTTCAACACCATGGGGCAGGGCTTCGGCTTTCTACCCTGGGCCCCAGTGAGTCTAATGCTGGCCCTGCTTGGCAGCCCCCCTGAAACCTGCTTCCAGCCCCCGGGGGCCTCTGACCCCTGGTTGAGAACTACTGTTCTATGTGAGAAAGTCGCACCAGTTTAACTAAAGGTATAGTTTAAAATCAATTTAGATAAGACAGTAAAAGGCAGGTAAACTGCTAAGCTAACCATTGTGTGGATATTTATTTTGTCTGAGAATATATTTATTTCAGTTTAGCACAAGTCAAGCAACAACGTGTTTAAAGTAAACAAAAATAAACCACTCAAACTGAAATAAGACTGTTCACACTGGGTTTTACACCAGTTTAAGTAAATTGGTTTAAAAATAAGGCCCTACTTAACTTGCGATATTGCGGATTCCTCAATATTAGGCTTCCACTGCAGTTTCAACGGTGGGAGCCCCCACTCTCAGCCACGGGCAGCTGCTGTCAGCCCCTGGCTCCTGCTCTCAGTCCTGGCCTGCCAACAGCAGGAGCCCCTGCTCTCAGCCCCGGGCCCCCACTCTCAGCCTGAGGCAGCTGACAGTGGAAAATCGCGGGAAAGTAATAATGGACTTTATTACCACAAATAAGGTCCATTATAACTTTTCCACAATTTTCCTGGCATGTTAAGTTGCACATGTTAAGTTAAAACAGTGCAACTTTCTCATGTAAACAAGACCTTAATCAGGCATACACTGTCCACTTGAGACAAATATATCATACATCACCAGTGTATCATGTAACAGTGATTCAGTCTCAGGGTGATGAAATCTTCAAGGATTCATCATTTTAAAAGGTATCTCCAAAGTGTTTAAAGAAAGCATTTGAAGGGAGAAGATGAGAGGACATTCCATGTGAAGGGGAAACATGGAACATTGGCACAAACAGATAGTGAAAGGAGGCTTGAGGGGTGTATATCCAGCAGGTGAGAGCACTGATGTCAGCAGGGGCATAGTGGTTCAGGACTCTGAAGCTGTATTCAAAAAGCCTGAATTTTGTGAGGAAACCAATAGAGCAATTCTGAGCAGGAACGATGTGGTCATTGTTAATGTGGTGGAAGAGAAAGATAAAAATAGGCAGCTGACACAGAAGTTATAGACTGAAGTGGAAGGAAGAGGAAATGCGGTGCTTGAATGTCACAGGCAGAGAGGAGCACCTATCACACGAATGATCATCCCCATTCCACTCAGTGTTGATAAGGAGAATTGCCAGGACCTGAAGAAAAATAGCGGAGCTGCCCCCAACCCCAGTGTCAGGAAGGATAGAGAAAAAATATATTAGGAGAGTGAAAGACAATAAAACTTGTTTTCTAACAAGGATGGAGCTTTCCCCTTTAGGCAAGTATCTTTGCAGTATCCTGGCAACCAGCATAAAAGATTCTGAGTTGTAGGTTGAGGTGGTAAAATAATTTAAACTTTGATTTATTTTTTTAAGGAATAATGGACAATATTTTTTGGGAAAAAATCCTGGAAAATGTCCCATTTTTCAACCAGCTCCAGTCATGGGGACCATGAGCAAAATTACCAAAAAAAAAAGGTAAGGCATATAAGATCATTTGATCCTTTTACCAACATATGCTGGAAGAGGGAAGGGGGAAGACAAATCTGGTAATAAATAGAAGTCAGGAAAAGGAAAAAGGCATAAATGAGAAATAAGAGAATCTAGGGTCTAAGATTACCTTAGCGGTAGCTGTAGGAGACCATTACTTGGCTGACTGCAGACTAATTGCATTTCTTCAGTCATTGTGAAAATGGATACAGATGGGATGCGAGAGTTACGAAATATCCTGCTGTTAAAGAGTGAAATAAAGCAAATGTTATGTGATACACTATTACCTATGTTGAGGTTGAAGAGAAGTCTGAGATCACATGCACAAAATATTCTTTTCAGCTTAAGTAGCTCTTCTAATTAGTTTTTACTGATGTTTTATTTTCCCATCAGAACAAAAATGTGGGGTAGGTCATTGTGGAGGAAGGAGAGCTCCGCCAGTCATCTAGATTTTGTGTGTGTGTGTAAGTTTCTGCTTCTGGGATTTAGTTGAAGTGACTTAACACTTCCTAACCTGAAAAAGAAATTAGTTATTTGAAAGTTTGTTAAAGCTTTTAACTTCAGTGGTTTGGTAAGTGTTTTGCATTTAATTTCTCTGCTGTTGTGTCAGAAGTTCTCATTGTGACACCTTAGAATGCACAGTGCACATTTTACAGGATCAATTAGAAATGGAACTAGGTGAGAAAGAATCATTGGCTAGTTTCAAAGTCAGCAAATGCAAATGGTCTGAATGCATTCCCTGAGGAAAAAGTCCAAAGTGACTCTTGGCTGTCCTAGTCTCATAGTGACAGTGTATCTGGTTGTTACAGAAGAGACTGGGAATCAGAGCTTCTGAATTTTATTCCTGACTCCCACAGTTCCATTATGTGGTTCTAGTCAAGTCATGTAGGGCCCAGTCCAGTCTTGTTCAGTGCAATGGGAGAAAATATGATGCAGAAAGTCTCTTTCCACATTGTAGAAACACAGCAGGATCTCTACTGAGTGCTCAGGATAGGACAAGATAGCTCAAATCTGCCAGAGAACTATTTGCATGCCAGCTGTTTCTTCGTCACCTCCCATCAGGGATTGTGGATTACCATTTAGAGGTTGTGGCCAGAGTTCCAACTGGGTAGTATATAGGTTGCTGATTGCAGTATGTACTACCAAAGGGGGGGGCGCATGTTTCTTCTTTTCAGAGTAAGATGCACCTAGCAGTGCATTCCTCCCAGCACGATGAGTTGTATACCTGAGGTGATCCTGTCAGAACATGATTTCTAATTTAACCCCTCTGTACCTCAGTTTAACTATATTTAGCATGGGTGCATTCATATTTACCTACCTCTCAGGAATATTGAGAGAGAAAACTAGTTAATGTTTATTAAATGGTTTGATATCCTGGGATTTAAAAAAAAAAGATAAATGTTCTTAGACTTTTCTATAACAGCTCCATGTAATTCTGAAGACCCACATTCTCTTGTATTGGGAGTTAAATTTAGCAATATTGAGATTTGAGATATTCCTTAAAGCTGGACTGGTTACTTGCAATAAAATACCAAGGAGCATATTTCTGAGCCTATGAACTGAAGTCATTCAACCCCTCTTTTCATTCCTTTTATCTTTCTGGTTCTAAACTACTGCAAGCCACACTAATTGGATAAGTCATAGGGCAATACCCCTCATCAGAGAATGGAGAATCTTAAAAAGAGTAGAGACCTTTGAAGAAATGTATTGATGAAAAGAATCCTGAGAAACATTGAAATGAGACAAGGAGAATCAGGTAATTGAAAGCTGTTAGAAACACATCCTGGAAACAAAGGAGCAGGAGGGAAAGGAAGACAGAAATCAGCAATACTAGCATCAAGACCATCTAAGAGAAAGGAGAGGCAAGTTAGAAGAAGAGGCAAGAGTCAACAGTCTGTGTGGTTATGAATCAACAGTGTGCCCTTGTTGCCAAGAAGGCTAATGGCATTTTGAGCTGTATAAGTAGGAGCATTGCCAGCAGATCGAGGGACATGATCATTCCACTCTATTCAGCATTGGTGAGGCCTCATCTGGAGTACTGCATCCAGTTTTGGGCCCCACACTACAAGAAGGATGTGGAAAAATTGGAAAGCATCCAGTGGAGGGCAACAAAAATTATTAGGGGGCTGGAGCACATGATTTATGAGGAGAGGCTGAGGGAACTGGGATTATTTAGTCTGCAGAAGAGAAGAATGATAGCTGCTTTCAAAGATCTGAAAGGGGGTTCCAAAGAGGATGGATCTAGGCTGTTCTCAGTGGTAGCAGATGAGAGAACAAGGAGTAATGGTCTCAAGTTACAATGGGGGAGGTTTAGGTTGGATATTAGGAAAAAAATTTTCACTAGGAGGGTGGTGAAGCACTGCAAAGGGTTACCTAGGGAGGTGGTGGAATCTCCTTCCTTAGAGGTTTTTAAGGTCAGGCTTGACAAAGCCCTGGCTGGGATGATTTAGTTGGGGATTGGTCCTGCTTTGAGCAGGGGGTTGGACTAGATGATCTCCTGAGGTCCCTTCCAACCCTGATATTCTGTGGTTCTAAGAGTTATGCCTGAAATTTCAGAAATCTGAAAAAGAAGCTGACGTACTGAACTGATAACAACCCATCTCTCTCTGATTTATAGACACCAAGACTTTTCAAAAGGGGAGACTTTTGAAGGCTTTCCTATAGATCTATATCTACTAGGAAAGTCTGGAAATCAATTAGTTCTGTGAAAGACAGCTATTAAAAAAAACACCTTATTTAATTCAAGTACTTGTAAAGACTCGGGAGGATTTTGCACACAGATGTCCTGGAATGGGGACCCAAGAAGCAATTACTTGATGTCACACCCAAGAGGATGGTCATCCACATCTATGAAGCAAGTACTTGAGCAGATGTGACAGACAAAACTGATGCTGAGATGACCTGACCACCTGCTGACAAAAGGAGATCACAGCCTAAGTGGATGATCAGTGGAATCCTTAGTGCTCAGGATGCCATGAGAGATAAGACCTATCAATGACCTCCCAGCTGAGCCTAAAGCAAACCAAGAATAGAAGCCTAACACCTTAAGTAGACTAAATAAAAATATTCCCTCACAATCCCACTAAAAAAAAAAAGTGTGTCAGATGAGGAGAATAAAAAGGAGTAGTCTTTTAGTGAGGAAAATTTATAACCAGTGTAGCTGAAATTTGACAATCCTTTTATAGAGCGAAGAGAAGTGCTTTATAGAATTTGAGACAGTGAATGCAGAATGAGAGAGAGATGTAGCCTTATTACTTAGTAATTTGTCATTTATTTTAATGGTGTTTGCTATCTTAGTCTACGTGTCGTACAATTTACCTTTCACCATGTTAAATTGCCTATATTATTTTATTGTAACTTTGCTGCACTCACTGCAACAATGTTGTGCTGTATTGATATACATGTTCAGCTTCTGTGTTCTTAGTTAACTGTGCTTTTCAGTTCAGACATCCACTTTAGCCCTTACTTTCCACACAGACCAACAAGTTAGTGACTAGATGCTCTGGATTAGTGAGGGGTTTCCCTGAAAGAGTGCCAGGGACTCCTCACCTCTCATGACCGGTCTTTGAGTCTGGCAGTCCTACTGATCACTTCTCTGACTTTGAGTCCTCTGACTGGCAGGAAGAAGCTGTCTCTCCGTTTAGGCTGACCTGGGAAAGGAGCAAAGGGCCATTCAGACCTTCCTCTTGCTGCAGCAGGGTTTTCCTTCCATAGCCTGGAAGCTAGGGGTTAGGGCAACCACTTGGTCTTTTTTCTCACAATATGTTCGCATTTAATTGCTGTTGCTTTGTTGTTCTTTTGGTAAGCCTGACTTCAGTATTGGGAAAACAGATTGAAACTATAATAAAGAACAAAACTGTCAGACACATAGGTGAACATAATTTGTTGGGGGAAGAATCAACATGGTTTATATAAAGACAAATCATGCCTCACCAATCTACTAGAATTCTTTGAGGGGGGTCAAGCATGTGGACAAGGGGGATCCAATGGATATAGTGTACTTAGATTTTCAGAAAGCCTTTGACAAGGTCCCTTACCAAAGGCTCTTAAGCAAAGTAAGCTGTCATGGGATAAGAGGGAAGGTCCTCTCATGGATCAGTAACGGATTAAAAGATAGAAAACAAAGGGTAAGAATTAATGGTTAGTTTTCAGAATGGAGAGAGGTAAATAGTGGTGTCCCCCAGGGTCTGTACAGGGACCAGTCCTATTCAACATATTCATAAATTATCTGGAAAAAGGGGTAAACAGTGAGGTGGCAAAATTTGCAGATGATACAAAAGTATTCAAGATAGTTAAGTCCCAAGCTGACTGTGAAGAGTTACAAAGAGATCTCACAAAACTGGGTGACTGAGCAACCAAATGGCAGATGAAATTCAATGTTATAAATGCAAAGTAATGCACATTGGAAAACAGTCCCAACTATACATATAAAATGATGGGGTCTAAATTAGCTGTTACCACTCAAGAAAGAATTTGGAGTCTTTGTAGATAGTTCTCTGAAAACATACACTCCAAGTGCAGCGGCAGTCAAAAAAGTGAACAGAATGCTGGGAATCATTAAGAAAGGGATAGATAATAAGACAGAAAATTTCATATTGCCTCTATATAAATCCATGGTATGTCCACATCTTGACTACTGCATGCAGATGTGGTCGCCCCATCTCAAAAAAGATATATTGGACTTAGAAAAGGTTCAGAAAATGGCAACAAAAATGATTAGAGGTATGGAACTGCTGCCTATGAGGAGAGATTAATAAGACTGGGACTTTTCAGCTTGGAAAAAAAGACAACTAGGGGATATGATAGAGGTCTATAAAATCATGACTCATGTGGAGAAAGTAAATAAGGAAGTGTTATTTACTCCTTCTCATAACACAAGAACCAGGGGTCACCCAATGAAATTAATAGGCAGCAGGTTTAAAACAAACAAAAGGAAGTATTTTTTCACATAATGTACAGTCAACCTGTGGAACTTGTTGCCAGATGTTGTGAAGGCCAAAACTATACCAGAGTTCAAAAAAGAACTAGATAAATTCATGGAGGATAGGTCCATCAATGGCTATTAGCCAGGATTGTCAGGGATGGTTTCTCTAGCCTCTGTGTGCCAGAAACTGGGACTGGGTGATAGGGGATGGATCACTTGATGATTACATGTTCTAGTCGCTTCCTCTGGGACACCTGGCACTGGCCACTGTCAGAAGACAGGATACTGGGCTTCATGGACCTTTGGTCTGACCCAGTATGGCCATTCTTATGTTCATTTGGGTCAAGCCAGAATTGCATTTAGGTTTTCAGTATGTGTCAGTAAGTGAAAATTGCAATGTTGGGGACTGATTTAGTCTTTGCAGAGAGTTAAATTTATGTGGCTATTTGGGCTGGGACAAATAAGGGGGTGCATATACCTCCCATAACTGTGGGATTCAATGTGTAGCTGAGATTGAGAGACTCACTGGCAGAGAGACTACTTGCAAGTTTATCGGAGTGACAGCTCTATTCCTCTTTACAGCAGCTAGGGGTGTGAGGCTTGTGGACCAAGGCCTGTTTCCAAGCCTGCCTGGGCTTAACAGTTTCTGGTTGGGTAGCCATTTTACCTTCATGTCTGCTGCTCAAGACAAAGGGTAAGGTCAGGCTAAGCAGCTACAGCCACCCTTTGCTGCCATTCAGCCCCTACTTTTGTTTGATTGTATTTAATACAGTTACAGCCTTTGTGCTATCAATTAGTCCTAGCTTGTATGGTGTCTTTTTAGGGGATCCCCTTGACAGTTGATTATTTAGGGTTTATTATTATTATTTAGATGTTTGATTTTCTTCTCTAAAGTCCACAGTGATTACACAGAATCATAACACGCATGGGACTTCAGAAAGAACATAGGCCATTTGACTTTTTATACACAGTATAACAGTATTCTGAGGTTTAATTAAATCCATGTTTAACTTTTGTGTGAAAATTTAAATGGATCTGTTGTGCTTGAATTGCTTTGCTAGATAATAAACAATTTGTATAACACATTTCATTTCAGAAGATTCTAGACAGCAGTCACATCACCTGCTTAATAGATGCTTGAATATTCCATCCTTGTCTTTGCACCTCTCAAGATGTTTGATTTTCTTGCTTTCATGACATTTGCTGGCTTCTCTCACAAAGTAAATTCTGAACCTGTTCTTTTTCCAGTAGTAGGAAAAAGCCAACACAGCTAATGGGACATGTCATAGTTCAGGGCAACTGCACCTGTATTTCCCCTCAGTGGCCCAGCAAGGGCACCCACTCTCAGACTTCCAGCGCTCTAGCTGCTGCCTCTCCTCTGTGGAGATGCATGTCTCTCTCCCTTGTGACAGGGGAATTTTCCAGGCTGCACAGTTTTCTGCCTTCACTAGGTTATCTCCAGCAGAGACAGGCTGCCAGCAGAGCCTGCTTGCTTTCTCTTTAGAGGCAGACAGCTAACAGGTGTAATTTCTACAGTTATAAGATACCACACAGCACTTCCTAGACAAGCCTACTTTATTAAGGTAAAGGGCATTAGAGACAACATATTAAAACAGTAACAGAACTGTAAGGCGGTCATGGCTCTCTCTCTGTCCATCAGGGTGGGAGACCACACCCCTTCACTACAATACTTCCCACGAGCTTCAGTTCAGGGGAAAATCAGCTCACAGTTAGTGTCCCAGGTCTGCAGTCAGGCCGAGCAGCAATAACTTTATAGGTCCAGGGCCCTCATCAGGGTGGGGCGACACACAGTTAATGGCTCTAGCCAGTGGTCTGGGGGAGCTTCAACGAGTCTCTCTTCCCCGGGCCCTCAATCAGGGCGGTGCAGTAATCCAGTAGGGGCTCTGACCTACAGTCAGTTAGCAATGTTCCCTCTAAATTTTAACAGGCCATGTGCACAGCTTAGAGGAAACAGTGTCAGTTAGGTAGTGCAGTAGAGTCTATTCACCCAGTCCCTCAATCAGGGCAGGGCAGTAATCAGTTCAAGTATGGGGCTCTGGCCAGTGATGAGCTGCCAAAATCTGAAGAACCGGTTCCTTCACTTGCTCCGGTTCTTCGGCGGCAATGAGGGACCTGCCGCTGAAGTGCTGCCGAAGACCCGGAGCGAGTGAAGGGCCCGATGCCGAAGTGCGGAGCCTCCCCAGCTGGGAGCTCAGGCGGGCCGGACAGGAAGGGCCTGCGGGCCAGATGTGGCCCGTGGGCTGGAGTTTGCCTAACCCTTTAACAACCAGTTCTAAACCGGCTTCTAAATTTAACAACTGGTTCACACAAACTGGTGCGAACTGGCTCCAGCTCACCACTGGCTCTGACCTGCCGTCAGGCAGAGCAACAGTGCAGTCTAGGGGAGATTAGCTCTCTCATGAGAGAATCAGCAAACCATCTGGTGCCCTAGTTCTGATCACAAAGTGGGGAGGCTGCCACCCCTGATGGTGTGGAGGCAGGAGTAGGGGGACGCAGGCTCTCCTGCTCCACTGCATCCCAGCCCACGGCCCTAACAGTGGCGGAGTGGTCCACCACTAGGTCAGTGGGGAAATCCGACTGCAACACACTGGCTGGCCTACAATCAGTCACACAGTCAAACTCTATTCAGCTTCCCTGGGCTCCTTCCTACCCTCCCAGTCTCAGGATACCTGGGTTCCAGGGTTGTCGTCGGTCTCGCTCAGGTAAATGGCAAGTGGCAGCCCCAACCGCTCCTCTGTGTCTGGAAGCTCTGACAGTCCTTCTGGGTCTCTGGCATGAGAGCAGCCTCCATCAGGTCCAGGCTCCAGCAGCATGGGAGAGACATCCCGCTCTTCTGGCAGCTCTGCCCCAGCTGAGCTAGAGGGCTGGCCTTTTATAGTTCCTGTTCCTGTACTGGCCCCGCCCCCCTGCTTCTGATGGGGTAGCCGTGGGTATCCCAGTTCTGCCCATCAGGGGGTGGTCATGGCTCGCTCCCCATCCGTCAGGGCGGGAGACCACACCCCCTCAGTACAAGAACCTACACACAGGCTAATAAACTTAACAGAATTAATCCCAACCCCAACATGGATTCTGTCAAGAGCAGTAGAATCCCAAGGGGGATTCCTCATGAGTTACAAGTCATCACAGCTTCAGCTCAGAACAAACACCCAGTCTTATGACATCTCAGTAGGCCAAGTCCTTCCAATCCTTTCCAAAGGATTGGGGGCTCTGTGGACCAGGGGTTTGCTGGATCAGGAAGAAGGCCATTAGCCAGTTTAAAACCAGGATATTTATCCAGAAATGCTTTCTTTGTCTGTTGGTCCCTGGAGAATCCAGTTTGACCTGATATATGCATAGCTATTCAGGAGGCTGGCTTCCAAGGCCTGGTAAAAGAGGAAGTACATTGAGATCCCTCTCCCTACTACAGAAGGTACATACAATGCCACAATAACACATAGACAGTTCCATTTTTAATACTATGAAGTGCAAAGATATTAACCCTAATTCAATACAGTTTAATTCTGTAAGATTCATTCAGGATAGTATAGAATATTGTCATTCTGTCACAGTTACATTAGATATAATAAAAATGAATAATGGATATAAAGCCATCATGCTTCAAGGCATTAGCGCCAGGACTGGAAAGCCACTTCTCTTTTCCATTCTGGTACTTTCAAAACTATGTCCTCCAGGTGATGACCAGCCTTTAGAGAACAAAAAGGTGACTGGTAACATTGATCCTGAAGGAACCAAAACCCATCCCAACTGGCCCTGTAAACATAACAAACTGTAAACATTACAAAATGTTAATGGAAGTAATGCAGGTATTTTACCATTTTTAGCCTCAGCTCCTTCCTTATGAACTGCAAAAGTAGCCTGAAGGAAGGAGGCTATAGTAGCTGCATTCCTGGGATGCTAAAAAGTATCAGTATTGTGGCTTTTGGCAGCACAGGTTTGTTATGTACAAATACAGTGCTACCCCCGTCTTTGATTGTAGGACATTCTGATGCTGAGAGCAACCCCATTCTGCTGGGAGGGCAGGAGCGGCACCCCAGAGATAGAAATGGAAGACATCAAAAGACTTTGGAGGACCTCCTTGTTGGCATAGACAGAAGGAGTCGGAAGCAGTTGCACTTTCTTAGGGCAAGGGAGGATCAGGCTAGGGTAGATCAGGATGGGGGATTCCTGCAAAGGAAGAAAGAGCACAGGCAATGGCAGTGTTCCCATAGGGAACAGGAAAATGCATATAGGGAACAGGATCATGCACTCATGCAGTACCTAGTCCACCTGGTGGTGGAACACTTTCACAGCTTGCTGCTGTGGCTGCTGCTCCTCTCCATGAACAGGTACCACCCCCTTGTCCTCCTCCAGCTGCTACCAATGCTGCTGCTGAGGCAGTGAATCCCAGCTCCCCTACTGCCAGAGAGGAGCAGACTTGACACCTGACACCATATCCATCATAGTCAGCTGCAAGCCCTCTCAGGGGAACCCTCTCAGAACATTCAGGAGGGGAATGATGAGCTCAATCCATTCCTTGTACCCCAGCCTGTATTCATCCCTAAAACTCCACGCAGGATATGGCCATGTTTGTCCCCCCGTACAATATTCTGTGGCTGTTCCCCTTTGAGAGGAAGGGGAAGGGTGAGGAGACATGCCTACAGAAAGTAACATTTGCCCACTTCTGAGGGAATTTAGCCTTTTTTGGTTTGTTTGTTCCTGTTACAAAGCATTTTAGCTCTATGTTTGATGTATGTATGTAAATACACGTTCCTGTCCACTTCACTTGTGTGTGCATCTTGTTTTCCAAGTATTATCAATATAATGTTTCACAGAGATATGGGATGAGGTACCAAGATTCACAACCCATGACTTTGAGTGGGTCAACAAACATGTTGACAAAGGTGGTCCAATGTATATAGTGTAGTTTCAGAAAGCCATTGATAAGGTCCCTCACCAAAGGCTCTTAAGCAAAGTAAGCTGTCATGGGATAAGAGGGAAGGTCTTCTCAATGATCAGTAACTTGTTAAAAGATAGGAAACAAAGGGGAGAAAAAATGTTCAGTTTTCAAAACGGAGATAGGTAAATAGAGGTGTCCCAGGGATCTGTACTGGGACTACTTATGTTCAACTTATTCATAAATTATCTGGAAAAAGGGGTAAATGGTGAGGTGGCAAAATTTGCAGATGATAAAAAAATTACTCAAGATGGTTAAGTACAAAGCTGACTGTGAAGAGTTACAAAGAGATCTCACAAAACTGGGTGACTGGGCAACAAAATGACAGATGAAATTCAATGCTGATAAATGCAAAGGAATGCGCATTGGAAAACATAATCCCAACTATACATATAAAATGATGGGGTCTAAATTAGCTGTTGCTACTCAAGAAAGAGACCTTGGAGTCATTGTGGATAGTTCTCTGAAAACATCCACTATATGTGCAACAGTCAAAACAGCTAATAGAATATTAGGAACTGTCAAGGTTCCTTCCCCACTCTGAACTCTAGAGTACAGATGTGGGGACCTGCATGAAAGACCCCCTAACCTTATTCTTACCAGCTTACGTTAAAAACTTCCCCAAGGTACAAACTTTGCCTTGTCCTTGAACAGTATGCTGCAACCACCAAGCTTTTAAAACAAAGAACAGAGAAAGAGACCACTTGGAGATGTCTTCCCCCAAAATATCCCCCCCCAAGCCCTACACCCCCTTTCCTGGGGAAGGCTTGATAAAAATCCTCACCAATTTGTACAGGTGAACACAGACCCAAACCCTTGAAACTTAAGAACAATGAAAAATCAATCAGGTTCTTAAAAGAAGAATTTTAATTAAAGAAAAGGTAAAAGAATCACCTCTGTAAAATCAGGATGGTAAATACCTTACAGGGTAATCAGATTCAAAACATAGAGAATCCCTCTAGCCAAAACCTTAAGTTACAAAAAGACACAAAAACAGGAATATGCATTCCCTCCAGCACAGCTTATTTTACAAGCCATTAAACAAAAGAAAATATAACACATTTTCTAGCTAGATTACTTACTAACTTTACAGGAGTTGTAAGGCTTGCGTTCCTGATCTGATCTTGGCAAAAGCATCACACAGACAGACAGACCCGTTTGTTCCCCCACCCCCTCCAGATTTGAAAGTATCTTGTCCCCTCATTGGTCATTTTGGGTCAGGTGCCAGTGAGGTTACCTTAGCTTCTTAACCCTTTACAGGTGAAAGGGTTTTGCCTCTGGCCAGGAGAGATTTTATAGCACTGTATACAGAAAGGTGGTTACCCTTCCCTTTATATTTATGACGGGAACTATTAGGAAAAGGATAGATAATAAAACAGAAAATATCATAATGCCACTATATAAATCCATGGTACACTCATATCTTGAATATTGCATGCATTTCTTGTTGCCCCATCTCAGAAAAGATATATTAGCAGCATTGGAAAAGGTACAGAGAAGGGCAACAAAAATTAAGAGTGTGGAACAGCTTCCATATGAGAAGAGATTTAAAAGACTGCGATTTTTCATCTTGAAAAGAGATGACTAAGGATGGAACACGATAGTAGTCTATACAATCATAACTGGTGTGGAGAAAGTGAATAAGGACATTTTATTTACTCCTTCACATAATTTGAGAACTAGGGGTCACCCTATGAAATTCATAGGCAGCAGGTTTAAAGGAAACAAAAGGAAGTATTTCTTCACACAACGCACAGTCAACCTGTGGAACTCATTGCCAAAGGATGTTGTGAAAGCCAAAACTTTAACAGGGTTTAAAAAAGAAATAGATAAGCTCATGGAGGATAGGTGCATCAATGGCTATTAGCTAAGATGGTCAGGGATGCAACCCCATGCTCTGAGTGTCTCTAAACCTCCAACTGCCAGAAGCTGGGAATGGATGACAGGAGATTGGTCACTTGATGACTGCCTTTTTTGTTCATTCCCTCTGAAGCACCTGGCATTGGCCACTGTCAGAAGAGAGGATACAAGGCTAGATGGACCATTGGTCTGCCCCTGGATGGCCATTCTTATGTTATGATTTCTCTGAAAGTTCAGTGCCATGAAAATGCAAACAATTCCATCACTCCTTTAACCCCTTTCCCCCACCTGTGAGAAAGTGCTAAAAGCCTAGAGTTGACCTAGTAATCTGGTCACTGAGGTGCTAGCTCTTACCACCACTGGAGTGGACTTACTTGGGAGATGGGTGCTTAATGGCTTAATTAGGCAGGAGACTGACAAGCTAAGAAGAGCAATCAATCCATCAGCTGGGACCAGTTAAAGGAGAGGAAGGAAGTGCAAGGGAGGAAGGGTTCTGGCAGGGGTCAGGAGATATAGGATCTCAGGATGAGATCTTTCCCTCTTGCTCCCTGGAGAGTGGGCTAAGGGGGAAATTTATGTCCACTTGTACGTTGCTGTACAAGGCTGTACAGGTGGAGGGGATCTCATAAACAGCACACTGGTGCTTATAAACCTGGAATGCATCCAGCCTGTTTGCATTGGTCCAAAGGGCAGAGAAAGTAGTCTTGTCACACTTCTCCCCACCATGAATTTGCTAATTTTTTTTAAAAGTAGGGGCATTCTTGACAATGAAGTAAACTATTGCTGTCCAAAGCACCACAGTGAAAAACAGAGGAGAATTTAACTGACATGTCTTTATATCTTTACTAGAAATAAGTGAAAATACAGACAAATAGAACAAAAATGAAAGAATATTAAAGGTATCTGACACTGAGCAGTGCTTTTATGACCCCCACTCCTTCATCCCACCCAACCACTACCACTGGCAAGCATGGGAACGCTCATGCCATGAGAATGATCATGCAGAGCACTGGATAAATGCTGTGAGCAATGCTGCCAGAAAACATTGGGAGGAAGGAATGTGTGAATTCCCTCAGAAAACCTTACAGAACTTTTTTTAAAAGTTACTTTAATGAACTGCTTAGGTGCTCCCTATAAACCAACCCAAAACTGTGCAGGTAACATAAAAAGAACATTACAGTGTGTTATCACTGGCCTAAGCACAAAACCACGGCCAAATGCATTAACCTTGAGGATCCTCCCCCCATCTAATGCCCTCAGTTAGCACATTAATGTCAGGTGCAGGAGATCAGAACCCATGGAGGAATCTCACAACAGAACTGTGTGGCAATGCTCCAGTGAGCTTTTCAAGCAGCACCATAGTATCACTTGGCACAGTTGCAAGTCATATTCTGGCTGCCTGCTGTTCTACAATGTCTGAGCAAACAGCATCATGAATTTCCTTGGTCCTAGAGGAACCAGGAGCAGTGTGCACATGGGTTGGGTCAGGCTGCCCATAGAGATCGCTGATCTGTCCTGAGTCCATTTGCTGTGGAAGTATTCCCCTTTGGCCTCACATACATTGTGCAAGTCACAGCACTCCATGATAATCTGATTTGCATTGGCCTCACTGGCATCCACATGTTTCCAGGGGCACTGCCAATGGTCTTTCAACTGGCCCAA
The DNA here is from genome assembly GCF_965140295.1 of Lepidochelys olivacea. Lineage (NCBI taxonomy): Eukaryota > Metazoa > Chordata > Testudines > Cheloniidae > Lepidochelys > Lepidochelys olivacea. The sequence goes on along the minus strand of NC_140412.1, from coordinate 141,878,010 downwards.
AGCAAACTCCATTCTGCAGCTACTCAGTTTGTAATTGAATTCCTTTTTTCTTGGGTCAGGAATGTCAGGGTATGGCTTCATGAGTCATGGAAGAAGCAGGTAATCAGGGTCCCCCACAATAAATGTCATCATTGAAACTGTTGTTTCACCACACTGTTTCTGGGGAATAAAGTCCCTTCCTCCCTCTTGCAGTACAACCCTGATCTCCTGAGCATCCTGGTGTCATAGAACTTTCCAGTGTGTCCAACATTTGTGTTCCTGAACCGACACGTGTGGTCCACTAAACCATGGCAAACCAGTGAATATTAACCTGTGCAATTCACATATTCACTGGCCATTTTTGGTGGGTAATAAACAGAGATGTGTGTGCTATCAATGGCCTCCAGACAATTTGGAAACCTCATCCCTTGAAATACCACTATAATTTCAGGGATTTGGGTAATGGCAGCCACCCATGGGTAGATCACAGTATCGGTAAGCTTGGCAAACCTGTAGAACCATCACCCCGAGAGTTGACTTTCAGGCTCTTAGGCAGGATGAGGCATTCCAGCAAATGGAAAGATCGGTAGCTTTCAGGCGTTGCCACTTTCCAAAGGGTGATAGCTACGGTCTTCTGTACTGGTATGGATTCTTGAAAACAAGTGGTCTGGCACTAGAAGGTTGGTGCAAGCTGCTCATACAACTGGATGAAGGTCTGCTTCCATAGTCTGAAGTTGTGCAGCCACTGGTTGTCGTCCCAGATTTTCCACCACACCACGCTGGTTCTCTGGGACCAGAACTGTCAGTCCACTCATGGGCATACTGTTGCAATCTGGCATTCAACAGATCTGTTCCATGGGACCCAAGTAGATTTTCATTCCCCACCCCCCAGGGTCAGCTGTTTTAGCTATCTGAAATCTGTCTGGACCAATTCAGTCCAATATCCAGCACTACACCATATGAACAGATGTCCTGTGAGCAATAGCAGGAACAGAGTGACATCATCATTAACTTGCTAAATTGCAGAAGGAAGAGATGACAGGGAGCTGCCATTGTCAAATGCATATAGTTCCAGCAACGTACAGCAAGACAGTTCCGAGAGTGTCTTCTGTGATGCACAACACTTTGGGACACCACCCCTGAAATATTGGTGCTAATGTCATGTATTGAAAATGGGTAGAGTGGAGGAGGGTATACGGCTGTGCACAGCATATACCCATGCACAGCACATCATATGTGGGGTATGGGGTACATGCTCCAGCAGTACATGGACATGGAACTGTGTATACTCGTGTACTGGTCTACTGTGTAGATATAACCTTTAGAGGTATTGTGTACTGAAGCACTGAACAGATATAATAATTACAGTGGGAAACCCCTCTTCAAATCCTTTCCCTCAGGCAGAGAGGGGAATTGAAGCAGGGGCCTCCCACACCCTCGGTGAGGGTGGGTTAAAGGTCACAAGGGAGGCCTTCTTCCCCCAAGATATTTTGTGTGGAGCTGCGCATGTTCAAAGTACACCTACCAGATCAGGCTCCACTGGTAAGATAGGTGTCGCTCTACCTGTCTTCACCTGGTTTAAGGATTGCATTGGGGCTTAGGAGTGAAATGGTATCCCGACACTGGCCTGAGGCAGCACTGCGCATGTCCAGAGGCAGAAGCATAGGCAACAAGGGAATTTTTATAGCAAAAATGTAGACATCAAGTGAGATTAGGCGGCAGTCAAGCAGAAGTTTTGTGGATTGCAGTGGTGCTTAATACTGGGACTTAGGTGCCTAAATAGGGTTTAGGCACCTATGTCCCTTTGTACCTCAGTTCCCAATCTGTGAAATTAAGGTACTTCCCTACCTTCCAGGGTGTTGTGAGGATAAATACATTAATGTCATAAGGCACTCATACCACAATAACAAGGGCCATGTAAATATCTAAGATAGACTAGTAGACCAATATTGTAAATTAACTACAATGTTTGCAATATTGCATGTTAGCTTTAATACTTTAAATTGCATTTAACTTCCAGCCATTGTTGGTAAATGTCAGGTTGCCCAGGTGGCAACTTGGAGAGCTACTCAAGCTATAATGTGCCTCAACCCTGTGCTGGAAAAACCAAAGGATGACAGGGAGTAAGTGTAGTTTATGTACCCATTCAGCTCTTGGCTTCTCTGTTGAGACTGTTAACGAGGATGTCAATTAATGGTAATTGGGGGTTTTCTCCATCCATACATCTTTAAAAGATTACTTCCAAAGGGTGTATTGAGTTATATGACATCACATATATAGGTAGGGTGACCAGATGTCCCAATTTTATAGGGACAGTCCCGATTTTTGGGTCTTTTTCTTATATAGGCGCCTATGACCCCCCACCCCCTGTCCCAATTTTTCACATTTGTTGTCTGGTCACCCTATATATCTCACCTTCATGCATAAACAAGGCCAGAGATTCAGTGCTGTTAAACTCTGGCAGGAATTCCAATAAGTTTTCCCCCTTCCACAGACCATGGAACTGTTTTAAATGCCATACAGTGTGTTGCTTTTGGAGTGCTCTAAATCTTCTGAGATTTGTAGCATCCCTTCCTTCAGGCTTTGGTGCAGCTTATATAATATATTAGAGCTTCCAGCCACCATTTTCTTTGAAGGACAAACAGGAGAAGAAATTGATCTTTTGCCCTACAAGGTAGCTATTAAAATTATAGATTAGAGCCAAAAGGCCCAGTCCTGCACCCATTACAGTAATTGGGAGTTTTTTCATTGACTTTAATGGGATAAGGAGAAGGCTAATAGACTCAGTTTTTGAACTATAATGCATGAAATATGTTATAGGGAAACAGGATCATTGTTTTTTAGGAGGTTCTGGTCATGCTGGTTGCTTATATCACACCTGAAGTCCTAATCCTATATTTGTAAAAATCACATTTGGTTGCTGAGGCAATGAATGCAATGTCATGAACAAAGGATTAGGACTTAAAGTGAGAGCTAAGCAGCAGGTGCAGAAAAACTCTGAGAAACAAGATGCCAATTTCACACAAATATCCTTGGTATAGGAGAATGAAAGAATAGCACAAACAAAAACCCAACATTGTTTCTAAGCTGAATGTTTGTCTCAAGGATCTGCATTACCATAGCTGCATCAAAGTTAGGTACCTAAAAACAATTTAACCTTAAAATAACAGTCATCCTGTAGGTCTTCCGCTTTTTCACAATATTGCAGTAGTTTGTAACTATTGCAATAAGAAAAAGTGAGGAGCTCTAAATAAAAGCTATGCATTTGCCTATGTTATTACAAAATATACAGAAAAATCCTATATTGCACATACAGAACACACAGAGCTGGTAAGTGATCAAGTATCAGAGGGGCAAGTGTGTTAGCCTGTATCCCCAAAAACAACGAGGAGTCCAGTGGCACCTTAAAGACTAACAGATTTATTTGGGCACAAGCTTTCATGGGTAAAAAACCCACTACTTCAGATGCATGGAGTGAAAATTGCAGTTACAAGCATAAATATACTAACACATGAAGAGAAGGGAGTTACCTTACAAGTAGAGAACCAGTGTTGACAAGGCCAATTCAATCAGGGTGGATGTGGTCCACTTCCAATAATTGAGGAGGAGGTGTCAATACCCAGAGAGGGAAAATTGCTTTTGTAGTGAGCCAGCCACTCCCAGTCCCTGTTCAAGCCCAAATTAATGGTGTTAAATTTGCAAATGAATTGTAGCTCTGCAGTTTCTCTTTGAAGTCTGTTTTTTAAGTTTTTTTGTTGCAGGATGGCTGCTTTTAAATCTGTTATTGAATGTCCAGAGAGATTGATGTGTTCTCTTATTGGCTTTTGTATGTTACCATTCCTGATGTCTGATTTGTGTCCATTTATTCTTTTACGTAGAAACTGTCCAGTCTGGCCAATGTACATGGCAGAGGGGCATTGCTGGCACATGATGGCATATATCACATCAGTAGATGTGCAGGTGAACGAGCCCCTGATGGTGTGGCTGATGTGGTTGGGTCCTATGATGGTGTTGCTGGAGTAGATATGGGGACAGAGTTTAAGCAACGGGGTTTGTTATAGGGATTGGTTCCTCAGTTAGTGTTTCTGTGGTGTGGTGTGTAGTTGCTGGTGAATATTTGCTTCAGGTTGGGAGGCTGTCTGTAAGCGAGGACTGGCCTGCCTCCCAAGGTCTGTGAGAGTGAGGGATTGTTTTCAAGGATAGGTTGTAGATCGTTGATGATGTGCTGGAGAGGTTTTAGCTGGAGGCTGTACGCGATGGCCAGTGGTGTTCTGTTATTTTCCTTGTTGGGCCTGTCCTGTAGTAGGTGACTTCTGGGTACCTGTCTCACTCTGCCAATCCGTTTCCTCACTTCCCCAGGTGGGTATTGTAGTTTTAAGAATGCTTCATAAAGATCTTGTCGGTGTTTGTCTTTGTCTGAGGGATTGGAGTAAATATGGTTGTATTTTAGGGGCTTGGCTGTAGACAATGGATCATGTGATGTGTCCTGGATGGAAGCTGGAGGCATGTAGGTAAAAATAGTGGTCAGTAGGTTCTGGTATAGGGTGGTGTTTATGTGACCATCACTTATTTGCACTGTAGTGTCCAGGAAGTGGATCTCTTGTGTGGACTGCTCCAGGCTGAGGTTAGTGGTGGGGTGGAAACACTATCCTGGCCACCATGGATGTAGAAGCTCTTTACCCCAATATTCCACATGGGGATGGACTACAAGCTGTCAGGAACAGTATCCCTGATGAGACCACGGCACACCTGGTGGCTGAGCTTTGTGACTTTGTCCTGACCCACAACCATTTCAGATTTGTTGACAACTTATACCTTCAAGTCAGTGGCACTGCTATGGGTACCCGCATGGCCTCACAGTATGCCAACATTTTTATAGCTGACTTAGAACAACGCTTCCTCAGCTCTTGTCCCCAAGCGCCCCTCCTCTACTTGTGCTACATTGATGACATTTTCATCATATGGACCCATGGGAAGGAGGCCCTTGAAGAATTCCACCTGGATTTCAACAATTTCTACCCCACCATCAACCTCAGCCTGGACCAGTCCACACAAAAGATCCACTTCCTGAACACTACAGTGCAAATAAGTGATGGTCACTTAAACACCACCCTATACCGGAAACCTACTGACCGTTATTCTTACTACATGCCTCCAGATTCCATCCAGGACACATCACATGATCCATTGTCTACAGCCAAGGACAGGCCCAACAAGGAAAATAACAGAACACCACTGGCCATCACGTACAGCCCCCAGCTAAAACCTCTCCAGCACATCATCAACGATCTACAACCTATCCTGGAAAACAATTCCTCACTCTCACAGAAGTTGGGAGGCAGGCCAGCCCTTGCTTACAGACAGCCCCCCTTCAACCTGAAGCAAATACTCACCAGCAACTACACATCACACCACAGAAACACAAATCAGTGTAATACCTGACTGCCGTTCTGATGGACAGCATAAATGCTCAGACGTGCAGCCCTTTTTATAGGCTCAGTGGCACGAACCAAGTGGTCTGAGCTGGTTCTAACTGTCTCCTAAGAGTCCGTTGCTCTTTTCCCACCACTAGTAGAGTCCGAGTTGTCATTATGGCACAACACCATCTTGAATCATGGACTCCATTGATTTCTGTTCCATAATTAACTCATTTTATACTAGTCATTACAGCAAACACATTAATTCAAACAAAAACACTAACATTAACATCATTAAATATACACTTAGGGGAAAACTTCCCAAACAGCAAGACCCAACTAGCAGCAGCTATTTGTATTAATTAACTAACAAACATCAAGACCTATTGGAGAGCTGCAGTAGTCTGGACTAGCCTCCAGAAATGCATGCTGGGAAGAATGTTCCTGGCAACCCTGGATTGGCAGTTAATAGGGTTCTAGTAATGTACGTTGTTCAGTGGTATGGTAGCTGGTGTGGCATGTTTCTTTGAAATTATTGTTGCTCTAATATGGAGATGTGGATGGTAAACTGGTAAGTAGCTGAGTTGATAGCTCTCTGATATCTTTCACTTTGCTCCATTTGCAAGACCTGGCCACTGTGATACTCCCCAGGGTTGTGAGGCACCTCCCCACCATCTGCCCTTAGTGTGAAATAGTCTTGTCTGTGCCTGCTGTGGATCAGCTCCCTGAAACCAACAGCCCCTGGTAGTCCAACAACTGTCTTCCAGGCCTCCACAGACCTTGCTCTCACTGTACAGATTAGTGATAGGCACACACTGATCCCTGAATCCTTGGAGTATTCTCTTCAATGCTCACTGAACACTCATAGAATTTCCAGGCTCTCCATTCCCAAAGGAACAGTATACACCAGCTTGTAAGAGTGAACTCAGGACCAGCACTTTGCTTCATACCACAGCACTGAGATATACTTATAGGGAGAACAAGAATAAGTTTATTATCAAAGAACAGAGATTCAAGTGACAGTGAGTAAGAATATTGGAAACAAATGGTTACACATAAAACAAAATAATAAGATGCTTCCTAGAGACTAAACTCATATGTTCATCTCCTGTCTAAAGAAGTTTATCACACCCAAAATTCTCTTCAGTGTTTTCAACCAAGCTTGGCTGAGATCCCTTTTTCATGAAGCAAAATCGCTTTCCTTTTACTTCCTCAGTGAAAGATGCCCTGGTGTCTTCTCTGTCCCCCCAAACATGCTCAAGCAAACTTTTGACCTGTACCATCAGATCTTGTCTGACAGGAAACCTGTTTTTCACATTTGGTGGTGGCCAGCCCTCCCCCCAAGACGCAGACTTTAAGAACATATTTTCTATATATATAAATAACTCTTTACACAGTATCTGTACAGACATTTCATAATAATACTGATGACCAGCACGACACTGACTTTCATGTGAGACCTCATGTGTCATCTTTGTTGAACTAGAATGTATGTGTCAGACACAAGAGATCCCTGTAAGCTCTCTGCATCCCCTTTCCAGTTGGCATTAAGAGGTCTTTAGGTCATAGCCACTCTTCACAGATTCGATATCCTCAGTGATAATAGGATTTATAGTGTGCTTAATACACTGAGGCACAAACTCCAGGTGTATTTCTAGTGGTGTGGACTAGCTTGTCACGGATGGATTACCAGAAATGGTGCATTTGTTTTCACTGTGGCCTAAATCCATGACTAACTTGAAGTTTTTGAAATAAGCCATGTTTGACTTATCTGAGAGTGGAAAAACAATGTAAAAGTATTCTTCAAACATAAAACAACCTTTTGCATACTTAAATAACTCAAAACTGCCAAAGAGAATTTTATGAAACTTCTACTCCCTTACCACACACAAAACCTCTCTTCAGGATAAGAGAGCTGAAAAAATTCAGCCCAGGGATTTTTTTTCAGAGTTATAAACACATTACCATGGGGAATTAGAATGAAAATGCTTCCACAATCATTACAATATTGTTTTTACTTTGCTACTATTATTTTAGGCATTTTGGTTATTAGAGTTCAATGTTAATTTGGTATAACAGGAAAAAAAATCTTTAGAAACAAATTACTTTGCAATTATAAATAATTGCCAAACATATTAATGTGAATTACAAAATTTTAATTAGTGAAATCTGGTGCAGTTCAAATGTTGTTTACATATGTTGTAAACTACTGTTCCAGGCACATGAAGAAATCCAGATAAAATATAGACAAACATCTTTTTATTTTATTTTTGTTGCTGGATGTTACACCCAGTATGTGGATCGCCCTAACTTATTCATGTTAAAATGATCTCATTTTAGAATTGCCAACAGCCGTTTCAGATGTACCTTTTCAAGATTTGAAAAAGTGGATTTCAGGCTTTTTTTGGAGGTAGAGGAAGCTGAAAGTTAAACATAAGACACTAACTTAAGCTCATTCAACAGTGATGTTAGCCTTGCCAAAAGCAAAAACCTGTTATATTGCTGTGAGATTACATGTTGGAATCTCTAAATTATTCCTAGTAACAATAAATGGTGAGAGAGAGAGAGAGAGAGGGTTAATTCAATGACTTGCTGTAAACATGTAGCACTGAGACATATTGTGGAATTATAGCGATGATAAATTTCAGAGTAGCAGCCGTGTTAGTCTGTATTCGCAAAAAGAAAAGGAGTACTTGTGGCACCTAAGAGACTAACCAATTTATATGAGCATAAGTTTTCGTGAGCTACAGCTCACTTCATTGGATGCATCCGATGAAGTGAGCTGTAGCTCACGAAAGCTTATGCACAAATAAATTAGTTAGTCTCTAAGGTGCCACAAGTCCTCCTTTTCTTTTAGAGATGATAAAGACTACTACTCTGTTTTCTTTAACTTCGATATAATATATACTGTTCACTTCCTATTTTTAGTCTGCTTGGAGGTACTGGGCTTTTCAAGCTTCTAACAGAATAGTCTAGCTGTAGGCAATTTATTAAATGGTGATACTATTAACTATGCAAGGGTGATGTGGTAATTCATTGGTTCAGTGATTTGAAAATGGAAAGTGCTATCTAAGCAGTGGTGGAAGTATTAATTTAAAAGCCAAACTATTAACTGTCTTACATTTTAGGGTTACTTTCTGCATACTGTAGGTCTATATACCGTAATGTGACAGTAAAGTGATGGGATTCCTCTTATGAGTAAAGGCTACATACCTTGTTGCATGTTTAGCAATGTTTGTCAGACTTGTAACTCTTGCTTTTGTTTTCTCCAGATAACATTATCAGGTTGTTTCTGCTTCTGCCGTTCTCTACAAGATGAGCTTAAGCTTTACATTTATACGTGTTTTCATATATGATGGACATGGGGGACAGAACTTCAGTTTGTGTAAACTGTCAAAGCTCCATTGAAGATAATGGAGCTACAATAATTTATACCAGCTGAAAATGTTGCCACAGTTACTGGGCTAGCTATTCTGCTGTTCCTTCTCAGGGTCTCTTTGAGTGCACCCCCACAGGTGTGAGGCCTTGGCCTTTACCTCTCCTTGGGTGAAATTCTGCAATTCATCCATTCTCAGACCAGAACCTAGGTTATAGCCTCCTGGCTCCCAACTGTGACTGAGTCAACAGGTCCAACCCCTGCCAGGTTTCTCTTTGGGAGCCTGTGACAGCATACATTTGCAGTGAGACAGAAACAGCATGTTTTATTTTGCCCAGAAGATATAAGGTGCTTAGAGAAGTAGATTTAAAACAAGAAGAGACCTATACCTATATTCCCTTACCTAAACTTAGCCTCTCTGTCCATAGATCACATGTGTTCGGCTTATTCTACTCTCTACATGGCTAGCAGCCTGGTCTCTTTGTCTCAGTCAGACTGTCAGTTTTTTCCTGACATCCTTGCCAGCCTCTCTTAGCTCACTCAACCCCCCTGTCCTTTTCTAGGGTCTTTTATGTTTTTCACCTCCTTTTATCCCAGACTTAGCCTTTGGGAAGTTATCCCATTCTAGCCTGGATGGAATCAGCGATTGTTATCTTAACTTCTCTGAAGTTGGGTGTGTGAGGTTGACATATCTCTGTTACTGTTTTACCTTTCCTGCTAGGTTCTGAACAGCCCTTTTACAGCCTCCTTTGATTTAACCCTATGTATTCATTCAGGCCACAGTACAAAATTGAAGAGCAAACCAGAATCACATGATATTAATAAAAGATAAGAAAGACTGTGATGGGGTGTATTCCCCACACTGATTCTGAGAGGGTAAATTAGGCCAGATAGGTCTAATTAACTAATTAAGCAGCAAGTAGGGGAGAGAAGTAGGCTACAAGGTGTTACCTATCAGCTCTGTGTTCTCAGGGAACCAGGGCGCAGTACCCAGCCTAACTGACTCACAAAAGACCTTCCCCTTCCGCCCCAGCCTCTGCTTGAACCAAAGCCGATCAGAAGAAAGACTTACAAAGAGAAATGAAAAGGCAGTGGAAGACACATCTAAACCCCTCCAGACAGGGCTGACCAGTTTAAGGAAAATTCCCTAGCCTCATTTGCACCAAAGATAGGACAGGGAGACAACCCCATTAGCATACAGAATGGAGAACAGAGATTCCAAAGCAAGAACTGCACAGAACTCTGGGACCAGGAAAGCACTGCATGATGGGGGATCTCTGCTCCAGATGTTAATGGATCCACACCTGCACAAACCCAGTTCAGTATTTATTAGACCAATTCTAGTAATAAATCCTTTATTGGTATCCAAAATACTGAAGCTGCCTAATTCCATTATGAGCTCCCTCTAAGGAACACCACCCATAGCCAGAAATGATCAGTTCCTATTGTCTAGCCTGAACAAAAAAAAACCTATAGTATACTCCCTTGAGTCATCAGTTAACCCATAAACAAATCTAGTGTTCTCCCTTGAACCATTGTTCTTTCCCTACAAAAACCCCGACCAATGCTTAAGAAAGCGTAATGATGCCTGGATCCAACATCTGCACCAGTTCCATTGGGACTTCATCTTCTCCTAACTGATCATGCTGGGGGCTTTGCCTGTCTCAAGCACTCCAGACCGTCAGCTCCCACCACCACCACCTGGGAGCCCTGATCGATTCAAGCTTCACAGAGTGGTGAGAACCCATCTCTTTCGGTATAGCCTTCTGACCCTGACTTGTGTGATCAGTTATAGTTTTCTAAACCTGACTTTTAAAATCAAATTTAAGTTAGATTTAATATTATAACTGTTTTGTTTGTTCGGTTCCCCTATGGTTATTACCTGGCAACAAATAACTTTCATGGTTAAGCTGGTTGCTTCTCTCTCTCTCTCTCTCTCTCTCTCCCTCCCCCTTGTGCGTGTTTTTGGCTTCCTCATTTGCTCTGCAGCAACGCTCCTCGTACCTAAGCTAAAGACCCCTGAAGTGCCCAAAAATCCTGTGGGGTTTGCTCATCAAGTGGGTTACTACCAGAACAATTATAATGTGAAAGTGGGGATAGGGACATGCTGAACCTGAAGCATATGAGGGTGACAGCTTGGAAATGCTGCTCAACCCAGCCTGCTGAGTCCAGGGACATATAAGGGATCAGCTTCAGAGCACTAATTAACCTGGTCCTTTCAGATGCGCGCTATTAATGTGTGTCTGTGTGTCCTTGCCTGATTCTAGGGCTGGAAGAACCCAACCCAGGGGAACCTAGGTTCTGCAGGACAGCTCCATTGGGAGGGAACTTGTAGAAGTAGAGCTCTATATGAGAACACAAGTGACACAAGCAATACATTGATAGAATTACAGAACACGTCCCTCTCCTCAGAAGAGTAACCCTAATAAATGAGCATACCCCAAAGTAATAGGCAAATCTGCTAGCAAAAGGAAGCAACTAATCAGAAGCAGCTGGGCAGGATCAGGAGGGGCCTATATAAAGCCCAGAAGCCATGAACAGCAAAAAGGGAGTTGTTGTCCTTCTTCTTCTGTAGGAAGAAGCTCAGGGAAATAGCAGCAAGGACTAAGATGGTACAGGCCTTGGCTATATGTTATAGGGTCTTGGGGCTGGAACCAAGTGGAGAAGAAAGGTCTGGGTTCCCCTACCAGCCATTGGGTAGTGGCACAGGGTGTTGGAGATATCAGCTGGACTGCTAGTTTGGAAGGGCTGTGATTTCCCTGGATTGGGAGGAACTGAGTGACCTGGCTGGAGGGCTAAGCCACAAACCAGAAGCTGTTGCTCTGGGAGTGAGAGAGGCTGAAGACTGAGAGAAGAAGATGGGTAGAGAGACTGTTGAGGAGGATGCAGAGCCTGGCAGAGCATATCCCCAGGAGGAGGTACCATGAGTGATGTTGGAAGCCTGTCACACAGACACTTTTGCGGTTTGTCACAGATGTGCCACAGGGTTTCTATCTAAACTTTAAAGAGTATTGTGATCAAGACACTTTCATTTTTTCACATATATTCATTTTGTTCCCTGAAAGGTCACCCCCATCTTTACCTAATGTAACACCAAATAAACAATTTAACTTATTTTTATATCCAAATTTGTCACAGTTTGGGGTGTGCATGGACACCACTTGCAGTTTTACCTCAATCTCTTCCTTTTGCCATGACACTACATCAGTATTTTAATGTTTGGCAGTGTCAGTAGTTTATTTCCTCATTTATATGTTTGAGATAACCTCAGTTCCAGATTTCGGGCCTGCAGCAAATACATTTATGTGAAGTTAGATTATAGAGACACAGTAGAGCTCTTTATTGAGGCTGGATTCAGTTTTTTTTTTTTAAGTAAGGATTTAATCTCTTTCCTTTGTAGGAAGAATTCAGGATATCTACTGAAGTAGCAAACTCATAAACCTCCTGTAAAGACCAGCCACTTCAACGGTAAAAATTCTCTCTCCCAGTGTGGATTACATACTTTAATTCAGGCAGTAGGGGTTTATGCTTTTCAGTCCAGAGGTCAGGTGTTCAATCATTATAGAAAGCAACTCTTCCAGGAGCATGAAGGCAGTAGACTCAAAACATCCTTTGTACACCAGTCTCAAGAAGGAAGCTATCTAATAGTGTGGATTTTATATCTTTTGGATCCCAAGAACCTTGTCCTGGATGTTTGAGTCCAGAATTAAAACACCCCATTTTTATAACCATCAGCTCCACTTAGTCATCAGCATGGTTTGAACCTGAAAGCATGAACTTCTATTGCATGAGCAAATCTGAATGAAAGTTAAGTGTCTAGACACATTTGAAAACCCCACCAGGCACTTTAAGTGCCTAATCCTTTAAAAATTTGGACCTAAATCTTCTAGCTACACTCAGGCCATGTCTATGCAGAGAGTTAGTGGCAAACTGGATGTAAATCTGCAGCACTCTTGCCTGCTGCCCAGTAGATGTCCATGTGGACAGGCTACCAGGCACTAAAAGTTTCACAGTGCAATGTATCAAGCAACAGTAGGTTAAAGCACACAATAGAATTCTTAGTGTATGTTAGCAGGGTCCACATGGACAGTTAGTATGTGGTATGCGAAAGAGATGTGTGTTTGTACACCCAGCTTGCCACCCACTAACATTCCATATAGAGAAGCCCTCAGTAGCAGACTCATAAACTTTTTATATCAACAAGCCACTAGAGGGGGACAACTAACCACATTCTCCTAGTGTGGGTTACACAAGCACATAGATTAAGCATATTCACCCACCAAGGCACTGTCTGTCTAAAGCTGATGCCTCCTACAGTAGGGACCTGGGTTCTATTTCCAGTCCTAAGTAGAAGTAGAAGGGAGATCCGGAAGCATAATTATGTAGTGAGGAAAAAAATTGGTGACTATAAATTCTGCACCCATCTATTGCCCTGACATGGCATCCTGGGAGATATGCTGCCTGCCAGGGGCCTGTATTTGAGACATTATGGAGGGATTGTTGAGGATCATCCAGCCCTCTGACTACTACCTCATCCAGCCCTCATACTATACTCATCCATGTGGGCACTAATGATACTGCAAAGTATGACCCTCAGCAGATCAGAAGTGACTAAAGGGCTCTGGGAGTAAGGGTGAAGGAGTTGGGAGTGCAGGTGGTGGTCTCTTTGATCTTTCTGGTCAAGGGTAGGGGCCCAGGCAGAGACAGATGCTTCCTGGAGGTGAATACCTGGCTGCAAAGATGGTGTCACATTTTGGGTGGAGGGGAGCATGGGCTGTTATAGCAGGGTTAAGGGAGAGACAAGACAGAACTGGGGAGGGGAAATCAAATCAGTATCTTTGATGTCTGTATACTAATGCGAGAAGTGTGGGGAACAAGCAGGAAGAACTCAGAATGCTAGTAAATAAACACAACTATGACATAGTTGGTTGGCATCACAGAGACCTGGTGGGATAATACACACGAATGGAATATTGGTATAGAAGGGTACAGCTTGCTCAGGAAGGACAGGCGGGAAAAAGGGAGGCGGTGTTGCCTTATATATTAAAAATGTATACACTTGGACTGAGGTTGAGATGGAAATAGGAGACAGACTTGTTGAAAGTCTCTGGGTAAGAATAAAAGGGGTAAAAACCAAGGATGATGGCTACTGCAGACCACCTAACCAGGAAGAAAAGGTGGCCGAGTCTTTTTTTAAACAACTAACAAAACCATCCAAAGCACAGGACTTGGTGGTGATGGGGGACTTCAACTACTCAGACATCTGTTGGGAAAATAACACAGCAGGGCACAGATTATCCAATAAATTCTTGGAATGTATTGGAGATAATTATTTATTTCAGAAGGTGAAGAAAGCTACTAGGGGAGAGGCTGTTCTAGATTTGGTTTTGACAAATAGGGAGGAGCTGGTTGAGAGTTTGAAAGTGGAAGGCAGCTTGCGTGAAAGTGGTCATGAAATGGTGGAGTTCGTGATTCTAAGGAATGGTAGGAGGAAGAAGAGCAAAATAAAGACAATGGATTTCAAGAATGCAGATTTTACAAACTCAGGAAGTTGGAAGGTAAGATCCCTTAGATGAAGGACTACTGCTGAAGATTCTCTGAGGGTGGGCCTTTTGCTTGTTGGTTCATTATTGCTGATCCTTCCACCCCCAAATTAATGCTATGTTCCCTCTCCCCTTAATAAAAGTTTTCTTTGTGTTGGACACAGACTCGGTGCTTGCAAGTAGTGAAATATAAGAATGGTCTAACCCAAATGGCCAACGGTCCGTCTGGCCCAGTATCCTGTTGTGATGGGTTCCCTGGGGTACAATCTGGAACTGGCATACCGCTGAGCCCTCTGGCTTACCAACCTGGACTCTCTCTCACACTGTAATTTTGTGACAAGCTGCACACCCCTTCAGGTACTGCATTTACACAGACATCCACAGGCAGGGACACACCCAGCATGAATGCTTCTCATGAATCAACAGAGAGGCTCCAGCCAATTTCCCCCAGGTCCTCAGCCTAGGACCCTAGAGCTCTACTGTCTTGCCCTGGTCCTGAAGCCTGACCAGCGTAAGTTTATTACCCAGTCTGCCCCTCCCTCAATGTGGAGAAGACATGCACCAGCTTTTGCATACGTAGCCAAGATTTCCCCAGCACTTCAAGCAAAACACACTGTTTTAGGTAAAATATAAAACAGATTTATTAACTACAGAAAGATAGATTTTAAGTGGTTATAAGTGGTAGGCATAAAAGGACAGAGATGGTCACCAAAGAAAATAAAAATAAGCACCCAATCTATATTCTATAAACTAAACAGGATTTGAATCAAGCACCATTCGCACCCCACTGGATGTTACAGTCCTTAATGCAAAGATTTCCCTCCTAAAGTCTGGGCCAGTCTCCTCAGATGATCTTCGTCTTCTTGGCATCCTAGTTGTTTCCAGCCTAGGTGGAGGAGGAGAAAGGTCTCCCTCATACTGCAACTGTTCCTTATTTTATACCTTGGCCCATGTGCCTGGAAGACGCCCAGGCATGTCCTGATGGGCTTTGCTGAGTCACAGTGAATGATCAGTTCCCATTGTGTGGTGCTTGCACAGTTGAATCACACAGTTGATTAATGGGTGGTCAGCACCCACCTGGATAGGGATCCTTTTGCATGCCACTAGCAAATTTTCAGAATATTTCAGCAACAACCATACAGCACAATCTCATAACTTTATACACACTAATGATATACATATTTGGACAGAACAAAGAGTTTCAGCGGATCATGACCTTTCATATGATACCTTACATAGCATGCTTTGTATGAAATATCACAATCATATATGAATGATGAATGGGGGTTATAGGGTGTCATTGTGAGGTACAGTGTGTCTTCCGACACTGGGCAATGCCAGGAGCTTCAGAGGGAATGAACAGAGTAGGCAATCATCGAGTGATCCATACCCTGTCATCCATTCCCAGCTTCTGGCAAACAGAGGCTAGGGACACACACGGGTTGCATCCCTGAACATCCTGGCTAATAGTCATTGATGAACCTATTCTCCTTGAAATTATCTAGTTCTTTTTTGAACCCCATTGTAGTTTTGGCCTTCACAACATCCCCTGGAAATGAGTTCCACAGGTTGACTGTGCATAGTATGAAGAAGTACTTCCTTTTGTTTGTTGTAAACCTGCTGCCTATCAATTTCATTAGGTGACCCCTAGTTCTTGTGTTATTTACGTCTTCACATAACATTTCTTTATTCATTTTCTCCACTGCAGTCATGATTTTATAGACCTCTATCGTATTCCCTCTTAGTCATCTCTTTTCCAAGCTGAAACCTACCAGACTTTTTAATCTCTCCACAGAGGGAAGCTGTTCCACACCCTAATATTTTTTGTTGCCCTCCTCTGTAACTTTTCCAGTTGCAATATATCTTTTTTGAGATGGGGCGACCTGATTTGCACACGCTATTCAAGATGTGGATTTACCATGGATTTATATAGTGGCATTATAATATCTTCTATCATATTATCTATCCCTTTTGTAATGGTTTCTAACAGTCTGGTAGCATTTTTTTCACTGCTGCTGCACACTGATCAGATGTTTTCAGAGAACTAACCACAATCCAGCCAAGATCTTTCTTGAGTGGTAACAGTTAATTTAGACCTCATCATTTTGTATGTATAGTTGAGATTATGTTTTCCAAAGTTTATTACTTTGCATTTATCAGCGTTGAATTTTATCTGCCATTTTGTTGCCCAGTCACCCAGTTTTGTGAGATCCCTTTGTAATTCTTTGCAGTCTGATTTGGCCTTCACTATCTTGAATAATTTTGTATCATCTGCAAACTTTGCTACCTCAGTATTTACCCCTTTTTCCAGATCACTTATGCATGTGTTGAACAGCACTGGTCCCAGTACGGATCTCTGGGAGACACCACTATTTATCTCTCTCCATTCCTGTTATCAGGGGAGATATTTAATTTTCTCAACTTTCTGGGTGGGAGCTCAAGATGGAAAAAGGAAGCCCCAGATATTGAACCCAACCCTTGTTGCAGACAACAACACCTGGCAGAAGATCATACTCGTCTATGCTAGTACATGCCAGTATTTACAGAGATGAGGAAATGAAGGTTGGCTTCAGTTTTTCACTTAAAGCAGGGATTCAACCTTAGTGTTTTGCATGCAAAGCAATAATCTTCTCCAAACTTAAAGCACATAATCATGGTTAAAAACAAAATTTCTATGGATTTTCCACTAAATCTGTTATAGATTCTGCATTAAAATTCATTTTAAAACGGGACCTTTGTGATATTCTAGGGTGCAATCCAGACCGGTGAAGAGTTGTCGCCTGATACCCTGTAACTCTTACATGCCTTAAAAACTTTGCTACTCTAGATCTCTGCCTGGGATGCTCGCAGTCAGCAACAGGCATGCGCTCTATGTATTGAGCAGCCCTAGTCCAACACTTTGGATAATGGAGCTGCCTGCAATACCACAAACTTTCACTTGTCTCCACCAGCCTTGCGGTGGTGAGGTGACTCTGAACTCTTCCCATCCCTGAAAACATTTGATCCGAAATGTCTAGCCCTGTTCTGCAACTGTCCTGGAACATTAAGGTTTGTTGCTCCTTTGAAGAGTCAATATCCAACAGTTTATTATTTTTCCTGGTTTAGATTAAAAATAAAACAAGTTTATTTAATTCTAAAGAGAGAGGTTTTAAGTGACTGCAAGTAGAAGGATTAAAGTCAGTAATGGTTATAAGAGAAATAAAGATAAAATGACTGAAACTTGGTTCAAAGTAAAACCTTCACCCCCATGTTTCCATCAAGATGGCTGACTGAACTCGGGTCAGGATCTAGCCCCCAAAGTTAAGGGCTGATACCTTTGTCATCTTAGGTGAAAGTTAGATAACTTTGGATTCTGTACTCCTCTCTTTTATAGTCCATTGAATCGTTGAAATGGATTCTTCTGAGGGATAACTCCAGATAAAAGTCTGTTAGCTGCTGTGAGGTAGGCAACATGGAGTCTGTCTTGAAGGAAGTATCCTGCTGCTACTTCTCCCACTGGGGTTGTCTGCTAAAATGCAAATTGTTTAGTCCCTGCCCCCTTTGGTGTAACTGAGTGAACATTAAATATGTGATTGTCAATCTCCACCCCGCCATGATAGCATGAGGTTTGCCTCCACCCTTGTTAGCATGATGGGTCTGTTAATATGATCCGTAAGTAGGTTCTCATTGTCTTTCAAAGTACTTTGGAAGTAACTCCCAGGTGGAGAGTGGGGTAACTCCTGCTTGGCTGGCAAACACATTTTAAGAATTATGGACATAAATTGAAATCATAATGTGGCATCAGCTACATGCACCTACCTTACACAATGATAGTAATAACCAGTGAGTTGAGCTTTTCATTGATGCGTTGCATGACACTAATCAGATACATTTCATGACCTTAAAGAATTGGGGTTCACTAGAACTGGTTAACTCAGCTGTAAATCATTACCAGATAACAGGATGCCCCTTGCACTCTGACCTTGGCTGTTCTTAATGTCACAATGTCTTAATGTCACTTTTAAGAAATGTTTCTGTCTAACCTTTTCTCATAACCCTTTAGTAACAAAACATCCTTTTTAAAAATCAGTCTCACTTTCCATACAGTGAAAAGTCATTGCCAGCATTCCTTGAATGTATATTTAAAGAAATGTGGTCGTAATTTAAGCAAAGTTATTAAATATTGTTTTTCTGATCATAGTGCTGTCATCTCTCAGAGTTTCTTTTTCCAAGTCATGTGAGTTTGGCCGGGACTGCAGCCAGTCTTGCAATGATGCAAAAAGACCCAGCTCTCATGTGAATTTTAGATCTACCTGGGGGAAAACACCCTGTGATTGGCTGCCTGCCTGACTACGCCACCTTGTGGGAAGAGCAACCAATCAGAGCTTCTGCAGGAAATAGGCAGAGTTCATTCTCTCTCCTCTCAGGAGATCAAGCCATTCTCATAGGAAGGAGGAGAGACCAGCAAGACCAGCTGCTCAGAATGGCTCCCTATCCTCCTCTCCGCTCAACCCTTCCTGTGAGGAATGAAGACAGGACATCCCCTCTCCTTCCATGCAATTCTCTGCCTTGGAAAGGGATGAAGAGCCACTGGAACTGTGGGAGGAGCTGAGATAAAGCTGGGGTGGCAGGGGACGAACTGATGGGGGTGCAAAATTAATTGCTGGGCAGATGTGGGGGGTCCAGCAATGGGGCAAAATCAACTCAGTAAAATTCTCTCTCTCACACACACACACAGAGTGGGGGGTTGGTGTGGAGGGAGGAGTTCATATACCAAAAAGTCCTAAAGGACAATATAATCCTTTTTTGAAAAAAGCGTGTGATTTGGGGGCCAATCTCATGATCTTGGGGGGCCTGATTCATGGTTTTTTTGAACCTTTGGGGTTGGCAATAATGCTATCACATTCACAATTTTGCCACCATTTCCCATACCTTACAAAAGGACTAAAAGTACCCAATGGTATGGAAGCCATGTATGTTCTTGATAAAGATAAGGTAATAGCTTCCTCAAGGGGAATGTACCCTAGTAAAGATGGCTGCTGCTTCCAATATTTCAAAAGTGACTGAAGTACAGGTTTTCCTCAGGAAAGATGGCTCCAGTTTCACTGTTTTGCTGTCAATTCTCTCAACAACAAAACCTGCCAATAAGCAATATTTGCCATCACAATTTTAATAAATCACCAAAATGTGAAACAAGTGTGTTTTGTTGTGCGTTGCACCATAACTGATTGACTGTAATGGTTCTTCACAATACAGACACCCAAATATGTAAACCAGCACTGTGGTGCCATGCATATGACAAATCCAAGTACTCAGGGACACTGAGGAACATATTTTTAAATTGTCTCTATTTTAATGCAAGGAACCTAGGTAATAAACAAGAGGAATTGGAGATGCTTATGTACAAGAAGAAATATGATATGGTCAGTAGTAATGGAACTTGGTGTGATGGATCTAGTGACTGAAACATTAAAATTGATGGTTACAACTTGTTCCATCGGGATAGAATGGAAAGAAGCGGAGGTACTTTATACAAGACACCATAAAGGATATAGAATCAGGACCTCAGATTAAACTTCTAATTAGTAAAACTAAAGATGGGGTATTGGTGGACATCTGTTACAGCTAAATCTCAATAGACAACAGGATAAACTGCTGTTTAAGCATAAGCCTATAATGTACAGGAAGAAAAACTGTTATCATGGATGACTTCAACCTGGGGGACATTTACTGGACATCTCATGCAGCAAATAACTTTACTTCCTTATAGTTGCTAACCATAACAGATGATGATTTCTTAACACAAAGTCCAGCACCCAAGATTTACCATATGCAAATAGAATATGGCACTAACCAGTAATAACTAATATTTGAAATTTTGAAAGGGCCAATTGGCTAAAGCTTAAAGCAATTATTGGCATAATTGGGAACATAAATTTAAAGTGGGAATTGTTCAAGGGTACCCTACTGGATGTCTAAAAACCCCATGATTCCACAGACACAAAAAAAGTTATGCTGGACAAAGCACCATTCTGGTTAAAAAGTGTGCTCTCTCTCTCACACACAGAGGATGGAAACATGGGGAAGTAAATGGCCATAAATATGAGTTACAAATTAAGAAATGTAGATGACTGATAAAGGTAGCCACAAGAATCAATGAAATATCAATGGCCAGTAGGGTTAAAGACAACAAGGCATTTTAAAAACATTCAGAACAAGAAAAACCCTACGTCAGGTATAGATAGGTATGTTGTTAGATGCAGATGGTAAAACTGTAAATAGTGATATAGAAAAGGCAAAAAGGTTTGATATTTCTGTTTTGTATTTGGAATGAAGCAGGAGGATGTATCCATCCCCTACGATGTTGTGGATGGTACAGAAAGTCTACCATCTGTAAAAAAAGGAGGATGTGAGGCAGCATCTGCTAAACTCAGACATTGTCAAACAACCCCAGATAATGTACACCCAAAAGTTATAAAGGAATTAGCTGAGGAGCTCTCTGACCTACTCATGTTCATCTCTGACAAATCTTGGAAAACTGGGGAAATTCCAAAGGATTAGAGGACTGACAATGTAATTCCAATATTGTATTAAATACTCCATTGGTTCCTTCTAAATTTTTTTGGGTGTGGTTGTCCCTGTGCTTCTGGCTGCTCGTCCCTCCCTCCCCCCTGCAAAGTGCCCTTTGTGGGGTGTAGGAGAAAGAGGGAATGCTGCTGCTAAAATAACTGTCCTCTTGCATATGCAAAGGGGAGAAACATGTGAAATGCTCAGGGAAATTAGAGAGGCTATTAAAATAAAAAACTCAATAATAATGGGGGATTTCAACTATCCCCATATTGACTGGGTACATATCATGTCAGGAAGGGATGCAGAGATAAAGTTTCTTGACACCTTAAATGACTGCTTCTTGGAGCAGCTAGTCCTGGAACCCACCAGAGGAGAGGCAGTTCTTGATTTAGTCCTAAATGGACCACTTGGTAATAGTGACCATAATATAATGAAATTTAACATCCCTGTGGTGGGGAAAACGCCACAGCAGCCCAACACTGTAGCATTTAATTTCCGAAAGGGGAACTACACAAAAACGAGGAAGTTAGTTAAACAGAAATTAAAAGGTACAGCACCAAAAGTAAAATCCCTGCAAGCTGCATGGAAACTTTTAAAAGACACCCTACTAGAGGCTCAACTCAAATGTATAGTTTAAAAAGATCTCTCTGTTCCTCCACTGTCTCCTTGT
The DNA here is from genome assembly GCF_965140295.1 of Lepidochelys olivacea. Taxonomy (NCBI): domain Eukaryota; kingdom Metazoa; phylum Chordata; order Testudines; family Cheloniidae; genus Lepidochelys; species Lepidochelys olivacea. The sequence continues at coordinate 141,856,476 of NC_140412.1, read as the reverse complement.
TCCCAGGTGACAGCACTTTTAAAATGTGTTTTAAACAAAATGTTGCTATTACTACGGGACAGCTTAGGGTGAAATAGCGAGGTTTGCGTTTGGACACAAACAGGACAGGTACGATCGATATTATCCTGCATACATTAGTGCAGTGGGTTGGGCAATATGTTTGACGTGTTGTGGGACTGTAGTGTGGGGCACATTGGAGTCAGCAAAATCAACAGATGCCTCGGGGCCTTAGGCTCCAATGGACTTAGGCAGCAGCTGAGTGGTATGTCCTCAGGTGAGAATGTCAGTGGCACCTAAGTTCTACGCTTAGGCACCTAAAGAGGCAGTTAGGCACCGAACTATCTTTGTCAATCTGGTCCTTAGTCTCTCTGTGCTTCAGTTTCCCAGGTGTCAGATGGGAATAATAGTGCTTTCTTACCTCACAGGGGTGTTGTAAGGATAAATACCTTAAAGACTGTGAGGTGCTCAGACACTATGGTAATGGTGGCTGTATGTGTACCAAAGGCAGCTAGAGCCTATGTCTGAAAATTAAGACTTATAAGCTTTGAATGAAAAGGAGATGTCTTCAAAATCTGTTCCTGAGTACATAGCTGGCCGAACTCTATATCCAGCCTGGTGCATTTTCAGGTGTGTTAAGACACTCATTTAGCATTCAGTCAGCACCACGTTAGGGTTCAAGTTGTCCTGGCACATCTAAAAGATGAGCAGGGAAATAAAAATCTGATAGAGCTTGCAGAAGTGAATGCTGTAGCAGGAGTGATTCATCTTTGTTCTCAGTAACATTTCCGTAATCATGTTCATAGATTTTGTATTCTTTTTAAACTTGCCCTGCCAAGGCTCAGTTCCTATGAATGTTTAATGACTCCTTAGAAAAAAAAGAGGAGCATCATTCAGTAATTTTTAATATCAAAATGTGTGTGTATCAAAATGTGTATCTTACAAATACTTTACATTATTGGATGTTTCTAATGTAATCTGAAAGTCTCATTGTATTAGTGTTTTCCTATTATGCCATATTAGCATCGTTCCCAGTTAATATACGCATCTCTAATGCATTGCCAGATTCCCTGTGCAGCAGTGCCTTTTATTTCACACTAATGAATTTCCTTTTGCATAATACAGTAAGAAAGACTACTTATGCAAAATGCTTCAAGAAATGAATATCAGAGCTGTTACTAGAGTGGTTTTTTTTTAACGTAGGCAAATTTCTTTCCTCAGGCATCTATAGTAATATTAAAGCTAAAGGTGCAAACACTGTGTCACTCCACGCATCCACCCCTTCATTACCATTATCGTTCTTTTTAATTGTATTTTACTAGAAGTTTTAAAATATTAAATGTAAAATATTCTTTACTGCATTTGTTTAAATATTTGACTTGAACAATTGAGGTTTGTTTTAGGGTCCCCTGTGTCTCAATATTTCTAGTCTATACACTCAAGTGTTAGGAGATTATAACTTTATGTATTTCAAAAAATGTCTTGTGTTAAGATCAACAGGAGTTGACTGTTATGAAAACCTGAAACACTCTTTGATGGTTACCTAACAGAGAGACTGTTATGAGCATTTTTCTCATCTTTTGTTTTGATTTGCAATTAAGTCATGGTGGTTACTGTGACAAGTTCGGTCACAGAGACCCCCTTGGGACTAAAAAGAAAAGGAGTACTTGTGGCACCTTTTCTTTTTGTGAATACAGACTAACACGGCTGTTACTCTGAAACCCCTTGGGACTGTCACCTGATGTGCTGAGACTACCTCTGAGCCCATTTTCTCTGCCAGTTTGGGCCTCCAGAACCCTGCCTTGTTGAGCCAGACATGCAAGCCCTGCTGCAACACAGACACAGGGTCTGAACCATGCCCCCAAGGCTGCAGACTTAACTGAAAACAGCTTAAGAAGTGTTCCTGTCTCCAGCACCCAGACACCCAGCTCCCAATGGGATCCAAACCCCAAATAAATCCATTTTACTCTGTATAAAGCTTATACAGGGCAAACTCATAAATTGTCCGCCCTCTATAATACTGATATAGAAATATGCACAGCTGTTTGCTCCCCCAGATATTAATCACTTACTCTGTCTAAACAAAAGTGATTTTATTAAGTATAAAAAGTAGGATTTAAGTGGTTTCACGTAATAACAGACAGAACAAAGTAAATTACCAAGCAAAATAAAACAAAACACCCAAGTCTAAGCCTAATACATTGAGAAACTGAATACAGGTAAATCTCACCCTCAGAGATGTTCCAATAAGCTTCTTTCACAGACTAGATTGTTTCCTAGTCTGGGCCTGATCCTCTCCCCTGGTACAGACCTTGTTAGTTCCAGCAGGCATCTTAGGTGAAAAGCAGGGGATTCCACATGACTGGGACCCTCTTTGTTCTGTTCCACCCCCTTTAATAGCTTTGGCACAAGGCGGGAATCCTTTGTCTCTCTCTGGGTTCCCACCCCTCCTTCTAAATGGAAAAGCACCAGGTTAAAGATGGATCCCAGTTCAGGTGATATGATCATATGTCCTGTGAGACTTCATTACCCACTCGCTGGCACACAGGAAGTCTTACAAGAAAACAGAGCCATTTACAACCAATTGTCCTGGGTAATGGGAGCCATCAAGATTCCAAACCACCATTAAAGGCCCAATATTTGCTTAATTACAGTAGGACCTCAGAGTTATATTTTATATTCCTAGTTTCAGATACAAGAATGATACATTCATACAAATAGGATGACCACTCTCAGTAGATTATAAGCTTTGTAATGATACCTTACAAGAGACCTTTCGCATAAAGCATATTCCAGTTGCATCATATCCACACTTTAAAACTTATTTTTATAAAAATATGCAGTGCAATGTCACAGTTACTTTGAATCAAAATTAGAACAAAGACTCTACTGGGCAATCTAGATTATAGTCATGACAGTACCAAGCACTGAAATGTTTTTCTTTATGTTACTGCAGAGATCTAATTATTAGGTGCAATATGTACTCTTTCTTTAAAAAGAATAGGAGTACTTGTGGCACCTTAGAGATGAACAAATTTATTTGAGCATAAGCTTTTGTGAGCTACAGCTCACTTCATCGGATGCATTCATTTTTTGTGAATACAGACTAACACAGCTGCTACTCTGAAATCTTTCTTTAAAACTGCTTTCAGAAGCCAGACAGGAGGGGCTGGAGAATTTCTCGACTAAAGCTCTACAGTGAAGCATAGGGAGAAACAGAGCAGGTTTAAGGATAATACTGTTTTCCTTATGATGAGGAAGCTCCTTGTTCAGTCTGACAGGAAAGGAACTCCATCTGTGACTTTCCCATTGACACATTCAAACATCACATACAAAAATAATGTTAATAGATGGCCTATTTATGGAAACATTTGTCGCCAAAGTATCTCCAGTTTGTTGAAGAAGCAAAACTTGTATTCATTTAAATTTAAGTTACATGAAAATGCATATGCACTATATAAGTATTGTGTAACTGCTGGATAGCACACTTTGGAGCCAGTAATTGAGCTCACTAACCCTTATATTCAAGTATTTATTCATTTTCCTCCCTTCCACATCATCATGTTTCTGTTGCACAGGAACCCAGAAGTTGCCACATTATATGAAAAATATGTCACTTCAAGTCTGAAATCCTGCCTCTGGCTGTGGCCATGACCTGCTTTATTAGAGGAAGACAGAAAAAAAATCCTGTAATGCTTTTAGCCAATTATGAAATGCTCTATCTGGGAGGAAAATCCAGCCTGACCCTTGCACAGATCAGTTTATACCCTGAAGCATGACATATACCCATTCATCTAACAGGAGATCCCAGCTGGGCCAAAACAACATCTTAGAGTCCCATTACTGGTAAAGGAAACCTCCAGTGTAATATATGCGAGAACTTTAGGACAGCTGCAGTGTAACATATTCACTAATTAAGTAATGTTAATTAACCAGTTAACCATATCATATTTCTAATTCTTCATAATTTTTTATCTATTTATAGATTTTAATGATAAAAATAAAGTGTATAGATAAGAAATTAAAGTTTGCTTTTTGTTTGGAAAGGAATCCTCTTCTGGGATCCCTGCTTTGACACCCGTAGCTGTGGCGCCTTGACAAGACTTCCCCAGGGGTTGAGAACGGCCATGGGAAACTTTCCACAGCTCTCTGTCTTCCCTTCTGCTCATGCTGCACAGCTTCTTTGCGAAGTCCTCTTTGAAAAATTGCTCCACGTTCATTAGGCCTTTTCAGAACATCCTTGAACAGCAGCGCCAAGCCATCCACTCTCTCACTGCAGCTGAGGGTTGGGAAAAGACATTTAACGCTTTGACTGAAGCGCAGTACTCCCCGAATAGCTAGTTACGAGGTTCTTATCAGCAGCTTTGGGGTGGGGTTCGGTAGGAACTTGGTATATGCAGAAGAATCCATTCTCCCTTACCAATTACAGCACCTATTTTGTACGGTGTCAGTAAGTGCTTCCTTTAAAGCCCATTGTTCTTGAGTCTTGAGGGGTTCAAACAAATCCACATTTCCTGCAATCTTAACACCTACAGCCAAATTCTAAACTAGTATAAGTGGCTCAATCCAACAGAGTTCAATAGAGCTGCACAAGTTTGCTTCAGCAGAGAATTTGACTCTTACACTTACACGGGGCCAGAATGAGTCTCCTTGTCCTACCAAAGAGAGAAGTGCACATGGAGATGTCCATTCGTTGAATGCCCCCTATAACAGTCAGGCAGAATGGCAGCCTCTGCTCCTTCCATACTTCCCTGAAGGCCTGCATGCCTCAAAGGAGACAAGGATGGCTCAGGAAGAAAGGCATTGCCATAGCTCTAATTCCCTTATGTACTGGCCAGTGCATGGAGGTGTGTATGGTGAGCTCCACCCCATAAGGGCTGTATCACAGTAAAGGGCACACAATCTGCACCCAAAAATTATGGGAGAAGTCACTTTTCGTCCCTAAAGCAGAATGACATAGTGCTTTCCCTGTGGCAGTGTATCACCACATCACCCCTGCTGTGATCACTAATGCTATTTAACTGGGTAGATTACTAGAGGTGTTGCAATGCCTGGCTTTTAGGTGCCCCATTGGAATCCTCAGTCCCAAGTTAAGTGCCTAGGTTCCCTATGCCATGCATGAGGAGAGTTAGGCACCTAAGAATGGGATTCACTAAAGCCAGTAAGATCTCTTCCTATCCCACTGTCAGTTGTCTCCCAGAGTGGTGAGAACATTCCCTTTATGGCACACACATACTTAGACATAATGGGCAAGCAAATGCCAGAAGGAAGATTCAGCCCTTAAACAGGACACAACTCTGCTGTAGTTAGTGAAGTTGTGCCCACAGACACCAGTGCTGAAAACAGCTCAGAATTTAACCCTTAACATTGAAATTCCCTGCTTTTAACTGGACAGTTCCACAGCTCTACAGATTTTTAAGCATAGAGGGGCATTTCAAGTGGTCTGTATTCTAATTTCAAATTCCGTGGTAAATGACAATTGTGATCTATAGCTCCCAGCTGGTTACTTTTGAACAGAAGTATAGTGCTAAGTAAAGCAAATCTTTCATTCACAATTTTGAAGTGGGAAGACGAAAAGTCTCTCTGCATGTTTTGAAATGATAAATGAAACTGCATTTCTCCTGACTGATCTTTCATATCTGCTGAAGGCTATGTATCTTTTCCCCTGATTTTCTTCAAAAACCATTTTAAGAAGTGCCAGTAATAGGTGGTTTGTTTAGATAAATCTTAACACCCAAAGTCTATATAAATGTACTCCTTATGCCCAACTGATCTGAATAAAAACTTGTTTATAGCAAGCCAACTCAAGAGCTTTTTTGCATGTTCACCAAGGCAACAGGCAATCACTAATGCTGGTCACTCTGCTAGGTAACTGAAGAAAATGCATACTTTTGACAAGTAGGAAAGCACAAGATTTTTTCTCCTTTTGAAGTTATTATTAATAAAAATGTGTATCACAATAGCATCCAGAAGCTCAAGTGCGGATTGAGTCTCCATTGTGCTAGACACTGTAGTAAGCAGAACAGCCTCTTCCGTAGAGGGCAAATCTGAGACCCCACTCAGGCAAAGATTTATGCATGTGTTAACCTCAAGCACATTCATAGGTATTTGCAGGATTGGGCCTAACATAGGGCAGGAAGCAACGGTGGGTATGACAATCAGTAGGAAGGCGTGGAGGAGGGGAGAACAAGGGAAACAGCAATAGGAGCATATGTTAACATGAACCAGCCATGTACAAGGGGGTGAGGTTCTTTAAATGGAAAAATATAAGATATGAGATCTAAATGGATACTAAAAGCTGTATTAATGCTATGAGTTCTTGCAGGCATCTTTAGAAAAGCCTGCCCTACACGTCAATGTAATTCATGTTTACTTTTACTGGGATCCTGTCAGCTATCTTAAGTTAAGAAGAGGTTTGTTGAACATTGCTCATTTAGGAGACCTCTAAGGCCTGGTCTACACTTAAAATTTAGGCTGACATGGCTACTGTGCTCAGGGTTGTGAAAAATCCACACCCCTGAGTGACGTAACTCTACCAACCTAACTCCTGGTGTAGACACAGCATGCTTTTGTCAACCTAGCTACCATCACTGTAGGCTGTGTCTACACTATGGGGTTATGTAGGTATAGCTCTAGCACTGAAGCTATGCTGCTATAGTCCCTGTTGTGTAGTGTGACAAAGTTCCTCCTCCACCTTGGTGGGTCTTGCACTTATTGGCGGATTTGCTCGCCTTGAGCTTCACAGCAGCCCTCAGTTTGGCCGTTTTCGTGAACCCACAGTCCAGGCCAACTCCTCCTGTGTCTGACCAGGAGTTGGGAGGATTTTGGGGGACCCCGGGCCCACCCTCTACTCCGGGTTCCAGCCCAGGGCCCTGTGGAATGCAGCTGGCCAGAGTGTCTCCTGGAACAGCTGTGCGACAGCTACAACTCCCTGGGCTACTTCCCCATGGCCTCCTCCCAACACCTTCTTTATCCGCACCACAGGACCTTCCTCCTGGTGTCTGATAATGCTTGTACTCCTCAGTCCTCCAACAGTCCGCGTTCTCACTCTCAGCTCCTAGCGCCCCTTGCTCCCAGATCCTTACACGCGCACCACAAACTGAAGTGAGCTCCTTTTTAACCCAGGTGCCCTGATTAGCCTGCCTTAATTGATTCTAGCAGCTTCTTGATTGGCTGCAGGTGTTCTAATCAGCCTGTCTTAATTGTCTCCAGAAGGTTCCTAATTGTTCTGGAACCTTCCCTGTTGGGAAACGGAACGTCTTTTGCTTGCTCCTCAGCTATCTGCTTTCTATTCTTTCCTAAAGCCCCCGGCCCGGATTTTTTTTACTTTTTGCACCTGCCTTAGTCCCCCCCGACCGGGCCAAACGCTTTTTTTGTTTTTTTTTATTCTTTGTGTTTTTTTTTCCCGTCTACGTGCTTCGGCCCTTAGTTTGCCAGCACCCGCCCCCCCCCCACGCCTGCTTTCGGGCGCAGCTATTTGCCTCAGCTGAGCCCCCGGAGGAGGGGGGGGGAAGATTGCCGATTTTGCTGTCCGGAGGGGGGAGTAGAAACCCCCAGACCCAGCCGTTTTGAAAGCAGCTCGGACTTTACAACATTCTTAGCATGCCAGAAGCCTTGGAACACAGCCAACACAGCCGGAGAAGAAGATTTCAGAAGACAGGAGAAATAATCCAGGAGAGCTATAAATCTTCGTGAAGGGGGCCGTAAAACTGAGTAATTTTCTGAATTATACTCTCGTGGGGGGGAGTTTGACTGTGGTTTACTTGCGTTTGTGGCGGCACAGGGGGTGTGGTGTGGAGACCCCCCCCCCCGATCCATCGGTGCCGCTAACTCCCCACCCTTACTACAACTGTCATGGCCCCCCCGCCGTCCGTCCCTGCTGGCAATCTGCCATCTCCCTTCGGATCCAGCTGTTTGCTTTGAACTTTGCCTTCCGGACCGGACATAACAACTGACCACCCAAGACTCTTTGGACAAATGTGTGTGGGTCTGCACCCCCCCCCCCGGATTGCTTATCCCACAGCTTGCCCCTATTACTGGACCCCGATTTTGTTTTCCCCCCCCTCCCAGTCCAACCCCCTCGGCATCCCCCCCCTCCCCGCCTGTAGCCTAGCGGGGAGGAGTGGTTTTTTTCCTGTCCCCCTCCCCCCTTCTCCTTCCGGTGTCTCCCTGTCTCTCCCTGCTCACAATGGCGGGGAATGAGAGGGGTGAGGCCGCTTCAACAAAATTAGTTGTCCCTCCCCCACCACCACCCCGCCCGACCCCCAAGTTCCCCCCCCACCACTATTGTCAAGATACTTGCTACCCCCCCCGCTGGGGCACCGGCAGCAGGAGGCACTGGGGTGATCGCTGCTGCACCCACCACCCCCCCAGATTCTAGGAAACCCCCCCCCCCCCGGTTGGCCGGAAGGGCCAGGGTGGGATGAAAGGAAAAGGCCCCGCTAAAACCACTGAGCCCTCCATGGCAGGGGCTGCCCCCACCGCTGTGGCCTCGTCATCAACCGTGGCGCCCCTCCCTGCATTTCCCTCCACCAGCTCTGTGATTGTTCCTCCCCCGGCCCCCAGGACGTATGCCCGGGTGGTGACGGGCTCCCCCCTGCCTGCCGCCTCGTCATCTCGCCCCCCCCCGCCTCCGCCACCATCACCAGCGGCCGGGGCCCTTTCCCCACCTTGACCAGGAGGCACAGCGTCCGTTGCCTCCTGGTACCCACCTCGCCCCACGTGGAGACATACGTGCAGGCATTGGCGAAGGTGGTAGGACCCACGGCTATTGTGGTGGCCTCCAAGATGTATGGGAAGGTTGTTTTTTTCTTAGCTTCGGAGGCTGCCGCCCAGGAGGCGGTGGAGAAGGGCCTGACGGTGGGGGGGTGTTTGTCCCCCTAGAACCGTTAGAAGACCTGGGCGTTCGCCTCGGCCTCACCTCTGTTCCTCCCTTCTTACCCAATGCTGCCCTGTTACCCGCTCTCTCCACCCTGGGGAAACTTGTCTCTGTCATCAGCCCTCTCCCGTTGGGCTGCAAGGACCCCACCCTCCGTCACGTTTTTTCGTTCCGCCGGCAAGTGCAGCTTCTACCGCCAGCAGGGGCGCGTGACGAAGAGGCTAAGACCACCATGGAGCCAGTGCCTAGCATTATTGGGAGCCCCCTCCCTTACCCCTTAACCCTTGACTCTGCTCAGGAGGCACTTTCCTTTAGCTGCTTGCCTCCTGAACCCCAGAGCCTTACCCCTGCCCCTGCCCCCACCCCGTCCCTGCCCAAGTCCCCTCCTCCTGCAATGCTAATGCCGCCCCTGGGGTTATTTCCTTCCCGCCTTTCGCAGATTCCCCCCAGGGAGCAGTCTTTGCACTTTCTAGTCGCGACCCATTAGGAGTTGCAATTTTTTCCCTGCCATCCCCCTCCACTCCAAGGCGTGAAATGAATTTAATAACCCCAGCCTGTCAGACGCCCCGTTGGTGGTCCGCACCCTGTCTACCCGCCTTAGCGGACCACGAGGCTGTATTAAGAGCCCCACCAGGGAATACCCTGGAAATTGTAACCCCACCCCTCCATGAGCTGCAGCATGCACTACGGAAGTTCCTAGAACACACCCGTGGCGCCCGCAATAGGGTACAGCTGGCTCTTCAGCTATGGAGGGACTTTGACCAAATCCTCCAGGCCACAAGGGCCCTTATACAGGAGGGCAGGGGGCAAGGAAGGTGTGGTGCTGCGGCCTACGAGCGAGCCCGTGGCTTCCGACACGATCTACTCATCCACGGGATGGGTCACGGGTTGCTGTGCAACCCGCCGGGGGCCCTGAACACCCCTGCCAACAAGAAACCCCGCCCCCCAGCCCTCTGCATGACGCCTCTTATTATTGCGACCCTGAATACCAGGGGCTGTAGGATGGCTCTCCGCAGGTCCCAGGTGCTCTCTTACCTTCGGGAAGGGGGGTACTCTGTAGTTTTCCTGCAGGAGACCCATACGGACCCGACCGCCAAGGACAGGTGGCGGCTGGAGTGGGGGGACGGGGCATACTTTAGCCACTTCACGACTTGGCAAGCTGGAGTGGCGACCCTGTTCTCCCCCAATCTACGGCCTGAGGTGCTAGGGGTCACTAAGGCCGTGCCGGGCCACCTGCTGCACCTTCGAGTCCGTATGGAGGGGCTCGTGGTCAATCTTGTTAACATCTATGCCCCGCAAATCAGCTCAAGGTGGCCACAATTCTATCAGCGGGTGTCCGACTTTCTCAGCACCCTAGATTTGCACGAGTGCCTGGTCCTGGGAGGGGACTTTAACACCACCCTCGAGGAACGGGACCGCTCAGGGGCCGAGCCGAACCAGGCCGCCATGAATATTCTCTGAGGGATAGTTGAACATCACTCCCTAGTGGACGTCTGGCGTGACCATCACCCAGATGACACTTCCACGTTCACTTTTGTCCGGGTGGAGGCCCATCGGTCACACCACTCTCGGTTGGACCATATTTACTTATCCCGTTTCCATCTTTCACAGGCCCACTCCTCCGCCATTCAGCCGGCCCCATTCTCCGACCATCACTTAGTCACCGTAACTGTCTCCCTCCATTCAGAGAGACCGGGGCCGGCCTATTGGCACTTTAACAACAGCCTGTTGGAGGACGAGAGCTTCGTGATGTCCTTCCGGGAGTTTTGGCTGGCCTGGAGAGAGCAGTGGCATGCCTTTCCCTCGGTGCGGCCATGGTGGGATCTCGGGAAGGTGCGCGCCAAGCTCTTCTGCCGTGACTACACTCGGGGCACCAGCCGACGGCGAAATGCGGCGATAGAGCAGTTGGAACGGGAGGTCTTAGAAATGGAGAGGCACCTGGCCACCAACCCCGAGGACCTGTCCCTCTGCGGAGCGTGCCGGGAGAAGCGGGAGGAGCTCCGGGCCCTCGAGGACCACCGGGCCCGAGGTGCCTTCGTTCGGTCCCGCATCTGCCTCCTTCGGGAGATGGACCGCAGCTCCCGCTTCTTCTATGCCCTGGAGAAAACGAGGGGGGCCAAGAAACACGTCACCTGCCTTCTTGCGGAAGACGGCACCCCCCTCACGGATCCGGAGGAGATGTGTGGGAGGGCCCGTGACTTCTACACAAGCCTTTTCTCCCCGGATCCGACCGATCCTGGCGCTTGCAGGGTGCTCTGGGAGGAACTCCCCACAGTCAGCGTGGGCGACCGAGACCAACTAGAGTTGCCTCTCACCCTGGCCGAGTTCTCGGAAGCCCTCCGTCGCATGCCCACCAATAAATCTCCGGGCATGGACGGGCTGACCGTGGAGTTTTACCGCGCGTTCTGGGACATCCTCGGCCCAGACCTAGTGACCGTCTGGACTGAATCCTTGCAGAGCGGGGTCCTCCCTCTGTCGTGCAGGCGAGTGGTGCTCGCCTTGCTGCCGAAGAAGGGGGACCTCCGCGATTTACGAAACTGGCGTCCCGTCTCACTCCTTAGCACGGATTACAAAATCGTAGAGAAAGCAATCTTGCTGCGGCTAGGGTCTGTGATGGCGGACGTGATCCACCCAGACCAGACCTATACTGTCCCGGGTCGCAGCATTTTTGACAACCTATTTCTAGTCCGAGACCTTTTGGAACTCGGGCGGAGAGATGGTCTGTCGTTCGCCCTCCTGTCTCTTGATCAGGAGAAGGCGTTCGATAGAGTAGACCATGGGTACCTCCTGAGCACTCTGCAGGCGTTTGGATTCGGACCTCAGTTTGTGAGTTTTCTCCGGGTGCTGTATGCCTCCGCGGAGTGTTTGGTTAGGCTCAACTGGACCCTGACTGAACCGGTCAGCTTCGGACGAGGAGTGCGGCAGGGGTGCCCCCTCTCGGGCCAGTTGTATGCTCTGGTGATCGAGCCTTTCCTCTGTCTCCTCCGCAGGAGGATGACAGGGTTGGTGCTGCGGGAGCCGGAGCTGCGGCTGGTCCTGTTGGCGTACGCTGATGACGTACACCTCGTGGTCCAGGACATGGGCGACTTGGCGCGAGCGGAGGCATGCCAGGCCATCTATTCGGCAGCCTCCTCTGCCTGAGTCAACTGGGTCAAGAGCTCTGGCTTGGTGGTGAGGAACTGGCGGCAGGTAAGCTCCCTCCCATCCACACTTCAGACCATCCGGTGGAGTGCGGGTCCACTGCTCTATCTCGGCGTTTACCTTTCCGCCACGCACCCTTCCCCACCGGAGAACTGGCAAAATTTAGAGGGAGGGGTGATAGAGCGGATCCGGAGATGGACGAGGCTACTCCGATGTCTCTCCCTCCGAGGGAGAGCACTGGTGCTTAACCAACTTGTCCTGTCCACGCTCTGGTACCGGCTCAACACCCTGGCCCCGGCCCCGGGTTTCCTGACCCACCTCCGGAGATTGATTCTAGAGTTCTTCTGGTCAGGAATGCACTGGGCTCCTGTTGGAGTTCTTCATCTACCCCTGAAGGAAGGAGGGCAGGGCCTGAAGTGTCTGTACACTCAAGTCCGCGTTTTCCGCCTCCAGGCCCTGCAGAGGCTCTTTTATAGTGCAGGCAGTTCGGCGTGGAGCATACTGGTGCACACCTTCCTGCGCCGCTTCCAAGGGCTCCGATACGACCGGCAGCTCTTTTATCTTTGTCCGAGGGGTTTTCCATGAGACCTCTCCGGGCTGCCGATCTTCTACCAGGACCTCCTCCGGACCTGGAAACTGTTTCTAATGACCAGGTCCATGGCGGCCACCGTGGGAGCAGATCTCCTCACGGAGCCCCTGCTACACAACCCCCAGCTCCGTGTGCAGGTGGTGGAGTCCCGCTCGGTGCGCCAGAGGTTGGTCCTGGCGGAAGCCACGAGGGTCGGAGACCTCCTGGACTATGACCGGAGAGACTGGCTGGATCCCCTGACGCTCGCTCGACGCATGGGGCTCTCCAGCCCCCGTACCCCCCGGCGCGTACTTCAGGAGGTGAAGGCCGCCTTAACCCCCGCTGCTCGGGCTTATGTCAAGCGAGCCTTGCGCAAGGGCGCACCCCGCCCATCCTCTACCCCAGGCCCGCCGGACCTTTCCATTGGGCCCCTACCCCGTAGATCCCAACAAACCCCTCATCCTTTCACTGCAAGCCGGCTGCATGAACTGCAGCCGGTCAGTTTTCAAATTGCACCACGGAAATATTTATACACACTCACGCTTCACACCCTTCACGCCCACACCCTGGTGTCCCGCCCTGATACAAAGTGGCGGGACCTCCTGCCACCTTTGGAGGGTGAGCAACCTCGATGGGCCAGCCTGTATTCCACCTTGGTCCCGAGGCCTGTCGGGGACATCAGTTGGCAGCTCCTTCATGGAGCTGTGAGCACGGGCGTGTTTCTGACAGTTTACCCCCATCCCGAATACTTGCCCTTTTTGTAATGTGAGGGAAACCCTGGTGCACGTATATTTAGAGTGTGCCAGATTGCAGCCCCTTTTCCGGCTCCTCACAAATATTCTATTGCACTTCTGGGTTCATTTCTCCCCTCACCTTTTTATCTATACACTTCCCATCCGTGGCCCCACAAAGTCACGGGATCTTCTGGTCAACCTCCTCCTAGCCTTGGCTAAAACAGCCATTTATAAAACCAGAGAGAGGAGGTTGGCCCATGAAACGTCCTGCGATTGTAGGGCCTTTTTCCGATCCTCAGTACATTCACGTATCCGGGCAGAGTTCCTCTGGGCGGCATCCACCAACTCCCTTGATGCCTTCGAGGAGCGGTGGGCGCTGTCTGGGGTTCTCTGCTCGGTGATCCCGTCTGGTTCCCTCCGTCTGACCCTTTGATTGAGGGGAAGAGCTAGAGACGCCAGCCCCAGCCGTTGCCGCTGTGGATACCATCATTACTGTCATCCAGGAGGGGTCCTATAATACATGGGTGTTTACCCCCCCCATCCCTAAACCGCCCACCCCGCAGCCGTGCCCATCTTGCCGGGCACTCTCAGGAGAGGGATAATCGGTGACACTGGGCGCGGCCCTAGGTAACTTGAGGGGGTGGAATACCACGAGTGTCGAGGAAGTCCCCCCGCTCTGGGCCCAGGCTAGCCTGAATACTTCTCCCTCCTGAAAGCTGCTGTGTTATACCTTCTGTTTGCGTTGTTTTGTTGCATAGTTGTTTTGTTTCCTTTGGTAATTTTTGTATGTGTTACCAATAAACTTCTTTTCTGTTTCAAAAAAAAAAAAAAAAAACCTTCCCTGTTACCTTACCCAGGGAAAAGGGACCTACTTAACCTGGGGCTAATATATCTGCCTTCTATTACTCTCCTGTAGCCATCTGGCCCAACCCTGTCACAGTAGACATGGTCTAGGTTTCCCCTCTAAGTCAGCAGTGAAGCAGAGTGCCTCAGCAAGGTGCTGGGGGCTCTGTACTGCAAGAGGGGCCATCATTCATATGATAGCTGGTTGACAAATTTCAAATTTGAGATTCTGAAGAAACTTTTCATTAAAATTTCAACTACAAATGTGGAACTACATTGTCCAGTTCAGATACAATGTAAAAGCAAGGTCTTGATTACTTGTCATCGAAAACCCCAGAGCTCTGTTTGCAAAACCAGGTATGTATAGTTATGATATGCTGGTGAAATTGCATTTGGCCTAATTATATTCCACTGGTACTTACATTGAATACAATAATAGTCTTAATTTCCTTACCTAAATTTTTGTTGTGCTGTGATGCATTTTAAAAAGTGTCTGCATTCCACCTCCTAGGTGACTGCATTCACTGATGAGTGAAGTGGTCTCTGTATCTAGCTCATACATTAGTTCGCAAAATGCTTTGTAACAAGAAGTCCTCTATAAGTGGTAGTAATTGTAGTGCTGATTACTGCTATTTATTATTTGAAGTAGTGAAGCTCATCATAACAGCACATCTCTCTGATATATATATATTTATTTATTTATAAATAAAAAACACATTCTAAAATAAAACATTTAATGAACACATTTCTTCCCCTGTGGAGAGGATAAGACAACAAACACATGACAGATTTAGTCATGTTGCTTAGTACATTACTTAGAAGGCATTCAGATACTATGTTGATGAGTGCAGCATAAGAACCTATGTAGAATCAAAACATCATTCGATGCTGACTTTGGTAATATTTTTTTCCAAGAAATTAAGTCTTTGGGCAGCTGGGTGCTGTTGCTTAATGAATACCAGGAATGTGATAGAGTAAGGTTTCCTTATCCGAATACTGTGAATAAGCCTTGCTGACGGTACAAATAAAACCCCATCAGAGGCTACCATATTAAACAGGGGGTTTCATCCTTCCTGTAGTTTACACCTTCTGTACTTCTGTTCCTAACTCTGCATATATTTCTTTACACTTTTGTGTATCAGAGCTCAGATGACTGGAGGCCAAAATCTGGTATGGTCTTCTCCATCTTTTCATGATAAATCTTTCATTGTTCCATCAAAACAGGCTTATTACTCTGGAAAGCAAATACCAGAATAGCTTACAGGAGCTTACACTAGTTTAGCCTTGATACTATTCTTTCTTGTGTTCTGCTTTCCAAAACACAAAGCAAAGTTATAAAAAATTGAAATGTAGAACCTTTATGGAATCTCAGCCAGTATTGTGCTGACTTTATTTCCAGTTTCTACTGCCTACTGTAGTTCCTGAAGGCATTTAATCAGAGTGTGGGATTTGGTGGAAGAAGCAGGAGATGGGAGATGCTTAGGTTACCAAAGTCAAAACATCTTTCAAAAAACCTCAAAATACAGAAGAAAGTACTCTTGCTCCCTCACCCCACTTAAAAAAACAAAAAACCCCAATCCCCGCACCTATCTTCCTGTAGTGCTGTAATCTTAAAATAAACTGAACATTAGACTTAGTTGGCTGACAAGATCGGACAACTAAAAAGATCATCAGTTGTAGAACATACTTTAAAATCTATGTGCAAAATCAATATAATTATTGCTGCATGATCAGTGCCACAGATTATTCCAAACCAAGAGGGTTAGGTTTTATTCTAAATATAATGTTTAGACTTCACTGGATGTCTTTGTTTTATGGTCCCATTTGTAAACATGCAATCAACATATTTATCAGGATACGTTAAACCTAACACCTGCATAATTCATGTGACATAACCTCTTTTGAGATACTACCACTGATTTCATCCAGACTATATTCAGAGATGGGCAGTTCTAGTATGGCTGGAGTTGATGAGTGGCTTATTTTATCTCCCTCTGTTTAGAAGTTCACTGAAAAAGTGTTGATGAATAGCAGAGCTGCAGGCAAGAGCCATAAAGAATGTGCTACATAAAAGGACAAAGCAGAAGCAGTTTTATGAAATGTGAAGTTTGCAGGCTGGCATTGGCAACTACATATAATTTTCAAAAATGGTTTTTACCATCTGATATTGCACAACTTGAATTGCTGGCTGAAACTTGGGATTTCTCATTAAACAAACCTGAACTGTTCTCACAAGACATTTTGGCTTTGAAGAACTGGCATTTGCTGATGAAATCCTATTTCATCTGAACATTTCCAACCAGCTCTACTTGCATTTTCCCTTCGTAACAAAACTATTCTTAGAAAAACTAGGATTTTTCAGTTTGATCCTCAAAGACATGCCCATACTTCTGAAGAGGGAATCTGTTTTCATCAGCTGTGCAATTTAAATGGATTATTTGTGTATATTCCTCTTTAGCTGAAAATCTACACCATCTGAGTGTATTACATGAAGGACTCTCTAAACTAGAACTCTGAGACTTTTCTGTGGTTTCAAGGTAGAGGGGGACACCTTTCACCTACTTGTGTTACAGGTAAGCATTTTAAATAGGCATTTAGGTAGGCATTTTTATCTCGGCAGTGTCTGCCATGAAGATGAACATGGTATAGATACCTAGACAAAGAGACCCCCTTCCAAGTAGTATTTTTATGAGAAGGTGCAGTAGCCTATTGATTATCTCAGCAGGGAAAGATGCATGTGGGCCCCCAACAAACTTCAAAGATCAGTTTGTGGGAGAAATGACAGCTCCCTCTGAATCCATCCCATCTTCTGTATTTGGTTCTACTCAGCTATATAATCCCCAGTCAAAGCTGCAAAATTCTATCTTTATATTTAGAAATGTAGCCTGCCTTTTTCTCAAGACAAGTATAGACTGCCAATAGCATAGCTTGATTTCCCCTGACATGCAAAGGCTAACACTTTAAACTACATTCAGCTTATATGTTGAAGACAAGAAGTGAATTATTCTCTTTTGCAGCCATATTTCCCCCTCAACCCCTGCCCTTTTTTACTTTGTTTGAAGTTTCAGAACAGTTTTACATCTCCACATTTGCACTGGGGACCCTAACCACATGGCCATTCTTATCTAGAAAAGAACAGATGAAAACCGACTGGATGGAGTGTATTTCAGTGATTTGGAAATTTCTGTTTTTCTGCTTCATGATTGACAGTGTCTTCCCCCTTAGATTTTCAATCAGTTGGTAGAGCAGGTATTGTGGTGGTATTCTGAGTTTTGATCTTTTTTTTAAAATGGAAACTGCTGTTAGTGAAATCAATATAATCAAATTTTAATGCCTTTTGAAAATGGAAAAATAGCCCTGTATCATCTTTTCCTTTGGGCACTGAACTTTAGTCTGAGGCAACTGAATTTGTTTTTTGCACCTTCAGTCTCTGTCTGCTTACAAAGATGAGATACTGAAAATCAGTATGCCAGATCCTCAGCAGATGTAAACTGGTATGTCTCCATCCAAGTCACTGGAGCTGCACCAGTGTACCCCAGCTGAGAATCTGATCCAATGAATTTGATAGGTTCAGTCTTGAAATTCTTAAAATTAATTATAGTTAATTTGTTTAGATTTTTGGGGCCATTTTTAAATTCAGCGAAGCCATTATGACTGTTAATTGGTCCAAGTAATCGTTTTAAAGTTTGAACTTATATAAAAAGAAATATAAAAGAGGTACGGTGAACTGAATGATTCAGGAGTAATGAGATATGAAGCTTTCATCATTAGGAAACTAGTTCATAGGTAGCTGGTAAGGAATAGAAATAATTTTAGTCCAATGACTCTGGCCTACAAAATATAAAATGGTGATCTCAATACAATTCCTAATGCATTGGTGCTGACATCACAATTGATACTACTTGGCATCTTTATTAGCGCTCTGAGTTGAGGGGCTGAGCACTGAGTGGGTCTGGAATCTAATAAACAATTCTCTTTCTGCTAGAAATAGGCCTTCCAGCGCAGGCCTGAGGTATGATAGCTGGTAGTGTATGGAATAAACAAAGAATTCAGTCTCGGTTTACCCAACTGGAAACTGGGAGTAGTAACTTAGATATGGGCTTTCCACAGTGGATTTAATTTAGAAACTGAAGAGGTAAGAGTTAACTCAGTATATGCAGAAGGGCTGCACTGGAGGACACTCATTTTCTTGGGTTTTATAGACTAGCCTGCCTAGGATTAGACACAAGATATATCATTGCAAATAAATAAACATGGGCGCTACTACAACACTAATGAATGTGAAGAAAGAGATGTGGCTTCCTTGGAAGAGCAGCTTGAGAGTGATTGCCAAAGCATTTTGGTTCCTGAAGCTAGTTGACTCCTGTTTCAATTTCTATCATTCTTTGAAAGCCTTTATTATTGTTGTTTAAAGAAAGTATTAAACCATTTGTTAGGAAAAATGCACATGGATGCCTTATAATTCTTTACTATGGAAAAGTAATGACAATACTTAACTCACAGGGTATTGTGAGCTTTCTCTATTTAATGCTTTAAGATTTGAGGCAAAGAGTTCTGTATGCGTGATATAGGGCCAATTAACTATCCTGAGTTTCCAGTAGCTTCCACATGAACTAAATTCATTTACAAGAAAAGACTGAATTGCTCCTCCAGCTAACAGCAGGTATGACTTTATAGTGAGAAACTCTTAGATCCTGAAAGAGCTTTTTGTGTGAATAGTTTGATACTCCTAGGACTAGATTCAAAACAGGGACTTAGGTCGCTTAAATCCAACATTTAGGTGACACTGGCATTCACAAAATCACTGCTCAGCTGCCACCTAATCATCCAGGTGCTTAACATTCTACTGGTAAAGTCCCTAGGTATCTAAATTTCTGTCTCTGGGCATGTACACAACTACCTCAGTCCTGACAATGCAGAGCTATTTGCTGCTTAACTCATGCCTAAATTCCAGCAAGGTTAACAAACTAGGCATTTATCCACTTATCTTTTCCTGTGGAGCCCAGACCTGAAGATGTGTTCAGAGGCTGCGTAAGAGCAGGGCCAGATTAAGAATTCTTGGGGCTCTCTAAAGCCACCCCCCAACCATCCTGTCCCGGTTAAAACAAATATTTTTCCTGATGTGATTAAAAACATGCCCTGTAAAGAATTAACAGAATAAGGGAACAACACACATGCCATAGCCAATGATTAAGAATTGTGTTTAGCTAGCAATTAGTATTCACAACTAATGGGTTTCCACAGAAGGACTGCCTGCTTGATGCTGCATGTAAATTTAGACACTAGATACCTTAGCAATGCCATGCAAGCACCAATAGAGAGAGAGAGAGGAAAAAAAAAAACACAAGTTCGCTAGAGAGGAGCGGAAACAGAGTAATTTGGTTTTGAGTACAGATTGCTGCTGAAGCCAAGTGTAGTGGAATAGATATAACTGTATTCACTTTTGTGGAACTAATAATCACCTAAAATGACTACCCAACTTTGCTCAGACTTCCTCTTCCCAGTTCTTCTCCAAAACAATGTACAGAAAAACAAAAATAGCCATTGGTATCCAAAGAGTTACCCCTGGAAGCCTGATATACACTATTCTGTTCTCTGATATTTCATATAAATATAATATTTCATACCAACGCTTTGTTCTCAACAGTCCAAGTTATAATTAGGCTTATTCTTCAGATTAATTACTACAATATTAATTTTTGATACACCTAACAGGAAAAAAGTAGTTGTAGAGATAAAGCAATTTATTCTAAACACAGCTACAAAATACAGTAACAAATCTACACTATAGTTAATGTATAATCGCCATATTTGGGGTCGGGAAGGAATTTTCCTCCAGGGCAGATTGGCAGAGGCCCTGGGGGTTTTTCGCCTTCCTCTGTAGCGTGGGGCATGGGTCACTTGCTGGAGGATTCTCTGCACCTTAAAGGCTTTAAACCATCAGTAACTCAGACATAGGTAAGAGGTTTATTGCAGGAGTCGGTGGGTGAGACTCTGTGGCCTGCATTGTGCAGGAGGTCAGACTAGATGACCATAATGGTCCCTTCTGACCTTAATAGCTATGAATCTATGAGTAATGTGTCTGTTAGATGAAAAAAACATATCTTTGCTTTAGGCATTTTTCTGAATTTAAAAGCAATACAAAAAATGTATACCTATTTTATGCAGCTGTTTCCCCCCTAGCTTTAAGGAAACTAAAATCAGTGATCAGGTCATAAAAGTTCATTTCTTGGGCCAACTGATTCTACTGCTATGAGGAACAAAGCATTTAAGGGGCTTTGCTGCACTATGAATCTCAGTTCATTTTTTTATCCTAGCCAGCTTTGAAAATAACCACTCTCCTTCACAGTTAGTCATTGGTGGTGTGAGAAAAATTAATACAGCAATATCAACATGAGAAAATGTGGACTGGAAACAACTTTGCCATAGCATCTGAAGCAGGCCATATGGTGACTTACTGGCCTCATTTTGTGCAAATAACCTGAAACTGGAAGAGTTTGTGAGGAAAGTCTTGAGTGTAAATTCTGTTGCACATCTGTGAACTTCATTAACATGATAGAATATCAGGGTTGGAAAGGACCTCAGGAGGTCATTTAGTCCAACCCCCTGCTCAAAGCAGGGCCAATCCACAATTTCTGCCCCAGATCCCTAAATGGACCCCTCAAGGATTGAACTCACAACCCTGGGTTTAGCAGGCTAATGCTCAAACCACTGAGCTATCCCTGCCTTGCTGGCCAGTGTACCCCCTTTTTAAACAGGACTCCAGGTGTTCAAACAACACATTGTAACCATCCAGTCGGTGATATAGGCAAGCTGTAAGCTTGTCAGTTATGACAAAAAATGTTTCAATACAAAATTGATGGCTTCCTACAGAGTACTTACCTTGTCAGACATCCTCAAACTGTTTTCTTTTATGAGGACGAAAACTCATGTTGATAGCATTGAGAAATAGTGCTGCACATTTTCTTTCCACTGAATTAAAAATCCTCAAATTGGTCATGCATCACCACAACAAAAGTTTCCAGTGAGCTCATTTAATTAACAACAGTACTTAGCTCTATGTCCATTTTCTGTAGCTGGAGACTGGTCAATTTGAACTGCTGAAGCTCAATGTTCCAAAAATATGCCATCAAAGCTGTCTCTAATTGTTCCATTTTCTTCTGAAGAGAAGCTACATTTAAGTGTCAGAATCCTGATGTGTAACTTTTGACATACCTTCCCAAGCTTGTCGAATACTGCTATAGTTTTGATACAATGCCTTTGTAGAATTGGCAGAACTACATCATTGCGTATCTGACAGATTTTTGAGAGTCAGTCTCTGGTTAGTGTCAGTATTTACTTTGTGGAAAATAGTTTTCCACTGATATGCTGATGCAGAACAGAAAGACTAGCGTGACTGCATAAACCTCCCAAAATTGCACCTGAGCAACTGTCAACATTGCTGACTCCAACTAAATTTAGGGAATGTACAGCACAGGGCACATACTATATTAGTGGGAATTTCTGTGAAGAGATGGGGCTGCAGACCATTGTAATGACCAGCCATATAACTAATATCACACAATTGTCCCCTGGAGTTTGACACATCCAAACCTAGGTTATTTAACATAGCCAGCACAGCTTTAGCCATTTTTGCACGTGTCTGGTTCTCAAGTGTCTGAAACCAAATGAAATTCTCAGGTATTTGCCCCTCTGAACTGAGAAATCAGAAGATTATGAGCTGGTCTACATGTGCTACATCAGGCATTGAAACAATTATAGAGAAATACGTAGCTTGCTGTAATTCTCCTATTACAGTATTTTAATTTTTTTCACATTCATTTAATGAATACATCACATATAGGTGAATACAGGTAGCGGGCTTACCTTTCACTTCTATCTGAACTTAGCCAGGTGGTCAGCCAGAAATGGATCAAACTGTGATATTAACCCCAAAATCTCCAAATAATTTCCATTGCTTTCAGATGCTAATACTTCATCCTAGCCATGGATGCCAAGCCCAAGAGCACTTAAAAAAAACTTTACAACTGCCCCCATATGCTGAAGAACTTCTCTCCAGTACTCACATTCTGAATTAAATGGGTGTGCCAGATCTGAGTAAGCCCTACCAGATGATATTTTTGTATGCATTATCCAAACCAGCATGCAATTTCATAATTCTGTACTCTTCTCATGCTCAGGGGGCACTCAGGATGTTTCTAATCTCTGTGTGCTTCTGTAAAAGCATTCAGTCCAGTGGAGAAAAGCTAACTAGCAAACCGAAATGGAACCACATTGCTGGGAAGTAAAATTAAAAAGGTTGTAGAGGAGTTTTTAAACTAAATGCTGGGGGAAAGCGACAGGTGTGGAGGAGCACATGGTTTAGACAAAGACATCCCTTAGGGGATGATTTATTAACAGGGATTTTCTATATCCTAGTATCTTGATAAAGAACAGGTAGAAATTGAAGAGCAACAGTCAAATGAAAGAGTCCCATTCAATGACATCACATAATGTCAGACAGCTGAAAAGTGAAAAATTTTATAAGTGCTTGTATATAAATGCTAGAAGTCTAAATACCAAGATGGGTGAACTTGAGGGCCTGGTATTAAATGAGGCTATTCATAGACTCATAGGACAGGAAGGGACCTCAAGAGGGTCATCTAGTCCAGTCCTCTGCACTCCTGGCAGGATTAAGTACTATCTAGACCATTCTTGACAGGCGTTTATCTAACCTGCTCTTAATCTCCAATGATAGAGATTCCACAACCTCCTTAGGCAATTTATTCCAGTGCTTAACCACCCTTACAGTTAGAAAATTTTTCCTAATGTCCAACCTAAACAGCCCTTGCTGCAATTAAAGCTCATTACTTCTTGTTAAGAACAATTTTTCTCCCTCCTCCTTGTAACAACCTTTTATGTACTTGAAAACTGTGATCATGTCCCTTTTCAGTCTTCTGTTTTTCAGATGAAACAAACCCACTTTTTCAATATTCCCTCATTAGTCATGTTTTCTAGACTTTTAATCATTTTTGTTCCTCTTCTCTGGACTCTGTCCAATTTCTCCACATCCTTCCTGAAATGTGGTGCCAGAACTGGACACTATACTCCAGTTGAGGCCTAATCAGTGTGGAGTTGAGCGGAAGAACTACTTCTTTCTCATGTCTTGCTTACAATACTCCTGCTAATACATCCCAGAATGATGTTTTTTTGCTTTTTTTGCAACAGCGTTACACTGTTGACTCATATTTAGCTTGTGATCCACTATGACCCCCAGATCCCTTTCCGCAGTACTCCTTCCCAGGCAGTCATTTCCCATTTTGTACGTGTGCAACTGATTGTTCCTTTCTAAATGGACTACTTTGCATTTGTCCTTATTGAATTTCATCCTATTTACTTCAGACCATTTCTCCAGTTTGTCCAGATCATTTTGAATTCTAATCCTATCCTCCAATGCACTTCAACCCCACCCAGGTATCATCTGCAAACTTTATAAGTGTACTCTGTATGCCATTATCTAAATCATTGATGAAGATATTGAGCAGAACAGAACCCAAAATTGATCCCTGCAGGACTCCACTCATTATACCATTCCAGTATGACTCTGAACCACTGATAACTACTCTCTGGGAATGGTTTTCCACCCTGTTCTGCACCCATCATCTGGTTTGCATTTCCCTAGTTTGTTTATGAGAAGGTCATGCAAGAAAGTATCAAAAGCTTTACTAAAGTCAAGATATACCACGTCTACCGCTTCCCCCCTATCCACAGGACTTGTTACCCTGTCAAAGAAAGCTATCAGGTTGGTTTGGCACAATTTGTTCTTGACAAATCCACGCTGACTGTTACTTATCACCTTATTATCTTCTAGACATTTGCAAATTGATTGCTTAATTATTGGCACCATTGTCTTTCTGGGTACAGAAGCTAAGCTGACTAGTTTGTAATTCACTGGGTTGTCCTTATATCCCTTTTTATAGAATGGCACTATATTTGTCCTTTCCCAGTCTTATGGAATCTCTCCCATCTTCCATGACTTTTCAAAGATAATCGCTAATGGCTCAGATATCTCCTCAGTGAGCTCCTTGAGTATTCTAGGATGCATTTCATCAGGTCCTGATGACTTGAAGACATCTAACTTGTCTAAGTAATTTTTAACTTGTTCTTTTCCTATTTTGGCCTCTGATCCTACCTCATTTTCACTGACATTCAATATGTGACACATTCAATCACCACCAAACTTCTTGGTGAAAACTGAAACAAATATCATTAAGCACCTCTGCCATTTCCACATTTTCTGTTATTATTCCCCCCTCCCCCCGCATTGAGTAACTGGCCTACCCTGTACTTGGTCTTCCTCTTGCTTCTAATGTATTTGTAAAATGTTTTCTTGTTACCCTGTATGTCTCTAGCTAGTTTGCTCTCATTTTGTGCCTTGGCCTTTCTAATTTTATCCCTACATACTTGTGTTATTTGTTTACTTTCATATTGGTATTATAGGCATCACAGAAACTTGGTGGAATGATGATAATCAATGGGAGATGGTAATACCACAATACAAAATATATAGGAATGACAAAGTAGGTCAGTCTGGTGGGAAAGTGCCACTATACGTGAAAGAAAGCATAGAGTCAAATATAGTAAAAATCTTAAATGAATGAAACTGTACCATAGAATCTCTATGGATAGTAATTCCATGCATGAATAAGAATATAGCAGTAGGAACATACTACTGACCATGTGTCCATGATGGTAATGAGATTCTGAAATGCTCAGGGAGATTAGAGAGGCTATAAAAATAGGAAACTGAATAATAATGGGGGATTTCAACTATCCCCTTATTGACTGGGTACATGTCACCACAGGACAGGATGCAGAGATAAAGTGTCTTGACACCATAAATGACTGCTTCTTGGAGCAGCTTGTCCTGGAACCCACAAGGGGAGAGGCAATTCTTGAGTTAGTCCTAAATGGAGCACAGGATCTGGTCCAAGAGGTTATAGCAGAATTGCTTCGTAATAGAGACCATAATATAAATTAAATTTTTACATTCTTGTGTGGGGGAAAACCACCAAAGAAGTCCACCACAGTAGCATTTAACTTCGGAAAGGGCAACTAAACAAAAATAAGAGTGCTAGTTAAACAGAAATTAAAAGGATGAGTCACAAAAGTGAAATACCTGCAAGCTGCGTGGAAACTTTTTAATAACATGATAATAGAGGCTCAAACTAAATGTATACCCCCAAATTAAAAAACATATTAAGAGGACAAAAAAAGTGTTATCGTGGCGAAACAACAAAGTAAAAAGTGGTTAGAGGCAAAAAGGCTTCCTTTAAAAACTGGAAGTTAAATCTTAATGAGGAAAATAGAAAGGAGCATAAACTCTGGCAAGTCAAGTGTAAAAGTATAATTAGGCAGGCTAAAAACAAATTTGAAGAGCAACTAGCCAAAGACTCAAAAACTAACAGTAATTTTTTTAAAGTACATCAGAAGCAGGAAGCCTGCCACACAATCAGTGTGGCCACTGGACAATCGAGATGCTAAAGGAGCACTCAAGGACAGAGAATTCATTGCAGAGAAGCTAAATGAATTATTTGCATCAGTCTTCACTGCGGAGGATGTGAGGGAGTTTCCCACACCTGAGCCATTCTTTTTAGGTGACAAATCTGAGGAACTTCCAGATTGAGATCTCAATAGAGAAAGTTTTGGAACAAAGTAATAAATCACTATGACAGATGCTATTCACCCAAGAGTTCTCAAGGTGAAATTGCAGAACTACTAACTATGTAACCTATCATTTAAATAAGCTTCTGTACCAGATGGCTGGAGGATAGCTAATGTGACATCAATTTTTAAAAGGTTCCAGAGGCGATCCTGGCAATTACAGGTCAGTAAGCCTAATTTCAGTACCAGGCTAACTGGTGGAAACTATAGTAAAGAACAGAATTATCAAACACAGATGAACATGATTTTCATGGCGTTTGTAAAGGGAAATCATGCCTCACCAATCTACTAGAATACTTTGAGAGGGGTCAACAAACGTGGACAAGAGTGATCAAGTGGATATAGTGTACTTGGACTTTCAGAAAACCTTTGACAAGGTCCTTCACCAAAGACTCTTAAGCAAAGTAAGCAGTCATGGGATAAGAGGGAAGGTCTTCTCATGGATCAGTAATTGGTTAAACACAAAACAAAGGGTAGGAATAAATGGTTAGATTTCAGAATGGAGAGAGGTAATAGTTGTGTTCCCCAGGGATCTGTACTAGGACCAGTGCTGTTCAACATATTGAGGAATGATTGGGAAAAAGGGGTAAACACTGATGTAACAAAATTTGCTAATCATATAAAATTACTCAAGATAGTTAAGTCCAAAGTTGATTTCAAAGAGTTACAATAGGATCTCACAAAATTGGATGACTCATCTGCTACTTTGTTCCCCAAATTCAATGTTGATAAATGCACATTGGAAAACATAATCCCAACTGCACATACAAAATGCAAGGGTCTAAATTAGCTGTTACCACTCAAGAAAGATCTTGGAGTCATGGATAGTTCTCTAAAAACATCTCCATGTGCAGTATCAGTCAAAAAAGCTAACAATGTTAGGAACCATTAGGAAAGGGATACATAAGACAGAAAAAAACAATGTTTCTATAGAAATCCATGGTAAGACCACACCTTGAATATTGTGTGCAGTTCTGGTCACCCCATCTCAAATATATTAGAATTGGAGAAGGCACAGAGAAGGGCAACAGAAATGATTAAGGGTATGGAACAACTTCTGTATGAAGAGAGATTAAAAAGACTGGGACTTTTCATCTTGAAAAAGAGACGACTAAAGAGGGGATACATTAGAGGTCTATAAAATCTTGACTGCTGTGGAGAAAGAGAATTAGGAAATGTTATTTACTCCTTCACATAACACAAGAACTAAGGGTCACCTAGTAGCTCCTTCTAGGTTGTATTTCCCTAGTTTGTTTATGAGAAGGTCATGCAAGACAGTATCAAAAGCCTTACTAAAATCAAGATATACCACATCTACCGCTTCCCCCCATCTAAACCATGAGGTTTAGTTTATTGCCCGTGACCTGGCCATGACTTTGACTAAAAATACCCGTGACTAAATCTTAGCCTTAGTGATTATCGTCAAAAAATCATGGAAAACAAGAGAGATTACAGAGGACTGGAAAATGGCAAATATGCCAATCTATGAAAAGGGAAATAAGGACAACCTGCGGAATTACAGACCAGTCATCTTATTTCAGTACCTGGAAAGTTAATGGAGCAAATAATTGAGCAATCAATTTGGAAACACCTAGAAGATAATAAGGTGATAAGTAACAGCCAGCATGGATTTATCAATAACAAATCATGTCAAACCAATCTAATAGCTTTCTTTGATTCGGTAACAAGACTTGTAGATATGGGGGAAGTGGTAGATGTACTATATCTGGATTTTAGTAAGGCTTCTGATATTGTCTTGCATGACCTTCCCATAAACAAACTAGGAAAATACAACCTAGATGGAGCTACTAGAAGGTGGGTGCATAATTGGTTGGAAAACTGTTCCTGCAGAGTAGTTATTAGTGGTTCACAATCAAGCTGGAAGGACATAATGAATGGAGTCTCCCAGGGATTAGTTCTGGGTCTGATTCAGTTCAATATGTTCATTGATGATTTAGATCAGAGGTTCTCAAACTGTGGTCCATGGACCACCAGTGGTCTGCGAGCTCCATTCAGGTGGTCTGCGGATAGTTCCCTCTAAGATGTGCACCTGGGCGGCCGCACACAAGAGAATGAAGGGACACCCACCTAATTAGTGGAGCCACACAGGCATGGCTCCACTAATTAGGTGCCTGGACCCCAAAGAAGACTCACATGTAAGGTGAGGTGGTGGCCTTGTGGGGAATAGGGGCTAGTGGGAGGGGGCAGTGGAATGAGAAGAGGGGGTGATGGGAATTTGACACATGCAGGGCTGCAGTGGCCAGAGAAAGAGGCGACTTTCCCCAGCTCCAGGGCTGCGGCTGCCGGGGAGAGATGGCCCTTCTTCCCAGCCTAAGCTCGGGGGCTGCTGTGGTGGGGGAGAGAGGGCACATCCATCGCATTAGAAAGGTAAGACTACTGATATTAAAATATGAGTTGTGGGCTTTTATTTGTAGAACAAAAAAAGTTAATTATTATTAAGGTTTTTTTATATAGTGCTTTTATCCAAAGCACTTTATAATAGTTAGCTAATGGCACAAACAACATTTGGAAAGATCATTAAGTGGTCCGCTGAGAACCTCATCAATTTTCAAGTGGTTTTGAGAACCACTGATTCAGATAATGGCATAGAGAGTACACTTACAAAGTTCATGGAAGATACCAAGCTGGGCGGGGTTGCAAGTGCTGTGCAGGATAGGATTAAAATTTAAAATGATCTAGAAATCATGACCTATGAAGAAAGACTGAAAAAATTGGGTTTGTTTAGTCTGGAAAAGAGAAGACTGAGGGGGACATAACAGTTTTCAAGTACATAAAAGTTGTTACAAGGAGGCGGGAGAAAAATTGTTCTTCTTTACCTCTGAGGATAGGACAAGAAGCAATGGGCTTAAATTGCAGTCTCCTAACTGTCAGGGTGGTTAAGCACTGGGTAAATTGCCTAGGGAGGGTGTGGAATCTCCATCACTGGAGACTTTTAAGAGCCGGTTAGATGAACACCTGTCAGGGATGGTCTAGATAATACTTAGTCCTGCCATGAATGTAGGGGACTGGACTAGAAGACCTCTCAAGGTCCCTTCCAGTCCTACAATTATATGATTCTATTCTGGGGTTGGTGTCTCTGCTGTTGAAGCTGTTCCATCTGTATTAAACACTGTACTATTCACTGGGACAGAGAGTGAGAATGATTCTGTAGCAAAGTGGTTAGCACACTCATTTGGAAGATGCACGTTTCCATGCTTGTTCCAGTGACTATTTTATACAAAGTAGAACAGCTTCAACAAAAGAGATGGAGAATAACCTACCCTGGAATATTTCATAGCCAAGTAATTAGGGCACTTAGTTAGGAGATGGGAGACCTAGGTTCAAATCCCTGCTATGAATCAGACAAAAGAGGGATTTGAACCCAGGTCTTTGCATCCTGGGTGGGTGCCCTAACTATTGGGCTCAATATTGTAAGGGGCTTTGGCACTACCTCCTCCTCCCAGACCCATAAATAGACATTTTAGCGTCCAGAGTGAGCAAGTATATTTGCTCCCCCTACCAGAGGTGATGCACGGGGTGGGGGGACATTCTGGGTCATGTGTCCCCCGCAGACTTTTTGGCTGCACCCTCCCAGCCCAGACAGGCTTGGTGGCCCACTGAGGTGAGTCAGGGGGTGGAGGCACTCCCTCCTTGAACCCCACCATGTGGGACTGGCCCCACTGAGCCCCGCCGCATGGGGCTGGCCCAAGCCACGTGCTGTTGCTGGCCTGCATCACCCCTATGGCTTTGCACCCTGGACAGCTGCCCCACTCTCCCTGCCCTGGTTATGGAACTGTTGTTCTTGAGAAAGGGCTGACCTGGCTTAGGTGCCTAAATCCAGGAGAGGGCTCCAGGTTATGAATCCCAAGTGAAGATAGTCACCTCCCTCCAGTCCAGAGTTAGGCACCTAAATCCCTTGGAGGGGCAGGGCTTAGGCCATTTCTTACAGCCATTTCCTTATGTGGCTCCACGCTCAGAATGCTGGCTTCTGTGGATCCCTTTTCTAGGTGCCTAACTCTCCCCACAACTCTGGGTTGTTGTGAATACCACTAGGCATCAGGGCACCTAAAAGTTAAGTGCTGCAATGCTCAACATTGCAATGCCTAAGTCCCCTTTGTGAATCTAGCACCCATTGTAGAGGATAACAGACAGAATCAATGGTTTAAGATTTATCTACAGCACTTACTGCTTTCAGACTCCAGCAGTCAGCACAGCTGCTCTGATTCCCTTGCTTAAGATGAGACAAGGTTATTGGCACCCTACCGAGCCTGTCTGCACTGTAAAGGATAAAATGTTAGTTGGCTGGAGTAGCTCCTGGCAGCTACAGGTTTTGCAATTGACAAAAGGACCATTGCTGCCAAAAAGATTGCTTTCTATATTCTGGCCAATGCCTGGGAGTATATATAGACATTCTTGCCTTTTGTGCTGTACGTAAAAATGGTGACTTTAATAACCTGGAGAAAATCACAAACAACCTTGATTTAGGGAGATCTTGTTTTAAACTAATTACATTTCAAAATGACTCAAACGGTCTGTTTCCTTTTTACCCCCAGCTGCCCTGCCTTTGATATAGAATTTAAAGGTTCTTAGTATCTGCTGCTGCTGGTGGCAGGATAAAGCATTCTGCCCTATAGCAAAATCCTATAATGAGAATCTAGTGGCTTGCTGGGCTTTCTGCTTAGAGGGATATTTTCTATGTTTCTTCTTCAAAGAATTAAACCCTTCTCCCATTTGAAGTGTTGAGATTGGTATAACTCACTAATCATCCCAGCTGTAAAGGATTGTGACAAATGGACTCAAGTCACCAGTCTTAAAAAACATTATGTTCAAGGACTTCAGGTAAGAGGGCTTTGAAAACGTAATTTTACAAAGGGAGACGTTCATATTCAGTTTTGTAGGCCTATCTACTCCTGTACTTTCAAGAGATTTCAATATGAAAATTCCTTTCAAAAAAGTGAATCCTCCCTACAGAGTAAATACCCCCGTGGCTCTAATTAAGTGCTTAATTCCTGATCCCACAAGTTATAATGTGTGGGCAGTGTCTGCATGGCACAGATGCCCCCTGTTATAACTTGCAGGATTGACACTTTCTTGAGCTTCCTCTTGGGAGAAAGTTCTGATCACATGCACAGGGTCAAATTGACTGGCAGATCTGGGGTTGGGAAGGAATCTTCCCTTGGGTCAGATTAGAAGGGACTTCGGGTCGGTTTTTTGTTTATTTGTTTTTGCCTTCCTCTCCAGCAGGGGCATAGATCATCTCCTGGGATCATCTGGGCATGTCTCACTGAATCAATTTCCTGCCATTTCAGGGGCCTCAGACACTGGTGGCATCTTGGACTCTCCTGTTCTCTGCGTGTGGCACATTTTTGTCTGGAGAGCTGAAATGCATTAGTGTAACTAAAGTCATTGGGCTCAGTATAGGGGTACCTGGGTGAAACGCACTCGCCTGCACTATGCAGGAGGTCAGAGTAGATGATCCAGTGGTTCCTTCTGGCCTTGAACTCTATGAAATCTATGAAACCCCTAGTACATAACTGCCTGCTCATAACCAGTACATAGCTACCTGCTCAGTTTTGCTGAGTCATTACAGCATTTAGGTGGCAGTTATGGACCAGATTCTGACACCCTTATTCATTCTACCTTATTCTATGAACACTGCCCTAGAAATCAATGGGAGTAACTCCTGGAGTAAGATACTGCTCAGTGGGAGTAAGGATGTCAGAATCTGGCCATAATTTACTAGCAGCTACATTGATGACAACAGTTTTATTTATCAAGCATTCATACCTAAAGATCTCAGAGTATCTAAAATGTAATAAAAATGAGCCCAAGACTTAAAAAAAGAAACGTGTCAAAATAACCAGACCAGATCCTAGAGCATTAAAAAAAATCCCCTCAACCCACCAGTCCTCAAACACCCTTCATCATAACTGCCCTGTATACAAAGCATGGCTTGCCTAGGGAGTTTGCTTGCTAATGTCTTCTCTTTCCCCAACCCCTTCTCCCAGACCTTCAGCTGTATAAGGGATGTAGAGGGGAGGTATCTGGCATTCTCATTCCTGACACATGAAACTCTTAGCTCCTTTACAGAACTAGCTCCTGGGTATGACAAAACTGTCCCATGGTTCACCACAGGGCAGAGGTGAAAGTAAGCCGGTACGGTCCAGTATGGCATACCGGCAAGAGCCAGTGTGCCGTGCCGGACCGGACCAGCTTCCCCAGGCTGGCGCTTTAAAGGGCTCCAGGCTCCCACCCGAGGCCGGAGCCCCGGGCCCTTTAAAGCGTTGCCTGAGCCCCACTGCTGGAGCCCCTTGGGTAGCGGCAGCAGGGCTCCATCCACACTTTAAAGGGCCCGGGGCTCCGGCCGTGGCGGGGAGCCCCGGGCCCTTTAAAGCGCCACTTGTGCCCCGCTACTGGAGCCCTGGGGTAGCGGCAGCAGGGCTCCGGTGGTGATTTAAAGGGCTCGGAGCTCCGCTTTGGTAGCAGCGGCCAGAGCCCGGGGCCCTTTAAATCGCCCCTGAGCCCCAGGGCTCCCAGCTGCCTCTGTAGCTGGTAGCTCTGGGGTGATTTAAAGGCAGCCGGAGCCCTGGGGCCTTTAAATCTTGATTTAAAGGGCCTTGGTATTTAAAGGCCCCACCTCTTCCAGTTGAGGCCACGCCCCCTGCGCAGGAGTACCGGTAAGTCCTTTAAGTTACTTTCACCCCTGCCACAGGAAGAGCTCCTTTGTGATGCACCATAGGTAGCTCATTAGCTCAAATCTGTCACTGTATGAGGCTTGGGGCGAAGAGGATTTGTAGCTGGGTGTGACATCTAATACTCAAACAAAACAAAAAAACCCAAACCACATAGGAAATAAATTCACAAAACACTGTTGTGATACAGTTAAAACTGCTACACATGTAACAAGACTGACACAAGCACAAAAGACAAAGTGTTAAACCACCTATTATTTCATTACCCTGTACTCCTGCACCCCAAAAGCACACATTTTCCTATGCCCACCCAAACTATATCCCATGCACAACCACCTTAATTCTGGCCCTCTGGGGATGCCAGTCTTCCAGCACACCTTTATAGAATCATAGAATATCAGAGTTGGAAGGGACCTCAGGAGGTCATCTTGTCCAACCCCCTGCTCAAAACAGGACCAATCCTCAATTTTTGCCCCAGATCCCTAAATGGCCTCCTCAAGGATTGAACTCACAACCCTGGGTTTAGCAAGCTAATGCACAAACCACTGAGCTATTCCTCCCATAAATTACCTTTACCGAATTACCTCCTCCCAACCCTCCAAACTACTACAGCAAACATCTATACTGAACCGCGTTATGAGGTAGAAGGGTGATGAAGGAGGTCTGAAGAAGGGAAGGGCTTGGGAAGGAGAAGGGGTTGTCCACTGTGTCTGGAGGGAGTAGATTGGTAAAGGGATAATGGAAAGCTGACTACAGGGGTAGAGTTAAGAGTGTGGTGTGCAGTCGATGGTGTCTGATAGCTTTGGTAATGGTAACATGAGATTTAGGGGTAGAGGAGTGGAGGTTATGCCCTGTTCAGTGACTTAACTTTTCTTTACTTTTGTGGGAGATGTATTGTGTGAAGCAATACTAACTGCTTCATACAGATTTTTTTTGTGTATTTTAGACAATACAGATAGCAACACCTATAGTTAAAGTTGCCAAACACTTTCCACTATAAGACCGTGGTTTCAGTTGCTTATAACTTTGCCAAACGTTGTTAATTTGGGCAGAATATTTTTCATGCTGGGTATCAACGTCAGACTGAATTTGTCTGGGAAAGTTTCAGAAAAAAATGCTGCAGCTTTTTCTGAGATCAAATACATTGCTTCATCCATACTAATGGATTGGTTGTTCAATTTCTTTTAACAGCTTGAAGCACCCCCATGCTTTGGACCAAGCATTTTAAATTTGGCAAGGATCCCTGGTGTCAGGGATGTGCCTGTTGCTGTTCTGAGGGGAAACTGTCCAAATTTGGCCAAGTTATGAGCCTTTAAAATATCTCTGTTCACACATGCTCAGCAGATGCTTGTTAGGGTTTAGCTGCTGAATTCTCCAAAGATTTTGTCGGTTCTGAGCATGTTCCATCCACTCACAGCTCCAATGTGCTTACTGGACTGCACATGCACCATTCCCATTGAGCAAATGAGCACACATCATGCTGGATTTGAGCTGGACTTTCCCTGTAATTGCTGCTCAGCCTCCGGGCACTGCAGTTCCAGGCTCCAGAACTGAGAGCAGGCAGACTTTCTCCTGTGCTCTCCATGGTCCCTCTGCTGGTGTTCAGGAGTGAGGAAACTGGAAAAAGAGGAAGCAGAATGATTTAGAATGCAGAGGACTGTGGGAAGAGTGGGTTGCAGGAGCAAGAGGGGAGAATGAGGACAGTAGCTTCAAGTGAGGGATGGGGGAGCAGTGGGAGACAGGAATTGGGTGTTAGAGGCGGGGGAAGGAAAGAGGAGCAGTCTGGGGAGAGGATAAGTGCAGATGGGAGCAAGGAAAGATAGGAGCAGAGTGTGATCTCTCACTGATGAGCAGAGCTGTGTCAAGATAAATCCTTTTTATGAACAGAAACTATGTACAGAAATGAGGTAAACTTCCTACTGCTCTGTGTAGCTGCAGCCTGTGACTACCCTGTCCTGCTTTGTTTCTGTCCCTGCAGGAAGTGTGTCCCAGGAACCCAAAGTCTGCATGAAGAGTGTACAAGACAATTGGCATCTCTACACTTCCTGGAAGGTTTACTCTCTAGCACACAGATGGGGAAGGGGCAGGAACTGGGTAGTTGGAAAGAAGAGTAGGATGGAGTGAGGCTTGTTGGGTAGGAAAAAACACAGTCAGAAGGGCCTCTCTCTGCTAGAGAATACTCCTCTCCAGAACCTGGAGTTGAACCCAGAGTCATAAGTCTCTACATTCCTCTACTGCCAGCAAATAGCTGTGGAACCCACAGGCAACATATTCCCTTCTATTGCCAGCTTCACAGTCAGTCTACTATTGCTACCAGGTAGTGTGCACAAGTGGTAGAAGTGCTGCTTATGGCCCAGGCTGGAATCAGTATAGTTCCATATAATGCAATTTCAATTGTTTCAGTTTTTTTTTTAAAATAGTACTTACATGAAAAATCCTACATTAAGTTTGCAAAGTCAAGCACACAAAAGTTAGGAAATACCAGAATTAAGGTTTTATGTGCAGCCTGAACTCATCCCCCTTGTGTGTATGCATTATGCTACAATCTTTAATTAAATTACAGTATATGATTGCACAGGCAACCTTAATTCTGGAATTTCCTAAGTTTGGAATTCTTGATTTTGCAACCATAATATTTTTTTAATGTAGGGTGGTTTGGGGCTTGATCCTGCTCCCATTGGAATTAATAGCACAGCACCATTAACATCAAAGGATCAGGCCAAAAAACCCTGTGTGATGCTATGTAACTGCATGTCTTCCATATCTTACATAAGATTGGCCATACTGGTCAGTCTAATGCTCCATCTAGCCCAGTATCCTGTTTTCTGACGGATGCTTCAGAGGGAATGAACAGAAATGAGCAATTAGTGAGCGATCCAACCCCTGTCATCAAGTCTCAGCTTGTGGCAGTCAGAGGTTTAGGGACATATGGAGCATGGGGTTGCATCCCTGACCATCTTGTCTAATAGCCATTGATGGACCTATACTCCATTAATTTATCTAATTCTTGGGCTTCATGACATCCCCTGGCAATGAGGTTCCGCAGGTTGACTGTATGTTGTCAGAAGAAGGATTTCCTATTGTTTGTTTTAAACCTGCTACTTATTTTCCCTTCTCCATTGTTCACTACTCACTCTTATAGACTACAGTTGAAGTGTAAGCTGTCTGAGGCAATGACCATCTCTATGGTATTTGCTTGCAGGGTGACTAGCATACTTCAGGCACTGTATAAGTGACAAGAGCCAAGACTTTGTGCATGAGCATGATACCTAGCACAATGGGGATCCACTCCTGAATTGGGGTGTTTGAGTACTACTGTAATATAAATATTAAATAATGATCTTAAAGTTACAAGTGATCTTATGCTTTCATAGAAGTGAAGGTACCAGATATAAATAGTTAAGAGACATATGGTTGCCAATGTCCCTTTTGAGCAGGCAATCACGTCCTTTGTTATTTGTGATTCTTTGGGGAAGAGGAAAAGACTGCAAGTCTCCAACTCTGACAATTCTTTTCTGCAGTGCAAGTGAATAAAGGGGCACAGAGGAAGAGAATAAACAAACAGCAAGGAAAAGGGAAAATCTGGGCAACTTCTTTTGCTGTGGTATGGTACCTAGTGCTGCATCTTTGGATTCTCCAGATATTTTTAACTTCCAGGATACCTCTGAGGAAAAATCACAGCCAGCTATTTAGAGTTTGTTGCAAAAAAGCAAGTTCTTCTCATTAGAAATATGCTTTCAGCAGTCCATCTATTGTTCATTTATTAGTTAATTCCATTCAGATGCAGTGTTGGGGAAATGTTTTGTTTAAAGTACACCTTTCCCCCCTCTCAGCAATGCTGTTTAATGTGCTCAACAAAGGTATCATAGAGCTCCAATAATTTCCCCTCAAGGTGTAATGCAAAACTGTGGGGACACCTTTTGTAGCTGGAAAGAGTTCCTTAGGAAACCCTTTCACAATAAACAGAACAAAGCTCTGCGATACAATGGACAGGGCTAGTGTGGCCATGATATCAACTGACAGAACAGCTAGCCCAAGCTGGCTAAATCTGGCCCAGAGGGAGATTTAACCAACATT
The DNA here is from genome assembly GCF_965140295.1 of Lepidochelys olivacea. Lineage (NCBI taxonomy): Eukaryota > Metazoa > Chordata > Testudines > Cheloniidae > Lepidochelys > Lepidochelys olivacea. Next base: position 141,819,843 of record NC_140412.1, on the reverse strand, counting down.
TTTTTTTTACCAGTTTTGGAAAACTTGATAAATTAAAAATGTTTAAGATTTCATTTTTTATGAAGACTCATTTTTGAATGTCTCTCATATTTGTTGGGTTTACTGCACACTTCTGCCTACCGGATGATATGTTGATAATGTAAGAGTTATGTACCTTTTCCCAAGGCTATTTGAGCCAGTGGGACAACTCAGCAGCAAAAAAAATACAGTACAGGGAGTCCTTGGACTTACGACACAATTCGTTCCTCAGAATTGTGTTGTAAGTTGAAACTTCTTTTCCCATAGGAATCAATGGTATGAAGGGGAGATTGGTTCCTGAACCAAGGCTTGATACACAATTTTCACCACAATAACACAGATTTTTGTACTAAATGTATTTACTGTACACTGTATTTTGTAAACAGCATTCAAACAAACATATAAACTCACATATGCTGCTCAGAATGCTGACAACACAGGCTCAGAAAGCCAGGGCAAATGGCACATACTGTTCAAGCTTTCCGATTGGCTGAGCCCAGGGCTGGGAGCCAATCAAAACCAAGTGGCAAGAAGCTACCCTTCTGCCCTATCCGGCAACAAGCTACCCTGCTGCTTCAAAGCCAATCAGAAGCGACCCCTTCCAGCTCCATACCAGTGTAACACAACCAGGAAGGGATTTCAAGAAAACTTTATGCAAGTTGAGCATCATAAGGACGAAACAAGCATTGTAGGGGCAAAACGGGCAGTCAATAGAAAAGCGTCATAAGTGGTGTCCGACGTAAGTCGGGTGTCGTAAATCCGAGGACTCCCTGTACAGACAGTAAGGTCTCGTCAACTGGAGAAAATCTTTAAATCTTTATCAACACAAAACAAACAAAGGAAAAAAGAATAACACCTAAAGACTTCTCCAAACCAGTTGCAGTCCTCAGAGAGTCAAGACTAAGTATAAAGCCATACTTCACACCTACCATTGTCCTCATTCTGACTCTCCAGCATGCAGTCTTTCTTGTAGCCAGCCCTTCCCCATACCACCTTTACAGTGGCAGGAGAAAGGAAAACTGGAGTTAGCTCCTTATGTACCAAAGAGCAAGTAGTGCCCCGTCACTAGCTAACAGAAGGGAACATTCCTAGTGTGCAAAGAAAATGTCCTCATTATTTTGTCCACTAATTACGCCTAGCTCTCAACATATCAATTTTGGTTCACTAATTTCTGGCCAATATTTTCTTGTTTACCAGCCATGATCTTAACACAGTTCTTGAGTCATATCAGTAGACCTTTTTGTTTGAACGAATTCAGTCTTTTTGTCTCTGTTTCATACCTTTTCCCATCAACATTTATTATATGTTTTTGTAACATTTTATAAACTTTCACAAACTTTTTACAGATGAGTTATTACAACACACCTTACATGAGGGATCTCTTCCAATTAGTCTGGTTTAACATCCTCCTTGTGAGAGTGTAAGTGGTATATGGTTCTGTAATATTTACACACTGCAATGGAGCTTCCCTCAAAACAAAGCACAAATAAAACTTAGGTTATTGCCTTGCTTGGAGACTTCCATTGACTACAGAACATTACTTGCCCTTGGGCTTTCTTACTGAAAGAGTAACAATAAATGCTGTTTACACTTGGAAGAAAATGGGATGAATTTGGGCCGCTGAATTTTAGGTGAGTGCAAGACATACAGTAGGAAATCTCTCACATACAATAAAAAATAAAAAGTGGGGAGGGATATCTGACTGAAAGTGAGAGTTCAGGGATGGAGAGTATCCTGCTGTCTGGAGTGGCTCATGACTATGAGTTCCAACCCCAAGACAGACTGTTAAAAAGCAGGGCAGACACCCCAAACTGGTGGTATGTTCTATAATTAGATTTCACCAACCCGGTAACAAGTGTGAACTCCCAAAGCACTATATCAATCTTACCATGAAGTCACAGACAGTCATCTCGCACATTCCAGTCTACCTTGCCACCCAGGCAAGATGGATTATGTGATAGTTGGTCACTTACAGTTGGGCCAAAAGAAATCTGATGAGGTTCAACAAGGACAGGTGCAGAGTTCTGCACTTAGGATGGAAGAATCCAATGCACCACTACAGACTAGGGACCGAATGGCTCGGCAGCAGTTCTGCAGAAAAGGACCTAGGGCTTACAATGGACGAAAAGTTAGATATGAGTCAACAGTGTACCCTTGTTGCCAAGAAGGCCAATGGCATTTTGGGATGTATACGTAGGGGCATTGCCAGCAGATCGAGGGACGTGATCGTTCCCCTCTATTCGACATTTGTGAGGCCTCATCTGGAGTACTGTGTCCAGTTTTGGGCCCCACACTACAAGAAGGATGTGGAAAAATTGGAAAGAGTCCAGCGGAGGGCAACAAAAATGATTAGGGGACTGGAACACATGACTTATGAGGAGAGGCTGAGGGAACTGGGGATGTTTAGTCTTCAGAAGAGAAGAATGAGGGGGGGGGGATTTGATAGCTGCTTTCAACTACCTGAAAGGGCATTCCAAAGAGGATGGCTCTAGACTGTTCTCAATGGTAGCAGATGACAGAACAAGGAGTAAGTCTCAAGTTGCAGTGGCGGAGATTTAGGTTGGATATTAGGAAAAACTTTTTCACTAGGAGGGTGGTGAAACACGGGAATGCGTTACCTAGGGAGGTGGTGGAATCTCCTTCCCTAGAAGTTTTTAAGGTCGGGCTTGACAAAGCCCTGGCTGGGATGATTTAGTCGGGGACTAGTCCTGATTTGAGCAGGAGGTTGGACTAGATGACCTCCTGAGGTCCCTTCCAACCCTGATATTCTATGATTCTATGATTCTGCAGCAAAAGTCACACCAAAATTCAGGTTACTCCCAGTCTAGAGGGACCAGTCACTTACCCCAGGTTAATTAGTACCTTAGATCTCACACCAAAGATAATGCCGGTAGCCAATCCTATAGTAAACAAGGGTTTATTAACTAGGGAAAAGAAATGAGAGAGTTATTTACAGGTTAAAGAAGGCAAACAGATTTACACAAACGAGTTCAGTCTATGGTTCCAAAAGGTGACAGAGTTGTAGTAATCTGCCATCATTGAATGTCTTTTAGGGCTAACCCAGGTTGATCCTGGGGATTTCTGTTTCTTAGCTCTGGCCCTATGAAAGTTTTAACAACAAAAGAGGGATGAAAAATGTTCTTGTCAGCTATATTTACTTCCTTCTTCCAGAATTCAAGCTAATGAGATGAGCCCTTTTGCACATAGCCTCTTCATGGGTGTACAGGGCAATTAGCAAAATCTTTGTATTGTGGTGTCCCACAATGCCCCATTTAGTTTTCATAATAGTTTAGTCCTTCCTAATGGACAAGAGGTAATTCCTTTCATAGCTATTTAGGATTTTGCACTAGGTAAATAGTGTAAACATTTAAGTATTATCTTATAGCAGTGGTTCCCAAATTTGTTCCGCCGCTTGTGCAGGGAAAACCCCTGGCGGGCTAGGCCGGTTTGTTTACCTGCCACGTCCGCAGGTTTGGCTGATTGCAGCTCCCAGTGGCCATGGTCTGCTGCTCCAAGCCAATGGGAGCTGCTGGAAGCGGTGGCCAATACGTCCCTTGGCCCGCGCTGCGTCCAGCAGCTTCCATTGGCCTGGAGCAGCGAACCACAGCCACTGGGAGCAGTGATTGGCTGAACCTGCCGACGCAGCAGGTAAACAAACCGACCTGGCCTGTTAGGGGCTTTCCCTGTAAAATGGCGGAACAACTTTGGGAACCACTGCCTTATAGTATGGGATACCGACATTATAAGTAGAATTAATACTAGTGGGGTCCCGCAGTGATCGGTTCTGGGTCCGGTTCTGTTCAATATCTTTATCAATGATTTAGATAATGGCATAGAGAGTACACTTATAAAGTTTGCGGATGATACCAAGCTGGGCGGGGTTGTAAGTGCTGTGCAGGATAGGATTAAAATTCAAAATGATCTGGACAAACCGGAGAAATGTCTGAAGTAAATAGGATGAAATTCAATAAGGACAAATGCAAAGTACTCCACTTAGGAAGGAACAATCAGTTGCACACATACAAAATGGGAAATGACTGGCTAGGAAGGAGTACTACAGAAAGGGATCTGGGGGTCATAGTGGATCACAAGCTAAATATGAGTCAACAGTGTAACGCTGTTTGAAAAAAAGCAAACATCATTCTGGGATGTATTACCAGGAGTGTTGTAAGCAAGACATGAGAAGTAGTTCTTCTGCTCTACTCCATGCTGATTAGGCCTCAGCTGGAGTATAGTGTCGAGTTCTGGGTGCCACATTTCAGGAAAGATGTGGAGAAATTGGAGAGAGTCCAGAGAAGAGCAACAAAAATGATTAAAGGTCTGGAAAACGTGACCCATGAGGTAAGATTGAAAAAAATGGGTTTGTTTAGTCTGGAGAAGAGAAGCCTGAGAGGGGACTTGATAACGGTTTTCAAGTACATAATAGGTTGTTACAAGGAGGAGGGAGAAAAATTGTGCTTCTTAACCTCTGAGGATAGGCCAAGAAGCAATGGGCTTAAATTTCAGCTTAGGTTGGACATTAGGAAAAACTTTCTAACTGTCAGAATGGTTAAGCACTGGAATAAATTGCCTAGGGAGGTTGTGGAATCTCCATCATTGGGGATTTTTAAGAGCAGGTTGGACAAACACCTGTCAGGGATGGTCTAGATCAGTGGTTCCCAAAGTTGTTCCGCCGCTTGTGCAGGGAAAACCCCTGGTGGGCCGGGCCGGTTTGTTTACCTGCTGTGTCCACAGGTTTGGCCGATCGCAGCTCCCAGTGGCTGCGGTTCGCTGCTCCAAGCCAATGGGAGCTGCTGGAAGCGGCGCGGGCTGAGGGACATACTGGCTGCCGCTTCCAGCAGCTCACATTGGCCTGGAGCAGCGAACCAGGGCCACTGGGAGCCGCGATCGGCCGAACCTGTGGACGCGACAGGCAAACAAACAGGCCCGGCCCGCCAGGAGCTTTCCCTGCACAAGCAGCAGAACAAGTTTGGGAAACACTGCTCTAGATAATATTTAGTCCTGCCTTGAGTGCAGGGGACTGGACTAGATGACCTCTAGAGGTCCCTTCCAGTTCTATGATTCTATGTAGCAATGTACAAGCATTTCATAAAGTCTAAACACATTGTTATAAGTCCAATACCCATTTTAGCCATACTAACACACAAGTGACCTGGACTTGTTTAAAGTAATGATTTTTTCAGTGCTCGACTGAGGCCTGAAGTCTTGGCAAGAGGTGGAACCTGGACTGCCAGTGTCACAGAGAGGTAGATTTAGGAATACAGGTGATAACTGAACACATGGAAATGGCTGAGATCTCCCAGAAATAGAGGCCAGAGGAAGAAGAGAAAAAGATTTCAGGACAGTCTCACCCAAACCTTTACAAATATTCACCAGTATGCAATGCAAACTCTGAGTCTTTGATCCAGCAAGTAGACAACAAAGCTGTGTGCATGCATGTATGGAGACACAATACTGTATGCTCAGTGCAATTATTTCACTTTCATTCATCTGAATTACTCCATCAATCACAGTCAACAGTTCCTTGTCAATTTTAGGCTCTGATTCAGGAAAGCACTTAGTCACATTCTGATCTGAGTAGGGGCGCGTTCCTGAAAAGGGGCCTTAGATTACAGTGTACCTCCCTTTCACAAGTGAAATATTTAGGTAATTTCATACAACACTACCTGCAAAGCATGTTCAGTAAAAAAAGCATTCAATATTATTGTTTATCATTTTACAATAGCAGCTAGCAGCCCCAACCAAGATCAGGGCCACACTATGCAAGGCACTACCCATAGTCGGAGACAATCCCTACCCTGAAAAGTTTGCAACCTAAGTAGACAAGGTAGACAAAGGGTGGAAGAAAGGAAGTATTATCCCCATTTTACAGGTGGGGAACCAAGAAAGCTGTGGTAGAGCTAAGAATTGAAATGCCATTCTCCTGTGTCCTAGGCTATGTCTACATTTAAGACACTACACTACAGCTGCACTGCTGTAGCACTTCAGTGTAGACATTAACTGCAGTGACAAGAGAGGTTCTTCCATTGCTGTAGTTAATCCACTTCCCTGAGAGGCAGTAGCTAGGTCGATGGAGGAATTCGTCTACCAGCCTAGCACTCTCTACACTGGGGGTTAGGTCGGCATAGCTCTGGCTCTCAGGGACGTGGATTTTTCACACCCTGAGGGATGTAGCTATGCCAATGTAAGTTTTAGTGTAGACCAGCCCCTAGCTCAGTGCCTTAAACACAGGACTGTCTTTTCTCTATTTTGTAAGGTTTTTTTTCTTTGTGCTTTGGAATTTTCAGAAAGTCAAACTCTTCAGCCTTCAAGAGAAATCAGAGAGATTCATAATGCTGTAGATGAAATGTCCTTGGACTCTACCCCTTGCTGCTCAACAAGCAGAGCAGCTCCCACAGATTATTTCAGAAACAATTGCAGACAAGTTATGGTGACAGTTGTATTTTATTTCCTGCCTTTATGAGTGTCTATATATTGCATGAAGCAGGGGCGCAACTCAGTGGCATATTACTAAAACCATAATTCATGATAGGACTTTATAACTGCAGTGCTTGATTTGTTTATAAGGAAAAACCCCATATCCTCAACTAACAAATAAGAAATCAGTGGATCCAAAGCTCTGGCTTACACTATATGAACAAAAGAAGAAACATCATTAGCTCCTGAGACAGGTTATTTTGGGGGGGGGGGTCAAGCTTATATGAAAAGTTATATAGTGTTGTTCAGAGTTTTTCGAGGAAAGTGGGTGAATATTGATGTCATCCATGAAATGACATACATTGTTTAGTCATATGGGAATTCTGGTAATTAAGGTCCCTACTTCAGCACACCAGGCTGAATCACGCTCCATCACAATCCAAAATGTGACCAGAAGGTTGCCATTGACGGGTAGTTTATAAAAAACAAAAATTGTACCACTCCACACAGCTAAAGAACAGCATCAATGGAGATCCTGATATGTAAAGTAACATTAAAAATAGGACCTTACTCTAACTGTCTATAGAACTGTATCATCACACATATATTTAAATGTTACAGAAGCCTCTACGTAGTTTAGGGTGGGAATATGAGTGTTTCTTCTTTCAAATGGTATAAGTCAGGGGAGTCAAACATATGGCTTACAGGCCATATCAGACCATTTGGTGTATTTATGCGGCATCCCTTGGACACATGCAGAATGGGCAGAATCTAAGCTTCCATTTAAAAGCAAAAAAGTGCCTAGCTCTCTTGATTGGAAAGAAAATCTTCCTATTTAATTGCCAATCTTTTTAGCAAATGGAACAGAAAAGGGGGTATCCCATCGGGGGGTGGGAATTGCTGCAGGAAAATGAATACAAGGAGAAAGGAAGATGGGAACGGAACGAAACTGAAGGGCAGAAAGAGTAGGTGAGCTGAAGTTGAGCATGTTTTCTCAGTAGGGTGACCATATTTACCACAGTAAAATCAGGACACCGTGTGGGGCTGGCCTGAGGTGCCTGGCATCACCGCTCACCTGAGGCCCCCCAACTTCCATGAGGCTGTCCCAAGCCACCTGGCATTGTGCGCACCTGAGCCCCGCACCACCTAGGACTGGGTTTGACTGCCCAAGCCCCATGCTGCATAGAACTGGGGCTGGAGCTGTCCACCTGAGCCTCATGTTGCCCTGGGCTAACTGTCCAAGCCCCATGCTGCCCAGGACATGGCTTGGGCCTGACAGCCTGAGCCCTGAACCACCCAAGGCCTGCACTGCCCAGGGCTCACAGCCTGAGCCTCGTCACCCAGCACCTCATGTCACCACTGGCCCCCCCAAATGTTCCTCTGCACCCCACTAAGGGAGCGCAACTCACTTTTTTGGCAAAAACTGGATATTTGTTCCATTTGCTCTTGCCAATTGATCAAATCAACTTGCAACTGGCAAGAGCAAACGGGACAAATGCCCATTTTTGCCAAAAAAGTCAGCACAGCCAGAACAGGGCTTAAAAAAGGGGACTGTCCTGGGCAAAATGGGTTGTATAGTCACCCTATTTATCAGTGAATGATAATGAAACTATTGAACAAATAATAATGTAAAGTTTAGCTACTCAGAAAGGCCATATTCTACTCTTGTTCTTTATTCAGATGTTCCCTTGACACCAGAGGGAGATCCCCTGTGGACTGTGGGGAAGAATGGAGTCCTAAATTCATATGCTGACCCACTCACCATAGTTAAAACTAGAATGCAGTACTCTCAGCTAGCTGGGGCTGACTCTGCAGTACACAGTTCCCACTTCTAGTTCTGGAGGGGACAAAGATATTGGTTCTTAAGCCTGCAATTTAAAGACTTACTAAATAATATACGTACCATAAGGAAATGAAAATATACAACTAGAAAAGTAGATTGCACCATATGACTACATTATTTGATTTTGTCTTCTAAGACAGACTTTTTGGGTTTCAGAATTAATATTTAACATCCAGCTCCCCTCCGAATTTGTACACTGAAGGACATACCTCATTAGGATTATTTATAGGAAAGGTAGAACTGGTTGTACTGTATGTTTAACTGACACATTTCAGACTGAGATATCTGTTATGATCCTCCTGGCTGGGACACCAAATTCCTTTATCATTCCTATGCACTTTTTATTATTGTTGTTGTTACAATGCCTGACAGTAGCAGGACTTTACAATCAGAAATGTTTTATTTGCATTATATGGGCTGCCCTGCTCTTAATACAACAAGAAAGTTGTAATAATTTCCCGTTACAAACACAGCCATAAGAATGGCCATACTGGGTCAGACCAAAGATCTATCTAGCCCAGTATCCTGTCTTCCAACAGTGGCCAATGCCAGGTGCCCCAGAGGGAATGAACAGTGCAGGTAACCATCAAGTGATCTATTCCCTGTTGCTCATTACTAGCTTCTGGCAAAACCAAGGCTAGGGACACCGTCCCTGCCACCCTAGCTAATAGCTATTGATGATCCTATCCTCTATGAACTTATCTAGTTCTTTTTTGAACACTGTTATACTTTTGGTCTTCACAACGTCCTCTAGCAAGGAGTTCCACAGGTTGATACTGCATCATGTGAAAAAATACTTCTTCTTTGAGTGCTTACTCATATCGATTCCAATTAGGTGTGCACGTGCCACATGCATGGCCGTCAGAAAGTTTTACTTTATCATCAACCGGCAGGTTGGCTGTGGAGCCCCTTTGAGTGGCGCCTTCATGGTGCTTGATATATACCCCAGCCAACCCGGCGCCTCCTCAGTTCCTTCTTACTGCCCGTGACAGGCCATTGGAACTGTGGAGTCTTGCTTTGCTTGCTCTCCGTTCTCCCTAGCATTATAGTTAATAGTTAATTGTTGTTAGTTATAGTTTGGTTTTTACTTAGTTTTTGTTGGGTTGGGGGGCTTTCCCCTCTTCCCCGATTCTTCTTCTCAGGCTCATGCCCAAAGCTCCGGGATTCAAGCCCTGCAGTTCCTACTCTAAGCCCATGCCAATGGCTGACCTCCATGACTCTTGCCTGAAGTGTCTGTGGGAAGCTCATCAAGCTGAGAAGTGCGAGATCTGTAAAGGGTTTCGACCTCGGACTAAAAAGGAGCGGGGCTTTTGTTTAAAGCAGCTCCTCATGGAGGTGGCGCTTAGCTCTCAGCCTCCTGCATTGCGCCAAGATCTGGCACCAAGCGCCTCGGTGTGCAGCGCCGCGACATTTACACCCACGGCACCAATTTACTTATTTACACCCACGACACCAATGCTCCCCGGCACTGCAACCAGCGACATCGGCCTGGCATCGCTCCCATTCTCCTGGGCAGAAGCGGCACCGGAAGCCAGAAAAGGGCGGCTTGCCTTTCCGGAGACCGGCTTCCCTGGAGCTGCCTGTGGAGACGTGTCCCGGAGGGGAGCATCCAGGGGTAAAGGCTACAGCCCTGGCACCGTTGAATCTGGCCCCGAGAGGGGAGCTGTTGAGTCCAGTACTGCTGGACTCCCCAACCCGCAGTGTGGTAGAAGTCCAGCTATTGTCTATGCTGGACACCTTTGCAGGTGTGAGGGACCTTATTGTCATGACGCCATCAACATCCCCTCAGCGGCACGCCTCTGCGCATGGCACCATCTCAGGGCAAGCCGGCCCTGATTCACCCATCTGCACCGTCAGCACTGTCGGTTGAGCTATAGCACTGATCCCAGTCTCGGCACTGTTCCCGCTCCCACTGCCACTCGGAGTCCCGCCGCCACCCGGAATCCCGGCATCACTCTCCTTCACGGCACTCGTCGTACTCGCGGCACTGGTCGTACTCGTGGCTCCACTCTGGCTCCCATCACCGATCCTGATCGTGGCACCGCTCTGTCCACCGGTCATTGTCGCGGAGCAGATCCTGGACTCAATGCTGTTCTTGATGCTGTTCAGTGTCTCTGCCCCGCTCCAGGTCCAGACGCCATTCCAGTTCCCAGTACCAGTCCAGGTCCTGACGCCACTCCCCAGCTTTGTGGCACCATTCCTTGTCACCTCGACATGAACTGGCGCAGATCTGCTTGGCACCGCCATGGCCCTCATGCTCCGTTTCTCGCTTTTCTGGATCGGAAGCGGGGTCATGATTTTCAGACCGTCGCCATTCGGACCATAGCCACCTGGCATCAGGGACAGGGTCTTCTCAGGGGCAGGGACCCACTCATTGGCCATTTGGATGCCATGGGCATACCACCAGGCCCAAGGTGCTCCGTCTAGGGCTTCCCCATCAGAGCCACGAGTGCCAGAGGCTACTGCCAGTCAACCTGCCCCAGGGGACATGGAGTCGGTGGTGGCTACTCTCCCCACTACAGGATCTCCTCTGACCCAGATTCCTGGACCATGGAAGCCCCATCAAGGGTGGCCCTGACTCTTATTAGGACCATCCAAAATAATGCCACGACAATCTGGCAGACCCTGTGTCCATTTCCCTCATGGCCAAGGGAGTGGAGTGGAAATACTTTGTCCTCTTGGAGGGGTATGATTATCTGTTCACCCACCCTGTTTGCCCAGTTCGCTCGTGGTTGCAGCCATGAATGAAAAGGAACGGCATGGCCAGCAGGCCCCAGTGCCCAAGTCAAAGGATGCCAAGAACCTTGATTTGTTTGGACACAAAGTATATTCTACAGGGGGGCTTCAACTCAGGATTGCTAATCAGCAAGCGCTCCTGAGTCGTTACAATTTTAACTCCTGGAACTCCATGCTGAAGTTTAAGGAGCTGGTACCTCCTGAGTCCAGGGAGGAGTTTGGGGCTTTGGTTAATGAGGGCAAAACAGTGACACAGACCTCTTTGCAGGCCTTGCTGGACGCTGCGGACTTGGCTGCACGTAGTTTGTCCTCAGGGATTGCGATGAGGCATACCTCCTGGCTGCAAGCCTCCGGCCTGCCCCTGGAGCTTCAGCAGGCACTGCAGGACCTCCCTTTCAACGGAGAGGGCCTGTTTTTGGAAAAGACTGACTCAAGGCTGCACAGCCTTAAAGACTAGAGGGCAACAATGAAGTCCCTGGGGATGCACACACCAGCTACCCAGCAGAAGCCATTCAAGTCTCAGCAGCCACAGCAGTGCTCGTATTCTCCTCGGCTGAGGCAGGATTTCTGTAGGCGGTGGGGGCATAGTGGCAGGAGGAAGCCCTCCAACCCCCAGTCAGGATGAGGCCAGGGCCCAACCAAGCCATCGTTGGGCTCAAAACGGGCCTTTTGAAGGGACGCCCGAGGACAGTGTACTAGACCTCATTCAGAATCCTACCCCACCTTCCTTGAATTGTTTATCCCATTTCCACCATGCTTGGTCTCAGATAACCACGGACTGCTGGGTCCCCTGCATGGTGGAAGCAGGATACTCTCTCCAATTTTCTTCCTCCCCACCCTCTCACCCTCCTTCCCCGTCCCTTTTCAGGGACCCTTCTCATGAGCAACTCCTTATTCAGAAGGTTCAGGCACTCCTCACTGTGGGGACAACTGAGGAGGTTCTGAGGGAATTAAGGGGCACGGGGTTTTACTCCTGATATTTCCTAATCCCTAAGGCAAACGGGGGGGATTCGGCCCATTCTGGACCTGTGCAGACTCAGCAAGTTCATGGTAAAGTTGAAGTTCCACATGGTCTCCTTGGGCACCATTATACCTTCCCTGGATCCTGGAGACTGGTATGCCGCCCTCGACATGAAGGACACATATTTCCACATAGCAATTCATCCAGCTCACAGACGCTTCCTCCATTTTGCGGTCAACCGTGAACACTACCAGTTCATGGCCCTTCCCTTTGGACTTTCCATGGCCCCCAGGGTGTTCACCAAATGTATGTCGGTCCTGGTGGCCTTCCTTCGTCGACGACAGGTGCAAGTATACCCTTACCTTGACGACTGGCTAATCCAGGGTTGCACCAGAGAACAGGTGCAGTCCCACCTCCGCCTAGTCAGGGACACATTTCTTCAGCTGAGCCTCCTCCTCAACGTAGAAAAATTGACCCTAGAATCGACCCAGAGAATAGAATTCTTCAGGGTGGTTCTGGACTCCATTAAGGCATGAGCCCTCCTGCTGGATGCTCATTTCCAAGCTATCGTGGGCCTCATCTGGAGCCTACAGAACTTCCCAACCTCATCGGCAAGAAGTTGCCTGAGTCTTCTCAGCCACATGGCTTCCTGTACATATGGGACCAGGCACACCAGGCTCTGACTCCGCCTGTTCCAAGCCTGGGTCGCTTCGGTCTATTGCACCAGTCGCAACAGTCTGAACTTGGTGGTCACCATCCTGGAGTGGGTCTTTGTCTCCCTCCAGTGGTGGCTAGATCCCGGGTGGTGTGTGAAGGAGTCCCTTTTCACAGTCCGCAGCCCTCCTTGTCCCTGGTCATGGATGTGTCAGCCCTGGGATGGGGTGCCCACCTCGGAGACCTGTGGCCTCCATCCACACTCTCCCTTCATATCAATGACCAGGAGCTGATGGCAGTGTGCCTTGCCTGTCAGGTCTTCCAGGAATGGCTACAGGGTCATTGTGTGGTGGTCCTCATGGACAACACCATGGCCATGTTCTACATCAACAAGCGGGGGGGGGTGGGGGGAGGCTCCTCTCCCCTCTGTCAGGAGGCTGTTTGACTGTGGGAATTCTGAATAGCCCACTCCATTCACTCAGTGGCATCCTTTCTCCCCGGGGTCCAGAACATGCTGGCAGACCCTCAGCAGGTCCTTCCGCTCCCATGAGTGGTCTCTCCGACCGGATGTCATCCACCCCATCTTCCAAAAGTGGGGGTTTCCCCCAGTCCACCTGTTTGCCTCCCACTGCAACCAGAAATGCCCGGCATTCTGCTCCTTCCAAGATCGCTGCCCGGGCTTCCTCGCAGATGGGTTTCTGCTTCCATGGATGGGTCACCTGTTTTACGCTTTCCCTCCGTTTCCCCTTGTGCACAAGGTCCTGCTCAAGATACACAGGGACAGGGCATGGGTGATTCTGGTGGGTCCGGCGTGGCCCAGGCAGCATTGGTACACCATGCTGTTGGAACTGTCTGTGGACACTCCAGTCCCGTTGCCTCTTCTTCCCAACCTGCTCACTCAGGATCAAGGTCCCCTCTGCCATCCCAACCTGCAGTCTCTCCACCTCACGGCATGGATGCTGCATGGCTGAACCCTTCAGAGCTTTTGTATTCGGAATCCGTACAACAAGTACTGATGGGAAGCAGGAAGCCCTCCACTCAAGCCATGTATCTGGCGAAATGGAAGCGGTTTTCATGTTGGTGCGACAGGTGCCACACACCCCCTCTCCAGACACTCTCATTTTGGAGTACCTCCTGGACCTGAAGCAGCATGGCCTGGCAACGTCCTCTGTGAGGGTTCACCTCGCAGCCATCTCAGCCTTTCACCTGGGTGTGTCTGGCCGCTCTGTCTTCTCCAATCCGATGGTTGGTCGGTTTCTCAAGGGCTTAGACTGCCTCTACCCTCAAGTCCAGCAGCCAATCCCCACATGGGACCTTAACCTGATCCTTTCAAGACTCATGGGGCCCCCGTTCGAGTCACTGGCCACATGCTCCCTCCTTTCTCTCTCTCGTGGAAGACAGCTTTCCTTGTCACTATCATGTCGGCGAGGCGTGTCTCCAAGCTAAGGGCCCTTACCTCAGAACTGCCTTATACGGTCTTCCATAAGGATAAGATGCAACTTCGACCTCACCCAGCCTTTCTTCCAAAGGTGGTGTCAGCCTTTCATACCAGCCAGGACATTTTCCTGCCAGTTTTTTATCCAAAACTGCACGCCGGTCCTTGGGAACAGCGGCTGCACTCCCTTGATGTCTGTAGGGCCCTTGCTTTCTACATTGAGGACACAAAGCTATTTAGGAAGTCGACCCAGCTTTTTGTTGCAGTGGCAGCCCGGATGAAAGGCCTCCTGGTCTGCTCTCAGCGGATCTCTTCATGGATCACATCCTCCATCCGCGTTTGCTATGAGCTGGCCTGTGTACTGACCCCGGCCCTTACCGCTCACTCCACGAGGGCCCAGGCCTCATCTGCGGCATTTCTGGCCCAGGTGCCGATCCAGGAGATCTGTAGAGCAGTGACTTGGTCCTCAGTGCATACTTTCGCCCGCACTACACCATCGTCCAGCACACCAGAGATGACGCGGCATTTGGTATAGTGGTACTGCAGTCCATGTTACTTCACTCTGACCCCACCACCTAGGTAAAGCTTGGGAGTCACCTAATTGGAATCAATATGAGCAAGCACTTGAAGAAAAAATGGTTACTCACCTTTTTAACTGTTGTTCTTTGAAATGTGTTGCTCATATCCATTCCAAACCCGCCCCCCATTTCCCCTTTGTTGGAGTAGCTGGCAAGAAGGAACTGAGGAGGCACCGGGTTGGCTGGGGTATATATCGAGTGCCATGAGGGTGCCACTCCAGGGGGCTCCACAGCCGACCTGACGGGTGTTGCTAGGGTAAAACTTTCCGATGGCCGTGCACGCGGTGCACCCACACCTATTTGGAATGGATATGAGCAACACTTCTTGAAGAACAACAGTTACAAAGCTGAGTAACCGTTTTTTCCTTTTGTGTGTTTTAAACCTGCTGCCTATTAATTTCATTTGGTGACCCTTAGTTCCTGTGTTATAAGAGTAAATAATATTTCCTTATTTACTTTCTCCATACCAATCATGATTTTATGTACCTCTATCATATCCCCCCTTAGTTGTCTCTTTTCCAAGCTGAAAAGTCCCAGTATTATTAATCTCCCCTCATACTGAAGCCGTGCCATACCCTTAATTATTTTTGTTGCCCTTTTCTGAACCTTTTCCAATTCCAATATATCTTTTTTGAGATGGAGCAACCACATCTGCATGCAGTATTCAAGATGTGGGTGTACCATGGATTTATACAGGGGCAATATAATATTTTCTGTCTTATTATCTATCCCTTTCCTAAAGATTCCCAACATTCTGTGCGCTTTTTTGACTGCCACTGCACGTTGAGCGGATGTTTTCAGCAAACTATCCACAATGACTCCAAGATCTCTTTCTTGAGTGGTAACAGCTAATTTAGACCCCATCATGCAGGTATTATGATACTGCCAAGTGATTGCTTACGTGTGGCTGTGTGGTATCAGTTCTTTCCACCACAGAGATTAACTTTCATTGGCACAGAGTATTTTTTCCTATTCTGCAACTCATTCACACTTTTATGGCCAAATCCATAGTTCATGTAAATCAGCATAGCTCCACTGAAGTCAGAGCTATGCTCATTTACACCAGCTGAGGTTCTGGCCCCTACTGTCCTTTATGATAAACACATGTGTTTCTTGTAAATTGCATTGTTACAAACTGTTAGCAGACTCCTACCACACTGTAATATAATTTTCTTCCATTCCAGACTTCTTGAGAAGACTTTTCTTTTTTTCCCACCCTTCTGTCTAATCTAGTCTATCTGGCTATTCACGTTACACCCATCAAGATGGCTTCATGGCTTCTCCTTTCCTTAAGTTTCACTGTGAGTGTTAGCTTTGAATAAACCCCAAATCTCAAAATGAAACTCTGCCAAAACTAAAATTTCACCTGGTGTGGTGTCTACACCACATGCATACAGAAAACGTCTAATGATTTTGATTCAAAACCATAAATTGACCCAGTCTCTCTCAACATTGTGTTCAGGTTCTCCTGGAAGGTTTGTGAGACCTTACTGAATCTTTCAATGAATGTATGCCGAGTTTCAAGTTTGTAACACAACCCAAATCACACAAGTTTCCTATGGTTCCTGGTTTCCTTGGGAACAACTGTAATTTAAATACATGGGCATCATGTCACCCACACAGAACACATCCTTCTTTCTCACATTGTTTATGCAAGTGATTGCTGATAGTACTATCTAAGCCAAACATGACTGGAGGAGGATCTGAAATTTCTCCTTGACCATTACAAAATTGGTTGTTGTTTTGTTTTCTAAGTTTAACTAATGCTAGAACAGTTTTGAGGAACTGATGTAACCTAGTGCTAGAAGAACATGGTTGAGGATTAGAAAGTGAAATATGATCAGGAGAATTCTTGGATGGTAAGTGCAATTGGAAGATTAAAGGCCTAATTTTCAAAACTCTGCACTTGTACTTCCATGCAGAAAAATGAACATCTAATTTGCATGTGCAATTGTAGTATCTATCAATGTATTTATACAACTACGTGAACATGAGAGTTAGTGAGAAAACTATATACACTTTTTTGCTTGGAATTAGGTATATGGACTTTTGAAAATCAGATCCACAGTGTTGGTCAAGGTACATGTGTAGCCTTTCAGTTTTTTAAAAAGTATTTCTTTGTATTCAAGAAAATGATAAAAGCACTTTTCAGCTGTAGTAGGAAGAGAGCCTGAGACATAAGCCCTTATATCAGAGACCTGGTATGAGGCAGGACCTACTTACAGAATTTAGCAAGAACAGGGCTGATACTGCAGAAATACACATTCCTAAGAAATGCTAGTCACAGAGTACTCACACAAACACATCCCAATATCAAGTGGTACCAGAACATCCTGATAACAAGGATGGTACAAAAACATTCCCCAAGGATAAGAGGAACACACTGAACCCTCCTAAAAGATAAGGTCAAGATGACAGTATGTAATAGAGATGTTTTGACTGAATCAACATGTATAAGATGATGCGTGATAACTAGTGACTTCGGGGAGCAGTAACTATTTCAGAGGGGCAGTACTAACTTGTTTGTATCGGGGTATAAAGATGTATCTAGGAGGAAATATCTTTGTCTGGCCTAGGGAGGAACAGAAAATCCCACTGTTCACTGAGCTGGTCCATTGTTACAGGCATATATGTACTAGTGGTCTGGTAGAGTCTGCAGGATATTAGTACTGTGCTTCATTGATAATAAACCTGGCTGGGTGCCTTCATCCCTTAATTGATCTTGTAGTCATTGGGTGGTTCGCTTGAGGTCTGCCATGCCAGCTGTCTCCGCAGGGCTGGGGCAGCACACAGAGGGAACACACACACACAGCCAAACATCTATCAACATCTAACCACAGGCAAGAACAGCAAAAACCTTAGATGTGAAACCCAAATTATCTAGAGCTCTTTTACTAATTTATGAACCCCACCAATAGCAATTAAGTTAGGCAATTGATGAAAAGGGGCACAGTGTAATATATCTGCATTTAAATACCGTGTGCTGCCTTCATAAAGATATTGATCTAACCAATCTGCTACAGGCTGCCACACAAGCCTATCAATGTAAACAGTTACTTCACCTCTGCCATTAAATTACTTTCTAATTGAGTTATGCCCGATTACACCATTTTGAGACAAAATTACATTAAACAGAGAGTTTAAAAAATTATTCATTTTAACTTGATGACCAAAATACCACATATTGCATGTTTATATTGAAGATGAGCAAGGATTATGTACATCAGCAAATTGATATTAAACATACAAATTTAGGGCCTGATCATACAATGTGATGAGTAGCACTGAGGAATCTATCCAGCAAAACACTTAAGCATATGCTTCACTTTAAGTAGCCTCTTTGACTTCAGTTCCTCTGACTACTCAATTTACATTCCTTTTTTTTACTGATACTATATATTGGATACTTCTGTTCCCAACCTTTATTTTCCTTTGTAATTGTGATCCTGCCTTGAACTTCTCCATATTTTCCAACATAAAACAAGTATACATTCCTTCTTGTATGTCTTCTGGGTTAAACCCCCCTATCTTTTGTCTTATGTATGTGAGCAGTCCAGACATGGAATACACTGTCACCTACATAGCAGTGGGAAGTCCATACAGCCTAATCAGCATCATGGTTTTTTCTACAGCAGAAGCCTCATCTGAGACAAAACACTCAATGGCAAGAGATAACAGACCCAGGTTATTAACCTAGGAACCAAAAGAACAAGACTATATCATCACTGTGTAGGCTTGGGAGGTAGTGTGGAAATTCACAATATATAACTGACATGTTAAAGTATCAACCACCACATTATCTCATTTATCAGCTTTATTTCCTCTTACTTACACTGAAATAAATCAGGAATAATTCCACTGAACTCAGTGAAGTTACAGTGTCATAGAATCATAGAAGATTAGGTTGGAAGAGACCTCAGGAGGTCATTTAGTCCAACCCCCTGCTCAAAGCAGGACCAACCCCAACTAAATCATCCCAGCCAGGGCTTTGTCAAGCCGGGCCTTAAAAACCTCTAAGGCTAGAGATTCCACCACCTCCCTAGGTAACCCATTCCAGTGCTTCACCACCCTCCTAGAGAAACAGCTTTTCCTAATATCCAGCTAGACCTCCCGCACTGCAACTTGAAACCGTTGCTTCTTGTACTGTCATCTGCCACCACTGAGAACAGCCAAGCTCCATCCTCTTTGGAATCCCCCTTCAGGTAGTTGAAGGCTGCTATCAAAGTCCCTCTCACTCTTCTCTTCTGCAGATTAAATAACCCCAGTCCCCTCAGCCTCTCCTCATAAATCATGTGCCCCAACCCCCTAATAATTTTCGTTGCCCTCTGCTGGACTCTCTCCAATTTGTCCACGTCCTTCCTGTGGTGGGGGGCCCAAAACTGGACTCAGTACTCCAGATGTGGCCTCATCAGTACTGAATAGAGGGGAATAATCACTTCCCTCAATCTGCTGGCAACACTCCTACTAATGCAGACCAATATGCTGTTAGCCTTCTTGGCAACAAGGGCACGCTATTGACTCATATCCAACTTCTCCTCCACTGTAATCCCCAGGTCCTTTTCTGTAGAACTGCTGCTTAGCCAGTTGGTCCCCAGCCTGTAGCAGTGCATGGGATTCTACCGTCCTAAGTGCAGACTTTGTACTTGCCCTTGCTGAACCTCATCAGATTTCTTTTAGCCCAATCCTCCAATTTGTCTGGACCCTATCCCTACCCTCCTGAGTATCTACCTCTCCCCACATCTTAGTGTCATCGCGAACTTGCTGAGGGTGCAATCCATCCCATCATCCAGATCATTAAAGAAGATATTGAACAAAACCGGCCCCAGGACAGACTCCTGGGGCTCTCTGCTTGATAACGGCTGCCAACTAGACATAAAGCCATTGATCACTACCCTTTGAGCCCTTGTAAATACTTGTAAATGAGGAGAGAACAGAGGCCCACTCACTTACGCTGAGGTAAAAATAATGTAAACTGCAGTGGAATTACTCTTGATTCACAGCAATAAGAGGAAGATCATACCTTGGTGTTTAATGTGAAAATAAGAACTCCTTAGTTTTTTAAGGGGCAAAACAATTCAGTGTTGCCAACTGACATGGTTTTATTGTGGCTCTCATGATATTTGGGTTTTTGTTGTGGTTTAAGTCTCAGCTTCGAAGTCATGATTTAATGAAAATCAGCTTTCATTGAAAAAAGTTTTTAAAATCTCATGATTTTTGAATACTGACAGTTGACAACACTGTATTCCTTTTCTGCTTGATTTCCTGTGGAGTTAATAGCAGAAATGGTTAATCATGTAAATATACCATCTTGAAATCTAAAGAAGCAGGAAAGGAAAGTCAACTTGTGCTTTTACTTCCAAACTTCTCCTAACAGATTGAACTCCTTCATATTTGCTACATTTTACATAGAGAGCTGTTTCTAACTTTCCATTCTATTTTTATGTGAATTTCACAACTCGTGTTCTAAATGTCTGCCCTAATATAAACTTTCCCCCTAAGATGTTTTTTTAACAAGCAACTACACAGTGTGGAATGTTAGGTCATGACCAGGGACTATGTTTCTCCTCTGGATATCACTACGCATAAATCATCCTGTGGCTGCAAATGTACAATAATGGGAAAGGATTCATTCACTACAGGTTGAGTGTCACTGTGCTGGATAGTAACTTAATGAGGAATGCTTGCAAATTCATCACTGAACCTACCCCAGGACTGCAACAACAGGTCATTGAATTGCCATTTATAGTGCAGCTTACTGTCATTTATTCTACTCAGGCTGATGAGTGACCTTGGAATTTTTGCTCATCAGACCCTTGAAATCACATTAATTGCTTAGTCTCTGGCACGGAGAGAGGTCCAGCTACATGCTCTGCCTGTTAATACCCAAAGTTGCATTATCATTGGCTATGGTGAGCATGACGTACGTTCTAATTTTCTAGGAATGTCCCAGTTTGTCAGGGACAGGCTCTGGACAGCTTTGTTGAGTCCCACTTTCAGTGGGAGAACTCTTGATCCAATGGGTTTCAATCTTTGTGGTGGGGAGGCTTATGGGCACCCCATTTGGAGTGCAAATGATTGGCAGCCCATACTTCAGCACTCTTGCTGCTCTATATCCTTTCTTCTGTCCCCTTTCCCTCCCTTTTGGTCTGTTCTCCCTTTTTTCTTCTTGCTTTTTCTTCTGTGTTTTTTCTCTCTCTACATTTAAAATTGTCGGTTGCTCTTATTTCCTGGTGAGTCCATTCTTTCCTCCATTTTCCTGGCAATTCCTGTAGTATCTTTTGTGATGGGGAAGGGACAGGACTTTGGATTCCTTATTGAAGCCAACTGGCAACCACAGATATTAGTTCTCCCTGAATTTCTACTTTGCAGACTGAGGAACAGAGCATGTGCTATTCAGCAGCAGCACACAGACTGGATGAAGCAATTGTAAAACAGATTGTTCAGTGAGGACTACATTACAGCTTCATCAGTCCATTTCCCCACCAGTAAGGTCTACAACCACCCCAAATTTATGGCACCAAGCTGCACAGTATGGTCAGTAGGAATTTCATGGTGAGAATGGTGGTGGAACTCAGAACCTCCAACTCCAAAAGGAGAGGGACCTACCACTGGGCTAAAAGAGAATTATCTGTGGCAGTTAGCATTATAGACCTATAAGAACAGTTGTGTACAAACACCATTTGCATGCAGTGCATTGCATATCATTCTAGTTAGGCAAAGCTTGTCCTCAAGCATCTTGTGTTCACCTCACACTTCTGATACCAAAGTAATAGTCTGTGGTCACCCACAACTTCAGCTACTTAGAACTTCACCACAACAGCTGGGATAAACCCAAATCCTCTGTCTCCAATAGCACAAGCTTCTGCCATTTGAGCATAAGGAGAATAACCTTTAGATCAATGGCGGTAGAAATCTTACTGCCTGTCACAGAGCCATTCTGATTCTATCCAATAGAGGGCAGCAATGCACATTCATCCTAGACAGTTCATCAATGCATTTTTAATTCCATGCAGATATTCCTTTTCTTCTAGACAAGGGTATATGTATATTTGCTTCTTTTCTTCATATATGTAAAATAGTATCTATATGTATTTTTGAATTTTAAAAGTATTGATTCCCCCAGATACCAGTGGGAAAATCATTAAGAAAGGAACATTGGAGATTGGAATAGTATTGTTGTAAATTCATGTTTGTCCTTAGAGCAAATATTTTACCTCAAGTTAGTAAAAAATGTAGGAATTACCACCACCAGCAGCACTCATTTGTAATGTTACTTTTTGGGTTTAGCGGTACAGTAAATGATCTTAACAGCTGGATATTTACCACCTGATATATGGTCCTAATATTGTATTTTAGCCACAATTCAAGTACTAATAAGAGGAAAAGAACATGATCAACAGCCACATTAGCTATATCTTCGCATCTTGGAAATAATATATTGCTAAAGCATGTTCTAGTGAATGGCTTCCTGAGTAATATATCTGCAGTGCATTGGCCACATACTGTTAGTATTGCAGAAAGCATTTAGGCTTTCCTAATCCAGTTTGTTTTTCTGGGATCACAGAAAAATCACTCCTCACTAGCAAACAGACCAGAAATCACAGGCCACTTTTTTAACAGCAAATATGCAGATTGTCATCCAGGACAGCTGCTTAACGACAATGTCATTAACTTATTGTCAGGCTGAAAGAAATTTCCCCATACACAATCTGTTTTGGGATCACAGAACAGTGACACCTTACTAGAAAACAGACCTGACACTGTATTCCTTTTTCAACAGCAAATATGTTGATCATCATCCAGGAAGACTGCTTAATGATAATGTCAATAACTTACAGCCTGACTAAATAGTTTCTTTATCCAGCAATCTGTTGCTCCATATGTCCAAATCTTCCAGCACTGAGGAGTCTCGAGGGAAAGGGATATTTTTTGTGCTATCACTTGCTCTCCACACCTGGAGCTATGACTCTTCATACCAGGATTCTTGAACAGATGCCCTAAAACTCAGTTCCCCATAGACAACATCAGAATAAAGCTGTATAGCAGGATTATTCATCTACTCTATCTGACAGTGGAATTGTATTAATATGAAGTCTTCCAAATTTCAAAAGTGTCCCCTCATGCCACTTCATATCCAGATAAATATGGTCTGTTTGCAGTCCACAGCTAGCCATGACAAAAACTACTTGAAAATTTCTAAAGATAAAGCTGTTGCAACAGTGTCAATAAATGCAAGATGTAGCGTCCTGGTTTATCCTATGACAGTGAGTTCTTTGCCATCAAATCCAGTTAAATCTCTGACAAAGATAGAGTGAAAGGCATTTAGACACAACAGTTGTTAGAATGCTACCAGATCATTTGTCTTTGTCAAAAGACTGCATGAGATTCTAGTCATGCAACTGCTAGTCAAGTCAATGGGACATGGATAGTTAAAGTCTTACATGCTGTTACGAAGTTGAAGAGTTTATTGTTAACCCAGATGTCTGGTTATTTGGTAAGAGGTCTAAACTTGGCCAATTAAACTAGAGCAAAACAGCCATACCTAACAAAAATGCATAAATCAACAAACCTGACATTTCCTATTCTTCCAGGAAAACACACTTTATCCTAAACTACATCCAAGACCTATATTAGCTTAATCTGGCACATGGGCCACTGATCATGTACTCCTGACTAGAGCTGCTCTCCAGTCCTGTAAGATGCATAGTACAGCTAGACCCCGATGCTCATGCATTGTCCCTTTGCAGTCAAAGGGGCTGTATGTGGGCCCAGGGGTCTGCCTGTATGGAACATTTTGCAGGGGCTGGGGCTTATATCAGAAACATTAATGAAAAGGAAATTATAAAGCTTTCATAAAGTGAGAACAGTAAAAGAAAACACCTTATAAAAGTCAGCCAAAGATATTTCAGGTCAATTTTTTTTTAAACTTTTCAGTGAAAACTGCATTATTTAAACTTCACTGTAGACCACAACTTCTGACACTTAAATGACTTCATATATCTCTCCCTTGCCCTTGGCAAATATACTCTTTGATTTTTTGATTCCCTTTATTATTTTTCCTCTCTTCTCTTGTGGAAGATGAAGAAAACAAAAAGGCAGAAAGTGCTACTCTTAGCCTGCAACATTTACAAAAGGATTTCAACTATTTAGAATGAAAAGATTTTAAAAAAATGTCAAAAGACACCTTTGTCCAAAAGAAAAAAACTAGATTAAAGGAGTATAAATGTTGAGATTCCCTCCGAGACCTTTCCCACTTGGCTTATCCAGAACACCTTGTCCAGTTCCAGGAGAACACTTTATCCAGTTCTCTAGAATACAAAATACTCAGTTCAACTCTGGATTTCATCACCCAGGTTCCTTTATTTGGCATACAGCAAAGCTACTCTGAGTTGATCAGACTCAAGTGTAGGATGTGGGTATATGGTGTACCAGACATCCAGAGTTACACAGACAACCTCTTCCTTTATATACATTTACACATTACCTTGCATTTGCTATGCATTAAGTCACATTTTGGGATTGGCTTGGTTACGTTGCAGGAACCAGTCCCTGTACAGCATACTCTGCCCATGTGCTGTTCACGTGGAGCCTGATCTTTACCTTCTAGGTTTATTTTGTCCATAGTCCCTAGCCTCAGGGAGTTGCTGCTTATTTTAGTGAACACAGACATCCTGACTCCACCATACTATTTGTCAGTCCCCTATTTACAACTTAACCTTCCCAATTATGCCCACCAAGAAATGAGGCAAGTTACTTATGTCAAGCCAAGCATATCATAAGCTACTTGTGTGGTGGTCTGATCACTCAGTGCTTAAGATGCTTGCAAGATCTGTGCTTTCTTCTGTTTGTGTCTGGTTCCAATTGACTGTGCATAAACAAAAGCTTCACCGTGCCCTGCCCAGACTCTTTGTCTGGAAATCTCAGCCTGTAAAGGCACAGTCCCCAATTCTGCACCTTCCCTTCTAAACAATAACCCTTAAAACACCAACCTTAATAATACACAATTACAAACACTTATAACCACTCTAATAACTAAACTACCTAATGATGTCCCATTGGTCTTTGAAGTACACTGTGCTGTTGTTTGGACCTGTCAGGAGGCGGCGCAACCACTTGTTCCGGTTGCCCATGGGATTGGGCCTGGCTCACTGCTCTGGGCTTTGCAACCTGGTGCACAAGTTGCAGCACAACTCAGGTTTGGCTCGGCTACCCCTCTGTCACTGTGATGGCGGGGGGCTGGGTCAAATTTGAGTGAGTGGTGCTGTGACTTGGTGCACGGGTCATCATGATGGAGGGGTGGCTGGGCCAAACCTGTGAGCGGTGTTGCCAGCCTGAGCACCAGATCGCAACACCTGAAGTGGGGAGCTCAGCCCTATCGGATGGGAGCCACTGCAGAGGGATGATTGCAGGGTGAGCTCACTCTGCAACCTCGCTGTACCTTCCACACCCCCAGAGCAGAACCTGACAGCCCTCCCAGGGCCTCCCATCTCCTGAGGGCAGTACCTGACAGCCCCCACATTGATTAAATGGATAGGATGAAATAACACAACATTCTTGAAAAATAAAACAGAAAATTATAAAAAATAAAAAGAATTTCATGTTGCTCTAACAATAAGGGCTGGGAATATGTGGTCCCAGACACCCTGTGCCAATAGCCTTATTCCTTTTTGCAGGGTCTCATACTGAGCTTTAGCTCTGGCAATCACAGTCCACATTTCATCTGAGCCTGGACAGTTTTTTAAGACAAAACTAACTGATGTGTACAATATCTAGCTCCAGACTTTGTTCCACTGCACTTTTGTGAAATGCTCTAGCGAGTGTGTCTGCAACCACCAAATCTCTCCCTGTCTCTGTAAACAAGGGTTTTTTTTCTTGTAGCTGAAAAAATAATCTCTGTATTCTGGGTGTGGTCAGGGCATCAAAACAGTGTGGGTGAGTGTTACATGTCTTCAAACTTGTGCTCTGTTTTTCTGGAACCTGCCAGAACTCTGCTGATGCATCCAGTGTAGAAAAATATCTGGCATCTCTTAAAAAAATGTCTCCCCTCGAAAGTAATGGAAAAATGTTCCATGTTTGCATATTTAAGATTTTGGATTTATTCGTAAGTGAACAGTTCCATCTTTTTTTTTCCTACAGTGACCAGTGTAACCATGCACATTCCTGAAGAAAAGTGTAGATCAAAGAAGAGTGTGGTGGAGGCACAAGAAACAGCTCCTGCTGAGTTTAGTTCCTTAAGTCTAGATGCTCCAGGACTGTGGACCCACTTGAGCAGTAGCCTGAGGGACTTCCTTGTACTGCATGGGCCACAGCAAGTCAAAAAACTTCATGTTCCCCAAACACAATGAAAATAGAAGTTTCCATCCAACACATTACTGGGGTGAAATCCCCGATGGTGACAAAGTGGAGAGGCCATGGCTTATGTACTCAAAAACCCAGAATGCTGCATACTGTTTTTGTTGCAAACTCTTCCAGTCTAATGTTCCAGCCACATTCTATAGGAACAAAGGACTGGAAAAATCTGGCTAGAAATCTGGCATGCCATGAGAAGGCAGCAAATCACCAGAGAGCATTCCATAGGTGGAAAGAGCTTGAAATGAGACTAAGGTTAAAGGCCACCATAGATGATCAGCATCAAGAGAAGATTGCATCAGAGTCTCTTTACTGGCAAACTGTTCTGAAAAGGCTCATTGCCACTGTGAGAATGTTTGCTACCCAAAACCTAGCACTGCGTGGCACTTCAGATCAGCTGTATGTGCCAAACAATGGAAACTTCCTTAAAATTGTGGAGCTGATGGCTGAGTTTGATGCTGTACTCCAGGAGAATCTAAGAAGAGTCACCACCCAAGAAATGTACACATACCACTACCTTGCAAAAAACAATTCCAAATGAGATCATACAGATACTGGCAACAAAAGTCAAACAGAAGATTGTGGCAGATCTGAAGTCAGCAAGATATTACTCTGTTATTCGGGACTGCACTCTTGACATCAGCCATACAGAACAAATGACTTTAATGGTGCATTTTGTAACAACAACAGAACCTAGTGAAAATGTCCCTGCAATGGTGACTGTCAGAGAGCATTTTCTAGAATTTACTGACATTGATGATACTACAGGAGCTGGTATGACAAATGTGCTTCTTAAAAAGCTGGAAGATACGGGAATTGCAATAGCTGACATGAGAGGTCAGGGTTACGATATTAGTGCCAACATGAGAGAAAAGAACAGAGTGCAGACACGGATCCGAGAGTTAAACCCTTGAGCTTTTTTTGTCCTATGCAATTCTCATTCATTGAACTTGATGGTCAGTGATGCAGCATCAGCTTCTAGTAAGGCTGCTGAATTTTTAAATGTAATTCAAAGCATCTATGTATTTTTCTCTGCATCAACTATTCAATGGCAAATTTTGGAGCAACATCTGGGAACATCCTCTCTGACACTGAAACCCCTGAGTGCCACATGATGGGAAAGTCGAGTGGAGGTGATAAAGCCTATCAAACACCAAAATGGGAAGATAGATGATGCCATAGTTGCCAAGGTGGAGGATAAGGCTATGACAGGAACTGTTCATGGGAGAACAGTGGCAGAAGGAAATGGAATCAGACACATACATAACTTCAGATTTCTGTGTGGCTTAGTGTTATGGCATGACATATTGTTTGAAATAAATGTTGTACGCAAGAGACTCCAAGGTGTTGACCTTGATATACCTGGAGCAATGGAACAACTGGACAAAGCAAAGTCTTACTGGTCAGATGAGGGATTTCAAAACATTCTGAAGAATGCACAGAAGTTGGCAGAGGAACTTCACACTGAAGCTATTTTCCCACCCATTCAAGAATACAAGAGTCACCGAAGACGACATTTTGATTATGAGGCACAGTGATTGCGAGTGATTTAGGTGATGAACTGAAAGCCCTTTCAAGATACATTTCAGCTGGATCAACTCCAAAGGCTGTTCTGGAATATATGTGCACAAATAAGATGACCACCCTCTTTCCCAGTGCTTTTGTTGCTATGCACATACTTCTAACACTTTCTGTAACAGTTGCCAGTGGAGAATGCAGCTTCTCCAAGATGAAGTTAATAAAAACACATCTATGCTCCACAATGACACAGGAGAAGCTGGTCGGCCTTCCAACCATCTCAATAGAGCATGAGCTGGCCCAGACTGTGGACCTTCAGCACAAGCAGTACAAATCCTTGCAACCAAGAAGGCACGGAAAGCACCACTTTGATTATTTAAACAGATAAAAATGCCAGTGTTTACTATGCAGACAAGAAAAGTTACATTTGCTGTTCAGGCATTTGAAAGTTAAGTGTTACTTAAAATTTTTGAACAAGGCATTTTAAGGTGTTAGTTCTCCTTTATTGGGGTAGGTAGCAGAGCAGTACCAAGAGAGGAGTAGAACGGGAAGAAGGCAGAATTGAGACCTTTCAAAGTTTTGGCCCAAGGAAGGGGGCATGGGGGCATCATTTGACCTCCCCGCCTCAGGTGCCAAAATGTTGTGGGCCGGCACTGCTCTCTGGCCTCGTCTGGTGAGAACATCTCTCAGGTTCAGGATGAAGAGGGTCCCAGGAGACCATGGGGTGAAGCTTTCTCCAATAGCCTCTGTCTGTTCTTCTTCATTTTCATACCAATGACCTTTTTGTTAAGGGCCCAAGAAGGGAGTGATGGGAGGAATAGTACATCCCGTTATTATTTTGTCCAGCAATTAGACCTAGTTTTTGACACACCACTTATAGTTTACTAATTTCTGGACTTACATTTTTTGTTTATGAAACATGATTTTAACACAGTCTTTGAGTTGTATTGTTAAGTCTTTTTGTTTAGACAAATTTAGGGGGTTTTGGTTTGCTTTTTTTGCACCTGTTTGTAACTTTTTAAAATTAAAAATAAGTTCTTATTTTTTATGGTTAATTATTAATCGGGCAAAAAGTTATAGATCCAATTGTTACAACAGAGCACCCTCTTCATGAGAGCAAAGGTTTGATGTCCTTTTAACCCAATAATGGGTATTCTTTTCCCAGGTGCTATTACAAATTGTATCTTTTCCAATTTGTTATTCAGTCATATATTTAGTTCACATATGACTTTATTTGGGATAATCACTACTGTAAGCCTTGAGTTTTACTCGTTTACTCTCCAATATCTGTGGCTTTTTTTTTTTTTTTTAGTGCTAATAACAGTATTTCTGGCAATACAATGGCTCATGCACCAATGTCCAACTTAAAATCAATGAATTTCCCATTTGCTTTCAGATTGATAGTCCAATCATCTGCTGCAATGTTGTCCATTGTTCCTAGGAAGAAAGGTAAAGTCACCATCTTTCTCTATGCTGTGCATAGAGCATAATTGAGTACATCACTTTGCAAGAGGTTCCAAGCTCCAACAGCTTAGAGAAAGCATATTTTGTGTCAATTATCCTCCACAAATGCAACAGCCTCTTGACACTTTCCCTCACTGAAACTCATCTACAAACTACAGAAGTCTCATAATGTTGCATTCCTCTTTGAGGTGAATGCTCCCAGAGTAAATCTTATTTCTTTGAAAAGATACAGCAGCTGGAGGAGATGTGCTGTCAGATGTGGGGTCCTTGCCTTAGGGGGGAAAAAATCAGTGACTGACAATATCTTTTCCAGTCCTACTGGTGAAGTGACTTCACTTCTTAAAAAATAAAACTTTGACACAGTGATTTATCTATCCTGATAGTGTTGCATGTCTTCAGGTAGTCAGGGATTCTGTGAGCAATTCGAATTCATCTTTCCTCCCCCCCTTACCCCTGTTTCTGACCTTTGGAAAAGATTTTCTTATTCTGACACATGAATGCAACCAGTTTGTGACTGTGCATTGTTGTTTATGTATCCACGTATACTTACAACTTTGCATCAAGATGGGAAACCCCAGACTTTGATGTCTGAGTTAACATAAGTGATAAGGATTATTGCTATTTTCTCTTTAATTCTAGCCATAGATTCCAAGGCCAAGAAGGGACTGTTGTGATCCTGTAATCATTCTTGTGGCGCTCCTCTTTACCCTCTCCAATTTATCAAGTTGCTTCATGAATTGTGGACACCAGAACTGGACACCAATAGTTATATCAGTGCCAAATACAGAGATGAAATAACCTCTTTACTCCTACTCAAGATTCCCCTGTTAATGCATCCAAATATTGGATTTGCCATTTTGGCCAAAGTGTTGCATTAGGAGCTCAACTTCAGCCGATTATCCACCATGATATCCAAATCTTTTTCAGAGTGACTGCTTCCCAGGATAAAGTCCCTCACCCTGTAAGTATGGCTACATTCATTGTTCCTAGAGGTATACATTTATATTATGACATATTAAAACATATATTCTTTGCTTGCACTCAGTTTACCAAGCGATCCAGATTGCTCTCTATCAGTGACCTATCCTCTTCATTATTTACCACTCCCCCAAGTTTTGCATCATCTGCAAGCTTGTAAACAGTGATGATTTGGTTTTTCCCCAGGTCATTGGTAAAAAATATTAAATAGCACAGGGCCAAGGACTGATGCCTGTGGGACTCCATTAGAAACTCACCCATTCAATGATAATTCCCCATTTACAGTTATATTTTGAGACCTAGCAGTTAACCAGCTTTTAATCTGTTTATTGTGTGTCTGGTTCATTTTTTATCATTCTAGTTTTTTAATCAAAATGTCATGCAGTACCAAGTCAAACACCTTCCTGAAGTCTAAGTATATAACAACAACACTATTACCTTCAGTGGCCAAACCAGGTTGCATAGTCTCTAGTAGTTAGTATATTTCTAAGATAAGTGCCTCTCCTCTCCTCTTGAAGGAGATTTTTTTGAAAACCTTCAGATCCTGCTTTAAGAGAGCCTTGAAGAAGATTTAAACATGTTTTGCTTCTCTTTTCCCCCTCCTCTCCATTGCTCTATCACCTAACACAGATTCTGTAGCATTGCCAGGAGCTATTCCTGGCACTGAAACTGTAATTTAAAAGGATATGAGTGAAAACTCACCTACCATATTACTGCCACAGGAGGTCACAGCTCGAAGAAGTGTTTTGCTGCAACTTCAGTTTAAGGGAGACTTTAATTGTTACTGACATTTCTGGGAGACCCGTACTTCCACTGCTCCCTGCCCTTGACATATTGATACCAGTATTGTTTCCATCAAGCTTTTGCACAGAATTAGAGACAGAAGCTTCAGAAAGGCGTTTATTCTGCCAGGGAGTTACAGGTGTAGCAAACACATCCATAGAAGCACAATACTTGTAACACTTCAGGTATTTTATATTATAAGCCCTTATTCCCTCACCAGCCGGCATCCAGGAATCCTCAACAATCTGAAGCACTTTTATATAAGTTTATAACTGTGTCTAGCTAGAGCAGAAAGCCACCCCACAGATCTTCATAGCCTTATGTAATGCACCTCTCTTAGGTTTAGATAAAGTGTTGAACGCAGAGGTGGGATCAAGTGCCCCCACCCCCGATTAGCCCGCAGGGAGGAGGGAGAAGGGCTCTGTCCTCCAGCTGCGCCCACCCCCCGGCACATTCAGCCCCTGTCCCTGGCAGCTGGGACTCTGATGGGGAGTTTCTCATGGCGGCAGCTCTGGGTGGCTGCTCTGTGCAGCACAGCAGCTGCCTCGAGAGCCTGGTTGGGGCTGCAGCGGTGGCCCCCTCCCTGACCCAGCTGCTGGAGACAGTGGCCAAGAGAGCCAAAGCCCCCTTTCTCCATCCCCTTGGCATGTTTCCAGCTTGCTCAGCCCCTCTCCCCGGCAGCTGGGTAGAGGAGACACGTGTCCTCTCCATTAGATTGTGCCCCCCCAGTATGCGGAGACATGAATCTTCTATGGTTGCATGTGTAACACCCCTACTTTGGGTCATCTAAGGAGAGGGCACTCGGGTGCCTCAGCAAGAAAAGCACCGTTTTCTCCCATTTAAAGTAAAACAACAATAACCCCTTTAACTGGTAGCTGTATCTGCTGTATAAATATATAAGTGGCCCAGCTCCTGGAGAGGGAAGCAGCACTTATCTAATGTGTAATATTCTTCTTTGATAGGGTAACAAGCCTTGTGGATAGGGAAGAAGCAGTAGATATGATATAGCTCAATTTTAGTAAGGCTTTTGGTACTGTCTCATGTGACCTTCTCATAAGCAAACTGGAGAAATATAGCTTAGATGAACCTAGTATAAGGTGGGAAAACCATACTCAGAGAATAGTTATTAGTGGCTCAAAGTCAAACAGGAAGAGCTTGTCAAGTGGCGTCCTGCGGGGATCTTGTTCTAGTCAATATCTTCAAAAATGATTTGGATAATGGCATAGAGAATACACTTATAAAGTTTGCAGATGATACCAAGCTGGGACAGGTTGCAAGAGCTTTGAAGGATTAGAATTCAAAATGATCTTGAGAAACTGGAGAAATGGTCTGAAATGAATAGGATGAAATTCAATAAGGACAAATGCAAAATACTACACTTAGGAAGGAATAATCAGTTGCACAAATACAAAATGGGAAATCACTGCCTTGGAAGAAGTACTGCAGAGAAGGCTCTGGGGGTCATAGTGGATCACAAATGAAATATGAGTCAACAATATAATACTGTTGCAAAAAAAATGAACATCATTGTGGGATGTATTAGCAGGAGTGTTGTAAGCAGGAAACGAGAAGTAATTCTTCCACTCTACTCAGCACTTATAAGGCCTCACCTGGAGTATTGTGTCCAGTTCTGGACATTGCACTTTGGGAAAGATATGGACAAACTGGAGAAAGTCCAGAAGAGAGCAACAAAAATTATTAAAAGTCTAGAAAACATGATTTACAGTATGAGGAAAGACTGAAAAAACTGGGTTTGCTTAGTTTGGAGAAGAGAAGGCTGAGTGGGGACATGATAACTGTCTTCAAGTACATAAAAGGTTCTTATAAGAGGAGGATGATAAATTGTTCTCCTTAATCACTGAGGACAGGACAAGAAGTATTGGGCTGAAGTTGCTGCAAAGGAATTGAAGTTAGACATTAGGTAACACTTCCAAACTGTAAGGCTAGTTAAGCATTACAGCAAATTACCTAGGGAAGTTGTGGAATCTCTGTCACTGGAAGATTTTAAGACCAGATTTGACAAACACCTGTCGGGGTGGTGCCGGCTGCCGGTCTGCGCGCACATTGGAAAAAAAATTGCCGGTCCCCCACATCAGATAGTATTATCTAGACCAGTGCTTCTCAAGCTAAGTCCTGCTTCAGTGCAGGGGTCTGGACCCGATGATCTATCCAGGTACCTTCTAGTCCTACACTTCTACGATTCTGTGGGGGCATCCTGAAGACAATGCAGCAATTGTCCTGGAGAAAAATAGCCATTTAAAAAAGAAACAGACACATCCTTAAGGTGTGCAGGCACGGAGCGCCTCTGCTGGCTCTTGTGCACACCTTGGGTAGCTTGCTTGCCCACAGAGAAGCGGGGCAACAATTGCAGCGTGGCCACTCACAGGGAAAGGCACTGGAGTGGCCTGAAGTGCCAGCCCAACTCCAGCCACTGTCTCTCAGTCTCGTATTCTACCCCCTGTTGTTGCTGCACCTACTGCAGCCTCCTCTTCACGCTTAGCCCAGTTTTCTACATTGTATGTTTTGAACGTGGGGCAGCGGACAAGGGACAGCCAATGAGGGGCTGAAAGTGCCTGATTAGAACTTAAAACAGAGGCTGGAGACTGGCTGAGTTTCATGGAAACAGAGTTGATCAGGAAACTGCTGATGCAGGAGAGACAATCTAAAACAATCAACACTCCCATCAGGAAAGCAGCTCAAGCTTTCTTCACCACACGCTCAAAGCTTTTCCACCTCCTGCAGCTTTATGTTTAAAGCTTTGAGCAGCAGAGAGGGGAATTTGGGGGCATCATCAAAAGCTTTCCCCAGAAAGCATGCCAAGTGTTAAATGGAGGAGAGCTGAGGTAGACCTGCCAAATGTCACATGCTGTGTGACACTCCCAAATTCCCCTTTAATGTCTTCCACAGATAGCTGAGGGGGGAGTGAAACATCAAAGGGGAATTGAGCGGGCCTTTTACATTGAAGAGCTGGGAGAGGGAGATAGCTGCTTCTCCCCACACTGCTCATAGGCAGGATATGCCTCCTCCTTTATTGCCCAGAAGGGAGCCCAAGCCCCCGCTTGAAAGCCTCACACCCAGCTGGTGAGGGAGCCCCAAAGTGCCCTGACCCCTTACTGCCCTGGAATCCCCCATTGCTCATGACCCCACTCACCAGGCCCAGGATTTATCCTTACCTGGGGGTTGATGGCCTTTCCCTTTCCAACTTCTCTTTCGGGAGGACATCAAGGGGGCTACTGCTTCCCATTCCAAAGGAGGGGAGTCTTTGAGGGAACTGCCTCTGCCCTTCTCCCTCCTACTGGGCTGGCCCAGGGCTCCCGCACTGTGCTGTTTGACCTCTGGGCCTGGCCTTTTTTAGGGTTGCGAACTTTCTTCTTGCTCAAAAGCAAACACCCTTGCCCCGCACCCTCCAAAGCCCCTCTTCTGAGGCCCCACCAATGCCCCACTCCTTCTCTGAGGCCCCAGCCCTGCTCACTCCATCCCCCACCACCACTCACTCTCCCTCACTCATTCATTTTCACAGGGCTGACTCAGGGGGCTGGGGTGCAGGAGGGGATGAAGGGGCTGGCTGGGCTTGCAGGCTCATTCATGAATATCTGTGATATATGTGTTGTATCTGTAATTTTGGATTCATCTATTATTGGAGCTCTAAAGAGGGCTTTTTCAATACATCACTTCTGCAAACACGCTCACAAATATTTGTTTGAGCTAGTTTTTGTGGTGCTGTGTCTTTCTGTGAGAGTTCATGCCACAGTCATCCACACCATTATCACCTCCAGGCTAGGCTATGACAATATGCTCTATTTAGGAAGTCTGTCTGGTAGCTGCAGGTGGTATAGAAGTTAATTATCCTGTGGTAAATGCGTGAATCTGTTGTACTTCGTGGGAATTGCCCATTTTATACAATACATCTGACGCTCAGTTTATCTCAGGTAGATTACCACAAAATAAATTTAACACTAACCTAAGGCCTTGTATATGACCTTAGACTCCAGGATTTCAGTTAACTGCTAAAGATATATTTGTACTATTTGTGTAATCACTTTTATAGCAAAAGTAATCTGTTTTACATTATTTAGGTATTTCTTTTTCCTGTTAATCATCTTGCAATGCTGTTATGTTGCATTAACATTTCATCTGTATACACAAAACATTTTATAGACTAACCAATTTATTTGAGCATAAGCTTTCGTGAGCTACAGCTCACTTCATCGCATGCATACTGTGGAAAATACAGAAGATGTATAAGAACATCTTCTGTATTTTCCCACGGAGTATGCAGCCGATGAAGTGAGCTGTAGCTCACGAAAGCTTATGCTCAAATAAATGGGTTAGTCTCTCAGGTGCCACAAGTACTCCTTTTCTTTTTGCGAATACAGACTAACATGGCTGTTACTCTGAAAAAAACATTTTATGGGGCCAGTAAACCTGGATGTAAGAGCTGGATACACATTTACTCAAAGGTCCAGGCTGCTAACTAAAGCCTCATAAAAGAGAAACAGTTAATAAAGGACTCCTGTAAAATGGCACAACAAAGGAGGTAATGGGTTCTCAGCATGTGTTAAAGTGTTGGTGATTTCAATTTCAGAGTAACAGCTGTGTTAATCTGTATTCGCAAAAAGAAAAGGAGTACTTGTGGCACCTTAGAGACTAACCAATTTATTTGAGCATATAAATTGGTTAGTCTCTAAGGTGCCACCAGTACTCCTTTTCTTTTTGGTGATTTCAATAAAATTCTTCAACTGTATGACTGGAAAATTCAAAACAAAACACATTGCTTTGAATCGACCTTCTTGAAACTAAATGAAATTTTTCATTTCAACATAAAATATCATTTCATTTAGGTTTTTGGAAACCAAAACCTTTTGTTTCCACCCCCTCTTTACGGTAAAAAAGATGGGGGAAACTAAGGTAGTGTGTGGAAAAACCCATTTGTAGCACCTTTTCAAACTGTTTTGCCAATTTTTACCAGTGACTCCTAAGCCCACACAGAACCGTCACGATGGCTGTGGGAATACTTTTGGTGCAAAGTTGAATGAGTATTCGTATGCCAATGCATGGTTCCCTTTTCAAGAACATTTTCCATCTGAACAAAAAGAACAGGAGGACTTGTGGCACCTTAGAGACTAACAAATGTATTTGAGCATAAGCTTTCGTGAGCTACAGTTCACTTCATTGGAGTGCTGATGAAAAGACCATAAAAGGGGGTCATAGATACCACAGAAGTGAATTCACAATTTTTATTACAAACAAATGTTCACAAATGCTTTTCTGCAGTATTCACCCAGCTCTTCTGCTGAGCAGTGCAAGAGGTTTTAGATGTAGTTGGCATCCTCAGACAGGCTGACAGAGCCATTTCTGTTTCTCTGGCTGAGTCACAGGTTTGGAAAATATTCTACAAGCACAATGGGAGATTCTAGCCTTGACTCAATCTATGGAGTTATTTTTAAAATGAGTGGCTTCCAAAATTGTTTCAGGGTAGAATAAAAATGAAGGCTATAATAGAACTAATGACATTGGTGGATTCCTGTGCCTTGCATTATTTTTGCTGTTTGCAGGATTCAGAAAATTAGTTCACATTTGTGTTGCAATTTGCAAGCGTGAATTAGTTTTTAAAAAGGGAAGATACTGGAAATAAAAAAACCAACAAAATGAAATAAATTGGCAATTGGAATTCAGCTGTGGTTGAATCGGTCTAGTTGTTGGGACTTCCATTTAAACTGTCAGTAATATCAGGAACATTAAGATTTATGATCAGATTAATCTCTGTGCTCTTGGAATACAGAGGATATGTAAAAAAGTGGCATAACTGTCTGGTTATGATTACTTGGATTGATGGAGCATATTGGTGAATCTGGCCCTTAAAATGTAGCAGGTATTATTTATACCCAGTGGCAGCTGGTACCCAAAATATGCAGTTGGAGGTGAGAGGGCTAGTAATTAGACACCCACCCAACACACACATTCATTCATTGGGAGTGAGGGATAGCTCAGTGGTTTGAGCATTGACCTGCTAAATCCAGGGTTCTGAGCTCAATCCTTGAGGGGGCCATTTAGGGATCTGAGGCAAAAATTGGGGATTGGGCCTGCTTTGAGCAGGGGGTTGGACCTCCTGAGGTCCCTTCCAACCCTGGTATTCTATGATTCTTGATCTGGTAAATAAAATCAACACATCACTCTGCGGTTCTCCCTCCAGTCAACACATTCTGCCTCCCAACAGCTCCTCTGCTGTCACTCCCAGCACTGCTCCCCAGCTCTCCAGAAACGATCAAGCAACCCTTATCTGCACTGCTTCCTGCTATCCCTCCTACAACCTTGGTCACAGATTCTCCCCCCAGTCTTCCTATTACCCTATCCCTTGCCACATCATGGGCACACCCATATTGACACCTTTCTTTCCAGCTCACCAGCCCTACCAACTGCCTCCTTGAAATCAGACAGACTACATTCTTGCTCCCTCTGCCTGGGCTTTCTTTTGTGTGGGCACCTCATTCAGAGGTAGGGGTAGTGCTCTGCTTTGAAACTGCACCTGTGCTTGCTATGACCCTCTGGCTTCTCTGACGGAGCCCTGCAGAGGACTGGAAAAGCAGTTTGGGGTGCCTGGATTTCAGCTTCTCACAGTTAAATTTGTGTTATTGCTTTTATGTTAGATTAACATGTCATCTGCACACGCAGTGCATTTTATGGAGTTAATAAAGCTTAGTGCAGTTAATACTCCACCACAGGACAAATAAAGAGTCCTAAAGTAGCATCACAGAGGCACTATATTATCATGTACAGTAGCAAGGAACATTGTTTTCTGGTAAATTAGTTTGTTAGAAACCCTATAATTGTTCCCTCTTCTCTCTCCCATTTATCACAATTTCAGTCTTTGATGTAGTTTTGAATATAATTAGTAGTGGATATTCAGGCAGTAAATTACGTGTGTGTGTGTAAAATCTGTATTGCATTGATAATTATTTCAAAATCTGAGTAATATAAGCCTGGGGTCTGATCCCTTCTTCATTTGCCCATGTGACTCCAATAGACTTCAGTGTCCAACACTATGATTGGACCCAGGCACTTACCTCATGCAGGGGCCTAACCCTATGGCTTCATTACCTTTTCTAAAGAGCCCCCTCCACTATGAAACACTCCTGCAGGGTAGTGACAGCTGGGGGGAGCCCTAGTGACATTGCTTCCACAGCGTCACACTATTCGGGCGTTGGGCGGGGCCCTGAAGGTTGATTGGCTGCGCAGGGTTTTTGCATTGTGCAAAAGGCCCTGACTGTGGCAGATCTCTAGGGCGGGGGTGGAATTGTGAGTTGTGGTAGATCCAATGCTCTGCTTGTCCTGGGGAGGAGAGCAAGCCTGTGAGATGATCTAGGGAAATGCAGTGAAGGTGACCACAGAGGTTTCACTCCACCTGCTTCTACCATTGCAGGTAGAAACTGGCCCCTAGCTCAGAAAGGCTTTTTAAAAAGAATTGGGGAGAAAAGTGCTCTCATTGACACGTATTGTGTGTACAGTAGTTGAGTTAATTCTAAGGCGAAGGGGCATCTAGCGAGTGAAAGCTATTCCTGTGGAACTGATAAAAGAACTGTGAAGAAGGCTAAACAAAATTTCATGCATAACCCAAAGCAAAGGGCCATCCTCCACTTTCAGCTACACTGGTTTAAATCCAGAGTAACGCCACTGACTGCACTACAGTCCAGGAGCATGTGGAGGGTTTGGAGTGAAGCCCTACATGGGATAATGTAACTAGACTGAACTTAATATCTTGCCAGTTCAGGATTTTTAATTAAAAATGTTGTAAATGAGCAAGTGAAACTGAAGTTATGTCTACACTTGCACACATACTGGGGTAGCTGACCACGCACATGCTTGCACATGTATCCCATACCTGTGCCAAGCACCCACATATGCTGTGCCGGACATGGGTATATGCTTGTACACAAGTCTACCTGCAGCCACTCTGCCCCTTTTTGGTACGCAACATTAGCACTACGATTTTGGGCGTGGGGAGGGTATCCCAGGAGACACTCAAGAACCCGCCTTGCTGTGTGGTGTTGGTGCTGGCCACCATCTCCATACGTTTGCTGATGGCAGTTCCCACTCACCTCTCCCTTCTGTCAAACCGGGTGGAAGACATGGGAAAAGTGAATGATGATCTAGTTCTGCTACTGCTCCCTCTTGTGGGATGAATGCTTATGCAATGCCGTAGGCAATCAATGAGATACTGAAGGGAATCAGGGCAGAACTTTCTGACATGCTGAAGGCAGCTGACTGAGAAGGTAACTACAGTTCACTCTGGTCACATGGGACACAGATGGTGATGGCCAGTATTGCCATGGTATGCCACTGCTGGTCCAGGAAAACCAGCGCAGTGTGGAGGGATCACATCACTTTGGAAACCTAGGATGATGAGCAGTGGCTTCAGAACTTCCAAATGAGGAAACAGACCTTCATGGAGCTGTGCAAGGAGCTTGCACCAATCCTCCAGCTCCAGAGCACTCAATTTAGCAAATCCATACCAGTGCAGAGTGGGTTGCTATTGCCCTGTGGAAGCTGGGAACACCTGTGTAGTGGGTTAGCAGCAGTCCCTCCCCCTCTGGGTCAGTGGGAGGCCACTCTGCCTCACTACATCGCTGGGCCTTGCCCACAGTCAGGGAATTAGCAGGGCATGGCACAGACGAAGGCTCTACCTGTAATCTAAGCAGAGTTGCAAATAGAGTCACTGGGCCCAGGCCCTCAACTGGGATGGGGCAACAAATAGTTTAAAGCCCTGGCCTATAGTCAGGGCAGGGCTGCCACAGTCCATGGCCCGGGCAGGGCTGCAAACAGTTTCAAGGCTCTGGCCTACAGGCGGGGCAGAGCAGCCCAGAGGTCGGGTGACCTAGCTCCAGTGGATGGCTGACAAACATAGGCCTCTTGACCTGGAGATGGAATCCAGCCGCAACACCAGGGCCGGTGTAACCACTCGGTGAACTAGGCGGCCGCCTAGGGTGCCAAGATTTGGGGGCACCAAAAAGAGGTGCCCCCCAATTTTTTTTTTGCACTATTGCTTAGGGGCAGGTACCTGTCAGTCTCCAGCGCTCGGGCTGCACCAGGGCCAGCAGCCGCTTTACCTCAGAGTCTCCCTCGCTTGCCCGGGGGCCACTCCTCCTCTCAGGCTCCCCGGCCACTGCCACCACGGCCGCCTGGGAGGACGTGGGCGGGGGCGCCGCTGCGGAGGAGACGATGCAAGGAGCTGAGCTCGGCTGGGGCCCCGCACCTGCTGGCTGAGAGCAGCAGGAACTGGGCACCGCTCAGGGGGAGCCGGGCGGCCCGAGCTCAGGGCACCTATGCTCCCCGCCTGCCCCTGCTGCTGCGGAGGCTGCTGCTGCCCTGGGCTTGGGCCACCCAGCGCCCCCCGCCCGAGTCCTCCTGGGTGGCCGCGGCAGCAGCAGCCAGGGACCCTGAGAGGAGGAGTGGCCCCCGGGCAAGCGGGGGAGACTCCAAGGGAAGAGGCTGCTGGCCCTGGCGTGGCCCGAGCTCTGGACACTGACAGGTACCTGCCCCATCCCGGCACCGCCTGCCCCCCAAGCCAGTGAGTGTTACCTGCCCCACCAGCTTCAGTGCCCTGCCCCATACTGTCAGCCACCCCAAGCTCACTGTGACACCAGCACCCCTTAGCAAAGGGCCCCCTGATCTTCAAGTTGCAGTGGGGGAGGTTTAGATTGGACATTAGGAAAAACTTTCACTAAGAGGGTGGTGAAACACTGGAATGCGTTACCTAGGGAGGTGGTAGAATCTCCTTCCTTAGAGGTTTTTTAAGGTCAGGCTTGACAAAGCCCTGGCTGGGATGATTTAACTGGGAATTGGTCCTGCTTTGAGCAGGGGGTTGGACTAGATGCCCTTCTGGGGTCCCTTCCAACCCTGATATTCTATGATTCTATGATTCACAAACAGCTGTCACCGCAGGCCTGACAAACTCACTGCACCCCACAGGTGTCTTACAGGGCACTTACCTACAAAGAGGAATGTGGAAGGGATCTACACTAGGCTGGTAACTTGTCAAGAGTGAGAATCTTTGTGAGATGTGTGCATGGGTAATATTGATGGAATAATGTATTTACCTTAATAGTCTGCTTTTCAGACTTGGAGTAGAAATTAGTCACCGGGGATAATGGCCCTTTGGGGCAAAGGAGATTTGCCACCCTGTCTAACCTGGCTGGTGATGCAATGCCAGGCTCAATTGTTTAGCTTTGCACAATAGTAAGACTTTGAATGGGACACCATCAGAGGCAATGACAAACAGTTGAAACGCCTTAAAGGTAAAAAAGAAACATTTACAACAGCTGTTACCCGTTCTGACAGGCTGTTTATAATGCTAAGTTTACTAGTTTTCAGAGGTTGTCAAGGGGAGGGAAGGGGGAGGGGGGATGCAAGGTGGAAGTTTTGCCTAGGGCGCAAAATATCATTGCACCGGCCCTGTGTAACACACTGACTGGGTCACCAGCAGCAATGCAGCCAGACTAGGGTTGATTGCCCTTGGGCCACTTCCTACCTTCCCCTCAGGGCGTACCTGGATCTGTGGGGGGGTCCTCTGGTTCGTCAGGGTAGAAGGCCAGCGGCAGTCACAGCAACTCCTCCGTGGCTTGGTCAGTGGGTGGCTCCAGCAGCTCAGGCCAGTCCTTAGCTCCGCAGCGGTCCACAGCAGTCTGCCATCATGGGAGCAGGCAGGAGGCATCTGTCTCCTTCGGCACCTGCTGCTCAAGTGAGGTCCATGGCCTGCCCTTTATACTTCCTGTTCCTCCCCGTGACTTCTGGTTGGAGGGGCAAGCATGGCCTGGCCCTGCCCAGTTGGGTTCAGAGAGTGGCCCCTCCCCCTCTGGCCATGCTGCCTCACTACAACCTGAAACTGTCTGTTATTGCAAACCACTTCAGGATTCGGAAGTCTGCTGTGGGTGTGGTGGCTATTCAGGTTTACGAGGCAATTAATCCTGTCATCTACCTACAGGTGGTTGCCATAAGCAAAATACCAGAAATTATAGCTGGATTTCAGAGGATCTGTTTTCCACTGTGCTGCAGCCATTGATGGCACCCACACTCCAAAACTTTGCCCCCCAAAAGGAGTGAGTGAGTATGTGAACCGAAAAGATTAGTCTTCACTTGTTCTTCCAGGCTTAGTGGACCACAGAGGCATGTTCATGAACACCAGCGTTGGGACCATAGCCTGACACCAGTGACCCAGGAGAAAAGGGAATCATTTACAAACTGAATAGCTGCAGAATGGCCGCATAGTGCTCACTTGGGTGGCTGAAGGCTCGTTAGCACTGCTAGCCCATGTGGCCAATGTTGTTTGTATAATCATTGGCTCCTTGCCCTCCACAATGTTTGTGAGGATAGGGGAGTACTTTGGTACAGAGTGGGCACAGGACAGGACTGGGACAGTACAGACAGCTGGATCCACCCATACGCACACTGGTCCTGGTTCCCACATCCTCGAATAGCAAGGAGGCAGAGGGTTACATCTGCCCTTGCTGTGGGACACCTGCACACCCTGTGCAGCTGCAGGAGAAGCACAAAAGAGAACATTGGCACATGCTTGTGTGCCAGCATAACTTTGTGAGGGTTGTGTTCCCCTGTAGCCAAAGCTCATTAGCCATTCATTTCTATAACTATTGCCACATTTCTGAAAATTGTGGTAGGGCACCTTCACTGGGTTAACACTTTTTATTGCCATCATTGTGCAATGCTTTTGTGTGAAAATTGACACCTGTTTACAAGACTGTACTATGGTGAGCACTCAATCAGTTTAAAAGGTCTTCTCTTTTCACTGTTGACTGACAGTGGTGATAACAGCACTTATTGGCTATTATGCATGACTATACCCAAGGCTGAAACTGATAAAGGTTTGGTGGGGGTAAAGGAGGAGGGGAACATTTAATCACTGTTCCGTGTCTGTTGCCTTTCCTGTTCTGTAATTTTTGTTTCCTTGTTCTGTATATGAACCAAGCCATAAGGACGAATATTTACCCATTTTCTGTGTTGTGACTTCTGCTGCTATTAAAACTACCAGTGTTTTCTGAGTGCATTCCATTTTCACCACCTGTCTGGTGTATTCTTTTGAATTTGGGTATTTAGGGATCATGTGGGGGTTGGAAGTGGGTGTGGGAGGGACAGAGAAATCTTTGCAGTGTGATGGCACTAGAGAGTTACATAATTCAAAGTCATGTGCTCCAAACAGCTGAAAAAAACTGAAAAAAATGTTCCATTCATCATAATCAGGACAGATGGTGTGATGCTGTATGGAATATGTGGAATACATTGTGATATTATTAATACCAATATTATAAAATAGCAATGAATCGTGCTAGATATGCCGTGTGAGGTATCAGCGAAAATGTTATAATTTTCCAATTATGTTAATCTTGTTTGTATCACCTTTGTATTGTGAGTTATAGCTCTGTAGGGTATATCTGCATTTCCAGACTTGTGCTGTGTTTCTGGGTGATACCCCCAGACAGACAGGCATCAGCACTGCCTAGCCTGTTCGATGGCCCATCTAGGGTCAGCACCTGTACAATGAACCCATTGAAAGGAGCCAGGAGATACACCTTATGAGTCAGCAAGGCATATAGGGGGCATGCCAGTGGACAGAGAACTCTAAGGCTTTTCCATGCCATGTGCTGTGAAGCTTCTGTTTGGGACACAGGAAGTACAAGCCACATGGCAAAAGGAATGTAAAGGGCAGCTGCATCATCTCCATTTTGTCTTCAATCCTGCTTCCTACCTCTGCAGTAACTTCTCTACAATCTGAAGCACCAAACAAAGGACTGAATGACCCTTCCACACTGTGGATGTGTTCCAGAGTGACTTTCAACCCAGCAAACTCACCAATGCTGCTAAGAATCTGATATATGGACTTTGGAGTCTTATGTATGTATCTGAGTGCTTTACCATTTAACAACTCTCTTTTTGTTCTTTTCCTCTCTTTTATAATAAACCTTTAGTTTTAGACACTAAAGGATTGGCTGGCAACATGGTATTTTGGGTAAGAGCCAAACTAATATTGATCTGGTAACATGGCTGGCCTTTGGGGTCAGAAGAACATTTTATATAGTGCGCAGAGTTTTTAAGAAGAAAAGGAGTACTTGTGGCACCTTAGAGACTAACCAATTAGCAGTTTCTCGCTGGAGTCTGGATTTGAAGTTTGAAGATTTGAAGTAACTTCTTACTTTACTGGACCTATGTGCTGATTGGCAGCCAGAGAACTGCAATAAAGGGGG
This sequence comes from Lepidochelys olivacea, assembly GCF_965140295.1. Taxonomy (NCBI): domain Eukaryota; kingdom Metazoa; phylum Chordata; order Testudines; family Cheloniidae; genus Lepidochelys; species Lepidochelys olivacea. The sequence continues at coordinate 141,775,859 of NC_140412.1, read as the reverse complement.
CTCTGTGGTTTCTTTTTTCAGCTTCTTGATAACCAGTGTGAGGGACCAGGAGCACAGTTTGTGACTGGTTGGTGAGTCTAACTTCAGTGTGAGCCACCATTTGTGGAAGAATCTGCTCTCCTTTTTGCAGCCTTCCCTGACCTTGGCATTTTCAGTGAGGGCTACCCCAGGCACCCCACATCACAGACGGTCCATACACAAAGCCCAGGAAACTATAACATTTATTAAAAGTGGTACACTGAACATAGAAGTAAATTTTCTTAAAAGGAAGTGCATATGAAAAGACGAGTCTGACTCCTTAAGCAGCATGCAAACCTCATTGTCTCTGAACCCATCTCCTTGCCCTTCCTCTCCCCCTGACAAGGGAGGAACGGCTGGGGAAAATTGTTTTGGGGGGACAGCTGGGAATGTCTCCTGCACAGGGTTTGGTAGGTAGACACATACTGGACTTCAGGGACAGCCTTGGGCTCATCACACCTCTCCTGCATGCTCAAGAGAGTTTCCCTGCAACGGCTTTCGGGTGCTGGTGCAGGGCGTCCCAGGAGACCTACCAGCCCCTCCCAGTCACTCAAAGGCATTGGGTTCTCCACCTCAGCAGCACCTGGGTAGCAGCTGAAGGAGGAGGAGGAGCAGAAAGTGGGGGTGGTGCCAGTTCCCAAAAAGGAGCAGCAGCCATATCAAAAGGTGGGCCCTGAATTTGTTCAGTTGTGTGAATCACTGCATCAGTGATGCTTCCATTCCCTGTGTTGTGCATCCTGGTCCAGAAACCGGTTCATCCATGCCTGCTCCTTAGGATGAGCCCAGTGCTCCCAGACCCTCAGGAACTCAAACTGCTCCTGGTTCCTCCTGTCCATGCCAATGAACAGTTCCTCCAGAGTCCTTCTTCATCTGCCTCTGTTGGGGTGCTGCTCCTGCCCCACTGGCAGAATGATTTCCCTCTTAGGAGCCAAAGGCCCTGCCAGTTCAAACACAAGGGTCCGTTAAAAGAAGTTAAGAAATCCCGCACCCCACAGCATAACTTTGCTGAGGAAGGCCACAATTGTGATACTTTTTAGCATTCCAGAAATGTGACTGTTGGACAATCCTTGGTTCTCAGACAACTTTTGCAGCTCCTGGAGAAGGAGCAGAGGCTACTAATGGCAAGATACTTGTTGTAATTTTTTTTATAAATTATAAAGCTTCCAGTATCTCCAGGGGGCAGAAGGGTGGGTTCCATATTTTCCAGGAGCTATGTTACCAGTTTTCAATTTCTTCTTTAAAGGCTGTCCACCATTTGGAGAACATAGTGATTTTCAAGGTACCAGAATGGAAAAAAGAAGTGGCTTTCCGGTTCTGTGGAGGAGATCCAGCAAGTTGTGCCAGAAAGATGTTTCTGCTAATGGTCACCTCTCTACGTATTGCTGAACGGAGGGATTTGGTCAGCTATGAAGGTGGGCCAAGGACATTTGTGCTGCAGTTGAACCTCAAGAACCTGCTGTGATTTGTACTACACCATCAGAAATTTAGTGAAATATGCTTACAAGACTGGGAGGGAATTTGACTGGAAATTGACTATATTCTAAGACAGCAGATGGGTTTGTTTGGAAGGCAAGAAGCCACCCCTCAGTCCCTCTGGCATCGCCAGATAATCCGGACCCATTGTCCAGGGAACAGCGGTGAAAGGGATGGGATGGGGAAAGAAAGCCACACTGCAACTTTATTTTGTTCCCTGAAGTTTCTTATCAACACCCCAACCCCTCACCTCTCCACTGCAAAGGGACACTGTGTTGTATTTGCACACCTACTGGAATGAATCTTTCACCCATCCCTGCTTTGGCAGCATGGCTCAATGCGAGGAAAGGCCAGACACCAGGGACTGGAGATTTTTTAATCTTCCAAGGGAGAAGGGACTGCTGTGAAGTTCCTTGGACAATCAAAGGGTTCCCTTTCCCTTCCCAGAGCTAAGTGACCCTGCCTCTAACATCCCCAGCTATTCCACATGGCTCTCATTTTACAGGGACAGTAAGACCAGGGTTGGGTGGGGGGAAAGCACAGACACTGTGTAATCTTCCAAGGAACAAGAGAACTGTAAATTTAGACAAGCTGTCTACAACTGTTCTATACCCAAGCAGGCCCTTTCCAAAGCCACTCCCACTCTCTTCCCTGGTCGGCATGCTCTGGGACTATCGCTGGCAGTGTGCTGGCTGAAAAATGCACAGATACAGGTGCCTGATAGTTCATCAATAGTCTCTTTTGTAGCTTTTGCCAAATGCGTATTTGAGGTTCATGGGAATGCAATAAAATCACTGATTTACAGCTGTATTTTGCTTGGGGATCATTTCAGGGCAGAGTGAAGTGGGGGCTGGACTTAAAATCAGGCATGTAATGCTGAAGCAACAGGGAATATTGGCAGGGAGGGTGGAGGTCCATTCAAATTTACCAGACTCTGGTTCCTGCTGTGGCTCTGGTCGGCCTTGGTTTTATCGGGGGTCTTGCTCAATGAGGTCCGCTGGGCAGAGGTGAAAAATGACATACTCCTTGTCCTCTGGGTCTTCCGGGGCTTCCTCTCGGGTCCCTGTTGCCTCCTTGCCTTGGCCCTCAATGGCATCCTGTCGGACAATCAGGCCAGCGGGGTGGAGGAGAAGGTCGCATGCCACTTCAGGCTCCATACTGGTATCACTTGGAGTGCATCTGGTCCAGCTCATCATGAAATGGGTGTGTATGAGGGGCCCTCCCAGAGCCACTGGTTGAGTCTTTTGCCCTCTGTTTCAGGAGCCTTTGGTGCTTCATCTGTTCTCAGCACTGGGCCGGAGTCCAATGAATGCCCACTTGCTCCAGCCTCCGTGAAATTTCCCAATATGGGTGAGTGTTCCTGCTGCTCTTGGAGAAGCCGTGGAGGACCGTGTACTCTCACCACATGTTAATCAGCACCCACATGTGGTTGGCAGGCCAGCCCGCTGCTCTCGGAACAGGATCTGTGTTCATATGTACTGATCAAAAATTTTCTGATATGGTCAGTGCAGCTCGCTATTGCCCATGACGACAGGGGGACAAGGATCTCTATAGATTTGGGTAAGGCAGGAAAGGGTTCAATGAATTGTGAGAATGGGGCTGGAAAATTGCTGAACCTCAGGACCTGGTACATGCTCCTTGGCCCTCTCCACACAGCACACTGGACAGGTACAAGGCTATACCACACCCGAGGTGTATACTTGCCCACGCTCCTCAGGTGTGCTAGCCTACACACTCTATATTTGCTGTCTGACATGTACTTCCAGGGGTTAGATGTGGGCGGGGGGAGGGAGGGAGGAGATGGTTATGGCATAACCATGCACATAGACACCTGCAGAGGTGCTAGTGTAGATACACCCTGAGAGATCTTACTGTCAGATACGAATTCAGAGCTGTGACTTCTGACAGCCCATCTGGCTGCCTTGATCTTTAGAAATTCTAGAGGAATCATGCCAATTACTATCTGGGAGCAGAACTAATGCGTTTCATCACTTAAAGCCTGATCCTGTAATTTTGCTCACGAGAGCGAGCGTTTGCAGGATCAGCTTCTATGTCCTGTCTCAGTCCCTTTAGAATCCTAATGATGTAGGTTAAACAAGGAATTTCCTCTAAAACTTGTACATAAAATCTTTGCCTCTCAGGTTCCATACAGAAAACAGGAATAATAACACTCATTTTCTGATCCAAAGCATTTTCAAATCGAAGGAAATAGTTGAGTTTAATCTTTGCAAATTTATAGAATTCTAGGAAGTCATTTGGTTCCCTGAATAGTGGAGATCATTAATACCCCAGGATGGTCTTAGTTTCAATTTGTGACTTCATTAACAAACCTATAGATAAAATTACAGTTATAAGGGTATACACATGACCTTCAATTACTAATGTCCTAAATGGAGCTCAAAGCTGACTTTGAAGTTCACTCCCAATGTATTATACAGATGATAATGCAAGATCATTCAATGGTCTAGTGCCCTAAGAAAGACCCATGTCATCTATTTTAGTTACACAAAGTCAGCTCAGTTAAAGGTGGAGTTTTAGCCTTAGCTCTGAATTTTTTGCTCTTCTCATTTCAAAACCAAATCTTTAGTGTTAGGGGGCTTATTCCTTCACCCACTTACTTCCCTGGTCCTTCTCGCATGAACAGAGAGCAACAATACCCGAAGTCCAAAGGTGCAAACAATTCAATGTTTATTGGGGTGAACTTCCAGCAAGCATGATTCCAGTTTCCTTCCTTAGTGTCCCCCTTCCCAGCTCTGACACCACAGAGCCTTACACCTGTGTCCCCGTTCCCATTCCTGCTCTTAGCCAAACATGATTCCAATTTCCTTACCCCTATTCCCTGTTCCCATTTCCCCCTTTAGCCAAACATGATTCCAATTTCTTTACCCCAATTCTCTGTTCCCATTTCCCCCACCCACCCACACACCCACCCACTCACTTCCTGATTGACTGCAGACTATATAGTAAAACTTGAGTTCTGCTTACTATACCTTAACCCATCATTTTCCTGAAATTTAACTAACCAAGCCTAACATATTGTAACACGATTATGTAACCAATTATATCCCACCACCTTAATTAGTTTACACCCAGCAAAATGAATTATACAGCAGACAGGAACAATCACAGAACCAGACAGAGATTAAACAGACAAACAATAGCAAAGTGGGAACTATAATGACAAAACAATACAGAAGTGAGGATTTCACATCCCAGTATTGATAAGTGAGTTCTTGCCAGACAGGATGCTATCAAACTAAGTTTCCTTTTAAATTTTCTAGGCACTTCCCTTTCTCTGGAGGCGATAGGCACTATCAGGACAGGATTGTATTCCTAACAGCCCAATAGCACCTTCTTTCAATGTAACTAGGTTGGAATGTAAGGATGTGACCGGTCGCTTCCCAGCTTATAGCTGCCTCTGCTGCTTAGCCAGAGGCCTTAGCCTAAGAACAGGGCCTCCGACTGTCACAGTAAGAGAAGGACCTTACACCGGCAGACAGTGATTTTGATTCTTTCTTTTATACCTCTATAACTAGCCAAGTGATAAGAATACACCTAAATTCTTCGAGTACAAGCCTTTACCGACTGAATATCTATATCCTAAAACTTAGGGTTATTTCAACCCAGTTTCTTCCTTCATTTAAAAAATAAAAAAAGCTGATTTTCACCAAGAGAGACAGATGAATGTTTAGCAGTTCGAAACCAGCTGCTGTACTGAGGCATGAGGGTGAGGTGCTATAAAATCCCAATGAAATTTTTATTGAAAATAATTAGTGCAGCCAAGAAGAACCTGCGATACAAAACTAGATGCTTTACAGATTTGGGTTTTTTCTGTTGTTGTCACCAACAATAAACAAAGTTCCAGGTCCAAATTTTAGCCCTGATCTTTCAGAAGCTTATACATAGGCTAAAGATTTAGTTCAGTGAGACTACTCACATTACATTTGAGCTGTAAAATGCTGGTATTAAAGAAAGCTGATTTTCAGCCAGAATGTGAAAATAAATAGCTGAAAAATATTAAGTTTTAAATTTTATTTTACTTTTTAATATGGCCAAGGTGTTTTATAGCCAGAAATAATAGCCAATGTGTATCAGTGTCTCTGTTTATATATATATATATATAGCTCCCTATATAATAAAATCCTTCCTTCCTGAGGTAAACTGTCATTTGCCACATTTCAGACAAGAGCGACATTTTATGGCTGAATTATAAATCCCTGAAATAGGGAATTATAATGGAAAAGCTGACAGACCCTTAACTGTAGCTGAGTGAATGGCACTGCAATAATATAGAGAGAGAGTGAGAACGCCTCATGGGCCAAACTAGGTAAGATGGCACCATATCAAATAATACACGGTGCGTTACTGAAGCAAAATCTAGTCTTTTCAAAGTGAAAGTAACTTTCCAGCCTGTGGTCAGAAGATCAAGATTTCCAGAATTTCTGGTGGGAATTGATTGCACCGGAAGCATATTTGCTATTGTCAGTACAATATACTTCAGTTGTCAAAGAAAGTATTATTTGGTTATTCTGAAAGCTATAAAAGTGTCAATAGAGAAATGATAAGCTGCGTTACTGGCCAATCTTTATATTAGAAATAAACAAACAAAAAATCATCTCCCCTTTCCCCTCTGGCTGAGGCATGTCATATTTAGGGCCCTACCAAATTCATGGTCCATTTTGATCTATTTCACAGCCAGAGGGTTTTAAAATTGGACAATTTCACGTTTTCAGATGTTTACATCTGAAATTTCAGTGTTATAACCCCGAAGGGACCCTGGAGGTCCCGACCCAAAAGGTACCTGGAGGTGGTCTGATCCCCTTCTTCCCAAGAATTTCCATGCTAGAGAAGGACAAGTCCTGTCCCTCCTCAGCCCAGCAGAGAGTTGAAGCTAGGAGCCCCCCAGCTGGGGAGCTTCCAACAGGAGGATGAGATCAGACTTCATGGGGAAAGGCTTATTTCACAATCTGTGACATGTTTTTCATGGCCGTGAAATTGGTGGGACCAAGTCATATTGGTCAATTCTGGATTGAATTTTGTGAGCACTGTCATCTCTCACAGAAGTCAATAAGAGTTGTGAGCATGCTCTGCAGCCCTCAGGATTGGATCCTAAACCCGGAGTGTCAGACAGTAGCGTTGAGAGTTTAGAGGCTAAAATCAGAGGCATTATTTGGATTCTGGGGAGTGGATGGTGCTGGAATATGCTGGAACAACTTTTCAGAAAGAAAAGATTTAATGGACTGGTCCATTAATAATACTCAGTGATATTTGGACGAAAAAGAACTGTAAAGTAAAAGGTGCTTTCTTTACCTTAAGATAGGGAAGTGTTATCCATATTTTACAGCTGGAGAAACGGATGCAGAGAGAGATTAGGATTCCTGGTCATACAAGCAGTTATGCACATGAGTAGCTTTATGCATGTGAGTAGTCTCATTGAGTTCTGGTGCTACTCACGTGTGGTCAAGTTACTCATGCATAAGGAATCTGCAGAATCAAATCTAAATGTTTTGGCTAAGGTCACAGAGCAAATCAATGGCAGGCTTCTAGCTTCCCAGCCCTCCCTGTAAGCACCAGGTGGCAGATAGAAGTTCAGCAAGGCTGATATGCTAGTTACATAGTAATTTGTATCCTCAATCATTGTGTAATATTTTTGAAGCCCATGAAAAGTAAAAATAGATTGGAAGAATAGTTCTTTTAAAAATACAACTATTTTTTGTAATCTCAGCCTCTCCTTAGCCAGGTAATTCGATCTTTGCTTATTTTGCCACTATCCCTTTGGGGACTAAATAGATTTCCCTGCCTTTGAAACACTTTGAAAATTAAAATTTGCTTGTTAGAACTAGGAACTGTTAACCTTGATATTGGCCCTTTAAAAATTAAGCTGTAGTGGGCTTTTTAAAATTGGAATATCTTAAGTGAGCATCCAAAATCTCCTAAAAGTGAAATTAACTACTGCTCTAAGAACTTCCATGTCAATTTTTAGCCTCATGGAAATGAAATAGTTTTAGCTAGGATTTCCTCTCAAAATGGAAAGGCAGAAAGGACATTGCTGTAGTGTGGTAATTCAGAGTCTGTGTATATCTATCAAGTTTCCTACCATCATCTGTCAACTAATTAAAATAATGTTGTCAAAGCATTGCTGTAGAATTAAATTAACACTCAAGTGAAATGACACAGCATTTTAGATTCCCTATTTACAGATTATCCTGCTCCTCTCTTGCTGGCCTCAGATGACTATTGTAATATGCCTTCTGCTGCCCCATTGAAATTATTATCTGTTAAGACACCTTTGAGGTTTAAGAGAGGATTAATTTTTTCCCACTTCTCTGCTTAGCCACCTCTCTCTCTCTGGTTCCTTGTCAGGTAAAATTTATTTTATTCCGTGCTCAAAATAAGGGGCACACTGTTAACAATGAAGGTAATTAACCACTGGAACAAAGTGCCTGGGAACATAGTGGATTCTCCTCCAAGTGCAGTTTTTAAATCAAGACTGGATATGCAATAGCTCAAACAGAAGTTGTGGGCTTGACACAGAAATTGCTGGGGTGAGGTATAGAACCCCTATGGCCTGTGTTGTGCAGGAGGTCAGACATAATGCGCACCTTCTGGCTATAAAAATCTAGGAATACATAGGCTTTGCCTTTTCAAAGTGACATACAACCATTAGCTAATTAATCCTCACACCAGCCCTGCGCCATAGGTGGTATTATTCACATTTTACAGGGAAACCAAGAAAGAAAGGTTAAGAGGCCACAGAACATACCAGTGGCAGAATTAGAACCCAGGACTGTCTGGTACCAAGTCCCAAGCTCGTGACATTAAATCCATGGTAGCACTATTTTGGGATTAAAGGACAAGGATCTCAGGGCTTTGGGTTCAGTTTCTGGCTCCACTACACTCTTTCCTTTATGACCATCAACAAGTTGCTAAGAGCCAGATTTCTGAAAAAGATCAGTGTCCCAATTTTCAAGTGAAGCTGTTGCATTTTTGGCTGATGAACTCATCTGAAGACCTGACCATGAGAGCCACAATGGGAGCTGTTGTGCACATCGGAAAATCTGGCCCTAATTACCAGTTTTGAACACTTGAAAACTCTGACCCTACGCTTCACTGTGCTTCAGTCAGATAGAACCTCTTCTGTTGAGAGAGGATTGCCAAAGGAATGCTGATCAGCATTCTTAGCTTGACCTGGCTATTAAATCTGGGCTTACTGTTGGCCAGATTAGGGTGGTCCATGTTCTTCTTTGGACAACCCTCAGGTATTCTTGGGCTCCCCTCCCCTTCAGATATCTGCTGTTACTCACCAAATATATTACAGTTTGGGAGTGCAGAACATGAGGACAGTTTTGGCAATATTATGTAGTTCCTCAGGTCTATACAAGTTACATCAGCCAGGAGGTGCAGAAGTTCAGTCATCCACAGAAAGAGCCTGAGCATTGTGTATGCAAATTAGCCTGCAGATGGTAGAATGCTTTCTTACTTCTCCAACTTCACCTCTAGTAGGAACCAAAGAGCTTTTGTTCCCAGGCCTTTCTAGGCTCGCGGTTTACATCTACATCAATCAGATGTAAATCAATAAACCGTAGGGCATGCTCCTGAAAGGTGCCACATTGTTTTTGAACAGTTTAGTGAGCAAGCTGTAGCCTTTTGGTACAGCTCAGAAGAAGAAAAGAAGCAGAATCAGTTATTTTCATGCATGATTTATTTTCACAGGCAGTTGTTAGAGGACAAAAATACTAAAAAACATGGAGTTCTCAACAAGAGATGCATTGCTATGGGCAGCAAGGCCTTATTATTTCTCAAGTTAAAAATATATATTGAGTTCAGATTAATTATTTTCGCTGACTTTCTCGTAACGCGTGTCTGGCATCAAAAGCTGCTCTGCTGCACTCACATCTCTTTTCAACAAGAGGAAACAGGTCTTTAATATGCAAATCTAGGCGGCAAAGTTGGGATGACTTTACTTTGCATGTCCTCGAAAGAATCAAAGGCTTTTATGAGAAATTCAAGGTTACCCACTTAAGTTCCTAAAGATCAAAAATAGGCTACTTAACCCCTTACCAGAGATAACTGGAAGGATTGTTTCCTTCCATAAGATACCTTCTCTTTCAAACATTCTAAGGGCAATGAACAGTCGCCAAACTGGAGAGGCTGTATGTGTAGGTCTGAGCCAAAATTACAATAAATGACATAGCATCACCGACAGTCTCCCCTTTTATCTAGGCTATAGCCTGAATAATTAATTCAAATACCAATTCACTTCCAATCCCTGATCTGGTTTAAAGTGTGGATTGTAACCTGTCAAGCCTGACTTGGGTCCTTGAGTCCTGCTTACCGCCGAATCTACTTCTCTCTTTCTGAGCTAGTTCAGTGTCAGCTGTGTGTGAACAGGTCCTTGGTGTGCGAGCGATTAGTCCCCTGGTTTAATGTTCTCAGCCAGGGGACCTCAGCTGAGGATTGCAGTTTATGCTTTCCTTTGACCTTCAGAACATGCTGAAAGACTCCTTTGTTCTCCTGTGCTTTTCCCAGGAGCAAGGGATGAGCAAGTGCATCGAGTGGTGAAAGAGTTTTGTTTCAGGAGGGATCTGGAAGGGCTTAGTTTATGGGATGCAAGTCCTAAATTACTTTCATATTTTATAGTAACTATTCATATGACCAGCCTTGTAGATGGGTTAACTTTTACAAATGGATATAACTACGTGAAAGTATTGAACAGAGATGTTGCTGTGAGTGTTCCATACCCCACTGGGTTTAGTTGTATACTTTTAAATGACTAATGCACACCCAGCCACTGGATTCCTCCCCCACCCCCAAGGGTTGGAACAGCTAACATGTAATTTAACAACTAACATTTTATTTTTAGATGTCCATCTGTAATAAATTGACAGAGAGATAGACAACCAGTTCCCCAACCCTAAGGTCTTCTTGGCAGCTTTTAAGGCCGGTGGAGCTTCTTTTATAATGTAACATTGGTGATCCAACCCGCATAAAGATTTTTCACCCTATCCAGTAGTCCTCAGGAAACTTCTTCTATGTCATTGTGTGGGGTCTCCTTCTAATGTCAAACTCATTTTTATTTATAAGTGTATCCATCATCAAAGTCTCTTCCACACGTAGTGTAAGAGATGCCTTTTTAGATCAAAAGTCAAATTAAGAACAACGCTCCCCTAATCCAATATACTACCCAGCCAGGCTCCCTAGCCCTCAGAAAAATCCTATGCAAAGAGATGGGTCTTGCCTGGTGCTAGAAAGGTTCCACTAACTCAGGCTTTGATGGATCAGGACAGGGAGTGAATTCCAGAACCAAGGTTTCCCCAGTAAAAATGGCCTCACTCTGGCTCCTTAACATTTACATCTGAGCACTGCTGGTGTCAATACCTCCGTTGACTTCATGGTGAACTCGGGTGTCTGTGTGTCTGTGTATGTGAGAGAGTCTCTTAAGTAACTAAGACCCAAGGTGTGTTGAGCTTTATAGAGGAGACTTACTGCCTTGATCTTTTTTTTCCCTGGAAGCAATAGGAAGCCAGTGTACACAGTACCTGATTATTGTTGTAATGCATAAATGTCTCCAAAGAATTAATAGAAATTACAATTAAATATTTACTGCAATTAACACAGTCCATATTTTACTATTATTTCCCGTCAACATTAAGGAAATTAAATAAGCAAATGACACAAATAAATTACAAACTACATTAATGAACCATCTTAGTTTCTATGGAGAATGGCACATATATCAGTCTAAACATGAAACTTAGAAGAAAGACAGTGATTGAACTAAAAAATTATTACAGTCCCCATTACAAAAACATCAGTTGGTCCAATCAGTGACAACTCTGGTGGGACCCTTTAATAACTAGCCTTTTCATCTTTATGTTTAGAAAACTGATGCCAAGTAGAAGGGACATATTAATATAGGTGACGAACCCAGTATAAATCACAATTGGGTTACATACAAGGATTTCACTTCCTCCCGGAGATCCCATTAGCTGAAATGGGATAGTAAATCACTCTTCATGACCAGGGCCTCTCCGTTATGCCCCACTGTGTCCACCACCCTCATTACAGAATGGACGTGTGCCATGCTTTGCCTTTGTCTTTGCTCTGCTTATGAACATCTTCAAGGTCCCTTTTGTCTGAATCAGAGGATGTGTTGTAAATATTTTTGTCTTCCAGCAACAGAAGCATAAAGTGAAGTTGAGAGACTTTGTCACACTGCCACAGTTGTGAATGAGGCAACACTCTATCATTCAAATAGTGGTAACCTTCAAGTCACTTACAAGTTCACCGCAGATATGGTATGGAGTAATGGTTAGCTTCTCTCCTTCTGGACAGTCTCCAATACTTCACTCTGTATCTAGGTATATGGGTTATGTTCTCCATGTTTCTTTGCTGAGAGTCCAGGCTGGAGTAATCACCAGTGCTGTAGTGTGCTCCTGCCATAAACAGTAAGACCAATGGCTCCAATACATGCAGCAGACCCCCCGGCACTGCGTCCAAAAACTGATGGCATGAGATTCTCACAGACCTGTGCGAGCGGGCTTTAAATAACCTTTCCATCCTTCTGATTCAGGGCTGCAGTGGATTCCCTTACCCCCACCCCCCCCTGTAATGTAGACAGCCCCGGGGGTCTAAGTTACAGCATCGTCCACATGCTGCCCGATGGGCTACATACAGCATTGCCTGCAATCTCTGCAGCACACCATGCTACAAACTGTCCCTGACACACACCCCATCCCAGAAACACCCCTGGCTTGCCCCAGGGCTTCTGATTTCAGCTTTTTGGTTGTCTGTGGCAGCCATACACTGGGGGAATGAGTCCCTGTTGGGAACTGCAGCTTTTAGAAGCCCTATGTAACACTCCAGCCCTTTTAAGGTGTAAAAGGTCTGGAGCAGGTTTGAGGATCTCCCCCATGGTGTGCTGCAACACCTGCCACCCCTGCAGGGTGTACATCTCCATGTGCCACACCCTCACACCCATACCCTGTGTGCCCAGACTCCCAAACTCTACCACTTCTGTTGCCACGAGATTCCCCGCACCAATGGAAGTGGTGATGGCCTTGGCCCTTAATGTGAGACTGACGTGGAGCTTCAGTAGTGTAGAGGGTCTTGTCTGGTCCTTCTGAACTCAGGTGCATTTCACCAGCAGAACACTTGGCTGGATCCCATGAAGGATTGCGTTTCTGCATCCCCTCTCTTTCTGGGGTGACTTCATTCCTGGACAGAGTATATGAAACCTAACATGGCATTATGAAACTAAAGCCCCAAATTTGATCAACCTGACTAGCTTTATAATCTAGTGACATATATCATTTAGGCATTAAATTCCCCTCAAATTCACTGCTTTCTGACTAATTTCCCCAGCTTCTCAAGCTCACCAGACACTACAGATGTACACTTTGTAGTGTTAGTGTCAGCCTGTTAAGTGATACTGGAACAAAATTAAGGAACTAATGCCCCTAACAAACTCATCTGTTGTATGCTGGCATGACAATAATAAACACATGGTGGCTGAATTGGGGGTGGGGAGGTGGAGAAATAATCTGCAGTGGTTGGTTACCTTTAACAGCCAGATTTTGCTGGTGGTTAACATACAGTGGTATCTGACATACGAGTTTCCTTCTATTACGTTGGTCTTTCACATACCACTCATTGTGTGGTGACTGCTGGGTACATTTTTGCTTTTCATGGCAAACCCTGCAGCAGTAGAATGATGCTATAGTACCGTGTGTTCTGAGGTGTCTTCATTTACTTAGGTGCCCCCGGTGAGCGAAAAATTTTGTTTGCCAATTGAGATGAAACTACCAATGAAACAATGGACATTAGCTGGAAGGGGGTTTTTATTAAGTAAAAGGTGCTTGCCATGGGCCCCTTAGGGCCTTATACAATAGAAGGCCTTCTCAGTGCTTCAGTATCAACTGCTGTCAGATGACAGTGATTTATTTCTGGGGTGTGTAGAGATCAGCAGCTTGGGTAATCTTCTGCCTGCTCTGTCTTGGAAGTGACGTGGTCAGTGTTTGAGGTTTCATGTTTCATGTGTGTCTCCAAAACCTCTCCCAAGCTGTCTGGGAATGAACGTTCTTATTAAAATAATTCCTTTAATTGGTTTTTATGAATTACAGCGGACCAGTGAACCATTACTTACACGGCTTTGTTAGAACTGTTATAGTTCTTCGCATAATTGCCTATCTGGCAACAAAAGGAAGTTCACAGCCGGAAACCTCTCATCTGACTATAACGATTAGCTGGCTGCAAATACTCTTACATCTAAGCGAAGTCCTTAAGTAGTGAGATAAAGTTACAGAAAGGTTGGAGCTACGTGGTGGTTGTGAAAGTAATCTAGTCATGGAGGTGGAGACATGATGAAGATATTAGTCTTTTTGCGTTAGTGACTGGAGCTAATAGATTCTTTTAGGCTCTGCCATCCAGGACTGAAGGAAAGTGAGACCTCTTGAAGTCCAGCTAATGTAGCCAGTTGGAGCTGTTTCTGATGATCTATATATACTATAAATATCACACACTGTAAAGCTTGAGTTTGGTTTATCAAAGCTGTATTGGGGTTTGAGGCTTTGTCCTACACCACAACCAACTGAGGGCATTTCAGCAGTTACAAAATATTTTTTACATCCCCAAAGCTGTAAGGTAAGGTTATATAGTTTGGGTTGTGGCCATACACATTATTACTCTCTGACTACTGTACCCTTTAAGAACATAAAAACACCTTTCAGAGGATTTTTTTAGCCCGAAGATGCCCCCAAAATATCTATTGCAATATTGAACCTGAGTTTTTTAAACTCCAAATTTAATCCAGGCCCCAAAAATCAGTCAGTCGGTATATATTTAGAATTGTGCACTATCCAGCTCTATAACATTTGTAGCACGATAGTGATAATAAGCCTAACTGCGCTGCTTCATTATGAGGCAATAATTATAAGGGACAAACTGCTTGGCCCTTTGCCACTTTATTACTTTAAGAAATGCTTATTGCCATCTAAAACAGCTCAGTTGTTTCATGGGTACAGATCCCAGGACTAAGCAAGTTTGATACTAAGAAGCATTATTAATTATTATTATTATTATTATTACTATTTTTTGCTTCGACAGCTAGAGAAAAGTACACTTTCCTTGTGTCAGAGAGTAGGCTCTTGATGACTTCAGTATACAGCAAGCATTCTTTGTCTATATTAATTCCTGATCCACAGTCTGTTGCAGTCAATAGTCCTCTTTCTGCTGACTTCAGTGGGCTTTGCATCACACGTTAGATGAAGGCTATGTATTTTGCAAGTGGCTATTGTATGAATTCTCCTGGGAGAGGGCCTCTCTCTCCTTCTAGTATCTTTGGCTCAAAGGAGAAGAAAACCATTTGAGATTATGTTCAATACAATAAGATTCCATTGGAATCACATTGTAAAATAACTCTTAATCATGATATTTTGCTAGATTATTTTGCATATAAGTGAAGGCAATTACTTATTGGATCACAGCTTGGATCATCTGGCTTGGGAGATTTAAGCATTGTTGTGGTAGTCAGATCTTTCAAATGATGGTGATCAAGGACTAAGGCCCTGGACTGACAATTTGCCTTTGTTAGAGCTGTAGCCATGTGCTGACCTGGTACAGAGGCTCCATTGTTCAGGTTGTTGACTTGAAGGGCTGAATGTGGAAGTTCTGACTGATGAGGTGGGTACTCCATTGTAAATGCAAGTTTTCTTCCCCCTGTCATACCTGAATCAGTGTCTGGCACTTTAGCTTAAAGGTTTGTTCCCATCATATTCCTCCAATTAAATATTCAGTGAAGTGACATGCTAGCAATACTTGATGTTTGAACTGAGCAAAATGGTCCCACTGAATATTTTCCTTCTGTGGTAATTATGCACCACATCTCTGCTTACACTGCTAATTTAGGTATTAGAGGCTTTGTAGTTCTGTTCTGTTTTTTTTTTTAACTTTCTTTTTGTTTTTCTTTTCTGCACAGTTAACAGCCCTCTCTTTCCTCCCCACACAATACAAGGACTAGCAGAATAATGAAGACCTCTTTCTCCCAAGACCAGCAACTGTGGACTGAGTAACTGGCAGAGAGCAGGAGCAGTGTCTCAAATGCAAGTATAGCAGTCTGCAGCAGATAGAGCACGTACAGTCTATAATTTACCAACGTATCTAAGAAGTTGGCTTCTGTTGTTTAGCTTAACTGACTCCACTTTCAGGGTAAATGATAAAGTATCTTCAAAAGATTGACACAACCAGTTCTAAGGAGATTATTAGTCATTAGCTGGCGTATGTGTTCGACAGCTGCAGACTCCATGGCTCAACATTGTTAAAACAAAGTTTCCCCTTTAGTTACCTGGGTTTGGTCTACAAAAAAGACGGGGGGCAAGTCATGCAGTTTATGCTTATTTTTTTTAGTACCCAGTGGCTCTATACATGATTCCTCCAGCTCGTCAACTATAGCTGCAGATGAATGAATGAACCCTTTCCAAGTTGGCTGCTGATAAGCACTGGGAACCATAACCAGTGGTGAAATGAGCACTGATGACACAGCTTCCAAAATAGGCCCCATCCTCCCAGATATGCTGTTTTCACACACTCTGCTAGCATCCCTACCAATAAACCTTAGGGTGGGATATGAAAACTGTCATGGCTGAAAACAACCAAAACTTGCCTTTCCGTTGTTTTTGAGCTTAGAGGTGAAAAGGCATTGATGTGTAACAGCTGAAAATGAATAAAGCCTAGGGTCATGTAAGTGGGGCAAACTAGAAAGCAACTTAATTAATCATAATTTTTCACTTTTGCATTTAAACACACTGCACTATGAACAGCAGTTCTCCACCATACAGTAGGATTTATTAATAGAAAATATGTCAATACGAGTTAGTCTTTGTACATGTTAGCAACATGTACAGTGAAACACATTTTTGGTCAATCTATAATTTTATATTTCTTTCATATTATTTGACACCAGTGTTTATTTTATCTTTTGGGCTTAAATACATTATTTGTTGAAATGTATTTCTGTGTTAATATAGTATTTTAAATCATAGTTCATCCTTTAAATATTGAATCCATATTCAATTTCTTCCCCCCCCCCAAATCAGTATTGCTCATGGTAGTGCTATTTTGTTAGTATTGAGATAGGTTAACCATTCCTTCCAGACCATAAACAACATTTTAATAAAACATTTAGATTTATATAGATCTACACAGCTAATCAAGATTCTAATAAGAAGCTTGTTTAAAAAAGTCCAACATTTTACAGTACATCAAATGCAGTTTATACATTTTTGGAACATTTCTCGCTCTCTGTGTTTTGTGGTCTGTTACAAGGCTGAAGGGAGCAGCAGTAGGTGGTCATATTTTCCCCAATATTAAAAAGAGAAAATTTTACATCTCCTGCCTGGCCTGGGAGATGGCACTGGATTGCCAGGGCTGGAAAGAAGCCAGGAAATTCGGCACCTTCCCAAGACTCAATACAGCAAGAAAGAAAGTCACTATTCTGAGTACTTGCCACTGGAGAAGAATGGAATAAAGGGGGTGAGGGGAGGAACATAGACAGAAAGAGTTTCATGCCACTTTGTGCCTTTAATCCAATATCTCTCACTTGACAAATGGTCAGCATTTCGATTAGCCTCATGGTTAAGAGATCCTAGAGGAGACAACATGGGCATTTTACTAGCTCAAAGAATCTGTATAAACAAAACTTACAACTTTCTGCATTATGCAGACTCCAAGCTCCCTTAGGCCTATGTGCATGCCTGTAACAGGAGAAATGCATGAATCTGATGGGCATAGTCAATCAGGGTGAACTTCAAGTTGTGAGTGATGTTGCTTTTTTTTTTTTAATTTTCTTTATACTGAAAATGTGCTTTGTTCAGAAGAGTGCTGCAAATGTCACTTATCTTTTTAACATCCACTTAATAAAGAAAATATAAACAGCCTGTGTCCAAAATTATGAATCATATTTGTAGCTACCTCAATATACATTTGGCCTACGGTGCCCCTCCCTCCTTTTTTTTCCATGCAATTTTTCCTGTTTACTACAAAGAAGAGCTAAGGTTGCTTATCATACACTGGGAAGATTTGTCAGAAAGATTCAACTACAGTACTAGATTACTGATAAACCATGTCTACATCACAACACTTGCCCCAGTGACCTGTACTATTTTTGCTCTGTAATACAGATAAGGATTTGAGAAAGTTTTTCCTGCCTCTGGGGTATAATTCAGGCAATGCTGAGACTATTACAATGAGTAATCACAGAAATGTTTGTATCCCTAAACCAAACTATGTGCTGAAGCTTCACTAATTTACAAACGTTTCATTTGTATTGGATCTAGTTGTGTCAAGACTGTGCATTGCAGTTAGTTGAATGATATGAATACTGTATATTGTGGATTCAAATTTTTTTTACTTCCAAGCTGTAGATGAATGAAGATAAAAGTATCTCCGTTCATTGCTCCACATTTTGGGGGAAAAAAATAATAAAAAAAGCTCATTCTAGCTCTTATCAATTCCATTTTTTATCTGAGTTTTTAAATGTACAGAAATGGTCAATGTTTTTTATATCTAATGAATATTTTTGCTATGATTAAAAGAAAAATGTCTGTGCCAGTATCTCAGTGCTGGGTCCTTGTCCAGATTTAAGAACCAACCGTGCTAGCCTGTTGTGCTTTGATGTTCTCTCTCCCTCAGGAGCATGAAGAGATTACACTGCTTCTGCCTGTAGCACTTGCTAGTGGGTGGTCCTAGGATGGCAATACAGACTAGGCTGAGATTTTTCTTCATGGTAACAATATTGAGGGATGGGCTCTTGAAGGGAATGGCATCTAAGAATGAAGGAATGGGTTAAAACCCTATAACTCCACTTGGAACTGTCCTAATATTTTGACTCACTATCAATAGTGGATGAGGAAAAATACATACTGGAGTTTCCACTGTAAAAAAATTTAAGCTTGAACAAGGAGAACAGCAGATGAAAATAACTCTTATACCACACACGCACACAGAATATTATGCATACATGGACACACACAAGCAAGAATGTGTATTTTTATGATAGGTGCTTGGAAATAGACATTCTTAGCAAATATGGATGACAGATCAATTGTAATTTATTTTCTTTTAACACTGTATCATCATAAAGAAAACTGGTATAAATGAAAAATCTATTTCAAATATCTACATCTAAAATTTTAGGCAGTGAAAAAGCACTTTGTTGACAAGGAGAGTGGAATGATGAATGTTAATTGTCAGAAACTGCTGAATGCCTTTTTTTTTTAGTTGCCACAAACAAATTCACATATCAGAACGAACAATACTGCTAAATATTCCTTTTTGTTGTTGTTGTTAAAACGCACTGGGGAAAAGAAAACAAAAAAACTGGAAATTCATACATCTTTCAAAATTTTGAAATTGAAGCAATATTTAGAACCATAGATGAAGAAACACTGTGGCATTGGTGTAATATACACAATGCACTTGGTTTTTTTTTGTCTGTAATGTACATCAAATACTTTACAACAATGCATTAACAAAAGGCAAGAAACATCTTGCTGTACAGAGGAAACCCCAAATGCAACTTGAAGCCTAGATTCACAATGAATAAGGAGATCAAACAAAGTGTGAGAAGCTGTTCCCCATAAAGTATGTAAACTGCTTAGTGTCTTGTGCTTAACTCTTGACCCACATCCACTGTCATATTCACCCTCCTTCCTTCAGCCACATTCAGTGTACAGCACCATTGTTTTAGACTCTATAGGCCAACAGTAAAGTTGTCCCACACTGTAATATATATATATATATATATATCTTTATCATTCTAATGACTTCCATGTTTAACTTTCATTTCTTTTAGCCTTCTAAAATATCTTAAATTTCCCACACTGGTTATCAGGGCCTTCCTATGGAACAGGCTTTAACAAACTAAATTTGCAGGGAAAAAAATGTCTTGTGGTATGCATGCACATGCACAGTTCCTGGAGCATTTGTGTCTTGCCCAAGCCTCAAACCCAGGAATCTGGAGAAGCTGGGTAGTGGCTTGTTTCATAGTTAAGTTCACTATAGGGACGAGCAGCTGAATAGAAGTCGACGTAGTTGCCAGTGGATTTTAGTCCCAGATGCATGTTGTATTCGCTTGCAGGTGGGCGATGATGCACTTGATCCTCAAAGAAGGACTCATCATAGTTTCTTGTCGAATTCTGAAACGGCTGATACGGTTCATAATCTTTTCTACTGGGCTCCTGTGGAACTGGCTGTGTTGAAACCTAGAAAGATGATAACACCCACAGCTTGTTAGGTGTGAGTAACACTGGAAAACAAGCGAGCACAAGGGGTGCACATCCAACAGTTCCAGCTCATTGCAACTTGTCAGGCTGGAGTAAGAGTGCTGCCAGTAATGCTTTATACTCATAATTATTACTGCTGCTAACAGATGCTGCTTTGCTTAAAAAGAGGTAGTTAAACAGCAAAGGGGATAAAATTTAGGATTAGGCTGCGTGAACTAGTGGTAGGTTTGAGCCATAATCCTGGAAGATTGGCGCCAAACAATGTAGCTTGCAGCCACGTCTACTACAAACCCTGATGTGTTCAGTCCCTTCCCGTATCTTACTCAGATGTCCGTATACTTGGACATCATCACAGGACTCAAATGTCTAATAAAGACATCGAATTAAACAAAGTTTTCTTTGGGGAAACCTTTGGCCCATGCATTTTTTAAGACAGAAGTAAGATGACTCAGACCAAAATTTCTAAACCTGGGTGACTAAAGGTTAGTATCAAGGCACCTAAATAATAAAAGTGGTTGGATTTTCACAGATGCTGACACTCAGCAGTTCCCACTGGGGGCTTGGCTACACTTGCACGTTATACCGCAATAAAGCCTCCCAGAGCGCTCTACCTTACTCCCCGTCCACACTGGCAAGGCACTTAGAGCGCTCTAACTCCCTGGCTGGAGTGCTCCACCTCCAGGAGAGGATTAACGGCTGTTGTGTATTGGGTGAGACGCTGCAGCTCCAGAGTAAACGAGGAGTTATGTTACAGCGCTCTGATTGACCTCTGGAAACGTCCCATAATCCCATTAACTGAAATGGCCTCTCTTGTCTTTGTTGTGAACTCGGGAGGAATACGGAAGTGGCCCTTTCAAAGCTTAGTTTCAGAGCGCCAGCTGCTTATCTGGTCTGAGAAAAAACCAAACAGCTAATGTTTGCTTTGAGTGAGTGAGAGAGAGGCGGGGGAAGGAGGGGGGTCTGAACTTACAAGACAGCGTGCTGACACACTCTCAGCACTCTCTCTCCCCCCACAAACACACAACACACTCCACCCCACCCTCTCCCCATTTGAAAAGCATGTTGCAGCCACTTGAATGCTGGGATAGCTGCCCATAATGCACCGCTCCCAGTGCAGCTGCAAGTGCTGCAAATGTGGCCATGCCAGTGTGCTTTCAGCTCTCAGTGTGGACAGACTGGAGCGCTTTCCCTAGTGTGCTCTCCGAAGGCTGGTTTAACCCAAAGCGCTCTACAGCTGCAAGTGTAGCCAAGCCCTGAGTTTAGTGGGATTTATGGGTGCTCTGCACTCTTACAAATTGCTTTACTTAAATTCCTAAATATGGATTGAGGACCCTAATTTGAGGCACGCATATGTGAAAGTTTTGGGCTTAATGCCTTAAAATATATCCCTTTCCTATCTTTAAATTGAGCTATTCCCTAATCTCTTTATTCCCTAACATTTAAATATTACGTCAGTCTTGCATTGCTGTTATAGTTCTTTGATAGCCTTGTATCTTGTGCATCTATGACGGGACACATTTCCCATCATAGATACACAAGATCCAAGGCTCTCAAAGAACGCTCTTCCTAATCAATCACATAGACTAAGTCAAACTATTTCAATTATTTGTTTTTGCACAGCCAAGCCTCAAAGTTTCGATAGGGGAAATTTAAAACAGAAGATGAATTTTATAAACCGGTGCCAAGTATCTTCATGATCAGATGTTTTTCTAAAAAAATATGCTCTAGTTCAAGCACAGCCACTGGAGTCGAAGCAGGAATTCATTCAGGGAAGTTATATTTCCAGTGTTAGTTAGCTCAGACCAGATGATCACAATAGTCCCTTCTGGCCTTAGAGTCTATGAATCTGAACTCCCTTCTTTTTGCTTTGCAGCCTCTATGTAACTACAACCAACTTTCCACCACTGCATCCCTTTAAACATCTGTCCCTTTCCAAACGCTAGAGACCACAGCTCACTTTCTGATGAGGGACATGTGTAGCTTAAGCTTGTGTTAGTGCTGTTCCCAGGCCTGCCAGCACCTTTCTTTCCTCTAAGGAGTCCCTTGATTGGCTCCAGTAAACGAGAGAGAGAGAGAGAAGCAAAAAATCCCCTATTAATCTAGATCCCCCACAGTGCTGCACCTGATCCTAGGTTGTGAATATTTTTGGAAATTTTAAACACCATTTAAAAAACCAAGAACCTTTAAATCTTATTGAATGTACTCTCATCCCACAGGAGACATTCTGGTATGTTTTTAACATGCTGTATGTACAGTAGAGGCTAATTTATGATGTGTGGGTACACTGGGGAGGAGGGAAAAGACACAGTCATGCTTTCCCCTGTGCAGCTGGACAGAAGGCAGCTGTAATTTGGTGACTAGTGCTCTGGGACAGCTGGCAGGGAAACTGGCCAGTGCTGACTGCAGTGTTCTCAGTCCCAGCATTGGCGTGGCATGTGGCCAGGGCCTCACGAGGCCATGGCTGCACCGCAGTCCTGACAGAAGTACAGGATACATCTGCAGAAGAAGTGTAGTAACTGCCTCCCCTAACCATGCTCCCTCGCTTGCTCTCCCACTGCACAGGCATAATGCCTCTGGAGACTCTTCCTCATCTAGAGCCTCCCACGGCAGCTCTAGCTCACAGAGCCATCACAGAACTCCACATGTAAATCCTGCTTTCTCCCTTCGCTCTAGCCGAGCCCACTACACGCCACCTAGTATGACCTGACCTCACATGCTGCTGCATGGGGAGATCTGCACGGCTATTGTGTCAGCAGCATGGCCAACACCATGTCCCTGGATGTCTCGCTATTTAAAAGCAGGGGAAGCAGTGCAGCCGCACGTGGACCCCTGCGCAGAGTGCCGGTGTCACCCATCAGCTACCACTGAAGTTAATGTGAGAGGAGCATGCTCAGCACGTTACAGGAGGTGCTCAGCACCTCACAGGATTGGGCTCAGTATTATTACAACAGCCATGGTTTCAGTACACCTGGATTCCAGGGGGTTGGACACATTGTTTCTGCCCAAATGTTCAAACCTGGGATGCCTTGGAGTAGAGATTTGGATACACAGCTATCCCAACCCAATGGAATACAATCGCTAAAAAAGCAGCTACAGACCTGAGACGATGTCTTATTCACCAAAAGACACATTTTTTGGGGGGAATATACTGGCCTCACATAGGCTAATTGTAATGGGCATCATAAATGCTGACTGCTGTTGGAAACGAAACTCCTTGGGTGCTACATGAGCTCACGTATTTTGGAAATGCCCCGTATCAAGAATTTCTAATCTGAGGTGAGTCAAAGGACCAATTTGATAGTGGATGCTAATAGGAGCCCTCCCCCTGATGTTTCGATCTTGGATATATTCCTGATGCCTGGAGATTACCTGATAACAAGGCGGCATGGTTTCAGTGTGCAGCTTTGGGTGTTAAAAAATGAATCCTGCAAACATGGAAAAGTTGATTCCCGCCAAACACTGATGCCTGGCTCACTGATATGGCTGATCACACAGCTAACAAATGACTAACAGTTGTGTGTTCTCTGCACCTCTGAGAGTAGGCCTATTTAGATGTCTAAATATTAGGGCTGGTCACAAAATGTTCATCAAAATCACATTTTGACAGAAAATTGGGTTTTGAATTAAACATTTTTTTTCTGCAAAAAGTGCTGCTTTCCCCAGAAAATTTACATTTACACTTTTCATCAAGATACCAAACACCTGGAAACTGAAAAGCTTTTGGTTTTCAAACTACAATTCCCACTAGAAATTGTGGGGGCACTTCTGAATCACAATGTTAGGTTCTCAGCCAAAATTTTCTGCAGAAAAGACTAAATATGGATTTATGAACCTGACAAGTTTGCACCAAGTTCAAAATTTTTTGCCTTAAACTTGCTGTCTCATTTCCCATTCTGGAAAATGGATATAACACTTACATACTTCATAGGGCTATTGCAAAAATTAACTAGTGCTTGAGCACTTTGAGATCTCGGAATGA
Organism: Lepidochelys olivacea; assembly: GCF_965140295.1. NCBI lineage: Eukaryota > Metazoa > Chordata > Testudines > Cheloniidae > Lepidochelys > Lepidochelys olivacea. Next base: position 141,752,111 of record NC_140412.1, on the reverse strand, counting down.
AAGGTGCTATTTAAGTGCAACATAGCCTTGTATATAATACAATTGACAAACAAACAATTCCACAATAATCTGAAAGCACTCTATTGATGGGGGTTCAGGAAATGCTCTTTTGTATCATTCCCCCAACTCCATATACATCCATATTCTGGAAGTTCATTTTTATTTTAAAAAAGGATATTAACTTGCCAATTATGGTACCAGTTAAATACAGACTGCTCTACTTTTTCATGAGCTGTTAAATGCACACTGTGGTTTCAATGGACAGACTGTTTTAAAGGATTTCTACTTAGGGTGTGGGTCTATGCTTGTGTATGTGTACCATTATCTTCTGGATGGAATGCCAGACTTTGCATGTATGTGTACACACATGCACAAATTCCCTCTTTCAAAAAAACATTGTGGGAATTGATGTTTGTGGAAAATGTCCAACTGACAAACATGGAAGCTAGTGGCCTCTATTAACACAGGTATAACACAAACAGCTCACACTAAGGATGAAAGGGTAGATCAGTCTCTAGGCCCATTCAGTACTTGGCATCTCTGCTGAAACTTTTAAACAAGGAGAGCCAGGTACAGTAACTCCTTGCTTAATGTTGTAGTTATGTTCCTGAAAAATGCTACTTTAAGCAAAATGATGTTAAGTGAATCCAATTTCCCCATAAGAATTAATGTAAATAGGGGTGGGTTAGGTTCCAGGAAAATATATATATATATATACACACACACAGTATAAGTTTTAAACAAACAGTTTAACACTGTACGCAGCAATGATGATTGTGAAGCTTGGTAAAGTCAGAGGGTGGAAGAGGGTGGGATATTTCCCAGGCGATGCCTTGCTGCTAAATGATGAACTAGCACTCGGCTGAGCCCTCCAGGGTTAACATGTTGTTGTTAATGTAGCCTCACACTCTACAAGGCAGCACGAATGGAGGGAGGAGACACAGCATGGCAGAGAGAGACAGATACACACACTGTGTGTGTGTGAGAGAGAGAGAGAGACGCACATTGCCCCTTTAAGTACGCTGACCCCACTCTAAGTACACTGCCTTTTTAAGTAGATTAGCAAGTTGAGACAGCAGCTGCTGCCAGCAAGCTCCCTGACCCCTGTCGTGGTTCAGAAGGGGGGAGGAGGACACCCTGACATCAGCACCCCTTTCCCCCCTCCCTCCCCCGCACAGCAAGCAGGAGGCTCCCAGGAGCAGCTCCAAGGCAGAGGGCAGGAGCAGCACATGGCAGTGGGGGGAGGGACAGCTGAACTGCCCGGCAATTGATAACCTGCTGGGCGGCTGCCGCACAGGGAACTTAGGGGAGCAGGGAGCTGATGGGGGACTGCCGGCCCACCCTGGTTCCAAGCCCCCACCAGCTGGCTCCAAGAGGCTGCTCTTCCGGCAAGCAGTGGACAAAGCAGGCGGCTGCCAAACAACGTTATAAGGCAGCATTGCGCAACTTTAAATGAGCATGTTCCCTAATAGATCAGCAACGTAACAATGAAACAACATTAACCAGGATGACGTTTAGTAAGGAGTTACTGTAGTGTCAATGACAGCGCTGTTTTTTGGGGTGCAGATATCTGACCGCTTGGAAGTGGATGCACACCACCAAATTCATGGAACATAAGATATCAAAAAAAACATGAGGTTCCCACTACTGGATGAGCTAGTGGAATTACTTAGGCAGAATCCTGTGTTTTTGTAGTCTGTGCCAGTGATTCTCAAAGCCGGTCCGCTGCTTGTTCAGGGAAAGCCCCTGCCGGGCCGGGCTGGTTTGTTTACTTGCCGCTTCTGCAGGTTCGGCCGATCGCGGCTCCCACTGGCTGCGGTTTGCTGCTCCAGGCCCATGGGGGTTGCGGGAAGTGGCGCGGGCCAAGGGATGTGCTGGCCGCCCTTCCCGCAGCCCCCATTGGCCTGGAGCGGTGAAGCACGGACAGTGGAAGCCACGATCGGCCGAACCTGCGGACGTGGCAGGTAAACAAACCGGCCTGGCCCTCCAGGGGCTTTCCCTGCACAAGCGGCGAACCGGCTTTGAGAAGCGCTGGTCTATGCTACATATACACATGTAGTGTGGTCTCTGTACTGTATGCCATTATAAACTGCTCCACATTTTGGAAACTTGGGTCCAAATTCCCTGCTGGTGCAGAAGAGCACAGCACTTTTGAAGTCAATGGAATTGCTACCACTTGCGAAAGCACAGAATGTAGCTCTCCCTGTCCGCACTTCACTATTATTTTAATGGTTTTGATTGTTCTAACAGGCAAAACAGTGAATACATTTTCACTTTTTGTATAGAAACTAGTGTTTTACTGTACTCACATACCTGGTTGTGTTTGATATCTTCAGCAGGTGCACCGTAAGAATTCCTGTACAAAGTTGAGATTCCAGCATTTTGAGCTAAAGACAGAAGCAAAGGAGAAAAATATTACCAGACATGTCTCTCTGCAGGATTCTTCCATCAACACTTTATTTTTTGCAGTGATTTTGCTGTTATTACACTACATATATTAACATAATACTGGTTAAGATTTGTCCCAAGTAAAAAACATTCATTCTGGAATGAATATATATGTACATAAGAACTAAGAATTGGCATCTTTTAAAGGCATATTGAGAGAATGATAGCTTTTTGTTTTTTAATTAAGAGGGACTATTTAATTTAATTTTTAATTTTTAATTAATTTGGGACTATTTCCTTCTCTCTGCTGGTTAGATTAACTGTGCTGATTAAAAGTAACAAAGAAGGCAACTGAATTGTATCTTTGAAAGCACCAGCATGTACCTAATCTTTATGAAGTGTGGCTGTTATATGAATAAAGCTTTCAATTGCGAATTATCACATAAATGCCAGACTTTCCTTTTCTTCCCTTACCACCAAATAATCTAATTCTTCACTTTGCTGTGTACATATAAATCACTTATTAATGTTAGTGGGTGGAAGTCATACTGAAATTGTGGATTTCACACATAAGTCAATAAGAAAATAATTTGGTAAGCAAATAGCAATAAACCATAAACCTCAGGCTAAATACATTGTGTTATATCATTTATACATTTAACAGATGCATCTATAAATACTGGGACTAAAAAACCCAGCACTTTTGTTCCTTGGATCAGGCACTTAGGATGATGATGGACAAATGCACGAATTAGCTGCACTGCAATGCTGCTTTTGTTATAAGGTGAAACCATTTTGGGGGAAAGAGATTTAAATAGCTCAAAAAATGAACTGCCAAAAGGCCGATACCTGGTGAAAATGAAACGATCTGGATGATCAGGCCTCAGCCTGTGAACTAATATGACTCTTCCCCCAGATGTCTCATGGTTAAGCTCTTTGAGTGAACTGAGTTATGAGCCTGAAAGTGTTGAGATGAAGCAGTAATTCTAGGGACAAGGAAAATATCACATCTGGCCTTTAGAGGTGCTTTAGGAGGGATATCAGTTTTTCTTCCTTTCCAATAACGTTTCGAGCCATGGGTGTCTCAAATGGGGCTGATTCTGCCCCTGCATTTTCCCTTGCCACCTATCTGAGATACATAGTGCAGATGTGCTTGGAAAAAACTTGCGCACTTTGGATATTTGCAAGAATGCAAAGTAAACGATTTGTGCAGTTGCTGCAGGTCACTCATAGAGAGCATGAATATAGAACAGTTACTTACCCTACAGTAACTGTGGTGCGTCAAGATGTTGTACAGCTTACAAGAACATAAGACCGGCCATACTGGGTAAGACCAAAGGTCCATCTAGCCCAGAATCCTGTCTTCCAACAGTAGCCAATGACAGATGTCCCAGAGGGAATGAACAGAACAGGTAATCATCAACCATCCCCTGTCGCCCATTCCCACCTTCTGGCAAACAGAGGCTAGGGACACTATCCCTGTTGTAATCAGTGTGGTTCCTTCTGTAGGTGCACATGTACCTAATGCACACAAGACTATAGTTTTTCTGAATAGCGGAACATGTGCCTCTGTCTCCTTATGCTCCTGTACAAGGGCAGAGTGTGAGTGGCTGCAACCCTCCTTCAGTTCCCTTGCAATTCAAAGCCCAGGTTAGCTGAGGAGTCTGAAGAGCAGGGATGGAGGGCAGGTCATGGGATCCACTGACTATAACATCTCAAAGAACCAGAATTTCTGCAGGGTGAGTAACCGTTCTCTTTCTTTGAGCATGTGTCAGTGTGGATCTGGTGACTGGCAAGCAGTATCCCCTCTGGACAGGTGAATGAGGCAGGCCAGTCAATCAGTCAAATAATGAGTAAAGCACTGCTTTCCTGATCTTGGCCTAAGACCTGGCTGCCACGGCCAGGGTGCAATGTTTGACAAAAGTCAGTAGGTTGCTTTGCAAGTCTCAGGTCCTGTCACATTCCTGAGTCAGGCTGGAGATGCTGCTTGTGCCCTGGTGTAGTGTGTGGAGCACATGGGTTGTACACCGGCTACCTGGGCACAGGTGGAGCAACACCGTGTGATCCGCTGGTGAGAAAGTTTGGCCTTTCGATGAGCCGAGTATAATCACAAAGAGGCGAAGCAATGGTCTAAAGGGTTTCGTCTTGTCCAGGCAATAGAGCAAGGCTCTGGAAACATCCAAGAAACCTAGCTGCTTCTTCCCTGGTGTTGAGTATGGCCAATAGGTTGACCAGTAAGGCCTGGCAACTTTCCACTCTGAGTTGTAAAGAGCAGTAATAGTAAGATTTTTCTCCCAGACACATTGAGCCTTTTTGGGTCACTGTCCTCACTTCCCCACCCCCTTAGAGGTACACTTGTTTGATTCAGACTTTTACTGCACTGCTCAAACATCTAAGTAGTCTGGGTTGTGGTGAGCATGGAAGTACTCAAATCCAGATTGAGAGACCTGGTATCTTTTCTCTACCTGTTTTGCAGTTGTAGTTATAATGGCTGGTGTCTGCCACCAGGCTCTAGCCCAGTGGTGGGCAACCTGCAGCTTGAGACACTTTGTTTACATTGACTATCCACAGGCATCCACAGCTCCCAGCTGCTGCGGTTCACCATTCTGGACTGACAATTGTGAGAATGTCGAACTTATGGAATTCCTCTGATGTGACCGAAGTCTTTAGCTCCAGAGTTTCAGCTATTCTCATAAGCAGCTCTTAGACTTGAAGACATCCAGGCTGGTATGGGTGACAAGGAGATCACCTTGTCAGGTGACAAAGATGACAGGTCCTTTGGTGGTGTTTTTGCTCTGCTTCTACTGTCTGGGCACAAGAGCAGATGTGAAGACCGACCTATTCCTTTTCCTCAAATGTGGTGGAGAGTAGATTCTAAAGGCCTGTAAGGACGGACTCCCAATAAGCTCAATAGGGCCACAGAGGCATGCCTTTAGGGTGTTTGGTATTGACCAGAGCAATGCCATTTCTGCTGAACAGATCTTTCAGTAACAGATCTCAGAGGAGCAGGTTCTCTGTTTGAAGGTGTTGAGAATGTATGTCCCAGTGACATGTGTGGATGATGCTGAAGTATATGATGCTTTCAGTACTAAGGTTTGCACTGGTACGGGTAGGTGTCTCGGTACTGATGATGGTCCCCAGAGTGTTGTCATTGTCTGTAGATATCGACACCGAGGGATGTGTCACCAGAGAAGGCTTCCTCTGTGCCACAGGCTGCTCCTTATTACCAGAACTCAAAGCCACGTGGGTCTCGGTGGCTGTATCCCTGAGGCTTTATCTGGTCTGTCTTTATGGGAGGACACTGAGCTCCACCTGGAGTCTCTGCCTTTGAGATCAGAGCAGCCCCTCTTGGTGCTGAGCTTTGGTACTGTAGGTGTTAGCAATGGCTTTGCTGCCAATAGTCCCTGAGGAACCAGTGCTGTGCAAATGCCAGGTCTTTCCTCATGGACATCTTCTCTGCTCTGGTCTTTGGAGTCACTTGCCTGCTAGACAGTGAGCTGAAGGAAGCTGACTTGTCCATTACCCAGATCCAGATGCCTGTTTTCTCAGGATCTCAAGAGACCTTCACAGATTGCTCCAGAGGAAGCTTTAACTGCGTGTGTCACAATTTACATTTTATAATGGAGAATGAAAGGCACACTGAACATTTACTTGGTATGTAGGGCTCTCCTAAATAGAAGAGGCACCTGCTGTGTTCATCCATCAATGGAATTGTCCATCACAGGACAGACACAGCTTGAAGCCCACAGATTTCAAATCCACCAAATTGAGAAGTCTTGTACAGGAGGAGTGTCTGGAGGACCTGTGCACAGGGTCTGATATAAATACTCAGCCCAGATAGATTGGTATCATTCATGGTGATTGTTTGTCACAGAATCAGAAAAGTTATGACGATTTTACGAAGAGTTTGAAGAAATTTAGCCAAAGCTAAACTAGTGGGTCAGAAGTTTGCCAGGTTCCATTTCACTGCAGGAGTGGTAAAATAGAACAGAGGGTCATGGTTTTAATGCCCTCATACAGCAGCATGAGGAGCTAGATAATGCATACACGGCCTCAACGGACACTGCTGTTCGCTAACAAACAAACATCATGTGCTTGAGGTACATGGAAACCACCCAGACACATAGCAGAAGAATTCAAAGCCACGTGGGTCTCGGTGGCTGTATCCCTGAGCCTTTATCTGGTCTGTCTTTATGGGAGGACACTGAGCTCCACCTGGAGTCTCTGCCTTTGAGATCAGAGCAGCCCTTCTTGGTGCTGAGCTTTGGAATTTGTATAAACATTATTATGCAAATCACAAATTCACATTGTAAAATATAAGCAAAACATAAACTGTACAGAGTCCTTTATTTAACCTATTAAAGGAAAAATGGCATACAAAGAGTTTGGGAATGCCAAGAGTTCCCAAAGCAGAAACCTGGGCTAGTTTAGGGGAGAAGATGAGAGAACTTAATCTCTTGAATCAATTAAGAAGTTCACTATTCGTGGATGAACAGTTGACTATTGATGTCAAAAGCTAAAGAGGATGAGGACAAGTGAAAAGGAGAGAGAGGGATGAATCAATCCACATTTTGTGGTTAGGGCCCATCCCTTGCTGAGAGATTGTATACATATTAAGACATGTAAAATTATCAGGGGGCGGGAGAGGGAGGATGAAGAAGGAAGTGATTTTAAGAAATGGGGGAAGAGGAAGGATAGAAAGAAGCATGGTGGTCAGACAGAGTGAGGCAGCAAATGTGACTATGGGAATTGGAGCTGCCACATTACACCCCAGAGGTGGCTGCATTTAGGTGATGGATGAATTAATATTTCAGCGTGTATTTTCTGTAGTAACAATAGGTAAGTACAAGTGACGATTGCAGATGCTGATGTTACCATATCCATTTATATAAAGTAAAACTGGGAAGTTTTTAAGGGCCACTATGATACAGTTTGTGAAGAACTCTGTGGTCCCCTGGTGTGAAGGATGCTATATAAATCTAAACTACCTGTATTATTTTATAAGATGCCAAGGATTATATTGGTGAAAAGTTAGCAGACAAATAATTCTCCTCAGCAGCATTCTGTGAAGAACACACTGATAACCTTAAGACCAGCTTTGAAAAGGATATAGCTAGATATTTATGTGATAAAGATATCACTGACCTAAGTCTTCCCATATATCTTAGTTCACTTACTTGATTCATGGTTTAAGATTAACATTCAAGTTTCATGTTCCAAAAACTGCTGACTCTGGACACATTTATAGTACTTTGAAACAAGAAGTCACTAACCCAATGCTCTCATAAACATAGTCTGATAGTCAGCAAGAAAGGGAAGGATAAATCAGTTATAGCCAGTCATCTGCCCCTTGTACTGCATGTTCTGCTTCTTCCGTTACATTCAGCAGAGCTCCTCTTTTAAAACATAGTTCAGAGCAGTAAAGTTGAAGATTTGCATGTTATACAAATACCAGCCGGGGGGCGGGGATGGTCTCCTGCCTTCTTATCACTCCCAGCTTCCTGCATGATGGAAGACGTGACACTGGCGTATGGTATGTACATACCTTTGTATGATGGTTTCTTTAAGAAAAGCAAGGGGTAAAAGTTCCTTTAGCAATGGCTGGAGAAAGATATTTCAGATGCACTCCCTCCTGTTTGTGTTCAGAATGCATTTTCAGGGCACCTGGAATGTGTGCAGGCCATTAGATGAGTAAGCCTGAACACTGGCATCGAAGGGAAATGGACATTCTTTAAAGTAAACCTGGAAAATGTTGATCCAAAAGATGCTTCTGCTCCTGGAGTGGTTGATATAGGACACAGACGGTGATGCTTAATGTCAGTTCAACAGGAGAAGCCACGAAGTACAAGAAAAATGATTTTCAGAGCACAAATCCCATGAAAGCATATCAAAACCTTGTTTTCCCTGATCAGGAGGGGAATGGCTGAGAGTCAAGCTATGGCATTTATTTATGGTAGTCACACATTTTTAAAGATCATAATAGGTTTGTTTCCTTTTTAAGTTGTTTCTTATTATTTTTACAGTCCTCAAAAATAGGCTAGTTGTGTGATGATCTGTAAATGTAGCAAGGTGTTATAAAAGCAGAGAGAGCAAAGGAGAATGGTCATACGGTTCCTCCTTTTCTCTTAGTTGGCCTCAGGAAATCAATGGTATTTCAGAGCTGCTTAATTCATTAATAAGGATCTTAACACTTTTTACTCAGTTGTTTATTTCATAGCTTTTTCACTCTTTTCTGCAGGCTTCACAGACTTCCCCACATATTCCCTTAATGACAGGAGGCCAACAGTACTATTTAAAAAAAACCCAAACCCTATCAGGTAGCAACCAACAGTTCACAAGACATTGTCTGGGACTGTAACCTGGGAATGGCTTTGTAAAATCTGGGACAGTTGTGGATAAATGGGCATATGGATATATTGGTAGATATGCATGCTACATAAGACAGTGGGAAAATTGCCTACATATCTTGCACTGAGCATTTTTCATTGTGCCACAGAATAAGAGGAAATCTATGCATCACAACTCCAACTTGGAAAAATATTTCTCTAAACCCCACATGCTCCTTTACAACCCATCCATGTACTGACTACAGTTCAGTGATGGATATGCAAAGTATGTACTGCAGGCAGTGAGGGAATCCTTACCCCTTGTTACAGGATGTAAACCCAGGCAAATAGGAGAACAGCCCAGTACAACAGAATATCTCACAACAAAAAACAAAAAGATTGATTTTATTTTTATTGAAATATTCTTATCCAGTTCACCTGGTTTCCTTTACATGGTTGTTGTCGCTTCTTATTTCTCTATCACAACTGACAAATACTTTGTAAAGGTGATCTGTACATTTGTTACAGTCAACACATACTAGTAGAGTTATTGACTCTATTTAATTATTTATAGGCTTTGCCTTCCTCAAATCGCTCTTCATTTGATGTCAGACCAACTGTAAAGGGTTGAGATTTGGCAACCTGAAAGAGAGAATGTGATTCATGAACTCCTGTTTCAAATACACAATGCATGTACAGTACTAGGAACTACAGTAGATCTTTTAAATTTGACGTTGTTACTCATCTCTCACAAAGGGGTGAGTAGCTGGATAGTAGGCTCGGTGGCTTGAAGTTTGATGCAAACACTTTATTACACAGAACCCCATGAAAAAGCAGTTACAATGGGTGAGGGAGACATGGGGACTTAGGCACAACAGGGAGTGTAACTCAAAATGGAACAAAGGGGTTGGGGCAGTGCCAATCTCCATTCCTTAAAAAACAGCAAACAAGGGGGAATGAGTGAAGTAAAGAAAGAAAAAGAGAGGCCAGAGATACTGCAGTAAAGAGAAAAAAGAGAGAAGGGTGGGGAGATGAAATGGAAGAGAAATGAACATGGATTTTAAAAAGAGGCAAAAAGAAACAAGGTAAAAGATGTGTCATAAACTGTCAGAAAATGCCCTCCCCTGTGATCATTCTTACTTACTATGCTTGCCTGAACTTTCAGATACCTTAAAAAGGAAATGGTATCCTTTGCCCTTCCCTACTGCCAAACTGGATCCTGACAAGCCCTCTTCATGGATGTACCCAAGGTCCTGACAAAGTGTAACAATAGCTGAACACAGACCTGTCCTCCACAATCATGTCAGTAATGACCTTTACAATGACACTGTTTGGGTGACAGGAAAAAGTGAATGGCAGCAATGTCACGTCAGGGTAGGGTAGACCAACTCTATTCAGTGTGATTACAAGTCATTCGCAAACATCCCGAATACCGAAAACTAATGTCAAATACAGTACCTTAGATGAATGAATGGCTTTCTCTTTGCTGCTTCCCCATGCAATGGCCTGCTGAATTGTCTCCTAAGGCCAGAGGCAGACGTTAGGACTCCCAGGCTCTCAATAGTGTGCAAAATCTATTTGGTTGTTGTCCCATTTCTTATATCACTTCTTAGATTTCATGTTAATTCATCTTCTTGCATGTTGCTCCTCCATGTAAACTCAGATGATAATCTGCAGGGTTTTGGGTACCAAGTATTGTACAGCACAGGAAACTGATCTTGAATGCAAACTTCTGGATACAGATTGTAGCATGGGAAGTTTGGTATTGAATCAGCATGCTGATGGTGTCCCAAGCAACATTAAGAACCTGGCAGAGAATCCGGTCTTGGAATCCTCCAAGATCTTTACAGATGTAATAGTGGGGGAAAATATCCAGGCATCATGACATCGCTACAGGTCCATGTTGTAATAGGATTAGATGTTACAAAGTACAGGGCCACTCCTGATTGTTATAAGGAGTTGTACTAATAAGATTCCTTTTACTTTCAATCTTATATCTATGAGGTACTCAGACATCACAGAAGTTGATCTCTTTCACTATTACAGTAAACTCAGCCAAGCCTAGAAAATGTGTCTACTACAGTCAATTTATATATGTGATGTGTAAGCACCATCTCACCTGTCATGGTGTCTTTCCTGGAAGTGTGTTCTCCTTTATTACCATGGTAAGCGACATTTGTTCCAGTTGATTCGTAGTCTGTTTTCCTTTCTTTTAGACTGATCATTTCCCGAGGTGAGGCAGGGGCACTTGCTAGATAGTAAAAACAAATAATTTTTCTCCCCTCAGACCACTGCAAGCACATCTGGGGTAAACAATTTAGTAATATTTACATTTGTTAATATATAGGAATTAAACTGTGTGAAGTGTGTAGGCAGAATTGGATTTGGAAAGGGGTTAGAGGTGCTGCTATTTCAAATATATGACAAATGTATTAAAGGCAATTATTAAAAACTGCATTTCTGTCTGAGCATTTTGTTCCTTCTCCATTTACATGTAACAACTAAGATGATCACAATGGAATGACATAAGCAGCAATTTTATTTTTCTTCATCCTTTCCATTTCTTTAATTTGTACATTTGACAACAATTTTGCATCGTCAGGTTCACTTCCCCAGGTATCATCAGTTTCTCCTTTGTGGAAAAGACTTTTATAATGATTAACAGGGAGCAGAAAAACCCTTATAAGAGGGACTCTTTGTTTCATTACTTGAAAATAAACAGGAACCATGTAACTGTTATGAGGAAAAAAAAGGCATTAGTACGGAAAATGTAACTTTAACTAAAAAAACAAGATATGTACAAATCTTCAGATAAGTGCTCAATGCTTGAAAGTAACTCCAATAATTCTGACTCTAGTATTATGGGTGTGATTATCTCTATATACAGCAATGATCATTAAAAAGTGAGCCTCTACCAAAAGTACTGTACCAAATAATCATCATAATTAATTCCTATTCCAGGTGATGGAAAAACAATGGGATTTCGTATAGCAATTCTTTTTAATTCTTATAGTCTGTCTTTCTGACTATACTGGAATAACATAATTTAGTTATCTAAAGTATCTAAACTAGCAAATGTTGAGGGTGGACAATGTATTTAACTGCATTGCTGGCTGCACCTATCTAAAGCACTACTCACTGTAGTATTTAGATGACAAATACGTTAGTAAAGGTTTATGATAAAGTGTTCATAAAATAGAGATATGTTGGATATTAGGGCAACAATTAGGACTTATTAATGTATTTCTTAAACTTTTATTTCCCCCAAACCAGTTTAAGAATAGAGGGGGTTTTTTTTCTTCCATTGAGACCCCTATTACCAATTCTGGGGTCTTTCTCCCAAAGATAAGAAAAGTTTGATTAAATATTTCTGGGGGATAATGTATTTTCTCAGCCTTTGACAAAAGTTAACCCAATAACAAATGAACGCCTCGACACAGTCTCCTAAGGTACTCTGGGTGCTGCAGGGCTCTGCAATTCCCAGTACTTTATAGATTCCCCAAGTCTGTCTATCTGTCAAAGTTTTCTTGCACGAAGAATAATTTTTGGTGGGGTTTTCCAATTGTTATTAGGCATTTACATTTCTACATGCAACCAAATCCAACGGGTTCTGAGGATTTTTAGTTTCATTTATTCAAAAGCACTAAGAATCTTTTAAGAGGAGGGAACACAAATAAAGAGGGATTCCCAGCCACGGAGCAATGGTAAGAGGAGGGTTTTCTTTTAATAGCTTGGGTAATGGCAAGTTTGTTTTAATGACTGTTTAAAAATCAGGCCCTTTTTAGGGAAAAATAATGTCACATAGTTCTTTCTCTTTCACTCTCTGTCTGGAAATCCAAAAGAATATCCCTCCAGGAAAAATAAAACTGCCCCATGTTTGGAAATGGTGTCACAAATGTATTTCATCTTGGAGAGCTCCACTTTTATGTGTGATCAAATCTAACCAGAAATCAAGGGTTTCTTGGCCAGCAAGGGACGTGCAAGGTTAAATCTTTATTAAAAAGGATGTCAGCAATATTATCCCTAGATGCTACCAGCAAGAAAGCTTTTGTATTATCACGGTGGACTTGGCAAGGTCTCTAGTGGTAAATCTGTTTTTGATTGCTGGTAAACTCATGGCAAAACGATTGCTACTGCAGTCTATGTTTACTCCAGCTGGGAGCGAATGACCATCACACACAAGGAAGGCTGGGGGGAGGTGAATAGTGTCCTGCTGTTATACCTGTTAACATGATTTTCCTGAGGCCCTTCTCGCTGTTTCACAATTTTAAACACAGCAAAACCCACAGGTTGCATTAACCAATTCCCCAAACAGAAAAAAGAAGCCTCTAACTCGAGGTGCTGTGCTAACAACTACAGTGCAACTCCTTACTGAATACTTTCTGCATTATGCCAACATCTTCCCTTTTCACTCTGTATTTTACCCCAAGTATCATGGGAATCTCACTGAATATTGCTTGGGAGACCAGAATTTTGACCCAAGCTGTGTAAAGTCAATAAAATAAGTGTGAGGGTCTCCTTGAGAAATTCCAACACACGTTAAACATCCTGTTTTGTGGGGGAGGGCCAGAGAGACAGGGACAGAATTAAGCTCTGGTTCCAAATTTTAATGAATCAAGGGATTTTATACCTACATATTTCAAATCTGGGAACAAGGGTGATGGAGGATCATTGTCCATGTTGATACTAAACTTCCCATTAAGCTCTGTCAAGGTTCCTCCCCCACTCTGAACTCTAGGGTACAGATGTGGGGACCTGCATGAAAAACCTCCTAAGCTTATCTTTACCAGCTTAGGTCAAAACTTCCCCAAGGTACAAAATATTACACCCGTTATCCTTGGACTGGCCGCTACCACCACCAAACTAATACTGGTTACTGGGGAAGAGCTGTTTGGACGCGTCCTTCCCCCCAAAATACTTCCCAAAACCTTGCACCCCACTTCCTGGACAAGGTTTGGTAAAAAGCCTCACCAATTTGCCTAGGTGACTACAGACCCAGACCCTTGGATCTTAAGAACAATGAACAATCCTCCCAACACTTGCACCCCCCCTTTCCTGGGAAATGTTGGATAAAAAGCCTCACCAATTTGCATAGGTGACCACAGACCCAAACCCTTGGATCTGAGAACAATGAAAAAGCATTCAGTGTTTTACAAGAAGACTTTTAATAAAAAATAGAAGTAAATAGAAATAAAGAAATCCCCCCTGTAAAATCAGGATGGTAGATACCTTACAGGGTAATTAGATTCAAAAACATAGAGAACCCCTCTAGGCAAAACCTTAAGTTACAAAAAAGATACACAGACAGAAATAGTTATTCTATTCAGCACAATTCTTTTCTCAGCCATTTAAAGAAATCATAATCTAACACATACCTAGCTAGATTACTTACTAAAAGTTCTAAGGCTCCATTCCTGGTCTATCCCTGGCAGAAACCAGCATACAGACAGACACAGACCCTTTGTTTCTCTCCCTCCTCCCAGCTTTTGAAAGTATCTTGTCTCCTCATTGGTCATATTGGTCAGGTGCCAGCGAGGTTACCTTTAGCTTCTTAACCCTTTACAGGTGAGAGGAGCTTTCCCCTGGCCAGGAGGGATTTCAAAGGGGTTTACCCTTCCCTTTATATTTATGACACGCCCCCCAAATCTCAGCTAGGGTGAAACACTGGCTGGGATTTCTTCCTGGAGCTCTAGGAAAACAGAGTTAATAAGACACATGCATCTCTAAATATACTACCAAGTACATAAAGACTAACAATATTTTCCACATCTCAAGGACGATTTTAACCAGTTGATTCTGGGAAACTTTCACAGGAGAGTGCATCAGCCACTTTGTTAGAAGCTCCTGAGATGTGTTGGATGTCGAAATCAAAATCTTGGAGAGCTAAACTCCACCGAAGAAGTTTTTTGTTAGTTTCTTTGACGGTGTGAAGCCACTTTAGTGCAGCATGGTCGGTTTGCAGGTGGAAACGCCGTCCCCAAACATATGGGCGTAGCTTTTCCAGAGCGTAGACAATGGCATAACATTCTTTTTCAGTGACTGACCAGTTGCTTTCCCTCTCAGACAGTTTTTTTGCTGAGAAACACTACAGGGTGGAATTCTTGATCAGGTCCTTTCTGCATTAAAACTGCTCCCACACCACGCTCGGATGCATCTGTGGTTACTAGGAACGGTTTGTCAAAGTCTGGGGCCCTTAGTACAGGGTCAGACATGAGTGTCGCTTTAAGCTTGTTAAAGGTCTTCTGACACTTTCCGGTCCACTGAACAGCATTTGGCTGTTTCTTTTTGGTTAGGTCTGTCAGTGGGGCAGCGATTTGGCTGTAGTGCGGTACAAATCGTCTGTAATAACCGGCCAAGCCTAAGAAGGATTGAACCTGTTTCTTTGACTTTGGGACAGGCCACTTTTGGATAGCATCCACTTTGGCCTGTAGGGGGCTGATAGTTCCTTGACCCACCTGGTGTCCAAGGTAAGTCACTCTGTTTAGGCCTATTTGACACTTCTTAGCCTTAACAGTTAGTCCTGCCCCCCTTATGCGCTCAAGGACTTTTTGTAGATGTTCCAGATGGTCTGCCCAGGAATCCGAAAATATGGCCACATCGTCAAGGTAGGTGACTGCATATTCTCCTAATCCCGCTAGGAGACCATCTACAAGTCTTTGGAAAGTGGCGGGTGCATTTCGCAGCCCGAAAGGGAGTACATTAAATTCATACAGCCCGAGATATGTGATGAAGGCTGACCTTTCCTTGGCAGATTCATCTAGCGGTACCTGCCAGTACCCCTTGGTTAAGTCCAAGGTGGAGATGAACTGGGCCCGTCCCAGTTTCTCTAATAGTTCATCTGTGCGTGGCATTGGATAGTTGTCTGGGCGAGTTACAGCATTTAGCTTACGGTAGTCCACGCAAAAACGTATTTCCCCATCTGGTTTGGGAACTAGAACCACTGGAGATGCCCATGCACTTTCAGAGGGGCGGATTACACCCATCTGTAACATATCCTGGATCTCCCGTTCTATAGCAGTTTTAGCTTGAGGAGACACCCGGTAAGGGTGGACCCTAATTGGGTGAGCATTACCTGTGTCAATGGAGTGGTATGCCCGTTCAGTCAGTCCTGGGGTGGCTGAGAACGTTGGCGCGTAGCTAGTGCACAGCTCCTGGATCTGCTGTCGCTGCATACGCCCAAGGGTCATGGAGAGGTTCACCTCTTCCACACCACCAGCACATTTCCCTTCGTAGTAGACACCTTTGGGCCACTCAGCGTCGTCTCCTCCCTGGGCTGTAAACTGACAAACCTTTAATTCTCTGGAATAAAAGGGCTTTAGAGAATTAATATGGTACACCTTAGGCTTTCGGTTGGAGGTGGGGAATGCTATGAGATAATTAACAGCTCCCAGGCGCTCCTGGACCATGAATGGCCCTTCCCACGATGCTTCCATTTTATGGGCCTGGAGCGCCTTTAAGACCATGACCTGGTCCCCTACTTTGAAGGAACGCTCTCTGGCATGTTTATCATACCAGGCTTTTTGCTCTTTTTGAGCATCCTGTAAGTTTTCTTTAGCAAGGGCTAAAGAGGTTCGGAGGGTGTTTTGTAGGTTGGTTACAAAGTCCAGAATATTAGTTCCTGGAGAAGGTGTAAATCCCTCCCATTGCTGCTTCACCAACTGCAATGGCCCCTTAACCTCACGGCCATATACAAGTTCAAATGGGGAAAACCCTAAACTGTAGGCAAAGAGCAACTGCTGCAATACTAGGTCCCAATCATTGGAGTGCTCATTTACGAATTTACGTATCATGGCCCCCAAAGTTCCATTAAACTTCTCCACCATGCCATTTGTTTGATGATGGTAAGGAGTGGCAACCAAGTGATTTACCCCATGAGCTTCCCAAAGGTTTTTCATAGTTCCTGCCAGGAAATTAGTCCCTGCATCTGTGAGGATGTCGGAGGGCCAACCTACCCTGGCAAAAATGTCTGCTAGTGCCTGGCACACACTTTTAGCCCTGGTGTTGCTTAGAGCTACTGCTTCCGGCCATTGGGTGGCAAAATCCACGAAAGTCAGTATGTACTGCTTTCCTCTGGGTGTCTTTTTCGGAAAAGGACCCAGAATATCCACAGCTACTCGCTGAAATGGAACTTCAATGATGGGGAGTGGCTGGAGAGGGGCTTTGACCTGGTCTTGGGGTTTTCCCACTCTTTGGCACACCTCACAAGACTGGACATAGGTAGAAACATCCTTGCCCATTCCCTCCCAGTGGAATGATCCCCCCAAACGGTCTTTGGTCCTGTTCACCCCAGCATGGCCACTAGGGTGATCATGGGCTAAGCTCAAGAGCTTGGCCCGGTATTTAGTTGGAACTACCAACTGTCTCTGAGGATGCCAGTCTTCCTGGTGTCCACCAGAAAGAGTTTCCTTGTATAAAAGTCCTCTTTCTACAACAAACCTGGATCGATTAGAAGAGCTGAGAGGTGGTGGGTTGCTCCGTGCCGCCGTCCAAGCTCTCTGGAGGCTTTCATCTGCTTCCTGTTCGGTCTGGAACTGTTCCCTTGATGCTGGGGACATCAGTTCCTCATTGGATTGTGGACCTAGGCTTGGTCCCTCTGGAAGCGATATAGGGGATGGAGCTGTTTCTGTTGACTGTGAACCGCTCTCCGCTGGTGCACTATGTTGGGATTCAGGCTCCGGCTGAGCCTCTTGTGTAGGGTTATCGGCTGCTGCCAGTTCAGGTTCGGTGGGGCCCTCTGGTGTTGAGGTTGCAAGTACTGGATTCAATGCTGGCACGGGGTCTGGTGTTGGTTGTTTGGCTGGTTCCGGTTCTGGGACTGGTTCCGTCTGGGTCTCTGGGACTGGATCCACTACTGCTGTTGTAGACATTGGCCTGGGGTCCGGGTCCATCACCTCTGACTGGATCCTGATAGAAGTTTCCGGAACAGAGCTAGGCCTCACGGCTTGTTTAGCCTGGCTGCGGGTGACCATTCCCACCCTCTTGGCCTGCTTCACATGATTGGCCAAGTCTTCCCACAACAGCATGGGGATGGGATAATCATCATAGACTGCAAAAGTCCACATTCCTGACCAGCCCTTGTACTGGACAGGCAACTTGGCTGTAGGCAAATTGAAAGAGTTGGACTTGAAGGGTTGAATCGTCACTTGGATCTCTGGGTTGATTAAATTGGGGTCCACTAAGGAAGCATGGATAGCTGACACTTGTGCTCCGGTGTCCCTCCACGCGGTGACCTTCTTCACGCCCACACTCACAGTTTCCCTCCGCTCCAAGGGTATCTGGGAGGTATCTGGGCCTGTGGACCTCTGGTGTGATTCCGGTGCAATGAACTGTAATCTGTTGGGGTTCTTGGGGCAGTTGGCCTTTACATGCCCCAGCTCGTTACACTTAAAACATCGTCCAGCTGACGGGTCACTGGGGTGAGGAGGGTTGCTGGAGAACGGGGTGGTGGGACGATAAGGGGTCTGGAGGGTTCTTTGGGAGGTAGGTGGGGCTTTGGGCGGCCCCCGGTAATAGGATGTGGTCTGGGGTGGTCCCTTCTGGTCTCCGCTCCAACTGCGACTAGTTTTCTTCTTCTCTGCCACCTCCACCCATCTGGCTCCAATCTCTCCTGCCTCAATTACAGTTTTGGGTTTCCCATCTAGGATGTATCTTTCTATTTCCTCAGGAACACCCTCTAAGAATTGTTCCATTTGCATTAGGAAGGGCAAATTTACTGGAGATTCAACACTTGCTCCTGATATCCAGGCATCCCAATGTTTCACAATGTGGTAGGCATGTCGGGTAAATGACATGTCTGGTTTCCACCTTAGGGCTCTGAACCTCCGACGAGACTGCTCGGGTGTTATCCCCATTCTGACTCTCGCCTTGGATTTAAACAGTTCATACTTGTTCATGTGTTCTTTAGGCATTTCAGCTGCCACCTCAGCTAAGGGTCCACTGAGCTGCGGCCTCAGCTCTACCATGTATTGGTCAGTAGAGATGTTGTACCCAAGGCAGGCCCTTTCGAAGTTTTCGAGGAAGGCCTCAGTATCATCGCCTGCCTTGTAGGTGGGGAACTTTCTGGGATGGGAAGTGGTACTTGGAGAAGGATTACTAGGGTTTGTTGGGATATTCTGCTGAGCCTTTATCTTCTCCATCTCCTCCACATACTTCCTCTCTTTTTCCTTCTCCTCCAGTTCTTTGTCCCTCGCTTCCATAGCTCTCCTGTGAGCAGCCGCTTGGTGTTGTTCTGCCTCCCTTTCTTGTTCCTTCTTCAGCCGCATGAGTTCTATCTGTCTTTCATGTTCCCTTTGTCTTTCCTCAGCCTGAAATTTGGCTAATTCGAGCTGTAGTCGAGCCGCGGATTTTGCCATTCTAACCTCTCTGTTTTTACTAACTTTACACCCGAAGTTTAGAAATAAACAAACAAAACCTGGCTGTAAAATTTTGCTGTGCTGGAATAGAATACCTATTCTCTGATAGTGATTGTCAGCCTACAGAAAAAGACAATTCCCTTGTCTCTGCTCTGGGCCCAAATTAAAGTAAAAAACCTCCAACTACTTGGAAACCTGCTTACCCAGCCCAAAGAAAAAAAAATTCCTTTTCAAACCTGTGCTCCTTGTAAAACAAAAAAAATCAAAATCCTAAAAAAAAAAACCCTGCCACTTTTGTCTCCAGGCAAATGGGTAGAGCACACCCCCCCTATTTACTTTTAGGAAGAAAAGAAAAAAAAAACTCTGGGTTGGAAGACTGTGAATTTCCCTGCAGGAGTTAAGTACCCTGCCTCCAGGCAAAGAAAACCTGCAATTCACAAGATAATCCCCTTTTGTCTCTGCTTGGCCACAAAGCAGAGAAAAAACAATCTGCTTTCAGTTTCAACTGCTTTCTGGACTTCCTTTCCAAAGGGGGGGGAAAAATTCTTTTTAAAATCAGTATTTCTAGTTCAAAAAATCTCAACTGGATCTCAAAATGATTTCAGGTTAATCCCACCACTGTGCCACCATGTCAAGGTTCCTCCCCCACTCTGAACTCTAGGGTACAGATGTGGGGACCTGCATGAAAAAACCTCCTAAGCTTATCTTTACCAGCTTAGGTCAAAACTTCCCCAAGGTACAAAATATTACACCCGTTATCCTTGGACTGGCCGCTACCACCACCAAACTAATACTGGTTACTGGGGAAGAGCTGTTTGGACGCGTCCTTCCCCCCAAAATACTTCCCAAAACCTTGCACCCCACTTCCTGGACAAGGTTTGGTAAAAAGCCTCACCAATTTGCCTAGGTGACTACAGACCCAGACCCTTGGATCTTAAGAACAATGAACAATCCTCCCAACACTTGCACCCCCCCTTTCCTGGGAAATGTTGGATAAAAAGCCTCACCAATTTGCATAGGTGACCACAGACCCGAACCCTTGGATCTGAGAACAATGAAAAAGCATTCAGTGTTTTACAAGAAGACTTTTAATAAAAAATAGAAGTAAATAGAAATAAAGAAATCCCCCCTGTAAAATCAGGATGGTAGATATCTTACAGGGTAATTAGATTCAAAAACATAGAGAACCCCTCTAGGCAAAACCTTAAGTTACAAAAAAGATACACAGACAGAAATAGTTATTCTATTCAGCACAATTCTTTTCTCAGCCATTTAAAGAAATCATAATCTAACACATACCTAGCTAGATTACTTACTAAAAGTTCTAAGGCTCCATTCCTGGTCTATCCCTGGCAGAAACCAGCATACAGACAGACACAGACCCTTTGTTTCTCTCCCTCCTCCCAGCTTTTGAAAGTATCTTGTCTCCTCATTGGTCATATTGGTCAGGTGCCAGCGAGGTTACCTTTAGCTTCTTAACCCTTTACAGGTGAGAGGAGCTTTCCCCTGGCCAGGAGGGTTTTCAAAGGGGTTTACCCTTCCCTTTATATTTATGACAAGCTCTAATGTTACAACAAACAAACACCCCATTTTAAAGTCTTATAGTTAAATTTTCAAAAAGCTCATTTAAGCATCAAAAGAACTGAGGAGATTTTCAAAAGCTCAGTCCCTTGAATGATGAGTTCTTTTGAAAACTGTCCAGAAGTGTCACAAAGGGACATGAACTCTTGAAAATCAAGCTGTTATATGGGTGCTTACATGGGACCTGAGTGCATCTGAAAAAATGACCCCCAAAGTGCACGCGGAACAATTCAATAATTGCCCCGATTTGTTATGTAATTTGGGGCCCCAAAAACTATTTTTTCCCCAGGCATACACATATGCAAGTTCCACGGAAATAAATGGAGGTTCTGTGTGTGTATATTTCAGGCAGAATGGCTCAGTAATGATCTACTCTAGATTAGTAAACATGGGCAAAACATTGGAGAGAGAGCAAAATGCGAGGATAGCGTTTGAGCAGTGAATGCCTAGTGAATGCACTCACTTATAAAAACAATTTTCTCCAAGTATTGGTATTTATTTTTTCCATTTTGTATCAGTATCAGAGGAGGTACTAGCGTGTCTTCTCATGACACAAACTTGAATAGATGGACAGAAAGGCAAAAGCTTTGGCTCTCAAAAAATCAATACACACCAGAGAGAACCCTGGCTTCTGTTTCTCAGCATATGGGATGAGACTTGGAAGTGGTGTCTGCCTAGAGTTTAGTTGGAAAGTTTCAAAATAGTGATGACAAAAATTAATGGGAAATGTCAATGAAAAATGGAAATACGGGCTTCACTGAAGTAAATGACAAAGTTCCCATTGATTTGAATAGGGCCAGGATTTCATTTCAAGAGTTTATCAGAAAATATTATAGATTTAGACTGAAAATAATTGGACCAATTCAAGTGCGCTACCCCAGCTCTTATCAAAGAAATGAAGTAAAGAAAGACTAATGAGAGATAAAGTATTATATAACATTGGGGTATTGGCTGGACCCCTTAATGTTCACTTAGAGACTTCCCAGCACTAAAAGTTTTCTACTGCTTAGGAAACAAAGTGGATACTTACGGCTGTTAACGTGACAATGCTAAAACAAGAATTAAGATTAAAAGTGAGTTTCAGTTAAGATTTTTATGTAGGGCACAAGTATAACCTTTACATTTGTTGTTTAGTATGTTATTTGAACTTCACTCCTTTAAACATCTGGTTTAATGAAGGCAAAGCACATCAAATAAATTTCCTTTCCTCATATTTAGAAAAGGTGGTTGGTATATTTTTAGTGTGGTATTGTAATAACAATGAATAATAGCACTTTCATGTCCTCCTTACCACGACAAAAAGTGGACATTTATAATTATTGCGTGCTTTATTTTTGAAACTGTTCTGTTCATTACTTAAATCACAAGGACAGAAATTTGTTCTCTGGTCTCATATCTGTTCTTTTCCTGTTAAGCGGGTATTGTTTTACTCGAGTTTAACCTTTAAAGGATATGTTAATACATAGTAATTTTTTAGAAAGAACACTGATGTTTGATAATGGTTCATCTTATTACACTGTAATATTTCTATAGTTTACAAAAAGTTCTGTAAAAACTCATGCATAAACCTTAATCTTTGGTCATTTCCTCCAGGAGTCCTAATTTACACTGCATTTTTCTTGTTAGGATTAAGGTAACAATTTTGCATCAATTTGGAATTTTGATTAAATTTTCTCCCCCGATTGGGACCCCTGGATTTAAGAACTAATGTTAAGCAGTTGGCTGTGCTTATGTATCCATTAAAACTGAGGATTGCTCTTAAAGCGATTGTCAGCTAACTATCTAGCATGGTTTTAGGACTCTGACACCACCAAAAAGACCCAATCAGAATCAGAATATGGTTTTGGACAACATGTGTCCTCGGCCAGAATCTAAGAGGACAACATACAAAACATAGCTCCAAAGGGGTGCTAAGACATTGCTAAGACATCAAAACACTAATGGTCATGTTAAGCATGCAGCTTTTTGTACACTGTCCAAATGATAAAACATAACTGTCTGTCCATTCCCTAGAGGAACTATATCTATTCACCCTGTGTGAGCAACAGCTCTCCACCATCAAATCCACAAGTGGACTCCTGCAGAGTTTTTACTGGAAGCATTCATGAAATTGTCTGTTGACGATGGACTGACTTTATGGTACTGACTTTTGGTGGGGGTGGAGGGATGGGGCAAGGTAGAGTCCTATATATTAGACAAAGTTAGATTCCCTCCTTGAACTGAACAAACAACAGAAAGCAGGAGATACTTGGAGTCAGATGTTCACTGAAGCTCAGGGCCAGATTTTTCAAGCACTCAGCACTCACAATGACGGTCAGATTTTCAAAAGGGCACCCATCTAGGTGCCTGTATGAAGAGCAGATTTTTGAAAGTGCTTAGTACTCAGCCACGACTATGGGGATACTTGTGGCCAGACTTTCAAAATAGCTCAGCACGTTGCCCTTGTAGATTAAGACTGGACTCTTAGATAATTAACAAACATAAAAAAACCAATCACTTTTGCACTAGGGTGTAAGTAGTTTAGCCAGACACATCTTACTGCTGATATCCCAGTAACTGTGGAACAACTTGTATATGAGGAGTGATTAATAAGATTGGGACTGTTCATCTGAGCAAAGAGATGACTAAGGTAGGGACATGATAGAGGCCTATAAAATCATGAATGCTATGGAGAAAATGAATAAGGAAATGTTATTTACCCCTTCACATAACACAGGGTCACCCAATGAAATTAATAGGCAGCAGGTTTAAAATAAAGATAAGGAAGTACTTCTTCACACAATGCACAATCAACCTGTGGAACTCATTGCCAGGGGATGTTGTGAAGGCCAAAAGTATAACTGGGCTCAGAAAAGAATTAGATAACTTGATCAGGGGCTATATGCAACCCCACACTCTGGGTGTTCCTAAACCTCTGACTGCCAGAAGCTGGGACTTGACAAATTGCCAAAGCCCCACTTGACAAATTGCCCTGCTCTGTTCATTCCCTTTGAAGCATCTGACACCAGCCACTGTTGGAAAAACAGGTTACTGGGCTAGATGGACCATTGTTCTGACTCAGTATGGCCATTCTTATGCTCTTAATGACAGAGCTTTAACAGAGCAAGCAGTAAAATGCAAAGTGAGAGGCTGATAGGATTTTACTATGTTTATTTTAAAAGACTTTATTTTTATTGAGGATTACTTTCATTTAAAGTAATTAAATATTTTAACTTGGAATAAGTGGAGGAAAAAGAAGCCTGAATTCTCCATGTGAAAACTGAATCGATTCCTCTATGTAAGACAGAAATAATTCTACAGTGGATGAAATAGCAGTTAATTACAGTTTATATGTTCATGGCATTGATATTAGATGTAGAGTTGCAGTCAATCCTTCTGCAAATACATCCATAATGAGATGCCCAGCTGACGAACATTGGTGTAGATTCATTGACTGGAGTGGAGTTCTGAGGATTTACACGAAGCTGAAGTTCTGGCTAACAGTATAAAACATACATAACAAATGAATTTGTGGTTTCTATGACTAGTAAAGAAAATTACTTGGAAGCATCTGAGATGGGGAACTTCCCAATGCTAACAGTAGGCACAATGGCCCTGGGAATTTTCACTTTCCCAATCAGATAATCTTAACTGGCCAGTGGACAAGGAAAATAGTGAATGGACATTCACAGTAAAAGGCTACACTGGATAGTCTGTCTGCTTTACATTTCTACAAGGCATTCACACACATAAAAAATATTCCTGTATACAAAGATACACTGATCAGAATGAAAAAATGTTTCCCACATGCTCCCATCACGGTTAATAATGCATCTAGATGCTACTGACTGGCACTTAACAATGGAAAGATGACATTACTAGATTACTTCTCTGTTTACTTCAGCCCTGGAAGCATGGTCTTACCTGAGCGATTATTAGGAGACATGCGCACTGGAGAGATGGAGGGCGTGCGTGATGAAGAGTATGGTCTTTGCCGATCCCTCTCTATTGTTGAAGATGAGGCTACAAAGTGATACTGTGACCATCCATCCTGCATGAGGACAACATCAAACATTGGGACAGGATTCAGTGAAAAAGATGCATATGTACAATACTTTATTTTATGTAAACAATACTTTTATTTTATTTAATCACTAATTATGATGAATACTCAGTTACAGTAATTACATATCAACTCACAATGGTCACTCTTGTTCTCCAGTGCTAGGCTGCTTTACTCTGCCCATTTACAGCATGCCAAGTATGCTCAACACTGCAAAATTTGAGATGGTGCTCAGGGTCTGTCTACACAACGGGGTAATGTTCTCTATGGGGGCAAGGGGAAGTGTGATTTCTAAAGTGCTCTGATGTGTTGCACATTAATTGGTCTGTGGAGACCCTGCTGGTGCACTCTAAAAGTTCCCTAACATAATGTTGTTAAATCACACTAGGGAATTATTAGTTTGCACCAATTAATGCACAACTTGTTAGTGCATTTTATAATTTGCACCCTCTATAGTGCACATTATCCCACTGTACTGCATGTATTCCAGACAACCCCCCAGATACTACAATGTATCCCACAAAATACCTACAACAGGCACAAAGACACAATCCCTTTTAGGGCTGTGCAAAAATTATGCAGAATTTGAATACAGTTTTAGGCATTTTCATTCTGCCCTTTTCCACACCACTACTTTTCCTGAAATGTCATAAAAATGATAAGCCAGCTGTGAAAATATGCAAAATAATGATATTTTGTCTGATTTACAGTGCAAATATTTTTTCCTTGAAAACAATGCTGTTACAAAGGAACGTTTTAATGTTGCAAGCAAATGTTAAATGGATAGATGATGAGAATTCAAGCCTTTTGAATTTTGTTATAAATATTTCACACACCCTCTAGTCTAGTTAATACACTGAGACTGCTCAGCTGTTTGTTCATAACTGGGAAACTAAAGTAGGTTCTTTACAGTGTTTTATTATAATATAATGCCCATTTCCCCCAGCACTGTTTTCTCCAGAGTGCACAGAAAAAGTTGCCCTCTGTATTTGAAATTGAAATGTATAATGATATGAACATTTCTAAGTTAGCTGCTGCTCAAGTTCATATTACTGAAATTGACTTTATTTGTGCAGGAATCAAACACTGGAGAGCCTAAAGCTGTTTTATGGTCTAACATAACATAACATAACATAACATAACATAAATACTAAATAGTAACATTTTTTCTTAAGTAATTAAACTAGCATGAAAGCATAATGAGAGCTAAAATGGCTATTAGTAGCTCTTGTATTGGACTCCACTATATTATTTCAGATGCCACAAAATATTTACTGATGAAATATGTTTATCATCTGTAAAGCTTGTGCCAAAACTGTAATGTAATTTTACGAACTTGGGCACAAAATCTACTTGCCACTCTTATGATAACACTTTACTTAGCACTTAAAAAATGCTTTCCAGGGACCTGATCCAATGCCCATTGACCTCAATGAATATTGGGTAAAGTCCCAAGTGAGGAGGCAAAAAGAATTTTGCAAGGCAGATATAAGTGTGATTAAAATATATATAGTATAAAACATTGTTAAAAATTGGCTCCAGTTTCCCTCTTAGTTTGGCTATTTTGCTATATGAAAAGTAATTGCCATCACCAGTACTTTCAGAACACTCTGCTGAGGAAAAGTGGTGCTGCTTTTCTTTTTTAAACAGCAAAAGCACAGAAGACGCTTGCTTATTAGATTTCTATCTATACATAATATTGATAACTTGAAATAGACACACTCAACGTACAATTAAAAACACTGAATGCACATCTCTTCCCTCTATGTTGTTTGCATAGTGCATTGGTAGGTGGCTGTGTGTCAACTGTGAAGTTACGACACACATTTAAAAGGAAAATTAAAAGAGTGAAATTTGGGACATAGCTTTTGAAGATGGGTTCATTATTTTCTTTGGAGTGGCTAGCTACAGAGCATTTGTCCATATAGGAAAGTGATGTTTGTGCTTCTTCACAGGATCTATATGACCCCAGGCAGTGAAGGGTCATATAGAAAATGTCAGGAGAAAAACGGACAGTCAATAAAGAATCGTAAGAATTACTAGGAAATGCCAGTTAATCCTTATTACCAATGATAAGGAAGCATTTTCTAAATCCAATCAATCATCTCCAGCAAGCAGGTGACTTAGAAGCTTTTATAAATCTATGGTACGCCCACATCTTGAATACTGTGTCCAGTTGTGGCCGCCCAATCTCAAAGCAGATATATTGGAAAAGGTTCAGAAAAGGGCAATAAAAATGATTAGGGGTATGGAACAGCTGCCATCTGAGGAGAGATTAATAAGACTGGGACTTTTCAGCTTGGAAAAGAGACAATTAAGGGGGGATATGCTAGAGGTCTATAAAATCATGGCTGGTGTGGAGAAAGTAAATAAGGAAGTGTTATTTAATCCTTCTCATAACACAAGCACTAGGGGTCACCAAATGAAATTAATAGGCGGCTGGTTTAAAACAAACAAAAGGAAGTATTTTTTCACATAACTCACAGTCAACCTCTGGAACTCCTTCCAAAACTATAACAGGTTCAAAAAAAGAACTAGATAAATTCATGGAGGATAGATCCATTAATGGCTATTAGCCAGGATGGACAGAAGCTGTGAATGGGCGACAGGGGATGGATCACTTGATGATTACCTGTTCTGTTCATTCCCTGTGGAGCACCTGGCATTGGCCATTGTTGGAAGACAGGATACTGGGTTAGATGGACCTGTGGTCTGACCCAGTTTGGCCGTTCTTATGTTCTTGTAAGATGTGCCCTTAAGCTCTAGAGCAATGATGATGTTAAAGACCGATATTATTTTCAAGTGCACAACTACTGTTTTTTCTTAATGTTAAACCAAATTGGAAACGATCAGAGACTGCTTAAAGCACATGGAGACATAAAACAAGAGCTAAGAGTTCAAAGTCTTTGAAATGTCATAATGAATAGTTTAATTCCCTTTATCTTACCTATTTATCCCCACCCACAGTTCAGGATCTTACACAGTAGCCTTAGAAAACATTATAAATAAAGTTTTACCATGTACACATCTTCGATAATATTAACTTACATAACTTACATAACTGCTATGAGAATAACACACTTATCACTTGGAAATCTTTCATCCCAGTGAGAAGCACTGATCCCCTCTTCCCTCTTTCCATCCTCTTGAGATTAGCAGTTCTCATGGGAATGGCAGCAGAGATGTCACTTTTCTAATTATTTTATTTTAAAGTGACAGATCTGCTAGCCCAAGCAGAGGAGACATGCAGGCAGAAGGAGGGAGCAGGCCACCCTCTGGGGAGATCTGATGTCAAAGGAGGGAAATGACCATCCAGCATTCTCCACCTATACAACGAGGTGACATTGACACTACAGTTGACTTGCAGGGGGACCTGCAAGTCAACCACGTCATGAACCGCCTCATGAAGAGCAAAGAGGAGCATCAAAGGGATGAGGCAAGCTTTCAAGATTTTCAGCCTTCCCTACAGTTAGAGTGAGCACACAAATGGCGGTGCATGCAGTCCTTGTTGGGACCTCCTTATCTCCATCTCAACGAGGGATATGGTGGAAGGATCCTTAATCAAACTATGCACAGCTTCAAAAAGTTGGTGCTCCATAAGACAGGTTTTATGATAAGGAGTGTTCCCCTCCCCCCCCAGGTTTTACTAGGATGGGTGTTTTTTTTTTTAGTTTTTTAAATCCCTGTCCACACTGGACATTGAAACTGTGCCAGAACCATGCTGGCTACAAGCCTGCTGGAAAATGACTAGTAAATACAGTTCTAATCCTTGTGGAGATGAACTTTCAAATACCAACAGCAGGAGGGTGTTTTTGTTTTTTGGTTTTTTTTAGCTCAGGGAAATTCTACACGACCATGGCTTTTAACCTTCTCTTTTCGCTCTCACATTCACCAACATAGACAGAGAAGAGCATTATTTTCACTATAAAATGGAGACAATGAATATTAAAAAAAATGAAGATATTAATAGTTCTTCAAACCTTTTAAAATCCATTTAATCCCATTTAAAAATCAATTAATGACACTAGAGGCTTTAGGATCTTAAATGTTCTGTGCCAGCTAAAAATGGCACGTTTTGTTTCATGTTCATCCTGTATCATGGTATCTCTCTTAAGTATCTACAGCTAGGGTTGAAGTTGCTCTCAGCTGAGCAGGGAAAAAGGGCAGCTTTCTGCTTGCCTACTGCATTACATACCTGAATCCTTCTAGCATTCTAATGGAAAGTGAACGTTAGCTCCCTCCTGTACAGCACCACAAACTCCATAGCAGTGACATCTGGTGCCAGTTGGGTGAAGTTCCTTTGGCACTTCAGAGAACACCAAAAGTTTCTTCACCACAGGCATTACAGTGGTTCTCAGCAGAGAAGAGGTTACATCTAGTTGTAGTTGGACTGCCAGTAGATATGAAGCTTGGTTGTATAGGATTTATTCCCCTCGATCCCCCATTTAATGTTTTTCTCTCTGCTGAGAGCAGCTTCACCTACAGGTGCTTCAGAGAGTAGAATTTGAGACTCACAGTACAATTTCAGCTGACAGTGGAACTTTTAGAATCTCCAGAATTGCAAGGCCCCAAATGCTTTTAATTCCAATTTGATTAATATAAATGTACAGATAGACAGAAGTGAAAAATCTTAGAGCTCTGGGGAGACTGATGTGATTGATAGGGGGAAGACTGGTCTCGGGGCTAACGCAAATAAATGGGAGTCAAGAGATCCCACTCTAGGCTCTGCCATGGACTCTGGGCAACCTTGGACAAGTCACCCTCTGTGCACCTCTCAGTTAAAGACACTGGGCTCAGTTCTCTCACTTAAACTGGTTTACACAGTGCAAATCCATTGCTCAATGGAGCTACTGTTGATTTACAGGTTTCAGAGTAACAGCCGTGTTAGTCTGTATTCGCAAAAAGAAAAGGAGTACTTGTGGCACCTTAGAGACTAACCAATTTATTTGAGCATGAGCTTTCGTGAGCTACAGCTCACTTCATCGGATGCATCCGATGAAGTGAGCTGTAGCTCACGAAAGCTCATGCTCAAATAAATTGGTTAGTCTCTAAGGTGCCACAAGTACTCCTTTTCTTTTTGTTGATTTACACTGAGGTGAGTGAGAACAGAATGAGGGACTAGAACACCTTCTGTCACAAAGGGTGTTGTTAATCATAATTCATGCATGTTTGTAAAGCACATTAAAATCTTCAGCTATAAAGGTGCTAAAAGTATGTGCAAAGATTTAACAGAGTATGGGCTAGATACTCATCCAGTGTAAAATAGCACAACTCTACTGAATGACTGCAGTGGAGCTATGAGGATTTATACCAAATGAGGATCTATCCTATGTGACTGTTGTCCTATATCTACATACGTTAGAGCCTTTGTTAACAAAACTGGTCCATTCTTTAGTCCATCTGAAAATGAAAATAAAAGTTTTGCCATTTCAATATCAGAGCAAAAAGATAATAAGGAGCCTCTTATACCAGCCTGCCTCCCCCATCCTCCCAACTCCTTTATTCAAAACCAAGCTACTATCACACTTGGTTTTATTGGAGTGCTTAAATTTTTGGCACAGTGAAACAAAAAAGTTATCCCAATCATTAATATAAGTATAAATATTATTATGAGCTCAGATTGCTTTTGATTAGCCAGATTCCGGTAGATTCCACTGTCACTGGATGGTAATTTTCAAACAGTGCTTTCTGACAGATTTTTTGCATGTGTCTGACAGGCTGCCATAATACCTCAAAAGCTGAATACTTTTAATAAAATCAATCCTTAGCTTTCATCTGCTCCAACAAAAGAAATTTCTTTCCATTTTTAAGGTGAACACTTTCTAACAAATTCATTAAAACTATTCCCATCAACAATTCCAGAAGTTATTAGTGTTAAATATTTCAACTAATTTTTAAGAGCCAAAAGGGAATAAATTGAATTTAATGCAGAAATAAATACCACCTGACATGCTGGTTGCTTTCATTATTTTGTTTCAGCTCTAGTGCCTATAATGACATTTAATTAAATTGATTCGGATACTTAAAGGTACAGTATATAGGGATCTCCTAAAGAGAACAAGTACTATCTTCAAAAGCAAAGTCTGTGTGCAAGTGCATTTCAGAAACCAATCTGCCATCAGCCTGATCTACTAAAGGAAAAATAGGACAAAAGATTTGACAAACTGGAAAGAAAATCAGTATAATACTGTTATAGAGGGGAATGCCATTGTTAACTGCCAACCGTTAGTTAACAGGTAGCAACTGTACACCTAAAGAAATCACAAATAACCAAAGTAGGGTAATGTCATATTAGCCCTCAGCAGCTCTTCAGAGGTTTCACATTTTGCATTATATTTTGATTATGCCTATAATGACTATCTATTTTTCCTAAGTAATATGAAGGCAGTAGAAGAAGGCATGTATTTGTTGCAGCTAGATCAACATTGGCATATATCCAGTTATATGTTGTCAGGAATCCGGCAGTGAGTAACTTTTAAGTGGAGAGCTATGCATAACAGTTGTGGAGAAAAAGAGAACAAGACTTTAGAACTAATCATTTTTCATAGGCTTCATACTTGTGCCAGTATGTCATGTCCCTGCTCAGCTCTGAGTCATTATGAGATTCAATCATTCTCCTCTGATCCACAGCAAGTTATTATTTTGTCTGGTGGTAGGTGGATTCATGTTCTATGAGTAACATTAAAAGACCTGTTGCAACTTCTTTAGTTCTTGTTACCTTTCAAAGATATGTCTTGGTCAGGGAGAGGGTATATAAACCCTGCTACTTCAGCCTGAGCTGGGCCCCCTCCCACACCTGACTCGATCCTGATTGTAGTATGCACTGTACAAACATAGTGAAAGATAGTCCCTGCCTGCCCGAAGAGCTTACAATCTAAATCAACAAGACAAAGTGAAAGAAGGGAGAGAGAGAAAATGATTTTCCCAAGGAAAAAGAGCAGACCAGTGGTGGAGCTGAATAGAACCTGTAGGCCTTGCTGGAGTCCTAGGCATAACTAACAGTATGAACCGAAGGCTGTCAGCAAGAGTGGGCCTGTTCTTGGCAATATGGCAACACACTAGGTATTAGCCAACCAAGTCAGCATATTCCTGACCTGAGGGGATGGCACAGAAGCACCCACATCTCTCAAGTAACTACATAAACAAATACCCCAAGAGAAGGTACAAGAACACACTGACCTCTCAGAAGATAAGGATAGAATGACAAGATAATGGATGAGGTTGTTTTGTTTGAACTAGCAGGTAGGAGATATAAGGATGGTAACTAACAACATATGGAATGTAAAACGTAACTTGTTTGTATCAATGTATAAAAGGAGAAGTCATAGGAGGGGCAGCTTTGTACTGGCTGAGAGGACAGCGTCATGTTATGTTGATCAAGCTGGTACCGTGTCGTGGGCACACATGTGTTAGTGTACCTGTAACTCCTATGGGGCAAAAGTACCATGCTTAGTCAACAGTGAACCTGACTAAACCTTTCACCACAGAACGGAGCCTGTGGTCTTTCTGTGTGAGTAACATCAAGCTCTGCTGAATCAACACGCCGTGCTCTCTGCTAGTGCCGCTACCATCGCCGCTCCAAGAACAGGGGCACCAGCAGCATTAACGACACTACAGCCCTAGCAACACTTAGCAACATTAACAACAGCCCCAAGTTCAGTCCGTAGCCCAACCTACTAGACCACACTGCTGCTATTGGAATCAGTGAGCAGCAAAATCTGAACAACATGGTTTTAGAACTCAGTTTAGTTTGTTTGTACAGAAGTTAAAGATCCTGCTCGAGTTCAGTCTCAAGTACTGTCTCTTAACCTTCCCTGTTGTGATTTCAATGTCAAATTGCCGTTCACCTCCCAAAGCAAAGTATCATTATAAAACTACTATCCTCTAACAACATCCTCCCACAAATGACATCACACCACTGGGCAAAGCTGACTGGCTTTTGTTTTGAGAATATTCTTATAATACTTCTGTAAAATTTACACATGGAAACATACCTCTGAGAATCCCATAATGTCTCAGCAAACTCTATTCTAAGTGACTTAGTCAAAATAAAACTGAAGTGTAGTTATTTCAGCTGATCAGAAGGCAGAGATGCTGCATATTTACTGGCAGAAAACTACCATTTTTGCAAGTTGTGCCATTCCCTGGCTCTGATTAGTTTTAAGCTTCATACTAGTATAATCACTTCATAGTTGTTTCTTAATAACCCTGCAGTGTAAAAATCCCTGCCCTATGACTAGTTGATAATCATTAGCCAATCAGGTGACAGTGATTTGCATAAAAGTGTAGGGTTTTCAATAACTGCTATGAATATGCAGATCCTCAACTCTTATTGAGGCCTGTACTCTGATTACTGCCTTCAGAATTACCAAAGTGTTTGTCAGAAAGAAAGACACCAACTCCTGTGGTGTCCCGGTACAGAAGAGAAGAAGTAATGACAAAAAACATCATACTATGAAATTACTGAGAGAGAAACTATTTACAAAATATATATTTTAAAACTTTCTAACTTTCTATTTCCTCCTTCAGGCCCAGTACTGTTCTGCCTGGAGTCAACAGGAGTTTTTCCATTCAACAAAGCAGGATTGGAACCTTCTTCTCGTTCCTCTTCCTTGCCTACGAGCCAGCATTTTGCTATTGTCATCTTATTAATTGTAAATATGACGTTTCCTGTAATGATATAATATGGTAAAATACCAGGGTAACCATCGATGAGAGAACTACACCCAGCAAGCTGATGTTAGAAATAGAAAGTGATCGGCTATATGATACCGTAACAAAGAAAGGTACTAGCAAGTGCATTGTGTTGACTGAGCTGACTTGGGAACTCAGTAGGAAATTGCTCTCAGTTGTTGGTGTTGCATCTTTTTCATGCTGAAGCTTTGCTGTCAGGCTAAGTGGAACTTTCCTGACTGGTGTGCGCTAGTGTGACATTGTCTAAATTAAAGGATAAAGCTGATGTGAATGAAGTCAAGTCTCATCAGACTGATACAATTCTGGGCATCGTTTCACTTGCAGTTTGTTGACCTGACACTAATAAGACCCAACAGATATTAGAACTGAATCAGATTATCTACATATATTCACATATGAAAGCGAAGCATTCAACATGACGGTAGCATAAACTGCCTACAACACTGTGGTGAGAAACGTGCACATGTATCTAGCAGAGTTTCTGACTGGGATCTTAGAAGTAATATAGTCTAAAATATTTAGCAATAACGACATTTATCATTAGGATCTAATATCTAGAAACATTAAATGTAGTAAGTGCATTCCTCAGTGGTTCTCAACACTGATGGTCCACAAAGCATTTATGGGCAGTACAGTGCTCAGTCTGATTCTCCTCCTTGTTTCCAGCTGCCAAATTGATTCACAGAAGCAAAAAAAAATATATTGAAATACTTTCCTCTTATGATTTTTCCATGTAAACACTTGAGGTAGTGGACGCATGGATGTTATATACTAATGAATGGGAGGGGAGATGCCAAGAGGCAACCTTCCTATTATACTGTGGTTCAGTGGAATTGTGTAAAAGTTTGAGACACCCATGCTATCTGTTATAAACACAGGTAGTAGTAAACATCATGCAGAAAAATATCAATTTATCAGAACCTGTCACATGTATGTTTACATATATTGCAGACAATGCAGTTTGTGTAAAGATAATGTCCTCAGCATAATGCAACATGTCAGATGGAAATTGTGATTCCCTGCATACCTTAGTTAAAGAATGTACCATTTTAAAAATGAAAATTTGTGCATATATAAATATGTACCATAGATAGATAGATTTATACATACAAAAAGCAAAAATGCATAGGCCCTGCTAGAGTACTTGCAGTTATTTTGGATTGAACCTTTGGGATTTTTGCTTTGAGAGATCAATTTAATTTAATTAATAATTAATTTGATTAATTTCCTAAATTCAGCCCTTTCCAAAACATCCCTTATTTAAAAAAAAAAAAGAAAAAGAAAACCCCAAATCATTTTTGATAAGCTGGTCATATTAAAACAATGAAGCCATTCTTAAACATCTTACATTTAGAAGGCAAAGTCCTAGGGTCCAGGAAGGATGGACATTTATTGATCTGTTTGTATTGTCTCAACAGAAACACAGAATTAGTAGAGCATCCTTAAGCTCCTTATATTGACCTGTTATATGACATACTCCGAAGAAAGCTACTTTAATGATTAACAGATAAATGGCTTTGTACTTTCAAATGTTTGGGGCTAAATGAGAGACAATTATAAAAGATACATAGAGGACTTTTATTCCCAGGATTTTGTCTTTTAATATCAAAATGAGAACTCAAGATTTGTTATTGAAAAGAGCAGTAGAAAGCATCCAGAAAGATTTGGAATGCTCCCAATTTGGACACTTGCAGTTCATTTTTTGGGTTAACTACCTTGGGCCAGATACTGCATTACGTTCTGTCAGTATAAAACTGGAGAAACTGACTTCAGAGCACAGAGGGGAATACCTGCAGCACTGCCAACCCCAAGTGTCCAAAAATCATGTCACTCCCGCAAAATAATCAGATTTAAAAATGAATACATGTGGATTTTTTTTCTTTGCCTTCTTGTTTTTGAGACTTTAGGATTCATGTTCTCCAGCTTTTCTTTGCAATCATGAGGGCTGGAAACATACTTTTTAAAAAAATGAAAGCTGAGATTTCCACTTAATATCATCATTACTCCAGGAACTGGGGTTTCAGAAAAACACTAAATATATCAAAATGTGTTCATTCATTGCAAGAATTTTTAACACTGTATGTGTAAGAGCATGATTGTAGTAGTCAGAGCAAAAAGAAAAGAATGTATTTCCTGTTACTTACAACAAAAATGTTCTGGGCCACACCTGTGACAGCCCCAGACAGATTATGCCAGCGTGGGATAGAAGTGCAAAAACTTTCCACCCGTCCTCCTTTCACACACCTGTAACTGGGGAGCACAGACACTGCCCCCCCCCAGCATGCCTACCCAAAGCGTTGGGATGACGGTGGTGTGCTCTCTTAATCTCCCACAGTGTACCAATCAGCATAGCTGGCAGAGTTGTGGGGAGTGAGCAGTGCACTCTGTCAATGGGTGGCTGAGCCTGCTGCTGCATTTCTGCATTTCTCTAAAGCCCGATAAGGAGTTCTCTATAAGTCAGTCAGAATTCTGCCCGGGCTCCCACTTCGATGGTGCCATCTCTCTGACCTTGAGGGCTATGTTTTAAAGGTACAATCTAACTCAAACATGCCTGAAAAGGAATGTATACACTATGTACAAAAATATTTTCATTCTACACTCTGACTATACACAACTGACTCCATCTTGTGGTTGTTATTCGGCCAAACATTCCCACTGTGAAGTTAAAGAAACAAATAACGTTTATAAATGTGCGGTTTCTACACATCAAATTTCAGTCTCTTTAAGAATCTGGTAATGCAAATTTATATTAAGGAAGGAAGGGAGAAAAAGATTCCTAGGTCATACAATCATTTACTATAGCAAAACTGGCACTGAATAAGGATTAATAAGCACTAGGAAGCCTATTTCTCTGATAAAGTGACATCTTCAAAATCAGTAGTTTATTTCTTTCATTTCTCATATAGGATTTAGTGCTCCCAGCCTCTATCTTCAATACTCTGAAAGCAAGGTCCATTAATTCTCAGAATATCAACATGCCATACCTAAAGAATTGTTAATGCATTTTCTGTGTCTCACTTTTGACATTATTATTGCAAAGCCTCAGATTCTACGCCCTGTTGAGATAGTTAGCCAAGTTTTTTCTTTCAATGTACCTCAAATGATTTTGGCCAGTTTTCTTTCTTTCAAACACTCTTTTACCAATGTCATCAGTCATATGAAACAGAAGTAACCACTGTGGGCATTATTTTAAATATGAGCTCCCAAGGTCACTTGTGAAGGACACACAACCAGTCTCTGATGTATCAATAAATCCATCTAAGTGAAAAACTGCTCGATAACTGTGCTCAACTGCCTTATATGCTGTGGCAGAGGAAGGTTTCAGGAAGTCAGTCAGGCATCACTTTACCTATCCGTAATTAATTATTGGTTTCCTGTTGTGTGAGTGTGATGATGACAAGACCTAATCTAATGAATAAAACAGTTGTAAGAAAAGGCAACAATGTGTGATGCAAAGCATGAAGGACAAAACGTCAGACATAATAGGGTCCATTATTCATTTTGCTGATGTTATATACAGCTAAATAATAAACCTTTCAAAACACTGCAATAAAATAATATATGCATTTTTCAAAGTACTGTAGTACTGTTTCATATGCCTCTCATAAAGGAACAATGGCTATAATCTACTGTTCTAAAAGGCATGGCAGTATTTGGCCCTTGGGCTAGCATCTTTGCCTTCCAGGTTTTTTCCTGCATAAAATGTGTTAGCTAGAATTTAAATGTTTAATGAGCAGAGATTATTTTGACTAACATCTAATGCAGACAATAGGCACTTATATGCAAAAAACTCCATCGACAAAGTTATTTGATTTTTAGTGACATTTTTATTCCAGATACAAAACTTAAATATCTTTTAACATGGATATGCAATAGTCAAAGTGGGAAATGTAATCCCTAACTCTTGGCTACAGAAGTCAGGTGTGGAACATGTGTTGTTCTACTCCAAACTCCAGGTGAGTAGATTAACTCAACCCTAAGGTACTTGCTCAGCTCAGAACCCAAGGAACACCTCTCTCATTTTACCTGCAACGCCAACAGTCTTCTACTCCATCTCTGGACATAAAAGGTGATAAAATCAAAAACATGACAAATATTATTTAATTGAGGAGCTGAAAAAACAAACCAACCCCAATCTTCTGCCATCACCTATTCCCCAATGGTGAGGAACACATTAGGAATGGTTACAGTGACTGTGATCAAAAACCATTAGGGTTTTGTGCTGCTTGGAGAATAGTGTTCCAGTTGAAAAATATAATGATATGTTAATTTATATGTAGAGGCACCAAAGAATCCTGTGATCCAAACAAGCCTTCTTAAAAATTAGTATGTATGCTCACGCTACACTAGGTTTCGGTTCCAATAAAATTTTGCAAGAATATAGACTCTTTCCGTTTAGAAAGCTGAAGGACTGTTATTAAATTATGTGCCCATAAACACGCACACCTCTGAACACATACTTTAGCACACACACGAACATTATTAGAGAACACTCTAAATGAAGAGCAAGATATAGTCTGTTAATAAAATATCTTTGTGAGTTTCCAAGTCATCCAACAAAATGTCCACCCTGTTAACTCACACTTACAGAAACTGTTGTATAAAATCTTCAGAACTTGTTTATAGAGGAGGTACAACTACTTTCTTTAAAAATACCTGGACTATCAATAAAAGGACTGAAATGTACACAGAATGTAGAGACTTGGGTATGATCATTTTTCCTCATTTTTAGCTGGAAAAGGGAGAAAAATACAGACCAAGGAAAAGCTGAGTGTTTTCACTCACATTTCCCACAGTCAGGTGCAGTGGCAAAATCCATTCCTCTGAATGTGAACCATATCATCTGATAGATGAACTAGGAAAAACAGACCTGAGTGCAGCTGCTAGTTCTCTTTCCCAGTGTCCTCCCATGACAGCCATCTTTAAACTACATCTGTATTCTGGTACCAGTCCCTAAATCTCTATTTCAATATGGTGAACATGGTAACTAATAAAAAGTACTTCCACAACAATTTCTCCATCAGCAGTTATTAGATCATGCTGGACACCAAAGAGTTGAAACTAGGTTATCAACATACAAGCTTAACATTTAGTCAATCAGACTGCTTGGGTTGAATTTACATTTTCT
This sequence comes from Lepidochelys olivacea, assembly GCF_965140295.1. Taxonomy (NCBI): domain Eukaryota; kingdom Metazoa; phylum Chordata; order Testudines; family Cheloniidae; genus Lepidochelys; species Lepidochelys olivacea. The sequence goes on along the minus strand of NC_140412.1, from coordinate 141,713,600 downwards.
AGTTGCATGAAGCAAGCATTTTTTTCCCCTAAAGGGCAGAGATGAACTAGATATTACTGCAGCAACATACAGAAACATCAACAAAGAACGCCCAAGATAATACATGGCAACAGTACAGCAATACTTCTTAATTTTCTTCTAGAAAGAGAACAAGGTTTTAGTGCCAAATTGATAGCTATAATTTGATATATCCATCTTCTCTGTGTCATTTAAATGTTACATCACCCAAAAAGTCCTGTCGACTTTGTTTAATTTCAAAGATAGCAGTAGGGACCACAGAAAACAGTTTAAGATTACTGTAAAGTCATGAGTTTCTACTGTCATCCTAACTGATTCAACTTCCTTACTGGGATCCCCAAGAATCTCCTTGTCACAGATGTGCTTTCCCCTTTGCCTACATTATAGGATGCAAGCATCAAGACTAAACTGTAATTAAGAATGAGCTCTAGTTCTGTACTTTAAAGATTATATACCTTTAACAAATGATTATTATTAGAGATATATGAACTGATCTGAATAAAATAGCAACCAACACTAAGAACTGCCCACACTTAAATAAAATTTAACTATTTTCCATCTTGAAATTAGTCAGGTTAACAGTTTTTAGAAGGTATTTTTCATTCAATGACAGCATTTCCTGGATTTGGTTATTTTAATCTTTACTGTAAAATAGTGATGTGCCTATCTTTACATCAGTGTTTACCTTAGCACTGGTAAACAGACTTTTGGATGCTTTTCTGGATCATCTGGATTTTTTGAGGTTTGTTTGTTTGTGATTTATTTTTGTTGGAGACACTTCCAGAACTCAGATTACATTTAAAAGGAGTAAAAAAAATTAGGAAGACCAAAAAGACATCTGTATTTAATTTTTGAAGTTGCACACACTACATTCAAGGATTAAAACTTTATCTGACTCCCAGGAACTTTATATCTGAATAAAAAAGTACTGCAGTCATGACCGTACATATATATGGAAGCCCTTCAGATTCAAGACACCTGTCTGCATCTTTAGTCTTGAGCGAACTTCGGAACTTATAATTAAATAACTCACTTCAAAAGGAAGGCTGTCAGTCAAAGATACTGCCTCGGGGAGGAGGGAGCATATTTAAAATTTAACTTGTCAATCTTCAGTGAGAGTGCAAAAGACCCTACTGTGTGCAAAAATGAAGCATTTAATGGAAAAGTTTTTTCAAAATTATGAGCTAAAAGTTAGACTCCTACTTCTATAGTTAGCATCTAAGGAAGAGACCTGGATTTCAAAAGTGATCCCCCAACATTTTGCATAAAAGACAACTGGAGCTTGCTTCTACAGTTACTGTTTTATCATATGACTATGATGACAACAACACATAAATTAAATATGGCTGCTAGACAACTGTACAGAGAATTTAATGGAAAAGTAAACTCCTGAAATGTGGTTTGTTGTTGACTCCACAGTTATCTCTTGAGTTTAGCAGTTTCTGGATGGGAACTACCTCACCTTCTACAAATTCTTTCCTCTGTATCTCTGATAAATAATGTAGAGATTCTTCTTCTCAACCAGCAGGCTGGTTACAATACCAAATATTAAAGGAATGTACTAGTACCTTTAAGCCCCTGGTGCTAAAAGCAATGGTCATAGCTACAGTTCTGGAGGCTTACTGCAACTCAAGCTCAAACCTCTGGAGGTTTACTCATTAATACAAACACATACATTTAAGGCTGAAAGTTATATTTTGAATAGAAATTTAAATAAAAACTATATATATATATAGAGAGAGAGAGAGAGTCAAACTGAACCATCACAACTGCATTTTATGGCTACAGCTAAGTTAACAGGAAACAAAACATGATGACACTGAGGGTCAGATTCTGAGCTGAACCTATCTAACTTCACTGAAATTATTCCAGGGCTACACCAATGTAAATTAGACCATAATCTGGGATTGACTCTTGACTTCAACACAGAATTAATTTTAGAACATTACAAAATATTTAGAAGACAGCTATAAGACTCAAATTGCTTTCAAATGGAACATACACATTTTCAAAAAAAATAAGAATGACTAAAATAATGGTAGGGGACACTATACATTTAATGGCCTCTAAAACGAATGGCATCAATGGAATTAAATGACATCAAATGCAAAATGATACAAATAAACTGAAATTTTTATCACATACAGCCTGTTATGAGACTACTTAGAAACAACAACCTTTCAGAAACATATCTCCAGCAAATCTACATGGAAACACAGGGTCAGAGTCTCCCATTCCATCATTTGTTGTCAGTGCTATCATTTTGGTTTGGCAGGGTTTTATATCCTCTTTGAACAGATATAAATGATGACATAGGTGCAAGGCAGTGGAGTATTGGGGCAATATATGATACCTTTTTGTAATTCATCTAGTGCTCGGTTTTAGCCCATCATGAGAACTATTTATTTATATTCTAGGAATTGTACAGTATTTAATAGATTGTTTCAACCTGGTAATAGTTACTTTAAGCCATGTTAAATGACAAAAAAAGTGATAATAAAATAATGGCAGTCCTTTCTCTTTCTAATATTGTTAGTAAAAGTAAAAGGGATTAAGAAGGACTGGTAGGAACGTTATTTGAAATGACAGACAATAGGAATTGTTAAAAGCAGAGCCTATAAGTTTATTCCATTGATTGCATGACTGAAATGAAATTCTTTTGTATTAAAAAAAGCAAAACTGCTATGTCCTGTGTGACTAACAAACACATCTGTAAGTGCTTGCTGTGTCTATACCACAACACTTGTTCACAGGTTTGCTTGTGTGATGTCTACTGAAGATGTAGCAGTTATTGTTTTCTCTTGCAATAACTCCACACAGTAACATTTTAGCAGGGAAAGGAACGATGTCAGGGTAAATCAAAAGAAAGGAGCAGTTAAGGGAATGGAATTTTGATATCTAAATCTGAATAGTGTCCTTATAAGAAAATGATTAGTTATGCTACATCAGACTGAGTCTCATTGCTGTTAATTATGTCTGTATGAAATCTACTTGTCCTGTTCCTGTTAACACAGGATATTTACATATTATCAAGAACTTTGTTGATACTTTGAACACACTCATTTTATCGACAGAATAGATTAACTTGATTCATTTTGTTCCCATAATGAAATGTAATGATTTTTTTTTTTTAAAAAGTGTGCTTGGATCACAAAAGAAGTGCTTGACAAAAAGTATTTCATTTGCTAACTGAAATACAATATTTAGCAATAAGTGCATTTCCGATCGAAAGGTGTAAATAATCAACAGAAACGTATATGAATGATGGATAGCTTTAAAGGGAGCTAACTGGACCGAGCTTATTTCTCCCTCTCTCCAATGTGCAATGTTCATACAGGACTTTGGTCATATGACAGTGCCACTGAAATTCATGGGACTACTTGCGTAAGTAAAGTGAGCAGGATTTGGCCTACAGTTCATAAGGTACAATAAATTAAAATGTATCATACATATTTTTTTAATTCTGTAATAGTAATGTATTATAGATTTAAATGTGTTCTCCATAGCTCTTCTGGGAGCAAATCTTAGTATGCATTAAACATCACAATTCAAGACTGGTCAGATGACAGCCAGAATACCTGGGTTTGGGAATAGATTCTGGTTTCTTGGCTCTGCGAGAGAGTACGCTGAGCGTGCCATGACCCAGAATGATGGGTAGGTGAAAATCCTCTGTCCTCAGCCACTCTGAAGCCTGGGGCCGCCCGCTGCCATAAATCAATCAATCAATTATTTAATCAGGTAGCTGCATTTTCACAGTGATATAGAAATGGGCTCTAGATAATGTCTTCTCTATAAAGTTATTGCAGTTTTAATTAAATTATAGACAGATATAGGTTACCTTATACCAGTTCATTTTAAAAGCCTGACATTCACCTCAGTGAAAATGCTTTCCCCCAGCCCACTGATGCTCCAGCTATAGGCCCGATCCAGCAAAATGCATGTATATGCTCATGAATAATTTTAAGCATCTATGTAGTCCTATCAAACAGTACTTTTGATGGGAATATTTATGTGCTGGTTGGGGCTTAAGTCTTTAATGTGGTGCTTAAGTGATACAAAGGCCCTGGCACTGGAGAGAATTTCATCTAAAGAGAATACATCTCTCAAGGACATAGGCGTTATCATTTGGATTTTCTTCCAATTAGGCCATAGCCAATGTTCCAGTGTACATCACGGCGTAATGCATTTAATATGTCAAAAGGGCAATAGATTTATTTTACTTGGAAAAGAACGTCAGATTTTAAAACCAGTTGCCAGGAATTTTGCAGCATATCTCTGGCAATATTCAAAGAACTTTTAGCAGTTTACAGCTGCATTATTCTGAAAGTCACATGAAAAGAGACTCCTCTTTTAGATCCTGCCTGGCTTAACTGTTTGATTAGGCTTCAGGCAATTTTTTAAGTCTTGTTCAGCCAATGACAGACAAGGCCAATCTTCAGAGTGTCTATTTAGGCTTCATTAAATGTCTGTCACAATATTCTCCCTATTGTGTGATAGCACAGTATGTGGTGAAGGACAACTGCCTTCAAGTAACCTCTTTGCTTTCAAATGGATATGATGTCTGTAATTTTATTGTTAAATTGAGTGATAGGGACAAACATTGGTATTATCCTGTGCAACACAGAAATCCACAATAATGAATGAAAAACTGTAATTTCTAAGACTTTATTGTGATTTCCCACTTATATCCTGAAAGACATATTACATATGAATAAAAAAGATACAGTGTAAAGACACTGTGCTGGAGCCTAAATGATTGGGTAAAATGATGCAATTCATAGAAAATATTCTCTTCATGACAGTTTCTCCAGTTCTTTAGTATCATAAACACTTAATGCAACTTGAAGCTTGTTTTTAGCAAGTAAATTATGGTTCAGGTTGGATTATTTAGTTTCTTTCTACATGTACTTTTTGTCTAAAGATTTGAGATAATTTTTATTTGCTAACTTCATGAAAATTCTCAAGCTGCTCTTATTTAAGAGTAGTTGGTTATTTGCTTGAAAACTGAAGATGAAGAAAAAAATCTGAGCCGCAACAAATGAGAATTTGCTCCTTCCCGGATGTAGCTATATTTTCAAAGGTATCCCCTAATTTTTCGATGCCCACCTTGACACACTTAATGCCTTGGTTTTCAGAAGTGCCAAGCAACTGTGTCCAGTAATTTCAATCAACTGAAGTTGTGAGCACTCAGCACTTCTAAAAATCAGGCCTTAGGTGACTCAGGTGGAGCACCGAAAAATGGAAGCAACCAAAATTAGTAGCCATTTTTGAAAATGTAGGCCTTACTACATAGAACAGAGAACAATGGAAATGCCTAAACTTCTGAGTCATTTTTGGAGACATGTTTTCTTCACTGATGGTCAACTACAGTGAGAATTTAATTAATCTTTAATTAATAAAAATGTGATCCCTGAAAACATCTTTTCTATGGGATTAACTAGTGCTGTCCTCATCTTTAAATATACTTTTCAGTCTGGGGTTCAATCTGAGTCACTCACTCCGCTGGGTTACTGAGGCTTTGTTTCCTTTCCCATGGCACACTGTCTTGGTGCAAGTTCTTTTTCAGGTGGTTTTCCCAAGGAGGAAATGAAAGGGTTATGGGTGGGAGGATCAGAAGAGAATTAATCTTTCTGGTAGAAACTGGAGTCCTACAGAAAGTTCTTTAGGAAAGAGAGCACAATTTAAATCTTTCTGCATCACACCCCCTTTCCCTTGTTGTGCTGACAGTTGATGGCTTGCTCTGCCCCCTATTTTCTAAGAAAGTATCAAATTCAGAGACAACAGGAGAAGCTGAGAATCAGGCAACCGGAGCAAAACAGCCCAGTAGTAGCTTTTTGTAGAACAGTAGCAGTTGCCCGTTGATGTTAGGGAGAATAGAACTCTCACACAGGGCATCGAGGAAGGGAACCCTTTCACCCCAAGACTAAGATCATCATTTCATCTTGGTTTTGATGGCTTTCTCTTTTTTGAATTGTAACAGCTGGAGAGAATTTTGGATAAAATGTTCTTGTCAGGCTTCGTTAAGATAGTGCTGGAGAGTGAAGTCCTACAAGTGTATCAGGGGAGGCAACAGTGGATCCCAACCATGTGTCTGAACTCTGACTTGAAATTGACTCTTCGTATCCTTTCCATTCTGGGCTGTCCTGGTAAGCCTGCTAACCATTCTGCTGTGTCCCTTTAAAGTTACCATACAGCTGCTGTTGAGCGGAGAAGCCAGCACAGTGGTTAGAATCAGTCAGTGTAGTGCACAAACTGTTACAGACTCTGCTAGTGCTGTGCACAAGCTAGTGTACGGTGTGCGCACCTGGTTTTATTTCCCACAGCACGATACCCCATCCACAGAGATGCCAAATAGTGACAGTCGTGTATGCAAGAGGTTTTTTTAGCCTGAGACCACTAATTAACTTCCCACAGAAAATCAAACCACTGCCAGGTAGTGACAAGTTTGAAATCTAGCCCAGGTCAACAGAGAACCATCTCCCATCTTGAACTGAGAGGCTCAATTTCTCTCTACCCACCCTCTGAGCCAACCAGGTTTGCTATCTTAGCATTCTGTTTAAACAACCAAAGGCTATTTGAGAAGAAAATCCAGACAATTCCATGCAAGGTGAAGCTCTTCCTATATTAGCACTAATAAGTACGTATTATGGGCCTGATCCAACAAAAGACATTCCCAGCTTTCCAGATATTAAATGCCCTTCAAAAATCCTCAGATGCCAGCTCCGCTACAGACTGGCCTAATCCACAGTAAAGGCCAGAAAGAAAAAATCCTGCCTTGAGGCCTGATCCAATGGCGCATTAAACTCAATATATGTTTTCCATTGATGTCAATGTGCGCTGAATCAGGCCCTTGTGAAGAAGCTCATGGGAAGGAGAGCTCATACAAACAAGGTGCTAGCTGTCTGAGCTCCATTGCACTCACTGGGGATACACAGTCCATGGGCTAGATCAGTGGTTCTCAAAGCCGGTCCACCGCTTGTTCAGGGAAAGCCCCTGGTGGGCTGGGCCGGTTTGTTTACCTGCTGTGTCCGCAGGTTCACTGGCCGCGGTTCGCCACTCCAGGCCCATGGGGGCTGCAGGAAGGGCGGCCAGCACATCCCTCGGCCCGCACCGTTTGCCGCAGTCCCATTGGCCTGGAGTGGTGAATCGCAGCCATTGGGAGCCGTGATCGGCCGAACCTGCAGACGCGGCAGGTAAACAAACTGTCCCGGCCCACCAGGGGCTTTCCCTGAACAAGCGGCGGACCGGCTTTGAGAACCACTGGGCTAGATTACCTTTTCTGCAAAGCCCCAAGAAATGACATGAACAGGTTAAAGTCTGGGTCTGTGTATGCATGAACGTCCTTGCCTTCTCTCACAGAAGTGCTCTTTCCCCCTGTCTCCGTTGTGGCTTATTTTACCCCTAAATAATTTTCTTTGTCCCATCCATTCCTTCTCATGGAATGTTTTTACTTCTGTACCTATTAGTACTATAGCCTTGGTTAAAACCAAAGTGCTTGCTTCAGCCCTGTTGGAGGCTGCAGTCTACATCCCCACACATATGTTAGAAGAAGATGTGCTACGGAGGAGGCAAGTGACAATATCAGGCTTCCACTAGCTGGAAGGAGCTTCAGTTTACAGCCAGGAGTCTAGAAGCCTCACTGGTAGAGGCTGCCTGAGAGAGACACTGGATCAGTACATCTCCTGCATGCCCTTGCTGTGCACCTTCCTGAGCCAGCCCTACACACTTCTTGGGTAGCACTGGCTGGCTCCTGGCCCCCCAACAGAGTGGAAGTTATGGGCAGCTTGTAACATTATGCTCCCCACTGCTGGCTGGACTTTCTGTCACTGGGCACTTGCAGTTTGGGTTCTGCCACAGGTAGTGAATAAAGCCCATCGTGCTAAGCAGAACTACAAAAATGTAATAAGCTTTCACGTTTTTTCCCAACATGAACAAATCTGTGGGCCAAATATATTGGCTACTTTTATACCAACAACAGTGACAAATCAATATTCTGGTTACTTCAGTAATGCAAATGATAATACATCTATTCATGTTATTCTTTCCCCTGTTTAGTATAGTGTCAACAAGTGCTGCTCTAAAACTATATCAAACTTTGGACGTACTGTCCCTCAAGCAGCAAGACAAATACTGCTGCAGTTCCTTAAAGTTAATGTTAGGCTTGTAACTGGCCCAAGTCATAAAACAGAATCATGCTTCTATTCCAGCCTCTCTTATATGCTAGTGATTACTTGAGCATAATGAGATAGATATTTTTAGGGCATACTAATGAATTTCAGACACCTGCACAATTGGATTTAGCTGCAGTGTGGGAAAAATTCCTGCCAGTGTGTGAAAGCACAAAGTGCTGACCATATTGCACAGCCAGCTGAAGCTGTATTCATTCATTACTGCCAATACAGATGCTTTAGTGGGAGAAAGTAATTGCATTGACTATTTAAACCCATATTGCATGACAAATATTATTGCTTATGTAATAGAGATCTTAGGAACGCTCTTGTTTTATATAACTTTTTTTTTAAATATTGTGAAAGAACGGAAGTGCCATAGGCAGCAAGCCCAAGATTCAGCTAAGTATTCAATGTACTAATGTGAAGGAAGCAAAGGAAGTAGCTCCTTTCGCAAAGTGTTTTTCTTGATTCATTCTATATAAAAATCATTCCTTATATTGTGTACTAACTTTATAAACATTAAAAAATACATCCCCATCTGTTTATGTACAGTAACATTTTTAGTTAAGTTAATGCTTAGAAGCATTTGGTTAAAAGAAATGATATTTGCTGTACTAAATTATTATACAATGTTTGGTAGCAGGTTGTAGAGACATAAGAAGACTAAAGAGTTATTTTGTTCAATTAGCTCAGTGCTTGGGAAAGGTATTAGATTAACTGCCTGGGAGACTGACCTCCATTTTACTCTGCCAGGGTTAGCTCATGAAGGGATTAACAAAATGAATCCTGCAAAATAGTTCAAAGGTTAAGAAACTAGCCAGCCCCTGCAAGCACGACAAACTTTACCCCCAAAGGGGCATCTCTCCACACCATGCAGAGAATCGCTTCATTCCCAGCACATCCCAGATGTGCTGTTTTCTCAGAGGAACCCTACCCTCGCTGCTGTTCACTCCCACCTCTCAAACTAGGCCTATTTGCCAACCTTCCTCAAACAGGAGCTCAGGTGTACAAAACAATAAAATTTCAAACCCAAGACTCAACGTGAGCAGACTGAGGCAAAGATTTCACACTACTCGACTCTTTTCAGCTACACAATACAGCACAAGCAATGGCACTGTGAGCATCTTCAGAGTCCACCATTAATATGCCTCACCCTTGACTGGGAGTGGAATTAAATGCTTGGTCTCTTTGCTTAGACTACAAAGAAAGGTGCCAATTAGAGGCAACCGCGGTGGTAATTTTTGGGATGTGAAATTGTGAGTACTAGGAAGCGGTCTGAGATTGCCACTGAATATACGTGTACACACATACACACACCACATTTACACGCACACTTGAATGTGTGTCCATTCACAAGCATTGTGTGATAGGAGCTTGCTGTACCATCACCTATCATTTATACATGTAAGAAGTTTATTTTTAAATAGTTAATTTTAAACGTGTTGTTCATAGTAATAGTACTATAATTTACACAAAAGAGGAGGCTGGCAGCCTTATGAGAATGATAATGGGAGCCACTGCTTTCACCTCTAGATTGCCTCTGAATCAAGCTCGTGTTGCTAGTGCATGAAAGCTGCCAATTTGATGGACGTGAAATAAACAGGTCTCTATCCAGTTCCAGGGGTACCAATGTCCATATCATAAAAGCATCACTACTGAAGGAACCGGCATTGGTGGGCTCAGCAGAGAGGCCAGGAATTGAATGAGGTGGGACTCTCACACTCACCCCGATGGTTGTCTCTCCAGGATAGGATTGAGATGCACTGATAGGAAAGGCTGAGGAGAGGCAGCTTGCACCACTGCTGACCATGCTGTACAGGTTCTGTGAACAGAGGACTTCACTCTCCAGGACTGTCAACTCCAGCACTTTTAATAAGAACTAAAATTTATTTTTAAAAAAAACTCCCCCAAACAATAACAACCAAAAAAATACGTGCTTTATGGGCCATTTCTATTTAAGGAGTTAAAATTAGACACGGGAACTTCAAAAAACAGCAGATCTGAACCTCCTAAACTTTGGGCGGTTGGGATTCAGACTTCAAAGTTTGAGCCCATTAACAGATCAAATAAAGTATTTTGGTCCCAGGTTCCTTCAGCCCCCAAAGTGGGTAACTGTACTGAAGATCTAAAATCTGAAGAAAATCTTACCTTCTTGTAGAGACTTCTCAGGTCTCTGTACTGCCACATGCTATTTAGGACCTGAGATGCTGCTTTCACCACTTTTGGTGAGTGCCTATTACATTAAAAAAAAGAGAGAGAGAGAGAGAGAGACTGTTAAATCCCAGGCTCAATTAATGATGATTTGTGAGTCAATTACAAAGGATTGAAACTCTCAAGTGGAATTCTGCTATTCACCAGTTTTATCTGTATACTCTAAGAGCTTTACATTCAAGTAGTTTGGATAGTAACATTTTATTGACTGACAAACACACTCTTCATGTCCATATTACTAAGTGTCAGAAGAGGAACAAAACCAATATACACTTGTGCTGTACAGTGAATGAGAAGCAAGGGTTCACATTGGGAACATGAGAACAAGAGAATTCTGTCAAGATGGAGAGTAACTGCTGAACTGGCTAACTGATAGTGTGGGCAGTGGGGAAGGTAGAGAGAGAGAAAGCTGCAGAGGGCAAAACTTGGACAAATTGTTTCTAGAGAGATGGCTTGGCTGCAGCCCTGTGGGCAGTGTCATGAAAGACAAGAGTACAGGGCTTTGGTTTCTTTCTCCTGGGCTGGTAGACTTTAAGCACTTCAAGGAACAGATGAGTGAGTACTTACTGCACCAGTGCCTTCTACTAGATGGTCAGAGGAAACAGAGGAACTAGCCAGGTGATGAGCACTGTTTTAAGATGGGAGGGGGTTGGGGGCAGGACACAGAAATATAATAGATCATAAATACACAGAATGATCAATGCTTTGTGACTAAATAAAATTCATCTGGAACCCAAATTTGAACTTATGTTCTGAAACACTGACAACAGTAACCTATTAATGACTGCACTCTAAACCTATATAAAAAGACAAAAATAACTTCACATGGACTCCTCCTTCTGGAGTCTTTCCCCAGGAGATCTGAATAATTATTTCAGAGAATTAGAGCCAAATGTTCCCTTTTGTTTAGGCAGTACAAGAGAGAGCAGATGTCTTAAACCCAATGAGATGGGCCAGGGAGGACAACATAGGATAAATATGTGACTATGCAGAAAGTCCACATCTTGTGACTAACCTCATCCCCTCAGCAAACATAAAGCAGCAGAGCTCCAAGAGAAAATTACAAGGGATTAGAGCCTGCCTGAAGAAGTTGGGGAACAGTCACACTTGTGCTTGGTGTTTCCCTGTGAAAAGGGCACAACTGGTGGCAAAAAAGAAGCACATGGTGCTGGTGTTCATAGAATCATAGAATATCAGGGTTGGAAGGGACCGCAGGAGGTCATCTAGTCCAACCCCCTGCTCAAAGCAGGACCAATCTCCAATTAAATCATCCCAGCCAGGGCTTTGTCAAGCCTGACCTTAAAAATTTCTAAGGAAGGAGAGTCTACCACCTCCCTAGGTAACGCATTCCAGTGTTTCACCACTCTCCTAGTGAAAAAGTTTTTCCTAATATCCAACCTAAACCTCCCCCACTGCAACTTGAGACCATTACTCCTTGTTCTGTCTTCTGCTACCACTGAGAACAGCCTAGAGCCATCCTCTTTGGAACCCCCTTTCAGGTAGTTGAAAGCAGCTATCAAATCCCCCCTCATTCTTCTCTTCTGCAGACTAAACAATCCCAGTTCCCTCAGCTTCTCCTCATAAGTCATGTGTTCCAGTCCCCTAACCACTTTTATTGCCCTCCACTGGATGCTTTCCAATTTTTCCACATCCTTCTTGTAGTGTGGGGCCCAAAACTGGACACAGTACTCCAGATGAGGCCTCACCAATGTCGAATAGAGGGGAACGATCACATCCCTCGATCTGCTGGCAATACCCCTACTTATACAGCCCAAAATGCCATTGGCCTTCTTGGCAACAAGGGCACACTGCTGACTCATATCCAGCTCGTCCACTGTAACCCCTAGGTCCTTTTCCGCAGAACTGCTGCCTAGCCATTCGGTCCCTAGTCTGTAGCTGTGCATTGGGTTCTTCCGTCCTAAGTGCAGGACCCTGCACTTATCCTTATTGAACCTCATCAGATTTCTTTTGGCCCAATCCTCCAATTTGTCTAGGTCCCTCTGTATCCTATCCCTGCCCTCCAGCATATCTACCACTCCTCCCAGTTTAGTGTCATCCGCAAATTTGCTGAGAGTGCAATCCACACCATCCTCCAGATCATTTATGAAGATATTGAACAAAACCGTCCCCAGGACCGACCCCTGGGGCACTCCACTTGACAGCATGTATTACTCCACTTGTTGGCAGCATGTATTACTCATCTGGTTCCAGTGTGGGTAGTGGTAACTGAGAAGGGTCACAATTGCATTGCCAGCAGAGCTGGTAAGATAATGTTAATCACATAATTTATTCAGTTGTTTTCCACAATATTTTCCTAGTAAATTATTTGTTGATTCTGCCCATCTCTATTATTCATCCTGCAAATAGAACTGGGTGATTAGTTCATGAGTTGATAGGGATTTGATGAACACTTTCACACATCATTGTTTTCATTATTTACCCATCTTTAGCTGCTAGTGGGGTACGGGGAGTAGGGAATGACCAGTGTGGTAACAGTGCCAATCATGCTGTTAATACCAAGGGGAGGCCAAGAGCAGTGAGATCCACTGAATTTGGCCAATCTGATCCCATGGATGCCAATTCTGCTACACAACTGTAGAGAAGAGAGGACTAGGGCTGTGGGCTCTTTACAGAGATTAGAGCAGATAGTCCTTGTACTACTGTGATTGTGTCCTACCCCTGTGCAGGAAGCATGGGATGAGAGGAAAAGGGAAGGACCTTCATGTCCTCTTCTTCAGTTGTGGACCCACAAAGGAGCCAGGTGCACTCTGGCTCCATATTTGGAGGACCACATGCTGCATACAATGTAAGATGCATTAATATTTAAGTTCTGTATTGAAGTACACTGACTATGGCAAAAATTCCCCATCAGTCCAGTATAGTGCAATTTTGTGGGTTCCAGTTCTTTGAAGAGCATCTGGATGAAGGGAATAGAATAGTGTAACAGATGACAAATTGAAATCTATCCATTAAAATCTCTATAAATCCTATTATAGGTAGTGTTGTTTTAGTTGTGTTGGCCCCAGGATATTGAAGAGACAAGGTGGATGAGATATCTTTTATTGGACCAAGTACTGTCTCCAGACCTGAAGAAAAGCTCTGTGTAAGTCTGAAAGCTTGTCTCTCTCACCAGCAGAAGTTGGTCCAATAAAATATATTACCTCATCTACCATGTCTCTATAAATTCTATTGTAACAACTTTTAGGGTTAAAGAGTTTTTGACTTGCCTTCTCATGAAACAGAGTTTTTGATCCACTGGATTAAAGCTTTAGTGACTTCTGTTGGAAGCAGACACAGTGCATATTGATTTTTTTAATATGACGGTGATTATACTAGAAGCAACAATAAATGGTTCTTCTGAGGCTAGTAACAGTTGGTCTTGTTAACAGATTTCATACTTTATAATTTAACACAATGTTGCATTCTGTTAAACTGTGCAACTTCACTAATTTAAGTAACAGGTTGGCAAGATAGTCTTTCTACAATTATTATTTGAAATAATGGAACCTCCATGAAAAAAATGAAAAAGATAGAAGGAATGGGAAAAAAGTCTCATGTCTCTGAAAGATGAGTATAAACTCCTGTTTTAGGTGAGGAGCTGGTATCATGTGCTGATAGATTTTCTTGTTCTACCACTACAAAATCAATAAAAATAATCATATCTAGCTCTTATACAATGCTTTTCATCAGTAGGTCTAAAAACACTTTATAGAGGGCACTGCAATTATTATTTGGGCATTCTGAAAACATATATTAGCAGACATGTCCTAGACTATTAGAAATATATGGCTTTCAAAAGGTTAGGTTCACTGGATTTGCAGTTAGGGGTTATATTTGGCTCACCATATGCTGTAAGGCTGACATTTTCAAGACCCTAACAGGAGACCCAAATCCCATTTAAATCAATGGGAGTTGGGTGGCTAATTCTCTTAGGCTCTTTTGAAAACTCCAGCCCCAATGTCACTAGATAATAATGATCTCTGTTGGAGGAGTATACAGGTGGACAAATACACAGTTTCTGTAGATTTTCTTAAGTTTTATTAATGTAGAAGGATAAACTTGGAGTCAAATTCCCCGGTGGTGTCAGTGGGCACATTCTACTGAAGAAAAATGGAGATGCACCTGCTTATGCCAGCAGTTAATTTGATCTAGTAACAACAATTAATTTGGTTTAATATGTAATTTATTTATAATCAAAATTGTAATATGTTTTATTCTTAAGGTGAGTCAGCAGTACAAGGGCAGTTCCCACAACTGGAATCACCACAATTGGTAATGCTGCTACTCTTCTCAATTCCTGACAGAGTTATAATAATGAAAGTGTACTGGGTGAGAAGCATGAAAGGAGAGAGAATAATAATAGAAGAAAAGGGAATAAGATTGAATTGTGTCAGCTATGCATTAATTGCCTAGCCCAGCACACTGCTCCAGTACCAGGTTGAGTGGGTGGATTCCTCTTTCAGGCTGAAGATTGGCTGTGAGGAGCCACATTAGAGCCACGAGGCTGCAGCTGCCTCTGTGCTGATAACATATCCCCCTTCTGAAAGAAGGATCTATGCATTAGAGTGAAATCTTCCATTTTTCAAACTGACATGGTCCCACAGAAGGCAAAGCAACCATACCTCTGGAAGTTTGATGTATATTGTTTGTAACCAAGCTATTCTAGGCAACCACTCCCAGCAAAAGGAGAGAATCCAATGATCGCTTTGTCAACAGTGTGCACTGACTCAGAAAAAAAAAGATGCATTCATAGCTGTTGCTAAGAGCATCATAGTTAGGTGTGAGTCTTCTCCTACATGTATCGGTGCCATTTAATGTAGCAGACAGAAGGCCTGATACTTCTTAACAAACTAGGGAGTGGGAACAGGGGTGAGGAAGTGGAAAGAGCTGTGGCCCCATCCCCCACTTGCCAGCCAAAATAACTGTTGTATGGTGGGGAGTAAGCTGCAGCATGCACAGTGGTGAAGTTACTTACTTCTGGCATTCCCAAAGCAAGTGGGAGTAGGAGAAGAATAGTACTTTTGTGAGGCATAAATCCTTTCACAGTGTCCTCCTGGTTATTCCCATGGCACATCGCCCATTACACAGGGGCCTAATGTCTCAGGCTATCGCCTGATGGTGATAAAATGTTTCATGCCAGTCATTATTATAAATAATTATTATTCATGATGCTGCACATTGCCAGTGAAAGCAGGCCAAAAAATGAGCCCTGGCAGGGACTTTGATACTGGGTTACTTGTTTCCTGTCTCCCTTCCAACATCTGACACGGTTACTAACACAAGTGATTTATGATTAAACTTAATAATGAAGCTAATGATTTCACCAGACAAGACAAACCTATTTAGTACTAATTACACCTATTAAAGATGTTACAAAAGGTGTGAGGTGATTTGCAAAACATACTTGTCTCCTTTACTCTTGGAAATGCCAACCAGCTTCTCAATGCCTCCTGCATCCCGTAAGGCCTTGGCATTCTCCATGTTTTTAGTGATGACTTCATGCAGAGTGCAGCAAATGGCAGTAACAGTGTCATCCGACATGGCCTTGCTTGCTGAGCTGTTGCTGTTGTTACCTCCTGGAAGTCGGTGGACCAGGTCCCGCATGGCATACTTGCCTTTTTGGAAAGAAAATGAAGGGAGATTGTTGAGGAACTTTAAAGGAAGAATGATGGGGGAGATTCAGGGAAAATACACAAGGCAGTGTTAGTGCCATTTTCATAATTTCAGGTCTATAATTTGCTGTCAGTATCATCTTGTCATTAGCCGTATTTATACAAACATATGTTTAAGCAGCATTTTGCCCATTAGGACCTCTACTAATAGTCCCTGGTAATATCAGTGAGAGCTTCAGGGTGTGAGTTATATCCTGTCTTTGTGCAAAGGAGACAGGTACAGTAAAGCTAAGTACGTATGAAAGTGTAAATCAAAGATTTGAGAGCCCAGCAGAAGCTGGCCAGACCATATCTTCCTTACCCCATTATAGCAACACCATTTAAGTGAGCCCAAGGCAAACTGGCTGGGATGATGCATCACTACTAATAAAATCATCACTGTATAGCAGTTGATAGGGATAGTATAAAGGTACTGAAGCCATCCAAATTGGCGTTCTTTGTGAATGAGTAGCAGGCTTCACTATACATTAACTGGGTGTAATGATGTTATTGTACTTTATAATATGCTTTAAAAAGCTATTGTTATTTCTATGTAGTTTGAGTTGTATGAATATTAGTGCTTCGGAGGTGAGGTTTCTCTGCACTGTGTTGCAGTCTGATCTAGCAAAGGATTATCTTACTCAACATTTATAACTTAAATCTTCTATCAAACTGAGCAGTGCATTTTTGTAGAGGAGTTTGTATGTTAGACACAAGGAAGACATAGTCATTGTGATTCTCCATTATAATTTTTTTCTTATTTAAATACATATAGAAATCTTTTAAAAGTTGCTTGTATGAATGTAGTGAGTGGGAAAGATACCACGCCAGCAGTCCTGGAGAAGGACATTTTACATCTAACTACTGGACAAGTACAACACAGGCAGCAGAACTTCCCCACACTGCCACATCAAACCGCCTTAGCCCTGTTCTGGAGGGATCACTAGTGTGGGTGCAAGTTTAATATAGCCGCTCGTCTAAGATGAAGACAGGCTGAACAGTGAAGAGACTAGGGCCCACATACAACTCTCAGTGAAGTCAGTGAACACATTCCCATCAACTTCAGTGGCGCTGGATCAGGATCTTGGGTGAAATAATCAGCTCAACACCATCACTCACTCTCAAGATGGGAATGACCTGATTGTCAGGACAAGTAACTGGAAGTAATCCATATTACTTTCTGGCCTGAAATGTAATGAGAGATCTTCTCAATCAGATATTACAAGCCCTGATAAGATGGCATATAGTAAGTGCTTGTTAAAAAGCTTACTCCTGAAGTTACAAACAAAACTCTTGGTGTCTGAATCTGAAAGGCAAAAGAAGCAGAAGACTAGCCCTTTTGAGTGTCCTTATGTCAGATTTTCCATCATAAATTGTTATTTTTTTACAATGCTATCTGCAATGGTGAATATCTATCCAATCATTTGGAACAATGCATTAATAATACAATACACACCAAAATGCATGTACTGTCACAGTAAAATCATTGTATACCAAATTAATTTTGTGACAATGTCAGATCCAGAAACTGACACAACAAAGTTCCTTGTAATGGAAGCATAACACACTAAAATGTGTGCAATTGTTTTATTATCAATGTGTTGCAATTTAGAATTTAACATTTGACTTCAAATGTTTTTGTTTCTAATATTTCATCATTGTAATACGCATTATATTTTTCATTTAAATGTCAGATGCAGTACATAAGTGGTCATATGAATTCTGTGCAATTCTTTTTCCCATATATTCCTATAATAGTATCTGCCAAAGAAAAGCCATATAGAGGCAAATATTAATATGTAGTTCTAGCCAGTAATAAGTGTTTCAATAACAAAAACATTTATTAATTCATTTATGCCTTTTAACACAAGCCAATTAATAGTTGCATATCTGCTATAGTCACTTGAATATTACAGTCATAGAATATGGTAGATCATGCTTGCCTGTCAAAGTAGATTTGTAAAAGGCTGTTTATTTATGCCATTTGTTTCAGTCGTCACTCCTCTAATACTACCATTGATCAGGATCATAGAATCACAAAAATGGATGAATTAGATTAGGTAGAGGTTCTCTCTCTTCCTTTCCCTGTACCAACCACCCAGGGCATGACAAAGCTCCTTTTTTTACCTATAGCAACTGCTCAACCTAAACAAGAGAGGGATATTTATGCTCCCCTTTCTTTCAGATCATGGATTTCAGCTCCTTTTTGGCACTGTGTGTTAAAGCTGCCCTCTCTTTGGCAGCTAGTGACCACAGTCCTTAATTCTGAGTATGAAAATATACCGTGACTGCTCCTGAGCAAGTTTTTCTATGGAATTGGCCAGGAATACAAGGATCACTGCACCACAAGAGAACATAAATGTATGTATATATAGGTTTCGTTGGATGCCTGCATATCAGAATGGTACCATGGTTACGCAGCAGAAAACAAATATAAATACAATCAAGTTGATACTACGACTTATAATTAATCATGAACATTTCAGATATGAGACTGGATCCAGAACAATATCCAGTTCACTAGTTAGCAGTTCTGGTACTTCTATTCTGCACATAGTTGATAAAATAAGCAAGAGAGGTTCAAATCAGTATCAGACATACAGAATCGATCAGTGAGCGGAAAATTACAGAACTGGGAGGTGAGGAACAGTATAGAGTTATACATCAGATGTGGTACAGCATCCCTGCCTTCTGACTGGCTGAGATAGTTCATTTTCAGTATAATTATGCATAATTCAGGAAATATTTAATTCACGTCCAACTCTTGAGTTTGCGTGGCTTCATAGCACAATGATACCATGGATCAAATTCAGCCCTTGAATATGTGTATGCAGTTTCCATCAGCATCAATGGGAATTGCATGCATTTTAATGTAGAATTTGGCTCTGTTTCATTTCACTTTTTAAATAAGGCTATTTCAGTCAGCTATATGAATAAAATAATTTTTACATGCTAGTTGGACAGGCCAAACCTGGTTTAAATATTAAAGAATTGATTCATTTTGTAAAGTAACATTATTTTGAACCAGCAACTCACGTCGGAAGAACAACAGTCCAGATTTCGTAAAACAGAAAATTATTGAATTCCTCGTTTGAGAGGTCCTAGTGTTAACAAGCATGGCTGTTACAAGTCATACTGTAACACAATGTTCCCTACATTTTTATTGTTCAGATAATTTATTAGCTATTTTAAAAGAAGATACGGGAGAAGAACAAATATATCTATGTATAAAAATTACTAGTGTGAATTAATCCAAATTAATTAATTTAGATCACATGAGCTGGTTGTGAAAAAACTGTAATGAAGAGGCAACAATCCTGTACATGTCTCTGAGATACAAAATGGGTCAGGGAACACCTCTCATCTACAATAACCAGCTTACATTTATATTACATTTGTATCTCCACGGCTTCTAAAGTGCTTTACAAACAAAATGGTTTTGCACCGAATCTCTCCCCAACACTACTGCAATATTAAGACTTCAATATTAAGACAGTAAAAAAGGAGGTAAATTATATTATGCAAAAGTGAAGCTCCTTATTGCCACAGTCACTGGATTGCGATGCACACATTTAGTGTTTTCTATTTTTGTTTTTCTTGTTAATGAATATGTTACTATGGTTTATAGACTGAATTCTCCTTCAGTTACACCAGTTTTACCTCCAATGACTTCAATTATGCTACTGATGATTTACAGTGATGTAAGTGAGAGGAGAATCAGATTCTTTATCACTGGATATATTTTTAATTCTGCTTTTATTTACACTGACACAAATCTCAAATAATGCCACTGATGCTTATGATGTTACTCCAGATTTACACTGTAATAAATGACAGCAAATTTTGATCCTTAACTTTTGCAGTTCTTGACTTTTGAATTTTAATTGTGGAACATTTGCACTGACATTTTTTTTTCCAATATTGTGAGTCTTTCCTGAAAGCAGATAGAAATGTATCATGAAACACCTGACTTCAGGTGTCAGCAATGTTTTATCTAGCACTACCAGCAGGAAGACTGGGGAAGTGGCAGATACAATATGTAACTCTGGGGAAGTCTCACTGAGCTTAAGCAGGGCGAGGAGAAGAGGGCACTGAGGATATGATCATTTGTGTGAGAAAGATACTAAAAATAAATATCATTGTTAATTCCAGCAGGGTTTGTACAGAACCACTTTGATCTACAAATAAATTGATTTTTTTCTAACATTAAATGTTGTAAGACCCACAACTGATTTGATACATTTTAAGAGGATTTACATAATTTGATTGAATATGGCAGTCAGCATGACAACAAAAAAACCCTTTTTTATTTGCCAAAGTTTATTCATAAAGGAAAAGAGGGAGAAATTAAATAGACATAACTTTGGGGCAGAATCATAACAAAGCAGCTGTTTCTAGGGCAGGATTTTCCTGGCACTACAAATTATGAAGTTACTCTTCCAAGGTAAGATTTCCATCACCAAAGTGATTTCATTTTATGTCTAAGGTAGGTTCAGTCTAGCATTTGTACAATGCAGTTCTGTCTTTGCAATAATAAAACTTGCTGTATTTTCCAGTAAAAGTTACAAAAAGACAGCTACATTCCAGATTAGGATTTACAGTACTTTCCAAGACAGGGTCTCTCTAATGCTTTAGCCTTCTGCCTTCTCTAAATCAGGATTCCCCCCCCCCAAAGGTGACACTAATTTATAGTTATCCTGAGACAGAACTTGCCTTCAGAGTAAAATAATACTGCAGAGAAAATCTATTCCTCCAGTAGATTTAATATGAAGAAAATGATCACAAATTAGCTTTTACCTACGGAAATATTGCCCTACAGCTTCCAAGAGACAATTTCTCTGCTGTTATAACTCCACTGACCTTAATTTGGTCCAGAGCTACTTGTTTGTGAGGCATGGAAGACCCATCTCTGAAAAATGACCCTGCCACAATGGTATTGCTATCAAATGTCAGTGGTGGGATTCCTGCTTTGGGGCAACAAGGAGGGCAAAATTAACTCACTGAAAATATCGGAGTCCTCAAAGAGATATCTATTTTACTCTAGGTATAAGGCTAAGTAATTAGAAAACTACGAATCCTGCCTAGGAGGTAGATCTTACTCTGATGGAAGCAATATATTAGCATTATGTCTCTCAAAGCTATGCGGGCATCCTTGTCCTGCAGGGAGATAATAATATTGGTGGCAAAGCTGCTTCGGTATATTATTGCGATGCTAAAAGAAAATCCTACCCTGGAGCCAGTATATATTCTGGTATTAGAAATATGTGAATTTTTCCCTCTAGGCTGCTTCTACCTCTTGGTCCTACACTGGGGATATTTGTATGTATTTCTCATTATCCCTGCCAGTAAGATCATTCCACAGCAACATTTCACAGCCTGCCTGGGAAGAATACTGTTGGGAGAGTTTTTATTATTATTTTTAATAATAATTTAGGAAATATGCTAAAACAATCTATTTAATTCAAAGAAGTGACTTTTGATCTCAAATGTCAGCATAATAAACGGATGGTCTCGTAAACTGTAATTTTTACCCTCACAGTTTTTCCATTATAGTATAATTGTCACAGAATTACCACAGAAAACATTTGGTAAGTAGGTCATTATATTTAATTTCTGTTTCTGGATATTATTTTTATTTATTATTTGTATCGCTATAGTGGTGCCAATCAGGCCTTCATTGTGCTAGGTACTGTAGACACATGCAAAAACAGACCCTATTCCCAAGAGTTAACAATCTCAACATACAATGAGAGAAAACAGTTGGATGCAACAAACTGATCAGGGAGGAAAAGGAAACAGGGAAATGATTATGTTTAGTGTAGCAAACAGCAGTCTCTGTTCACAAACTGCTTAGCTAATATTTTGTAGGCATCACAGCAGAGGTGAGTCCCGTGTGATTTAAAAGAGAATAATAGTGGCTTTGCAAATTTTTTTAAGGACATCTTCACATGCAAAGAGGGCACTATGGAAGTAAGCACCAAACATTTCTAAAGGAAAACTGAATTTATAGGTGAGATCATTTGGCAGAGCAGATCTTAAAGGAAGAATGCAAAATGTAGTATGCCATATAGATTAATGAATGGACTTAAGGGGGCAAGACTGTATTTCTCAAAGGACGAATGAAAAAGGCTGCAGTAATGAAGAAGGGCACGTATGCGTGAATTTTAATAGTTAATGGTGAATGGCTTTTAATAGTTGATAACTATATTATATTATAAGGCTAAATTATTAACATGCCTTTTCAAACTTAATGACAATTTAACAATGGTTTTGGTCTCTCAGTTATAATAAAGGGTAGTGTAGATGGCTTGTGTCTAGGCAGCATCATGACTGACTTTCATTTTGTTAATTGCAAACCTGCACCAAGCCCCTTAAAGATATTATAAGAAAGTGTAAAAGCATTACCAGCATGTCTCTAGCTGCTCATTAAAAGAAATGTAGCTGACTATAAAACCATTTCTAATTCACATAGTATATTGTCCTTGCATATGCTATAAGTATCTTGTGCACAAATATTTGTTTGATCCCTAGCATCTTAGAGCACATGCAAATTAAACACACTTCTCTATCCAACATTAGCAAAATACAGCATTACAGTTGTCCCTGACAAAGTAATGAGCACAGTTTAATAATTTCCCAGAGAGATTGTTTAAGTGAATCCATTCAAACTGAGTGATGGGTGAACTTCAGAAAGGTCAGTCACTCAGTTTGGTTTGAGTAAGTTCCCCAAAGTTTGTGGGTCAGAATCAATGATGTGCCCTGGCTGCTTCATTCCAGCTGAACCTGCCAATTAAAATGGCTTTGCAGTTGCTTTGAGCCAGGAGTACTGCAGAATATGGCTCTGCTGTATGTTTATCTGAAGCTTATTTGAAACTTTTTGAACTAAGGAGGTTAATGGGAAGACAGAAAGACAGACACAAGCTTTTTGCACTTAAAAAACAGAAGCGCCATCTTTAATGTGTCAGAAATTTATGAGACTCAATAAAGAGCCAGGGAGAGGTCTGGGTTTCTCTTTTTCCCTCAGAAGTTAGATGAGCAGGATCACTTGCCTTTAAAGATGCTTTTCCAGCACTTACTTCTGATGGCAATCAGAAAGGGTTTCAAGATATGAGAATGGTATTCAGCATGATCCATAGGAGAGAAGGAACAATGCTTTCACTGATACTATTGTACATTATGTACCATTCACTGATTTGTACCTTTTGATCATAATAAATGCAGTCGTATGTGGTACAGTCGGTAGAGCCACCTAGGGAGTACAAACAGACATCTTTGCTAGTTTCGGGAAAATGTGTCTCAAGCTTTCACAGAGTGATTAAAGTGGGTGAAAAGTTCATATCTGTGCAAGGAATATCAATTGAGAGTTGTTTGTCAGGGAATTGAGGGTATAATGGAGTAGCCAACCTACAGGCTTTTAATTTTTCTAAAAAAAGATTAAAGACACTAGTTATACAGGTGTATTGTACTGAAAGGAGATGTGGCATGAGGGCAGCATTAAGAACTGCAAAGGGAACAACCGTAACAAAGAGAACAGGGCTTAATAGGAGTTGATATGATGGGACCACGTAGAAGGGGGTCAAAGACAGATGAGCAAAAAGCATTTTAATGGTTGCACCCCAACATGCCATGTAAGGGTATCTATGTAAACAAAGACTTTGAGCAAACTGCCATTACCCTCTGATCCTACTGAGAGTTACCAAAAGAAACTACAGCATTTGCTCAAGAAACTCCCTGAAAAAGCACAAGATCAAATCCGCACAGACACACCCCTGGAACTCCGACCTGGGATATTCTATCTACTACCCAAGATTCATAAACCTGGAAATCCTGGGCGCCCCATCATCTCAGGCATTGGCACTCTGACAGCAGGATTGTCTGGCTATGTAGACTCCCTCCTCAGGCCCTACGCTACCAGCACTCCCAGCTACCTTTGAGACACCACTGACTTCCTGAGGAAACTACAATCCATCGGTGATCTTCCTGATAACACCATCCTGGCCACTATGGATGTAGAAGCCCTCTACACAAACATTCCACACAAAGATGGACTGCAAGCCGTCAGGAACAGTATCCCCGATAATGTCACGGCTAACCTGGTGGCTGAACTTTGTGACTTTGTCCTTACCCATAACTATTTTACATTTGGGGACAATGTATACCTTCAGATCAGTGGCACTGCTATGGGTACCTGCATGGCCCCACAGTATGCCAACATTTTTATGGCTGACTTAGAACAACGCTTCTCAGCTCTCGTCCCCTAACACCGCTACTTTACTTGCGCTATATTGATGACATCTTCATCATCTGGACCCATGGAAAAGAAGCCCTTGAGGAATTCCACCATGATTTCAACAATTTCCATCCCACCATTAACCTCAGCCTGGTCCAGTCCACACAAGAGATCCACTTCCTGGACACTACAGTGCTAATAAACGATGGTCACATAAACACCACCCTATACCGGAAACCTACTGACCGCTATTCCTACCTACATGCCTCCAGCTTTCACCCTGACCACACCACACGATCCATCGTCTACAGCCAAGCTCTGCGATACAACCGCATTTGCTCCAACCCCTCAGACAGAGACAAACACCTACAAGATCTCTATCAAGCATTCTTACAACTACAATACCCACCTGCGGAAGTGAAGAAACAGATTGATAGAGCCAGAAGAGTTCCCAGAAGTCACCTACTACAGGACAGGCCTAACAAAGAAAATAACAGAATGCCACTAGCCGTCACCTTCAGCCCTCAACTAAAACCCCTCCAACGCATTATTAAGGATCTACAACCTATCCTGAAGGATGACCCAACACTCTCACAAATCTTGGGAGACAGGCCACTCCTTGCCTACAGACAGCCCCCCAACCTGAAGCAAATACTCACCAGCAACCACATACCACACAACAGAACCACTAACCCAGGAACCTATCCTTGCAACAAAGCCCGTTGCCAACTGTGCCCACATATCTATTCAGGGGACACCATCACAGGGCCTAATAACATCAGCCACACTATCAGAGGCTCGTTCACCTGAACATCCACCAATGTGATATATGCCATCATGTGCCAGCAATGCCCCTCTGCCATGTACCTTGGTCAAACTGGACAGTCTCTACGTAAAAGAATAAATGGACACAAATCAGATGTCAAGAATTATAACATTCATAAACCAGTTGGAGAACACTTCAATCTCTCTGGTCACGCGATTACAGACATGAAAGTTGCTATATTACAACAAAAAAACTTCAAATCCAGACTCCAGCAAGAAACTGTTGAATTGGAATTCATTTGCAAATTGGATACAATTAACTTAGGCTTGAATAGAGACTGGGAGTGGCTAAGTCATTATGCAAGGTGACCTATTTCCCCTCGTTTTTTCCTACCCCCCCCCCGACATTCTTGTTAAACCCTGGATTTGTGCTGGAAATGGCCCACCTTGATTATCATACACATTGTAAGGAGAGTGTTCACTTTAGATAAGCTATTACCAGCAGGAGAGTGGGTTTGTGTGTGTGTGGGGTGGTGGTGAGAAAACCTGGATTTGTGCTAGAAATGGCCCAACTTGATTATCATACACATTGTAAGGAGAGTGATCACTTTAGATAAGCTATTACCAGCAGGAGAGTGGGGTGGGAGGAGGTATTTTTTCATGCTTTGTGTGTATATAAAAAGATCTTCTACACTTTCCACAGTATGCATCCAATGAAGTGAGCTGTAGCTCACAAAAGCTTATGCTCAAATAAATTGGTTAGTCTCTAAGGTACCACAAGTACTCCTTTTCTTTTTGTGAATACAGACTAACACGGCTGTTACTCTGAAACCTGCTTCCTCATAGGGTCCATAATCCTCTATATCTGCTTTACTCTGTTGCATATCTCCCCACCACCTGCCTTTTACAGCTCCCCTACTCCCAACTAAAGTCCTCCTATTCAAGTTTCCTGCCTACCTCCAGCCAATCATTCACCCTCCTCCTCACTCACCCTGTGATGTTACTCCCTTGGCCATCTCCATTAACTGACTGATGTCTGTCCTCCAACTCTCTCTCTCTCTTTCTCCCTTGCTTCTCAGCTAATGAGTTTTCATGTTCCCTTGCACTCTCCTGTTTACCTGATGTCTGCATGGACTTCCCTATAACCTGTCTCCTACTCTCTCCTCACACTTACTTGACCTATGTTCAGCCTACCTCTCAGTTGACCTGAAATCCCCTTCTTACCTCATTCACGTCTGTCCAGTCCCTCCACATCCACCTGTCTGTTAGCACGTGTACTGTGATAATCCCTAGTCCAGTACTGAATTCAAGGAGAGTTTTGCCTAAGTAAGGACTGCAGACCCTAGAACTGAAATTTCTTAAACATTTGTTTTCCTAAAATGTATTGCCCTTGTACTGCAGTATTCTCTTGCTTTGTATCTCTAACGTCCATTCTAGGAGTTTACATCATCCATTTTTAATGCCAACAGCCATAGCAGGATTGCAACGTTTAGGCTACTTATTGGTGAGTGGCTGACAGTAGCAGTCCAAAGAGCCTTCAGGGCGGGCTATCTGGGAATGGAGATGGTCTTTCCACCCCACAATGGTTGGGGGAATGGTAAATATGCTAATTCCTACCAGAGAAGGATAACCTAGCTGTCATGATCTGATGAACGCCGGTCCATGAGGAGTTCCGGTCTTTCTCAGAGCAAGAGCGGGTAGAATAACCAGCGCAGGTAGCTTGTGGCAACACAGCTGGTCTCAGTAGGCATGTGAACTTTGTTCATTCAACAAGTGCTACCAATAGAAGGAAATGGGGAGCTGCAAGGCAAACTCAGAGGTGTTCTCCTTCACAGCTATTGAGACTTCTTAACCATGGAAATATGTTGATTTCATAGGACTATTCAGTATAGTTACAGCCTTTTCTGCCATTTTGAACAAAATCATGTCATAATTTGAACGTATCCCTGATGATGCGGTCTTTCATCATGCTTTCATATAAACTAACAGCAGTATAAGCTACAAAAAGGGGTACTTTCCTGGGCCAGTGGTTGGTAGTTGTAGACCTTTGCAATGATACCTCATAATGCATATGTACCATGAATTAATGACCTATGAATGCACAAACTGCTGTGTCTCATTGCTCAAATGAGGAGTCATGTGTAAATATATTTTTGCATATGATTAAGCCCAGGCAGTTTAATGCAGCAGCATGAAACACATGATATGTAAATAATATCCATTTTATAGCTATCACTGAAATAGAGATAAAACACATAAACTGACAATTAAGATTTGCTGTTTCATTTACTCTGCTATGTTTGCATTTATAGTGTAGGCCAGTGCCAGTCCTCAAATCCTCCCAGTGGGTCAATAATGTCACTGAAGACGATGTTCAGAAAAGAAAACTTTTCTATTGTATTTTTTATTTCAAATTTCTTAGAAATAATAAAACTGTCATACAACTTTATACAATTCTTCGCCTGTTAGAGAGTTTTTAGTGTTTGCCAGACACCTGGCAACACTTCAGTTCTGTCAGTTTGTTGATGTTTGGTCTCAGTTGAAACCGTCAGGATTGCAACAATGTGGGCATCAGATAGTCTTGTTCGGTCTTTTGACTTATTTATTTTCATTGTGGAAAAACGTGACACCGCCTCCATGGCTGACTCTGCCTGGCAACTAATGATGCTGCTTCCATGGCTGACTCTGCCCAGCAACTAGTGATGGTATCTCTGTCCCTCTCCCGCAGCCAATGGGAGCTGCGGGGGGCCGTGCCTGCAGCCGACATTGCCAGTGGCCTGTCTGCCTGCGTCTCTCCTCCGCGGGCTGCAGTGGGGAGGTTCTCCGGCTGCAGATGGCCCGCGGGCCTGGACTTTGAGACCCCTGGTGTAGGCAATACACTGAATTGACTGCATCAAGACAGCTCCAGGAAATGGGAACCAAGGCACAGAGACAGAAACCCAGCTGTAGATTTTACTTTTAGTATCTCAGAGTTGGTAGATGTCTGTTATGAAGTCCTGCCATTCCTTTGGTATGATGTTAGCTAGAGAATGACACTTGAAAAAGGAAGGACCAACACCAAGGGAGTCAACTGCTCTAGACTTTGTTTAAACTAGACCTTATTGAGGTTTAATTGTGTGTGGTTTTACAGGGTTCTTTGAAAATAGTTCCCCTAATAATGAGAGAATGGGAACTCCTTTTTCCTTAACCCTGTCAGTTTAAATATATATTTTCCATTCTCCTTACAAACATGGATTGAAAAACTTAAGGGAAGGAGTTGTTAGCTAACCTTTTTATTTATGTAAATAGTGTGTATGTACATGCAATTACTTAGCTCTTTCCTGGCTCGCCAACACATTTCTTCCTTTCTTTCAAGTTGTATGGTTATCTTTCTTTGCATCTTCCTATTAGCCCAGGGTAAAAGGTTTTTGCACAGGGAAGTGATTCTTCAGTTTAATCACTGCAGGCTCAACAGTGTGTACTTTTATTTTTTGCAGGTTAAATTTTGGGAATCTTATGCATTTAATTATTTTTGTGATTAATTTATTAATATTTGTAAAGTGCTTTGATAATGAAAAGAACTATAAACGCTAAGTATTATTTTAGGGTTTTTTTTCTTTTTTTGCACCCTTTAAAACGAGATAGGAAACTGTCTGTTGAAGACAGTTCAAAAATAGACCATAATGAAGCAATAAAAATGTTATTTATTAGTGGGAGAACTGCCATAGGCTTAGAGATATATTGATTTCAGTGGGTAGGACCCATAAAGACCTAGTTTTTCTGCTACACTTTGCTTTGGAACTGTAGTCCAATAAATGCAAGATTCCGGCAGGAGAGTGGGTGTAGCTGTGTTGCTTTCCAAACAGACATCAGTTTGCATCTGATGTATTGACGGTCTGTGAAGCTGTCAGTATTTTCTTATTTGTACTTTATATTTATCCTTTTCTTCTTCATTTGTGCTTCGACATTATATAGCACACTACTACTAGTTTCAGAGTAACAGCCGTGTTAGTCTGTATTCACAAAAAGAAAAGGAGTACTTGTGGCACCTTAGAGACTAACCAATTTATTTGAGCATGAGCTTTCGTGAGCTACAGCTCACTTCATCGGATGCATCCGATGAAGTGAGCTGTAGCTCACGAAAGCTCATGCTCAAATAAATTGCTGGTCTCTAAGGTGCCACAAGTACTCCTTTTCTTTTTACTACTAGTTTATGAACTGAGTGGGTCAAATTCCGAATCTAGTGTAAGCAGTAAACACTGCTACAGTCAATGAAGTTGCACTGGCTTTCACCAGGTTTGAATTTGGCCCCATATTGTGGTCTGAGAGACTGATTATTTTGAATGCACCTGCACCCATCCAGTGTAACGTAATGATAAGAGATAAAGCAATTCTTCTGCTGTTTAGAAATATACACAAAAATGCTTCCAATCTGAAGATTAAAAAAATATCAAAATGCAAGTCTCATGATCAATTTCCTTAATAAAAACTGATTTAAAAATCACTGTGAATAGATGAAAATGAGTTAGCTGATAAAAGCAAATTCCATTACAGGAATAGTGTGTTCTAAAACCAATCCTCCTAAGAATGATAAAACTCTTAACGGCCATGTTACAGTGATCATACATTTCTTAATTAGTCACAATGGAAATTGTGCATGGAGCAGTTAGCATGATTAATCTATCTATGGTAGCAAAATAACAGTGCACAGAGTACATATCCCAGTTTTATATTGTTTTACTGTGATATATAAATTAAAATAATTTACATTTTAATATGAAGAATCCCTGGGTTAGGTTATGAGGCCCAGGGAAAACCTGAAGTAACAATTTTAAGTTTGGGAGAAGGAGAGAATAGAGAAAATAGGGACGAAAGAATAGAAGAAAAACACAAAAGAAAAAAATGTCAACTCATCTTAGTGATTTCTTATCTTTACGCATGATCTGACAATTGACAGATATTTATAAAGCAAATGTTTCTGTTCTTCCTTTTTTCTTCAACTTAGAAACCAAAAGTTAGCAAAGATTCTTAAATACACATACCCCTCTGCTCAACTGCTCTCCACTACCATGCCTGAAATAAGGGCATGGGAAGGTCAGAGTGCCATTTTACGTTTATTAGAAAAGGGGCCTCTCACACTGACAGCTTGGGAGATTGAGAGGTATGTACATATCCTCTATTCTACAGATTCATCCTCTAGTCTCTCAGCTACTTTTTAAGGTGCCTATCAATGTGGCCCCTAATCGCCATGAAGTATGGGTATTAGTACCCCACCCTGCAGAGGTTGTTGTGTGGCTTAATTCATTAATGTTTGTAAAGGGTTTTGAGATCCTTGGATGGAAAGTGGTAGGAGAAGGACAAATTATCACTACAGCTGTCCCTGTCAGCGAATCTGACCCCAACTTCAACACACTTACCCTATCCCTTATCCACTGCAGTTTGTGGGGCCTTGGGGCTGATAATTTCCAGGTACCTATGTTAAAAGGCAAATCAGTAGCTGTATCTTGAGAGGACATTGTATGGTGTTGAAATGGACACTGTGCTCCTACTGGTAGGGCAGAAAACTGTGTGATGAAGTTACGGATATTTAAATGGTTTAAATACCTGTATGGTCTATGGCCTGAGAGGATCCTCACCCTGGTGTATGAAGGGCAGCTTCCGCTCTCCTAAGTGGTTTCTCAGTTCAGTGGTGGCTGATGATGGGGGAGAACCCATGAGAGACAGACCCCAGGACCTTATATTGGAACATGGAGCTATTTATGGCAGTTCTACTGCAGTCTCCTCAGGGGACTGGAGTCCAAGAGATCAAAAAGTCCTACTGGTTTATAAGCTGTGACACAACCTGCCTTTTCAGAGTACCATCTCTGCACCTTCAGGCTGGCAGGTGGCCACGTCTTCGCTTTGATAGCCCCAAGAGAAACACTTCCTCTGAGCATCTGTCTAAGCCCATTCCCTCACAATCTATAGTAAGTTATTGCTCTTTTAAACTGAGGGTTTGATGCTTTCCTACTTGGGAGTAGCCTTCATAGGGATTGAATTTCCATGAGTAGGGACTCACAGAATTCACTTTGAGTACTTCTGTGGGAATGGCGTTGGCCCCCATGGAAGAGAACAGTAATTCCACCCCCTAAATCTGTGGATCCTCTGAGATCAACATGGCTCTAGGAAATCTCCAGAGGCAGGCATCCACATGTAGGTCCCCTGCTGGCTAAACCCCCAAATTCTTATCTCCTCTAATCTATGGCTTCTCCTGGATTACCCTCTCCAGAGGTGCACCATAATATGTAGGAGAAAGTAGCAAAAAATTGCAGGAACCAGCTTTAGCTTCCCTCATAGGTTTTTGGGGAAAGAATCTGGCAGAAACCAGCCAGCCTGCTTGTTCCCAAAGGCCTAATCAAAATAACCAAAGTCCCCAGAGATTAACTTCTGTGGAGTCAGTCAGCAAACATAATACGGAGTCAGCAGCTCACCCCCGCCCCCAGATGTTTGCCCCAAACCCAGATGGCTGAGTGTAAACCCCGTTCTGTGCACATGT
Organism: Lepidochelys olivacea; assembly: GCF_965140295.1. Classification (NCBI taxonomy): domain Eukaryota; kingdom Metazoa; phylum Chordata; order Testudines; family Cheloniidae; genus Lepidochelys; species Lepidochelys olivacea. The sequence goes on along the minus strand of NC_140412.1, from coordinate 141,682,040 downwards.
GCAGAGAGTAACATGGGGGCTCAGAACTGAAGAGCTAAAAAACTATTTCTTATGAAGAGCTTAAATAACAGAAAATAGAAAAATACAGCAGAGAAAATAAATGCTTACAATGAAATGGAGCAGGCAGGAGGTCTGCTACAACACAGACCTCCTAACCACAGGAGATTTGCAGGACGACATACCCCCAGGTAAGTGATTTTCCTGACAGACTGCTCCATTGCAAGTGATAAATTAAATTTGTAGAAAAAAACATTTCCTCTGTGAGAGCAGTTCTTTAGCAGTGTCACCTTCAAAGACGTGTATACTGAATACACGGATATGAATTTACTCACTCATGCTAACCAAATATGTTTGCTTCTTGCTAATTAAAGTTAGTACCCTGATTATTTGCTAGAATAACCCTGAGTTATTGAAATAATCATAAAGCCTATAAAACATGCCATTTTTACAATATCCTTTAAAAATCCTTTAAAAATTAGGGGGTTATATAGTTTTCTTCCTAAATTAAGAAGACCCTGTGCTTAAGGTAATTTCCTTTCTTTATTCAGAATATTAGATCTACCAAATGTGCATGTGGGCTCTGTCATACTGCATACTATATTTCTAATACCATGAACTATGGTTCATGGAGCTGGATTGTTGCCTTCTGCTGTAAAACTTGCAGCAGCGGACTAAGAAAGAAGAAAAGCTCCCTGAGGACTGCCTTGTGGACTTTCCATTGGAGGTGAGAACTCAGGGTTTGTCCCTCAGTAAATAAACCACAAGGACCATTACACAATTGGAGGTGTCTCCCAGAATCCAGATCTATCCATGCTAGTGGAAGTATGATACCAATGGCATTGTGCTGCCAAGGACAACCCCTGACTGTAGCTGCTCCTAGGACCTCTTTTAGAGTGGGACCATTGCTAAGCAAGGGGTAGGTAAACAGATAAGACAGGCCCAGGCTGTATTATCTTTTTCATGTAAGCTCTGTGGGGTCAAATGGGGGACTCTTTTTTAACAAGGGGGCTGCCTGTACCCTGTGTGCCCAGTTTCTGGCTTTTCCCGGGACAAGGATCCTAAATCTGTGGAGTGCTCTCTGCTGGGTCCTGGAGTAGGAGGCATGCTGCTGTTGAGGGGAAGGAGATCCATGAGGGAGAGAGAGTCTTTCACACAGGCTGCAGGGGGAACAATCTGGCTCATGGCTATTTAGTGCTTCCAGCAGCAAAAACAAAATTAAAAACTCAGAACAAAATGCCACGAAGTAATTTGAATATGGAAACCAAGAATGTAGAATCTTGTCAAATAAGTATACTAACTAGAATGTCAGATATTTAAAACATCCAACAAACGTCAGGTCTGATCCTGATCTCATCGAGTTCAAATGGAGGAGAAGCAGGCCCAAAGGCTGCTCATTAATTACTATCTCTGCAAGCATTAGTCTCCTTTGCATGGGGGTAGTTAAAGATTCGGCTCCTTTAGTTGAGATGTTTCTGTTGCAAGAGTTAGTTTCCTGCAGATTTAACACAATTCCAAAATATCAATCCTTCCCTAGATAGGAAAAAAAATCATAAGCCTGATTCAAGGCAAAGCAGCTGGAGTGCATTGGTGAATTAAGCCCAATATGCTACCCCATGACAGTGATCTTGCATTTGATGATGATGTGAATACTGCACTTATATGGTGTTTTTAATCCTAATGGAACTCAAAACACTTTACAAGCTTTATTGAGGGTTTAATCCTGCAAGGTTTTTGAGTCCCCTCTGTTCCCTTTCATTTCATCAGCAGTGAGTGGGCTCAACAGTTCACAGGAGGTACTCAGTACCATGCTGGCTTTTGTTGTACAAACTAAGCACCTGATTCTGCTAAATGTTGAAACCCCTCAACTACCTTTGAAATCACTGTGCATCTTGCAGAAGACACCAAACTTCTCACAGGACAGGGTCCTATAGACTTTGGTCCTGACTCTTCACCCTACTACCTCAGTTTTACACCAATGTAACACAAATGATCTCAAATTTGACATAAAATTGGTGCTGGGGAGAGATGAATCAGACACATCATCCTGAAGTCGTTACTCCATGCACTGATTTCAATGGAGGTTTTGCCTAAGGAAAGACTGCAGGATCATGCCTTAGAGGTCATATTCTATCTCTGCTCCATTCAAAAATTTCCTATTCATGCAAAGATTGGCAGTAGAATGTGGAGTTGGAAAAATACTGGATATTGCTTTACTCATCACAGAAGCATTGCCAATTTTGATTTGAAATGTAGCGATTGTCTGACAGTGCATGGCAACACTATGCAGCCTTTGAAATTAACTTGTTGTCTAATATCCATACGATAAGGACAAAATTAATGTATAGTTATGTTGCAAAATAGGAAGTAATCCTTCTGCTATACTTGGCACTTGTGAGCTTTCAGCTGGATTATTGGGTCCAGTTTTGGGCATCACATTTCAGGAAAGATGTGAACAAACTGGGGAGAGTCCAGAGGAGACAAACAGAAATGATAGAAAACATGATTTATGAGGAAATATTGAAAGATTGAAAGAAGTGGGCATGTTTAGTCTATAGAAAAGAAGGCAACGGGGAAATGGTAACAGTCTTCAAATATGTAAAAGGTTGTCATAAAGAGGATGATGCTCAATCGTTCTCCATGTCCACTGAGGGTAGGACAAGAATAGGCTTAGTTTACAGCAATGGAGATTTAGGTTGGATATGAGGAAAAACTTTCTAACTATATGCATAGTTAAGTACTGGAACAGGTTACCTAGGGAGGTTGTGAAATCCCCATCACTGGAGGTTTTTAAGAATATATTAGATAAACGCGAGTTGGAGATGGTGTAGGTAGACTTAGTCCTGTGTTGGTGTGAGGGGATGGGCAGGATGACCCTGTGAGGTCCCTTTTAGCCCTACATTTCTGTGATTCAATACTGGACAAACTACACTGAGCAGGTTCCTTTTTCAACCATTATTAATACAAAGCACACAACTATTAATTATAGTTGGGGCTAAGCTGATGTTTCTCATTGTCACCAGACTTATTGGAATCTACACACTTATTTTTTAAAATGTTTGAAGCAAAATATCCTGCATACATATTTATTTCAAATATTCCTCTTGGAATCCGTCCTACTTTTGAGCTATGAAATCGTCTTCTGAAAACAAATTAATGTAAATGTGTCATTTATGTAATCTAGTCCTCTTTGTCCTGAAAATATTTTTTTCTCTCTCTGAGAGATTATGAGCGAAATTCTGCTCTCCTTATGACTTTTGGAAGAATTAGGCACTATATTTGTGAATGCACTGAAAATTTATATTTTAATCAATTTCAAAGTAAATTCTACAATGACATCTAATAAAAAATAACATAGCGTAAAGTTACATATAAATATGTGTGGACTGAATAAAATATAATACATAGTATATATCACAAGTATTCCCTATTTCACCTACTTCCCTACTGTCAAAAAGGGCTATTACTGTTATACAAATATAGATTTACATATCTTTTTGTGTGTGTGCTTATTAACATCAAGATGTAATTTTAAGAGCTCAATCCTCCTTCTTACACAGGCAAAATTCCCATTGATTCAGGAGCAGGTACCTTGATTTCAGTGGCAGTTTTGCCTGTGTAAAGACTGCTGAGTTAACCTCTTAGTAATGTGAATATCTGAAGAACCACCTTTTCTGGTGTTACATGTTTGCATGTAAGGATTAACATATAAACAAGCACAGAACAGATCTGCAAAAAGAAAAGGAGGACTTGTGGCACCTTTGAGACTAACCAATTTATCTGAGCATGAGCTTTCGTGAGCTGTAGCTGTAGCTCACGAAAGCTCATGCTCAAATAAATTGGTTAGTCTCTAAGGTGCCACAAGTCCTCCTTTTCTTTTTGCGAATACAGACTAACACGGCTGTTACTCTGAGAACAGATCTGTTTATTTTTGCATCTCAAATTTGTTGATGCAACTTGACTATAAAGCTGTAGGCCTCTTTAAAAACCTACATTTCTCCTTAAAAGCATCTGCTAATTTAGGAATTAAAATTAACCAAAGCTATTAGCTGTCACTTAGGCCTACACTTAAATTTATTTTCTTTACCATGGACTTCACACTATTTTTAGATCACTTTTGTAAATTGGGAAACAACCATGCCTGTTGGGGTGGGCTCAGGAGCAAACACACTACCAGAGTGGCTCCAATGATTCTATGAATTTCATTCTATGAATTTCTATGAGTGGCTCCAGTGATTTCCTATCATGGTGTGATCATATGTTCTTACAGCTGTGCAACTTGCAAATCTGAACCCCTGGAGAGCAGTCCATATGGAACCAACATGTAATGAGCTTAAGACCACAGATCATAAAATCTGAATGTCAGTAGGGTTCCCTTATTTGGTTTTAGGAGCTCTTACTTTGTTACCTATTGGCAGATTCTCACTCTATGTATGTTGAAGTGTGACAATGAACTACAGTAAAATAAACATGGAATGTTTGCATAGACTCCAGTTAAGGGATGATAGCATCCTGATAGGAGGCCAGGAATTCCTAGCCAACAATTGGCTAGGTGTCTTTGACCAAATCACCTCTGCACCTCAGTTTCTCCATTTGTAAAATGGGAACAATCATTACAGCTTACCTGTACTTCACAGGGATAATATAAGAATCAAACAGTTACTGCTTGTATAGCACTCTGAACACATAAACTGCTACATAAATGTAATTTATTATTTTATTTCATATCCCAGAACTTTCCTGTCTCTTTTCAGTGTTTGTAATGCCACATATCTTTCCATTTTCCAAAGTCTAATATAATAAAGTAGTATAGTTTTTTGTCCAAGGACAAATATATGTAGTTATGCTACTCCTCTTGATATCTCAGTGATGCTGTCATCTAATAATAAACTGCAAAGTTCATCTGAGTCACACAGCTGGAAGATGACACAAATGGGCAAACTAGAAAAGGCACCTTTCTGTTGCCTGATTGACCAAATTTGTTGTTGTATTCACTGATGTCAGAAGACTATTGACATTATATGCACAGAAATACCATTCACTAACATTAGCCTCTAAGTAAAGAAGTTCACTGAAAACCAAAGCTGTCTATAAATAAGAACCAAGTACCATATAAACAACAACAGTCAAACAATTAACCATTTCTTCCTTTATGTAAAGTCACTTGCTGTGCTCAGGCAAACTTTTTAAAGAATCTGTACTTTTACCAAAACATGATTAAATTGTCATGTACATTTTCGGTATTGCTTTTGCTATCAATTCATAGACAGATGTGTGCCCCTAACCTTTTTAGGGTCAAGAGTTTTTCCCTTAGTGATTCAGTGCTGCTACAGTCTATGGTTGGGAAGACTACACAATTTTATAAAAACTTTTATAAACACAATTTTATCAAACTAGTTTTGGTGTCACTTGTATAGTAGTAATTTGTAATTAATATTATAGGGGTGGGAAGGAGGGGTATGCAATTAGTCAGTTCACCTGAACTTTAAAATGAGGGTTACCAACTAACCCACCAGACTGGATTAGTTTTTAAAGAAAAACAAGGGATGCAGTGTTGTCTAGTAAGGCATGAGACTGGGAATCGGGATTCCTGTACTTTGCTTTTGACTCTGCCATTGATTTGCTGTATGACCTTGAGTAAGTAAGTCACCTACCTGCTCTAGACTTTCCTTACCTGACTGTACAATGGATATAATACAATTCACCTCACACTGGTGTTGTGCACGTAACCCAGGGGTGGGCAAACTTTTTGGCCCAAGGGCCACATCTGAGAATAGAAATTGTATGGCGGGCCATGAATACTCACCCAATTGGGGTGGGGATGTGGGAGGGGGTGAGGGCTCTGATTGGGGATGTGGGCTCCGGAGTTGGGCCAGAAATGAGGAGTTCAAGGTGCGGGAGGGGGCTCCGGGCTGGGCTGCAGGGCCAGGGGTGTGGACTCATGGTGTAGAAGGGTGTTCTGGGCTGGGACTGAGGGGCTCAAAGGGCAGGAGGGGGATCAGGGCTGGGGCAGGGGGTTGGGGCACGGAGGGAGGCTCAGGGGTAAAGGCTCTGGGCGGCACTTACCTCAAGTGGCTCCCAGAAGCAGTGGCATATCCCTTCTCTGTCTCCTACGTGGAGGAGTGGCCAGGTGGCTCTGCACATTGCCCTGTCTGCAGGCACTGCCCCTGCAGCTCCCACTGGCCATAGTTCCCAGCCAATGGGAGCTGTAGGGGTGGCGCTTGGGGTGGGGGCAGTGTGCAAAGCAGAGCCCCCTGGCTGCCCCTATGCATAGGAGCTGGAGAGGGGACATGCCGCTGCTTCCGGGAGCCACCTGGAGCGGCCCCTGACTGGAGCACCGGAGGTGGGCCATGCTGCAGCTTCCAGGAGCTGTGCGGAGTGGCTCCCGACCCTGCGCCCCAACTGGAGCACCGGAGCAGGGCAAGCCCCAGATCCCGCTCCCCAGCGAGAGCTTGAAGGCCGGATTAAAACAGCCAGTGGGTAGGATCCCGTCCACGGGCCATAGTTTGCCCTCCCCTGACTTAACCTCTTCATCCCTGATTGTATTTCTGAATAGTCAGGGGTGTGTGTGTGTGTGTGTGAAATGAGTGACAGCCTGGAAAGTTTCTTTTGGGGGGTGGAGGCCATTAAATGGATAGGACCAGCTGTTGGAAGGTCTCCAGACAGTTGGCAAGGAATGAAAGTGCTGCAGTATTGCCAACCTCAAAGATTCAAAAGTCATGAGACTGACTGAAAACTCACAATATTTAAAAAAATGCTGGGGAGTTTTTATTTTCCTTCTGGAAAGCCTTTAGGGTTCCTTGCTTCACATTTGCATGCTTTTCTCTGCAACCATGAGAGCTAGAATAGTACTTTTTATTAAATGAAAGCCAAGATTCTCATACAGTCTCCTGCTTTCAGCAGCTGAGGCTTACAGAAAAACACCAACTACTGCGAGACTTGTGATAAAATCGTGAGAACTGACATTAGGTCTCAGATGTGTGCAGGGAAGGAGAAGCAGCAGGAAGGAAGTGAAAAAGCAGGTGAGTAGAGGAACCAAAGGAGAAGGAGGAGTGAGGCAGAGGTGGAGGAAGGAGGGGGAAAAATGGAGCCAGATATGGGGGTTGGTGGGAGGGGCATCAGAGCAGTAGGGGACAGGCAGGGAAAGCTGTGGGCAGAAACTGAGTGGCAGCTGGGACAACATAACCCATTCCTCTCCTGTAACTGTGGAGGACAAGGAACTCTATAACCACTCCATAGTTGGAAGACCATTTAAGAGCCGCAGCTGCGCTGGCTGGAGGATTAATTATATCTTGGACAACACACAGGAGGAATTGGACCATACAAGCCAGCAAGATTTGGGAGAAGGGACTGAGGGTAATGGGGAAAGAGGAGGAGGAGGAAATGTGAACATGGAGGCAGGTTCTGTAGAGTTAGTAACATAACAGTCACCAGACCCAGTTATATCACTCTCCTCCTTCCCCTTCCCTACCTCTGACATCTACACCCCAGCATTAATCATTCATGCCCTTTTCACCCATCTTTCTCTTCCCTCCCACTAATTCACTTTTCCTCAGCACTCCTATCCACTCCTTCACAGGCTTCTGAGGCAGTAGGGTGGGATGGCCAAACACAATGAGGCTTTTGCCCTTGGGAATTGGGGCGGTGGCTGATGGCCTCTCCTTTCAGGCATACGGAAAGAGGAGTTGAAAGTGCAAGCATCTTATCCCTCCCACTCCACAAGAAGAGGAATGCTCTTCCTCATTTGTCACTGTCCCCAGGAGAGAGGGCTGGTGATTCAGAGAGACAACCTAGGCTGCCAAGTATGCTACAGGTATCCCATCACCAGCAGCAATATGTGTCTGTTAGTTAATGGGTCCTTCTCCCACCAGCCTCACTACAGGAGTGCACAGAAGATACATGGAGGAGCCAGTGCTGGCAGCTGCGGCTCCTATGATGGCATCATTTCATAAGAGGCTCACTCAGGATGCTTTCTCCTTCCTCCCTCTCCCTCATCAAATCTAAGCCAGGGATTTACCTATCCTGACCGGGACAGAGGCCAGGATAAATTATGTAATATTGTGAAGTTATGTGAGCCAGTGCCATGAAACGTTATGCTGATCAGATGTTATTATCAAGGAAATTGAGGATGCAGCAGAAGAATGGGAAGGCAGTTAAAGGAATCTGGGAGAATCTTTTGCTGAGTGCAGAAGCAAAGTTTTAGGCTCCTCTAATGACTGGAGTGGACCAAAGGTCTGAGTACCTAGTTTAAAGAGCCATCTCAGCTGTCCTTCCTTCCCAATGAGTGAACGGCAGGCTAAACGAGATGACTGACTGCATAAACCACAGAAGGACAGAGGGTGGGATATTCAATTCTTCAACCATCTGCCCGGAGTAAGATAAGAGTTAAGATCTTGGATAATGAAGCGGCTGATGAATGGTTATAACTCAACCACTAGATCAAAGCACATTAACAAACCGTTAATGCACGTCAGCATGGTTAATAACACCAAGTGGACAGTTAGTCCGCAGCAGGCTAGTGCAGGGTAGATTCACACACCATTACTGAGAACTAATTGTTCATGTAGACAAACCATTCATTTTCTTATTCCTGTATTTTTACTAAAGATTTTCTTCTTTCAAGATTTGTATTGAGTGTTTCTCATGTCTACATCAATTTGCCTCTGTATTTTTGTTTCTTTGCAATATAGCCCAGCAATCTTGCCTGACATCATGAATAGATTAGATTTTTTTTATCCATTTTCCACACCTAGTAATGTTGTTTGTTATCTTATCTTGCCTAGATTAAAACCAGAATAGTATTCAAATGTTTATATATCTTTCTAGCTTACTTATACAGTGTCAACAAAATTACCCAATTTAAAAACAGACAGGAATAGATCACATGTATCCACATTATAACTGGTATAGCAAGAATGATCATGTTATCCAAGCTTTTACCATTTTAATAAGTACTACCACTAATGCCTTGCATTCTATAGCAGTGGTTCTGAAAGCCAGTCCGCCGCTTGTTCAGGGAAAGCCCCTGGCGTGCCAGACCAGTTTGTTTACCTGCTGCTTCCGCAGGTTCGGCCAATCGGGGCTCCCACTAGCCGCGGTTTGCCGCTCCAGGCCAATGGGGGCTGTGGGAAGCGCGCGGGCCAAAGGATGTGCTGGCCACCCTTCCCGCAGCCCCCATTGGCCTTGAGCGGCGAACCGCGGCCAGTTGGAGCCACGATCGGCCGAACCTGCGGATGCAGCAGGTAAACAAACCAGTCCGGTGTGCCAGAGGCTTTCCCTGAACAAGCAGCAGATCGGTTTTGAGAACCACTGTTCTATAGCACCTTTCAGCTGATGATCTCAAGGTACTTGCCATACAACAGTTAATTAAACCCTACAACATTGTGGGTGAGTATGATTATCCATATTTTACAGCTGAGGAAACTGAGGCCCGAGAGGTGAAGTGGCTTCCTCAAAACCACACACTGAAGATGAGCCAGGAAAAAAACTTGGGAGGAATTAAGGAAACCTGGGTGAGCAAATTAACCTTTTGAATTTCTCACATTACAAATGTCTTTTATGGCTCTTTTGAGTTAAACAAAGTATTTCTTTGCCTTTTTCATGGTTTATTTTGTCTTCTTTCTCATACATTTATCCTTTGTGAATGACTGTTCTTTCTTTACTAACAAGTAAAAAAGCAAATCTCTCTTTCTAGAATGCTTATCTTATTGATATAACCTGGTTAATAGTTACTGATTCCTTGAGTTGTAAAATAAATTTTAGAAGAGGCAATTCTTGATTTGCTCTAAGAATGTGGAAAGGGCTACAACTAAGTTAATCTCCAGTTCCTAATCAATTTTGTCTCCACTGAAGTTTGAACTAAGGCACTGTTCTTTTCTCTTTCTTTTTTTTTAATATTTTTTTCTTGGCTTTGAAGTTTCTGTAAGATGAGGATAGCTTATCGGAGTAGTCCCAGAGAATGAAGGATGCTTAAATAGGGCTACAAGTGAATGAGAGGAATTTCAATCTCCCTAGGAAGAGTCTGAGCTCTTCACTATAAGGCAAATGCATATTCAGTCCCAAAGCACAAGAATGGATTTAACTACACTGGGTAATGCACTAAAATCCATCCATGGAACACTCATCTCAAAGGCTTTGCTCAGGGCTTTGTATCTTGGATTGTTAGTGGCTCGCAAAAGAGAGCAAGAGATGCCCTTTTTTCTGGTGCCTGATTTAGACATTGCAGTATAATACTGCATAATAGATGATAACACCTTTAACTTCTGAAGATTTAATACCTATGGAGGACTTACACACATTGACTTGCAAACCTATTTGATCTCATTATGCTGGGACTGTGACTTTTGAACATTCGTAACTTAAAACAGTTGTGCTTGTCTAAAAAGTGTAGCCTCTGTTTTGTTGCTCTACTTTTGTATCATAAAAATTATATAACAACCTGCATAGTCATTATCGGGACTAGGGGTTTTTGCAGCATTGCAAGTAATGGTTTACACTGTCACAGTGCATCTACGCTAGGTTTTGCCCTACTTGAGTTATAACGATGTAAAAAAACGATGTAAGGTTTGTGCCTGGTGCAGAAGCAGCAACACAGCCTTGAAGTCCTGTCGACATAGTGCTGTCTACACAGTGCATTTTTCACATCCCTGAGCAACACAGTTATACCGACATAGATCTGTAGTGTACACCTGGCCTTATGCTTAGATGCTTTGATAATATGCTTCGTTGAAGGCGGCCCCATTGTGGTACTGTGGCAGGGCAGGGTATAAACCCCTTGGCTGCAAAGGGGTGGCTCCTCCCCTGTTTCCCGGCAGAGCAGCTGGGTGCAGGGGCTCAGACACTCAGCAAGGAGCTCAGCTGCAGACCCTAACGAGAGCAGGCTCAGGGGAATCAGCTGAACCAAGTGGAGCCAGCTGGGCTGGTGCCTGGGCAGAGACATAAGCCCAGGGAAAGGCTCACTGAGGAGGCTTGCTGGGGAGAAGACAGGGGCCTGCAGCTCTGTCTCTACTGACTGCAGGAAGCCTCAGGGGCCAGAAGACTCAGGGAAGAGTCAGTGTAGGGATTGGTGTTGCGGGAATTGGGGCTGCACTAAGCACTGTAACTAAAGAGACAAGGGTTAAACACCTGGAAGAGGTGTTGGGACCCTTTCTTTGACCAGCCTAAGCACAGGGATGAGAGGGCGGGAACCTCTGCGGACCCGCTGACAGGCACAAACGCATTTCAAGACAGAAGGACTCTGAAGGGGCATTGCAGAAACAGCTCATCTCATCTCCTCCAGCATGCTATCAATCTGGCAGAAGTATTTCTCTCTTTATTAACAATAAAATGACAATGTCAACTTGACACTGGCAATTTCCGCTCCCACTGAAATAAACACATAATTCCCCTCAACTTAAATGGGAGTAGAATCTGGCTCTTATAAAGTAACATTATCCAAAAAGACTTTAAAAAATGCAAGATGCCAGGTATCTCCTATACAGTACTGAGTATCTTCAACTTCTGACTTCACTTGACAGCTTCAGATGCGTTGTAGTTTCTGAATTTCAACCATCCGCCCTTAACTTCTAGACATATCCAGGTGTCTACTGTACTATCTTTGCTCTTATAATGTGTCCATCCTCAGAATACCTAAGTTAAGTGCCACTTTAAACTATTAAACTAATATTCTTTTTGTTTTTAATTGCTAAATTGGTAGTTCTATATTGCTCTTAATCCCATAAACTCTCTCTTAAGGATTTTATCAGCTCACTTGATGGTGTGTTTGAGACTGAGAATAGAAAATTCTATCAATTTCTAAAAATGTTTAATGAATATAACAGTTGAAGAATTTGTTCCCATTTAACATGCACAAAGAATTAGAAGTAACATTTGAAAAGCACCTAAATGTCTTAGGCCACTTGTTCTCACACTTTTGTACTGGTGACCCCTTTCACATAGTAAGCCTCTGAGTGCAACCCCCCTTATGAATTAAAAAACACATTTTTATTATAAATGCCAGATGCAAAGCGGGGTTTAGGGTGGAGGCTGACAGCTTGTGACACCCCATGTAATAACCTTGCGACCCCCTGAGGGGTCCCGACCCCCAGTTTGAAAACCCCTGTCTTAGGCACTTTGTAGTCTCCTAGGTACCTAAGTCATTTTTGAAAATGGGAATTCAGCTCCTAAATCACCTACGTACGTTTGAAAATGTTATTGTTGTGAGGCAGAGAGGCCTACCTCTGAGGCTGACTGGGAGGAACCACTCCCCACTGTGCTGTTACACTCCATATTCTTTATGGAAATATGCTTATGATATGGATATGGCATAACTGAGATATATTTTGAGCAAGATGGTTCACGTAAGAGATCATTGGAAAGGTTATGATTTAATGAATGTGATTTGTGTGCCTGTATCATTTCTGTATCTGAAGTTAGGAATACTGGCCATGTATCTGTATTTCAAATGTGCTTCTTTGGGTGTCACCACCAACTAGCCCTTCAGATACTACAATGAAAAGCCAGATGGTGCTGATGGCCCATCAGCAAAGACAATGGACTGTGAAGGAGCTTAGTCTTCCTGTGGATGCATCAGACAGCCTGCGAGTAATAGCTGTTACAACCCAGCAGAGACATGGGTCTGAGGGCTAGTCTACACTGACAATGCTAACACGCTGCCACAGCAGTGTTTTAATGTGCCTTGTGTGGTCGTGGCATGGTGCACTCTAAAAAAATCACCTCAACGAGGGGCACTGTTTACACTGGTGCGTTACAGCGCTGCAACTTGCTGCACTCAGGGGTGTGTTTTTTCACACCCCTGAGCGAGAAAGTTGCAGTGCAGTAAATTGCCAGTGTAGACATGTCCTGAGTCACCTGGTACTGGACCCCATGCCTTGGAATGCCACTGTTTTTCCACTGGAAGACAAAGGGTTCCCGCCATACACAAAATCTATATAAGGCAGGGGAGTGACATCATCGTGGTTCTCCTCTGCCTCTCCGTCCAAAGAGAAACTGGGAAACACATGAGAAGAACTGAACCTAGGGCAGAAGAGTTGAGCCCAGACTGGAAGGGCGTCTAGCCTGTGAGTAATAGTACCTGAAGTTTCAGACTGCAGGCCAATGCAGATGGCTTTGCAGAATCTCTGTAATCTGCCTGAAACAACTTTTAAGGTGAGAAATTACTATTTGTAGCCATTCTTTAGTGAATCAAGCTTAGTTTGCGTGTTTTGTTTTATTTGCTTAGTAATCTGCTTTGTTCTGTTTGCTATCCCTTTACCACTTAAAATCTGCCTTTTATAGTTAATAAATTTGTTTTGTTTATTTTTAAACTCAGTTTGTGCAATTTCTAATGGGGGGAGGGGCAAGGAGGCATGCATATCTCTCTTCACATTGAGGAAGAGGGCAAATTTTTGAGTTTGCATTGTGCAGAGCTTTCTATACCGTGCAAGACAGTATTTTGGGTTTATTCCCCAAAAGGGGTGTGCACATGAGTGCTGGGTGAATGCTCTCACACAGAGCTGACTTCAGTCTGTGTCTACAACTGGGTGTGGCCCTATCTATGTGTGTATGTGCTGCAAGAGGCCGGAAAGCCTAATTCGGCAAAACAGGGAGGGGAATCCAGGCAGGTGGAGCAAGAGGAGCTCAGTGAAACCCCAGCATACCAGGTGGCATCCCAAAAGGAGGGTCCAACCCATCACACTAACCTCCTGGTGAGTGGAGCCAGGCCAGCTCCACCCTCTACGCTGGAAGCAGAGGGGAGGGACGGAAAGTATAATAGGCAGGGCCTCCAGCTCAGTTGGGTGGATGCCAGAGAAAGAGGCAGATGCCCCTCCCTTTCTGCTGAACCTTGGACCAGGGACCAAGCTGTGCAGCACCCAACCCGTGGGGCAGACCAACGCTAGAGAGGAGCCACTGGGATTGCTGTCCGCAGGCACAGAGTATCCTGAGGGACAGAGGAGCCATTAACAATGGAGATCTATGACCACGCTGGGGTAGAAAGTGGCTCAGGGAAACTAGACATTAGTCCAGTTGTATAACTAATGGTTGAGTCAGCCTGTTGCAGTGGGTTCCCCACTGACCAACTGGCAGGGTCACTTGCTACTGCTAGGGCTCTGGGCTGGTGGAGTAGAGTGGTCCCAGGTCCCCCTATCTCTTGCTGCTGACCCCACCCCTGGGAGGGGGAGGCAGCCTACCCACCTGAGGCCAGAAGGCCTATGTTTGTTTACTGTCTGCACAAGCCAGGAAGCTGGGTTGAAGGCTGCTAACTGCTCTGCCTGCTCAGAGGGCTAGAGCCGGACTGTGGTTGCTGTGTGCCCAAGCGAGAGAGCTTGCGTGACAGACTGCTCATTACCTGATCCTGTCCCCGGGGGACATGGCCCTAGATCATTAACTGATACTATACCTTGCTAACCCCCTCCCAATTGACTATGGATAACTAGCTGGCATAGGGAGGCAGAGTGGCCTCCCTCCAAGGCTGACAAGGAGAAACCACTCAAAACCAATACAGTTACCGTACATCTTTAAGTGGTAGAAACAAACTGTATTTCCCCTTTTCCTTTACTCATGCTTGCCCCAGTGGTTCAAAGTAGAGCTCTTCTTAATGTTTTAACTTGTGTATCCAAGAGAAACTGTTGCTAGGATTGACATCTGTATTTGAGACCTGACCCTTGTACCCTAATAATGTTGCTTAATCATTGTGAGCAAAACTTCCATTATGTTCCATGTGAGCAGTATTAATCACACAATTACCAGTTTTTCCTTTACTGTGAGTAATGATGCGGCATTCCATGTACTTTTAAAATTAATGAGGTTTTCTGCATTGATATATACTTTTGGGGAGGGATAGCTCAGTGGTTTGAGCATTGGCCTGCTAAACCCAGGGTTGATGAGTTCAATCCTTGAGGGGGCCACTTAGGGGTCTGGGGTAAAAACTGGGGATTGGTCCTGCTTTGAGCAGGGGGTTGGACTAGATGACCTCCTGAGGTCCCTTCCAACCCTGAGATTCTATGATTTATCTATTCCTCAGAAACAACAAAAATTGGGTAGATTTATACAGGTTAAATTTGGAAAACTGCTCATCAATTTAATACTGGAGCATTTTTGCAATTTGGAGAAATGTATGGTGCACAGAGTACCAATTTAAAGAACAACTACAATAAAGGAGAAAAAGTGAAGGAAAATGCCTTCATGCATGAGGCACCTTATACATATTTATTATTATTTATTATTATATACCCCTACTGTGAAGCAATCATCTTCTTGGCGAATAGTCTCAGTTGTTTCTTTTTCTTGTGTATTTCTGTTTACAGAACTGAATGATACATCTTATCAGAGTAATAAGCTATTATTCTAGCCATGCTCATTGATATTAATTTAATATTAGGTACACCTATTACAACAAAGGAAGCTGAAATTAATACTGACGGTTTAAAAAGAGTCCCTAAGGTGAAGGAAAGCTGATTGTTTGAAAAGCAGACATTCCAGAACATCTCTTCCTTTAAATATTGCAAGTACAATGACTGTTACTAAAAAGCCAGTAGTTACCAGATAGTACCTGAGATACTGGCATTATATCCTGCTCTGCTACTAGAAACAGGTGGGTAATTGTTGAATTTTTAATGGCAACCACATGGAGGCCTTGATTCTGCAAGAGGAACCATCTGAGTGAACCCCTGAACTCTTACACATCCCCAGTGAAGTCACAGGGCCTGAAAGCACATTGAAACCTGTCCTAAAATAACATAATATATGGGATCAAATTCTGTTCTCTGTTACAAATGCATATTGAGGCCTTCTCTACAGACACAGAAACTACACTGGTGCAATTAAAATTGGTGTAGAAACAAATTTAATTGTGCTGCTGCAAACCCGTTTGCACACACTTATCTCAGTTTAAATTTACCAATGCAAAGTACACTGACATAAACCTGATTTAAATTGGTCTGTGTCCACACAGCATTTTGAATTGGTTTAACTAAATCAGTGTAAAACACACACTTTTAGTTAAACCTGTGGCACTTTGTGTATACACCAAGCACAGTGCAGTTGAGAGCAAAACTTTGCCCATTATTTTGTTACTCTGTGACTACACCTAGCACCTACACAGAAGCAGCTGGAAGGGACAATGGCTTTCCGCTTCAGGCAGCCCCGTTACTGACAGCTTCTTCATAATTAGGATTCACTGCTGAAGTAAGTAATTATTAAGCTTTACTGAGTATGTCTACACTTTATGCCAGTAAGTGTCTACAATAAAGGGGGAGATCCTGCTTCTCTTTATTTCCAGAGAGTGAGGCCCCAAATACCTGTTCCAGTATGTACAGAATCCTCAAAATGGAACCTTTGCTGGTGGTCTTGTGTTCAGTTTGTCTAAAATTCAGGTTTGGAATATGGAAGGGATCTCCCCCAAAACATTGGAGGCTTTTAAGACCAGCTTAGACAAATATCTATTGGGGATGATCTACGTTTACTTAATTTCTCTTCAGCACAGAGGGGATGGGCTAAATGACTGCCTGAGGTCCTTTCCAGCCCTACATTTCTATTATTCTATGGTTAGCTTCCTTTATTTCTTTTACAGAAAGAGTCAGTCTTCAGTGAATAAGTCCAAAATGTATTGTATTCTTGTGGCCAAACTGATCTTTAAGATTACACTATGTATATGTTATTTCTACAAAGAGAGTATGAATTTCAAAAGTACTGCATACAAATACTTCCTTAGATTGCATGGATACATGTCTGAATTTAGAGAAATTATTATTAAAATAACACTATATAGTCAATATATTTAAGATTGTAAGCTCTGTGGGTCAGGGACTGTGACTTCTTTTATTTTTTTACAGCATCTAACATTTTGTGGCCACTACTATAAGCAAATACATAATAAAATAATAGTAATATAATAATAATAATTAATAACAAATAAATAGTACTCTAAAGCCATATCAGTGACTTCAGATTATTATAGTTTAATAGGGACTGTGGGAAGCTTTCAGGTTGATTCTGAGGCTTCTGTGTTTTTCCACAGGAGGAAAGCCAGATTTCTTTATTTTTGTTTAATTGAGCCCATAGAGATGTTAAGTGTTAAAATCATTATCTTACGTATAACACTCTATATGCAGATATGATAACATGGTCCATGGTAAAACTGATTGTTTCCTTAGTGAGCTCAGATCATTATTTCAGTCCTGTAGTTTGACATTTTGTATCTTTACATACTCCAAAAGTTTGACCATATGAAAAATCCAGGGATTTTTTTTAAAACTGAGAAATAACAAATGTGTAGTATGTTAAAAAAAGATTTGTAAAACAGAGGAATGAGCTTTTCTATTGTGACAGCCTATTCAGATTAGCATACAAAAGGTTGATTTTACTGGACTGACACAGTCAGAAGGCAAATTTTGCAGGAAAAAATAAAAAGCTAAGCGTCATGTCAGGGAGTGGTGCAGCTGGTTGGGGGGGCAGGAGCGGGAGGAAGGCCTCATGCACATCTTTGTAACACCTCTACCCTGATTTTAATTCTGTCCTCTCTTCTGTTGAGGGCATGTGGCACTACAAGAGTCACTAAATCCCTGTGGTGGTAACAACTCGACTCTTTACATCACTTCAGCTGGAGGAAGAACAGGTTCTGAGGCACTTTTTATGGGGGGGAAGTAGTGGGGAGGATGGGCTAAAAATCTTGATTTGGGGCTCTTCCAATTTCAGTTATTGGGAACTGTGGTTGGGGATTGGGGGCTTTATGCCCTCATTGACAGTGGAAGCCTAAAACCATTGCATTAATGTTGTGTGTCAAGGTCTTGCCCCATTGAAGATGGGCTAATTCCGCTCTCAAAATTGTTGTTGAGTGGGGGAGAAATCAATGGCCCCAAAAGTTTCACCTCCCCTTCTTTGTTGAACTCAATACTGAAGCTATTCACCCAGGGTGAATTCAGTTTGTAGATTTATAGTCCCTTCAATTCCTCCCGCCTCCTCCGCAGGGCTGACTAATAGAGTCCCCCATTACATTAAGATATTAGAGGTTGTACTAAACATGATCAATGCCTCTCCTGACATCTTTGGCATGTGACATTAAACATCTGTATTTGAGGTGGAAATACCATCTCCGAATTGGCAGCAGCTCCTGCAACCACGGAAACAATTTGGGTACAGCCCTGAAATATATATCAATTTTAAATATTGCCTTGTTGAGAATGCTAGCGAAATCTATTTGTCCATCACCAAAGTGTCTGAGTACCAAGAAAGTCTCACCGACTGGATTTTGCAGGTGAGACTGCTTGGATTGATATCCAACAGAACTTTCCCTAATTAAGAACAAAAAGCTAAAACATAACTTCATGTTTCTAATCAGTCCAGGAATAAGGTTTGGAGAGCTCCTGTACACCTGATCTAAATCTATGTTGTGCGCGCCTAAGTGTAAGAAGAAAATGTGTAAACTCTCCATCCACATTCTATTATTCTTTCTTTCTGGCCCAACACAGATAGCTCAGTAAAATTTTAACTGGTGTGTTTTGACACTTGCAGTTGAAAGGGTATTTGAGGCATTAGTGACTTTCCAGGTAACAACAGCTTGTAACACTAAAAATAATTATAAATTATAGAAAATTATGTTCTCCCTAGGAAGGGTCTGAATTAACTTTTGCAAGTAAGCAGTTCAAATTACTTCCTGAAGAAGGTTTTCCCCCACCCTCTATAATAATGATACAATGTCTCTGCTCCCCACAATGAATGTGGCTGATATGAGCTCAGATCTCTCCAAAACTATGACCTACTGCAAGGTCAGTAACAGTCTGCCCAAATACATTACCATGTTTAGCCAGGCTAAAAGAAGAAATTTGCTGTTTTTAAAAAAATTGTTTGGGGAGACTTTTTTGCAGCACTGGAAGGATGATGCTTTGCACTTCTATAGCACCTTTCATTCAAGGTTCTCAACAGTAAGTCTAAACTTAACAGGATCCCTATAATGTAGGTAAAGAGTATACAGAACAGAATTAATTTGATCCAACTTAGAAATAAACCCACTTCTTTGATGGAATTTGGCAGCTGTTAACAGTTTACATAATCCTCTGTAACAGTCCGGGCCAGGAAGATAAATAAATGAGTAGGAATTTACTCAGGACACTAAATCCCTCTTACAAAAAATCTCAAGTGTGGTATTGGTGCTCATGATGCACTTTTCTGTGAAAACTCTCTGCTCTTTGCCAAATTCAGCTACGCCGTTCAAACTTCATTATGCTTGGAAAATAGGGTCTTTTGTGATCGAAAACATTTATCTGATGATCCATGAGATTCTTCCATAACGTAATTACTAATGTACTTTACTCCAGAACCTCATATGTAGGGTCACATCCTACTATTATATGGGATTCCTGTCCAGAGGCTTGGAAATGTGAGTTTCCACCCACCTAGTTTCCTCCCAATTTTCCCGTTTGTGGGAGATGTGAAAGGGTGTTTCACATCCCTCCACCCCAAAACAGCTGAAAACTGGCAGAGAGTGCTGGGGCAATGGCTATTTTGAATTGGAATCCTGAAGGTGTCCCAAGAAATGCATTACCTCAACTCACCAGAGGTGGAAGGTGCCTCTGCACAATTTCCTTGACCCCCAGCACCCACGTGATGACCTGATTCAAGTGGTGGCAGAGGTGAAAGTAAGCCGGTACAGTCCGGTACGGCATACCGGCAAGAGCCAGTATGCCATGTTGGCCTGGACCAGCTTCCCCAGGCTGGCGCTTTAAAGGGACCCGGGCTCTCTGCAGCAGCCGGAGCCCTGGGCCCTTTAAAGCGCCACCCAAGTCCCGCTGCCGGAGCCCCTCGGGTAGCGAGCCCCTGCGTGCAGAACTTATAGTACATATCTGATGTACAGAGTATAGCATTTTAGATGATTATTGTCTGGATAATCTGTCATAGAATCATTTCAGATGATCCACAGGGACTCTGTATTTCTAGCAGAAACAGACATATGCTTCAGACAAGATTATATCACTGTCAGGAATACCATCATTACAGTGTCAGGGAATTTCTGATTGGGAAGCAGGATCTATAGTGAGTAAAATGAGACATCTTGATCTAACAAATATATTTAACTGTTAGCTTACATATATTTCTTAGACTATGACTCTACTCTAAAAGGAAGCAATGAAAGTAGCACTCTGTTACTCCACAGATCTGTATGTGTATTCAATCATCTCTGCTGACTTGAATGACAACAATATTGTTTTTACCACTTTTTACTCTTGTTGTCCTGCAGAGACTATAGGACTAAGTGTGTATGAGCCGGCTTTTGCTCTTTCTTGTGTATTTTCAATAGAATAATTGAATAAGTTCCACACTTTGCAGTGGATTAGTACAAGAATAAAAGATGGCCTAATTTGGCATGGAAAACTTTTACAATTGGTGATGAGGCATAAGAAGCAAAGAACTCAGCTTGACCTTCATGGCCCAGATGGATGTGCCATGCCTGCAGTTCCAAAAATCCCAATCCTTTTACTTGCAAACTGGGCATATACTGTAGGATAAAGAAACAGCTGAGATAGTAAATGTTGAACCTTATTGTAACATTTTTATAGTGTTACTTTTCACAGAAGAGATGCACTTAGGGTGTAGATTTTTAAGCTCTGTACAACAACTAGGTCTGCACATCAGAAATGTGTTTGAGATAGGTCGGACAGAATTAAGTAAAAGCTGAACTGCCATCAACAAAATGAATGATGAAACCTTATGAGTTAAGAGCTAGAAGCTTCCTGACAGCATTTTCACCCACTGACATTTGGCCATACTGTAGGTCTAGATTTAACAGTTCCCCTTTAAATAATTTCCTTGGCAATTATTTAACATTTCAACTTGTATGATTTATTTGATCTTTTCTCAATTCTTGTCTTATATCAATAAGTCATCATTTGAATCTAGGCACTTCTGACTTTGATATAAAAGTATCATAAATCTCTATAAAACATAATTTTGTGTTTACCCTCTAAATATTGTTGAATTAGTATCTTTCTCTTTCTCAATATTATCAATATTGATGAGATCACAGAAAATAAGGGAAAAGTACTTATTTTCATCCATGATTCTTTCATGCCTCTTTAAATCAGTTTTTTTTTGTCTTTTATATCAGCCTTCTTGTCTTTTCCAGGCTTCTCTGCACTGTGCTATTTATTTTGTGCACCTCAATTATTAAACATAGTAAATGAAACGCAATAAGAATTGATTTAAACAGTAAGCTGCAGTGTATAATCTATCCTCAACTTTCTACAAATACCCACAGATGAGGAGAATGACTAACGTTTTCTGGCATGTGCACTGTGAATTTATATCAATTTAACATTCCAGAGATTGAGCTACTTACAAGCTATTCATTACATTCTGTAGAATGTAAACTTTCATTGAAAAAAAGAAATTTCTATTCCTTATGGCTGCAAAGGGAACCTTCCAACTGTGAATCAGTGTAGCACTGTGAAACAACAACTCTTCAGAGTTGTTAACTGCCCATATTTATCTCAACGCAACGTTAAGTCTCAGTTTCAAACCCAATGATGAAACTTAAAGGTCTGAATTGAAAATAATTTAGGTACACAACTGCACATACTTTGTGCATGACTCAGAAATATGCGTGCAACCTGGTGACAAGTTTTAAAAAGTGTAGAAATAGCAAGTCATAAAAATGCCCACCATCATTTCCCCCCACTTAGTGATGCTGAATGGAAAAGTAACATCAGTGACTAAAAGTTTAGTTACAGAAGGGTGATAAATGACCCTTGGTGTTTGTACATATCTCCTATTGACATAAGTGGGAAATGAGCAGTGGACAAGAGTAATGCAATACATGGCCGTGATTTTATAGCTTCAGGTCAGGAATAATAATCAAAATTTGGCCCTCTCCACACAGTGGGTTTGATCATCCTGCTTCAGGACTAGATACAAAGCCCACTGAAGTCAATGAGAGTCTTTCTGTTAATGTCAACATCTTTGAATATGCCCTTTAGTGTTTCTGTGTCTCATTTGCTTCAACATCAATAGTACTGTATCTGTTATTACGGACTAAGTGCTTGGTATTAGAGTCTAGTCCTACCCCAACCTCTGGTTTCACTTTACAACTGATGTCACTAGATCACAGCACTTACTTGATTAATTAAATATTCTATGGGGGTGCATGTGTGTCATAGCCTAGGAATATGATATTAGGAAAAACTTTCCAGCTTTAAGGGTAGTTAAGCTCTGGAATAGACTTCCAAGGGAGGTTGTGGAATCCCCATCGCTGGAGGTTTTAAGAACATGTTAGACAAACATCTGTCAGGGATGGTCTAGCTTTACTTGGTTCTGCCTCCTGGATTTGGTGACTTGTCAAAGTCCCTTCCAGCCCTACATTTCTATGATTCTTTATTATGAATAATTCATCAATATTTCACAGGTGTTTACACTACCATACTATTACAATGGCTCTAAGCTGTTACAGTACCAGTGATGTTTTAAATTGCAAGAGGAGACTGAATTATGCTAATTATAAAACATTTCTATTAGAAATTGTGGATAAAGTAAATTTCTCTTTTTTTTCCTCTTAGGATACAGTTAAACCTATACATTATAGCATCACAAGATTTCTTTCTGAAAATGAATGAGATTTGAATGTGATTTTATATTTAACTCCTCTAGTAAAGAACTGTTCCATGTAAAACTAGCCAATTTAGAATAATACCAAAAAAACCAGCCAATTTGTAAGACTAGTCCCCATTTACACTCTGAATTCAACAAATATCTTTTCTGGTGCCACTAACCACTGTCACAAACTCTTACAACTTCTCTGGCATCAGCTAATAGGCCACAACTTTACTAATTAACAGATATAAACATTAACTTGCATCAAAATGTATAGCCAGAGACTTCACTGCATTGCATCTTGTGTCCAGTTGGGCCCATCTCACTTTAAAATGATCTAGGAAAGAATTACTCAGGACAATATTTGTGCAAACACAGCAATCATTTTCTTAAATTCAAATGAGGTAGAATTCCAAGTATATATTACTAAAAGACCAGTTTTCCTACAAGAACTGTTCACAGTGCACAACTATTGAAACAAGTTGAAAAAAGTATTTTTCCTATAAATGAAATGTTACAGCTTGACAATAACATTGATCCTTTAAAAAACCTGTTTCATTGATAAATTTCAACAAAGTAGGTTGGATAATTAAAAGAATTATACATATGACCAAGATATGAATCGTTGCAGGTAAGGCCCTTGCCCTGCAAACGTTTATATCACATGTATAGTCCCATCATTGGGACCACTGCATGAATAAGGGTTTGCTGGATCACATTTTGGTTTGGGTCTTTAGTTCCTTTTCTTTTTTGTCAAGATGACATTGTATTGTAGATGTTTAATTTTATGCAGGAAACATAGTGCTTCTGCGTAACAAATATTTTTAAATAACTGATGCTGAAAGGAGGAAGGTAAGCAGAAGCCAACAAGGCATGCAGGCTTCAAAACTAAACAATATTACAACAACAACAATCATAAAAGGATGTATTCCTTCAAACAGCCTGTGTAGTCAGCCTGTGCAGTGGAACAAGATGTCACAGAGTTAAATATTTGGGCTGGATTTAAAAAGAAGCTGAATAACATTATCACCAATAACAACATTTTTATTGTTATTCATGCTAAAGAAGGATAATTGTCTGTCATGGTTCTGGGTAAGCTAATCTCTGCTGCTATAAAAATATATTTTTAACGTAAATGTATATATGATTTAAACCTGTCTATATCTCTATGTACTTTTTCTTATGGAAAGCACCTATGACATTATGGGAAATATTGAAATACGATTATTATTAATAATAATAATAATAAATAATTATAGGCAGGGAGGCCTTTTCCCCTACACATACAGCATTGCTCAATTGTCTAGAGCAATTTTTATTTTTGCCTTCCTCTGAAGTAATAGGTTTCCAGACTAGATGATGGACAGTTGCTGTGATTTTCATAAGGCAAATCCTATGTTCTTATACACAGTTACATTTTAACAAAAACAAGAAGGAAAATTAGATCTCTTAGTAGCCAGCTTCTCTGCTCGGTGGTGACAGGCTTTAGTTTTAGAATGTCTTTTTAGTCTAATAGAAATAAAGATAGGTATACATATAGTTTTGCCACTAAAAAGTCAACATCTATCAAGATCTACCAACCACAATGTGGTACTTGAGATATTGTATTTATCTGCTGTTCTAAAAGCAAAAATGAGAAGTACCAGATTATATAAAAATGCTGATATTAAGTCATAGCAAGCATATATTAGAGAGAGACAGATCTTAAATAAAATGTTTAAAGGCTCAATCATTCTCTGAAAATTTAAAAACCACCATCATTCTTCCATGTTATGCATGGTATTCACCCTTTTGTACACAGAGTTGCTGGGATATTTGAATTGACAAATAGATGTTTTTGCAGAATAGTAAAGGTGACTTTTCAAAGTGACTTATCAGCTTAGATGCAGAATCTGTATTACCACAGTGGTACACGGTACATACAACACAGTACTGTGTACTTTATGTAAAATTTGAAATTCTTGTTTATATTACATTTTATATTTTTCAGAGTTGAGCCTAAGCCACAAGCTTCAGATCTAGACTTTGAATCTCCAGCCCCAAAATCTGAAGGCTGTCAATCCAGGGTTTTGTTTCAGTCCAGTATAGAGATAAGGGGCATCTTTATCTCGGTATTACACTGTAACACCATTCTGGGTCAGTACTGACTCACTGAGACTGAGGAATAAATACATGCTACTACTTTTTGCCGACACAGGAATGCATCAGCACCACTTCATGAAGCACTTGGGGGGAGGCATAGCTCAGTGGTTTGAGCATTGGCCTGCTAAACCCAGGGTTGTGAGTTCAATCCTTGAGGGGGGGCCATTTGGGATCTGGGGCATAAATTGGGTATTGGTCCTGCTTTGAGCAGGGGGTTGAACTGGATGACCTCCTGAGGTCCCTTCCAACCCTGATATTCTGTGATTTCCTAGGAAGTTGCCTATCAAAGTACTAAACTGACCATGTCCAAACAGCATACTTTATGAGAAAGAGGAAAGATGGTCTTAGAGTTAAGGCACTACACTAGGACTCAGAAGATCCAAGTTTTGGTCCCAGCGATGCTGCAGACATCGTATGTGACCTTGACCAAGAAACTTGGACCAAACATTTTCAAAAATGGCCCTATATTTTGTGTCCCCAACGCAACATACATTGGGCCTCATATTCAAAACTGCTGAGCACCCAAACATGAGCTGACTTCATTTGGAACTGCGGATGTTCAGTGTCTCTGAAAATCAGAACAAAGATGTCATAGTTGGTATTCAGAAACTGATGCACACAAAATAGCAACCACTTTTGAAAATATGGACCTTTATCTTTCTGTCCCTCAAGTCCACATCTGTAAAATGGAGTTAATTCCACGCCTGTACTTAGCAAAGGTGCTGAAAGGATAACTTCATTAAGCTTTATGCTTAAGCTTTCAGATTGTATGATGATGAGCAGCACCAAAAAACCCAATCAACAAACAAACAAATAAATAAATAAATAACAAATACAAGATGTATAGATCACAGCCAAAAGTGCTACAGGCATTATCTTAATAACTTTCCTGTCATATTGGCAAATTTACATTTCTCAAGTAGTGTAATATTCCTACCATGCCTCTAGGAAAAATATGATTCAACTCACTAACTAACTAATTGCAATTTCCCAGAATCACTCTGATTTTCCATAAATATCTTAACTTCAAGCATCCATCCTGTTTGGTTTATAAAATCCTTTCCTTAGGTAATAATTTTCAATTGCCTTTTTTTCTTTTGTATACAGAGTTTCATTTGTTTGTGCAAGATTTTGCTCCAAGAATTCTGGAAACCATTCAAACGCGAAGCTGATGCAAGTAGTGTCTTATTAGCCATATTTTATAAATATGTTTGCATTTGGAATTTCTCATTTAAAAACAACACCATTTACACATACGAAATGTTATTGTTTTAAGTGGAGTTTTCAGATTTGGAAAAGAAACAAACATTTAAATTAAAAATGAAAAAATAGAAAATGCAACAAGAGAAGTGGGCTAGCAAATGAACCGATGTTAACTGCTGTTAAGGAGGGAGGCCACTCCTTCCTAAAATTATATGTAAAGGCATGGTTTTTTTGTGATGACAGTCATCTATGGAGAAGAACAGAAAGAACTGCCCAGAATATTGTAGGGAACAATTCTACACTAATGGACTACAGCAGTGGTTGCCAATGGACTGTGAATTAACAGGGCTCTACAAAACTCTTTGTGGTGGTCCATGGAGTAAAGTAGTTTGACAATCCAGTCTTTAAAGAGATATTAGTGATTATGAGGTGGGTCCATGGGAGAAAGATCTCTCTATTACAAAATGGTCTGCTAGCTGCTCAGATTAGATGGACTAATACATTTTTCCAGCTCTAATTTCTTTTTTTAGAAAATTATTGGAAGTCAATAAACAGTGAATAAACAAGAAAGAGTAGTCAGTAACTTACATGCTGCAAGCAGAGGACCCAATGAATTATCCAAAGCCAACTTTCACATCAATTTGTTCAAGAACAACATAAGGGTGAAACTACACCAGCAGCGTGGTCTAGTAGAGCGGGCAGTAAGCTGAATGTCAGGAGATTTGGGTTGTATCCCTGACTCTGCCGTAAACTAGCTGTGACAATGGGCAAGTCATTTCAGTGCTATTTTCCCTCCCACCCTTTGTTGTGTTTAGACTGTAAGCTCTTTCGGGGCAGAGACTTTCTCATACCATATGCCTGTATAGCACCTAGTGTGATGAGGCCACAGTCTTGGTTAGTGCCTCATAGTATTGTAATACAAGTAATAGAAGGGACATAGGTCAAAGCATCTCTTGTATGATTATGTGATTAAAAGTGGAGGGGAGGTAAGGAGAAGCAGCCTATACGCTCCAATATTTGGGGGAGTGTAATTAAGAATTAATGAATCAGCAAAAATAAATAAAAAATAACTCTTAATCTACACAGGAAGTAAGAGAATTGTGATAATTTAGTTCCAGTATGGATATTTCGACCGCTATTCTGTTGTGCATAGATGGAACATCTAGATAAAAATGTCATGTCTTGTAAGGTCTAAATGTACAATGTTCGGGTGAATTTAAGTTAAAAACAAAAATTTGACTGTCACCCAATTGGAGATTTAAGACCATATTTTAGGTGAGTGAGTTACCCTCCTTAGCTGCACATGAACTCATGAATTAAGGCACGTTTGAAAGTACCCCTCTGTCCAATGAATTCCTGGAACTCTCCATGAATTCCTTGTGTTGAGGCTTCTGTATTGTAATCCCCTGTATAAGGTGTACTAAATAATCATGGGATCTGAAGTAGTAGCCCTTGCCTGGATCCTCCATCTGGAAGATGGAAGTGCTACAGTGATAACTGCTACGAATGGTACTTAGCATAGGGATGATGGAAAATTAATGTTACTTTGATTTTATTCACTCACTGTGGCAGTTCCTAAGTGTTTGTGATACAAATGACATTGCTTTCAGCCTAAAAAAAATTACAGTGCAATTGAATCACTAAACAATATTTTGGTAATGTGTTGTCAGATGAATTAAAAAACGATTCGTACAATATAGCACTGAGCTATCACACACAAATTTGAATATGATACGTTAAAAGAAAGAGGTCAAGAAATTCTGTTCAAAACACAAGGAGAGCATTGTTTTCACCTTCTTCATCCAGCTATAAAATGTAAAAAACATAAAGAAAATATGTAGATTGTTTAGAAAGAACATACCTATTAGCTCCTTATTTCTGACATCTAAGGCCATGTTTCGTAAAGCTGTAGCAACTGCACATACCACCCGATCATTGTCTATTCGAAGTAGCTCCACCAGGATCGGCAGGCCTTTTTCTTTGCGGACGGCAGCACGGATATACACTGACCACTGTAAAGAGATATTGGATGAGGGAGATTGAAAAAGAGATTGGGGAATGCTGTCAAGAAAAGGAGGGGTGTGTGGTTATGAAGATTGCTATCTTGAGGAGTAAAGGAAGAGAGCTAGGAGTAATGGCTGTAGAATCTAAAGACAAGAAGAAATTATTATATCTATGATGCTAGACAACCACTTGACCTGGAAACCCATATTTATTTTTTACTGGTGACAGAAAAATTTAATGATTTAAACTTTAAATTTAATGATTTAAACTTTTAATCCTTGTACACTTGGTTACCGCTTTACTGTCTGAGTTGCAGGCCATTTGCTTGGCATCAGTATCCCCTGGCCAAACTTGAACAAGGATTGTTTGTTCCTAATGCCATTTAATGATACAAAATTTGTTTAGGAAGTTAGCATGCTTCCTGGCTGTCAACTTGACGAATGTTAGACCCAAACCCAAGAAGGAACTTCATTATTTCGTTCAAGACAGGCAATTTGCTCAGGAGAGGAAGTGAGGAGGGAGTTATACTACTGCTTTTACTGTTAAAACACATCGGCCCAATCCTGCAGTGCCTGTGTGTGCAAAATTCCCACTGATTTCAATGTGTTGAGTTATGTACATGTAGGGACCACAGGATCAGGCTTGTTATTAGAAATATGACTCAACCATGAAGGATCTAAGATTTTGGTCTGAGCCCATCTAGTTCACAAGATGCTGAAAGTTACATTATTTTACCCGACTTATAGTATCAATGAGCCAATTAATTCGATTTTATGAGCACCAGACATAGTCTCGGAAGGTGAACAGTTTTATAAAAAGCTTGACATGCCCAGGCCCCTAGCAACAAAACAGAATGTGATGACAGAGTGCATGAAGCAGAATGATATCAGTGAGAGACAATCTCAGGAAAAAGCTATTTGGCTTTGACGGAACAAGTCACATTTTTCTATGTGAACTGGTTGTGTAGGATATTTGAGGGGTGTGAATCTGCTGTCTGCCAACATGCAGTGCTTTAAGTCCTAATGGCTCTCTGACTGTGTGCCTAATTCTAGAGTGATAAAAACTGCATTTAAGATATATACTGATGAAATAAGTGAGATCAGACGCTTTCCCTTACATATATTTGGTTACATGATTGTTAAAGTTCTTAATCCAAGTGTTGAGAACACCTGCTGAGCAGTCACAACTACTACTGAAATCATCTGAATCCAGTGGAGGCTGCAGATGCTTAGAACCTCTCAGGTTTTAGCTTTTTTAGTTTAACAGTGAGAGGTAATTCTGGGGTTTGTTCTTTGAGGACACTGTTCTACTCCATATCAATTTAGTTATCCATGAAAATAATGCACTTTATGCAAATATCAATGTGTGACTTCAGGGTGCAAGTCACACAGGCAGCAGTGTATGGTGAAAAAGTTAAGAACTGGAGTGCACTGTGAGAAGGAATTCAAGATGAAAAAGCTCACAGAGATTTTTTTTTTCTGTTTTATAAATAGCTTCCAAATTTCCTTAGTCCTTTCCATGCTGCTCCTTCTGGTTATCCATTATAGTGTCACTGCTCCATTAATCAATCAAATCAATGGAAAGTTAGGGTATAGTGTAACAAGTAGTAGTTGAAGATAAAGCAGTAATAGAAATATTAAGGAATACAAATTAGGCAAAAATGCAATCCAATGCTTTTGCTTGGGTTTTGGAATAACAAACCTGTTCTACAGATGGCAGTATATATACTGTAGCTAATGTACAGTATAGAGGGTTGCTCACGGGTGGCGGGTGAACCGCTGGCTCTGGGAAGCTAGCCTTCAGCCTCACCCCTTCCACACCTCCCTCCCACCTAGAGCCCCCCTACTGTGCCGCTGGCTTCTGCCCCAGGCTAGAGCCCCAGCCTCCCTCCTCCAGCCCCAAAGTGCTGGGAGGCCAGGCAGCGTGGCCCCAGCCCTGGAGCACCAGGAGGCAGGGAAACGTGGCCTCAGGCCTCCTTCCCCTGGCCCGGAGCACCAGGAGGCTGGGCAGCGCTGCTCCAGCCTTCCCAGCCCCGGAGTGCCGAGAGGCCTGGCAGCACAGCCCCATGACCCCCGGCCCCAGAGCGCTGGGAGGTCAAGCAGTGCAGATCCAGTGACAGCCCGAGCTGGGATCATGGCACAGGGGAAGAGCTGCCCACAGAGTGGGAATCAGGAGTGTGACTGTGGGCAGAATGTGGGCGGGGCCACACCTGGCTGTTTGGGGAGGCTCAGCCTCCCCCAGTATATGATACCCGCTGCCCATGGGGTTGCTGAATACTTCTGTCCCTTTGACAGAATAAAAAAAAGTTGTATCTCTGTCTTTCTCCTGAATCACACCAGTTGCCTCTAGTGCATATTGTGGGGTAAACATATGTGCTTGATTTCACAGTGCATTGACTTCATTGGAGTTGCAGAGATGTAACCAAAGGCAAAAGCTGATGTATTTGTTTAATATGCTTTGAGTAGCCCCAAATCCTCCATGTTTGGCTAACCAGGAGATTGTGATTTTTCCCTTTGAGATGAGGAACTAGCTACTCTTATCCACAATTTCCTTGCCTATAAGCTAGACTACTGCAGCACACTTGACCTATGGCTGCCTTTATAAACTATGCGACAGCTTCATCAGGCACAACACACAGCTGCCCACTTTCCAGGCAAGAAAAATTGCAAAGCACATTGCATCTGTATTCTGTGCTCTCCATTGACTCTCCATTCAGTTTCACATTCACTTCAAGGTCCTGGTCCTAATATTTAAAGCAATTAATGGGCTAGGGTCTATCTAAATGATTATCTCTATCTCCTCTTCCCACTGAAACATCTAGGCTCTATATGGATGTTGTTGCTGCAAGAGCCCGGGGGGAACTCCTGGGAGGTGGGGGCAGGGCTTCTTGATGGAAAGCCCTCAGCTATGGAACTCTTTATACCAGTGGAGATTAGAATGCACCCCAGTGTTGCCATTTTCAGGTCACGCTACAAGCCATACCTTTTTGCACACACCAATAACAATTGTGGTGGAATTGCTCAAAAATGTTTGTCATGAAACCACAGCTAAATAAAGGGAAGACAAATTCCATTAAATAAAAGTGGTTTAAACAGAAGAGGGCTTGATAGGAGTGTCCTTCGTGGATGGATTCATGATTGGTTTAAAGTCTGCATATGGCACCTAGATATTACAGTGCCAGGCACATTTTACATGCCGTCATCTTATGTGACACAGACATAATTAAAGTATTAATAGATAGGTAAGTATATAAACATTCAAGGATTTCACTGTTACAATTTTCTGAACCCACATTTATTCTAGAGTCTGTCATATGGGGGGAAACAGGGGAAAGGGAAAGAAAACACCATATACAGAATGTTAGTCTATGACTTGCCTTCCTAATAACTCTATAACCTCATCCCCCATGAACCCAGCCCAGGGACTTGCCACATGCTTCCCAAGATACACATACAAGGGAACCATCATATCTGGCCATGGCATTCTTACTGAAGGACTATCAGGATTCATAGAAACTATTCTCAAACCACTTACCACACAGAGGGCCTGCTTCCTCCAGGACACAACTGACTTCCTCCACAAATGCATCAACATTAACAACCTCCCTCAGAACACCATTTTTGCCACCAGGAATGTCACCACCCTATACACCAACATCCCTCACAATGACAGCATCCCTAACTGCCTTAAATATCTATAAGACAATGGACAACCCTCAAATCTCCACCCCAAACACATCACCAAACTCATCATTTCATTCTCACTCATAACAAATTTACGTTCAACAACAAATACTTTATCCAAGCCATGGGAACAGACATGGGTATTAGGATGGTTCCCCAATATGCCAACCACCTTGAAGAAAAAATTCTGGAAAATTGCACCACAAAACCAGTGATATATCTGAGATACATCAATGATACTGTCATCCTCTGAACATACGACTTAAACTCCCACAAAGTTTTCCACCACAACTTCCACATCCCCAACCTGTCCATTAAACTCTCTCTGGAACACTCCCACACTAGCATCAACTTCCTGGACACCACAACCAGCTTCAACAGTGGAACCCTTCAGACAACTATATATAAGAAACCCATGGATCACCACACCTACCTTCATAACTTCAATAACCGCCACAAGAAATCTGTTATCTATAGCCACACACTCAGATACCACAGAACATGCTGCAAGGATATACACCTTAACACTCACAAAACTGCCTTTGTCAAACAAGGACACTTCACCAGAGAAGTAGATTGCATCATGGAACTGGCCACCCAAATACCCCAAGAGAATTGCTTCAATACAGAAATAAAACCTCTTCTGCCTGCACACCCACAGTTGTCATCTCCCATCCCGCACTGGGACCCATATGAGGAATCATCAAACTACTACAAACCATTTTCTATGCGGACCCTGTCCTGAAAGAAATCTTTCATGAACCCCACCTCTTCGAGCCTTCAAACAATCCCCCAACCTCTCCAAGCTCATCATCAGAAGTAAGCTCCCCACAGACCAGGGCACACCAACTCAAAGCAGCACCAGACTATGCCAGAATAACAGATGCAAAGCCTGCAGACATATCTCCACTGCTACAATGATCAACACCCTCCACAACACACCTGTAAAGACCCATGGGTCCTACATATACCTATCACAACGTGTGGTGTTCCTCATCCAGTGCACTAAATGCCCCATTAGCCCCTATGTGGGTGAAACCAGACAATCACTATGCTCTCAAATGAACTCACACATGAAAATGATAAAAAAACCAAAACACCCTATCACCTCTGGGTGAACACTTTTCATAAAGCTATCACTCTATATCTGACCTATCAGTCCTCATCCTTATAAGAAAGCTGCACAACACCATTAAAAGATGAGGCTGGGAGCTTAAATTCATAACTTTGTTAGACACTAAAAATCATGGTTTTAATAAAGACCCTGGATTTATGGCTTATTACAACAATCTGTAATCCACTAACCCCCGCCTCCCCGCTTTTTGTCCTATGACTACAGGGGTGTTAATGGGCAACTTCAACTTGAATGATCCCTTTAGAATATGTGCTAATCACTTTTGCTAAACTATTTGTTCGATCCTGTGTTTACCCGTAACACTCTCAATACTTTTCCAACACCTGAAGAAAAGTTCAGTGTAGCTTGAAAGCTTGTCTCTCTCCCCAACAGAAATTGGCCCAATAAAACCTATTACGTCACCCACCTTGTCTAATGAATAACAACATTCAGTTAAGCTGGGCAAAGGCTTCAGACTTAGTTGCAGCCAAAGCAATAATGGTTAAAATATCTTTTTTAGTCAGGCAGATGGAATAAGGGGTTCTGGTCATCACTGAACACTGCAATGTAATGTATCTGAAATGCAAATTTACCAGGCCAGTGTGGCTTTTCTGCAATGAAGCAATGTTGGCTCTCAGATAAGAGAAAATAAACAAGGGCTGGTAGGATTCGAGCTATATCTTATTTTATTCGTTCCTTCCTCTGTTCTGGTCTCTAGAACCACGTTGGGGGATAATACTTAATGAACATCCATATGAACTGAGAAATCAAAACTCAATCTCAAGGATCAGTAACTTTCAATTAAAAATATGTCCTAGAAAAATAACCTCTTTCCTAAAATCAGAGCAACATTTTGTTTTAAAAGAGTATTAAATATGAGATATTGTGAATACCCCAAATTCACACTTCTAAATTTACTTCTTTAATAGCCAGGTATTTACCTGTCAAATTAGTGCACTGTCAGTTGCAGCTGTAAGAAGAAAAAATGATAGCTCCTTGCCGCTTACAAAACTCCCAGCTCTGTGTTTCCTATGCATCTCCCAGGGGATGTATCCAATGTGTCTGCTACTATTAAGAGGTGACTGTCAGAGTGAGAGTGCAAGTTAGCAGGGAGACTATTTTGAGACTGTGGTGAGACTGTTTGGTTGAGGTGAAAACAGAGGCTGCTCAAAACAGTCTGCCACCCTAGGCAAAACTGCAGTGTGCCACCCCCCTCCAGACCCCTTCGGCGCTCACAGCAGACCCCCAGCGCCTCCCCTGCTGCTTCCGCCGCCACCACCCCACCCCTAACCCTTGTGCAGCCAGGTCAAAAGCTGATGGGTCAGACCCCAGCCTGGGGCTGCAGAGGCCATTGCGTCCCGATGAGAGACCCCACAGGATGAGAACGGACACCTAGAAAGGATGAGTTGGGCCAGGCCAGGAGGAAAGTTCCTCCAGCCTCTGTCCTAGGCTGTGCAAGTGGCCAAGACCAGCTCCCTGGGCAGGTGATCCCCCAGCAGGGGTCCCCTTTCCCAATGGCCCTTTCCGGGTAGGTTGGGACTCACAAGGGGAGTGAGACCCAGCTCAGCACCCCTGGACTACAGCGGCTCTTTCTCCGGGAGTCACAGCCACTCAGCTCAACCACAGTGGGACCCAGGCACCAGCAGGTGGCAGCTCTCAGCCCACTGGGCCCCAGTTATTGGGAAGCGAAGACTCTGATTTACACAAAACCACCCAGACTGGGAGTGCTGATGCCCCAGCAAAGGGACCAACAGGCACCATCCCACTAGATAGAGAGGGGGTCTCCACAACTCAGCCCTGAAACCCTGGCCCCAGCCAGCCCCCCAGCACGTGGTGGCAGTGTCTCCAAAGCCTGGATGTGGCAGAGTTGGAATTGGTGGTTGCAGCAGGAGCCGGGCATGCAGCAGCAGGTCTGGGGTGGGTGTTTACTTGGAGTTGGTGGGTTGCTGCGTTTGTGGCCCAAACCCCAGCAGTGCTCACGGTGCTGCCAGGAGCAGTCCCGAGCCGCTCTGCGCCTGAACCACAGCTGCGATCTTACTGTGCCAGGGTGGGGAGCCGTGGGGGTGCTTCCCCAGCAGGGGGCTTCCTCCTGCTCCTCAGAACCCTGGCTGGTGGCTAACCCCTGACCCCGGCAGCACCGCCAGCCTCTTCCCCCTCTGCAGCCACCCATAGATGGAACTGGAGTAAATCTAAACTCCCAGAAATCTGCCTCGGCTGCCTATAACTGGAGCAGCCTGTGGGTAAGAGTTCACGCCAGCACATTGCACATCCAGGGACACTGCTTGCCTCAGTAAGGACACTGTGCTCGGGTCTCTTACTTTGAATAAGGATTACCTCATTTTTTTACAAAAAAGTGTATGTTAAGTAATGACAGTGGGGATGTACAATCATGGTATCAATTACCCATTGTATTGTGAACACCTCTACAAAACGTACCATACTATAGTGATTGTAAACAAAAGTGGTTCTCAGCATTTCCAAGTGTCTTTGGAAATTGTCAGCATTTCTTTTAGGAGACCTAAAGTTGCACTAGCTTCTTGCTTATCATTTAGAAGAAATAGGGACATTTGAGAAACAAATTGGAGACACACTTTTTAACTCCACTGAAAGCAAAGACATTGAACTAGGAGCTTGCTGGAGCAACAGAGTATGAAAAATAACATTTCCCTCCTCAACAGGGCTGTTTGGCATGTATGTCTTTTCTGCAGCTAAGGCACCCATTAATTAGCATAGCATAAATAATCCAGGTAAAACACTTTTTTTAAAGCAACAGTTTTGCTCTATGTTCATTTTTCCTGAGTTAACTACCTCTGCAGCACTGCAGGATAACTCGTCCTGCTTTAGGGAAGTTGACAGACTTATTTTTGTGATGTAGCCACTATCATTACATCCATGTTTATAAATCATATGCCTTAGGGTGGAAACCTGGGGTTGTCTATTAATTGTATGAGCAATCTCTGGAGACCTAAACATGAAGCTGCATTTTGAAAGCAGTGAAAAATATATGTCTCTCTTTACTTAAACTGCCAATTAGGATATAGTGTCTGCAAGCAATGATGATGTGGTGTGTATATTTCAGGAATAGTGAAATTGAGATGCTCCAAACTGCTTTTTTATTCTCTCCCAGACTTGAGAAATTGAATCACTCTTGCATGTACTGACAATTCTTTTAGTTTGCCTAAAGCCATTACGAAACATGCCTGCATTTCCACATTGCTGGTCAATAGCTAGTATGAGTGTAAAGAAGTATAGAAGATATGAACAGAAAAATATGGAAGGAGACAAATGGTTTATTGTCTCTTTGTAAATGAGAAGCTCTGCCAAAATACTTAATCATCCAATTACTTTATAAATCAGTTGTAATATCAATGATCAAATAATTGCTCAGCTTGTAAAGAGAAAGGACTCCTGTGGGAACAGTATAAGCTTTGGGGAGAGCTAGAATAAAAAAATCCATTTCTGTTGCATCAGATGGCAGCTAAATTTTCAAAGACATGCATGGGAGTCACAATTTGTGCAGCAATACTCTTACAGATAATGGAATTTGTGGGGCATGACTACTATACATCACTCCAAAGATGTGCAGTACATCTCTACTTCCACTTTTATTCATAGTTTCCATTTTTATTTTAGTCACATAACTAAGATGAAAAATACAGAAATTTGGAAAATAATTCCTTAGTTTGGCACAGTCATTGCTATTTCCAGTGCTTTACGCCTCATGGAATTAAGATCAAATTAGGCAGAAACTCAGTGTAAAAGTGATACCCTAAGATGAAAATTATTTCTTTTTAAAAAATTTAGAAAGATTAAATTACTGTCCTCCTTTTAACATTTTTGGTGTTTTTCTATATTCTTCTGGTAAGCACAAAGTAAGGAAGATTTTTCCCCCCACAATGAAATTATGCATTCAGCACAAAATGGAAAATTTTGGAATGCCAAAGACTAAACAAAGCTGATGTTTTTAATGGATACCTCCCTACCCCCCAACCTATATCAGGGTTCTCTGGTACACACCCACACACCCACACACACAGACACAACTAAATTCGTATACTCATCAATTTCAATTGGAGTTTGTATCCTAAGTATAATGTATATTTCATCCCCCAAAGGATCTGTGAACTCTCTGAAGAGTAAGGGGAAGATCTGAGATGTAAGCTACCACAGAGGTAATCAAAGCCACATTGGGGCAGGGAGTGAAACTGTAGGCTGTGGGACTAGTAATCCACACTGCTCCATAGGGAACATCATTTAAAAGGTAATGCGAACAATCCAAAAGTAGAAAAAGAAAGGGTTTTATTCACTACAAATAAAGAGAATAGTCTGTTCTTAAAATCTCAGGTCTGTTTTTTAACCCATGTATCTCCATTGGTGCACCCGTGCAATCACTTTGATTGACCTAAATCAGGGTTCGCCAAACTTTTCAATCTACTGAACACTTCATAAGAGAGACAGTGAGCCTCTCATGGACACTCCACTCCTTAGCATTTAACCCTATCTCCCCAGTCCTTAGCTCTCACACTATTTCATTTTGTGGGCAACTAGAAAAGGTTCCACATGCCAGTAGTGGGTCTGTGGACTACAGTATGAGACCAACTGCTCTAGAGAAAATTCTTTACTGGTTGCTTTCCCCTTATCCCATGACCTCCATTAGGTTTAAATAGAAGGTAGTAATCTGACAAGGTGAAGTAAAAAAGAAATTTTCTTAAATATTTGAGAAAACTATACTGTCTGTGCTGAAGGAACTGAATTTGGAAGCCTGGTGCCCATTTTTCTTTGCTACTGTCACTCCTACAGCACAAACACATTGTTTGGATTCACAACCTAATTTCTTTCCTTGAGAGATACCTTAATCCCCACCAAATACTGGATCTTTTAAGACCTACAAGGTTTTGAGGATAAGCCTTCAAATCTTATGAGAAGCAAACATACTGTGTGTAATAAAGAGTCAGTCTGTAAATGGGTTCATCTCAGACTACTGTTCTCCCACTCCTCAGGATGATGCCCATGATGCCTTTATGGGATGGCAGTGCTATGTACTAGTTGTGACAGTGGAAGACATCCTCCTTCCTTGAATAATATTGACTACTCTCCCACAAAGCTCATAATTTTCTATATTTATTAGTGTATATATCTGCCTGGGACAAATTTCCATCCCGTTAAGAATTCCTGACAGATCTTGACTTGACTGTTTATAGAGCTTTTGATTCTTTAAAAGTGTGGGGGTTTTATCAGTTTGGGTTGGCACTGATTTAAATAGTTGATATATTATAAAATGTCTTCTCATTTGTATAGTATGTGGCTTTATCACATGAATGTTTTGGAGACTTAGGCAGACAGACAGACTTTCTACTTGAACTAATAACTTTCCTGTTGGAATAAAAAGTCTGATGTAACTTCAAAGGGTGTGTGTGTGTGTGTGTGTGTGTGTGTGTAAACAATCAGACACACTTGAAAGCTTGTCTCTTTCACCAATAGATGTTGGTCCAATAAATTATATGACTTCACCTACCTTGTCTTTCTATACAATTGGAGTAATCAGAAAAGTTTGGCAGGGAACCTTCAATGTCTCCTGGCCTAATAATGGTAGAAGATTGATAATCCAGATGAATGATGCTTTAGACAAGAAGTATTCAATAATAATGAATAATTTTGATTGTGTGTTTGGACAGGAGGGTTCTGGAAACATTTTGGCCTGCTATCCTTAGAGATAACTGCTCTGACCTCTTGACTGAACTTATCTCTTTTATGTCTTCAATTTCTTTGTCAAATGATTTGCTTAATAGGTCTCTCACTCCTATAAAGAGATTTCTTCAGAATGGGATTAGAAGAAGAAAGGCAGATATTTGCCTAAGGAATAAAGCCAGATATCTCATGCTGGCTATCTCAAGAGATCAGACTGTGACCTGGAAAACTAATTCTATTTGTACAGTACCTGCTAGTTATCAGAGGCAGGTACCTACTTATAAACACTGACTTGTGTAATCAAGAGAACACTATGCTACCCATCTATGCTGAGTGATCAAGCAGGGGAAATGGAAAGAGAGGGCTTGAGAAGAACTGGCGGAGGAATGATAGCTTCCTACCCTAAGAGGCTTGTAAAGAACTAAGACAAAAGCAGAGTGACACTGGGTGAAATGAAAGAGGATATAAAAACAATGGAGACCCAAGAGAAAGATTCTAAAGGCAGCCACAGGAAGCAGTACACAGGAAAGGGGCATAATTCCATGTGCAGATTATCTGCATGAGGCACATACATTTAATTTCTAAAATGCAACTGATTTTAAGGGACATTTTTGAAGCATGAACAGAAAGTATTTTAGCTTTAAGATGCTTCAAGCTATACAGGCAGTCAAGAGAGAATTGTTGGGACACAAAGGGAAATGAAAGAGGATTGAAGTAGCTATGGCAGCTATTTTGCTACAGATAATTATGTTATCAAAGGAAATGTCCTATATAAGGTGTATCACTGTTCAAAAACAAAACAAAGAAATATAAATTAAGAAAAAAAGTGGTTTCTTTAAGGGCCTAACAAAAGCAAGGAAATCCCTAGCCAAAGATACCACACTTCATCTTTAACTCTGTAACACAGAGAAGATTACAGCTGAGGTGGTCCTTTATTTGGAGACTTCAGAAATGCCACCCACCAGTTTAATGGATGGGAGACTTGGATTGGATCCACAAGGTGCTAGAGAGCTTTAGAATGAAATGTGGAGTGTAGGCGGGGTACTCTGCTGCCTGTTGGCCAGCCAGAGAGAGAGGAGCTGACTGGCTCCTTGCTCCTCACAATAATTAATTTAAACCCTTTCCTGCGGTTTCTTGTACCTCTTGCCCCATTTTAGTTGAGCCCACCCTCTCTCCTCATAGTTATATAGTATAGGAACTGTGTTTTTAGGATGCTATAGGTCTGATCAATCACCTGTTTTTGGCGTCAAGAAGGAATTTTTCCCATTGGGGCCAAATTGGCTAAGGCCTGGTAGGTTTTTTTACCTTCTGCACAGTGTCACAGAGACACAGTTAGGTTAAACAGGTATAGGCTACAGAAATTAAATATTAGGAATTGTGTGAATGTTTACTTCATCATAACTTGCAGTCAGTGTCCAGTGCAGATAAAAGGCCAAAGTGCCAGAAATAAGAGACCTGGGATTTCACTGTGGACCTCAGGCCTACGGGGAAAAGGGAAACCTGAAGTCTTTGCAGACCAAGGTCCCTCTTTGGTACAGTAACTCCTCACTTAACATCATCCTGGTTTGTCCATCATCCATAATTATTGCATAATATGCAAACTAGATACCATTAACTTGGGTTTGAATAGAGACTGGGAGTGGCTGGGTCATTACACATATTGAATCTATTTCCCCATGTTAAGTATCCTCACACCTCCTGTCAACTGTCTAAATGGGCCATCTTGATTATCACTACAAAAGTTTTTTTTTCCTGCTGATAATAGCTCATCTTAATTAATTAACCTCTCACTCCGCCTTTTCATG
Source organism: Lepidochelys olivacea (assembly GCF_965140295.1). Taxonomy (NCBI): domain Eukaryota; kingdom Metazoa; phylum Chordata; order Testudines; family Cheloniidae; genus Lepidochelys; species Lepidochelys olivacea. The sequence continues at coordinate 141,641,847 of NC_140412.1, read as the reverse complement.
TTCTCTGTATGTATATATATATCTTCTTACTGTATGTTCCATTGTATGCATCCGATGAAGTGGGCTGTAGCCCATGAAAGCTTATGCTCAAATAAATGTGTTAGTCTCTAAGGTGCCACAAGTACTCCTGTTATTTTTACTTAGAGTGCGGTCAGCATACTTAAAAGGGCAATGCGCATCTCTCTCTCTCTCTCTCTCTGTCTCACACACACACACTGTGAGTGTCTCTGTCTCTCTCTCACACACACACGGTGTGTGTCTCTGTCTCACACACACACATGCACCCTCCCACCTCTGGCCAGGCACTTTGGAAAATGGAGGGAGTGGTGCACTCCAGTGGGATAGCATGGGTTCATCATCACGTTCATTTTCCACAGGGAATGTTTGCAGCCACTGCCATGTGTCTATTGTGTCTCCTCCCTCCATTCGTGCTGCCTTGTAGAGTGTGAGGCTACATTAACAACGTGTTAACATTTGAGGGCTCAGCCGAGTGCTAGTTCATCATTTAGCAGTAAGGCATCCCCTGGGAAATATTCCACCCTCTGACTCCACCACCTCAACCAAGCTTCACAATCATCATTGCTGTGTACAGTATTAAACTGTTTGTTTAAAACTTATACTCTGTGTGTGTGTGTGTGTGTGTGTATATATATATATATATATATATATATGTATATGTGTGTGTATTTTTTATATATATATATATAAAAATGTCTTTTGTCTGGCTAAAAAAAATTCCCTGGAACCTAACCCCCGCATTTACATTAATTCTTAGGGGGAGATTGGATTCACTTAACATCGTTTCACTTAAAGTAGCATTTTTCAGGAACACAACTACAATGTTAAGTGAGGAGTTATTATACCTTCTGTCCCCTTCACAGTGGGGAGGATGAGAGGATTCAGCAGAGCAAGCAGAATCCTAGGGATAGGCAGTGGAGAGTTTACTCTGAGTGATGGGCTATATGATAAGAGCCATGTAAACCCTGCACTGGATCCACTTAAATGCCTGGTATGGGGAGATGGGGCAGGTAGCACTTATCTTCAATGTTAAGTTTCATAAAACTGCAGCCTGCTGCTTAAAATCCATCCCTGTGTTGCAACAGGTAAAATTACTGACAAGACCTTTTAATGATTTACAAACATGAGCAGAAAGTCCCCTGAACACCCTGGTTTAGAAAAGGTAAGAACACGCTGACATTATGGTCATGTTGTTCCCCAAAACAGTCCTATTCAAATTAAAAAATAAAGGTCATGTTAACTAATAATTTAGGATGATTCACGCATTCCAAACTATAGTATTAAAATGTGAAGAAAATTGGTAAAAAATAAGGATTATGTTTTGCTAGTGTAATGTTGATGAAATGTTTCATGATTTACAGTAACAGAATAGAAAATGTAAAACAATTTATGAACGTTTGAGTAAAAGTATAACTGGATATGCATCATAACACTGATTGGCAGAAAGCTAATGAATATGTAATATGGAAAGGTATAAACAAACAAGTGAACAAGGGCCCAGGTTGGAGAATATCAGACTAGAGACTGAGAGGAGAGCTTCCCAGTACCCTGGAACTCAGTAATTTGGGCTCCGACCTGTTCTGTCTATCTGTTTATTCTGTCATAAATACAGACTCAGAAATTATAAGTGATCATGATTCTGTCTGAAAAATTATAAGTAAAGACAAAGATTGATTAAGCCTAAACTAGGTGAACTCATGACTCAGTTTCCCACTTCACAGTTGAATCATTAAAAAGTCTTGTCGGTAATTTTGCCTTTTGCATTTTGAAGTGGTTTATGCAGTTTAGCGCCTAGGTATTTAGTTGTTTCCCAACACCTGTTTCTGTTGTGATTCACTTGCATGTCCTGATCAAGTTAACATCTGCAATATGATTCTTAGGTATCAAGTTGATTCTTAGGTGCCAAAATATCTTACATAGAATAGACAGATACACAATGGCCCAAATTCAGCTGTCAGAAACATGTATACAAATTCACAGTCAAGTCACCTATGTACCTGAGGGCCAGAATTTGGCTTCCAATGGACTTAGATTAGACTTTGGTAAATGTGGGAGTTTTAAACATTATTTTTTATTACACTTTGATTAGATCATAAGAACATAAGAACAGCCACACTGGGTCAGACCAAAGGTCCATCTAGCCCAGAATCCTGTCTTCCGACAGTGGACAATCCCAGGTGCCCCAGAGGGAATGAACAGGTAATCATCAAGTGATCCATTCCCTGTTGCTCATTCCCAGCTTCCTGAGAAAAAAATCCTATATATAAAGCCAGCTGATGCTGGCCAAGACCATAAGGAACCTGACATTTTATTATTTTTACCAGGAAGAAAAAGATGCTGCCATCAGACTCACAGAAAAATCCTGTATAAAAACATGATATAATTATAAAAAGAACTGGGACTGGGGGTTTCCTTTTACAGGACTCAGCCTTCAGGGTATAAAAAAATATTAGGGGCAGGGCTGTGGAATGCACTTTAGGCTAATGCATATACCAGAGTGATGTAGAAACAAGAGATTATTATTAAGCAGGAAAAATCTGAGTTCTAAGAATTCAATTTGAAATGTGAAAACACCTCATATACACACCTTCTTGCTTCTTGCATAGGAAAATGAATACCTGTGCCCTTACAATCTTGGTAAAGACCAAACAATAATGAGTGCCCAAAGGAAACTCGAATAAATCCTGAACTTGGTTGTCATGCCAAGATGATGTTATTTCCACATTCTTTGTAAAGGACCCACGGAAGACACTGAGATGCCAATCCAGTGGAGAACCTCTGTGCGAGAGCTGAAGGAATTGGTGAGTATAGAACCCAAATAGCAAAAGCTGCATGACTGCTTTGACAGTTTCATTATTCAAAGAGATTGGAGTCATGGTGGACCCAATCCTACATTTTTCAGCTTTGTCTTTGACCACAAAACATGGAGGCCAACCTTAGCAGACATATATGCACATATGAAAGGGAAAATATATGCCCTAGAATGGAAGACTATTGCCCTATGTATTTCAAAATAGATTTCAGCTTGGCTATAATCACCAGAGCTATAGAGCGAGTCTCATACTTTGTATTTGAGATTTTCAAAGGAGACTAGGGGATTTGGGCACATATCAGCCATTAATATCAATGGAAGATAAGTATCTAAATCCCCCCCGACAGTTTTATCTTTTAAAAATTATTCTAGGTTTTCTCTTATCTCTCCACTCTCCCTTCATGGGATTTTGGAACATCTGGCCTGTTTTAAAGGCCTTACCTTCTCTGTCACAGTACAGGATTAGACAATTGCACAAATGGAGAAAGGAAAAGAGTGAATCAGTTCTTGAAAAATAATGCATGTGTATGAATTAGACTATAAACTTTCATATGTGTTTGTACAATTGAGACCCTGATGCTCTCTGAGGACCTTTGGGCACCATTATAATACAAATGGCAATAACAGTGACAGCAGCATTTGGTTTTAGCGCAGCTGACTTTCCTCTTTTTTGTTTCTTTCAATTTACTTTAGACTAACTCTGACCAACAAATCTCATGATAAGATCATTTCCCACTCCATCCCTCCTTGTGCCTAATTACAATTTCTCATAGGAAATTGCACAAAAAATGGGAACCTTCCATAGGAAGAACCTCTTCTTTTAAGAGTTTGGTTCCTGTTATGTCAGTAGTTTTATCTTCAGAGAACTTCAGCAGCAGAAAAGAAAGGTCAAGAGGCAGAAACTTCAGTGCTGATGTAATCCCCAAGGAGTGTTATTCCCCTCACAGGTATGACTAGTATGAGATGCCAAATTAAATATACTCATTTTGCCTTCTATGTGTCATTCATAATGGAATAAGTGAATCTGTAGAAAAGTGGAGCAGTAAGAGAGCAAGCAAGTTCTCCCTGAGATCTCAGCTGGTATAATGGTGAAGTTCAAAACAGTTCTTCCAAGATACCATTTTCAATGGAACTCACCAAGTCCTCTCTTTTTATTGCACACACCCACTCCCTAAGTACTAGATGAATAAAACCAAATGTATGTTACCTCTGTGTCAGCCCCATATAGGCTGATGTGGAAGGCCATAATGAGGACTGGTCATCAGGTCCAGTGCCACAGCTCTTCCAACTAGTATGGTAGGTCTGTGGCTATGTAGCAGCCCCGTCACCAGCTTTAGGTTGGAGGAGTGGATTTTATTTCCTGTATCCATTGGCAGTTCACCTCATTATTGTCACTCTATGGGTGCAGTGGATGACCATTCAGGATCAGGTCAAAGGGCAGACATTTTGTTACACATTTCACTAGATAGCTGAGTGTGATGGTCAATGGCATGTTATAAGGCTGGTGGAACAGAGCAATTAAAAGCCATATACCTCTGCAGAGCTATGGGGTGTTCTAATTCAACTCCCAGCACAGTTCTGTTCAGCAAAAAGCTGTTTTTGGTGCCAGGACTCAATTCTCAAAGTGGGTGCATAAATTAGATTGGCACTTACACACCTAAAATAGGCATTTGAGCACCTAAATACTGAACTGGGTATCCTCAAAGCACCCAAGTTTGAATATTGTGCTCCCCAACTTCTGTGTGCAACCTGAGAGGTCTTAATTAATATAAGGGCAGGGTTGTACTAATGGAGCAATGTGAGGTGGTCCAGACTCTCATCCCATCAGATCAAGTTATCACCAAGAAAATGCATGCCACAGAAATTGGTAAAAAATTCAGGCCAGGATGCCATCACAAATGTTTATCCATTTATTTAAAATTTAAATATATGTTCCAGATCTGGTGGTAAAATTATTAATCAGATTATTCCAAATATTTAGAGACCAAAAAATTTGATGTTTTGGTTAGACATACCCAAAAGTGGAGGCACAAATAATATGTTCGCATTGGTAAGATAGTCTGAATTCAGAATTTCCTTGCCTTGTTTTTACTCTTAACCATAATGTTATTTTAATGTTTTGTGTCTTTATTGATTTTTTAAGGGAAAAAAATGGATGCTAGGGTTCTTGTCTTTGTGTCACTTCATTATATCTTGCTATGTTCTCTCAGTTTCTCATAACCAGAGTGCAGTCAACCAGTTTCTGCTCTGACATTGCAAAGTGGTCTCAATCAGTTGTCACCGGTGAGATTTTTTATTCATTTTCCATGACATTAACTGTATAGATTTGTGGTGTCGCTGCTTTTATTCTTTTGGATATTGGGTTTTCAGTAGTAATTTTTCATATTTAACTAGATTAATGTCTAATGAATCAATTATAAATGCTATGTGCTGGGATTTCTTAGGAAATAGGATTATTGACAAGAAATAAAACAAACATGAAATTCTGCAGTTTAAATTTGACTCCTTTTTCCAGATAGTTTTCTGAAATGTGTGGCTTTTCTCCCCGCCTCAGAGTTGCACTTATATCTATAATACCTTTGTTGTTATCCATGTGAGCTTCTTAGAGTTTAAAAAGTTTAGTAGTCCATACCTTCCAGCTTCCTGCAGCCAAGTTCTGCAGTGCACCTGCTGCTCCTTCCAGTGTGTCTGGATTTGAGCACTCAGAGAGAAGTGTGAGGTAGGGTTTGACTATTGAAGGGTGCCACAGCATCTGGATTCCTTTTGGTGGTTCTGCACAGTCTGGAAGAGGTCCTACTCCATCCCACTGTTGGAAAGCAGAAACCAAATGTCACAAAGGATGCCAATATCAAAGACAACAATACTCAACATTTTTTATATAGGCCCATGGCCAAAAACCACCACCATCACCTTTAACATACTGTTTGAGATCCTTGATGGAGGCAAATTCCCCTCCCAGTACTCTTTATAAAATAGCTTTTTGATTGTATTTGACCTCACCATTAGTGAAAATCTAAGAGTGTTCTACCTAACTAGCATAATGAGAGCAATTAGCTTTCAATGCATAATTTAATTTTTTCAGGGGAGTGCATATCTATTGGGACATACATGTATCAACAGATCTTAATAGGTACCTTAACAATTTGCATTTTCTTTTTATATTTGACTTGTTCCTTTGTGCTCTTTCTTTCCAGTGGGAATCACACTCAAAAAATAAATTACATGGGGGCATATGCTCGCCACCATTTATAGGCCAGGAGGGTAAGGTGGCTACGGAATAGCTTTCACACAGCTACCACACAGCTACTTCTAGCCTCTTTGTGGCACTTAAGCTGCTACTCAGCTCTGAGGGCAGCTACTCTGAGGGCTTCAAACAGCTCCCGATTTCTTTTATAAATCTACCCATCACAAAAACTTTCTTCACCAATGTAGAATTCTGCCTCCAAAATTACCGCATCCTGATGCCCAGTGTGGGCAGCATACAGTATCTGATCTAAGAACAGATCTCACAAGCCAAAATGGGAGCCTTAGTCCAATGGAAAGAGGAGATCTCCTCTTTCCGGTCTGACTTACAGGATTCACACCTAGAAGGTCCTAAGATATGTGAATTAAAAGTCAAAACACTTTTATGTACAGAAATGCTATTTTAGGTAATTTTAAAAGAATTTTGAAATGCAATACTTATATGTTTCTCTCAATGTGCATTGTACAGGCAGAGGAGTACAAAAAAGAGAATCTCAATAACACTTTAAAACATTTTCTAAAACATTTATAATACATTTTTTTCTGAAACATATGTGGCATATACAGAATGCATGTGTCTGGATGTGTGAGTGATGATTTGTTTAAGCTGAAACAAAGAGAAACGAGCCACTGGCAGGCAGAAACAACCCTCCTTCATCATCACTGCCTCTGGTGGATACAGAGAATCAGTCTGCCCTGATCCCACTCATCCAATGGTAGCAGAAAGCAATTGGAACAGGCTCTGACCTCACACCCTGATCAACCCATTTCCTCCCCTGGGGGGAAAGAAGGAGAGGAAAGCAGCAGCAGCTCTAGATCCCTCTTACCCATAGGGGCATGGCATGCATGGCTCCATCACTCAGTGGCCCAGCAATTACACATCCTGGTTAGCAGGTGAACATTGGTCCAGATCCTCAGCTGATGTAAATTGATATGGATCTATTGACTTAAATGGAGCTATGCCAATTTACACCCGCTGACCATTATGTTTTGCAAATGAAAAAAGAACAAACACAAATGCAAAGTTAGCTGGTCTTTCAATAATGCACATAAAGAGTTATGTGAGAGCAGCTGCTAGGATATATAACTCAAAGCATCGGACAAAAAAAGACAACATATAATCAATGGAAAAGCCGTCTCTACTGGAGGCACTATCAAATGCCCAGAAACAGTAGCAAAATCACCTTAAAGGGGTTGAAGCTAAACCCTGCTGAATGCAGCCACTATGAAAGGGAGCACGATGTGCTTGTGACATCAGCTTGTTAAAATTCTGCTTTCAAACTGAAGAAAAGGTTGGTTGACTTCCCTGCTGGTGAGAGAATTCAATCCCCCTCTTTGGACACAATAATCAGCCCTTCCAGGGATTGCTTCATGAAGGCTCATAAAAATTCTTATAAAAATCTACTTTTTTCCCCTCTGGGAATGCAATAAACTGCCTGAAGTCTCAGGTATTTTGAAAGAAAAAAGGGTAGGAAATTCCTCTTATGAGGGGCCCAATTCTGTCCTCGCACTAGTTTTTACACTGGTGTAAATACATTTGCTTTAATGGAGTTACTCCTGATTTACTGTGGTACAAATATAATCCAAATTCAGGTTAAGGTCTTCACCCCTTCCCTCCCAATCCTATTTCAAATTACACACATTGAACACTGTGCTATCGAATTTATATACTGGGTTTTTATTATATTTCTCAGCAACAAAATATAATGTAGCAAATATGTTAGCTTTGGTGTACACACGGTTTTTGTACTGGTATAAATGTTGATCATGGATACCATTTTTTACTGAAATAGGATATCTGTGCAATTCCTAGCGTGGACCCAGTTATATCACCATAGAGATGCTTATATCAGTATAATTTATTCCCCCATAGTTATAAACAGGTATATGCATGTTTATACGGTATGACTGTGTCCACACTAGGAAGGTTGTACCTCTTTAACTGCATTGGTATAGTTTTCTGCGGACAAATCCTTCCTTAATACAGTCTTGCCAAATGGCGATTCCTCCTTGTTTGGTGATGGTTATGAGAATGCATTCTTTTTTTTTGTAAAGGAAAACCAAATGAATAGATCTCCTGATTTTTCACCCCTGCTCTCTGCTAGCACACGGCACATACTTTATCATTCACTAAGAGGGGAAATGAGTGTGGGAGACCTTTATTACAATATCATGAGAACTTCACTAAAGGAGAGGTGGGTAAATGAAGAGTTTTACATTCCTAATTTACCACTGGTGAGCTTATGAGTTAAAATTCTTTAGGAGAATTGTTTGAGCTCACCAGCAACATACTACTAAAACCACAGCAGGCCAGATTCTTATGACTTGTCTACATGGTCAGATAATGTGCTGTACATAGGGTGTGATTTCTAAAATGCACTGATGTGGATGCACATTAATGGATCCGTGTAGTCCCTACTTGTGGGCTTTCACATAGTGCAGTTTGTTGTCTGGCTTTCAAGATATTCCAGCTAGAATGTTTATTATTAAGTATCATGGGATGAATTATTCTTATTTTATACACTAGATGGCATTTAATATTTGTAAAGGTTTTTATTTAAGCTTTCCCTTGCTCTATTACCACATTTAGCGAAGGATGGTTCTCCTCCCCCCACTCTTTTTCTTATATTTAGAATTACAAAAAGTGCCCATACACCGTCTCTGAGCAACCTGCCAGTTCTTAAAAATTACAAACAAAATACATTGTTCAATCATCTCACCCCATCTACTAAAGAGCAGCTTATTCTCAAACAGGAATTAATTCACGGCAGTCCTATAGCCTGTTATACAGGAGGTCAGACTAGATAATCATGGTGGTACTTTCTAGCATTATAATCTATGAATCAAAAGCTAACACCCTTGCACATCAGCCTATACCTCAATATCTCAACTCTTCATAGGTAGGTGAAACAAATGGCCCCTGCACCATCCTCTGAAAGTCAAAAAATCTGGACTATTTCAAACACTTCTGTAGTTCTGATTGATTGATATGACTTTTGTTGGCCAGCTGCTTGTAGGGTCTTGAGCTTCATGAGTTTAAGAGAGATTTCCTTTAAGTTAAGCAAGAATTTTGTGCATTGTTGCTTTTCCTTCCATCTCAGAAGTAACTCAAAGGCCTGCTAAGATTAGGACATTCATGACTAACGAACAGCAGGCACAATGCCCTCTGCTGAGGTAAGGAGAGTCACAAACGAATATTAATATCCTTAATGGCAGATCTTTAAGGTAATGCATCCGTTTATTTGAATCTTTCATACTGAGCTCAGACTAATGACTCAACCCAGTAATAGTCTGCATGTATTTATCTACCTGTGTATATACCTGGGACTCATCACCATAGCATCTGACTGCTGTCAGCAACATTACACACTGGCAGGACCACATGAATGGGCACAGCCCTCTCTGATAAGTTGGACTGCTGATGCATCATCATACAGAGAACTTGACAGTGCTGGCCCATTCCACAAGTCCTCCAAATATTTTTTCCTTTGGGAAACCCTATCCACACTGTCTTAGGAATGCTGTTTAAATATGGTTTTATTGGCTTCCTTAGCCAGCAAAGATGAAGCGTTTGTTTTCTTGAAGTAGTAGCTAACCTCCCTAGAGTAGTGGAATTTACAACCTATCCACCTAGCATGTGAAAGCATGAAGTGTCAGGCTATTGGTAATGGTATTTAACTTGAAATGCTGTTGTTATAGCTCAAGGCTCCTGACAGAGGGTAAAATAGAAGGTCAGTCTCATTTCAAAAGTGCCACTTGTAATCAAAATAAAGATTCCGGGACAGATTCTGATGTCATACTGGTAATCATAAATAATCGTGAAACAGGAGTAAGAAAAGTTTAAAACCAGTGTAAATGAGATCAAAATCTGGTACATCTTTCCTTAGTAAGGAACGGAAAAGATAAATGAAGCCGTGCCAAATTCTCGTGTGTGTGATTGGTGGTATAACAAGTGTAAGTAGAGTATAATGTGTATTATTAGCAGCTATCTTGTTTTTACCATTATTTTTCTTAATCACTTCTTGTCATATTTATTTTGTTCCCTCTAGACCTGGAAGAATGAATAGGGTGGCTATAGAGATCATGCTACTGTAAGTGGCATAATTATCACAATCAGGGATATTTGGTTCCATCTGAAAAGTGACAAGATGTGATGTGGAGAAGTTAATGGCTACAGTGCAGTGGTCTGATGTTGAAGTCTCTATGGTTCTGTAGTTTGATGGGTGTTAACTGAGTAGCAGGTGACCATAAATAAGGACCACAGAGGGGAATGTAAGAAAGAATTGTGGAGGAAAGAATAATAGCAATGCTTGGTGATGCAAGCAGAAGTTAATCTCACTTATCTTTATTGCAGTTTTTATTAAATTAAAGTTTTGTTTTTAATTTTTCAAAAAATGATACCAAGAGTTTGGCTGGCTGTGTTGTTGTGAATCTTCAGCAGATTTGATTTTGCTGGGTATTGGGATTCTGCGGCAGACTGTAAACTGGATCTTACTCCAGCTTTGGTAAAGTTTTGGTAAAGATTTAAGGGAAATTAGGACTGAGCCCAGTGCTGGTTCTTTTTATCAAAGTAGAGGTAGTGATTCTGAATTAAGCTGACAGCTGTTTGCAGAAACTTCTGTAAGTAAGAAGTTGAACTGAAATGTGTCTTTGTTTTGCTCATTTTTTAAAAAAAGATAAAGCAACTCTAATTTTGTATGATCTCTAGGTTGAGAATAAGCTGCAACTGGTATAAACAACTGATGGTATTAATGAATAACAATACCCAATCAGTTTTTAAAAGCACCATAAAAAGAAAGGCATATTTTATGTTATAGTTTTCAAAGCTGTTCTTTTCCTTACGAAGTTTTACATACTCCTACTGAGATCAAATATATCTACTAAATTAGTCAAAATTGTTTTTAATCACAAGAGAGGAAAAGTAAATGCCCCAAAATTATCCATGTCTTTAATTTTTTAAAAACACATAAAGCTATGAATTCAGCCTCATCCATAATTGAAACTGATTTTTTTGGACTATTGCCAATTTCCAGTATTTCTGTTATCAACTGTGAATTTTAGCACTGTTTGAACATAGCAGTTATTTTTATAAAATTGCCTTTAGCTTTTATCCTTCCTCAACAAGTATATATTTAAATGTGAATCACAATCATGCGGAAAAGAGGGAAAGGAAACCATCATGTTAGTGGAGAATTAAATCACTAAGGCCTTTTATAAGATCCAAGTAATTAATTGGAGCCTGAAGAGACATAATGTGGGTTTGGATTCAAGAATTTTTCAGAAAGGAATGAACATTCTCATGTGAACAGTCCATTAGAAACAATCTACCGTTCATGCCAACTCTGTCTGATGAGAAGATAAGGTTGCTGAGTAATTACTATATTTATATTGTGCTCTATTGTTTGATGCTATTTTCTTTCAGGTTTCACAGGTTATAAAATACTGTGGATTCAAGGGATTAGGGCCTGAATGCACAAAAGGAGTTATGGGGTATAATGCTCAGAATCACAATTCCCAACTTTTAGACACCTAGAAAATCACTGGGATTCACAAGAATGAGTTAGGCACCCAAGTTCCTGTACAATGAGTGGGGAGAGACAGGCAGCTTAGACCATGATTCATAAATGCCAGCATACTGGGCAAGGAGCCATCAATGAGAGGAGTGTGTGTTGTCTCTCCCTTAAAGAGTAATTTGGACTGAGAGAGCAAGAGTGCACAAGTATGCGAATAAGTCTATAGCCTGGCGGTTATAAACTCACATCCCACATGGGATATGGGAAACCCAGGATCCAAACCCACTGCACCAATTAATCTTTAATTATTTATCCAGAGTGTAACAGCTTTAACAGGACAGATTGAGGGAGCCCCACATATGAATATCCCTTAGTCCCAATGGTTAGAGCACTCACTCACTCAAAAGTTATGAGGGAGATTGTCCTCCTTCTCCTTTGCTCCCTCCCCAAGCTGTTCTGTGTAAACTTGCCTGAGTACATCAACAGCTAGGATTATCTACAGAACCCCATATTATAAAATAGTTAGGAGCTTAAAAGCTTTATTGATACATTCAGAGAGACGAAGTAGCTCAGAACAGGAACACCTGGGAAGTACATGTTCTAGTATAAAGGACAGAGCATTACTGTAGTTGGAGGCTGGATTATTGCAATTGAAAACAGATGAAAAAAGGCATAGTAAAAAAAAAATCAAACCATGCAGAAAAAAGTTTAAACAGATTATTGTAATTGAATTATATATATAAAAATGGAACTATTGTGTATGCTGGGTGAGGGTGTAGGGCTGAGGGGACAAATTAGAGAATTCTTCTGTGGCACTGTGGAGAATGTGCATAAAGTAGGATATGAATGAGGCTGGGCACATCCAGAAGTCTAAGTTTCACCTCACTTCAAAACTACTTGCTTACAAAATCAGACATAAAAAATACACTATTACTGAAAAATCGCTTACTCTCTCATTTTTACCATCTTTTTATAAAATAAACCAATTGGATGTAAATATTATAGTTACATTTCAGTGTATAGTATATAGAGCAGTATAAAGAAGTCATTGTCTGTATGAAATTTTAGTTTGAACTGACTTCGTTAGTGCTTTTTATGTAGCCTGTTGTAAACCTAGGCAACTATCTAGATGAGTTGATGTACCCCCTGGAAAACCTCAGATGGTTAGTGTAGGAGGGTGTATGGAAGGAAATTTACCAGGCTGATTAACACTCTTGTTTATAGTTCTCTATCACATCTGCTGTCATCCACTAACATTCTATTTAAATCAATGACATGTTAAGACATGTTTGGTACAGTCAACAGCGGTCAAGGGGATTATGGAATGGTATTAATGAGTGCTGAATGAGGCTCACTCTGTCCTCCCTACTCTTGCTTTGCCAGAAGGATGGAACGACACATGAGATTCTGAGAATAGGTATTTAATGCCAGGGTAAGGAGTGTTGTCAAGGTTAAAAGCAGAAAAAAGTTGTGACACATTATTAGAAATATTAAATACCAATCTATCTAAGGTATTTCAGGGTGCCTATCGCCTAAGTGTCTATCTAAGTGCTGAAGCAAGTATAATCTATTCTCTCACTGTATAACAGTCTAGTGAGTATAATTTTATTTTTATAAAAAGGATATTAAACACTTCAGTTTGATGGACAAGAGCAGTTCTGCAGAGGCCTTCGCCCTGCTGTGTGTTGATAATGAATGATTATAGAAATAGAAAAAGTATATCTGAGGGCAAGCAGAATAATATAGGTATTAAGGGATCCAGCCAAAAGAGTTAGATTAACTCTATGCGCCTGAAGAAAAAAAGAAGATTTAGAGGGAACAGCTATGGTATAAAGAATTCTGAAAAGAATGTAATGGTAATCAATGCTGCAACATTGTTTGTGCTAGTGTGAAATGCAGGAACAAGATGATACAATCTTAACATAGGAGAAAATGTTCATAGAATTTTATTTATTGTTTAGAGATTCATCAATAAATGGAATAGGCAAAGATAGCAACACAAATAAACAGGTTTACAAATTAGGTACACTGTGAGACACACATACCCAAACACTATTATTGTGCTCTAATATTATCCTTTCCAAGACATATCTGTCACCATATTTAAATTCACTAAAGGGTTAGGAGGGTAAAGGTAAGTATCAAAGGTCTTGTTCTACACACTAAATGAAACATTCATCAATTCATGTGAGGAGATCATTAGTTCACCCATAGGCTTCTCTAAAGCTTTGCTCAAGTGTTGAAGAATTCTATTATCATGAAATTTACAAATCACTCTTCCCCGGGATGGAAAAAAAGGTTGCCCAGGACATCACATGGGAATCAATTTGTAAAAACTGACGTAAAGCCATGGTTGCGATTTAGCAGGAGGCACTCTCCTTTTTGACTCAGTAATGACCAATATCCCAGCATGGTGACAGTGACCAGTGTCAGTGGAACTATGATTCAGAAAAAGTGATACAATATAAAACTGCGGTCCTGACTGCTTAGTATTTTCACAAGAATAGCAGTGTTAGACCTTCTATCCCATCCATATTCTAATCCATGTAATTTATTTTCCTAAACCTTTCTGCATACTGTTGAAGGTACAAAATGGAGTCTACATCTCAACAGAGGATGATACGAATGCTGTATTTATATTTATACAGCAGGCCAAAACCTCAGCTATTCTAAATTGGCAGATCTTCACGGCAATCAATGTTTTCTAAATGCATTAAAATCAACGTAGCTTCACCAATTTACAACACCCGAGGATCTGTTTCTGTCTGTAAAGTATTTGAGATTGGTGTGGATTGCACTCTCAGCAAATTTGTGGATGATACTAAACTGGGAGGAGTGGTAGATACACTGGAGGGGAGGGATAGGATACAGAAGGACCTAGACAAATTGGAGGATTGGGCCAAAAGAAATCTGATGAGGTTCAATAAGGATAAGTGCAGGGTCCTGCACTTAGGACGGAAGAACCCAATGCACAGCTACAGACTAGGGACCGAATGGCTAGGCAGCAGTTCTGCGGAAAAGGACCTAGGGGTGACAGTGGACGAGAAGCTGGATATGAGTCAGCAGTGTGCCCTTGTTGCCAAGAAGGCCAATGGCATTTTGGGATGTATAAGTAGGGGCATAGCGAGCAGATCGAGGGACGTGATCGTTCCCCTCTATTCGACATTGGTGAGGCCTCATTTGGAGTACTGTGTCCAGTTTTGGGCCCCACACTTCAAGAAGGATGTGGATAAATTGGAGAGAGTCCAGCGAAGGGCAACAAAAATGATTAGGGGTCTGGAACACATGAGTTATGAGGAGAGGCTGAGGGAACTGGGATTGTTTAGCCTGCAGAAGAGAAGAATGAGGGGGGATTTGATAGCTGCTTTCAACTACCTGAAAGGGGGTTCCAAAGAGGATGGCTCTAGACTGTTCTCAATGGTAGCAGATGACAGAACGAGGAGTAATGGTCTCAAGTTGCAGTGGGGGAGGTTTAGATTGGATATTAGGAAAAACTTTTTCACTAAGAGGGTGGTGAAACACTGGAATGCGTTACCTAGGGAGGTGGTAGAATCTCCTTCCTTAGAGGTTTTTAAGGTCAGGCTTGACAAAGCCCTGGCTGGGATGATTTAACTGGGAATTGGTCCTGCTTTGAGCAGGGGGTTGGACTAGATGACCTTCTGGGGTCCCTTCCAACCCTGATATTCTATGATTCTATGATTCTATATATGATAAATACAGAAAAAAAATAATAGACTTCTGGGGGGTCTGTATGAATGAAGGGTCAGTCACGAATTCCTAGTTTAGGAGTTGAACGTTGCATTCTAATTCAATATATATGTAACTTCTCCCTAGCTTGCAGTCAGTTCTTTGATCTGACTTATAATGTTGCCTTGATATAACCTAGTCTGTCGTGAAAACTATGTAGGCTACGGGGTGCTGTGAATTAGGTAGGATGTGTCATGAAAAAAAAATCAAAACACATAGTTGCAGTTTACAGTTATTCCTTTATTTCTTAACTTAAAAATGACACTGATTAGAAATGCACTTTTATAGAACATGTGTCAAATTCACTGGTGACGTGAGTGGGCACAAGTACATTGAGGTTGATGGGGTTGTACCCCTCTGTGATCCCATTAATTCAGGAAGTACATAGGTGTTACAAATCTGTATGACATATGTATAACAAAAGTCCTACTGAAAAAACACTGACATGCTTTCTAATGAACGTATGTACAAAAGAGATAGTGAATCACACTGTGTGTGGGATTTCCAAAATTGCTAAGGTGATTTAGGAATACAAATCCTATACATTTTCACTCAGACTTGTGTTCCTAAGTCACTTAGGTGGTTTTGAAATTCCCACCACATATCTTCTGAGATATGCAATCTCCTAATGACATATTTAATCATATCCCAAATAGTAATCAATGCAGCAGACTATAATATTTCTTTAGGAGCTGCTCCAGGCTATTGTGTCAATGATTCACAAGGCATGGGTCAGTTGAAGTTTTTTGAACCATGCCTTTTAATGCAGGTCATGCACAGAACGTCTTTGGGCCTCTAAGCATTTTTAATGTGTTCTGAAGTATCCTTAAAGAACCTTGTGTCTTGTGAGTTTTCTAGTGAGATCTCTGCAGATCTAGTGTTCAAGCTGAACCACATGGAGTCCCTTGAAATTAAAATTAATAAAATTTCAGTTAGGGTCTGTGACAGGGTGCACCTTCAGCTACCAAGAAGCACTGCCTAACCTGTTTTTGTGGTGTCTCAGGCACAAACACACATAGTCTGTTTCTTTCCCACCAAATGTACCTTTAATCCTCTGTTTTCAATAAGGAAAAGACAGAGGAAAGGTACCCAGCAGGAGGTTCTTCACACAGATTTTCTCCTTCACCCAGTTCACTCTGAGTGCCCTCTTTACTTCCTGTTCCTCCCAATTATATATCCTCCCTGTTATGTAGCCAGCTGTCTCATTAGCCCAACTATTGCCACCTAATGTCAGTAATCCTCACCAGCAACAGGTTGATTTATTCCAATTACGCCTGCAGCCTTCTCTGTGCCGCAGCAACCTCACATACCTCCACCCTTATTTCAATTGAGACCTTTCCTTGCCTCCATGGGAGGTCCTCTTCAGCCTCCAAGTCCTATCCTTTTTATGGATTTGGGGTACTACTAGAGCTTCCTGGCCCCTTTCAGACTGGCCTTCCATGGGCTATCAGTGAGGGTCTCCTGCCTTCTATTCACAAACGTACACTCAGAGGGTGGGAATTTCTCCCACAGTTCCATCTCAGCCCACAGGTCATCACAGCAATCACATTCCATGGCCCTCTCCTCTAGCTTCTTTTGCTCCTGGCTTGTATCTACTTGAGTAAGTTGTCCTTTCAGAGCCTCAATATCGTGATACCTCTCATCCCCTGACTTCTCTTGCCATAGGCTTGAGACTATTTGGGTTCACCCGCCAAGGTCTCATTATCAGGACTCTTGTCTCACTCCTCAGTAGGTCTTTCTTCCAAGCTTTGCCCATGGCTTTCTCCTCCGGTGAGTCAGAGGACCTTCTGCCCTCCTTCTCCACTAGATGTTTTTGATCTATCACTCCTGGATCTGTTGCCTCCTTCTCAAGTATTTCTTCCTCACTCCAAGATCTCGATTCTCTCTGCAGTTGTTGTGATATGTCTAGGGTTATTAAACAGTGCCCCTGGAGAGTTACCCGGAGAACCTTCCATCAAGATTTCTTTACGTGGACCTCATCATTGGGGTCTCTCTCTGTGTCCTCTGCTCTTTTTACATAAGGGAAATAAGAGTCTAATCAGTTCCTATTATCACTGCATAGGGCAACGACTTTACCACATCCACTCTCTGACACTTAAACTTTCCTTCTATTTCCAACTGCCACAGAGTAAGTCTTCTTTTCCCCATGTACACAGTGGATTGCTATCATCACCCCCTTCTGTTGCCACTGCAATCTAACCGATGTACTCTGTATGAGGCAGCATGCGGCTGTCAAATCTACCATGCCCTTTGTGGTTCTCCAGCCTACTTTGATGGGAAATGTCTTTATCCCAGGCCCACATTTTACACCAGTGCACCCACAGAACTCCACAAACCCATAGTCCATGTATGGTCAGTCTTCGTTTTTGTATATCCTTTGCAGCCACATTGGTAACAAACCACTGAGTTAGTGCTAGGGGCACTCTTGTTTGCTTCTTGTATTTCCTTTCCGGGCTTCGATTAATGGTATTCCTCAACAGTCTTTCCCCCCCTCCCTTGATGTAGGGGGATGGAGCTCTTTTCATGGAAGAGCTGCTTCCACATACTCCTCTGTTAATTTTACAGTGTCCTCTAGCAATTCTGGCTGATGGCTTTGAACCCAAACTCTTGCAGCCTTGGGGAGGCTTTGTGTAAACTGCTCAAGAATAATTGAGTATTATGGTCCCTGTGTCCTGCTTATCTGGCTTCAACCACAGATTGGCCCAGCCCAGATAATTTTTGCACAAAATCATAGGGATGATCCTGCAGTTCCATCTGGCAGCTCTAAATTTGTGACACTATTTCTTCATTGACAGGCCCATCCTGTCCAGAATAGCAGCCTTCAGCATGGCATAGTCTTTGGCGTGGTACTCATAAGCCACCTGAGCCTCGCCGGTCAGGTAAGGGGCAAGTCATAGTGCCGAAGTACCCGTGTCCCATCCAGCACGGATAGCTACCCACTCAGAAGTTAACAAAAAGGCACCAGGATCATCCCTGGGGCCTTCTTACATAGCCTCAGGCCCACTGTCCAATTTCCAGTTCCCTCATAGGAACTCACCAACCAGTGCAGTGCAGGAGCTGCTGCTGTAACTGAGACTGCTCTTGGATAAAGCCCTGCAATGCTCATTCCTGCTCTACCTGCCAACCCAGAAGCATTTGCCTCTCTGCCTGCTGGGTCGTCTCTATCTCTTTTTGTTGTTCCGCTACCAGTGCAGCATCTCCTCCGTTATGTCTGGATCTTCCAGCTCTCACACAGGTCACCTCTCAAGCCACCGTCTCTCGACTGAGAGAGTTACAATCCCAGGGCATGTCACAGGGCACCTCTTCAGTTACCCAGTGAGCAGCAATGCCTAGCCTGTTTTTGTGGTCTCTCAGTCACACCTTTAATCCTGTTTCTAAACAGGACAGGACATAGCACAGGTGCACAGAAGGAGGCCATTCACACAGCTTCGCTATTCCAGTCAGCTCCCCCTTGGAGCTCCCCCTTTACTTCCTGTTCCTCCCAATTATATATCCTCCCCGTTATCGACTCAATTGCCTCAGTAGCTCAACAATTGCCAACCAGTGTCAGTAACCCCCACCAGCAACAGGATGATTGATTCCAATTAAACCTACGGTCTTCTCTGTGCTGCAGCAAACTCAGTGATCAGGGAGCTACTGCCAGCACTGTGTCACAGGATCTGACAAGGATTCAGAGTTTTTCTTCTTTTAAAATAATGAAAATTAAAGGAAACTAAATGCGCGAACCCTTGTTAAAATGATAAAGGGTTTGTGTAAACCTTCTAGAGCCAGAAACTTCAGAATTAAGGCTTTTCATTTCATCCTTAATTACCGTGTTTAGATAGTTCAGGAATCTTAGCAGTGCAAGTGCAATAAGACTTCACCTACTATAACGACACTGTCAAAGATTAGGAACAAGGATGATGGGTTCATTCTAGGTGGAATCTGAGGCAGCTATAAAACGTATATGACATAAGGCAACTATTTTGCCTTCGTCATTTTGTAACGCTTTCTTTCATTATATTGTAGCATATAAAATCCCTGACAAAAGTCAATACAAAATAAAAGCTGTTTGACTATTGGAATATTTAATTACATCAGCATGGGTGAAATTAGAATCTTACCAGTAGTTTAACTTTGTTTTTAATATGTTTTTCAAGGCTTGTATTTTACTCCAAACTTGACTCATTAAACAACAGCAATTTAGACTGTTAATATCCCTGTGTTATTTCCCATTAATACAATTTACCTTTATATTCGCAAGTATATTTTCTATACCTCTAGATCATTTACTTGTATAACCTCAGGTATAGTCAATGGTGTACTGTTCTACAAAGATCCTTTTGAAACATAAATAAATGGTTGTACGGGAAAACAATTCTGAAGAGAAGTGGAAAAAGTTCCCTTCTGCCATCACTAAAAACTTAACATTCCACTACCCAATAGTAACACTAAGCAATAGTAATATTACAAAGGCCTTCATGGTGTTCTGCCATCCCTTCTCAGACTTAGGCTATCAGGGTTGGAAGGGACCTCAGGAGATCATCTAGTCCAACCCCCTGCTCAAAGCAGGACCAATCCCTAATTTTTGCCCCAGATCCCTAAGGGGCAATCCCCTCAAGGATTGAACTCACAACCCTGGGTTTAGCAAGCTAATGCTCAAACCTTGAGTTGTAATCTACTTCTCAGTGAAATACAGTAAAGAACAAAAGTAGGAGATAACAAATACATTTAAAATGTAACTTAGCTAAAAAATAAAATGGAGCAACTTAAATATTTGGGCAAGTTGAATTACTTGAGTTAAATTTCACAGTCTACAGATGTTTGCTAGCTACACTGAAATATGATCTGGAGAATCTTTTCCATTTGTTCCCCTTCTTAGTCACAATACTTTTTGGTTTTCTCTCAACATCTAGAGGTAATCTTTCAGCAGACAGTGCAAGTATGTCAATGCTCAACTACTTCCAATAGCTAAATCTTCATTGTGACATATTTGGAACTGACCTGTGGTAATTTATGAATATACTGAATTAACTCAACAGGAGTTTGTCTCGAAAAAACAGGCAGGAAGGAAACAAACAGCTCAAGATAAGCCTCCGCTGAGCAAACACATGAGAGTTGCTAAGCTACAATGCCAGAACCATTGTCTCTGCAGACTCTGGTTCCATCTTCCTCTGAGCCTGAAGGATGGGTTTTGATCAGAAGAGAGAAAGCCTGGGAACACAGCAGAACAAGGGAACTATAGCATGGTTTAAAAGGGACTCTCTTTCTACAGAGGGGTGGTAGTTGTTGTGGGGAACCAGACTGAGACTCAGCACCTCCCTGAAGGTATCTGAAGAAGTTAGCAATGCCCAGGTTACCACCTGAAGATGGTATGTCTTTAGATAAGATAGACATGTGTGTATGCTGTTTGTTGTTTTAAAATCCCTTTTCTCTAAAAGCTTTGTCTTTACAAATAAAATACACACGACTTTTGTATTAAGAAGGCTGTGTGATCACTGTACATAATTGGTCACAGACTCCTGAAGGGAAGAACTACAGGTGCCCAAACTTGGTTGGACCTGCAGGATAAGAACAGTTGATACATGGTGTACTGTGGCCAGGCGCTGGGCTAGGAGTGGGAGAATTGTATGATTCCATCCCAGGATAGGTGAAGGGAAAAGACTTGACACCTGGTGGGGAGCACTCAGAGAGTCCATAAAGTGGACAGAAAGGCAGTTACCCTTGTAATCGTGACACTTATGGACAATGCTGACCATTTATTCCTGAATCATAACTCATTTTAGCTCACATAAATACAGATGGAATACTATAATCAAATGGACAAATTCTCTCTTAAGAAAAGCCTTGTACACTCAGAGACAATACTATAAACTTATGGAGTCAATCCTCGCCCTCAGCTAAACGTTTTAGGGTTGGGAATGGCAGAAAACGATGTGTTCTGCCTGCCTCTCCAGTCCCTGCTGTCCGCTTCAGCAACTCTTTCAACATCCCACTATGTGAAAACAGAAGCAATTATACAATCATTGGAAGCTGTTTGGTAGTACTATGACAGGTACTGTACTGTTTTATTTAGCCAATTCCGTTTAGCCAAACGCAGCTAGATCTTGGAGGAACTGTTTTGTGATAGTTGTGCTGCAGTCCTTTGTGGGATAAATGAATGTCTCTGACTAGAATGTTTTCTTCAGTGCAGAACTACAGCCAACCGGACATCCAAGCAAATAAACACATATGGGCCTGATTTTAATTGGCACTGTGGCCCCTTTACACAAGCAATGCAAAGGGGCCATAAAGTGAGCATAAATTATGTTTGTATTTTAGGAGTTTTCACCCTTAATTATAAATGGCTTACCATTAATTACCAAGCAATTTATAATTATTAAGGTGATCCTGCTACACATTTTTTATCACATGCTCACAAACACGATATATTAACTCTGCCTATCTCACTGATAGGCACTTACTCTCATTGCTGAAAGTAACTTCCATTACCTGATCTTGGGATTTCTTTTTCTTCTTCTTCTTGCCCCAACAACCTGAACTCTCTGTATCTTTGCCATTAGCATCACCACACAGTAACCCATCGAGTTCATCTGTTCCCATCTGCTGTCCCTGAGACGTTTCTGCAGCGAGCCTGTATGAGAGGTTCCTCAAAATGCATACACAGTTTTCAACGGTCTAAAAAGGAGGAGAAAAAGAGAAAAAGGCTAAAAAACCTCTCCTTTTTTAGGTGTGTATATTGAATGGAGGAACGTAATCCATCTTTGCACATATATTTGTACAAAGATATTCTTTTCTGTTTGTTTCTAAGCACTCCCTAGACAATCACTGTTTGAAAGGTTTAGAAAACTTGGCAGGATCATAAAGCCTCTTTTTAGTGAGGAATAGAGCTCTGGATAATGTTTTTAAACGACTTTGTTACTGTGGTTCTGAATTTCATGCTGAATTCAACACGAGAGAGTAGCAGAGGCAAAAATATGGCAAACAAGATCCACACAAGCACAGAACGCACACTGATTACAGCCCCACCTAGTAAAAAGAAAAATGATGCTATTATTTCTCACAGCATTTATTTCTTGTGTCAATTCTATACGAAGCAGGAGTGAGAAAACCTTAAGTGGTTCTGAGTTTTTGTTTGCAAGAGTACCCATAATTTAATATGCTCATAAATGATCTACCCCACTGGAAGTGTGCAAAGTTTTTCCTGCTTCCATTCAAGTTGAAAATACCTTAGGAATAGCCCCCCTCTCTTGGTATTTTGGCCTTTCTGTGTATGATCCTAGTTGGAACCTGGAAGTGGAGTGGGGCCCATTATAGAAAAAAATGATGGGGAAAATTTAACAGAACTTCAAATCTCAAAAACGAATTTGATTTGGACTTTGGTTGAAGGCTAGTTCTTATTTTCTCTAATTTGGTTTGCCAATGTCTAGTCAGAAAAATATGTCCTTCATTTCTTGGGGGACTGAAAACATGGTTAACCTGCTTACCTTTCAAAGGAAAACTGAAATGCTCTTTAAATAAATCAGTACATACAAAATCCTAAATCTTGGCTCCACCTCCGTGGAGGTGTACATGGGGGGTGGTATAAACAGTGTAAGTAGGGATACAATTAGTACTACTAGCAGCTACTTTGTGCCATTATTGAACGGCAGACTATAACCAGTACTTTTCTTAATCAGTTCTTTGCAGAGGATGCATACCAATTGAGTAGCATGGGGCCCAGTTCCATGGGGGTTTGTTACGCACTGTCATACATGGAGGTTTGGGGGCAGGAGTGGGGCTGAAGTTATGCAGTCCCCTGGACCTTCCTTTACTAAGAGGTAGGCTCTAGAACTGCAGAATTTACTGTCATCCTTTGGCTGGTAATATAGGATTCAGAATGGCTCTACTACTGCTTAGTGGCCTTTGGAAGGAAGGACTCCACTTCAATTGCTCTGGTGGATATATTATTTATTATTAAAACGGCACTATACAGGTACTGCACAGCTGCTGGTTTTCTCGATGCTAGTGGATGGGCTTCTTCACTAATCACTTCCATAAAAACGTTTACTAATGGTAAATTGATTGTAGATTACCACAAGCATGCATACAAGATAGCATGGAGCATAGATTCTTTCACAGATTCCATATTTCTCTACTGAATCTATAGGAAAAGTCCACGCACTTTGCTCAGATTAGCAATCTGAAAATCCAAAAGGTACACCTACAAGCACTTCACAGCATGCAGGAACTGTGAAATGTACTTGAAACTAATGTTAGATACAACTGGCATTTCTGTGTTAGTGCTTGCAACCACTGTCTTGAAATGTGAAATAATCAATAACATGTCACAGAATTTAAAACACTTCCCTTCCCCGTAATACTGATTTCACAATCACAAATTTTTTAATTGGCAATTATTTGGAGTTCTTTTAATTATTAAGTAGAACTATTAAGTAGTACCTTTCATCTCTGAAGAATTGTATTAATCTCCTAGTTACTGTGCATATATATAGGGCTGTCAAGCAATTAAAAAATTAATCGTGATTAATCATGCTGTTAAACAATAATACAATACCATTTATTTAAATACTTTTGGATGTTTTCTACATTTTCAAATATATTGATTTAAGTTACAACACAGAAGACAAAGTGTACAGTGCTCACTTTATATTGATTTTTGATTACAAATATTTGCACTGTAAAAAACAAAAAATAGTATTTTTCAGTTCCCCCATTATAAGTACTGTAGTGCAATCTCTTTATCATGAAAGTTGAACTTACAAATGTAGAATTATGTACAAAAAACCCTGCATTCAGAAATAAAACAATGTAAACTTTGGAGCCTAGAAGTCCACTCAGTCCTACTTCTTGTTCAGCCGATCGCTCAGACAAACAAATTTGTTTACATTTGCAGGAGATAATGCTGCCCACTTCTTGTTTACAGTGTCACCTGAAAATGAGAAGAGGTGTTCACACGGCACTGTTGTAGCCAGCATCGCAAGATATTTACATGCCAGATGCGCTAAAGATTCCTATGTCCCTCCATGCTTCAACCACCATTCCAGAGGATATGTATCCATGCTGATGATGGATTCTGCTCAATAACAATCCAAAGCAGTGTGGATCAATACAAGTTCATTTTCATCATCTGCATCAGATGCTACCAGCAGAAGGCTGACTTTCTTTTTTGGTGGTTCAGGTTCTGTTGTTTCTGAATCAGAGCGTTGCTCTTTTAAGACTTCTGAAAGCATTCTCCATACCTCATACCTCTCAGATTTTGGAAGGAAGATTCTTAAACCTTGGGTCAAGTGCTGTATCTATCTTTAGAAATTTCACATTGGTACCTTCTTTGCCTTTTGTCAAATCTGCAGTGAAAGTGTTCTTAAAATGAACAACATGTGCTGGGTCATCAACTGAGATTGCTATAATATGAAATATATGGCAGAATGGGGGTAAAACAGAGCAGGAGATGTACAATTCTCCCACAATGAATTCAGTAACAAATTTAATTAACGCATTATTTTTCTAATGAGCGTCGTTAGCATGGAAGCATGTCCTCTGGAATGGTGGCTGAAGCATGAAGGGGCGTATGAATGTTTAGCATATCTGGCATGTAAATACCTTGCAATACTGGCTACAAAAGTGTCATGCAAAAGCCTGTTCTCACTTTCAGGTAACATTGTAATTAAGAAGCGGGCAGCATTATCTCCTATAAATGTAAACAAACTTGTTTGTCTGAGCAATTGGCTGAGCAAGAAGTAGGACTGAGCAGACTTGTAGGCTCTAAAGTTTTACACTGTTTTGTTTTTGAGTGCAGTTATATAACAAAAACAAAAACTACATTTGTAAGTTGCACTTTCATGATAAAGAGATTATAGTACAGTACTTGTATGAGGTGAATTGAAAATACTATTTCTTTTGTTCATCATTTTTACAGTGCAAACATTTGTAATAAAAATAGTAATATAATGTGAGCACTATACACTTTGTATTCTGTGTTGTAATTGAAATCAATATATTTGAAAATGTAGAAAAATATCCAAAAATATTTAATAAATTGCAATTGGTATTCTATTGTTTAACAAAAAAAGAACAGGAGTACTTGTGGCACCTTAGAGACTAACCAATTTATTTGAGCATAAGCTTTCGTGAGCTACAGCTCACTTCATCGGATGCATTGTTTAACGGTGAGATTAAAACTGTGATTAATCACAATTAATTTTTTTGATTTAATTGCTTGAGTTAACTGCAATTAATCGACAGCCCTAGTATTTTGGTGCCAGCCTACAGTGGCTGGTATTAAAAAAAAATACCATTCACAAATATTTATCACATAGGTGTATCCACAGTTCCACTTTCTATTTAGAATATGAAGTAAAATTGGTAACTGTGTAGTATCTGTTTGCAAATGTTGATTTGTAATGGCAACCACTGTACTTCCTCACAGTCCACCTCATAAAAACCACTGCATAGCTGTTAGGGTAGCTCATAAACAGATGGCACAGCACCTCAGAGATAAATTTGCAGAGCTGCGTGTGGAAGTTTTCACAGAGCTTCATGCATTGGTGCCTTTCTCAAGCCAAAGTTTCATTTATTTTTTCCTAATAATTTAAAAAAAGAGGAGAAAGAGAGAGAGAGAGAGAGAGAGAGAAAGAGAACACACTATACAGTACATATACAAATATAATTCCAGAGCAGTCATATACAGTATATGGAAACACTGCTCAATAGAAAGAAAGTCAAAGAGATTAAGGGCCAAATTCTGCCCGGCTCATGTACCCAGTGCAATCCCCATATATATTTTTAAATCTCCTTTTTTATTCCTTGCTTTTCCACTTCTACAAAGACAAAGATGACAAACCTTGCTATCAATTTCACTGCTCCCAAGAGCAGACTGAATCACGTATAACAATGCATCAGTAAGTCCATCACACTCCCTCATTCTTCTGCGGGCCTCCTCTCCAGCAGAGCTGACATTCCTACAAGACAACAGTAAGGAGAGTCAATGTTTTCCCAACTTTGTCATTCGATTTCTGTAGCAAAATATTCTCATCATTAACACTCATTTAAAAGAGGTTTTTTTCCTCTTGTACTTCCTATATCATTGTTTCAGATGAGCAAGTAATGAGAATGGTTGTGAACGAGGTAAGGAAACATAACATAGAGGGGAACAAATTAGAAACAGTTGGTCATCTTAGATGATTTTAGAGCTGGAAGGATGCCAATCTTAGGTACATTCTGGACCATTCCTGGACTGAAAGAATCTAAGGCTACTAGAATTTGTGGAGGGATTGTTCCTTTCTCTTAGGAGTGAGATTTTATTTTATTTTTTTCAGGAAAACGTTTTCAACCTCCTCCTCAACCCTACACCCTTTTTTTCAAACTTTGAAAAGTGTAGAGGGTTTTCAAAAGTGTAAAGAAATCTGTTGGGGTTGGAAAGAGCATCTTCAATAGTGTGGGCTCTTCACCCTCCTGAATAGTGTAACCTAGAATAAAAATATTATCAAAGCGCAATGTGAAACAGTTGGTATTCCTCAGAAATGGTAATCTGTTGCTTTCATCCACTCATTTTATTTTTCATTTTGCACAAGTGTTTGCTTCTCTCTGTCTCTCATTTTCAGAGAACAATACTGCATCAATCTTGTTCACTAAAAATTGTTCTACATAGAGATATTTAAAACCAACTCATTATAATATTTTTTTGTTTATTTTGTGCTTTTGCCTGAAGGCTTCTGAACCCATTTTACACAAAGATAACTAAAACTACTCAATGGCACTATGGCTTAATACTCAAACAAATATTATTATTAATATATGTGTGTGTATACAAAATACATACTTGACAACATCAGCTGACAAAAATCACATTCAGATTTCCACAAATGTGTGTAAGCGATCACAGAATAATAGAAATACACGGCTGTAAGGGACCTTGACAGTTCACCTCATCCATCCCCCCACATTGAGGCAGGAGCAAGTAAACCTAGACCATCCCGACAAATATTTTGTCTAGCCTGTTCTTAAAAAACTCCAGCGACGGATATTCTACAACATCCCTAGGTAAGCTATTCCAGTACTTAACTACCCTTATAGTTAGGAAGTTTTTCCTAATATCTAACCTAAAACTCCCTTGCTAAAGATTAGGCCAGTACTTCTTGTGCTACCTTCAGTGGACATGGAGAACAGTTGATCACTGTCCTCTTTATAATAGCCCTTAACATATTTGAAAACTTATTAGGTTCCTACTCAGTCTTCTTTTCTCAAGGCTAAATATGGCCACTTTTTTTAACCTTTCCTCATAGGTCAGGTTTTCTAAACCTTTTATAATTTTTGTTGCTTTCCTCTGGGCTGTCTCCAATTTGTCCACATTTTTCTAATGCGTGATGCGCAAAACTTGACACAGTACTCCACCTGAGGCCTCACCAGTGCCAAGTAGAGTGGAACAATTACCTCCTGTGTCTCACAGTTGACACTTCTGTTTAATGCACCCAGAATGGGATTTTCTTTTTTTTTTTTAACTGCATCATATTGCGATGGTGCAGAGCCTTTCAGCTCTTCTTGCTTGGTGTGGGCAAGGGTCCCAATGTTGTGGTGGTTTATGACAACTCCTTTTTCACTACTCCCCATAACCACTGCCTGCACCAAGGGAGAGGAGATGGAAAATCCTACACGATCCCTATGTACTTTCATTCTGTATTAGAAATGGAGAGCGAGTTGCTTGCTCTTCTCCTTGTGTAAAGCTGTAAAGTGCTCTCTCCCTCCAAACCCTTTTCAATCCACTTTATCTTCCATCCTATTATAAAACAGGGGAAGAGGAGACAAAACTTCCAGAGAGGAGAGAATGGATTTAAATAGGAGAGATTGAGAGGATGGGAGAGACTGAGGAATAGATCCCCGTTATCATCTTTCCCAGCTTTGCCCATTCTTTCATCCTCTCTCTCTTCTGAAAGTCAGTTCGGCCCTCCTACAGCACCAATTCATTCTCTCATTGAAACATTAAATCTGTACCCATTGATAATCCCTCCAAAACAGCCTTGTAATTAATTGTGCTCCCCAACAAGCATAACTTCCCATTTATATGCACCCCATACAGTCCCAATCGATTCTGCTGTCACAGTGACAAGAAGCCACATTTAACTTGATAGCATACATAGCTCCTCCCCATTTAATACATTCATGATGCCAATGAATAGTCACTGGGCCAGGGAAAGAGTGAAAGAATGACTCAAAAGGCTGGGGAAGACCCAAATTCAAGTGTGCTCCAATGACTATTTAATCTATAAAGAATGGAACAGCTTCAACAGTAAAGACTGAGAGAGCCTATGCTACCATATCACAATGGCTAAGACACCCTACTAATATGAGAGACCCGTGTTAAAATCCCTTCTCTACATCAGGAAGAAGGTAGAATTGAACCTGTGTCTCCTACACCCCAGGAGAACACCCTCGCCAGTGGGTTATAAGGGAGGCCCTTATTTGCCCCATTTTTGTGACTCTATTTCTTTGCTTTTCTAAAAATCACTGAACTCAAAATTAAATTTCAGGTCAGTTCAAAACAAAACTTTTTGTTTCGATCCAACACAAACGTGTATTTTTTACTTTTTTTGATTTGCTAAAATATTTTGAAAAATTGAATGTTCAGTATGACCTGAATTTTTTTTCCTGACTTTTTGGAATCGCCAGTGAACCCAAAAATCCATTAATTGCCCTACTCTGTCCATAATCCCCTAACATCTCTGTGACAGCTTTAGTAATGGCATACGTGTATAATGGGTAAGAGGGTTCTGACCTAATATTAGGTGTAACACCATTACATGCCTTCTTTCTCCTGCGCCTTAATACATCCACGAACAGTTGCAAACAGTATTTGGAATGTTTTTGTATAACTTCTTAAACAAGGCTATTGGGCAGCAAACCCCACTTTGTTGCTGCTACATATAGTTCAATGCAAGGTTTCCAGCAAAAACATACATTTGTGTACTTCAGTACACACAATCAAACACATTGCCCTCTGATCTTCTCATAGAGATGATTTCTAATTCTCTCTAGTGTGGCCTCAGAATACAGGCATGTCATGTGGACTCTCCAGAGCCTGAGGAGAATGGGGCAGCCCCTCAGTTCCCTTCCAAACACTCCAGAAGCTCCTCAGCAAAACAACAGTTGGAAGACCGTTACAGTCAACAGCAATTCTAGTCCCTAAGCTAAGAGCTGACTGCCTCCTTGGTTTCTAACAAGATAGGGAATCTGTAGCCTGTATCCAGTGTTATAGGTATTGGACTGCAGCCCGTGCAGCAGATGTATCTCTTGGCCCTTCATGGAATGGCTGCTGAGCCTACAGAGTTATCTCAATCTCCTGTTATTTATCACCTTTCCTCCCTAAGCTCCAATTGGCTCAGCAATCAGATGGGGAATGTGTGGAACCTGCAATACTGCTTGCCCTCATTGGAAACCCTCTGCCAGATTCAGAAACAGCTACTGAACATGTCCAGTAACTACCACACCCTTCCTCTAGATATCTCTGGGCCCCTCTATCTAAGTTGTCCTTCCTTACTCTCTGCGGAGGGGCAGACACAAAAAGAATTCAACTAAAATACATCCTCCTCACGGTTTCTTCCCCTTTCTTGGGCTCAAAAAAGATAAATAATTGCTGCAGTATCAGCAGGTCAGTTACACTAGGAAAAGTGACAGTAGGAAAATATTTATATATTTTAATGTTTCATTTTTTAAATTTATTTAGATTTAAACTAATTAAAAAGATGCCTATCCAAGCCTAGCACATCAATAATAATGCAGTAAAATCCCAGCAGCATTAAAGTAATCATCTTAATAGGAACTCAGTCAGCCACCTAAAAAGCCTCATTTTTCACTCCTTTATTTTTGTGGGAAGCATGTCAGCCATCTCCAAAAACCCTACTCAGACAGATGTCTTTTGTAACATGCCTGGAACATCACCAAACTTGGACCATTTTGGACCAAATGGGGCAAAATAACAAGCAGTTTCTTCACGCCAGGAAGTGCTTAGACCAGCTACTGAGCTGAAACAGTTTCAATTTACCAGACCAGGGCGGCTCCATCAGTCCAGGCAAATGAGGCACAGCCTAACCAAAGAATTCAGAAGCTAATTCTCAATCCCCAAAGCCACATTTTATATATGTGGAAGTATGCATATATATATTATTAGGATAGTTAAGCATATATATATTAAAAAGTTAACATAACTAAGAACACAAGAAGAGCTTGTAATCTGTCAGGTTATTCACTCTCTCCTCTCCATAAGTGTAAACATAATGCCAGAATGTAATGCTGCTGGAGGTGAGGCTCAAACTGGGGTCTACGTAATGGAGCCTCATGAAGCTATCTTGTTACCATGGCAATTCACCACAACCAGGAGCCACTTTATGAGGGCCATGGAAACCATGGCTTGGTGAGGCTGCTGCAGCAGTTAAGGATGGCTCTGACAATGGAGCTGCAGGGGCCTTTCTCCCACCACTGATACAGTGAAGTTGGAGGGGGCTCCCTGCACAGCCAAGCAGCCCAAGAAGACAAAGGGCACTAGGTGTGTTGAACGCTGCAGTTGTTGTGGCCTGGTGCATACAGACTCCTGGCCAGGACTGCAATGAGGAGGACAAGCCCTGGCCACGGGGGAGACCATCCCGTTGCTGAACAGTTCTTGCCTGGAGACGGCTCCCATATTGCTGGCTGGCGACAGTGAGTGAGGGAGTGGGGTCATGATAGTGGAGCAGTGTCCTGCATGGCCAGTGACACTGGATCCCTGCAGGCACAAGATGTGGGGAAGGCTGCAGTCTTGGAGGGGCAGAGCAGAAACCCCCATCCAGGACGGCAAGTAAGAGGATATCCACTTTGTAAATGATCCCTAATGCCTCTGCCTAGGGCTGGGGAATTTGCAAATGCTCCCTCCCTGCCTTATGCTTGGGAGGAATCACTCTGTGGGTCCCAGCATGCTAGTACCCTCCCCTGGCAGGGGTAGCCAGTGGCAGTGAGTGAGGACTCAGTTACTGGGTTCAGGATGAGCTGGGAGAGCAGGAGCAAAGGGTGCTGGAGCTGGCAAGTCAGGTGAGTGCAGAGTGGGCCCAGGGGTAGTGGGGAGAAATCCCCCAAAATGTCCTGGGGAATGGGACCCCAGACTGATCCCCCACTCTGGGAGCAGGGGAGGCTCAGCCCAATCCAGTCCCCAGTGTGCCCTAGGGAAGTGCCCACTTGATCTCACCATTAAAAATGTATGACTTATTTTCAGTCTGAGTTTGTCTAGCTTCAACTTCCAGCCACTGGATCGTGTTATGCCTTTCACTGGGGGACTGAAAAGCCCATTGTTAAATATTTGTTCCCCATGTAAGTACTTAAAGACTGTAATCAAGTCATCACTTAACTTTTTTTTTGTTAAGCTAAATTAATTAAGCTCCTTGAGTCTGTCACTATTTTTTCTAATCCTTTAATTATTTTTGTGGCTCTTCTCTGAACGCTCTCCAATTTATCAATACCCTCCATTTAATTTTTGACTCCAGAACTGGATACAAGATTCCAGCACAAGTGCCAAAACAGAGGTCAAATAATCTCTCTAATCCTACTCATGATTCCCCTGTTTATGCACCCCAGGATTGCATTTGCTCTTTTGGTCACAGAGTCACAATGGGAGCTCATGTTCAGCTAATTAACCACCCCACACCATGAAATCTTTTTTCAGAGGCACTGCTCCCCCATTCTGTAAGTGTGGCCTATACTCTTTATTCCCAGATGTATACATTTACATTTAGCCGTATTAAAACACATATTGTTTGCTTGTGCTCAGTTTACCAAGTAATCTAGATCACTCTGAATCAGTGAACTATCCTCTTCATTATTTACCACTTCCCCAATTTTTTGGTCACTTGCAAACTTTACCAGTGATGATTTTATGTCTTCTTCCATGTCACTGATAAATTTGTTAAACAGCATAGGGCAAAGAACCAGGGCCTGCTGAAACCCATTGTAAACAGACCCACTCCATGACAATTCCCCATTTATGTAAGGTTATTTGAGGACCACCAACCAGGCCCAGAGGTTACCTCACAAGCCTAGCAAAGCAAACAATCATTGCTTGTTGTAGCAGAGAAAAACCACTTCTAACTTCAAGTTCAAATACAAGGAACAGGTCTATGTCAGCATAGGTACAGAATGCCACACTAACCCCAGAGATCTGTTGAGGATAAAATAGGCCAATGAATTGGCTACATGCACACAAACAAAGGCAAAGACTTAAGTCTCAGTACACTCTTTTTATAGCCAAGATGACACCCTATCTTTTATCAACACCTCCTTCTCTGATTCGTTATTTGATAAAAATTAATAATAATAATAATTACCATATATGAAATTCCACATTACACACTAGATTATGTGCCTTGTGAGAGATCAATTAAAAATTAATAACTCACTGGTCAACAATATCATGATGAAATGTTGTGGCAGAATACACCCCTGTATTCACACCCTACACGCTATTGTAATAATCTTTGTACAACGTATGCCTTGTAAGGTATCATTTGAAAACTTATAATTTGCTGGTCAGTATTGTCCTGATAAAATATGTGTGGCAACATTGTACGTGAAGTTATAAGTTTTCCCTGTAGGATGTCGTTAAACCTCACAGCCCTGCCAAGGCAAAAGTCAGGTCTGTCCTAAACAAAGCAAGGAATGTGTGATTGCCTTAATTTTTATTTAAGCAGTAAAGTGAGTCATCAAGTAGGGAGGAAAAACAAAGAAAGTTCAAACAGGTGAAAAAAAGCAGCAGGGAATATCCTTCCATATAGACTCTGGCTCCTGGGTGTCAGCTGGAAATGTTTTTCAAGACAGGGACTGAAACTATAAAAAGGAGGGACAAACATCCTAAGGTATGCTTTTCCTGCCCACCTCATTCTCTGCACCTGAGAAGACAAAACGAAATTGCCATTGGACTTTTGGGGAGGGGTCCTCACCTGATTGTTCGGTCACTAATCTGCTGGAGCTTATGGTAGGAAACTTTGCTTTGCAAATAAGGCAGTTTTTAAGTAAATGCTAGCAAGTGTTTTATCTTTATTTTACTTGTAACCATTTCTGACTTTTAATTCACACTCACTTAAAACTGTTTATTAACTACAAAGAGATAGATGTTATCAAATCTACTGTATTTAAATTGAAGTGTTTGGGTAACTACTTAAAGTAATAAGCTGATTGGTATATTATTCCCTTAAAGGAATAATGAACTTTGTACTGTCCAGGAGAGGGCTGGGAAGTATAGGACATGTAGTTCTGTGGGAAGATCCAGGGCCGAAGTTGTGTTTGGGTCACCCTGCAGTATAACCAAGGCTGATGGGAGCCAGGATGTAGGTGGCAGGCTGCAGTTACACACAGACACGCAGGATGTGGCTTGCATACTGAGCGGCCCAGGTGGGAGCTACCGTAGCAAGGCATCATGAAGCATCCAACGTTGAAGGGCAGGGGTGACACAGCCCCCCTCCCACTAGTCTGGATTGTGCCCCAGTATGTCACAAATGTATGTAGCAACATTATATGTAAAGTCACAAAATCCCCCTGTATGATGTTATGAGCACATGTTCAAAACCACACAGCCCTGACTAGACAAAAGTTATTAAACAGATCTATCGTAAACAAAGGAATGTGTGTTAAACTCAATTTACATATAAGTAGTAAACAGGGTCCTCAAGACAGCAGCAAGAAGAGCTGACAGGCAATAAAGGAAATTTTCATTTCAGCAAACCCAGATTAGAAGAAAGGATATGGAGCTCCTTCACTGCCATACTCTGTGTAGCCTTCTTTACTGCTTGAGTAAACTTTGCTTTGAGGGGTAACTCTCAGATGAATCCACTTCAAAGGTTAACTGGACTACAAAAGAAAGGAACAGAAAACCCCAAGTGTGCTCTCTCTCTCTCTCTCTTGTTTACCGAAGACAACAAACGAACCAGCCCTTTGACTTAAGAATTTGGTCAGCCCTGTTGCTGGGAATAGGTGGTAAGGATTTTATCTTGAACGAAGTGTAGCTTGTTAAGTTTTAGCTACTAGGAAGTACCCATGTCTGACTTGAATATTTTATATTTCTAGTATCAGAGGGGTAGCCGTGTTAGTCTGGATCTGTAAAAGCAGCAAAGAGTCCTGTGGCACCTTATAGACTAACAGACATATTGTAGCATAAGCTTTCGTAGGTGAACACCCACTTTGTGGGATGCATCTGACGAAGTGGGTGTTCACCCACTAAAGCTTATGCTCCAATATGTCTGTTAGTCTATAAGGTGCCACAGGACTCTTTGCCGCTTTTATATTTCTAGTCACTTAAAATCTATCTCTTTGTAGTTAAATATACTATTTTTACTCTAAACTAATCCAGTGTTGTGTTTAAACTGAACTGTTTGGTAACTCCACTTAAATTAGCAAACTATTGAATATTGACCTTTTATGGGGCAATGGATCTTTAATAACTGAACTAATGAGGAGAGGGCTGGGCAGTGCAGAACTCTCATTTTTGGGGAAATTTGCGACTGTGAGTGTGGGAACTACAGGTTGGGAACTACAACAGCAAAGCATGGTGAGGAACTAGGACCAGCCTTAGGGGTCAGCGAGGGAGGCTACTGCCCAGGGCGCTGCACTTGGTGGGGAGGCGCCGCGTGCAGCTCAGAGTTGTGCTGTGTGGTATCTCTCACCTATCCTGCTGAGAGCCAGCTGGGCTTCTGGAGGCAGCCAGGCAGGTGAGCGGCAGAGTTTGGAGAGGGTGGACTGATGATCTGAGCTTCAGAGGGGGCAGCTGAAAGACTAGCCAGATAACTCTCTGGAACAGGGGTTTCCCCCTCACTCCTGCCCCCTCTCTCCTGCCGTGGAGCCGCTCCTGGCCAAACTGCTCAGGACTGGGAGCCTGCCTCCTGTCTACTGCGCAAAGAGTGGGGGGCTGATGTCAGGGTGTCCCTCTGCCTATGTACCCGTCTCCACTAAATGGGGTAGGGAGACAGGGAGGAGCCTGTCTGTGCTGCTGCCTCTGGGTAAGGAGTGGGTGCTGCAGGTGGCTGTTGCTGTCTGAACAAGTGTTGAAACTGGTGAGTGCTCTGCTTAAAGAGACAACACACTGAGACACACAGGCACACACACACTCCCCCAAAACACACACACAAACCTCCCAACACACTCTCTCTCTCTCTTTCTCTCTCCCTCTTCTCACACACACTTGGATTCATAGAATCATAGAAAATCAGGGTTGGAAGGGACCTCAGCAGGTCATCTAGTCCAACCCCTTGCTCAAAGCAGGAACAATCCCCAATTAAATCATCCCAGCCAGGGCTTTGTCAAGCCTGACCTTAAAAACTTCTAAGGGAGGAGATTCCACCACCTCCCTAGGTAACGCATTCCAGTGTTTCACCATCCTCCTACTGAAAAAGTTTTTCCTAAGAGCCAACCTAAATCTCCCCCACTGCAACTTGAGACCATTACTCCTTGTTCTGTCATCTGCTACCACCGAGAACAGTCTAGAGCCATCCTCTTTGGATGTTGATGTTCAGGTAGTTGAAAGCAGCTATCAAATCCCCCCTCACTCTTCTCTTCCGTAGACTAAACATTCCCAGTTCCCTCAGCCTCTCCTCATAAGTCGTGTGTTCCAGTCCCCTAATCATTTTTGTTGCCCTCCGCTGAACTCTTTCCAATTTTTCCACATCCTCCTTGTAGTGTGGGGCCCAAAACTGGACACAATACTCCAGATGAGGCCTCACCAGTGTCGAATAGAGGGGAACGATCACGTCCCTCGATCTGCTGGCAATGCCCCTACTTATACATCCCAAAATGCTATTGGCCTTCTTGGCATTCTTGTTTTACTTCTTAGTACTTCTTGTCAAATGCGCAATGCACATATATCTCTGTAATTTTATTCTTTCAAAGTTCATTACTGATTACAATGCTGTTTTTTTAGTTTTTTGACTGGTCTATGCATTTCATAATTTTATTTCTCTTACACTTAAATTTAATTATTTAAATAGTGAATTCTAAAATACCTAACCTGCCCTGGCTGGAGTAATTATCATTGTTACTTTTATTACCATATTTTTCTTTGTCGTTCATTATTTAAATTGGCACAATCAAATAATAGTACCTTTCTCAAAAGTAAATTTAGCTTGTACTCACCTTAGCAGTGCCAGTTTAAAACAAACTAAGCTACAGACATAATATTAGACACTATGCACATGAAAGTTGCTTATTTTCAAATTGCATATTTAGTTATATCTGTAAAATAACTTAAAATTAATATAAAAATAAATGTGGCTTCAAGTCAGATACTAATAGTAATGGTGGAGTCAAATGTTAGTGAGTTACATCCATGATTGTGATCGGAAAACGTAAATGCCAAAATAATTAGAAAAATAAATTCTTGTTCTTAATAAAAGAGAGAGAACCCCTTAATTGCATATGTTAAAATTAAATAAATATGTTTTGGTGGAGTGAAAAACAATTGACTAAAATAAAGTAGATAATGGCAGTAACACACAGTGTGTCTGTTAGAGAAAGTAAGCAGATTTTATATATTTTCAGTTATCTCTACCAAACTTGTGTTTCTGATATCTGTGTTAAAGCTCCAGAACTGATACCAGAAGGCTTGGGATTGGGAATATCTTGCTGTATTGCCTCCTGATTGTTCTAAGTTTACTTATACTTAAAATATGGCTTTAATAGGTGTCTGTATATATTTTTCTTTCTTTATATAGAATTAGATACAGTGCTCCTGGCAGCTAATTTCTAAGTTGTTGTTTGCAAAAAATACCCTTGAGTTTTCAGATGTCTAAGTAGCCCCTGGAATCACAGTTAAAGTTGCTCTTCCCTCCCCCCAAATTTGAAATGGCACTCCTGGTGAGCCAGGAGTGGCCAGAGGTCTACAGTATGGCTGGGGGCTCCAGCAACAGCCCCTGTGCGACAGCGTGGAACCCACCTTGAGCCACAGGCAGAGCACCAGGCATGGACAAACTGCAGCAACAGCACAGAAGTAAGGGTGGCACAGTATATGGTGTATTGCCACCCCTACTTCTGCACTGCTGCTGGCAGTGGTGTTGCCTTCAGAGCTGGGCACCCAGCACCCAGCCAGCAGCCACAAATCTCCGGCCACCCAACCAGTGCTTAATTTGTGCTGGGGCTGAACCTTGGCACCTCCTTCCATAGAAATTAAGCAATGGGGGGAGGTATCAGGGCCTAGAGGTCATGGGGGGGCAGGGTAGGGCAATGGGTGGCTGTGGGGGTCAGGGGCACAAAATACAAGTTCACCCAGGGTGTCATTTCCCCTAAGGCCAGCCCTGTGAGGAACCCAAGGATATGGGGCAGGAGGTGACATAACCTCTCACTGGTCTGGATTGCATCCCAGGAATGTGAAATCTGGACCTGATGATTTAAAAAATGTCCGATTTTAGTGGCTTCTGTTTAACAGCCTCCATAGATACAAGTGGAATGGAAAGAAAATCATCATCACCATATGATGAGACTGCATTATCTGTTTTTTCCCGAAATATAGAAAAGAAATATTTATTGAACATCTCTGCCTTTTCTGCATTATTATCGATAATTCTACCTTTCTAATAATGGACCAATACAGTGGCCAGGATTTTTTGTTCCGAATATATTTTAAAAGCTCCATCTTATTGTCCTTCACTGTGCTGGACATAGATTTCTCCTTGCATCCCTTGGCTTCCTTATCAATTATCTACAATTCCTAACTTCTGATTTATACTCACTACTATCAAATTCCCCTTTCTTTTATCTGTTATATATATATTTACAGCTGCCTTCACTTTCCCTCTAAACCAGGCTGTTTTTTAACTAGTTCAACCTTCTTCCTCAGCTGTGGGATTGTGGCTTTTTGGACATCTAGTAAGGTGTTCTTAAATGATTCCCAATTATCATTCACATTTTTCTGATTAAATACTTCCTCCCAGCTGATTTGACTTATAATTGTTTTCAGCTTTGTGAAATTGGCTCTATTAAAGCACCAAGTATATATTCTACTGGTCTGAACTTTAATCTATTTGCACATTATAAATGTGAACATGTCATGGTCACTTGCACCCAAGATACCATACAGTTTTAGTTCTGTGATCTGTTCCTCTTTATTTGTTAGGAAAAGGTCTATTATAGCTGCAACACTTTTAAAGTTAGAAATTGTCATCTATAAAGTTTAGAAATTCCAAGAATATTTTAGTACTAGTAGCATGAGACTGCCAGCCTATGTCACTCAAATTGAAGTCCCCCCGATCATGCAGGATTTTCTCCCTACTACTATTGTGGGTACTTGTGTAAGGAAGCAGTGTTCCTATTCTGTAGTGTGATCTGGAGGTCTATATAGCTAACACCAGCTAGTAACCCTTCTTTTGCTTTATCTGTCAGGACATTGATCCATAATCATACAAGATCATTTTCCTCTGAGTTATCAGTGACTCAGAAACAGGTAATGCCGTTTTTGATGTAGAATGCCACTCCCTCTCCCCTTTTGACCACTCAAACTTTCCTAAATACGTTATAACCATTGAGTTTTAACATTCTAAAGAACAGCATAATCCTCTATAGCAGTGTTTCCCAAACTTGGGACGTTGCTTCTTCAGGGAAAGCCCCTGGTGGGCCGGGCTGGTTTGTTTACCTGCCGCGTCCACAGGTTTGGCCGATCGCGGCTCCCACTGGCCATGGTTCACCGCTGCAGGCCAATGGGGGCTGCGGGAAGCGGCGCAGGCCGAGGGACATACTGGCCACTGCTTCCCACAGCTCCCATTGGCATGGAGCGGCGAACCACGGCCAGTGGGAGCCGCGATCGGCGGAACCTGCGGATGCGGCAGGTAAACAAACCAGCCCGGCCCACCAGGGGCTTTCCCTGAACAAGCGGCATCCCAAGTTTAGGAAACACTGCTCTATAGTAATGCTGTAAGCAAAGAAGAACAGCAGTTTCACGCGCATAGCCAGCAAGCACTCTGAGGACCATCAGTGGACCAACAGTTGATGACAGTGTGACAGCTATTGATTTAAGGTGTTTGTATAATACCCTTGAATTCGACATTGAGTTCCAATTGCTTAACTCTAGGTAGCCAGTGCAGCCTGTATATATACAGTAAACAGGGTACATGTAGCTTTCATTACTAAATATTTTAGAGCAATACAATAATATATTCTGGTCATTATCTATATACTTTTTGGTTCATTTGAGGTTTCCATGGCAGTGACGCCTAAGACAACTGATAAAAATAAAAGTTCTGCAACACCCTACAAACTTAAATAATACAAACAAAAGGTGTGTGTGGTGGAGAGACATAACACAGAGACTCAACTTCACTACTAGTTAGTAATGAAAGAAACATATTTATCTAAAACAATACTATTTATGACTTCTCATTGTTAGATTTTAGTGCCTATAAAATCAGTCTGTTTTAGTAACACCAGTTAATAAAATGAAACCTAATTATCTCAAATACGTGTAGTACCTCACATAATTCTTGGCTGCAATTTTGAGTGAGTAGAGTGATAGCTGAATGCTTTCTTGGTCACTTTAAGTTGATAGGAAAATGCAACATATTGTATGACTGCACTAAATTCACTAAAAGAAGGAGTTTTACAAAAAAGAAGCCTTCCTATTATGCGTTCACAGTATCAAGGACATCATCATTCCCTTTTGTTATTTTTTCTTCTCAGTTTTTCAGGCTAGTAATAGTCTGCCAAATATTGCTGATGTTTCTAGCAATCACTACTAAGGATATCAACATATTTAATCAGAGCCTTTGGGCCAAATTGTCTGCTGGTGTAAACTGGCTATTGAAATCAATGGATGAAGGCCAATTTACATCACCAGCAAATTTGGTCCCATAGCTTTAGTACTTAACCATTAATCTTACTTTCAATGCATATTGTAATTAAATAAACGCCACCCAGTTAAATATGGCTAAAGTTCTTGGATCTTGATCTTTCCATCAAATGCCCTCACAACGTAATTTGGTTTTTATTATTCAGCCATACTTTTCATTGTCAAAGCAATTAACCTACCAAGTCAAGCACTCAACAGGTGGTTTTTATTACAGTGCTTCTCCATGTCCAATCTTTAGGCTAAATAAGCTACTCTTAATGACTGGGCTGTGTGATCTGCAAGTCAATTGAATGCCAACCTTCCACCTACTTCCTGACCCATTTAAACAGGCCTTGAAGGGAGAATTGGTGGACAGAACCGAACACCCACTACTGTATGTAATTAATCCCATACAAGAAATCTTTCCCGTCTTTAAAACAAAACATATCTTTGTGGCAATAAACGCTTTCTGCAGAAAGTATATTGTATCTGAAAGAAAAAATGCTTCTGAAAAGGCAACACATACTATCTTCCCATTTCAAAGGAAAACCTTTCTCTTCTTAATACACAGAACTAAAAACAGCATGTTCACGAGCACCATTTTATACTGTGGTGGCAGCAGTGGTGTTTTTTTGTTTTGTTTTTTTAAAAACACTTCCCTATCAAACCCCTGGCTTGACACTTCGTTCTCTGGCATGTAATGTCTTGCTGTATCAAAGTCACCTCACTTATGAATGTAATGCCATGCTCAGTAGTTGCTCTGCACATCTCTGAGAGCACATTACCTTTAACCCAGTGCCTGCAGGAAGTGAGTTCACTTGTCTACAGTGCTCATTAATGGTGTTAACAAGGGCCATCCCTAGCTATTCTGGGGCTCTACGCAGCCCCCTCACAGGAGTGTGTGTGTGGGGCCCCAGACCTCCACAGTGGCAGGGGGGGGGGAGAGGCTGGCTTGGGGAGCAGGGGAGAACCTCCCCCCAGCACGCATTGGCGGCACGGCTGAGGCCTGTTTGCTGCTTCCCGTCGCTGGTGAGTGCAGGCCTGGTCCCGCTTCAGTCCTCAGGGGAGTGGGGGTGGGGCTGGGGCGGAGCAGGGGCAGGAAGGGGCAGAGGCTTTGGGGAAGGGGTGGAGTGGGGGCGGGGTTGGGGAGGAGCAGGGGCAGGGGCCATGAGGAAGAGGTGGGACAGGGGCTGGAGCAGCACACAGCTGGGCAGGTCACAAGGAAATTTGGTGCCCCAAATTTCCTGGTGCCCTACCCAGCTGTGTACTTTGCATACGGATAGGGACGGCCCTGGTGTTAACAGTGGGAGATGAGTTAACATGTCACCTCTCGTACCAAGGGAGAAGTTCCTGGGGATCAGATCAGGAAGGTTGGGAGTTAGGGTTGCCAACTTTCTATTGCACAAAACCGAGCACCCTTGCCCCCCCCTGCACCATGTTTTGTCCAAGGCCCTGCCCTCTGCTCACTCCATCTCCCCCTCCCTCTATTGCTCACTCTCCTTCCCACCATCACTCTCTCGCTCATTTTTACCAGGCTTGGGCACAAGAGGGGGTGCTGTCTCTGAATGGGGGTGCAGGCTGCAGGGTGGGCCCAGAAATGAGGCGTTTAGGGTGCAGGAGGGGGCTCTGGGCTCAGGCAAGAGGTTGGGGTACAGGCCCTGAGGTATGGCTGGGGAGGAGGGGTGTGCGTTGTAGGAGGGGGCTCTGGGCTGGCAGATGGTACCAAGGGTTTCAGAGTGTGGGAAGGGGCTCTGGGCTGAGGCAGGGGATTGCAGTGTGGGAGGGGGTACAGGCTG
Organism: Lepidochelys olivacea; assembly: GCF_965140295.1. Classification (NCBI taxonomy): domain Eukaryota; kingdom Metazoa; phylum Chordata; order Testudines; family Cheloniidae; genus Lepidochelys; species Lepidochelys olivacea. The sequence continues at coordinate 141,599,925 of NC_140412.1, read as the reverse complement.
TGGACTGGGGTGCCGGTTCTGGGGTGGGGCCAGAAATGAGGGGTACAGGGTGTGGGAGCGGGCTCCGGGCTGGGGTGCGGCAGAGGGTGCGGGCTCTGGGAGGGAGTTTGGGTGTGGGAGGGGGCTCCAGAATGGGGCAGGGGCTTGGGGTGCAGGCTCTGGGTGGTGCTTACCACGGCGGCTCCCTGGAAACAGTGACATGTCCCTTGGCTCCTACACATAGGGATGGCCAGACGGTTCTGCGCGGTGTGCGTTGCCTCTGTGTGCAGGTGCCGCCCCCGCAGTTCCCATTCCCTGCAGTTTCTGGCCAATAGGGCTGCAGAGCTGGTGCATGGGGTGGGGGTAGCGTGTCGAGCCACCCTGGCTGCCCCTACACCTAGGAGCTGGAGGGACATGTTGTCGCTTATGGGAGCCATACACAGCCAAGTAGGGAGCCCACCAGTCCACCACCTGGACTTTTAACAGCCTAGTCAGCAGTGCTGACTGGAGCCACCAGGGTCCCTTTTCAACTGGACATTCCGGCCAAAAACTGGACACCTGGCAACCCTATTGGGAGTGGAATGCTTTTGGGATTCAAGGAAAGAAGGCGGGGGGAGAGTTGGAAAGATGAACAGATTAAAGAGGAGGGAGAGAAGTGCACTCAGAGAGAAAAGCATAAGACAGACTGTAAAGAGAATAGGAAATGGGAAAGAAAGGAGGAACAGGAGGTTCAGGAGACTGACTCCATCCCTAAGAGAAAGGAACACAACATAGGAGGGAAAGGAGTAGGGCTGAGGGAAATATTAAATAATCCATTTTTCCTGTGACTAGTTGGAGTCAAAAATATATTTTCAGAAGTATTTATGAGTGGAACCATTTGCTGTTTTCCTCGGTGAACACAGCTTTTCTTAGCCAAACTAGTAAAACTCTACACTTTCAGTAAGGCCAATCCCATGTGTTCAAAAGTCATGAGTCCCTAAAAATCAGGAGAGTGGCTTAAAAAGCCAGGAGATTTTAAATAAAAATAAATAATGGTTCTCTTTATTTGTCTACTCGTCTTTAAATGCACTTGGGTCACATCTTCATGCTTTTCTCTAGCCATAAGTGATAGAAGCTTTCATTTAAAAAAACAAAGTAAGCTTAGATTCTCACAAAATCAGTGTGCTTCACCAGCTGGAACTTTGAGAAAAACACCAAATATTGAAAGACTCACAATAAAATGGCAGGAGAGCTGGCAACACTGCATTTCTGAATTCCTATGATTTTTCCCCCCAGTTGGAAATGGGAAAAAAGCACATTTTGAGAGTATATTTTAAACATAAGGCTAGAAACACACACACACACACACTTTTGTCATAAATATAAAGGGAAGGGTAAACATCTTTAAAATCCCTCCTGGCCAGAGGAAAAAATCCTCTCACCTGTAAAGGGTTAAGAAGCTAGGATAACCTCGCTGGCACCTGACCAAAATGACCAATGAGGAGACAAGATACTTTCAAAAACTGGGAGGAGGGAAAAACAAAGGGTCTGTCTGTGTGATGCTTTTGCTGGGGACAGAACAGAAATGGAGTCTTAGAATTTAGTAAGTAATCTAGCTAGATATGCGTTAGATTATGATTTCTTTAAATGGCTGAGAAATTAAACTGTGCTGAATAGAATGGATATTCCTGTCTGTGTGTCTTTTTGTAACTTAAGGTTTTGCCTAGAGGGATTCTCTATGTTTGGAATCTGATTACCCTGTAAAGTATTTACCATCCTGATTTTACAGAGGTGATTCTTTTTTACTTTTTACTTCTGTTAAAATTCTTCTTTTCAAGAACTGAATGCTTTTTTTCATTGTTCTTAAGATCCAAGGGGTCTTGGTCTGGGTCTGTGGTCACCTATGCAAATTGATGAGGACTTTTATCAAACCTTCCCCAGGAAGTGGGGTGCAAGGGTTGGGAGGATTTTGGGGGGAAAGACGTTTCCAAACAACGCTTTCCTAATAAATAAACCCAGATAAACGTTTGGTGGTGGCAGTGGAAGTCCAAGGGCAAAGGGTAAAATAGTTTGTACCTTTGGGAAGTTTTAACCTAAGCTGGTAAAAGTAAGCTTAGGAGGTTTTCATGCAGGTCCCCACATCTGTACCGTAGAGTTCAGAGTGGGGAAGGAACCTTGACAACACTTCATCCAGTTTTATCAGAGTTCCCTAATGCGTCATTAAGTACACGCATTGTGGTAGAATTTCTTTTATTATTCTGAACTATTCCTAAAAGATTGGTGTCACGCTCAGGACTGAATATCATCAGTGATGATAATTCCACAACTCTTGGCAGTTTGTCCCATTATTTAACTCTTTTTTAGCTAGAAATTTTCCTAATATTTAATTTAATGTTCCCAGAATGAATTTCCTTTGACATCCCTGCTCCTAATCTGTCCCTACATATTTCCTGTGTCTCTACAGTACTTAGAGTAGTTCTGCCACAGCCAGAATTCCTGGTTTCCAATATGAGAATCTTCTTTGAAAATGTGTCACAGGCCTTTGCTGAAATACTCTGTCTGCTGTTTTCCCCAGTTGGTTGATCATGCATAATTTGTTTTTGATTAATCCCAGGCTACCTAATATTTACTCGATTATTTTCTTCTAGATGCTTACAAATAGGTTCGATTAGATGCTCTTAATTGCCTTCCTCTACTGTTGGTGCTTGATTAATTGTTCTAGCAGTTTCTCAGGTATTAAAATTCAGTTTATACTTGTTCATAATTTCCAGGGTCTCCTTTTCTTCCCTACTTTAAAGATGAATCCTATATTTCCCACTAGCCAGTCCCATGGGAATTCATCTGTCTTCCATGATTTCCACCAACATAAACTATTCAGAAGGAAGAAAAATAATTCCCTTTTCATTTTTCATGGCTGGTACATGTCTCCTTTAGAAGAGGTTTGTACTTCACCTGCATTTATAGGAATGATAGAAAAGGAACTGGCAGAATGCTTTAATTTGTTCAGGGATAAATTGAGAAGAAAGGGACACTATTCTATTTGACAGAGAATATAATTCAGTAGACATGTAAAATATTGTGAAAATGGATAGGGACTTCTATGCAGCTGAGACCTTACTGAGCAATAAACTGAACTTCACCTTTGAATTTCATTTCCCAACAGTGCCAAATAATTTTCAGTTTTGTAAGAAAACAAATGTCTCTGCTTGGGCCAAAATTTTAGAAACTACAATAGGTGAGAAAAAATAATCTTCTCCTTCCTCGCCTGAAACTATTGAATAGGAATTTTGTTCTCTTCACTTTATGCATGAAAATTTTGCAGCACTCACTGATGTACTTGACCTTGTTTTAGCTTATGAGCAAATAGTACTAACAAATGACAATAAAAAGTCTTGGTTTTGACAGCTCTCTCCCCTTGGCTTACTCCTAACGTGGTTCATGTAAATTTCAAGAATACACTTACGCTTCTCTCTACACTGTCAGAAATATTTGGAATGCCTGGTTTGATTACAATAAAAGCAGGACTCCAGAACTTAACATTGGATCAAAACTCATTTTCATCCAGGGTCCAACTTTTACCCTGAACTGTGTAATGCTAGCAGACATGTCCTAGCTACAGAAGATACATTTGTCTCTAGACTAATATGAAATGACCAGCGCATCAACTAAAATTAACAGTTAAAAATAAATATCTGACACGGTACATTTTCTGAAAAAAAAAAGCACTGTTCATTTATTTGAAAATAAAAACCTACTCTTGTCACTGAAAAATCCTTCCTTAGTTGGGCCCTTTTTTCCTTTGCCCAATCTTCGGACCCTCTTTGAGTTAGAAAAGATTTCAGAAAAACAAAATTGTGGCTCACACTTTGTTCAATGATGTATTTTGTTTTCTCATAGGGCTAGTTTGTGACCCCCTTACTCACTCTGCAAAGCATTTACTCTCCCAAATAGTTCTATTAGCATCACTGGGATGACTCCAGAGAGTCACTGCTCACCAATTTAATAAGGGGTTCACAATCTGGCCCCCAGGGGGCTCTTGGAAGTTTCCTCTGGAAGAATGCTGCTTTGATAACTGCTGTGTAAACCTCCAGAGGCAGAAAACTAAATTATCTTAAGGTCATGTTTGTCTGGATCTGTAATTTGTCTGCCACTAGTGGGTTTTGGATCCCAATATATCTGACTTGTCTAGGTGATGTCTTAATTGCTACTTAAAAACAGAAAATACTAAAGAAAACAGAATAAATATAAATGTTGATATTGAAATAAGTATTTTTAAAACTATATTTTCCGGTTAATTTTTAAGCATGTACCTTTCTAGCACGGCAGTATCTGATTATACCTACAGGTCATTTGGATTAAGAGCTACCCATACTTTCGCAAAGCACGATTCAGGGTTTTAGTCACACAAATTTAGTTGAAGACAATGGGAGTCATGCAATTCAAAATACTGTGCCATGCTCTGGCCATTCTTTCTTTAGGCCTGCATTTTCATAGAATCATAGAATATCAGGGTTGGAAGGGACCTCAGGAGGTCATCTAGTCCAACCCCCTGCTCAAAGCAGGACCAATCCCCGACTAAATCATCCCAGCCAGGGCTTTGTCAAGCCTGACCTTAAAAACTTCTGGGGAAGGAGATTCCACCACCTCCCTAGGTAACACATTCCAGTGTTTCACCACCCCCATAGTGAAAAAGTTTTTCCTAATATCCAACCTAAATCTCCCCCACTGCAACTTGAGACCATTACTCCTTGTTCTGTCATCTGCTACCACTGAGAACAGTCTAGAGCCATCCTCTTTGGAACCCCCTTTCAGGTAGTTGAAAGCAGCTATCAAATCCCCCCTCATTCTTCTCTTCTGAAGACTAAACATCCCCAGTTCCCTCAGCCTCTCCTCATAAGTCATGTGTTCCAGTCCCCTAATCATTTTTGTTGCCCTCTGCTGGACTCTTTCCAATTTTTCCACATTCTTCTTGTAGTGTGGGGTTTTTCTTACTTCAGAAGCAGAGAGAGGCAGTTTGGATTTTTGGCATTGAGAAGGCAGCTTTTGGGCATGAAGGAGGGGACACGTTGACTTTTCCCTCACCCTAGTGGACAAATGTGGAGGCAGCTTGACTTTTGAGGGGGAGGAAGATTTGAACTACTGGATACCACCATGATATATATGACAGCAAAAAGCTTCTCCTACTATCATCAGTCCTAATAGCTGGCATTGCATCCAATAGTGATCTAATAAACACATTAGTTAAATGGTTCTGCTGAAATAGTTGATAATGTTGACATTTGAATGCTTATCACTAGGTTGGAGAGACTGCACCCCCCACAAAATTACTACTGAGACAGGTTGCTTCCATAATCATTAAAACACCACTGTATTAGTTTATGTTTAGTTTTCGGACCAGAAACAAAATACAAAATCATTTTTGTGAAATGAAAACTTTAATGATAGCACATAGTTCTGCAGAGGTAAACGCTGCTGTTGCCAGCTCATAGAAAACACAGGGCCCCCATTAGGCTTCACAATAACTTTGCGTTCTCCACATAATCAAGCACTTAATCAGGCACTTAAACTCAGTCAATCTATCTGCATGTGTCTCAAAGTAAGACATAGTTAAAAGCATTATTATTAATGCTTTTCTCTTCATTCCTTACAAATCAAATCACTGAGCAATAGATATTTGATTTTCAACACACAGTGACAAGGTTTATTGCATTAATTTTACATTAAAATTTAAAGGCAACCACCAAAAACTGTGTGGGAGTGTACACACACACACATAGAGCTGCCAGGTGTTTGGTTTTCAACCGGAACACACGGTAGAAAAGGGACCCTGGTGACTCCAGTCAGCACTATTGACTGACCCATTAAAAGTCTGGTTGGCGGTGCAGTGGAGCTAAGGCAGGCTCCCTGCCTGCTGTGGCTCCGCATGCTGCTTGGCTCATGGAAGCAGTGGCATGTCCCCTCTCCGGCTCTTAAGCGTAGGGGCAGCCAGGGAGCTCTGCGCACTGCCCCTACCCCAAGCACTGGCTCTGCAGCTCCCACTGGCAAGGAACAACAGCCAATGGAGGCTGCAGGGGCAGCGCCTCCAGACAGGACAGTGTCAAGAGTCGCCTGTCCATGGCTCCACGTAGAAGTCAGAAGGGGGACACGCTGCTGCTTCCGGGAGCTGCTTGAGGTAAGAGCTACTGGGACCCTGCACCCCTGACCCCCCCTTCCACTCCCCAACCCCTGCCCCAGCCCTGATCCCCCTCCTGCACTCCAAACCCCTCGGTTCCAGCCTGGAGCATCCTCCTGCATCCCAAACCCCTCATCCCCAGCCCCACCCCAGAGCCCACACCCCCAGCCAGAGCCATTATCCCCCGCACCTCAACCCCCTGCTCCAGCCCAGAGCCCCCTCCTTCACCCTGAACCCCCCATTTCTGGCCCCACCCAGGAACCCGCACGCCCACCCTGAGCCCGTACCCCCCATCCAGACCCCAACCCCCTGACTCAGCCTGGAGCCTTCTTCCATACTCTGAATCCCTTGGATCCACCCCCCAGCCCGGATCCCCCTCCTGCACCCCAAACCCCTCATCCTTGGCCCCATCCCAGAGCCCGCACCTGCAGCTGGAACCCTCACCTACTCCCGCACCCCAACCCCCTGTCCCAGCCCAGTGAAAATGAGTGAGTGAGTGAGGGTGGGGAGAGCAAGCACCAGAGGAAGGGGGGATGGAGTGAGCAGAGGGCAGGTCCTCAGAGAAGGGGCGGGGTAGGAGTGGGGCCTCGGAGGAGGGGTGGGGTAGGGGCGTTCAGTTTTGTGCGAGTAGAAAGTTGGCAACCCTAAAAACACACTGCATACACTCACACACAGTTTAAAACCATATGAAACAGATAAAGTCCCAACAAACAAATGCGCCTTTATCCACAACAAAACCGTTCAAAAATCCTTATTCAAAGAACTAATGCATTCTTACTCTTTCAGAACCTCTAACTAAAAATATGGGACCTATGGTGTCTTTTAAATCTAGAGCTGTCCTGGTGGGATAAAGTGGGGGAGAAGCAGGGGAAAGAGCTGAGTACATGTGTTATCACTCAAGTGGCAGTCACAGGCCTTATGCCTGACCAATACTGAAGGAGCAGAAGAATGCTTTCAGGGGTATGTAGTGTGCGTGCACACTTCGGAGTGGTTCCTATTACTCTTTTTTGGAGATATTACACACTCTCCCAGTTCTAGGCTTGGACCACCAGTTATTATGCATGCAGGGTGTGACTTTTATCCCTGCCCTCTTTAATATGTGCAGTGTCTGAAGGCATACTATTACTTTCCCATAACTTGCTCTCAAAGAGCTTAAGCAATGGGATCCTCGCTTTCCCCTGTGCAGGTGCACAAAGAGGAGGCAGGTGTAAAGACTCCCTTGCCTCCTTCTTCCATTAATGGCACACCTGTGCTGGGGCAGCCATAATCAAACCTGGCCCCAATTTCACAGTCAAAGCAGAAGTTTTGCTTATATAAATACAGCAAAGGCCCTTGAACAGTTGGGCTAACGTGCTGTGATCTATAGATCTTTGGGGGGTGGGAGGGTAGAAACAACCGACAAATATACCACATGACAGCAAATCCAGTCTACATGTCTGCATGTGATGAAGACAATGATCATTGAGGAAAAGTCTATTATTGGAGGAAAAAAGATTATTACTTCCAAGAATTCAGCTATCCTTGACCACCGCTGAAACATGTCAAAAATGATTCCAAGTTGTGGATCCTATCAGCCTGTGAGGGACAGACAGGACTTTGCCTGATTCTCAAGATGCTTTACCTGACTTAGAAAGCCATTCCTCTCTCGTATCTGAGCTTCAACCATCGGCCGTACAACCACTCTGCAGTCTCAGCCACACAAGAAAGCAGTGTCAACATGGAGTCCTGCTCCAAAGAGATAGTAAAACAGCAACGGAAATCCTACCTCAGATTACATCACCTTGTCAGTTCTCAAAATGGCTTCATATGCGTATTGCAAGATGGTGAGGTAATCCATATGGGAATGTTCTTCAGGCCAATAAGTAATTGGTCATCATCACTTCTTGAAACCAGCCAATAAGAAGTGAATGGAACATCTCTAGAGCAACCTTGTCTACCCCACCTTGCCCACACTACTGGATCAATAATTCGTTGTGATCAAAGCTGCTGGCAGTGTAATGTTGCTGACCAAAAAAACCCCTGTAACATTTTGGCTTCAGTTGCATTTAAGATAGACCTTTACTCACTACCACATTTCTTTTGGGTTAAAAGGGTTATCAGCATGATACTGAAAAGAGCTTGCTGAAGCCATATTCAAAGTGCAAGAGACAGCAGAAGGAAGATGTGTCTTAATGATCCAGAACCAATGTGATCAGTGTGCAATGGAGACCACACAAAATTTTCCCTGAATTTTGCAGTATGTCATCTCCTCCTGCATGGGTCACTACCATCTCATGCTCAATATCCAATAACTGGTTGTCAGCCCTTACTCCCAAGCGTTCTCTATTACCTCCATAACACAAGTCAGCTGATAGCACCACCCATTCTCTTTGCTCCCTAGCTCTGTAACCCAGGAGTGATATTTAACTTCGCCCCTCCTTTTCTTCTCTCACAATGAGATCATGGCTTTCCCCACCGACAGCACAAAAATCTGTACCTTCCTGTCTATTCCAATGCCTAAGCAATGCTCAAAACCATATTTCTTTATCATTTTGACCACATAACACACAAAATGGTTCTCCATTAAAAAACACATCAAATTCAAACATCTCATCCTTGCCTTTAAGACCCTACATCATGCAGACCCTGCCTGCATAGCAGACTTTGCCTCCTTTCCGTTCCCCATGCCCTTTCCACTATATCTATTATGCCTGCCTTCTCTTGGTAGCCCTTTCCCTTCCATCCCACAAAAATACCTTTTGCCATGCAAAAACACTTGCCTCAGTCAAATCTCCAATAAAAACTCACTCCTGCTGCTTCACCTTCATTACCACCTTCACGTGGTAAAGGAGGACAGGTTACAAAAAAATAAAAGTTAATGTGTAACTGAGTAATCTTTCTGAGTAATCATATTGTCTTGTTATTGTCATCCTTTTTCTTTCTAGCCCTTTCCCATCTTTGGCTGTTTATCATCCTCAGTTGCAGTACTATGTAGCATTTAGATGCCCTTTGGGGCAAGGTCCACATCATACTTGTTGTGAGACACATAGTACATTTTTGGATAATCAAAAAACAACAAAGAACAACCACCATCACCCTACCCCCAAAACAAACAAAGAAAACCTATTAACTATAAAAGGTAAAGAGAAGAGGAATTTAGGATCTCAAATGCTAAGATAAAGCTGAGAACTAGTGGTGGTAGTTTTATTTTGCTTACTGAATAGGTGGATCTTATAAAGCGACACTCCATCAAAATGACAGCTGCATAAATTGAGTACCTCATGTTCCAGTCCTTGTGCTTGAAGTATCCTTTTATTCAGAAAGGAGTGGCCCCAGAAGGCTAACGTGATCATAACTAATAAAGTATCTGTCTGGTTTGTGTTGGCTTATGTTTATGGGACTTGCCCTGCAAAAGGTGGCATTAGTCTATAGATTATTAAGGATGATTAAAATCGGCCATATTGCCTCCACTTTATTTAATTTAATCAATCACATTTTTAACATGTCTGTTATGTTGGCTCTATTTACTAGCTTCCAGAAAAAGGTGACCACAGTACAGTAAATGAGAAACATTCTTTGAATCTACTTAGAAAAAGAAGCCCTAGCCTTTCTCTAGCACCATTTTATAAAATGACTGATGGATTTAAAACATGGGAGCACTTTTGTATTTCTGTGCAAGCTATTTCGGAGACAGTCCATTATACCAAGGATATATGGCTTCATGGTATTTTACCATGCCAAGATTCAGAGGCCTATTAACACTAAATCTCTTGCCATGCTAATCATTGACTTCATTACAGCTCTGCTGTAATTAAACAGTGCTTTCTGTGTAAAGGTTGAGTATTCTAAGTGTTCTAAAACCCACATGCTTACTTGGATTGTGGGTTTGCGATAGGATTAGTGATACAAATTTTGGGTCATTTGAGGAATGAAATCAGAAGATAGAACGCTCTACCCCTGCCTGCAAAAGAGCATTTCAAAAAATCAACTGGTTCTTCTGTTTTTTTGCACACATCTGATGCTCACACTGGGGCCCCCAACTGTTCTCAGTCATTCAACCCTGATCCCAGCTAGTGCATGGCACCTCTGTCCCTTTGGGGAAGCAAGATTGAAAAAAAAATTGTTGATCTTAGAGTTTAGATCTCTAGAACAGCCAAAACACAGAAACCAAAGAAATTGAAATGTGCATGTGCAACAAGACAAGAGCAAAAGGGATTCCAGGTAGCTTATTGTCACAGTAGCTGGGTGGTTCATGGGGACATGCTGTGGTCACTGAACCTGACTAGGGCACTATGGAGTTTGTACCCTACCCTTGGCAGAAAACTGAGAATGAGCTGTAGGCATGTTTCTACTACCTGCCTCTGTTAAGAGAATTTTATACTTTTGGGAAATGTGCCCTGCTAATTTGTAAAGCTAATTTAGAAGGGGTTATAACTATTCTTTGGAAGAGAGTAAATTACACATGCTCTGCACAGATATGTGAGAATGATTTCTGGATATTATGCTTTTTTTCCACCTGGGGGATTATAAAAGAAGAGCATTAGCATTGATTAATCAGTTAGTAATGATTAACTACAGGGAAGATGAGAAAGACAAGGTAGGTTTGGTAATATATTTTATTGGATCAACTTCTGTTGGTGGAAAGGACAAACTTTTGAACTTCACAGAGCTCTTCCTCAGGTCTGGAGAGAGTAACCAGAGTACCCCAGCTAAATATAAGGCAGGACAGATCATTAAGCATAAGGGGTACATATGTTGTAGGAGACCACTTAAAATTAAATGGGAACTTAAAGGCAGGTTGCACTGTGTGTTACAAATTGTTCTAATGAGTCATAAAACCAGTTAAGTGCATGGTTTTTAGGTTCCATCAGAATTATGAATTTAAGTTCCTAGGCTAGTCTTTTGACAGTGTTTGTGCAGGCTTCCTTTCAGGATGAGTACTGAGAGGTCAGATATGGAATGATCACTTTGTGAAAAATGTCCACACATGGCTTATATGGTGTTTTTGACTTCTATCATTTTTCTGAGTGAGTTTATTTGAGAAAGTAGTGATTGTCTGGTTTCACCCATGTAGTTATTGCTGGGACATTTGATGCAGTGGATGAGGTCACCACATGTTGTGATAGGCACGTGTAGGATCCATGGATCTACAAGGGTGTGTTGTGGAGGATGTTGATGATTGTATTAGTGGAGACATGTCTGCAGGTTTTGCATCAGTTGTTTTGGAAGGGAGTTGGTGTGGGGAGCTTACTTCTGATGATGATTTTGGTGAGGTTGAGGGTTGTCTGAAGGCCAGAACTAGGGGGTCATGAAAGATTTCTTGTAGGATGTGGTTTCCCATCAAATATGGGTTGTAATTGTTTAATGATACTCTGTATGGGTTCTAGTGTGTGTGTGTGTGTGGGGGGGGGGATTAGATGACAACAAGGGGTGTGAAGTCAGTGGGTTTTTTTTTTCTGTATTGAAGCATGTTTTCCAGAGTATTTGGGTGGCCCATTCCATGAGGTGATCTACTTCTCTCATTGAGTGTCCTTATTTAGTGAAGGTGTCTTTAAGTGTGTTTAGGTGTGCAGCCCAGACTTTTTCTTCAGAGGAAATTCTGTGGTATTTGAGTGCCTTGCTGTGGGTAACAGATTTCTTGGTGTGCCTGGAGTGGCTCCTGGATCTGTGGAGGTAAATGTGGTGATCTGTGGCTTTCTTGGGCATACTTGTCTGAGGGTTCCAATGCTGAATCTGATCAAGGTGTCCAGGAAGTTGATGCTGATGTAGGGGTGTTCTAGAGAGAGTTTGATGGATTGGGTGGTGGTTGTTGAAGTTGTGGAAATTTGTGAGAAAGTTTAGTTCATCTGTCCAGAGGATGAAAATAACATTGATGTGTCTCAGGTACATTATTGGTTTTATGGTGCATTTTTCCAGAATTTTTCCAAGTGGCCCACAAAGAGACTGGTATATTGGTGTGCCACGTGTAGCCAGACATGGCCCCCCACTATTTACTTTTTCAAGTGCAGTCTGTACTGTTTCCTGTTATGCTGTTACAAAACAACAAACAGTGATGGAAGCTCCCCATGATGTTAAATGCTTGCTTAAAGCTGCATTGCTCTATATTACCAATTGTATTCTTGCTTATGAATATGTAATCAATTAATGTAAGAAATGAGTGAGATCGTGTGAGTGACAGCCAATGGCAAACAAAGAAGCAAACATTGCCTTTTATGGAACCATGTTATTATCTTGGTGGAGATATAAAACTCGAGATGGGAGGCCAGGACGGTTACCAACAAGGAAATGTAACAGCACTCTAAACTCGGGACTGGATCAGAAGCAGTAGAGCCCTCCCGCAGAGCTGAAGGGACTCCAGGGACTCTCGTTGTCCCGCGTTCGATCTCTGGGCAGCTGTCACCCGGCCAGCCTCAGCCACCAAAATTGAAACTAACATCCGCGCCTGCAGACTGCCAGCATGAATGTGCTGTGTGTGTGACTATAATTGCGCAAATAAGGGAAACAATAAATCAACTCTCAGTACTGCTCTAGTTCACCCTTTGTTTGTGGTTATTTCTTGGTTGGTTCCAAGAACGGGTAACACCACACTACTATATGTCTGATCCCAAAGTTTGGACAAATTATTGTTAAATGTAAAGTTGATGTAGGTGAGGATGAAATGGATGAGTTTGGTAATGTGTTTGGGGTGGATTTCCAAGTGTTAGTCATTATCTTATAGGCATGTGAGGCACACAGGCAGCAATAATGTCATGGCAAACCTGGTGGCTGAACTTTGTGACTTTGTCCTCACCCATAACTATTTCACATTTGGGGACAATGTATACCTTCAAATCAGCGGCACTGCTATGGGTACCCACATGGTCCCACAGTATGCCAACATTTTTATGGCTGACTTAGAACAACGCTTTCTCAGCTCTCGTCCCCTAATGCCCCTTCTCTTCTTGCGCTATATTGATGACATCTTCATCATCTGGACCCATGGAAAAGAAGCCCTTGAGGAATTCCACCATGATTTCAACAATTTCCATCCCACCATCAACCTCAGTCTGGACCAGTCCACACAAGAGATCCACTTCCTGGACACTACGGTGCTAATAAGCAATGGTCACATAAACACCACCCTATACCGGAAACCTACTCACTGCTATTCCTACCTACACGCCTCCAGCTTTCACCCAGACCACACCACATGATCCATTGTCTACAGCCAACCTCTACGATACAACCGCATTTGCTCCAACCCCTCAGACAGAGACAAACACCTACAGGATCTCTATCAAGCATTCTTACAACTACAATACCCACCTGCTGAAGTGAAGAAACAGATTGAAAGAGCCAGAAGAGTACCTAGAAGTCACCTACTATAGGACAGGACCAACAAAGAAAGTAACAGAACGCCACAAGCCGTCACATTCAGCCCTCAACTAAAACCTCACCAACACATTATCAAGGATCTACAACCTATCCTGAAGGACGACCCATCACTCTCACAAATCTTGGGAGACAGGCCACTCCTTGCCTACAGACAGCCCCCCAACCTGAAGCAAATACTCACCAGCAACCACATACCACACAACAGAACCACCAACCCAGGAACCTATCCTTGCAACAAAACCCGTTGCCAACTGTGCCCACATATCTATTCAGGGGACACCATCACAGGGCCTAATAACATCAGCCACACTATCAGAGGCTCGTTCACATGCACATCTACCAATGTGATATATGCCATCATGTGCCAGCAATGCCCCTCTGCCATGTACATTGGGCAAACTGGACAGTCTCTACGTAAAAGAATAAATGGACACAAATCAGATGTCAAGAATTATAACATTCATAAACTGGTCGGAGAACACTTCAATCTCTCTGGTCCCTCGATTTCTGATCTAAAAGTGGCAATTCTTCAACAAAAAAACTTCAAAAACAGACTCCAATGAGAGACTGCTGAATTGGAATTAATTTGAAAATTGGGTACAATTAACTTAGGCTTGAATAGAGACTGGGAGTGGTTGAGTCATATACAAAGTAAAACTATTTCCCCTTGTTTATTTCCACCCCACCCCCCGCACTGTTCCTCAGATGATCTTGTTAAGTCCTGGAAATGTGCTGGAAATTGCCCACCTTGATTATCACTTCAAAAGCTTTTCTCCCCCCACCCCACTCTCCTGCTGGTAATAGCTCATCTTAAGTGATCACTCTCCTTACAATGTGTATGGTAAACATCCATTTTTGCATGGTCTGTGTGTATATAAATCTCCTCACTGTATTTTCCACTTTATGCATCCGATGAAGTGAGCTGTAGCTCATGAAAGCTTATGCTCAGATAAATTGGTTAGTCTCTAAGGTGCCACAAGTACTCCTTTTCTTTTTGCGAATCCTGTCATGGTGAGGCATATTGGTGTACAGGGAAATGACATCCAAAGTGGCGGGGATGGGTGTTCTGGGAGATGTTGCTAAAGTCACAGAGTTTCTGGAGGAAGTCAGCAGCATCTTGGAGGAAACTGGCCCTTTGTGTGGAGAGTGGTTTGAGGATGGTTTCTATGAGACCCAATATTCCTTCAGTAAGAGTACTGTGGCCAGATATCATGGGTCTACCTGGATTCTCTTGTTTGTGTATTTTGGGAAGCATGTAAAAGGTCCATGTGGTGGGTGCATGGAGGGTGAGATTGTAGAAATTTTCTTGTATTTATTGGGGGAAGGATTTGATGATGGTATTCTTAAATTCCTGTGTGGTGTGGGGTTTTCTTTGAGTTCTTTATAGTAGGTGGTGTCAGAGAGTTGTTGATTAGCCTCCTTGACGTAGTCATCTCAACTAAGGACTACTATGGTGACCTCTTTGTCTACTGGTTTGATCCTCATCTAGTGGCTGGATTTCGGAGGCTGCATAACTATCCTCTTAGCAATGGAGAGATTGTGGTAGATGTAATGTTTGCTGAGGTTTCACAGTCAACCTTCTTCTGAAGCAATCGATGTGTGGTTTCATCCATTGGGGGGTGTCCAGTCAGAGGATTCTTCTTTTTCATGACTGTTAGTGGGGATGTGGTAGTTGGAGAAGGTGTCATCTTTGTTGTGAAAGAATTCCTCAAGGTGGAGTTGGTGGAAGGTACTTGTGCTTTCCCACATGTTAGTTTGATATTAGGTTCTGTGGTAGGGCAGATGTTCAGACCCTTGTAAAATACAGATACTTCAGTTCTGTTGATGGTTAGTCTTAATAGGTTGATCAAGTTGAGGTGTCATTTAGTGTTCACATGATTGGGTCTTGGTATTATGGTTTTCCCAGCAGGAAAGATGAAAAACATTTAGGATAATGTAATCATATTTCCTAAACAATGGAACTCAGGCTGCTTAAAGTCAGGGATTTCATGATACCCAGCCCCCTAACATGAGGTGATCATATATTTTAGATTGTTATAACCTTTTTGGTGCAGAGATAGGGAATATGGGAGGTGGAGAGTGTCAGAGCAGTGAGTGGGAAAGTGGTGTGTGTGAGAGCAGTGCTGGGGTATAGGAGTTAGAGAGTTTGGGGAGGGGAATTACAGAGTGGAGGGGTTTGAGGGAAGGGGGAATTTGGGGCACCAGGATAAATGGGGATAGGTGGTAGGGGAGGAGAGATGTGTTGAGGGGCTCAGTCCAGGAAAGCTGCACCAGAGGAATCATTTCAGAAAAATTCAGCGGGGGAAAGTTGTGTCAGCATTCCAGCCTTCACCCTCCTGCTGAGGTCATGGCTGCTCATGGGGGCCAGTCCCATCCTGGAGGAGGGTTGGGAGATAGTGGGCTGGTCCTATCTCAGGGAGCAGGGGGGCAGAGGGGTGTCGACCAACAGCCAACCTAGGGGGCAAAAGCTAAGAGGTCTAGGGAGCTGCAGCTGCTACCTGTGCAACTGCTGGGGAGAAGGGATGGTGCTGGCAATGCTGTGCTGACAAACCCTTGGTCCAGCTTGCCTCACACCAGCCCCCACAGATCTAGGGGAGACAGTACAGCACCATCAGGCAAGCAGCTATGAAAAGATGGAGGGGGACAGCAAACCAGGTGGGGGGCAACTGCTCTCTCTGCCCCATAGCAAATGATGCCCCTGGGGTGGGGATTGGGGGAGTGGGAGGGGAGGGATGGGAAATGGTAATGGGACACATGGGGATGGGTGGCAGGGGGAGAGAAGGGCAGTTAGGGGTGAGGAGCTGTCAACTCCACATTCTCCTTCCCTATGTGTTCACCAGCATTGGGGAGGGAAGCTGCCCCTCTAAGGTATTGAACTGTGTTAGGATTGGGGAGCCCTGCCCCTTTAGGTGGCTCCATTGACAGTCCCCATGACAAAATGATAGCCTTGTGCTCCTCTCCAGAAATAAGTTAGTGCTGAAACTAAGCATACTTGATCTCTCAAGGTACACATGCAACTCTTGTAATTTCACAGTAAGCTCTGAAAATTGTTCAAGCTAAGCCCTCCACCAGCCAATACAGTTTCACCTAACAGAGAGACTAGTGCATGCAGATAAACACTGAAATTTAAATCTGTGGAGCATGACACAAACAACAGCACATTCTCTTACAACCTCCTCATTTCTACTCATTATGGCACCGTCCTTACTGAACCCCTCCCAGGGGCTATTGCCAGCTCCAGGGGGCAGAGTTTTGTATTTCCTGGTTTTCAGAGGTTTAAGTTTAGCTACTCTCCACATTCTGGACGGCCACTTGACACCAATGGGTAACCTTAACTCTGTGTAAATTAAGTTTTTGGGCATTTAAGAGGAATTAATATTAGAAATCCATTAAATAACCTCTAGGGTGAAAAACAACACGTCCATATGTACTGCACAATATATTGGATATATTTCTTTAATTGAAATTTCTGATATTTATATCCCGGTATAGACATATAGTGAAATCCTAGCCCTAGTGAAGTCAATGGGCGTTTTGCCATTGACTTCAGCAGAGCCAGGACTTCACCCATAATATCAGCCCAGAAAAAGGATGGCATACCATACACAAAAGCATTGTTTTGTATTGAATTATTCCATGCCTGATAAAATATTCTTTGATTACAGCATAACCATAATATGCACAGGTTATAAATGCAGTAAGATAATATATGTATTTTTGTTAACTGAGTTCCAAGTAGTTATAATCTTCACATTTAAGTAAGCACATTTTATTTAGAGACTATAATAAGAGAGACATCAATAAGAAAGCAGTTGAGGATAATGAAAAGCTAATGTCTTTTTATATAACAAGGTTGCTGGATTCTTGTCAAGAATATTTAGTTGTTTAATGTTTATAAACCAGGAGCATCTTGTGTACTTGTATTTGCTATTTGCAGTAGATTCTTACAGTAAACTTGCAATAAGATTCACTATGCAAAGAGTAGAAAGTGCTTAAAAACCCACAGAAACAAGTATTTTCAGGTTTCATAATTATAATCCAAAAATTAATTTAAACAGCAATGCTGAGATGGGGCAACAGTTCATTTAAACAGCATAAGTGATTGATGTCCCAGATGATTCATGCAGCTTGTCATACTTTAACCTTGTTTTGGAAATCTACCCGGTTGACTGAAAGATGGATGACACAGCTGAAAGAAATTGCAGTGCTGGAGATGTTCACTGCTACTATCAATAATAAGAGAGAACAATCTGACCATAACTAGAATACATTTTGGAGCTACTTTAAGTATGTGATTCTAAACTCTATCATTTAGTCCACTGGAGATGAGCTGTCACCTTTACACTGAAATATGTAGCGAATAGATTTAGAAAAAAAATTATTACTCAGGGTTTTTGTTTACTATGTGTCAAAACATATGGTAATGTTCCATGTGTTCCTCCCATTGCCTGCAGGTAACAGTGTTACAAAATAATTAATTACAAATCCACTAAATTTTAGGGCTTTTCCTACCTTCACCAACCTCCAACGCTTCAAAGACCAAAGAAATTTTACACCTCTTAGAAGGCATTTTGCAATTTGATTTTAGTTGTTTTGAGGATTGGGTGGGGTGAATTACCTTAAATAAACTATTCTTCTTTATAAAACCATGGGAATATGGTGAGGCTGGATAAGGGAAAGTTCTGCAGCACAGTGTTTGCAGGGAATGGTAGGCATGTCCAGTGAGTGAGGGAATTAGGAGAATGCACTAGTCACAAGTGTTGCTGGGTGTGGGTCTCAGCAGATCACAGCTGCTTTTTAAAGTCTGGCACTCCAACTCCAAACTGGATGGAAGTGGTGACAAGAGAGGAAGATGATTCTAGGTTCATTTACAAGGACTTTGCACCAGGGATCCTGGTAATGAAAAGCAGTTACTTTCAGTTTGTGATGGTCAGTAACTTTTTCCAATTTTACTCAGACTTTATATAGATAGATAATCTTGATGCCAACAGTTACAAACAACAGCCATTGAGTATAACTTTAAGATTACTTTCTGTACCACCATCATAAACACATATTTGAAAAAATGTTATCTAACTGAAGGAAAGAAGTTCTCCAATTTCCATAATGTTGTTTCTTCTATGTCTTTCTGATCTATTCTTTTAATCCTTTAGTAATTTTGCATTTTACACTATGCTGTATCATTCACATTCATCATAAATCAGTTAGCTGTGAATTGACTAAATGTACATGGACAATACTGCCTGTGAATTTTACATGCAATCAAAACACACGTGTTGCTCGTAAGATGGACAGAAAGGATAGCATATATATTTCACACAATTTATTATGCCCCACCATAAACAAACTGAAAGCTTATGTTACAGATTTGGAATCTATATATATAGAAAATCAGTCAGTAGACTTTTCCAAAGAATAGCCACCACTATTGGGTACTATATTTAAAGGACTGCTTAACACTTTTTTGTCCCTGCTGAAGACCTGAGGATCCTGTATTAAACCCTCCTCAAGGCCTCACATCATTACACTGTCCTTTTGGCAAGAAAGGATAGAAATGGATTCCATTTGGAGCTTGTCAACCATACTCCTTAATCAGCTAGAGATCTCTGCTGGGTGACACAAGGCAACCCCTTCCCTTCCAAGGGGCTGAGCACAATGGAACATGTAATTAGTGAAGGAATTTAATTTAAGCAGAAGATAGCTTTGGTGTGCCTAGTAACTAAAGAATAATGGACCGTCAGCACACTTAGGTGTACCTTTCTAAAGCATTTTGAGTTGATCCACTGTGACAGTACTATTAAGATCAATAGGAGCCACAGGACTAAAACCCAATGCATCTTTTTGATAAACGTTTCTCTTAGCAGTCAACCAGCAAAGGATTTATGTGAAAAGAAATGAGTAGATCTCTGTGTGATACTATGTCTAAAAGGCATTTATAATCTGATAATTAAATAACATTTCAATACTATGTGTTCAGATTGTCTGGCAAGAGTTCCAAGCCATGGTGATTATTTAATGCACTGGAGTGCGGTGTGAAGTCTATTTAAGTACCTTTTCTAAGGAGATGTCATATGTCCAAACTAAGAGCAGTGCATTCTGATTTAAAATCTCACCACTTTAAAACATCATTTACAAGTTTTCTTCACATACTTTTTTCATCATTTAAAATTAACCTCTACAAAAATTAAGATACCAAATGTACTTCATTAACCTACTCTATTGTAATTAAAAGACATGTTCAAAATACCAATGTTTCTCTATTTTGCTGACTTTTTGAAAGCAATTATATTTACAACCGCCAATCAATCATTACCCAATATTGTATTTACTATTCTTTAGGGGCCTCCAACTACTTTGTAATAGGCCATTCAAAACTAAGATACTATTATGCTCACCTTTATGTGGAGGAGAATGGGACTTCAGACTCAACAGAAAAATATTGTTTGTTTGTTTTTTTCCTTTCACTATACTGTCCTATGACATCAGAACTACTGACATTGGCCAAATGTTCATCTTAGGGCTCTTAGTTCCACCCTCAGCCTTGAACATAGTCATTCATAATGGGATGCAGACACAAGCACACGGATGTCAATGCAGTCACATTAAGCTGGCTTTGCTCTTCTCTGTTGGAAAGGGGGAGATGGGAAGCTCCTCTTCTTAACCAAAAGTGGTCAAGCGCAGGATTCTGCTAGAGTCAGTTTTATTGCCTTGCTTATTCAACATTTACATGAGGCTCCTGGGAGAGACTGTAAAACACTTTGGACTACCATGACTCCAATACACTCCTGGCCACCTTTTTTGCCACATAAGGGAATAATTCACATCCTTCTGTAGGACATGAACTTTACAGAGTACTTGGTACACAGGCAGTCCATCAGCAAAGGGTGTTCTTTTGATAAGTGGGAAATGAGTGGTGAATGGCTCAACACACACTGTGCCTTTCAGGTGTGTCATCCCAAAAGCTGCTGTCTGCATATACAAGGACAAACTCTGGATGTTCAAATGTCAGCATGAGAATAATCAGTCTCCATCACCTAAAAAATTTGCAAGTATTATCACTTGCCCCATAACCTCAGCCATGCGGAACGCAATGCCATCCACAGCCTCAGAAACAACTCTGACATCATAATCAAAAAGGCTGACAAAGGAGGTGCTGTTGTCGTCATGAATAGGTCGGAATATGAACAAGAGGCTGCTCGGCAGCTCTCCAACACGAGTTTCTACAAGCCATTACCCTCTGATCCCACTGAGAGTTACCAAAAGCAACTACAGCATTTGCTCAAGAAACTTCCTGAAAAAGCACAAGATCAAATCCGCACAGACACACCCCTGGAACCCCGACCTGGGATATTCTATGTACTACCCAAGATCCATAAACCTGGAAATCCTGGGCGCCCCATCATCTCAGGCATTGGCACCCTGACAGCAGGATTGTCTGGCTATGTAGACTCCCTCCTCAGGCCCTACGCTACCAGCACTCCCAGCTACCTTCGAGACACCACTGACTTCCTGAGGAAACTACAATCCATCGGTGATCTTCCTGATAACACCATCCTGGCCACTATGGATGTAGAAGCCCTCTACACCAACATTCCACACAAAGATGGACTACAAGCCGTCAAGAACACTATCCCCGATAATGTCACGGCTAACCTGGTGGCTGAACTTTGTGACTTTGTCCTTACCCATAACTACTTCACATTTGGGGACAATGTATACCTTCAGATCAGCGGCACTGCTATGAGTACCCGCATGGCCCCACAGTATGCCAACATTTTTATGGCTGATTTAGAACAACGCTTCCTCAGCTCTCGTCCCCTAAAGCCCCTACTCTACTTGCGCTATATTGATGACATCTTCATCATCTGGACCCATGGAAAAGAAGCCCTTGAGGAATTCCACCATGATTTCAACAATTTCCATCCCACCACCAACCTCAGCCTGGTCCAGTCCACACAAGAGATCCACTTCCTGGACACTACAGTGCTAATAAACAATGGTCACATAAACACCACCCTATACCGGAAACCTACTGACCGCTATTCCTACCTGCATGCCTCCAGCTTTCACCCTGACCACACCACACGATCCATCGTCTACAGCCAAGCTCTGCGATACAACCACATTTGCTCCAACCCCTCAGACAGAGACAAACACCTACAAGATCTCTGTCAAGCTTTCTTACAACTACAATACCCACCTGCAGAAGTAAAGAAACAGATTGATAGAGCCAGAAGAGTTCCCAGAAGTTACCTACTACAGGACAGGCCTAACAAAGAAAATAACAGAACGCCACTAGCCGTCACCTTCAGCCCCCAACTAAAACCCCTCCAACGCATTATTAAGGATCTACAACCTATCCTAAAGGATGACCCAACACTCTCACAAATCTTGGGAGACAGGCCAGTCCTTGCCTACAGACAGCCCCCCAACCTGAAGCAAATACTCACCAACAACCACATACCACACAACAGAACCACTAACCCAGGAACTTATCCTTGCAACAAAGCCCGTTGCCAACTGTGCCCACATATCTATTCAGGGGACACCATCACAGGGCCTAATAACATCAGCTACACTATCAGAGGCTCGTTCACCTGCACATCCACCAATGTGATATATGCCATCATGTGCCAGCAATGCCCCTCTGCCATGTACATTGGTCAAACTGGACAGTCTCTACGTAAAAGAATAAATGGACACAAATCAGATGTCAAGAATTGTAACATTCATAAACCAGTCGGAGAACACTTCAATCTCTCTGGTCACGCGATCACAGACATGAAGGTCGCTATCTTAAAACAAAAAAACTTCAAATCCAGACTCCAGCGAGAAACTGCTGAATTGGAATTCATTTGCAAATTGGATACTATTAATTTAGGCTTAAATAGAGACTTGGAGTGGCTAAGTCATTATGCAAGGTAGCCTGTTTCCTCTTGTTTTTTCCTACCCCCCCCCCCCAGATGTTCTGGTTTAACTTGGATTTTAACTTGAAGAGTGGTCAGTTTGGATGAGCTATTACCAGCAGGAGAGTGAGTTTCTGTGTGTATGGGGGTGGGGGGATGTGAGAACCTGGATTTATGCAGGAAATAGCCCAGCTTGATTGTCATGCACATTGTGTAAAGAGTTGTCACTTTGGATGGGCTATCACCAGCAGGAGAGTGAATTTGTGTGGGGGGGTGGAGGGTGAGAAAACCTGGATTTGTGCTGGAAATCACTTTAGATAAGCTATTACCAGCAGGACAGTGGGGTGGGAATAGGTATTGTTTCATATTCTCTGTGTATATATAAAGCCTGCTGCAGTTTCCACGATATGCATCTGAGGAAGTGAGCTGTAGCTCACGAAAGCTTATGCTCTAATAAATTGGTTAGTCTCTAAGGTGCCACAAGTCCTCCTTTTCTTTTTGCGAATACAGACTAACACGGCTGCTACTCTGAAACAAGAATAAACTTGTTTCTTTGTGTAACTGTTACTCAGATAATACTCTCCTCTGCCCGATTCATAATGAACCACCGTATTATCCCAGGGAAGTAGCTTATGAACAAAGGAAATCAAGAGCAAATAGTATTTAAGTTGTATTACATGGCAGATATCAAAGGGCTCCTTGATAAGAGTGGGAATCTGTCATTATATTTAGTAAACAAACACCTAAGTTCTGGCTCCTTCCCATTTATTCTCCTGTATTGACTTCTGTGACAGCAGAGTGTGCTCAGTACCTTGCAGTATCTAGCCCAAAGATCTGGCAAACCTGCGCGAGGTAGCATCACCAAAAGTTGCCTGTGTTGCAATGGCAAAATAGTCTGAGCTCCATCATTTGCAAAAATATATAGGTAGCTTTACTACGGCATTAAAGCAAATCCCTCAAAAGAAAACAAAACATATATGAGCACTACAGTACTTTCACTTATTTGAAACTACCTTGTTTGCTATCAGGATCATTTGCTACATCAACGAGGCTAGACCTTACAGAATGAGTGACCAAATAACATACTCAGCTGGCAGCAAAACATAATGATGTGGCTTTCACTATGCAGAACTAACATTTGTTTACATAAATTAGCCCCCAATTAGCAATTACACTGTTTGCTTGAAATAAGGTCAAGCAAAATGTAACCCTGGCAGGAGCAATTCTCCATGCATTATAGTCTAGACAGCACTATTACAGAGAATTATGAAGGGTAATTAATCAGTTAATGCTTTCCGTGTGCCTCTCGGTAGATCCATATTTCTGGAATAAAATGTTTGTGCTTACAGAGCTACTTTCCAGTTTCTTCAAGGAAATGCAATTAGTTGCTGGCATTTGTTAACTCCAGATTCAATGCACAAACTGTTAGTTTAGTGATTGTTAGCAAAAATTTATGACGTATTTAACTTTAGATGACAATATTAAAGCATTCTATATGCCTATGTCCTTTTAGGTGGCGTTAGAAAAAATTAAACTGAATTTAAGAAGGAAAAATAGAGAGAGAGGGAGAAGAGAGAGGAAATAACCTGAAAATTGATTACTGAACATTTTTAAACTTAAAACAATGTAAGAACTAGGCCCACTGGAAATATGCATGGAATTTTGCCAAACTGTGTGGATTTTCCCTTAGGTTCTGTGAAAACTTATAGAAAACTCCCAGGGAAGTCAACAAAAGCAAATTTACTCAAAACAGAATAACTTATTCAGTACATTATTTGTATAGTTTTAAAAAACATATATGGTTCATTTTACTCAGCTATGTCTTTTAAAAGACAATTGAATCCCACCAGCTTGAGACCTATTGCTACTCTCTACTTTTACCCAAGAAGTCTTGAGTTCTCTCAGCTTCTAGAAATCTTCTCAATTTCCCTCCCTCCAAGAATCCTGGTGAAGGCAAACAAACAAACAAACAAAACCAACCTTAAACAAATCCTTAAAAAACCACCCTTAAAATCCAGTAGTTGGAAGATCATTCCATTATTTGACTTTTTTAAAAACACAGAATCATAGAAGATTACGGTTGGAAAAGACATCAGGAGGTCATCTAGTCCAACCCCCTGCTCAAAGCAGGACCAACACCAACTAAATCATCCCAGCCAGGGCTTTGTCAAGCCTTAAAAGGCTTAAAAACCTCTAAGGATGGAGATTCCACCACCTCCCTAGGTAACCCATTCCAGTGCTTCACCACCCTCCTAGTGAAATAGTGTTTCCTAATATCCAACCTAAACCTCCCCCACTGCAACTTGAGACCATTACTCCTCGTTCTGTCATCTGCTACCATTGAGAACAGCCGAGCTCCATCCTCTTTGGAACCCCACTTCAGGTAGTTGAAGGCTGCTGGAACATATGGAACATTTTTCACAGTAATTCCAACCATACCACTCAGAATAAAGTACACTAGATGGAAGTGTCTACTAAAATGATCAGTAACTGAAATAGTTAGTAGGGTAGATAGGTTTCAAATTTAACAGCCCAATTTGATGAATTAAGGTAGTTTCACTCAGATTTTCTTTTTTCAGACTGAGAAAGACACTGCTTCTGGTTTGAATGTAACCAACTGAATATGAACAAATGCAATGGAGTGAGTCCATATGCTCCCCTCCAATGTGAGGTATGGAAGGAAGAGTATAATGGAGTTTAAAACCCCTGCAAGGACAAAAGGGGCGAAAATGGGTGAAGTGCTGTCGTCAGGATCCACGATTCCCCTGTGGGGAATGTATCCTTCCATTACAGAATCAGTACTTTGTAGCTTGGAGGCAGGTTGGACCTGCTAGGGTACCTGCTGTTGATCATCGTCAGCAATGGATACCTCTACTGTAAAAATGCTTGTGAGCAGGATCTTGTCTATAATCTGTAGGGGGATAAAGAACCAGTCTCAAGCACCTTATAAAACTGAACTATGGTTTCAGATGTAATAGGGCCCTGGGTTCTGGAAGCAGATCTCTCTCCTGTACCAAAAATAAAATAAATATATAAAGGCAGACCTAGCTCTATCACTACTGATGTATCATAAAAACAATGATTTTTCCCCTATATTATTTGGAAACTAATGAGTAAGTATTCCGTTATTTTGGGATACAAAATTTTAAGTGCAACTGAAGGCACAATTTTTGTCAAACATATCCAGGTTTAAAGATCTATCCTGGCATGTCATTCAGTCAGAGGTGAAAGTAAGCTGGTATGCCCCGGTATGGCGTACCGGTAAGAGCCAGTGCGCCGTACCAGGACCAGCTTTCCCAGACTGCAATTTAAAGCCCTGGGGTAGTTGCGGCGGGGATTTAAAGGGCCCCGGAGCTCCAGCCGCTGCTACCCCCCAGGGCCCTTTAAATCCCCGCCTGAGCCCTGCTGCCCTAGCCCTGGGGTAGCGGCGGGGCTCTGGTGGGGATTTAAAGGGCCCTGGAGCTCCAGCCCCTACTCCCCTCCTGGAACTCTTTAAATCCCTGCCTGAGCTCTGCTGCCGAAGCCCTGGGGTAGCAGCGGCAGGGCTCCGGGGTGGATTTAAAGGGCTGGAGTGGTAGCAGCGGCTGGAGACCCGGGGCCCTCTAAATCTCCGATGGAGCCCGGCCGCCGCTACCCGAGGGCTCAGGCAGCAGGGCTCAGGTGGGGATTTAAAGGGCTCGGTGCTCCGGCAGCCACTACCACAGCGGAGCCCCAGGTCCTTTAAAGTTCTGCGAGAGCCCAGAGCTCCGGGGTAGCAGCAGCAGCTGGAGCCCTGGGCCCTTTAAATCACTGCAGCTGGTAGCTCGGGGGTGATTTAAAGGGCCCTGGGCTCCCAGCCGCCACTATCACACCTGGAGCCCTGGCCCTTTAAATCAAAATTTAAAGGGCCCGGGGATTTAAGGCCCTGCTTCTTCTGGTTTAGGCCATGCCCCCTGCTCAGGACTCCGGCGAACCGGTAAGTCCTCTAACTTACTTTCATCCCTGCATTCAGTTGAAAACGATAAAAAAATGGCCATATTTAGGAGATATGCTACCACAACGCAGGCTAATTGCCACATTCTAACAACTATTAATAAATATAATTCAGAATTACTTATTTATTCACATTTTTCCACGGTTGCTTTTAAGATGAAAAAACATGTCTAGGTAGGGTCACGTCTAATAACCAAATAAAGTAGGAATTAATCAAATACATGTGATCAGTCTAGGTTTAGAGTGACCGTCCTTTCAGTTTCTTGCTAAATCATTTGAATTCAGGTTTCAGAGTAGCAGCCGTGTTAGTCTGTATTCACAAAAAGAAAAGGAGTACTTGTGGCACCTTAGAGATTAACGAATTTATTTGAGCATAAGCTTTCGTGAGCTACAGCTCACTTCATCGGATGCATTCAGTGGAAAATACAGTGGGGAGATTTATATACCTAGAGAACATGAAACAATGGGTGTTACCATACACACTGTAACGAAAGTGAGCACTTAAGGTGAGCTATTACCAGCAGGAGAGCCGGGTGGCAAAAATCTTTTGTAGTGATAATCAAGGTGGGCCATTTCCAGCAGTTGACAAGAACGTCTGAGAAACAGCGGGGGATAGGGGTGGGGGAATAAACATGGGGAAATAGTTTTACTTTGTGTAATGACCCATCCCCTCCCAGTCTTTATTCAAGCCTAAGTTAATTGTATCCAGTTTGCAAATTAATTCCAATTCAGCAGTCTCTCATTGGAGTCTGTTTTTGAAGTTTTTTTGTTGAAGAATTGCAACTTTTACATCTGTAATCGAGTGATCAAAGAGATTGAAGAGTTCTCCAACTGGTTTTTGAATGTTATAATTCTTGACCTCTGATTTGTGTCCATTTATGAACTACAATACCCATCTGCTGAAGTGAAGAAACAGCTTGATAGAGCCAGAAGAGTACCCAGAAGTCACCTACTCCAGGACAGGACCAACAAAGAAAATAGAATGCGACTAGCCATCACCTTCAGCCTCCAACTAAAACCTCTCCAGCGCATCATCAAGGATCTACAACCTATCCTGAAGAACAACCCATCACTCTCACAGATCTTGGGAGACAGGCCAGTCCTTGCTTACTGACAGCCCCCCAACCTGAAGCAAATACTCACCAGCAACCACACACCACACAACAGAACCACCAACCCAGGAACCTATCCTTGCAACAAAGCCCGTTGCCAACTGTGTCCACATATCTATTCAGGGGACACCATCATAGGGCCTAATCACATCAGCCACACTATCAGAGGCTCGTTCACCTGCACATCTACCAATGTGATGTATACCATCATGTGCCAGCAATGCTCCTCTGCCATGTACATTGGGCAAACTGGACACTCTCTAGGTAAAAGAATAAATGGACACAAATCAGAAGTCAAGAATTATAACATTCAAAAACCAGTCGGAGAACACTTCAATCTCTTTGTTCACTCGATTACAGATGTAAAAGATGCAATTCTTCAACAAAAAAACTTCAAAAACAGACTCCAATGAGAGACTGCTGAATTGGAATTAATTTGCAAACTGGATACAATTAACTTAGGCTTGAATAAAGACTGGGAGGGGATGGGTCATTACACAAAGTAAAACTATTTCCCCATCTTTATTCCCCCACCCCTACCCCCCCACTGTTTCTCAGACGTTCTTGTCAACTGCTGGAAATGGCCCACCTTGATTATCACAATAAAAGGTCCCCCCCCCCCCCGCTCTCCTGCTGGTAATAGCTCACCTTAAGTGATCACTCTCGTTACAGTGTGTATGGTTTCATGTTCTCTATGTATATAAATCTCCCCACTGTATTTTCCACCGAATGCATCCGATGAAGTGAGCTGCAGCTCATGAAAGCTTATGCTCAAATAAATTTGTTAGTCTCTAAGGTGCCACTAGTACTCCTTTTCTTCATTTGAATTCAGTAATTCTATATAACAGGATTTGCTAATGTAAGTCTGATATGAATTATTTGCATAAAATGAACGTGATAGGTGCAGTATAGATTCAACATTTACTTGAATTAAAGAAGAATTTTATTTTTTAAAATAGTTTTCTTATTTTTATTTCTTAAGGAACTCACCTAAAGACACTATGAAAATATTGCACACAGTGTTATGCCTATCTCTTTTGGAATATTTTCCAAGTATTGCTTTTTGAACATAAAAAACATATACAAAGATGGATGGATGGTGAAAAAAATGACCATATTTTTGTCCTTCAGGAGAAGCTGTTGATGATGTAGTAGAATAACTATAATAAATGGGTCTCTGGCAAAAGGAAATGAGCTGTGAAAATAGCAAAACCACTCTGTGACGAACATTTCAGAAATGCTTTATCACAGAAATCTTAGGTAAGTAATGTGTGATCCTAACTAAACAGTATTATTCCACATATATTCATATGCTGTATAAAGTATGTGTGGATGTCAATTAAAATACTGCATTAATTTTTCAAAATAACGGTGTGTGTAGTCATTAAGAAGGAATCCTTCCAGACAGCAGTATAGCATTTGACAATGAAGTGCAGTGTTAGTCTAGGAAACACCCTTTTTGACTTTGGTGAATACGTATTTAAAGAGGGGAGTCTTTTACTGTGCCTGTCAAATTCAGGAACAACTTCTTACAACTGCTGCTGTAACAGCCCAAGAAAATCTTTCTCACAATATTCTATCTGCTATTGCAGTGGGACTTTTCAAAACGGTTTTCATTGAACTTTCTTTTCCAAGTAAGGACAAGGCAAAAGAAATGGTAAATATGGGATTTCCGTCGGTTTCAAATGACCAGTATTATAGGCCTACCTTGTATGAAATCACCTAACTGCACTTGAGGCCTGTATAGCTCGCAAACAAATATCAGAAGCACAAATAGTTGACTTTGCGGTACAGAGTGAATAAAACTTTCCTCCTCTGTAGGACAGGAAATTTCTACTCGTCAGATGTAAGAAGCAGGCTTGTTAGCTGCATCTTAAATATTTTATTATTGGCAACAAACGTATAAGGTTGTTGGAGGCTGGGTTTTTAGTGGAGGGAAGGGACCACCATCAACCTGCTCCACTTTTGAACCATTTCAGTTTTTGTATGCTGGAGCATTATTATGATGTGTCAAGAGAAGCATTAGAATTGGATGGAACTACCTCAAATTGAATTAGTGACAGGTGTCAGGACTTTTATTTTAGCCAGTATGTAGGTCTCAGTTTACCTCAAGTTTGTTTTCCATCCAATCCCAAAATGTGTGTGTGTGGAAGGGGGAAGGGAAAATCAATTGCTTGTGGATCTCCACAGATAGCAGCCTCCAATTCCCTTTCTCAAAAGGGGGTTATTTTTACTAGATTGTCATCCCTCCTTTGAAGTTATTAGACTTCTAAATTCAGACTTTAACACCGATGGGAATGTAAGCCTGAATGCTGTAGGGCAAAGAATCAAAAAGATGAGATCCAGAAATGATTTGCTGCATTCCATTCTTAAATTCAGGTCACACGAACACTTTAAATGGATTTGTATGCTAAGCAGGCTTGGCAGTCCGCATGCTGATTCCTGGCATCCCAGGAAAGCAATATTTTTTATTTAATTTTTTTAAAATTAGAGTGCTCATGGGAAAACACCAAACAAACAAAGTCAACGAATCTTAAAGCAAGATTAATAGAGACTGCATGGCTCCTGGGGTTGATAAAAGGATAACTGTAGAATCTTATCCCTCTAGGTCATTGATTTGAATAAAGTTCAGGTTCCGAGTGACTGAACCCCCGATTCAGAAAGATACTTAGGCATCTGCCTATCTCTAAGCACATGAGTAGTGCCATTATCTTCAATAGGACTGTTCACATGCTTAAAGTTAGGTACATGCTTAAGTACCTTGCTGAAACAGGGCCAGAATGTTTTTTCTCTCTGACGATGATTGGCCTATGTGAAATGATTTGGTGGGCTCAGTCCACTTCCCAGGAGACAGGTATCCAAATTCAAAACCCACTAACATAATTTAGCAATAACTGGCATCTCTGTTGACAGTCTGACCAGCTATTCTCATCTCAAGGGGAGGGTTTCTCAGGTCAGGGGTGAGGCATACTGCAGGGATAACGTGGAAGGATTAGGCAGCTGTTTCCTGTACTTTACACCTTTCCTACAATCTCCAGAGCTACTTGTGTGGCTCCTTTTACAGGCACTAGGCATTACTAACAATTTTTGAACAGGCAGAAAAGTAGGATTATAATACAGGAAGTCAGAGAGAGCACCAAGGAGGCTCACACTTTCAAGAGTTAATGAAAATCCTACAACATATGTGGCTAAATTCAAACAGCAAATCAGCCTTGCACGATTTTATTTGCCACTCACCCTGGGGAAGTATTTTCATTTTGATGGGCAAGTGAAACATCATTTTCCCCTTATTATTATAAGTCAATATGACTGGGGCTAGTGAATTGCCACAAAGTTTGCTATCAATTACTATCTTCTACATCTTACTAACTTGGCTTTCCACAAGGTCTTCAAAAGGGAGAGAGAATCTCCTCAACACTCTGTGGAACAACAGAGCCACTCTGTGCCTTCAACTGCAGCCTGCTGTAGCTTCTGCAGTCCTTGCATTCCCTTTGCACAGGAGTTCCTAGCTGAGGGATTGAAGCAGTTGTGTAATCATTGACTCTTTTTCCACCTCAGCACCAAAGCTCCTCCTGAGTGGCGGTGTGAACACAGATCCCATATAGCACCATGCTGCAGTACACATGAGAAGTGAATGGAGAACAAAGAGCTAAACTGGTGATGCTGCCATTGAGGCATTCAATCTGTGAAATTTACCCTTAAAAAGGTAGGATCAACATCTGTTATGTCCAGTTGTGTTTAGAATCATTCCAGTTCATCAGGCCACTGAGATCTAGAAAGTGCCAAATTATAGGATGAACTAAAAATGAACATACTAGGTGCAGACTTGTCACCTTAGTGAAAATGTGTTTGCAAAATCTTTGCATTTTTAAAAAATGAATACAATGTTTAAATAGAAAACAAAATAAACCCTAAATCTGTATTCCCCAAATATTTTATTTTTACGGAAAATTTAGTGTAAGTACTATTTAAACCTGTGGTAGAGTGAAATGTAAATTAACACAATACAATTAGGGCTGTCAAGTGATTAAAAAAATTAATCATGATTAATCTCGCGATTAAAAAAATCAATCGTGATTAATCGTGCTGTTAAACAATAATAGAATACCATTTATATAAATATTTTGGATGTTTTCCACATTTTCAAATATGTTAATTTCAGTTACAACACAGAATACAAAGTGTACAGTGCTCACTTTATATTTATTTTTTATTATAAATATTTGCACTGTAAAATAAAAAATAGTATTTTTCAGTTCACTTAATACAAGTACTGTAGTGCAATCCCTTTATCATGTAAGTTGAATTTACAAATGTAGAGTTATGTACAAAAAATAACTGCATTCAGAAATAAAATAATATAAAACTTTGGAGCCTAGAAGTCCACTCAGTCCTACTTCTTGTTCAGCCAATCACTCAGACAAACAAATTTGTTTACATTTGCAGGAGATAATGCTACTACTTCTTGTTTACAATGTCACATGAAAGTGGGAAAGTGGCAGGGCTGTAGCCGGCATTGCAAGATATTTACATGTGAGATGTGCTAAAGATTCATATGTCCCCTCATGCTTAAACCATGGTTCCAGAGGACATACGTCCATGCTGATGATGGGTTCGACTTGATAACAATCCAAAGCAGTGCAGAGCGATGCATGTTCATTTTCATTATCTGAGTCAGATGACACCAGCAGAAGGTTAAT
The DNA here is from genome assembly GCF_965140295.1 of Lepidochelys olivacea. NCBI lineage: Eukaryota > Metazoa > Chordata > Testudines > Cheloniidae > Lepidochelys > Lepidochelys olivacea. The sequence continues at coordinate 141,567,752 of NC_140412.1, read as the reverse complement.
TTTCTTTTTGGGTGGTTCGGGTTCTGTAGTTTCTGCATCAGAGTGTTGCTCTTTTAAGACTTCTGAAAGCATTCTCCATACTTCATACCTCTCAGATTTTGGAAGGGAGATTCTTAAACCTTGGGTCGAGTGCTGTATCTATCTTTAGAAATTTCACATTGGTACCTTCTTTGCCTTTTGTCAAATCTGCAGTGAAAGTGTTCTTAAAATGAACAACATGTGCTGGGTCATCAACTGAGATTGCTATAACATGAAATATATGGCAGAATGGGGGTAAAACAGAGCAGGAGAGGTACAATTCTCCCACAATGAATTCAGTAACAAATTTAATTAATGCATTTTTTTTTAATGAGCATCGTCAGCATGGAAGCATGTCCTCTGGAATGGTGGCTGAAGCATGAAGGGGCGTATGAATGTTTAGCATATCTGGCATGTAAATACTTTGCAATACTGGCTACAAAAGTGCCATGCAAAAGCCTGTTCTCACTTTCAGGTAACATTGTAATTAAGAAGCAGGCAGCATTATCTCCCACAAATGTAAACAAACTTGTTTGTCTGAGCAATTGGCTGAACAAGAAGTAGGACTGAGCAGACTTGTAGGCTCTAAAGTTTTACACTGTTTTGTTTTTGAGTGCAATTATGTAACAAACAAAAAATCTACATGCGTAAGTTGCACTTACAAATTGAGGTGAATTGAAAAATTCTATTTCTTTTATCATTTTTAGAGTGCAAATATTTGTAATAAAAATAATATAAAGTAAGCACTGTGTCTTTTGTATTCTGTGTTGTAATTGAAATCAATATATTTGAAAATGTATAAAAATATCCAAAATATTTAATAAATTTTAATGGGTATTCCATCGTTTAACAGTGCAATTAAAATTGTGATTAATCACAAATTAATTTTTTAAATCATGATTAATTTTTTTTTAGTGAATCGTGTGAGTTAACTGCAATTAATCAACAGCCCTAAATACAACGATGCATTTTTAAGGAAAACACTTAACTTTCATATCAGGTACTATTTAACCCAAAGCATCTGACCTGAAATGAATTGAACCTGTCAGAAATCTGAGAAGCTACTCAGCCATTCAAACGAGATTGGAGAAGTTCAGCACATCCCTAATATAAATTGGGCCTACATAAAATTTGCATTTTTGGTATGAAAGAGATGCATGCGTTGCTTATTTCAGAAAACTTCAGGCATAAAGAAAATATACTGAGGTCTATTCTAGCTTTTGATGCTTGGAGAAATTTATGTGTGTAATTCCCAGTTATGTTAAAATGGCACATCGTAGGCAGGAACAGACTTCTGTGTTATTGGTTTACGAGAGACAAGGTGGCTTAGGTAATATCTTTTATTGGACTAATTTCGCTTGGTTAGAGAGAGAAGCTTTCGAGGCACACAGAGTTCTTGTTAGGTCACTGTGACCAACATGGCTACAACTACACTTCATTACTGGTTTATGAACAGTTATAATATTATGATTAAATATGTTATAAAATTTGCAACCACTGAGTGTCTTAAAGAGTATTAATCCTGACAGATTTGGAAAACACTTTCCCTTGATCATATACATTTTTTACAATAAAGCACAAAAATCTACATTAAAATAGAAGAAAAACTAAAATGTTCCTGAAACTCCACCCCAATTCTCTGATTTGTGTCTAGGAGGTTCTGTAGCTGATATAGGATCATGTTGATTTCAATGAGCTTTGGAACAGGCCTTCACCAGTTCCTCTGCCACGTGAGTAACAACTGAAGCCACAGGGACCATTCTGTAAGTGCTCACCAAGATGAATAAGTGCTGCACAATCCAAACTTTACAATATTTTATCACCCTGTTATTAGATCCTATACTGCAACATGTGTTTACAACCTTTGTAATAAATCACATTGAGAGAAAGTACTGGAAGCTGCTGTGTTTCAAATGTCACTCTAATTGCTTCCTTCTTTTAAAGGAAAAAAATGGCTTTGGGCAACAAAAGAAACTAAGAGTCTAATCCTTTGAAAACCTTTGTTCACACAAGTTGGCCCACTGAAGTACATGGGATTTCCCAGGTGACTAAACAACTCACACAATGGTTTTCAGGTTGAGGCCCTCAGAACTCCATTCTACTCTTGTATATATGGGTGTATATCCTATTATAGAAAATGGCAGTTGCATCTGGGGGCCAATTTTGGTATGGTCCATCTCCTGTAATCACTCATGCTGATGTAAACATGGAGCACTTTTAGGGCTTGTCTACACTACCGCTTAAGTTGATGTAACTTACGTTGCTCAGAGATATGAGCGACATAAGTTACATTGACTCCCCAAGCGACATAAGTTACATCGACTTAAAACGCTGTCTACAACACGCTATGTCAGCAGAAGCGCATCACCCACTGACATGGCTTCCGCCTCTCGTTGAGATTGAGTAATTACAGTGACGGGAGAGCGCTCCCCCATCAACATAGTGCGTCTTCCCCAAACGCACTACACTGGCACAGCTACAGCCGATGCAGCTGTGCTGATGTAGCACGGTAGTAAAGACAAGCCCCTACTGAATGCAAGAACATTTGTCTAAGTATTGGAAGGCAGAAATTTTCTAGAACAAATAAAGTTTTACTTTTTGTGCCAAATAATTTAAAAGGAATTCTATACTGGCAGAAGGTGTATTTATAAAGATTTCTGGCTGAGATTTTGACAGTGATTTTGGTGGCCTGGGACAGAATCTGAAACTGAGGCCACCCCTTCTTTCAAAAAATTACTACTGAGAGGACACTGGGGGAGGGGGTGGATTGGAGAGCGAGCTCACCTCCCATTTACCCTGCTGGGGCTGGGCCCAGCTCCCCGCTCTGGTTTGAGTGAATGCCGCTGTGACCTTGTGTGTCAGATCACAATGCCACTCAATTTGGGAGCCCTCTAAAACAATGGACCGAGGGCAAAGTACTGCTTTTGTCCCCCATTCTGGTTATGCATGAACTTCCAGTGTTAATCTTTTAGTTTAAAGTAAGGTTTGTAAGGGAAACACTGAGAGACATTTAAATTACAGTGCACTATTGTGACTGGCAATGTTCATATGAACAGAATGTGCCTTGTCTAGATCTCATATAAATGTGTTCAGCATGAGTACATAAAATGAGAGGAATTGTTCCCATAAGAAAAAAATGGGATGCTTACATTTTTGACACATCTATACATTTAATTTTGTTGGTACTTTTCCCTTGTGTACCTTCTGAATAAAATTCTCATAATATTAATCAGAGGACTTTAATGTATTCAAATTAGCCTTTTTTCTCCTCAATTACCACATTAGATTTTATTTCAGCTACATTTCTGTATTATCACAGAATTTACACAAGAACTACACCTTTTATATCAAGCATAGATTTGCATCTTAAACTTTATGTTCAACTGTGATAGAATCATTGTGATTGATCAGTTTATGAAATGATTTGGGAATTTTTCCTAGACTGGATCTTTCTTCTGGCTTCCTCTGAAGATAAATTCTGTCCTGCATATGTGACACTGATTCTCTCTCTGTTGCCTGTCTCTTCTGGGATGCATCACGGGAACCCAGTATCCACCCCAGTGGATGGAATTACAGAAAAAGGACCTGTTGAGGAGGAGTGTTCTATCCTGGCAAGCTTTCTGTTGACAAGCTGTTAGTAAAGACTACTGGTGTCCATAAGTGAGGGTTTCTCTTTCTGGTTTGTGGTATGGGTAACTAAATAGATTGTGATTAATGTTTTTTTATGTGAATCTGGGAATATGTGTAGGCATTCATATTTTTTTTAAAAAAATGTTGAACATTTGATATAGTACCAATTAAAGCAACATGGCCCCAAATTTCAAATGTAGGTAATCTAAAATGAGACACCCAAATCCATAAGAACAGCCATACGCGGTCGGACCAAAGATCCATCTAGCCCAGTTACCTGTCTTCTGACAGTGGACTGTGCCAGATTCTTCAAAGGGAATGATCAGAACAGGGCCATCATCAACTGATCCATCCCCTGTTGCCCAGTCCCAGCATCTGACAGTCAGAGGCTTAGAGACACACAGAGCATGGGGTTGCACCCCTGACCATCTTGGCTAATAGCCCTTGATGGACCTATCATCCATGAATTTATTTAATTCTTTTTTGAACCCTGTTATAGTTTTGGCCTTCACAACATCCCCTGGCAACGAGTTCCACAGGTTGACTGTGCAATGTTTGAAAAATTACTTCCTTTTTGTTTGTTTTAAATACATTGGGCGACCCTGGTTCTTGTGTTATGTGATGGGGTAAATAACACTTCCTTATTCAATTTCTCCACACCATTCATGATTTTATAGACCTCTATCATAACCCCTTTCATCACCTCCTTTCCAAGAGGGTCAATCCCAATCTGATATATCCAGATTTAGGCAACAAAATTTTTTTTAAGAAAGTTAACTTATCTTCAGAGCTGCTGAGTCAATGGGATTTTGCAGATATTCAACACCTCTGAAAAGCAGGGCATTTTATTTAGATACTTTGCCATACTTAACGTGCTTAACTTTAGGCACTTGCATATGAGAGTTTGGACACTTGTATTTTATAAAACTGAAATTTCTCCCTATGGTCCTTCCTAATAACTATCACCGCAACAATCTTACCCGATTAATGCCTTACTAGTGACATTAAATATTGGGGAAACTTCAGGTTTGATACTTCAGAAAGAAGCACCATTATGTTAAATAAAAGCAGCTTTTTAAAAATGTGGCAATATGAAAATTATAAAGAACTTTTCAGCTAATATATTTAAAAGTAGCGTGACCATACATCCACTTTTGGCTAGGATAGTCCCCTTTTTAAGCCCTATTCCGAGCATCCCAATTTTTTTGGCGAAACTGGGCATTTGTTCCGTTTGCTCTTACCAACTGATGATCAGATGGCAAGAGCAAATGGGACAAATGCCCAGTTTTTCCAAAAATCTGGGGCATGCCCCCCTAGTGGGGTGTTCCGGGGGGGAAAGTAAAGAAGCACCACTTGTCCCACATGGCAGGGCTCAGGTGAGCAGTGATGCCAGGCAGCTCAGGCCAGCCCCACGCATGGGAGGAGGGAGGTACTAAGGCCAGCCCCACTCATGGAAGTGGGCTCAGGTGAGCTGCTTGGGCCAGCCCCATTTGTGGGGAGGAGAGCTTGGGTGAGCAGGTCAGGCCATCTCTGCATAGACTGGGGGCTTGGGCAAGCAGCTCAGGTCAGCTCTGCGAGGAGGGGACTCAGGCAAGCCCTGTGCAGTGTCCCATTTTCCCTTTGGGAAATATGGTCACCCTATTTAAAAGTTAACTTAAAAATAATGTGTACATTTACTGCTCCTTTATGATGTATAAATGTGGCTCCAAGCTTCAAGGTGGTTTTATCCCTCAGTTTGATGAAGAACATTGGTAAGATCCCAGGAAAAACTGGATAAGAACAGGGTAAAACTTGAACTGTGACTTGCCTAGCCTCAGACTGAAGAGAGGTCTTACATATTGTGTTAGTCTCATTTGCCCAATGAGCGTAAAACTAATTTAACATGGGAGTTTACAAACTTTGCTTGGTTGTGGCCAAACGGGGTTCTAATACAATTTAAGCTTTTTAAAAACTCAGTGGTTACACCAGGATAGAGAGGTCCTTAAAGTATGTAAAATTCAACGTGACCTTCCCCGTCAAAATGAGGAAAGTTAGGGCCTGATAGTTATAACATTATTAATGAAAAATTAATAAAATGAAGCTACCTTTACACATAATAAATGAGCAATAAGACATAAGCAAAATATTGTTGCTTCAAAGTTGACCTCAAATAACACAGGTTTCAGAGTAACAGCCGTGTTAGTCTGTATTCGCAAAAAGAAAAGGAGGACTTGTGGCACCTTAGAGACTAACCAATTTATTAGAGCATAAGCTTTCGTGAGCTACAGCTCACTTCCTCAGATGCATATCGTGGAAACTGCAAAGGTGAAGGTACTAAAATGAGGGTTTTTTAGCTATCCTACTGACAGTAGAAATTTCGGCTTAAGAGAGTGACAGATTACAGGCTAATAAATTCATCTACATTGTACAATAGATCAGATCCGCCTACTCATTATTCCGTTGAGTTTCAAAATGACATAAATAAATGCAAACGCAGAAAAAAACTGAGGGACATGTCAAAAGATCATGAAAAAAGAGAAAATCCATACAATGTGCCTTATTATGAACATTGGCTGTGACATCAGGAGTGAAAATAGATACCAATTTTACATAGCAAAACTAGTCCAACCCTAAATATTGTGGCAGTTCTTGTAAGTAGCAATTTCCATGACAAACCAAGTATGGGGAGTATATTCCTCACAAGCTATGGAAACACGAAAAATCCCTGCATTGATAAAGTTTTAGTATTTTCTGCATGAAAATTAAAAGATCACACACATATTGACATTTATCCTTGAATACCACTTATCTGGAAATACTGACTTGGCTCTAAGATAAACCCTTTCTCATATTTATATACAATAAAAGGTTTGTTTCTGAAAAGTGACTTTCCCCCTTGAATCCATTATATAAAGTATGAGGGATGGGGAAATCAAACATTCTCAACAGTACCTCAAGTTCGCTAGCACAATTTGAGTTCGCAACAAGGAATTCCCTGTGTTTTTCACTGACAAGCAAATTTGCTAAATATGATTATAGACTGTAACTGTAGCATTAGCAGTAAAGCTGCTGATGTGACTAATGTCTGGATTTAAATTACTTAAGCAGCTAACGGTTGTGGCAGTCTCTCAAGCCACACAGCAGGCCAGCCTAGCCCATGGGCAAGTTACCACTGCAGCAGACTAAAGAGAAGAAATCCTTGGAGGGGATTTGCAGAGCTGCCCATGTAAATGAATATTCTGACTCTGTACTCTGCAGCTCTTTAATCTGGCTCCTTCTTGCTCTCTTGTCTGTTGGATCCACACAACCCATGGCAGTGACTGGAGTAAACCCCCTCTCCCTTCTACCAACTCCTGGTAGAGAGACAGATGATTCACAGCTGATCCAAGAACCTGGGCAGAAGTCCTGGTCCTACTGAAGTCAATGGGAGTTTTTCCCATTGGCCCATTTTGCCCCAGCTCTGAAGCGTACATTGAGAGCCCAAAAACCTTTGGACTGTGGACCCTTTGACATCCTTCCCTCACAGACAGAATATCAATTACCCTGAGAAGAACCTTCCATGTTCTAGTACAGGGGTGGCCAACCTGTGGCTCCGGAGCCACATGCAGCTCTTCAGAAGTTAATATGCGGCTCCTTGTTTAGGCACCGACTCTGGGTCTGGAGCTACAGGCGCCAACTTTCCAATGTGCCGGGGGTGCTCACTGCTCAACCCCTGATTCTGCCACAGGCCCGGTCCCCACTCCACTCCACCCCTTCCCGCCCCCTCCCCTGAGCCTGCCATGTCCTCACTCCTTCCCCTCCCCTCCAAACCCTCCTGAATGCCACAAAACAGCTGATCGGGAGGTGTGGGGAGGGAGGGGGCTGTGGGGCTGCTGGTGGGCAGGAGGCGCTGGGAGTGGGTGGCGGGAGAGCTGATAGGGGGCTGCTGACATATTACTGTGGTTCTTTGGGAATGCACATTGGTAAATTCTGGCTCCTTCTCAGGCTGGCCACCCCTGCTCTTGTAAATCAAGTAAAGCACTGAACTTGCTCACAAAGTCCAACATCATCCCCATGAGAGTAATTGCAACATATTGTCATTGTGCTGAAGAGAAACTTTGACTCTTTCTTTGCAAATGGGACAGTCATAGATGACCAGTAGAAAAGGCTACTTTCACTCCATGTAGATAGCTGGCTCCATTTTATACAGTCACACAAGCTTGCAGAGCTTGTGCTTGTCAGCAAACTTGGGAACACTTTTTCAGCTAAACAGGTATTCTTAAACCATGATCAGAGACTCAACAGTTGTCTTTCTTTTATGGGTCATATATGATCAAGGGCCCATGCAATCTGCAGCAAAGAAGACCTGTGGCAAACCCCTGGTTTCTGTGGCACTCTGGTGTGGCAGACTACAAAGTCTATACCCCCTTCATTTACATTAAAAACTGAAATTTCTTTGGGAGAGAAATATGAAGATGAATAGTACAATTGTTGTTATTTATTTTATGCTGTCCTCATATTTTTCATTGTCAGTCTGCAGCAGATTTTCATATTGAAATTCTATACTGCATCATGGAAGTTCCTGAAGGTAGAAAGCAATTGGAGCGTCTGACATTGGAGGAAGATTATTATTTTGGGATATTCACATTTGCTGAATGTTTCAGCTGCAATCACCTTCAGTGAAACAGTTAAGAATATGGACATTTAAACTCTCACCATTATACTGTACAGTTAATAGCTCATTGAGAGCTATTTCTTTAGGCCATCTGTAAATCCAGCCAGAAACCACTGGATCAGTTTATGTTTAGCTCACTTTTTTCAAACGTTCCTTTCTTTGCTAATGTGCAGGCTAGAGCCTTTTTATTTTATTTTATTTTACTTTATTTTATTTTTTGATTGAAAGATTAGATTCTGAAAGACATTACTGGGGCAATTTTGACAGCCACAGAATATATAGGGACCTATATATGATAAGTACCTGAACTACTATCTCCTCTTAAGTTTTAAGTCCTTGATTAAGTTTGTAAAGAAACTGATGCTTTAATACCGTGTACATTTTCAGGAAAGAAACCTCTATGTATGATAGAAAATCAAATGATACATAAAAGAAAGAAGGGTATACAGCAACATAAGCATCTACAAAGTGTAACCAGTACTGTTAATTAGAACCGTTAAAAAGTCTTGCAACACAACCACATGAAATTGTTAATTTTGTTCTCAGTCATGAATGAAAACTTGACAAGTTTCATGTGAAACAATTTTGGCACCAAAAGCCTTTTCTCAAAACACAAACTGAAAAATGTTGTGGTCTCTGGATAAATGTGATTTTTTTCAAGATTGCAGATGTTTTTAGATTTGTTTTGGTTTTGTAAATAAACAACCACGATAGTTACATATATGACAACGTGACATGTTAAAGTCACATATTAGGGCTTTAAGGTTCAAATGACCCATTATGAGCCATACACAACATCTGAAAGTTAACAAAACTCATAGTTTTCATTTGGATGTTCATCTTCTCTAAAATGGATTCAAATGAACCAGAAATGATAAAACAAAGATCCTGGATTTTAAAAACATGTGAACAGAAATCATCAGTCTTAGTTGAAACACACAAGAACTGAAACTGGCTACATTTCACAGAGCTACATGTGCTAAGTTCCTGGCACCGTACTGGAGAGACAAGTTAATCGGGAGTTACCATTTAATATGTCATATGCGATACCTCAAAATGTTATGAAAGATGAATATTTATATTGGAATGAGGAATAATGGGTGCTATTTTGTTCTTCCAGCTTTTAATGTTCTAAATAATTTCAAAATACCCAAGTTATATGAAACTAATAGCACTAGTGTGGTTACAAAATTACTGGCTTTTTTCATGTCACAAAAACGTAAGCACTACACTTAATAAACAGCTCTCCACTCAGCAAGACATAAACTCAACAACTCAAAATAAGGCTTGATTCTGCAGCCCTCATTCACATGAATAGACACACTGGCTTCAACTGGACTACACCTGTGAGAGAGAGCGTTGTCGGAGTAAGCCCATGCAACTTTAGAATACAAAGCAAAGATCTAGCGATGATACTATAAGTCATTGTAGGGTAACCATCAGCAGAATGTCCAGGCAGCTGCTGCACTACAGCTTCTCTCACATCTCTCTTTATTTAAACCTCCCAACTCCAAAAATATCATATAAGCAAGTAAACACTGAAGCTATAGCTTTAAAAAAGCATTAAACTTTGCATATCTCAGCCTGTTTGTGCTCAAAGGTCCATCAGTATTATACATTTGGAAACATTCAAACGCACATTTTAAAGAAGAAAACGGATTCAGAAAATATTTTTCTAAGATATATCCGTGAAAATCGTATGTGCTTCATATCTACCGGTGCTAGCTGCCAACACTGCTCCCTCACAAGAGAATTAAAAGAGTCCTAGTTAAGGAAAAGAAGCAAAACTGAAGATGAGAGGGCAGAAGAGGAAGTCTTGTCTCTAATAAGAAAGTGGAAGTCTCAAAGAAAAAGATAATGTGCTTTCCATAAGGGTACATATTTGAAACCAAATGGATATGCATAAACAGGCTCAACCTGGAAGCGATTATATCACCTTGCCTTAAATATTATCTGCCTTTCTTTGTGAGACCCACAGGTTATCACAAATGTGCACCAGAGGGTACATGCATCTAGTCATAAATAAGAAAAAGTAATCATAACGTTTAACGTTGAGTGGGAGCACTTAAAATACAGTATAACAAATTGTTTAAACTAGGCATTGGATGCGGTATGCTGTCAGGTCCTCGAAGGCTCAAAGCATTGTAGACTTTTTCTCAAAGACATTATGCTGCTTCTCTCATTCTACAATCTCACAAAACACAGAGACAGAGAGATTAATGGAAAGCAGGAAATGGGCAGCCCTTTCATAGATAAACTTACAAGGTACAGATGATTTTATTTTTAAAATATACATATATTTTTAAATGCCCAATAGGACCCTATCACCTAAGACACAAAAATAGCTCAGAGGACATCATTCCAAGATACATTAAGTGGTTAGTGGGACATTTCTGCCCTTCACATTACATGATGCTCAACGTTCCTCAGTGTGACAGGTTTACAACAGCAACTTGTGAAAGGTAAAATGGAAATTTCTTGCTGGTCTGAAGCATAAAGAGTTTAATGCCCTCTGAATGTTCTGTGCCTCTAGATTAATATCTGCACAGTTTATCTGAGAAGGCGGTATTCATAGATTCACAGATATTAAGGTCAGAAGGGACCATTATGATCATCTAGTCTGACTTCCTGCACAATGCAGGCCACAAAATCTCACCCACCCACTCCTGCGATAATCCTCTCACCTATGTCTGAGCTATTGAAGTCCTCAAATCATGGTTTAAAGACTTCAAGAAGCAGAGAATCCTCCAGCAAGTGACCCGTGCCCCATGCTACAGAGGAAGGCGAAAAACCTCCAGGGCTTCTTCCAATCTGCCCTGGAGGAAAATTCCTTCCCGACTCCAAATATGGCGATCAGCTGAACCCTGAGAATATGGGCAAGATTCACCAGCCAGATACCCAGGAAAGAATTCTCTGTAGTAACTCAGATCCCACCCCATCTAACATCCCATCACAGGCCACTGGGCATATTTACCATGAAGAGTTAAAGATCAATTAATTGCCAAAATCATGTTATCCCATCATACCATCTCCTCCATAAACTTATCAAGTTTAATCTTAAAGCCAGATAGGTCTTTTGCCCCCACAGCTTCCCTTGGAAGGCTATTCCAAAACTTCACTCCTCTGATGGTTAGAAACCTTTGTCTAATTTCAAGTCTAAACTTCCCGATGACCAGTTTGTATCCATTTATTCTTGTGTCCACATTGGTACTAAGCTTAAATTATTCCTCTCCCTCTCCGGTATTTATCCCTCTGATATATTTATAGAGAGCAATCACATCTCCCCTCAACCTTCTTTTGGTTAGGCTAAACAAGCCAAGCTCCTTGTGTCTCCTTTCATAAGACAGGTTTTCCATTCCTCAGATCATCCTAGTAGCCCTTCTCTGTACCTGTTCCAGTTTGAATTCATCCTTCTTAAACATGGGAGACCAGAACTGCACACAGTATTCCAGGTGAGGTCTCACCAGTGCCTTGTATAACGGTACTAAAACCTCCTTATCCTACTGGAAATACCTCGCCCGATGGACCCCAAGACCGCATTAGCTTTTTTCACAGCCATATTACATTGGCAGCTCATAGTCATCCTGTGGTCAACCAATATTCCAAGCTCCTTCTCCTCCTCCGTTACTTCTCATTGATGCGTCCCCAGCTTACAACTAAAATTCTTGTTATTAATCTCTAAATGCATGACCTTACACTTCTCACTATTAAATTTCATCCTATTACTATTACTCCAGTTTACAAGGCCATCCAGATCTTCCTGTATGATATCCTGGTCTCTCTCTAAATTGGCAACACCTCCCAGCTTTGTATCATCCACAAACTTTATTAGCACACTCCCACTTTTTGTGCCGAGGTCAGTAATAAAAAGATTAAATAAGATTGGTCCCAAAACTGATCCCTGAGGAACTCCACTGGTAACCTCCCTCCAGCCTGACAGTTCACCTTTCAGTATGACCCGCTGTAGTCTCCCTGTTAACCAATTCCTTATCCACCTTTCAATTTTCATATTGATCCCCATCTTTTCCAATTTAACTAATAATTCCCCATGTGGCACAGTATCAAACGCCTTACTGAAATCTAGGTAAATTAGATCCACTGCGTTTCCTTTGTCTAAAAAATCTGTTACTTTCTCAAAGAAGGAGATCAGGTTGGTTTGGCACGATCTACCTTTTGTAAAACCATGTTGTATTTTGTCCCATTTACCATTGACCTCAATGTCCTTAACTACTTTCTCCTTCAAAGTTTTTTCCAAGACCTTGCATACTACAGATGTCAAACTAACAGGCCTGTAGTTACCTGGATCACTTTTTGTTCCTTTCTTAAAAACAGGAACCATGCTAGTAATTCTCCAATCACACATTACAACCCCTGAGTTTACAGATTCATTAAAAATTCTTGCTAATGGGCTTGCAATTTCATATGCCAGCTCCTTTAATATTCTCGGATGAAGATTATCTGGTCCCCCTGATTTAGTCCCATTAAACTGTTCGAGTTTTGCTTCTACCTCAGATATGGTAATATCTACCTCCATAGCCTCATTCCCATTTGTCATGCTACCATTATCCCTAAGATCCTCATTAGCCTTATTAAAGACTGAGGCAAAGTATTTGTTTAGATATTGGGCCATGCCTAGATTATCCTTAACCTCCACTCCACCCTCAGTGTTTAGCGGTCCCACTTCTTCTTTCTTTGTTTTCTTCTTATTTATATGGCTATAGAATCTTTTACTGTTGGTTTTAATTCCCTTTGCAAGGTCCAAATCTACTTGACTTTTAGTCTGTCTCACTTTATCCCTACATGTTCTGACCTCAATAAGGTAGCTTTCCTTGCTGATCCCTCCCATCTTCCACTACCTGTATGTTTTCTGCTTTTTCTTAATCACCTCTCTGAGATGCTTGCTCATCCAGCTTGGTCTACAACTCCTGCCTGTGAATTTTTTCCCCTTTCTTGGGATGCAGGCTTCCGATAGCTTCTGCAGCTTTGAGTTAAAGTAATCCCAGGCCTCCTCTGCCTTTAGATCCATAAATTCTTCAGTCCAATCCACTTCCCTAACGAATTTCCTTAATTTTTGAAAGTCAGCCCTTTTGAAATCAAAAACCCAAGTTGCAGATTTATTTTTGTTTATCCTTCCGTTCAGTTTGAACTGAATTAGCTCATGATCACTTGAACCAAGATTGTCCCCTACAACCATTTCTTCTATGAGGTCCTCACTACTCACCAATACCAAATCTAAAATGGCATCCCCTCTAGTCGGTTCAGCAACTACTTGATGAAGGAATCCATCAGCTATTGCATCTAGGAAAATCTGAGCCCTATTATTATTACTAGCACTTGTCCTCCGGTCTATATCTGGGAAGTTAAAGTCTCCCATGATCACACAATTCCCATTAGTATTTACTTAATTAAAAACATTAAAGAGGGCTCTATCCATATCCAAATTAGATCCCGGTGGTCTGTAGCACACCCCAAGCACTATTACATGGGAGGCTCTAGTAGTTTTCTTCCCCAAGTGATTTTTGCCCAGACGGAATCTGTCTTATCCATGCCATCGCTTCTTATTTCTTTACATTCTACCTCATCATTGATATACAATATTACTCCACCACCTTTACCTTTATTTCTGTATTTCCTAAACAGCACATACCCTTCAATACCTGAAGTCCAGTCATGACTACTACTCCACCATGTTTCTGTTATCCCTATAATATCTGGTTTCACTTCCTGCACCAGTAGCTCTAGTTCCTCCATTTTGTTACCTCGGCTCCTCGCATTGGTGTCCAAACATCTTAATTTTTGCTGATTGGCTTCGTTCACATTCTTTACCCGATTGGGCACAGACATTCTACCACCAGTATCACCTATTAGACTGGTATCTACACTACCTTTTCTCCTTATGTCCATTCTCCTACCCACGGCTGTATCCTTTCTTACTTCGTTTTCTTCCGTCTCAATGCTAAAATCCAGCATGGAGATTATCTGGACATCTCCCAACCATCTCCCCCAAATTCCTCGTTTAAAGCTCCTTAATCAGTTTTGCCAGCCTCCATCCTAGAATTCTATTTCCTTCCTTACTCAGATGAAGTCCATCCCAAGAGAACTGTCCTCTGTCCATGAATGCCTCCCCGTGGCCATACATCCCGAAGCCCTCCTTATAGCACCACTGCCTAAGCCATCTGTTGATAGTCATAATCTTGTCACACCTTTGTTGCCCTTCTCTAGGAACAGGCAGAATCCTACTAAAGATCACCTAAGCCTCAATTTCCTTAAGCGTCTTCCCCAGCCTAGCATAGTCTCCCTTGATATGTTCCAGCGAGAATCTACCGGTATCATTTGTTCCCACATGAAGGATAATTAGGGGATTATTTCCTGCTCCCTTTAGGATCCTTTTCAACCTCAGGGCTACATCCTGTATCTTAGCACTTGGAAGACAGCACACCCTTCTATTCTCTGGATCAGCTCTGGTTACAGAGCTCTGTGAATTTGTCTGCACTTACATATCCCACTAACTCAGGGGTGGACAAACTACGGTCCATGGGCTATAACCAGCCCATCAGGGCTTTGTATCCAGCCCGCGGGATTTGCCAGCACCATGGCGCCGAGGGGCTAAATCAGGGTTCCTGCCTGCCCTGGCCCCGTACCGCTCACGGAAGCAGCCGGCACCACATCCCTGCAGCCCCTGAGGGAGGGGGGGCAGAGGGCTCCGTGCACTGCCCTCTCCTGCAGGCACCGCCCCCCACTGCTCCCATTGGCCAGGAATGGGGAACCGCAGCCAAAGGGAGCTTCGGGGGAGGTGCGAGGGCAGCGTGTGGAGCCCTCTGCCCCCCCCACTCTCCCAGGGGCCACGGGGACGTGGTGCAGGCTGCTTCCGGGAGCAGTGTAGGGCCAGGGCAGGCAGGGAGCCTGCCTTAGCCCAACTACGTGCCACTGCCACCCCGGAGACACTCAAGGTAAGCGACGCCGGGCCGGAGCCCACACCCTGAACCCCTTCTGCACCCTGCACCCCAACCCCCTGTCCTGAGCCCTCTGCCACACCCTTTCTTCACCCCCAACCTGAGCCTCCTGCTGTAACCGGACCAGGGGGATGAGGTAGATGAGGCTTTCTTCCGGCAGCTCACGGAAGCTACTAGATCGCATGCCCTGATTCTCATGGGTGACTTTAATTTTCCTGATATCTGCTGGGAGAGCAATACAGTGGTGCATAGACAATCCAGGAAGTTTTTGGAAAGCGTAGGGGACAATTTCCTGGCGCAAGTGCTAGAGGAGCCAACTGGGGGGGGCGCTTTTCTTGACCTGCTGCTCACAAACCGGGTAGAGTTAGTGGGGGAAGCAAAAGTGGATGGGAATCTGGGAGGCAGTGACCATGAGTTGGTTGAGTTCAGGATCCTGACGCAGGGAAGAAAGGTAAGCAGCAGGATACGGACCCTGGACTTCAGGAAAGCAGACTTCGACTCCCTCAGGGAACGGATGGCCAGGATCCCCTGGGGGACTAATTTGAAGGGGAAAGGAGTCCAGGAGAGCTGGCTGTATTTCAAGGAATGCCTGTTGAGGTTACAGGGACAAACCATCCCAATGAGTCGAAAGAATAGTAAATATGGCAGGCGACCAGCTTGGCTTAATGGTGAAATCCTAGCGGATCTTAAACATAAAAAAGAAGCTTACAAGAAGTGGAAGGTTGGACATATGACCAGGGAAGAGTATAAAAATATTGCTCGGGCATGTAGGAATGAAATCAGGAGGGCCAAATCGCACCTGGAGCTGCAGCTAGCGAGAGATGTCAAGAGTAACAAGAAGGGTTTTTTCAGGTATGTTGGCAACAAGAAGAAAGCCAAGGAAAGTGTGGGCCCCTTACTGAATGAGGGAGGCAACCTAGTGACAGAGGATGTGGAAAAAGCTAATGTACTCAATGCTTTTTTTGCCTCTGTTTTCACTAACAAGGTCAGCTCCCAGACTGCTGCGCTGGGCATCACAAAATGGGGAAGAGATGGTCAGCCCTCTGTGGAGATAGAGGTGGTTAGGGACTATTTAGAAAAGCTGGACGTGCACAAGTCCATGGGGCCGGACGAGTTGCATCCGAGAGTGCTGAAGGAATTGGCGGCTGTGATTGCAGAGCCATTGGCCATTATCTTTGAATAAACTGGGAGGAGTGGTAGATACGCTGGAGGGGAGGGATAGGATACAGAAGAACCTAGACAAATTGGAGGATTGGGCCAAAAGAAATCTGATGAGGTTCAATAAGGATAAGTGCAGGGTCCTGCACTTAGGATGGAAGAATCCAATGCACCGCTACAGACTAGGGACCGAATGGCTAGGCACCAGTTCTGCGAAAAAGGACCTAGGGGTGACAGTGGACGAGAAGCTGGATATGAGTCAGCAGTGTGCCCTTGTTGCCAAGAAGGCCAATGGCATTTTGGGATGTATAAGTAGGGGCATAGCGAGCAGATCGAGGGACGTGATCGTTCCCCTCTATTCGACATTGGTGAGGCCTCATCTGGAGTACTGTGTCCAGTTTTGGGCCCCACACTACAAGAAGGATGTGGATAAATTGGAGAGAGTCCAGCAAAGGGCAACAAAAATGATTAGGGGTCTAGAACACATGACTTATGAGGAGAGGCTGAGGGAGCTGGGATTGTTTAGCCTGCGGAAGAGAAGAATGAGGGGGGATTTGATAGCTGCTTTCAACTACCTGAAAGGGGGTTCCAAAGAGGATGGCTCTAGACTGTTCTCAATGGTAGCAGATGACAGAACGAGGAGTAATGGTCTCAAGTTGCAGTGGGGGAGGTTTAGATTGGATATTAGGAAAAACTTTTTCACTAAGAGGGTGGTGAAACACTGGAATGCGTTACCTAGGGAGGTGGTAGAATCTCCTTCCTTGGAGGTTTTTAAGGTCAGGCTTGACAAAGCCCTGGCTGGCATGATTTAACTGGGAATTGGTCCTGCTTCGAGCAGGGGGTTGGACTAGATGACCTTCAGGGGTCCCTTCCAACCCTGATATTCTATGATTCTAACCACCCATCCTGCACCCCAACCCCCTGCCCTGAGCCCCCTCATATACCCTGCACCCCTCCTGTGCCCCAACCCCTTGCTCTGAGCACCTTCCTGCACACCGCACCCCCTCCCACACCAAGCACTCCCTCCTGCACCCCAACACCCTGCCCCAGCCCTACAGTCATGGCCCTGCATGCAATTTCCCAACCCAGATGTGGCCCTTGGGCCAAAAAGTTTGCCCACCCCTGCACTAACTGATAAAAAGTGAAGCAGGAAAAGGTGAATTTAGAGAGGGAACAAAGAGCAGAGATACCATCAAGGCTGCTACTAGAATAGAAGCAGATACATCACAACTGGTACCCACAATCACTCCAACTCTTTCCAGATAACGTGGCAGGGATATCATGGGTACTTCTTTCACAGTAGTAGGAAATCACACATTTCCATGAGATTCTACTCTCTAGTGCCTCGAAACATGAACACAAGTCCAAGATATATCATCAAACTCCTTTCAAAATCAGAAGAGTGCAAATACCTAACATACTTAAGGCATTCCAAAATACCTCCTGTCAAGATTCCTTCCCCACTCTGAACTTTAGGGTAGAGATGTGGGGACCTGCATGAAAACATCATAAGCTTATTTTTACCAGCTTAGGTTAAAACTTCCCCAAGGTACAAACTATTTTACCTTTTGCCCTTCGACTTTCGCTGCCACCACCAAACATCTAATCGGTATTATTAGGAAAGGGTCCATTTGGAAACTTCTTCCCCCCAAAAAATCCTCCCAAATGTTACCCCCCCTTTCTGGGGAAGGTTTAATAAAAATCCTCACCAATTTGCATAGGTGAACACAGACCCAAACCTTTGGATCTTAAGAACAATGAAAAAGCAATCAGTTTCTTAAAAGAAGAATTTCAATAGAAGAAAAAGTAAAAAGAATCACCTCTGTAAAATCAGGATGGTAAATACCTTACAGGGCAATTAGAATCAGAACATAGAGAATCCTCTAGGCAAAACCTAAAGTTACAAAAAGACAGAAAAACAGGAATATCCCTTCCCTCCAGCACAGCTTATTTTCTCAGCCATTTAAAGAAATCATAATCTAACGCATCTCTAGCTAGATCACTTACTAAGTTCTAAGACTCCATTCCTGTTCTGTCCCTGGCAAAAGCATCACACAGACAGAGAGAGAGAGGCTTTGTTTCTCGCTCCGCCCAGCTTTTGAAAGTATCTTGTCTCCTCATTGGTCATTTTGGTCAGGTGCCAGTGAGGTTATCCTAGCTTCTTAACCCTTTACAGGTGAAAGGGTTTTTCCTCTGGCCAGGAGGGATTTTGAAGGTTTTACCCTTCCCTTTTTATTATGACACCTCACGTAGCCATTACATGCTGCAGTTTTAAGTTCAATATCAGCAGACATTTATGAAGTATTACCAGTTGTTCTTGTAATAGCATCATAACATTAGTCAAGCAAACACTGTATTATTTTTCCACAGAACTTCTGATGCTATTTCCAAGGATGAGATAACTCACCGGAAACCAACCAAGCAACTCACCTCATCGATCATGACAGATAGGTAATGGAGCAACTAGCAAAACACCCCACTTAATTGCAAGTCTAACCATATACCAACATTTGGAGCTACACGGACAGTTACAATTACAATAATACCAATAATACATAGTATTTATATAGCACATTATTTCTGCAGAGTGATTCACAAACATTAACTAACTAATCTTCAGAATAACTCTGTGAGGTAGATAAATATTATCTCAATTATACAGAGAGGGAGAAATTGATACACAGAGGTTGTGGAACCTGCCCAAAGTAAACAAGTCAGTGCAAGAAACAACACTAGAACTCAGGAGTTTCTGACTTAATCCCTTGATATAAATTTGTCATGGAAGAAACAGTTCGTGATCTTGCTACCCTTTTCCCTACATCAACTTCACAAATTAACAACAGATATTCAAGGGTTGAAGATACCTGTTATGGAACAGTTTGTGTATTTCGGTTCCATAATATTAAATGGGCTGGTTTATTTTTACACATCTTTTTTCATCACTCTTTCTTGCATAAAAAACCCCAGCTGCTTTATACAATCACATTACATTTAATGGCATTTGGAACCCAGAAGGCATCCAAATATTCCTTTCTGTAAGCGTCTGTGTTACTTTGTACACTAATTAAGTTGGAGTGATAATGAGAACATATTGACACCATTTAAGCAACTGGGGAATGAGACAATCTACAAGTAGTAGAAAAACATCTGCAACATGCTCTGGTGCAGGGGATCGGTTAAAACTATTTAAAAAAATGTGTACAGATTGCTCTTGAATGGCTTAAAGCTTCTCTATGGAATTCATTTCAAGATTTAAGGACTACCATATGAAAAGTCATCTTCCCTGCTGAAATGCAAACCAAGTTTAAAATATTTGGGATGTTGGGAATGAAAATTCAAGATAAAAATAGAATGATTCAGCTGACTGACCTTAGGCACCCAGTGGCATTGCGCAGCACCTGTGATGAATGGAGCTGTATTTTGTGATCATCCTGGAGGGGCGAGTTGTCCCATCCCGAGTGAGGGATGATCACTGCATTAGTCAACACTGCAAGGGCATCCTGGATGATTGGCATTTTCAGTGCATCACACGAGGATAGATTCCAGAGAACTCCTACAAAAAACAAATGTTTAATAATTAGTACTTCCAGTGACAACAGAGAGCAATTCTTGTTTTGAAATTACTTTTCATGGCACTGCTATTCTTAATCAAACTGCATGCCAAAGAAAGTCTGCATAGTGTCTGAAGGATCAGTGATAACTAAACATTGCCCCACTAAGAAGTTACCTTTCAAATTTCCTTTAAAAATAAACTCTCTCCACAGCAATCCTGAAGTTTCTGAGGGTTAAGGCTGACAAATGGTCAGTGTGTTTGTGATTTAGCTACTATTTTTTATTAAAAAGTAAATCAAATAAATAATAGAGAACAAGTTTGTGCTACAGATTGGACTGCCATCCACAGGCAATTACATAGAGGGAACTAACTCCTTTTTGGATCTCCATTGTAGCTTGAATGGAGTGGTGCGGTGACACCTTAAAGACTAACAGATTTATTTGGGCATAAGTTTTCATGGGTAAAAAACCCACTTCTTCAGATGCATGGAGTGAAAATTACAGATACAAGCATAAATATATATTGTCACATGAAGAGAAGGGAGTTACCTTATGAGTGGAGAACCAATATTGAAGACCAGTTTAGTCAGGGTGGATGTAGTCCACTCCCAGTAATTGATGAGGAGGTGTCAAAACTAGGAGAGGGGAAATTGCTTTTCTAGTGAGCCAGCCACTCCCAGGCACTATTCAAGCCCAAATTGATGGGGTTACTGGGAGTGGCTGGCTCACTACAAAAGCAATTTTCCCTCTATTGGTATTGACACCTCATCATCAATTATTGGGAGTGGACCACATCCACCCTGACTAAATTGGCCTTCAACATTGGTTCCCCACTTGTAAGGTAACTCCCTTTTCTTCATGTGCCTGTATCTGTAATTTTCACTCCATGCATCTGAAGAAGTGGGTTTTTTACCCACGAAAGCTTATGCCCAAATAAATCGGTTCATCTTTAAGGTGCCACCGGACACCTCATTCTTTTTGTGGATACAGACCAACACGGCTACCCCTCTGATACTTGAATGGAGTGGCAAGACTATACTCTATCTACAAATATACCAAAGGTGCTCCTTTGACAACTCACATGAAGTGTAACAGCCATGCAAAATTCTGTTCACCCAGAACAAATCATTTTTACAGGCTAGTCAATTATCTTTTTTCCTCCGTTGTCATTATGGTACAGGGCATAGAAGTAGATTTTGTCCCTCAGCTGGTAAACGTTCATGACAGTTTTGCAAGGATGGAATATATAATTAGTTTTATTAATATATGTATGGCCTACATATTCATATATGTAGAGAGATAGCTAGACCTGTGTCAGTTACTTAACAAAATATAAAAGCATTACAAATCTTATCCACAGGTAACAAGGCTAGAGGTACAAACACTCACTAGATAATTTCTTAGAAAGAGATACCTTGTGCTAAGATTAAAAAATTACAAAAAGCAAATGAAAAATTACAATAAAATGAAAATTTCTTGGAATAGCCATAAAGATTACATCAAAAGAAAGACTACTACTCTCATATTTTGGTATTTAAAGATAGACTATCAAAAGCAAACCATATCATTTGAGTTACTTAAATATAAAAATAAAGGAAGTAGACAAAACAGTTATAAATAAAATGGAAAAAAACCCTACAGTTTGTAAAGAAATGGTTCATGCTAAATCTTTTTTGCAGTATTCTGAGATCTGAAAGCGACCTCCAGTAAATATGAATCAATAGCTACAGGATTAATTTTTTTAGTTTTATTTATGTGCTTAATTTTCCTGTAGATATTTCATACATAAAATTGCATATTTTTTGTACATACTGATTAATGTAAGTCATTTGGGTAACTATTTCAATAACAAATGACCTGACTGAAATATTCCATATATAATAAGCAGGTAACTAACTCATTGTCAGCATGAGAGCCAGAAAAATGAAAATGTGAAACATGAATATTATTTTTCTGTCATCTAAAAATAACTTCTTTCTTTGAACATCCCTTTGATTTTTTTTAAACAGCAAATGAAATACTGTATTTCTTTCAGAGAATATGCACCTGCACAGTTACTGAACTCCATTTTTCCATGGCCTCTGCTTATGAAGATTTTATCAGCACGTTTTCATTATACACAAAGTTTCTAATTCTCCACTGCCCGGCACCTTGTATAGTTATTAACATCTCTGCAAAGTGAGTATAAACTAATACCAAAGCATCACAGTCACTTCTGACAGTCACTTGCCACTCTGAACAGGTGTAAGTAATATCCACAGTGCATAGCAGTGGGGAAAGAGGCCCATAATTGATTCAATGCCCAATTAAGTCAATGGGAGTATATCCACTGACTCTTTCTAAAGAGGCACATAGGAAGCAGAAACCTGGGCCTCAATCCTGCAGAGCACTTAACCATGTGCATAATCCCATAAGAAACATAAGAATGACCATACTGGGTCAGACCAATGTTCGACCTAGCCCAGTATCCCGTATCCTGACAGTGGTCTATGCCAGGTGCTTCAGAGGGAATGAACAGAACAGGGTAATCTCCTGTTCCCCATTCCCAACTTCTGGTCAAACAGAGGCCAGGGACACTTCACAGCATGGGGTTGCATCCCTGCCCATCCTGGCTGATAGCCATTGGTGGACCTATCCTCCAAGAACTTAGCTAGTTCTTTTTTGAACCCTGTTATAATCTTGGCCTTCACAACATCCCCATTGATTTTTCCCCCTTACTCCATGTTAATATTTCCTTATTCTCTTATCTTCTAGCACATTCTTGCTGGTTAAAAGTAAGGTCAGATAAATATCACCACAAAATGCTATATACAATGTAGTTGTAGCCATGTCGGTCCCAGGATATTAGAGAGACAGGATGGCTAAGGTAATATCTTTTATTGGACCAACTTCTGTTGCTGAAGAAGAGCTCTGTGTAGCTCAAAAAGTTGTCTCTCTCGCATGCAGAATTTGGTCCAATAGAAGATATTACCTCACCCACAACAACATGCTGACATTTACTAATGACTGAGACAGTCATTAGTGATATTCTTTACGCTCCTTTGCCTTATTTATATATACACTAGACATTTCACATAAGAACTTTCTCTCCATAAAGGGGTACTACTGATGTCTGCTGGAATCTCCACCGAGCTCCATACTCACCAGAGAGACAAAACTTCACTCATGCAGGCGTCTGGTTTTAACTCCACCATAACATTAATCCCTAGGGTACCACCAGACCAGATCTGACTGTCCTAAGTCCTTCTGTCAGGGAGGTACTCTCACCTCTCTTACATTCAGGGTGGAGTCAAATAAGCCACATTGCCCCAGTGAGTCAGCAGCAGTGAACATGCTGCTCCTTGCAGAGTTCCAGCACCTGTTAACAGAAGGAGCAATAGGAGAATCCTGGCATATTGTGACAATGCTTCAAATCTAAATTTAAGGCTTTAAAAGGTAGAGATCATGTCACTGAAACATTTTTCTTCCCAATCACAAGTGGAGGAGCCCCCTCTTCTCATCCAGTTGCAGCAGTGGGAGGAGGGCATCCCTGGATACCCTTCCCCACTCAAGGACTGGTGGCACCAGCAAAAGCTGGGGAAAGAGAGCTTGGGAGCACTTCCCCAGGAGGCGCAGTACCAGCATGGGGAGGAAGAAAAGCCCTTTCCTTGGCTGAACAGAAGGCAGAAAAAAGATCCTCATGGAATTTTATCTCAGGCACCTCCTGCTGTGTGCCAAGCCTCTCTCCTACTTGGCTGACATGTATCTAAGCACACCTCACAGCCTAGTTAGCTGTGAATCCTGAACCCACATGGCTAAAGCAAAGAGTCCACCACTGAGAGCTTTTGCAGACTGCATCAAAGCAGCCTGCCTTGAAAGCTTTGACACAGTTGGTTTCCTTGCACAATAGATGTGTGTGGAACAGCCTAACAGCAAGGCCAAGCAGAACTGGATCCAACTGCCATCTCTGAACTGTCTACCCAACTGCCTGAATACCATTATCTGTCCCCAGGAGGGCAGGGAATTGGCCTTTGCAACTCACCCAATGTTCATGTATAACTGGGTCTACCCTGTCAAACATGGGTTGATTTTCCAATGGAAATAACAACTCCTGACTGTAACTGGAAAGTTTTGCTATCTATAGATGGCCTTGCAGAGAGAGAAGGGGAGCAGGAATTAACTAGATGTATTCTGAATATCACTCCTTCCTCAGTCATTTCCTTTCATTGCATCCTGTCTATCCATTTGCGTACAGCCTATATATATTGTAAGATGTTCAAGGCAGAGACCTTGGCTCCCTCTTTTTTGTAAACTATTTAATATTGTAAATCTATTTTATCCTACCCTAGGCTTGCCAAGGGGCATGTCTACATTGGGATTTTAACACATTAGTTAATATGTTAAAAATACACCTTCTTTCCAATGTAGACATAGCTCTGGCATAGATAAAAGCAGTTGTTTAAAACACGCTAATTGGTCATAGTCAACCCTTTCTTAGCATGACCATATCACAAGTTTTTAAATCCAACTGTTTTTCATCTTTAATAGGTGCTAAATGGTGATTAACAATGTGTTAATTAAAATGTATTTGGCCTGGTCCACACACAGGTTTTGTACCAGTATAACTATGTCAGTAAGGGGTGTGATTTTTTTACCGAAGGAGTTATATTTGTACAGTTCTGAGTGTGTATGCACATATACCAGTATGGTGCATATTAACGGTATAGCTTAATCCCCCACTTCCTGTTTGGGGATAACTATATCAGTATAAGGCACCTTTACACCTGTATAGCTGTATCCCCACCAGGGGAGTCATTCCACTTTAAATACATCAGCACAGGTAATGTGGTACAAAGTTGGTGTGTAACCAAGGGCTTAGGTAACGTATTTTCTATCTACACGCAGTTTCCTAGTGTAGACAAAGCCAGTGAGATGCCGCTGCTGGAGCAGGGGAAGAAAGTCGTTGGAAAGGCAGAAGCAGCTCAACTCCACTCTAGGATTTGGCCAGTCTTCCATTGCCTCATATGTTACCTGTTATCCACTCTTCCTCCTCAGCCCAGGTCTCTGCTGTCTTTTCGGTGACATCACATCTTCTTTTAGCTGCCACAATGTGCCCCACCCCTCTTCTCAGCACTGTACACAGTACTTGAAGGGTACTATCCTGGGGTAACTTTTTAGCTGATTAATCCTTCCTCCCCTTTCACAGGAAGAGAAAAAGTTCAGGTCAGTCAGCTTCCCAAAGCCTGTGTGCCTCCTTGGCTCCAGCACAGCAAATCCTGATCCCCAGATGAACGCACTGTATGTACTTTATATTTAACATTGCTTTTGGGCAATGGGACAGCCTTCACTGAGGAGGGTTTTAAATTAGATTTGATGGAGGCAGGAGTCAAAAGCCCACAGGTAAGTCAAAAACGTGGGAGAAGGGTCAGAACCTGAGGGGAGCATGGGCTGTTATAGCAAGGATAAGCGAGAGACAAGAGAGAACATAGATGGGAAATCAAATTAGTATCTTAGATGTCTGTATACTAATGCAAGAAGTATGAGGAATAAGCAGGAAGAACTAGTTAATAAACACAACTATGACATAGTTGGCATAACAGAGATTTGATGGGATAATACACATGACTGCAATATGAGTATAGAAGTGTACAGCTTGCTCAGGAAGGACAGACAGCGAAAAATCGGAGAGGGTGTCACCTTATATATCAAAGATGTATACACTTGGACTGAGGTTGAGATGGAAATAGGAGACAGACTTGTTGAAAGGTCTCTGGGTAAGGATAAAAGGGGTAAAAAACAAGGGTGATGTTATGGTAGGGGGTCTATTGCAGACCACCTAACCAGGAAGAAGAGGTGGATGAGGCTTTTTTTAAATAACTAACAAAATCATCCAAAGCACAGAACTTGGTGGTGATGGGAGACTTCAACTACCCTGACATCTGTTGGGAAAATAACACAGCAGGGCACAGATTATCCAACAAGTTCTTGGCATATACAGTATTGGAGACAACTTTTTATTTCAGAAAGTGGAGAAAGCTACTAGGAGAGAGGCTGTTCTAGATTTGATTTTGACAAATAGGGAGGAACTGGTTGAGAATTTGAAGTGGAAGGCAGCTTGGGTAAAAGTGATCATGAAGTGATAGAGTTCATGATTCTAAGGAATGGTAGGAGGGAAAACAGCACAATAAAGACAATGGATTTATAAATGAAGACAAACTTTAGCAAACTCAGGGAGTTGGTAGGTAAAATTCTGACGGAAGCAAGTCTAGGGGAAAAACAGTTAAAATTAGGCAATTTTTCAAGAAGACATTTTAAGGGCACAAGAGCAAACTACCCCACAGAGTAGGAAAGATATAAAGTATGGCAAGAAACCACCTTGGCTTAACTAGATCTTCAATGATCTGAAACTCAAGAAAGGGTGCTACAAAAACTATGTCAAATTATGAAGGATGAATATAAATAAACAACACAAGCACGGAGGGATAAAATCAGAAAGGCCAAGGCACAAACGAGATCAAACTAGCTAGAGACATAAAGGATAAAAAGAAAGCATCCTATAAATACATTAGAAGCAAGAAGATGACCAAGGACATAACATCCCGTTATTCAAGGAGTGGGCAAAAACAATAACAGAAAATGTGGAAATGGCAGAAATGCTAAATGCCATTTTTGTTTCAGTTTTTACCAAAAAGTTTAATGGCAATTGGACAGCTAACATAGTGAATGCCAGGGAAATTGATGTAGAATCTGAGGCTAAAATAGGGAAAAAACAAGGTAAAAATTACTTAGACAAGTTAGATGTCTTCAAGTCACCAGGGCCTGATGATATCCATCCTAGAATAGACAAAGAGCCGACTGAGGAGATAGCTGAGCCATTATCTTCAAAAAGTCATGGAAGATAGGAGAGATTCTAGAGGACTGGAAAAGGGCAAATATAGTGCCAATCTATTGAATAAGGACAACCCAGGGAATTATAGACCAGTCAGCTTAACTTCAGTACCCAGAAAGATAATGGAGCAAATAATTAAGCAATCAATTTGCAAACACCTAGAAAATAATCAGGTGATAAGTAACACCATGGATTTGTCAAGAAAAAATAATGTTAAACCAACCTAATGGTTTTCTTTGACTGAGTAACAAGTCTTTTGGATGGGGCGAAGTGGTAGATGTGGTATAGCTTGACTTTGGTAAGGCTTTTGATACTGTCTCATATGACCTTCTCATAAACAGACTAGGGAAATACAACCTAGATGGAGCTACTATAAGGTGGGTGCAAAACTGGTTGGAAAATCATTCCCAAGGAGTAGTTATCAGTGGTTCACAGTCAAGTTGGAAGGGCATATTGAATAGGGTCCCACAGGTATGCTTCTGGGTCTAGTTCTGCTCAATATCTTCATCAATGATTTAGATAGTGGCACAGACAGTACACAGATAAAGTTTACAGATGATACCAAGGTCGGAGGGGATGCAAGTGCTTTGGAGGATAGGATTAAAATTCAAAATGATCTGGGCAAACTGGAGACATGGTATGAAGTAAACAGGATGAAATTCAATACGGACAAATGCAAAGCTTTCCACTTAGGAATGAACAATCAGTTCCACACATACAAAATAGGAAATGACTGCCTAGGAAGGAGTAATGTGGAAAAGGATCTGGGGCTCATAGTGGATCACAAGCTAAATATGAGCCAACGGCATAATACTATTACAAAAAAAGCAAGCATCATTCTGGGATGTATTAGCAGGAGTGTTGTAAGCAAGACACTAGAAATAATTCTTCTGCTCAACTCCATGCTGATATGACCTCAACTGGAGTATTGTGTCCAGTGCTAGGCACCACATTTCAGGAAAGATGTGGAGAAATTGGAGAAAGTCCAGAGGATAGCAACAAAATTAATTAAAGGTCAAGAAAACATGACCTATGAGGAAAGATTAAATAATTGGGTTTGTTTAGTCTGGAGAAGAGAGGGGACATGATAACAATTTTCAAGTACATAAAAGGATGTTACGAGGAGGAGGGAGAAAAAATTTTCTCGTTAACCTCTGAGGATAGGAAAAGAAACAATGGGCTTAAATTGCAGCAAGGAAGGTTTAGGTTGGAAATTAGGAAAAAACTTCCTAACCATCAGAGTGATTAAGCACTGGAATAAATTGCTTAGGTAGGTTGTGGAAACTCCATCATTGGAGATTTTTAAGAGCAGGTGAGACAAACACCTGTCAGGGATGGTCTAGATAATACTTAGTCCTGCCATCATGCTGGGGACTGGACTAGATGACCTCTAGATGTCCCTTCCAGTCCTATGATTCTATGATATGTTCATGAGACATGCTACAGTTATTTTTGAAAAACAAATTTCTATTAAATATAGCAGCCATTTCAAGTCCATTTCCCTCTATCTGAATATGCAAAACCGAATAATAAAATATTCATGGGATAAATCCTTAACTCCTTGCACTATTTTACTTAGTCTTTACTCCTGAAAAAATGCTGAGTTTTGTTCTAGAATCATAGACTCATACAACTGGAAGGGACCTCAATCTTTCATCATAGGTCATGTTTTCTAGACCTTTAATCATTTTTGTTGCTCTCCTCTGGACTGTCTCCAATTTTTCCACATCTTTCCTGAAATATGACACCCAGAACTGGACACAACAGTACGGAGTAGAGCCATAACAGCATGGAGTAGAGTGGAAGAATTACTTCTCGTGTCTTGCTTACAACACTCCTGCTAATAGATCCCAGAATGATGTTTGCTTTTTTTGAAAGTGTTACACAGTTGACTCATATTTAGCTTGTGATCCACTATGACTCCCAGATCCCTTTCTGCAGTGCTCCTTCCTATGCAGTCATTTCCCATTTTGTATGTGTGCAACTGATTGTTCTTTCTGTAAGATCTGAGGAAGACCTTCAGCGTTTTCCATATGTAAATTGCAGGGAGCAATGAGATTTACATTTTGGCACCTTTAATTTTAAAAAAAGGATAAAAGCAATCAGTACTAATACAGAACTTTGGTATACTTTCCTCTTTAACACTTTATAAATTAGAAGGTTGAAGACAGGATTTAAAAATAGAGATGAGGCTGCTGTGAATTATTTTACTGCTCAGCAGAAAGAGCTTTCATTCACCAAGGCAAGCTTTTCAACCCAACTCAAATGAATTTAAGTTATTTCAAAGAGTATTGCATAATCTAATTCAAAGGAGCAGAGCAAGATATTTTTAAATTTTGAAGAGGCTAAATTTAATCAAGCTATCTGGGCAAAGAAAAAACTGAATACTTGATTGGTTTGAAACTCAAATTCATCTTTGATCATTAGACTCTTCATTGTAGCTTTGGTCAGTGTCTGAGATACTCCAGTTCTGATAGTCATACAGATACCGACCTGATGTACCAAATGCTACCCTCGGATACCACATCAATTAAAAACCAGGTGTCACACATACATCCAAGAGCAGAATGTAGATCTAATTTGAATCCGTGTCCAGAATAGGGAAAGGAGTGTTAAAGTATACATAAAAAGAAAAGGAGGACTTGTGGCACCTTAGAGACTAACCAATTTATTAGAGCATAAGCTTTCGTGAGCTACAGCTCACTTCCTCAGATGCATATCGTGGAAACTGCAGCAGGCTTTATATATACACAGAGAATATGAAACAATACCTATTCCCACCCCACTTGTTTCATATTCTCTGTGTATATATAAAGCCTGCTGCAGTTTCCACGATATGCATCTGAGGAAGTGAGCTGTAGCTCACGAAAGCTTATGCTCTAATAAATTGGTTAGTCTCTAAGGTGCCACAAGTCCTCCTTTTCTTTTTGCGAATACAGACTAACACGGCTGCTACTCTAAAGTATACATAAGTTTCCCACTTAGCATACAAGATTTGAGGGGATGCAGGCTCCAAACTGACTGCACACATATAAGCCACACATGAACATGATCAGTTATTAAATGTCTTCTGACTGTACCCTTTTTTTTAGCATTAAGACCCATAATGAATATAAAATATCTATAGTATTGCAAAGTAAAGGATGCAAATTTGGGGTGGTGTTCCCTTTGCAATCAATGTTTGCATAATGGATTGCAAATTAATTTGGAGATGTCTGGGAAACTGGTGGGGTTGTGGGGGAGGCAGCCAAGCAAATTGCTGACGCCTCCTTGTTGCGGATGTTCAGTGCAGGTACTCCATAGGGAAGGCAGCCAGTGAACAGATAAATGGCCTGGTAAAGGACTTAAAAGGAGGTCTGAATAAAGGAACAGAATGGAGGAGGGGGTTGGGGACTCTTCTGACTGGTACAGCAGGGAGCCAACACCCCCCCCCACACACACACGTTCTCATAGCCCTCCTGAACCCTTTTACGAGGGTGGTGGATAGTAAGGTCCAAGCCATGGGTCGGCTGGGGGATCTGGATGGAAACAAAGGGGGGGCTGGTAGAAGCCCCGGAGAATTGATTTGAATAAGCATGGATTAAACAAAGGGGGGGGCTGGTGGAAGCCCCAGAGAATTGATTTGAATAAGCATGGATTTGCATGCACTGTACACTTTATCTGTCAGGTAGTCCCAGACATCTATATAATAAAGTTGCGGCCTGATTAAAACCTATAACAAGTGTCTCCTGTCTTGCTTGTGGTGTACCCAGACAATGGGAGCCTCGAACACAGAGAAGTTTTGCATTGCAAATTTAAGGTTCTAACAGCAACATTAACCCACTTGTACTGCAAATACTGTATATTAACTCAGGTCCTCACCCCACAAAGCTTTACTCATGTGAGTAATCTATAGTCAAAAGGAGTTTGAGGTATTATCATTTGTAGCCTTAATATTTAACTAACAAACTCTTTAGTTATTTGGGTCTTTGTTGGGTTTTTATGGTTGGGGTTATAGTTAGCCAAAACAAAACAACAACAAAAACTAAAGACAAAATCACTGGTGTGGCAGTGCAGAACTTTACACAGTTTTTACAGCTCTATAATGTGTAAGCTATACTACTCTAGATACACAATAGAACTGACTTCTGTGCTAATATAACAGAAAATCTAACTGCCTATTTTTCATACGTGCCAAAATTAGTCAAAATTTTTGTTTGGCTGTTGGGATTTTTTTTCCTCAAAGCATAAACTACAACTATTCATCAGTGAGGATTAGCAACAAATAAAGTTTGAACTTTTAAATTCAGTGATTTTTTATTTTTATGCTAAAAATTCTGGGGAGATATATTTGTGTCTGATTACCAAACAGACTGAACCTAACTCCTTCTTCTTCGTACAAGTCGCAAAGTGCTCAGAAGGAACGTTTTTAAGAAAGTTCTGTGCAAGTGGGGGTTATAAGTCAAGTTGCAACCTGGACTATAGAATTCACTGTTGAAGATGCGGGCTTCCTGGGTGAATACATCTACATAAACATTCACTTTTTTAATGTTAGGATCCAGATTTGATTTGTACTGATTTGCAACAAAAACATTTTCACTACCGAGTTCAGATATGTGAAAGCCTAACACTCTTTATCTCAGCTATGCTTTCCCTAGTCTAAAGCAGTAACTAGTGTTTTGGTTTTTAGAAAACAAAATGGTTTATTTTAATATTGCTTGAATGTGTTGCTAGAAACTTAATTTCAAACCTTTTGCTAGAAAGTTTAGCTGGACCAAATTCAGATCTTGTGTAACTCTAGTGACTGAAGTAGTGATGAACCTACTTACACAAGACCTGCATTTGGCCCACCATTATTTCTTCTTGTTTGCTGAATACCTTGAAAATATATATATATATATAACTATGGAGTGGGAGGAGATGTCAACCAGGTCTGCCAGGTAGTTGTTGGATTTAACATTAGACATTGGGGAGATTAATGCAAGAGGAGAAATAAGTTATGATGAAAAACAAAGAGTATTTCTGCTGATATCCTCTTTTCCCTGACAATGATGAAGTTAAGTCTGTCCTATATTGTATTTATTTTGCACAGAGAAAGAGCAAACTCTTCTAAGTGAAAGGAAAGCAGGAGAGTGATCTCACCATTCAAATTCTCCTTGAGAAAGAAAATAATTCACTCTATTCAAAATAAAGACTTTGGCCCCAATATGCTACTTAAGAGCCAGTGAAAACACCATTCCCATAATAAGAGGCTTATTAGAAAACACTTCACAAATGAAGTCTAACGGATGTTGCACATATAACAGAGAAGATTTTCAAAATGTTTACACATGTCTATTTGTCTAAGGATATTGTATACCACCTCTTACCAACATATCCATCCACTTATACAGGAGCAGTTATTCAGCAACAGGCTCCAACCCAGAAAGCATAATTTGGCACTCACAATTTACTGCAGTTGTGGATTAAAGCATTTAGACATCTCATTACTTGATTACAACAACTAATTAGAAAGTTAGACATCTAAATAACAGGTTTCAGAGTAGCAGCCGTGCTGGTCTGTATTCGTAAAAAGAAAAAGAGTACTAGTGGCACCTTAGAGACTAACAAATTTATTTGAGCATAAGCTTTCCTGAGCTACAGCTCACTTCATCGGATGCATTGGCTCACACTCAATTGAATGCCAGGTTGATGCTCTTGTAAAAAACAGACCTTTACCTACTAACCAAATCTTAAAATTGAAATGTATGTCAATTCATAATTTTATGTGCAGCAGTGATGTTTCTATAATATATTTTGTAACAAGGTCTGCCATTCACAGCTCTGGATTTAGTCCTGCTTGAAACCTGCCCTAAGCACAATTTTGACAAAAGTTCAAAACCTTTAAATAAAAATGTATCCATTTAGTGGCATATTATGACTAGATTACGGGTTCATTTAAAATACCCATCTGCTCTTTTCTTGCCATTGGAGACAAATTATTTTCAGTGAATTAAGTACACAAGACCGATTTTACTGACTTTTGAAAACAAAAACATAATTATCCCCAATTTGTACATAGGCTTCAAAGGCACTTCAATTTCACACGTATGGCTCGTCTGTGTCCTGGAAACAACAGAACACAGAAGAAGAGGGAAACCCTGAGGCTAGGTGGTAGAATTGTGGCAAATGTGACACCATTCCATGTGACTTCCCAAGTCTGCTACTCAGAGCAATGTAAGTTCATGTGCCTCACTGAGTTAATACACGTAGGCTGCCAGGGGGTGATCTCTGCTTATAACATGGCTGCCAATTGCAGGGGACTCTGATGGAGAAGGTTGCTTGTCCATCATCTCAGCAGAAAAAAGGAATATTAAAATCACAGCTGAGTAAAGAGGGGTAGAAGGTCTCAAAAAGGCTAAAAGAATGTGAATTCATGGGATCCAGTCTCAAACAGTGTGGCTGGATCAGGCACAGGTAAGAAAGGATAAAACAAAAGGTCAGTCACACTGACAACTGGCCTTAAATTACATCAGGGCTTTTGGAGTGGAGCTAAGAATGTGAAGAAAGCAGAAGATTTAAAAAGCATCAGTTTTAGGATCTTTCTGTAGCTGACTGAGGACAGCCGAAGGTGAATCAGCTATGGAATCATTATGAAAAAGAGTTACTCCTCATCAGCCCAACAAATTACATCTGTGGATAAAGACAGTTATTTCTCTCAATTCCAGAACCAAAATAGAAACTACATATCTAGAGAGCGGCAAGGCATCCCTAAAGGAGGGGAAGGTATTATGATTGGAATGCAAATTGGTAATAGGATTTGAAGAAAATGATTCAGTAAAAGTGACAATCTTGTTTACTTAAATGCTGTGTGACAGACAACATCACCCTTGAAGTAAAATTACACAATTTGGTAAATTACTTCTCTATTTACCATTATACATGCACTATATATGTAATACATATTGAATGGATTTAGAGTTTTTTGGAGGAGATTACTGACCTGAAAGTCACAGACTGGAAATCTGACTGCACTGGACAGTAATACCAGGGTTTTAGAACACTAGCTACTTATACAGAGCCATCTCCATAGTGTCTTTGGGTATGACTACACTGGAATGTATGCCCAGGGTTTAAAGTGAGACCTAATTCCTCTTCCATCTTCACACAAATCATACTAACTCAGGGCTCAGACCCAGGATGTCGGAACCCAGGGTTCAAACCCTACTGCTTTTCAATGTAGATATAGCCCCACTGGGACATGTGCTCTGGGAGGCTGCCAAAAGTAACCCACAATCCTACAGGCCTACTTACTTTGCCCTCTGGACAGACAAGTTTTTGCACACCACACCACAAACAAAGGGCTAAAGCGGTCGCATTTTGGGAGGGTGCTAGGAAGCTTGGGACATGGGTGGTGGGGCTTGCACCCACATAATGCACTGCAGATGCTGGAGCCCCGTGTTGGGACCCAAGGTTCAACAATTCATAACCTGGGGTTACAAATCCATGTAGAAAATCAAACCCAGCATCTGCTAACTCAAGTTCTGCTAACCCTGGTCCTACATTGCAGTGTAGACATACCCTGGGAGAACATCGACTCAGCAATTAAATACTGGCCTGGGTCAGCTGATTCAGGCTCACGGGGCTTGGACTGCAGGGCTGTGAAACTGCTGTGTAGACATTTGGACAGGGGCTGGAGCCTGAGCTCCGGGTCCCCATGAGGGAGGAGGGTCCCATAGGCTGGGGTCCAGCCGAGTACAAACATCTACAGAGCAATTTTTAGCCTGGCAGCCTGAGCCCTGAAAGCCTGAGTCAGTAGACCCGGGCCAGCTGTGGCCATGCGGTGGGGCTTTTCTTCCAGTGTAGACATACCATTAGAATCTCCCAAGTATTTAAAAATGGAAACAAAGAGTAACAATCTCTCTCCCCCTTCCCGGACTGTAGGGGAAATAGCTTGATTAGTTTACAAGGGTTTTGTTTTGTTTTGTTAGTGCTTGAAAAGGTGGATGTATTATGTGTCTCTGAAGAAGCTATTGGGGACAATTAACTCCTTTTCTTGGACTTACTTTTGAAAGCTGGCTACATTTCTTGAAGCAGTTATACTGCTGTCTACAGATGAATACAGACTCTAAAATTCAGGTAAGACGTTTAAAAAAACAGGTTGTAAAAACTGACATTGTTTCTTTTATGTTGATATATGGATATTTTTAGGTACAGTACATCCACTGGATATTGAAAAAGGTACTCATCTGATTAGTTTTTACTGGTGCAAATGGATACTTACAGCAGTTCCTTCAAAATAAATATTATGTGATGGATATACCTGAAGATTCAGAGGAAAGCTGAAGGTATTTGATTACTGGGCTGAAACAGGTACTGTAAA
The DNA here is from genome assembly GCF_965140295.1 of Lepidochelys olivacea. NCBI lineage: Eukaryota > Metazoa > Chordata > Testudines > Cheloniidae > Lepidochelys > Lepidochelys olivacea. The sequence goes on along the minus strand of NC_140412.1, from coordinate 141,532,599 downwards.
TTATGACATGCAGTCTTATGCATGGTTATGTGCCTTCCATTCTTGCTCAAATACTATTTCAATGAGATTTAAGGTTGCTTAGCACTTTGAAGGAAATCTTAACTGCCCCACAGGAGTAGGTCACTGGGAAAGGGGCGGATGAAAAATAATATGGATGACAGTATTTCAAGCAATGGGAGATAAAATCAAATTATTATCTAACCTTCAACCATTAAGAAAGCTGCTGAGCAGGAAGAAAGAAGACAGTGGAGAAAATATGGTATGTAAAAGCTTGATCCTGCACAAATGGCCCTAATCTAGCAAAGCATGTAAGCATGTATTTAACCATAAGCATATTAGTCGTCCCAATGCTATGTTAAAGGATTGCCTCTAAAGTAAATTAAGCAGCCGCAGAAGATGTAGTCATTTTTTAATAATTAGAAATAGGAAAACAGTATTTCCCATTATTAACAATTTAAAGAGCCAATGAAGACAGATTAGTTAAAGCTAACATCTTCCAAATCTTATATTTAATTTAAATTTTTTTATCATTTAGACATGCAAGCATGTATCACTGATTCAGTGAGTATAATAAAAAAATGCCTTGAACCTTATCCCACAAAACACTTAATAAAAAATATCCACAGGCGCTATTACATTGAAATTATTTGCTCCAACTTGTAGCTTTCATAGGCACAATATCCAGCAATGTGCTAGAGTTTTGCATAGCTTTATTATTTCATTTTGCTTTTCATTTTGCAAATTTCACAGGAAAAGAACATTTAGTAATAATTCACAAACAAAACCAAAATGCTCTAGGTATTTCTCAGCCAAAAACATGTGGTATTATGTATAGTTTTAGGATTGTAATGAAGAGAAAAATTGTAAGAATACAGTCAACAGGTATTTTAAACTTTATTTTAGAAAATGGGCTGTGAGTAGGTTAAATAAAGTCAGTGGGAAGTACTTGAGGACACCCCCCTCACTCACTCTCCAAGTCACATTTTCAAAAGGGTCTAGGGCTATAAATAGATGTTATTTTGAAATGAGTAGTGTATATCACAATAAAATTTCACATCTGTGTTTACACACTCCAGTAACTGAGCTAATGTCAAGGGCACTTTTGCAGAAAATTATTAAATTGATGAACTCCTTGAAAATCCTAAATCCTAAATGCTCATCCCTTAACCACAATTCTGTGTTAAATGTGACTTCTTATCTGTGAGAATTCTGTGCTAAATATAACCTTCTTAATTTTTTATCTTGCATTACATTATATTAAAAAGTCCATTAAGAAAGTGACACAACAGATAAAGCAGAAAGATACTATTAAATCTTTCCATAATTTTGATTGCAGAAATACCCACCATGAGAAGTGTTGTTTTTAATATTTTTTTCTTAATATTAATATTGTTTTTACTAATTGCAAGATTTGCAGCATTATATATAATGCTAATATAGGAATGACATTTTCAGGAACTCTCTATACAAAAGAAAGGAATCATATTCATTTTGGAGATAATTAGCAAAAACAAATGGAAAAATTTGAACTTTGCTTCTAAATAGATTTTAAATAGTCATCCGTTGTTTTGTTTTTTATTTGTTTTGTTTTGGTCAGAAATCTAGTTATGAAGCATAACTTTGCACAGGAGGAGTTACAAAGATATCCAGAGTCCCAAAATTTACCATTGGTATAATATCAGCTGACTTCTAAATTTTTTCAAGTATTTCATTAAAATTCATGCTAATTATATGAGAATAACAACCTCTCCAGTGTTCCCAATTTTTTCAGTCCCCTCTCTTTGACAGTGGCTGGATTGCTCTCTATGAATACAGTACAGGAATCAGTTCTTAGTGAGACTTCCAGATTCTGGATAGTGACTGAGATACAGTCTTTCAACATATTATGAGAAATGAAGATGTATCTTTCATTGACAGGTTTGGAAAGTCTGAAAAATAGCTACAATTTATCCGGACTAGAAAACCATGGTGAACTAAAAAGAAAAGAAAAACAAAGGTCTCAGTCTTGCAATCATATAGACACATGCTTAATTTTAAGCATGCAAATAGTCCCATTGAAGTTAATGGGACCACTCACAAGTCTGAAGGTACAAAAATAATATAGAAGCCAAAAACAAACCAACAAAGCTCAACAGCAACATTTACGAATTAAAGGGCAGCTTTTCAAAGGCATAAATGACAGTTAGGTCCCCAACTCCTGTTGGCCTTCAGTGGGAGTTGAACACTTAACAGCTATTGTAGCTTTGAAAATCTGCCCGGAAAATCTTCAATGATTAGTTATTTTGGAGGCAGTACTCAATGTAAAAGAACTCAGAATTTTCAACTTAAATAAATGAATAAATAAATATATCCAACAATCCTGGTTACATAAGAAGGCCCCTCTCCTCCATCTTTAATTTTTAATTAGCATTATCAGCTATACAAGAATTTTATCTCAGCCGTAAAACACTTGACTTTTAGAATAAAATCAAATGCTGTTCTTCACCAGTTAATGGTAACTGAAATTACATGTAACGTTAGGGACTTTCATGGGCTTAAATTCTTGATATACAATTTATTTCCTTTGATAAAACTTAGTATTTAAAATCAGTGTTAGGACAATAGAGAGGTGACCAAAATAGTGCTTCTTTGAAGGTTATTATTATTCCACTACAAGATTGGTTGAGAAGTTTTGTAGGAAAGGGGTACATGTCTTTGTAGCCAAAGACAGCAAAGGAGGAGGAATTTTTTTTTAAAAAAGTTTTAAACAGAAATATAACTGATTCTAATCAATATCTAAAACCTTCTTTAAATAACAGTAATATAAAACTTTAGAAAATATAAACAAAACACAGAATCTCAGGGTGAAATGTCCTTATCTTCAGGAGGAAATATGGAATGTTTTATTATAGTCCAAAGCAGCCAAAGGCATTTCTGCTCATCATAGTAATTATTTATAACTAAAGCCATATTTTTCGATTATTTGAGTAGACATACCTCTAACATTCCAAAGACAGATACAGGTCATATTAGATGGGGAATCTTCTTGGATTTTGATGATACACAACAATTTTTATTAGTGCAAATCTGAAAACTAAAGTTCACTTGCATGGACCAAATTAATTTATTACAGAACTCAATCGATCTATATTTCTAAGCACATTCCCTCCACGTTTGTTTTTTTCCTACTTTTTTTTTCATTTTTGCTCTAGTCTCCCTAATTAGTACAGTAAGATTGTCTCACTTGTTTAAAGCCTAAAAGCGTATGTGATACATCTGTAGTTTTCTTTTTGTTCCTCATTCAGGACCTGGTTTATCAGTTATACCAATTTAATACCTTTTTGATTCTGTTTGAATTACTTTTTCAGTACAACTTTATGGAAAACCTAGGTATATATTTCTATAATAACGATTTATGACATCTGGTACATGCACTAAATCCACTGATTTGATAACTTTCTCAAAAAGCAATTAAGTTTGTCTTTAAATCAAATTTAAATTAAAACATGAATTACCAACTAATTTCCCCCTTCTACATCTTTAGTGGTAAAATTCATAGTTTTCCCTACCCTTTTATATTTTCAGTAGACAAAAGCTATGCCTTAGCCATTTGCATTTTAATATTGTCCTAAAATAGACTGCTCAGTGCAGTAAGAAATTATTTGCCATTTTATTTTTTATAGTTACATCACTCTACAATCATCCACTTGCTAAAATCACTTCTCAGCCAGACCAGATACATAGTGTTTGATATACAAGTGCCACTGTCATGTAGGGCTACTGTTTGAAAGGCATGTTTACTAATTCAGCTAGTTTGTTGCTCATGAAGCCGTATCTGAGATTCCACTCAGGATGGCTTTTGTTCTTTGAAGAGAAATGAAAAACAGTATAAAAACTTTTGCCTGAGGTGGGGAAAACAATCTGATCAACAATCAGAAACATCTGTTGAAACAAAAAGCATGTGTTGGTTGAGTCCAGCAGTAGTTGATCAGTTCTACCCCCTCCAATAGGAGTCAGTGGGGATTCCTGTGTTATCTTTGTTAACGCTGGTTAGTACCATTTTTGTGCTAACCATGCAGCAAACAGAGCAAATTCTAAAATATAATTATGAGAGTGTTCATAATTAACTCATAACTCAAAGAGAGTCAAAGTGGAGCTGCAAATCATTTATGCATTGTCACCCCTAATGAGTGAAAAAACATTGTTTATTTCACCATCCACAGCCTGTATGCTAATTTTATACCATATTCTCTTCTCTGTATTCATTTTTATTAGGGGATTTTGAATTTCCAATTATTTCAGACTTCTTATTAAAAATGTTTTTATGCTTCACTTTACCAGCAGCTACTGGCTAGAGTTGTGGCACGTGACTAGAGTGAGGAGACCGCTAATGAAGTATGTTCCATCCAGATTATACAAAACTCTCTTGTGAAGGGAACTACAATATAACAGTGCATTGCAATTCAGAGTCTCCTTGACTCCCTGAGGGATATCAAAGACTCATCCCTCATTGCAGGCTCTGCAGGCAATTATGTTTTTTCACTACTGCCTTTCACTCTATATACACATGCATATTATAGGCCTGATTCATTGGTACGCTTCAAGTCCCTTTATGCTGGCTCCATTAGTAAAGTCAGTTGCGCTAGCCACCGGAATATCTCTGGCATAGGGGGATGAGAGGCAAAGAGTTGGTGTAATGGCTCTATGCCACTCATCCCCCAGAGCTTCAGACATGGGGGCCTGGTTGGAGAGTTGCTTATATGACAGACTGAGAATATTCTGCTATATCTTGAATGAACTTTACTGAATCAGGTTGAACCCTCTTGAATTAGATTTAATATTGTTGCGGTTCATTGTCTTAAAAATGCAGCTGTGTATGTGTTATTCTCTTACTGCATGTATATAACTTCTTGTAGGAGAGTGACTAATGTACTAAGGGCTTTTCGGAACACTATGTTTGAAGTGGGTTTCCTAAGAAGTACCTGGGGGTAAGGGGAATGTAAATAACCCACTTCGAATCCACCCCTTTGAAGTTATGCCCTGGGGAAGAAAACCCATTGTCTACTAATTACCCACACCTGGAAACTCTAGATCAAGAGATGCACGAGACATGCTATGGGTCTGCTTGCTCTGAGCTGAAGCCTGATGAACTTGTGACCACAAAAAAACCCTCTTTGGGTGAGGTGCTGAAGGATGGCTCCTGCTACAGCTCAGGTCAGAATTGGGGTGATGTCTGGTAAACTTATTAGCATGAGTGTAGATTCCTTTATTGTTTTTAATGTTTTCTCTATAATGCCATTAACTTAAGAATGAAATAGGCTTGTGTGCGGTATCAATAACCATTGGCAGTCACACTGTTAACCATCTCCGAAGAGAACCAAAGCAGGTGTGCTTGGGCAGCTTGTCTCTGCTGCAGATAACACAGTGAAGGCAGGGAACTGTGGAGCCTGGAAATATCCCAGTCAGAAGGGAGTAAAAGGTGGATCTATACTCAAAAAGGCAATAGGTGGAGGCTCGAGAGAAAATGCTTTTGCTGGACCACTGAGGGGAAATACAGGTGAAGTTGCCCTAAACTGTGACAGCTTGCTTCAACTATTTCTGGCTGCCTGCATAGATCCTTGGCAACACAGGTGGACAACAGTATGGTAGGGAAGCCTTGAGGATGCTCTAATTTACACTGAGGTTTAAACTGGCTCCCAGCTACCTAAAATAGAGGAGATGTAAAGCTGGAGGAAAGCCACATTTGCCCACACAACCCTGGCTCCTGTGTCAATTAGAGGTGGGAATGGAGAGGGATTCAGAGGAAACAGAATTTTGGTTCTAAAGAGATTAAATCTGAGACAACAGCTAGACATGCAAGAGGAGAAGCAAGGAGATGGGCAACTATAGATTATAGACAAATGGGAAGAAGTCTTAGGTAGAAAGGCAGATTCAGAAATCATCAGGGAAGAGGTGGCTGCTGAAGCAATGGGAACAAATAAGGCTACTGAGGGAGCATAGACAGAAAAGAGAGAGTGTCAAGAACAGAATCCTGTTGCTTTGCCAATGGACAGGGAAAGGAAGGAGAAGTTGTTAAATGAAATGCTGGAGGAATTAGCAATAAGGCAAAAGAACAACCAGGAGAGCACAAAGTGGAAAAAGCCACATGAAGCTGAAAAGAAGAGAAATGGTTAACATTGTCTAGAGACAGCAGCCAGATCAAGAAGGTTACAAATAGAGAAATGTCTCCTTGATTTGGCTAGTTGGTCATTAGTGATCTCAGTGAAGATAGTTTTGGGGGAGTGAAACTGGACTGGAGGGAATCAGGGATCTAGTGAGAAAACTAAGGTAGGAAACTAAGACAGTGAGAGTAAAGATATCTGCAGAGTTCTGGCAAGAAAGGGGAGATAGGAGATAGTATGAGAGGTAAGTTGTTATCAAGGTTAAAAAAAACTCAACGTAGCAAAAACACGGGCATTCTTAGGGGAAGAGGGAAATGATCTAGAGTGGAGAGATTGGTTAAAGATAAGGGAAAAGAGACAGAATATGCAGAAGGAGCCAAAGACACAGGAGGGAGGAAGGTCTGGTTCTGAATGGAGGGAAATATTCTCTTGGACCGATCATAGAATTGTGAGAGGTGGCTGCACCTCTACATCCAGAGCTCTCATCTTTAGAGTTAGACAAGGCTCAACATCTAAGCAAAATCATTGGAAGAGATTTTGGGACAATACAGACTCAGCAGCAATTCTCAGACAACACTGAGATCATCTCCTTTATGTCCAGTACTGACAGCACCATCACCCAGCTCTCCCAGTGCCTGGAGGAACAGAAGTTGGCTGAAACTAAATTTCTGTTAGACAGAAGCGACAGTGGTAGGGAAAGGGAAACATTTTAGAGGAAGAGCCAACACCAGAACTTCTTCTATCCAAGGCGCCTGTTCTGACTTAAGAAAGTGTGCAGCTTGTGTGTCCTTCTGGACTCCACACTAGTATTCAGAGAGTTTCAGCTGCTGAAAATACCTCTAGACTGGAGGATACACTCTTTGCAGTGCTCACAGATGAGGATCCAACAAATGTGATCCACACTTTTGTCACCTCCAGGCTTGTCTACCACAGCACACGATACCTGGAAATGAAAGTAATCCCTTAAGAAGCTCCACTTTGTTTAGGATGGTGCAATCTGCCTACTCAACAACAGAAAGAATTATGAAAATATCACCCCAGTCTCCAGGATCAAATTCAAGGTTCAAGATCCTCAATGTGCTGAGGCTGAGCTACCTCATTCCAGCATCAAGATCTATAATAACAAATGTACTCACCACATATAATGAAACCATAGCATTAGGATGAAGCTTGTGAAAAGAGGGCACAGAGATTTCCCAACTGCCAAACTATAGTAAATAAGGTTGCCAATTCTCTACTCACACAAATCCAAACACCCTTGCCCTGCCTATTCTCTGAGGCCCTGTCACTTCTCTGGAGCCCCGCCCCTTCTCTGAGGTACTGGCCCCTGTTCACTCCAATCCCCCCTCCCTCTGTTGCTTACTCTCCCCAGCCTCACTCACTCGCTCATTTTCACCGGGCTGGCTCAGAGGGTTAGGGTGCAGGAGGGGATGCAGGATCTGGGGTGGGGCCAGGGATGATGTGTTTGGGATGCAGGAGGGGGCTCTAGGCTGGGGGGTGGAGCTGAGGGGTTTGGAGTATGGGAAGGGGCTCCAGGCTGAGGCAGTGGGTTGGGGTATGGGAGGGGTGTGGGCTCTGGGCTGGGGGTGCAGGTTCTGGGGTGGAGCCAGAAATGAGGGGTCCAGGGTGTGGGAGGGGGCTCCAGACTGGGGTAGGGGGTTGGGGTGCGGGTGTGTGTGAGGGCTCCGCCTGGGGGTGCAGGCTCTGGGGTGGGGCTGTGGATCAGAGGTTTGGGGTGCAGGAGGATGCTCCAGGCTAGGACTGAGGGGTTTGGAGGGTGGGAGGGGGATCAGGACTAGGGCCGAAGGCTGGGGCATGGGAGGGGATGCAGGGTCCAGGCAGCGCTTACCTTAGGCAGCTCCCGGAAGCAGTGGCATGTCCTCTTTCTGGCACCTATGCGGAGACTCAACCTGGCGGCTCTGCGCACTGCACCATCTGCAGGCGCTGCCACTGCAGCTCCCATTGGCTGCAGTTCTCACCCAATGGGAGCTGTGGAGGGTGCTTGGGGTGGGGGCAGCACGCAGAGCCCCCTGGCTGCCCTATACCTAGAAGCTGGAGGGAGAACATGCCACTACTTCTGGGAGCCGTACAGAGCCATGGCAGGCAGGGAGCCTTCCTTAGCCCTGCTGTGCTGCTGACTGGACTTTTAACAGCCCGGTCAGCAGTGCTGACCAGAGCCACCAGGGTCCATTTTGACCGGGCATTCTGGTAAAAAAACAGACACCTGACAATCTTGATAGTAGTGGAAGTCCCTTCTGCAAGAGCTGAGAAGGATCTAAACATCTTTTTGACCTAGCTTTTTCAAACACTTAAAAATAAAATAAAATAAAATAAAATAAAATAAAATAAAAGCCCATCCCTCTAACACTTGTACTCGTGGAAGGTTGAAAGAACTAAAGTAAACTTCTTTACTTTATGGGATAAGTGTGGTATAGAAAGACAGATAAACAGAGTGAAAGGCAATTGGAAGTCACAAAAGAGGACTTCCTACAGGGCATTTAACTTTTCTTAAAGTGAGATTTGGAGCCTGTTTAGAGGTGCTTTTCATACTGTGACAGGGTCAGGCCAGATGGCTATAGGAGAGTAATAGAAGGTAGATATATTAGCCCCAGGCTAAGTAGGTCCCTTTCTCCTGGGTTCCAGGAACAATCCGGAACAATCAGGAACCTTCTGGAGACAATTAAGACAGGCTGATTAAAACACCTACAGCCAATCAAGAAGCTGCTAGAATCAATTAAGGCAGGCTAATCAGGGCACCTGGGTTTTAAAAAGGAGCTCACTTCAGTTTGTGGTGTGCGTGTGAGGAGCTGGGAGCAAGAGGCACTAGGAGCTGAGTGAGAACGTGGACTGTTGGAGGACTGAGGAGTACAAACATTATCAGACACCAGGAGGAAGGTCCTATGGTGAGGATAAAGAAGGTTTTGGGAGGAGGCCATGGGGAAGTAGCCCAGGGAGTTGTAGCTGTCGCACAGCTGTTCCAGGAGGCACTCTGGCCAGCTGCATTCCACAGGGCCCTGGGCTGGAACCTGGAGTAGAGGGTGGGCCTGGGTTCCCCCCAAATCCTCCCAACTCCTGGTCAGATACAGGAGGAGTTGGCCTGGACTGTGGGTTCACGAAAACGGCCAAACTGAGGGCTGCCGTGAAGCTCCAAGGTGAGCAAATCTGCCAATAAGCGCAAGACCCACCAAGGTAGAGCAGGAACTTTGTTACAATACCGAAGGTGTGTTTTCCTTTAACCATTTTTCCTATACTTTTCTATGTTCTTTATTTTACCAAATAAATTGCTTTTAAATAAGCAAAATGGAGGTGCAGACAGTTACATTTGGAATAACCACTCTTGTGAGGAAAGAAATAAGCTGATCTGTGACTGTAGGGAGGCTGAATCAGGAGTAGGGTAATGGCGAAAGTGACGAGACAAGGGAAAATCGTGTTATTGTTCCCCTGCAGTGGCAATGGACTGACCAAGAGCTAGTATGGGAATAAGCAGGGCCGGATTTCCACTTAGGCACAGTAGGCACGTGCCTGGGGTACCAGAGTTCTAGGGGCACCTAAAAATTCAAAGTTTGCCGCTCCTGGGTCCTGGCAGGGAGCGGGGCAGGCTGCGGGGGAGATGACCCCACACAGCCCTGCTGGAATGCTACTGCCTGCAGGGAAGGCGAAGCAGCCCCCTGTGGCGGGGGAAGAGCTCTGCAGTCCAACGCAGGGGGCTCTGCAGGGCAAGTGAGTCTTGAGGGAGCCAGACCTGGGCAGACCCTGTTCCTGCTCCAACCTGGCTGGTAGAGCCACTTCTGAGGGGCCAGAGTGATCCCCGACCAGCCCTGGGTGTGCTGCCAGTGCACTCAGCCAGGCAGACATAGTCGCCTCCCAGCGGGGCCGGAGAGTGTGGTCAGGGGGCAGGGCGCGAGAGAGTGGGTCTCTGGGAGGTTTGTGTGGGGGCTCTGGGCAGTGAGGGGGTGGGGAAGGTCTCTTTGTGTTGGGGTGGAGGTCTGTATGGGGCACTGGGCAGTTGTGTGTGGTGTTTCTGTCTGGCAGCGCGCCACACAGAAAGTTAAAAGTGGTGGGGTACCCTGGCCAACCGTGGCGGTTTGGCACTCTGAGCCGCCGCGGACGGTGGGGATACCCTGCAGATCCGGCTGCCACGGGCGGCGGGGATCTGAGCCACCGTGAGTGGTGTGGGACTGCAAGCTCCTGGCCGGTGCAGGCGGCAGGTGGCCCCCGGAGCTCCAGGCGCCATGCGTGATGGGGAGCCCTGCAGCTCCCAGACACCTTGGGCAGCGGGGCCCACTGCAGCTCCCAGCTGCTGCGGGTGGCGGGGCTCCCAGAGCTCCAAGCCGTGGGCAGCAGGGGACCCTACCTGCTACCTATTTGATTGCTTTAATTACATGTATTTTTGTTATTGTATTGAATAAATATTTAAATTATCATTTATATTTGGTTTTGTTTCATTTTTCACAGATAACATGAATGTCAGCTGTAGGCAGGGGGACGCTTGGGGCACGCAAAGTGTAAATCTGGCCCTGGGCATAAGAAGAGTAGAATGGCAGACAGGAGCTGGGTCTTGCTACAACTGTGCAAATCCTATCATGCTTTGTGAGCTGAGAATAAAATTTTATTTCTTATAGAAATCATCTGCAAATTAAGGAACTTTAAAAAGGAATGAGATAAAAGTTTGAATTGAGAAAAATATACTGAAAAGACAATTCCTCTCATTCAATAGCTTGCATATTACCAGGGATTATAACAACTAGTTAAATCTTCTGTGAGACTGATAATCTTCATAGATGAATGCAAATCACAGTGAAAAATTAAACTGGGTGAGACTCTCAAGAACATTAACATATGCAGCATATGAATTTGAAGAATATGTGCATAAGATTATTACAGGCAAAATGATAATACAATGACTCCAATAGGATTTAAATAAAATACTGGTCATCTTTTCACAATAATCATTTTAAGGAAAGAAAATTATCCAGTATACAGCTTCATTTAGGCAATGGATAAATATATTCTACTGTAAACAGATTTTACAGTGTAAACTCTCCAGCTGTTTTATAGGCATGCGTGTATTTGCAGAATATAAATATAAGCCAAAGGCTAGAGTTTAAAATTCTCTTATTTTGCAAAAGGCCTGCTAACCCCTACTCTACAAAAATTCCAAAAGCTAGAAAGAGTCTTTCTGTTCTTGTCTGCTCACATGGCTTCTCAAATGTATTCATGTTTATTCCCTTACTAGTTCCAAACAAGTATCATGTATGCAGTTTAAAATTAGTTATACAGTGACTTGTATGTAGATATTTACATTTTTTTTACTCCAATTCCTCCTGCCTTATTTACAGTGCCATAGAGTCCAGGAGCAGTCCCCTTATGTTCAATATTGCTTGCTTAAACATAAATCAAAAGATTTTAAGAGCTAATTTGTTGGGATTAACATGAACAGAGATGTTAACACTGTAGCACCTTGTTAGTTACAAAGAAGAACAATTTTAAATCCTTTCTCAACATGAATTTGGATTGGGTGCACTGCTCACAAAGGGTGAAGCCACAATTCAGTGCTACAGGACATTCCAAATGCTTCCTTCTACTATAAATATAATTGTAGAAAGACTGATCCAGTGGCTGGGGCCCTTGCCTGGGCTGTGGAAGACCTATGTTCAAGTCCCTGCTCTGCGAAAGACTTCTTGTGTGACCCTTGAGAGGTCAGTTAGTCTCTTAGGCCCAAATCCACAAAGGTGTCGTGCTACCTAAGTCCCAGTTTTGGCTCTGCTGTGATCAATAAAACTGGCAAACCTTTCAGGTGCCTACACTCACTTGGTGCCCAAGCTTCAGCTTCCGGGCGTGCACACTGTTGCCTCCCTCTAGGCATCTGAATCCCCATCTCCCACCTAAGCCACAGAGCAATTCAGAAGCCAGGGAAGAAGATGGGGGTTCAGCTGCCTCACTTGTGCTCAGGGCCTGATTCGGTAGGCAAGCTCAGAGATCCCCGACTGGATTGGGTCCCTTTCAAGACCTGGGCAGAGGAGGAGGTGATGATGTCCGCTTCATAACCTTTAGTGCAGTGTTTACAGCACTTGCCTGGGATGTGAGAGGCGCAGGCTCAGTTCCCCCTTTCTCTGCCAGAGGGGGAGAAAGGATTTGAACAGGGGTCACCCAGGGCCACAACCACTTGGCTATGAGATATTCTGATTCAGAACTCCCTCTGGCTCTCCTGTTGAAGCTGTTCCACTGTGGATAAATAGTGAAAGAGTCATTAGAGCAGGAGGACTGGACCCAGAGTCTTCCGCCGCCTAGCTGAGTGCACTAACTACTGGAGTACAGAGTCATTCCCTTTCCCACGCTCACACACTCTCTCTCCATCTAGGACAATGACTAAGTATTTAACCATAGTGAAACAGCCACTGGGTCAGAGAGACAGACAGAATGACTATGTAGCCTGGTGGTCAGGGCATCCCCTTGGGAGTGGGAGACCCAGGGTCCAGTGCCCCTACTCCAGTCACTCCATGCACCTGTCTCTCCCCACATATTGTACAGGGAGCCTAGGCACTTTAGTTAGGCTTTGTCGATTGCAGTCTTGTTCCTGTGATTTTCTAGGCACCTAAAAGTTAGGTCTCGTCTTCATGTACTTTGCTACAGTGGCATAGCTGCACCAGTGCAGCTGCACCATTGTCGCGCTTCAGTGAAGATAGGAGAGCTTCTCCCATGGGTATAGATAATCCACCTCTCCCACTGGCAGTAGCTATGTTGATGAGAGAAGCTGTCCCGTTGACATAGCTCTGTCTACATGGGGAATTCGGTCATTGTAACTATGTCACTCAGTGCTGTGGATTTTTCACACCGCTGAGCAATGTAGTCAGACCAACATAGGGCCGTAGTGTAGACTTGGCCTTAGGCACTATGATGCTCAGTGTTACAACGCCTCAATCCTTTTGTGGATCTGGGTGTCTGTGTTCCAATTCTCTATGTGTGAAATGGGGACAGGGATACTTCCCTACCTCCCAGGGATGTTGTGATGATAAATACATTAAATACTGAGGCACTGCGATACTGTGGTAATGGGGGCCAGGTATAGGACTATGATGGAGCCAATAATACCCTCTAAAATGAATGAAAATAGATTTTCTGTATCATGGATGGATAACGAACATTATATATAGTCAGACCCATTACATAATTCTCTATTATGTATATTGTTGATACATACAACACATTCACTCACTAGCCAAAGGAGGATCTGCTGAGGTAGTATCTCCCATTCACCCCATGCAAGGAGGTGACTGCAACTAATAGAAGCTTCCTCTCCCCAGCACCTACCACCAGCTTAGGTTTAGTACCAAAGGAATATTCTTTCTTCCACCACTACAGGAGGAGGCTATTGAGAGAGTTATTTCCTCCTTTCCAGAAAGGACAGAAGGGAAGAAATCTGACTGGGGCCAGCTCCCACGCTACAGGGTCCTTACAGAGAGCAAGCGGGGGCCCTGATGAAGACGCCCAATACCAGTCTGGCTACTGAAGGATTCAAGCTCTGAGGCACCGTGAACATCATTTCTTAGGATAGGAGCTCAGTAGAGCACTAGCACTACCAGTAATTCATTATCAAACCTAAAGCGTCTCCCATACAGAGAGGAACAGAAACACAGCCATGGGCCACATATAGTCGGTGGGCTATATAATCAGTAAAAAACGCAACAAAATCCTGAGCTACAAATGGCTTTGATTCCATTCAACAGCTTCACTCTGCCCAGCTCTACTCATTTCTCTCCTTTTATACATGCTTAGTCCTCTTTCAGACTGCGATCCTCCCTCTTAGCTACAGCTTTCATTGCAGCTACTGGTGACAACTATTAGAGGTCAGAGTTTGACACCTGTCATTAGCAATCACATAGTTTCAAGATAACCAGTCTGAGGGCACGTTAGCTTAATTATTTTCTTTCACTGATAGTGCGTGAGAATTCCGTGATATATTGTTTAATGGATGGAATATACAGGGTAGCTTATTCTCTTAAAAATCGAATAATAACGCTCTGTAGTGGGGTGGTCATCCTGCTATAGCCCTGAAGGGGTTAAAACAGCCCTGGGAGAAGGTTGCCTTGGGGAGCCAATAGTAAACACAGCCCTGGAGAGGACTGGGAAAAGCTGAGTGAGTAGCTTATCACAGGTGTGGCCAGCTCAATCAGGGACCAGCTGGCCCTTATAAGAGGGCTGTGAGCCAGAAGCAGAAAGAGGAGTCTCACTCTATCCCTGGAGTGGGAAGGGCTAGCTGCCAGGGACCCAGACCCAGGGACCCAGACCCGTGCTGGGGAAGGGCAAAGGGAGCTGGGGAGCTCCAGCCTGGTAAACCCCAGGCTGCAGGCCTTGGTAAAGGCCCAGAAAGGTACTGGGGATGCAGAGGGGCAGCCTGGGAATAGGCGGAGGCAGCTGGTCCTCACCCCTTGTCAATGATGAGTGGCCATTGCACTCCAGTCTGCCCCAGTGAGCGAGGGTTAGATGACGACTGGCACTTGCCACTGAGGCAAGGTGGGTTCAGAGGGTTGGGTTTTCCCCAGGGAGGAGAGACCCAGAGTGTGGGGGGTACTGTTGGGGCAGAACCCCAGGGTAAAGGGCACCGGGGTCCAGGAGGGACACCGGCCTGCAGAGGGTGCTCCGAAGGCTGGAAAGAGCTAATTCCCACATGACCAGCAGGAGATGCTGCACCAGTGAGTTGTCATATCGCTACACAATATCTTTAGTAATACAGCAACAGATACAATGGAAACTTGCATTATAGCTGCTGAAGGAGTTCATTAGCACTTTGCTACTCATTTGCTCAGAGTAAGCAGGCCGAGTGCTCCCTAAAGTCAGGAGTCAGACAGCACAACCAAGAGCAGAACAAATATGTTGAAACTAAAGTAATAGTTTCTCTTTATTAGGTTTATCAGTAATTCTGTCACTCAGCAGGATGCACCATCAGAGCTCCATGTAGCACAGCATCTTCTTGACAAGAAGAATCTAAGAAATCATGGATAACAGGTATGAGATGAAAGGTGTGATAATTAAGAAACAAAATTAAATACAAAAATCTACACTTAAAATACATCATGGAGCTGATTAATGCACCCTCGAGCAAGGAAATTCTGAGTCTACACATGGCTGATGTTATCAATGGTCTTAAATGGTGGATGATCTTCTGAAAAAGTGGGGAGGGGTGTGTGTGTAGATAGATCCTGGGATCACTAAATACTAGAATTTTTATCATATCCATTAGTAAAAAAAAGTTTCAATGGAGATATGGATGCTGTAAAAAACGAAAGAGATCTTAAGATTTTTGATTTGTAACATGACATTAATTTTCACATCACTCACACTTTAATAGCCAAGTGAAGGGTCAAATTACAGAGGATTTAAAAATCTTCATATGGTTTTTTGTTTAACATATATTCTTTCACATATTTGCAAGCACCTCTTCTTGCAGGGGGAGCTGATGTAACATAACAAAGCTTTATGAAAAGTGAACTCTGCTCATGTACAGTCATCACTGAGAGAGGGCCCCACTCTATAGAAAGGGAAGTTTGTGATATACTGCAAATAGGAGCGAAAAAATAAGTAATGTTCATGTGTAACCAGCACTCAGACAACTGATTATGCCTCATTGCCACTTCTCATTTCTGCTGGACAAAAACAACCTGAGGAAAAGAAGCTTTATATCTCATTTTCATGCTACCTATCTCGGCCCACTGAAACACTGTGTACAGCATATTTCAAGTATCCTTTCAGTTGTGTACTTTTCACCCTAGCACCAAAACACACATAAAAATCCCTAAAAAGAAGTAACTGCTCTTAATATTTAGTTTAAATTAGGGTGGCTTTAGCCAAAAATATTTAAAACACGAAGAATTTAATAGTGAGGGATTTTTTGTTCTTTTGCTGTGTAGCTCAAAAACCAGTACTCACACTGAACTAAAAACAAAGCAACTCCAGAAACAATTGCAGACCAGATTTTACTTTGTCATCCTATGAAATAATCTCTTTACCAAACTCTGCTCTCTGTACTTACAGTATACGCTGTTCAGTATGCCATTTTCACAGTGAAAGAAAACACTACCCATATCCTCAACATACTTCCCCCACATATATTTCTATGTAACTCCTTGGGGTTTAGAGAGCATGGCCCCCTTAAATCTTTTTCCTGTGGGGAGGGGGAACAGTGAGAGAAAGGAGGGAAACTTGGGGTGTGGCTCTGAAGCCCCGGGAGAGAAGGGCTGCAGCCGGGAGGCCCTGGACAAAGTGAAGGGGAGAGAACCTGTCTGAAGCTTGGGAAGGACAGGGCGGCTGATCGGGGACACCCCAGGACAGGAGCCAGGAGGAGCACTGTGCCAGGGAGGAATCGCCTAAGAAGGACAGGCCGGAGCTGGACCCAGTATCACTGCTGCCCAGAGCTGCATGGGGCGGTGAGTACTGGGGCTTGTGACTCTGCATTGGGAATAAAGAGGGAGGCTGCTAGCTTAAGTGGGGAGGTTGTTGCTCTGTGTAGCTTTGCAGAGAGTGGAAGAAGGGAGCACCGGAGGGGTTGGTTGGGGAAAGTTCACTGGTGCGGAAGACGAGCAGGAGCACCCAAGACTCACCATTGAACTGGAACTTTGCTCAGGACTCCTGAACTCTGTGTGAAGACACATTGCTCGGTGTCAGCCCTTTCAGACTGTGCTACCATTGAGCCTGTGCGGCCTTGGTTTCGATGCAACCCTGTTCTACTGCTCCCCCTACATTTCCTCTTGTTGCTTTTCTCCTCTCATCCCTCGGCAAATAAATATCTCCCTTTGTTATATCCATTGTACTTTTCCTGGGGGTGGGTGTGTTCACTCTGGGGGGTTTGGCACAGGTGCCCCTGGGGTGCAAGGAATTTTTCCTGCGCGCGCCGTCTTTTGGCCAGCACTGCCTGCAGGGCCGGTGTAACCACTAGGCGATATAGGCGGCCGCCAAGATTTGGGGGCACCAAAAAGTGGTGCCCCAAATTTTTTTTTACACTATTGCTGGAAAACGAATGAATAAAGAAAAGAGAAACGTCGTTGAAATTGCATTTTAACTTGTCATTCTCTTGTACATTCTAGCTATAGCCTACGCCAGCTCTGCGGTGCGGGCACAAGCGTACTGCTTCACTATGGTACAAAGCGGCAATGATGTCATTCTTCTCGTCGCACGCAGCCATTACCCGTTCTGACAGGCTGTTTTATCATGCTACGTTTACTAGTTTTTGGAACTTGTCGACTGAGGCTAACTATTTTTGTTGAGTTGTTTCAGATCAAAGACTCTGGCAATTGCTGCTGCATCATTTCGCTAATACTTTGTGTCAATTGTGTGTGTATGTTTAGTATTTGAGTGTATATGTTTATCATGTGCGAATATCCGTGTGTAGGTTGTTGAAATCTGTTATATTGATATTGTCAGTTGTTGCTGTATGACGGAGTATCCGCCATTCTAATTTTATAAATTTTATTAACAATAATTGGATATTCTAAAGGTAGAATAAAATGTAGTACATTTTGATATGAAGGAAGGAAGTATACATGACTAAAAAGAGTATTTTCGATTACAATCAACATTGCTTAATTTTAAGGAAAAGTCATCTTGATCTCTTAATCATTGTGCAGTATTCATTTTTGAAAGTTTATAATAAGCGATGCTCCCCGGGGAGGGGTGGAGGGGCGCAAGGTGGAAGTTTTGCCTAGGGCGCAAAATATCCTTGCACCGGCCCTGGCAGCCTACAGGAGCAGACTCCATCTTGGCCACGAGGGCGCTAAAGTTACATCTATAAGAAGCAAAGAAGAGTCAAGCAGGCTTTGCACTACTTAGGATATGGTGCAGCATAACTCCACTCTGAAGAATTACAAGGTAAAAGGGGGAACGCATACCCAATGATGGAGTTGCTAGCACCAAGAATAACCTGCGTATAGAATGCAATCACATCAACACAGTTCTCCACTAGTGGGGGGACAAAAACAGTGAACCAGCTCAGGAAATCACTGCTGCTTCAGTAAGTGTCAGTTAAATATTGATTGGAGTCAGTCAATATTTCGCTTGTCCAAGAACCTGAAAGTAGGGAAGATAGTGATAAAGCAAAAGGTAATTTATGGAGCATCTGATACACATCACTGTGCTGCACAAATAGTACTGAGCTAGGACCTAGTTAGCACTTGATATTCATGAAAAAAATACATAGAATCAAACCTGTGACCAGTTCTCTGATTTCCAAATCTGTAGTCTTGCGGAGCAAGCGTACTAATGCTGGGATACCACCACAGTTTTTCAGAGAAATTTTGTTATCATCATTTGCTTTCCCATACACCAAGTTTCTCAAAGCTCCACAGGCACTACGGTGGACTTCTGTCATTCGATGATCCAACAGGTCCACCAGTAACTGTATTCCTCCTTGTCTTCTTATCTGAAACAGCCAAAAGTGACAACCAAGGTATTAGGGAACGAGCAGGTGCAGTGCACACATTATTCAGTTTAATAGATAGTGGTGCTCAAATTAAGAGTATGCATAGCACTTGCTTGTGGTCCAAGAACAGCTGCAAGTTGATATGGTGCTGGCTCCTTCCCTCTGATAACATTGAAAGCAAAGCTCGTTCCAGTGAAGATTCTGGACAACTGTTAAAGCAACTAAAACAATGAGGAGCCAAAACAGTTGTCTCAACAAGGGACTTCTGCATTGGTCCAGTAAGCCTAATTTCATTACCAGGCAAATTGGTTGAAACTATAGTAAAGAACAGAATTGTCAGAAACAAAGCTGAACAGAACATGTTGCAGAAGAGTCAACACGGCTTTTGTAAAGAGAAATTGTGCCTCACCAATCTATTAGAATCCTTTGATGGGGTCAATAAACATGAGGGCAAGGGTGATATAGTATGCCTGAACTTTCAGACAGCCTTTGACAAGATTCCACACCAAAGGCTCTTAAGCAAAGTAACCAGTCATGGGATAAGATGGAAGGTCCTCTCACTGATCAGTAACTGATTAAAAGATATAAAACCATTTCAACATATTCATAACTGATCTGGAGAAAATGGTAAACAGTGAGGAGGCAAAGTTTGCAGATGATGCAAAATTACTCAAGATAATTAAGTCCAAAGCTGACTACAAAGAGTTACAAGGGATTTCACTAAACTGGGTGGCTGGGCAACAAAATGGCAGATGAAATTCAATGTTGATAAACGCAAAGTAATTCACATTGGAAAACATAATCACAACTATACATACAAAATGATGGGGACTAAATTAGCTGTTACCATTCTAGAAACAGATCTTGACGTCATTATCGATAGTTCTCTAAAAACATCTGATCATTGTACAAGCGGCTGTCAAAAAAGCTAACAGAGTGTCTGTATCCATTAGGAAAGGGATAATTAATAAGACAGAAAATATCATAATGCCACTATATAAATCCATGATATGCCTACACCTAGAATACTGAATGCAGGTCTGGTCATCCCAGCTCAAAAAAAAAAAAATAGAATTGGAAAAAGTACAAAAAAGGGCAATAAAAATGATTAGGGGTCTGGAATAGTTTCCATATCTGGAGAAGTTAAAAAGATTGGAACTAAGCAGGGATATGATAGAGGTTTATAAAATCATGAATGGTGTGGAGAAAGTGACTAAAAGGAAATGTTATTTACTCCTTCACATAACGCACGAACCAAGGGCCACTCAATGAAATTAATAAATAGCAGGTTTAAAACAAACATGGGGAGCACTTTTTCATATAACTCAGTCAACATCTGGAATTTATTTCCAGGAGATGTTGTAAAGGCCAAAAGTATAATTTGGTTCAAAAAATAATGAAATAAGTTCACGAAGGATACGTCTATCAATGGCTATTAGCCAAGATGGTCAGAGGTGCAACCCCATGATCTGTGTGTCCCTAAACCTCTGACTGCCAGAAGCTGTGAGTGGGTGACAGAGGCTGGATCACTAAGTAATTGTCTTGTTCTGTTCATTCCCTCTGAATCATTTGGCACTGACCACTGTTGGAAGACAGGATACTGGGCTAATAGACCACTGGTCCATACATTCTTATGTAGTAAATTATAATTATTTGTTAAAGTATGAATAATGTTGTGTGTGTTCATACATTTAGTCAATTTATCTGAAACCAAGAATGCAAGACACTTTCATTCCTTTTAAAATATGTACCTTTTTCAGTGTCAAAATTTGAGCATTAAAAATTATATGCTAGTGAAATAAGAGTCATCACTTTTCTGCTCCCTATGTACTATGGCACATCATCACATCATTGTTTTAGGATATGAATCATATAATACAAAGTGCCTCAATAGAGAGATGCAGGTACATCGTGTTAATTTTTTTTTTTTTGCAGTTTACAGAAGAGAACACTCTCGTCCATATAATATTCACATTACAAAGAATAAAGTATTTAAATTAATAACACTTTAATGTATGCAGCACTGTGGTAACAAAGCCTAGGTACAGAAGGCAGATAGTAATTATTTGAAGATAGCCTATATTTTTCCCAGAGTATTAATTGCCATTCAGTGTTCCCTACATGGTGTTCACCTGTCTAGGCATTCTGTAGACTATCTATAAAGCACATTGGTCAGTGGTAAAACCAGAGGTTGACTATGGTTGTGAATGGATAATGGTACATAACATCAGACTCATGTCAGGAGTTCATTCATCTCTCTGTCACTCTGTGCTTGTGTGCAACCTGGAGGAACACTGATGCCTTTCAGTTCAGAAAACAGAAAAACAGATAAAGAATATGTTCTGCAGTATATCTGACTGATCCAAAACTCAACTACTGCAAATATGATCATTTGCAATGAAAGGTATTTGCCACTTTCTAAATCAGATACTTTTACTGAGGAGAAATATTCACTCTTGAATCCATCACCAACCCTTTGAATCAAACATGTCAGCTTTTTCTAATAAATCATATTTTCAAACCTGATGTGTTGCATGAGGAACAGCTACATCACCCACTTGACTCAATATGCAACATTTACTGAAATAGACTAAGAACTGAACTTAATATATCAAGCACTAAACTTGATACATCAGTTCAGTAAAAGGTACATGAAGTACTGAGATGTGATTTGATAAAAGATAATGAGAGAAAACATTTGGATTAATAGAAAATATACCCAGTGTATCACTCGTTTTGCTATGATGTGTGACATCAGTAACAATGGAATGAAAAACAGAGATCATAGGGCTGGATCAGAGGGTTTTAAAATAAAATATGTGCAAAATGATTTTTGATAAGTACTTCAATGATTGCTTAGAAAAAGATTGAAATAGTGATGGGAACAAAAAGGAATTTCAAGCAAGTACACCTAGAATAAACATTTTTCATGTACGTGACAGGTTTCAGAGTAACAGCCGTGTTAGTCTGTATTCGCAAAAAGAAAAGGAGTACTTGTGGCACCTTAGAGACTAACCAATTTATTTGAGCATGAGCTTTCGTGAGCTACAGCTCACTTCATCGGATGCATACTGTGGAAACTGCAGAAGACATTATATACACAGAGACCATGAAACAATACCTCCTCCCACCCCACTCTCCTGCTGGTAACAGCTTATATTAAACACCTTCTGCAGTTTCCACGGTATGCATCCGATGAAGTGAGCTGTAGCTCACGAAAGCTCATGCTCAGATAAATTGGTTAGTCTCTAAGGGGCCACAAGTCCTCCTTTTCTTTTCATGTATGTGATATAACTCATCTGATGACCTCAAAGGGGGCTCTGTCACAGCACCTGTGATCTCTGTCCCAGTCTGTGCACGGACATTATTTCCAAGTGAACCTCTCCCAGAGTGGGACCCTGTGGTTCACCCTGCTCTAGATTGGATCATCAGGATACACCCCACTATTCTCCCCCCCACACACACACACACTTTTTACCAACTGGACTGTCACAGTTGCAGGGAGAATGGTGCCTTAGACCCCATTCCCCCTTGGCAATCCTTCTCGAGCGCACGGCTTAGGTGATAGGTTTTGCTACCTTCACCTCCCTCTGGGTGGAACCTGCAGTTGCACCACTCTTAGACTGGATCCCTAGGTGGCAAGCCCCCCCTGTTTCCAACCATGATAACTCATCAGGCCCGAATGGACTGGGTACCTGCAAGCAACTTCCCTCTGGGAATCTCTGACCAGTGGCTGATTACAGGGATACGAAACAGATTATTCAAAACAAACGTACTGTACATTCACCCAAAGATATATAGCAATCAGATAAAAGTGAACAATATAGCATGATAGCCACAACAATAATAATTAATAATAATACCACCTAGCTCTTATATTGTGTTTTTCCATCAGCAGGGCTTAAGGTGCATTACAAAGTAGGTCATTATCCCTATTTTACAGATGAGTAAACACAAGCCTAAATGCCTTGGAACTTACCTAAACCTTAACATTCCCTCGCATGTTTTGGTAAGTTCTACTTAGGTCAGGTACCTCCACCTCTGGGCTGGGAGAGAGAAACTCTCCCACTGCAGATGCTGTTGTCAGTAACTCTACATCTGTGTCTCCCATCAGCAACTTCCCTGGAGCAGCTGTTGACAACTCACCCACCCGCAACTTTTTTTGTGTGTCATTTTGATCTCTAAGCTTGTTGCCTCAGCAAAGCGGCTGAGTCACTTGTATAGGAGCCTGAAAATCACCTCTTCACAGCTCAGCTGTTGACTTTTGAGGGTTTGCCATCCTGTTCCTTACCTGGACTATTGTGTTGCCTCCTTACTTTTTTACCCAACAGCTCACTATTAAACTGTAGCAGTAAATTCCCACCTTCCAATAGCCCAATATAGCTATGCATTGACTATCTTAACAGGTATGTCACATAATCATAAAATTAGTATAGATGAACATCCCCAGTCTCTATAAACATTAGTTAATTAAGACTCATAACCCTCTTATGCGGTATAACGAAGGATTATTATCTCCTGTTTACAGTTAGAGAAACTGAGGCACAGGAAACTAAAATAATTTGCTCGTGGTCCTAGAAGGAGTTTCAGACATAGCTCAGAGAAGTCAGACATCCTGAGTTCCAGAGGCAAATACTCAGCTGTTGTAAACTGTTATAGCTTCACTGACTTCAATAGATCTTTGGCCTAAGGTACCTTGATAGACAGATACATGATGATTTGCATAAGCTAAGGTTCAGAACCTACTCTATATGGACATAAAAACTGACAAGGGTTTGCGCTGTGCCTCTCTTCAGGTGAGATGATGAGATAATTGTTAGGTGCAATACTTACTAATACACAAGTGGCTGCTTTTTTACTTCATTCACAAGGCAAAAGGAGCATGTATGCAGACAGGCTGTTTGCTCACCACCACAAATGATTAGTGTAGCACTGGATCACCTAAAACTCAGGGGCCAAACTCTGCACTCTTTTACACAAATCCATTGCAGAATAACCCACTGGAATGACCTATATTATATCAAAAACATAAACCATACCTGCTACTTAAGGAGGTGGTCTTGGAATAATTTTCACTTTGGCCAGGCAACATGGTTGCTTGCCCCTATGGTTTTTCCCTTTCTACAACAACAACTGTTGGTTTCTTGCCCCAGCGGTACTCAAATTACAGTAGCAATAATTGATATATTGATGTTCACCTATATCCACAACTCTGTGTGTATATATGATGGTGCCACTGAACTACACCTGAATGCATTCACATGTAATGACTAAACAACTTCTACATTGTGTCACTATTTTCCTAACAGTGAGCTCCCTATTGTCACATAACAGGAGACTTTTGGAAAGGTAATATATCAGTTTCCATGGCTGTTTCATCTGTATCATTGATTGGTGAACTAGCTTCAGTGATGAACAAATCATGGTCAGCTCTCAGTGTGTTTCTTCTAAGAAATTTATCAGTGTCAATGGCTTACTCTATCACTAGGTAAATTAAGTATATATGCGGTCAACATGCAACATATCCATTGACATTATAAAAAGAAGAAGTGTCAGAGCCAATGTGGATACTCTTGATATAGCTGTATGACATTAAGTTCGTGACTTTTTTGACAGTTTATTTTTCTGGTACAGTAGATTACCAATCAGATTTATCAGGGGATGTATTTTTTTTCAGAATGACCACGTATTCATTTCAGTATAATATTTCTCAAAAGATAACTTGTATAGTTCAATATTTATAACATGCATTCTATGCCTACATTTTTAATTTAGTGACACCTCCAGTCTCAGGTTGTGCTTATTGAAAGGAGGGGACATTTTGTGTGAATTAATTGGGTTTATGGATTAGCCAACTAAGAATGGGTTCTAATGTATGTGTTTAAATTAAAAGAGCATTCTGGGGATTTTGGATGGAAAGATAAAGCACATTTTTTCTAACTACCCTAATATCACCTCCAGTGCTGAGCTTTTGTGTTCTAATCGTAAATATGTGGTGCATATAAAAATAATACCTTATAATGCATGTGCAACTGATTTTCAAGATACTAGTACTCTTGTTACCCAGACTTAGGAGGATGAAACACCTCCTTACTATAACTGACAAAATACACTTACATCTGTGTATATACTAATGCTGAGAACTCCAGGTTCAAATTGAGAATAATTATGGCTGGAGACAGTGCAGGATCCAAAAAGGGGGGAAGGTAGAGATCTCCTGCTGCCATCCCGGGGGCAGCTGTGGGTCCCTTGTGCAATTTAGAACATTGTTAGTGATACTCTAATTATGCAGGATCATAATGATCCCCTGAGGGACTGTTCTGCCAATCCAGGATCACTGGTGCATGAAGTGCTCTGGCCTACATCCCATAAACTGAGGGGCTATAACCAGGTGGCATAGGACAGCCGTGCTAGCTTTATGCTAGCTGGATATTCCCCTATGCAAGGGGAATCATCAACTGTCTGTGTAAGCCAGAATGGTACAAAAAAAGATGGAGAGGGGCCAAGGTTTTAATCCAAGATAGTAAAACTTTCAGCCCCATTGGGCCCAAGTCTCACTGCTGTGCAATAGATCAGAATTCAGGTCCCAAGGTTTCAGGATCAAGTTGTAGTACTGAGAGGGGTTCTCCCACCAGGATAGGTAATTCACCTCCCAGAAAGGTAGTAGCTAGGTTGATGGAAGAATTCTTCTGTCAATCTGTCACTGTCTATACCAGGGTTCAGTCACTATATGTCTCTCAGGGGTATGGATTTTTATGCTGATGTAAATTCCCAGTGTGCACCAAGCTTGAGAGAGTGTACTCAGTCCCCGGTGTCAGGAAGCCAGCTGCAGCAGAATCAGTCTCTTAGCAACACACAGGACACAGCTGATGCTGGCAGGGGCTGCCTGATTGACTGCACTTACTGATTGGTGGAGGGGTGGAACTAAGCTACTACTTGTCCCAGAAGCAACCAGAGCTTGCTGGCTGCGTAGTGTGTTCCAAGTACATTAGATCCTGCTTCCTGCTCATGCCCAGCGTGCTCTTGTGCCCGTTGCAGTTCCTGAACTTCTCCATACTTGATACCCCTAGCTCCAATCCCCAGCTCGGCTTCCTGACCATGTGTCTACCTTAGCCACTGGCTCTGGCATTCAGCTCCTGATCCCTGGCTCTGACCTTCAGCTCTGCTCTCACCTACACTGCCGGGTGTCCCAGGGCCCTGATTCTTGACTCCGGCTCTGCCCCACTCTAAACTCCAGGCCTCGCCAACCCCATGGTTATGACCATTAGGATCTACTGCTCACACCCCATTTGTGATCCTGACAGCCAGAAAGGAAGAAGATCTTCCTTCTGCAAAATCCTCAGTGATACTTGAATTGGCCAAATAAGGAATTATATTTTGAAGAATCCCAGAGGATCTTCCCCAAAACACATTAAGTTCCCTTTCAGGGACAATACTATCAGCCATACAATCTGTCTCTATCTGGATTAATATATTTTGATTTCTTCTTCTTACTCCATGTTCTACTTGCTAGACAAATTCTATATCTAGCTTTATTGAGATTATGCTGATTAAAAATACTCTCGATGCTTTGAGAAGGAAAACAGATACAAGCATATGAGGTGCACTAATTAAATTTCAGAATGAGACCACCAACACAGTAAGCTAAACAAGAAAATATATTTTTAAAAGTTGAGAAAAACACCAGACATCAGAATCTGCCCTGTATAAGTGTCACTATGTCAAACTTAACCATATGTGTTTCAGCAAAACTCCCCAAGATGATGAAACCTATGCAAGCAAAGAAATCACTTTATATAGTAGAATCTCAGAGTTACAAACACCAGAGTTACAAACTGACCAGTCAACAATACATCTCATTTGGAACCACGAGTACACAATCAGGTAGCAAAAGAGACCAAAAAAAACCCCCAGACCAAAAACCGTAATAGTTTACACGTAAGCTATTAAAAAAATAAAGGGAAAGCATCATTTTTTTTCTGCATAGTAAAGTTTCAAAGCTGTATTAAGCCAGTGTTCAGATGTAAACTTTTGAAAGAACCAAAATGTTTTGTTCAGAGTTACGAACAACCTCCATTCCCAAGGTGTTTGTAACTGTGAGGTTCTACTGTACTGTGAGCAGTAAACAAATTAAATTAGGGCTGTCAATTAATCACAGTTAATGCCTGTCATTAACTGAACACAAAATTAATGCGTTAATTTTTTTAACATGCTAATCACATATGTCTGGGCAGGGAGGAAGGCATCAGAGGCTGGGGGCTGAAGCCCCAGCCTGGAGCTCCAGAGGGGTGTGTGTGTGGGGTGGGTTTCAAAGCCTCAGGAGGGCTGGAGTCCTGCGTTCTCCAGGAGGGCTGAAGCCTGGATCCCCAAGGCCCAAGTGGGACTGAAGCCTGGAGCGCTGAAGCCCCAAACCCCACACTCCAAGAGGGGCTGAAGCCCAGAGTCCCGAGCAGGGCTGAAGCTCATTGCCCCCAGCTGGGCTGAAGCCCAGAGCTCAGTGTTCTGAGTGGGGATGAAGGGGGGTGGGGAGGGGTCACAATTTTTTCTAGTTGTGGGGTCACCATTTTTTTAAAGTCCAAATGGGGTCGCCAGCACAAAATTTTGAGAAACACTGCTATAGAGAATAGGGGTCCGGTGAGCTCAGTCATCCTTTGCACCAGCCTCTCCTCCCGTGTCACATGCTGAGTCTCTGAGGTAAAATCCACCCTCCCTTGCAAACAACGGCTCACTCAGATGAAGGGAGTTATTTAAAAATAATAATAAACAAATAAATAATAACAATAGTAATAATAATAATTCTACATGTGTAAGTTCAACTTTCATGATAAAGAGATTGCACTACAGTACTTGTATGCGGTGAATAGAAAAATACAATTTCTTTTGTTTCTCTTTTTTAAGTGCAAATATTTGTAATCAAAAATAATAATATAAACTGAGCACTGTACACTTTGTATTCTGCATTGTGATTGAAATCAATATATATGAAAATATAGAAAACACTCAAAATATTTAAATAAGTAGTATTCTATTATTGTTTAACAGTGTAATTAAGACCGATTAATTGCAATTTTTTTAATCTAATGTTTAATTGTGATTAATTTTTTTAATCACTTGACAGCCCTAAATTAAATTCATCTTCCTTGGCCGTCTCATTTTTACATTACTGCCTATGAAAAACACCAGCCAAAGCTTTTATTCATCCTAACACAGTCTGAGAATGAATTATAGCCAGGTACAAGTGAGAAAACAACATGCAGCCTGCATTATCTATTAATGCTCATGACACTGTCACTGAGTAGGCAACAAGGTCATGCTGTCCCTATTTGCTCTCTGCTTAGAAACCTAATAACAGGGCTTGAAAGTTCCCCTTGCTCACTCATCCCATGTAAGTAAAAAGGCTTGTCCTAGTGTGGCAAGGGAACCTATACTATCCATTGCAGCAGAATTTAAGGTTTCATTTATAATAAAATAAGTATGTAGCCCTTAGGCTTGTGAAGACAGACTTCTGTGCAAATGTGAACTAAATATAAACTAATGCATTTTAATCATGTTGAGTCTGCAGAGGGCCAGCTGCAATGCCTCAGTGGCTGGTCATTGCTTTGGCAAGCAGCAGTAGTCAAACTAACAAGGGCCTGGTCAGTTTCACTATTGCTATTAGGAACCCTGTGAGCTCCACTGAGTACAGACATGAACACCACTCCTCCTCCCCTTGCAGAAGCAGCCAAGAGGAGATGTAGAGTAGCAGAAACTGTCTCCAAGCTCAGTAGCTAGCTAGCTCTGTGGGAATGAGAGCATAGCAAAGGGTCTCTCTTTTTCCATCAACATTCTTCTTAATTCTAATAAACAAAAGAGCTCTTTGTACCAGAGGAAATGGAAGAAATCTAACAGAAGTTGAGCCTTTTGTTAAGCCAAATACCATCAACCATAAATGTAAGCATAATAAATTTAACATGCTGCATCACTCAGCAATTACTCTGTCACACTTCTATTACTAACAAACCATTTTTCAGCATATCAAAATACAATAACATTCCAATATGTGTGAATTATTTAATGTTACTGTGCTGCATATATGAGAGAGACAAAGTAAGATCATATCTTTTAGTGAATCAACTTCTGTTGGTGCAAGAGACAAGCTTTCAAGCTACACACAGTGCTTGTCTCTTGCACCAACAGAAGTTGGTCCACTAAAAGATATTACCTCACCCACCCTGTCTCTCCAATATGCTGGGACCAACCTAGCTACAACTACACTGCATGTATAACACAGATAAAGAATCAATGACTGGGAGCACATTAAATGTAATGAATGTTGAATAAAATCAAAATTATGATGACAATTCTATTTAAGTTCAATGCTTGAAATTTTCAGTAATAATTGGTTGTGATGTTCTTAGAAGCTGGAAAATAGCACTCAATTTTGTAACAATAGATTGTTGATTTAATACAAAAACTTAATATTAAAGTTATGTTCCACAGTTTCAGAGAAACAGAAGCTAGAGGTGAATGGAATCAAATGTCAGAAGCTATTCAAACACTGATAGCCTTAATTGATTTGATCTCTTCAGAGCTGCTTTCAAAGGCGATATCATCACAAAGGTACAGAAGAAGCAACATCTATAAAGGCTTTGCAGTGCACTGTCAGAGTTACTGGGCTAACCATACCTTTGACCCTTCCTGGTCTCTTTGAGTGCAACCCCTCTCACACTGCAGGCCCCAGGTGCTAAATGTGATTACCTCAGCAGGCTCCAGTTATGTTCAGTACCCACAGTTCATAGATTCATAGATTATAAGGCCAGAAGTGACACTGTGATCATCAAGTCTGACTTCCTTTATAACACAGGCCATGGCGCTTCTTTATTGGAACGACAGCATATTATTTAGAAAAACATCCAATCTTGATTTCAAATGATGGAGAATTCACCACAACCCTTGGTAAGTTGTTCCAATGGTTAATTACCCACTCTTTCAGGACCTGTTGCCTCTGTTCCACCTCAGTATGTTCTCCCTGGGAATTGTTCACTCTCTAGTCCACCCCATTTCTCTCTCTCTCCACACAATCCTTTTTACCATTAAGCATCCCTTTGAACTTTAGGCTCCCAACGTTGGCAAAGCAGTTGTGTAACTTCGGGCTGGAGCTTAGAAGTAGGCCATTGTCTTGTAATTGCTCCGCGAGTGTTTGTTAGGAGGTTGTTTATCTAGAGCCATTTCTCCTTGCTTTTCCGACAGCCCCCAATTAAACTAGACCAATACATTTGTCACCTCTGGCCCCTTTGTGGCCTCCCCACTCTGTGTCTGAGGCCTCCAGCCATTACCTTTCTTGGGGTTGGGGGGGAACTCACATTCCCCTCCCTCCAGACCAGATTTAGGCTACAATTCCTTCTGACCTTCACTGTGATTGCCAAGTTCTGTTACCTCCTAGGGGCTATAACAGGGTTTATCAGCCAGCCATTACATTACTTATTATTAAATAAAGCCATGCATGTATTTAGAACAAAATCATTACAGAGAAAACACATCTTGAAAACAATAAATAGCTTATATGCCTATCTAAGCTTACCAGGTGTCACCCACCTTCACATGGAGACCCTGATAGGTTTCAAAGTTCTTCAAACCCTTCCAGCAGTGTCATGCACTCTTGGTGAAAGTCTCCTGTCAGTTCTTGGATCGAGTAAGGATGACCCATCCCCATTCCCCCCAGTAGCAAACTGCACATTTTATACAATTCTTGGTTCTTTGCTGGGCCTTTGGAACCTGGTCAAACCCAGTAGGTATATGCAATGGTGCTTCTGCCACCTTTGTGTTTACTGTTAGAGAGCTTATTCCTTCACTCTCCCACTTCCCTGGTCCTTCTCGCATGAACAGAGAGGAACAATACCCGAAGTCCGAAGGTACAAACAATTCAATGTTTATTGGGGTGAACTTCTAGCAAGCTTAAATCCAAGTTCCTTTTTCCTTATTTTCGAATCCCAACTTACTTCTTGTTTGCCCCTAATTTATATAGTAATATTCTTAGCTATACCTTAACCAATCATTCTACTGAAATTTAACTAACCAAGCCTAACATACTGTAACATGATTAGCTAACCAATGATATCCCATCACCTTAATTAGTTTACACCCAGCAAAATTAATTATACAGGAGACAGAAACAATCACAGAACCAGACAGAGACCATGCAAATAAACAATAGCAAAGTGGGAACTATAATGACAAAACAATACAGAAGTGAGGATTTCACAACTACATCTATAAAGACATAAGGGTTTTCCAGCTGTGTCTAGTGATAAGTGAGTTCTTACCAGACAGAAAACTATCAACCTAAATTTCCTTTTACATCTTCTAGGCTCTTCCCTTTCTCTGCAAGTGATAGATCGGATCACCTTCCTAACAGCCCCATATTGACTAGTTTGGAATGTGAGGATGTGACCGGTCGCTTCCCAGCTTATGGCTGCCTCTGCTGCTTAGTCAAAGGCATTGGCCTAAGAACAGGGCCTCAGACTGTCACAGTGAGAGAAGGCCCTTACACAGATTCCTTCTTGTATACCTCTATTACTAGCTAAATGATAAACATATACCTACATTCTTAGAGTATAGGCCTTTACAGATAGGCCTGAATATCTATATCCTAACATTTACCTGTCTAGACATCTGCGGTAATTACCCCTAGTGGTGCTAGTTCTCGATAGTTCATTCATGCTTAAGTGACTTCTCCGTCAGCACTGCATTGCGTATCTTATTAACCTCTTCACACCCAGACAGTAACAATACAAGTGAGACAGGAAAACTGAGTCACACATATCCTTTCATAATAATAAATCAGAAGTTTCCCAGTGCTCCGCAACATTCATACAGGCAAGTCTAATAACACATCATAACTATACAGTAACTTTACTTCACTGGCCAGGTCACATACAGTATTTATTACATTATTTACAGATCAGTATTCTTAAATTTTTCAACAGCAGCTCCATGTCAGCTACATTAATGACTTAAATTACTTATATTTTAAATTATTTGCATTATTAAAATCATTTTACTCTAAAAGGGAACAAAACCATCATGCTTGCTAGGGTATACTTCTAAAAATCAACAACTTTGTCAACTAGTTTCAGAAGTCTTTCCATTGAAGTCTGATTGCTACGACTGTACTAGAAAATGAGAAAACAATCCCCCTGCCCCCCCAAAAAAACCCAATATCAAAATATTAGTAGAGATAGCCTATTTCCGCTGACACTTTTGATATTAACGTAAATGTATCAGGCTCAAACTGGAATCCCATAAAGGGAGAGGAAATTCACTTCTCACAGCTATATATTCCAAAATGTCTACAAAACAGCAGGCAGACAGTGTAATGTCCTTAAACCAACAATGCATGGGAGATCTATTGAAGACAAATTTACCTGAAACATTATGGCTTAATTTAGCTTGATCATCACAGTAATTTGCTGCAAGTTTCAAAAAGTGCTGATCAATTTTAGCTCAAAATAGAGTGGAATGTTATACTAATTGCTAAATCAGAGGTTTAATCTAGGTCCCACTTAAAAGCAGATTTGTAAAACTATCATTAAGAACTTGTTAGATCAGGCACAAGAGTAACATTCAAAGCAGTGAACAGGGATAATTTAAATAAAATCAGATGCTGCTACATATACAATATTCCACTGGGGGTAAATCTAGCTTGTACCTGGCATACTGAACTCCATACTATGAACAATCACATTTTTTTATGGCTATATACAATGGCAGCCAGCTGCCCAATGAGCTCAAGAGCCAAGTTGAACATAAGCATGCAAAAATTTGGTAGTGGGTTTCATGCACTCAGGATCCACACACAAAGGGATCCTTCCTTCTGGGTGTGGATATCCCACCCCATGCATGCCAAGAGGCAGTCAACCACCTGTGCAGCATGCTTCTTCCCCATCCCTACAAAGGGACTTCCATAGGTCCAGAAGCTACTTGCCAAATGGGTACAGGGAATGGACTCACATCACTTCCACGAATCACACTTTGACTCTACCAGTTAATTAATCCAATTGGGGTTTAATTGTCTTTTGTGTACTGACCTCATCCCCTCTCTGTAGAGCAGAAGCCCCCTTAAAGGTGAACAGCCTAGGTTCAGTCACAGTATGGGGAACCCCTTATAACTTTCTTTAAGAGAGCCATACTGCTAGAGAGCAGGAGAGGGCAGGAGGTTATTAAAGCCACTTCAGAGGCATATGGCTTCTGCAGGATAGGCTATTGGATTCCCTGACTTACAAGTGGCTATGGAGGGATCAGTGGTTTCTACAGCCAGAATCCTTGTTTCTTCCATAGGGAGGCTAACCCAGCTCACTGATTGAGTCATTTCTTTTTCATCCTCCCTACAGCTTTTGTCATGTGAGGGTACAGAGGAAGAATCCTATACCCATAGAATGTAATCCTTAAGGTAATGTGCATAAGAACATATTAGACATCACACTTTTTCTGTTTTCCATTCTTGCTCCAGGGAGAAAGTATTTGTTGTTCTGAATCAAGGCATCATCATTATAGAGGAAAGACAACTCATTATAGATCAAAGAACTATTCCATTTACAGCAAAACGACTTACCTTAATGTTCTCAAATTCACAATATTATGGGATCCCCATATGAAGATCCTTTCCTAAATAAAATGTTGACTAACTATAATGGGACAGTGTAAATAACACCCATAATTATTATATACACGGGGGTCATATTTTTTTGGCCAAAACTGCCTATCATATAAATGATATGGTTTTATGGTTTTTTTTAAAAAAATCCATTTATAAAAGCTTCTTTTAACAAAAAATATGAATTATGAAATATAAATAGATGTGGATCAGTATCTCTTGTCTAACCAAAACTCTTGTCTTTTGAATCATTAGGAATATAAACTATATTTGATGGCCACACAAATCAGAAAATGCATTCACAAATCAAGGCCATTACAAGGTGTTATAACTGACTAGCTTAAATGTGTGGTTAGAAATACTGTCCTTTTATTCTGAATAAGGGATTGAAATTCCACCACTATATAAATAAGGTGAATGGGTCTCTGCTCCTCACAGCTCCCCTACTGTACCTTCCATTCTCTTCCACATCCATCCTTGTGCCTTCAACTCCCCTGCTTCCATTCCTATATCTCTGCTCCCCACTTGTGCCCTTCACTGCCTTCCTCCCCTTTTGCCACCCACTTTCAATACTTCTCCCCTTGCACATCTGCTCCTTCCCACTCCGTTATCCTTCTGCTTCCCCATATATTAATGAAAATGGAGTCCCAATGTGTTCCTTTCACTTGCCCATACACCATCCTGATGCATTTGCCATGTTACCATTGGGAACAGTTGTGTATCAGCACCATGAAAATCGATACACTCAGAACAAATGCTAAAAGAACTCTAGAAATGCTCTTGTTTCTACATGTTCCAAAGCAGAGAGGTTGGTGCACTCATGTTTGACTCCCATCAATTGTTTAAATTCCAAACGTGTAAAGATTTAATCACTTAAGTCTCATGTTCCATATGTCCCCTTCGACTTCCAGCCATTGGATCATGTGATACCTTTCTTTGCTAGATTGAAGAGCTGTTATCAAATATTTGTTGCCTAGGTAGGTATTTATAGACTGTAATCAAGTCATCTCTTACCCTTCTTTTTGTTAAGCTAAATAGATTGAGCTCTTTGAACATATAACTACAAGGCCTGTTTTCTAATGTTTCAATTGTTCTTATGGCTCTTCTCTGAACCCTCTCAAATTTATTGGCATCCTTGAATTCTGGACACCAGAGTTGGACACAGTATTCCAACAGTGGTCATACCAGTGCCAAATACAGCGGTAAAATAGCCCCTTTTTTCCTACTGAAGATTCCCCTTCTTACTCATCCCAGGATCACATTAGCCCTTTCGTCCACAGCACTGCACTGGAAGCTTACATCCAGTTGATTATCCACCACAACTCCCAAATCTTTTTCAGAGTCATTGCCTCCCTAGACAGTGTCCCCTGTCCTGTAAGTATGGATCAATTCTTTGTTCCTAGATGTATACGTTTCAAATTAGTCACACTAAAATGCACATTGTTTACTTCCACCCTGTTTACCAAGTGATCCAGATCACTCTGTATTAGTGACCTGCCCTCGTCATTATTTACCACTTCCTCAATTTCTGTGTCATCTGCAACCTTTATCAGTGATGATTTTATGTTTTCTTCCAGGTCATTGAAAAAATGTTAAATAGCATAGGGTCAAGAACCAATTCCTCTGGAACCCCACTAGAAATTGACCCTCTAGGTGATGATTCCCTGTTTACAATTACATTTTGAGGCCTATCAGTTAGTCCGCTTTTACCCTACACACTTACGGTGTTTCTTAAAATCATCCTTAGCAATTTGTCCAAGTTTCTACTTTTTCTAAGATTCCTTTTTGGTTTTCAGGTCACTAAGGAGCTCCTCATGCAGCCAGGCTGGCCTCTTACTTTTCTGCCTGTCTTTCCTTCACATTGGAATAGTTTGCTGTTGTGCCTTTAATATTGTCTCTTTGAGAAATTGCCAGCTCTCCTGAGCTCCCTTTTCCCTTAGATTTTCCTCCCAGGGACCCTACTTCCCAGTTCTCTGAGTTTGTTAAAGTCTGCTTTTTAAAAAATCCATTGTGCTTATTCTGATGCTCCTACTCCCCCCTTTCCTTATAATCATGAAGCTGATCATTTCACGATCACTTTCACCTGGGTTGCCTTCCACCTTCGGATTTGCAACTAATTCTTCCCTGTTGGTCAGAATCAAATTTAATCTCTATATCTTTAATAAAACTGAATGAATTTTAAAACATCGAAATTAACTGCCACCACTTTTGCTTTTCATTCGCTTTTTCCACAATTCTCGCATTAGGCTGTGAAAATAAACGAGCCAGTATCACTTTGTTTCTTGTCATTTTCACATTTTGGTTCACATGAACCTGCACAGTGTTCCAGTGTTAAGGTTACAACTTTGACCCTTTAGACTCTCTGACTCCTACACCTACATTATAGTTTTTAATGTTCTGCACTACTCCTACATTTCAGAGCTAGTTTTCTAAAACATTTGAAGCTGAACGAAAGAGAAATAATAATTACACTAGATAAAATAGCCTGCAGCAAAATTCAACTCCCATTCAGCACCTCAGTAGCAGAATCCTTTTAATCCTGTGTTGAAACATCCAAGTTAATCAATTAATATCCCATTTGAAATTAATTTAGGTGGTACATGTTAATTTGCAGGTTTTATGTTTATAGGCATAAAAGTAAAAGACAAAAAACATTCTGTCCTTATCCTTGGTAAAAATGCACACATTTAAACAAATGGAAGGGTTTGATTTAAGAGATAAAAATGATCTATGCATTATTTATTAGCATTGTCAAAAGACATTTCTTTCACTATTTGGCAACTGTTGGTTGTCTTCCTTATCCAAAATCACCATAGCATCAATAGGAGGAAAAATGGAAAGGTAACATGCCACCAACTGTTGTTCTTTGAGTAAACGCCTCTGCAGATCCACACTTGTGGGATGTGCCCCAACACTGCAGTCCTCAAAACTATGTAGAAAAGCAGTCCTCTTTGGGCCCATACAAACATCCCCTCATGGAACTGGAAATCAGATAGGCGGCTATCAAAGAGAGAGAGAGAGATTCCTAAATACTCTTCCATTAATTTGAAAACTCTCCGAAGATCTCCGAAGAAACAGGAAAGAAGGGCAGAAAGTATGGATCTGTTGAGTCTCTACATCCAAGGAACTGCAGTGTGTTAAATAAACCTCTTTTCGCCTTCAAGAATTAATACTGCAGATTCTGCAGGTGGGAGGTAAATAAGCAGTACTCTCACCCCCTGAAAATAAAATAATATAAGGAGGTCTGAGGAGGACTAATTACGTTGAAGAACTGCCCTCCCACAACAAAGATCTGGGTGACATGACAAATTAAGGACCTACTGTCATTGAAACTTTTTTAGATCCTGCAGAATGAGCTCTCGAGCTACTGAGGAAACTAGCTACCTGATTGCAAGTATGCAATCTGGGGGTAGGGATAGCTCAGTGGTTTGAGCATTGCCCCTCTCCTAGACCCAGGGTTGTGCGTTCAATCCTTGAGAGGGCCATTTAAGGATCTGGGTCAAAAATTGGGGATTGGTCCTGCTTTGAGCAAGGGGTTGGACTAGATGACCTCCTAAGGTCCCTTCCAACCCTGATATTCTATGACATATCTTGACTGGGGTGTTGTGTTGAATCTGACTTTAGATTTCTCAATAACAAAACAAAATAAGCAATAACATGCTATGTTTCAGAGGGCTCTGAGGACAAATGCTGTCTTCCAAAATGATCACCCTCTCAAGGGATTGGTGAGTCACTATAACAACTTTGTATTATTAATAGAGTGGCTTCTAATCACTTTTTTCCATTTTTGACTGGTGGTCACCATGATGTTCAGATAATCTGTGACTGATGTAGCAAGGATGGAAGACATGTAGAGCACTGAAGGTAGAAGATGGAGGTATAGAGCATTGGAGGTGCCTCAAATGCAGCACAACAAAGTTTTTAAAGCCCGGTATCATAACTCTGCAGGAGATGAAGAACAGTTTCTTCACATCAACTATAGCATCCACAAAGTCCCAATCTCTGGAATAGCTCTAGGAGGCAGACAATCTGACTAATCCCGGTTGTTTCCATAAAATGAGAGCCAAGCATTTCTAGTTGTGAAGTATTCTGAAATTACTTGGATCCAGGCTGAGCCATCTGACTCTGTGAGTGTGGAATCAATTATTGAGTGTGACAAATACAAAGTCTTCTCTTCCTGAAAAAAGAAAAGGAGTACTTGTGGCACCTTAGAGAAACTCTTCCTGAGTTTCAGCTTGTCAGGCTTTGGAGGAACTGGGGGCAATACATCAGTTAGCACCTGTGGGGTTAGAGCCATGTCCTTCCTGTTTAGTGAAACCTAGCTAGGAGAGATTATTGCTGATGACTCCCTGGGGGTTGGCAAGCTGCCTGTTTCTTTGAAGAAGCATTAGACCATTGGCTGAGGAATTCAATTCTTGACTTAAATGGAATTATGCTGATTTACACCTGTGACGCCGGCAGACCAGGTGCCAGCTCATGCCAAGGCCCCTAGGAATCACTGAACACTGACAAATGCACAGCAAGAAACCAGTCTGGCTCATCTGTGCATTAGTATTGTTAAAATAGATATTAGATTTATACAGATGAGTTTAGTGTATAGACTTTATGAAATGCTTCTGAGTTGCTGCATGCGTTAATCTCACTTATAATATTTGTATCCCTTGTTATAAAGTAATATTTAAGTATTTGCTCTGTAACTATAAATGTGTTTGCTATGAAACTGGAAACCAGGTGCTGTCTTTCGTATGTGATCTGATGTAGGAGAGAAGCATCACCAAGTGTGAAATACACCTCTAGCCCAATATAATGCGGTCCGATATAACACGAATTCGGATATAACGCGATAAAGCAGTGCTCTGGGGAGTGGGGCTGCTTTACCTCGTTATATCTGAATTCGTGTTACCGCAAGCAATTCCTCTGCATCCCCCCCTCCCTTACTTGCTGCGGCCTCCCCTGCCCCAGCACACCTCCGCTCTGCCTCGTCCCCTGAGTGCGCTGCAGCTCTGCTTCTCCCCCTCCTAGGCTTGCTGCGCCAGTCAGCTCATTGGTGCGGCAAGCCTGAGAGGGGGGAGAAGCGGAGCTGCAGCACGCTTATGGGAGAAGGCGAAGGTGGAGCCAAGGTGAGCTGGGGCGGGGGGGCCGCAGCAAGTAAGGGGGGGTGCAGAGGAACCACTCCCCGCCCCAGCTCACCTCCACTCTGCCCCTGCCTCCTCCCCTGAGCGCACTGCCGCTGCTCTGCTTCTCCCTCCCTCCCAGGTTTGTCTCACCAATCAGCTGTTCGGTGCGGAAAGCCTGGACGGAAGGGAGGGAGGGAGAAGCAGAGCGGCAACAGCATGCTCAGGGGAGGAGGTGGAGCGGAGGTGAGCGGGGGGTGGGGAGCGGTTCCTCTCCCTACCCTGATATAACGTGGTCTCACCTGTAAAGCGGTAAGATTTTTTGGTTTCCGAGGACTGCGTTGCGTTATACTGGGGTAGAGGTGTACTAGAGGTGTCATCTCCTGCCCGACTAAAGAAGCCCCCATAGACACCAGAGAAACTACTGTGGAACATCAGTGAACAAAAGAGTTTGTTGATTGTTTTCCCCACACCCATGAAGAGGAGAGGTGCACAAATGCTCGTCCCATCACAGCTTGAACTCTGGGGGAAGGAAATAAAAATCCCAGTCAAGAAGCAATTGTTATGGCTATGCTGTTTGGAATTTGGAGAGGGCAATATTTCTCAGCATAAGCAAGGGATCCCCAAGCTGCTTAGCTGTTTAGCTTGAGTTAGCCTAAAGGACATATAGAGCTTGCTTCTATTACCTTTTGGAACCTAAGACTGTGATTCACTTGTGTGTTACCTACTTTAGCCTTGTAAATAACTCTTGTTTCCTTTTCTTTGTTAATAAATCTCTACTTAGTTAATTATAGGATTGGCTACAAGTGTTGTCTTTGGTGTGTGATCTGATGTGCAATTGACCTGGACTAAATGACTGTTCCTTTGGGACTGGGAGTAACCTGAATATTGTTGTGATTTTTGGTGTAAGGGACCATCTATCAAAAAGGCTGGTGTGTCTGGGTGGCAAGATAGACCAGAGTGCCCAAGGGGACTATCTGTGACTCCATGTTAAGGCTGTTATAGTGCTTGAGAAATTCACACTTGGTACTTGGTGGTTGAAATCTAATTATAGAACACACAACCAATTTGGTGTTTGTGGTTTGGTTTGTAACAGTCTACTTTGATGTTGACACCCATGTTCATGAGCCACTCCAGAAAGCTTGATAAAACCAGTTATCTGGCCCAGAAAATCTCCTTAACTATTGACTTGTCTCATATTTCCCATTTTTGGAAAAGATTACTGAATAGATTGTGACAAAACAACTCCAGCAGTATCAAGGGTCCTTGGATTTCTTTGACTACAGTCAGTTTGGTTTTGGCATAATACAGAAACTGAACTGGTCATGAAGTTGATGATCTTCTCCTACTGATGGATTAGCATAAAAGCGTTGATGCTGATTTTTATAAATCTATTCACTGTCCTCAATACCAATGACCCTGTGTTATTGCTGACACACTGCAAACCCTAGGTATGGTCAATAGGGTTGCTTGTTGTTCCATTCCTTTCTTTCTTACAGTCCCCAGAGGATAGTATTGTGCAGTTGTTTATGGCTCCAAGGGCTCTCACATGTAGAGTTCTCACAAAGTTAATCATAAAATCATAGAATATCAGGGTCGGAAGGGACCTCAGGAGGTCATCTAGTCCAACCCCCTGCTCAAAGCAGGACCAATCCCCAACTAAATCATCCCAGCCAGGGCTTTGTCAAGCCTGACCTTAAAAACTTCTAAGGAAGGAGATTCCACCACCTCCCTAGGTAACCCATTCCAGTGTTTCACCACCCTCCTAGTGAAATAGTTTTGCCTAATATCCAACCTAAACCTCCCCCACTGCAACTCGAGACCATTACTCCTCATTCTGTCATCTGCTACCACTGAGAACAGTCTAAATCCATCCTCTTTGGAACCCCCTTTCAGGTAGTTGAAAGCAGGTATCAAATCCCCCCTCATTCTTCTCTTCCGCAGACTAAACAATCTCAGTTCCCTCAGCCTCTCCTCATAACTCATGTGTTCCAGTCCCCTAATAATTTTTGTTGCCCTCTGCTGGACATTTTCCAATTTTTCCACATCCTTCTTGTAGTGTGGGGCCCAAAACTGGACACAGTACTCCAGATAAGTCCTCACCAATGTGGAATAGAGGGGAACGATCACATCCCTCAATCTGCTGGCAATGCCCCTACTTATACATCCCAAAATGCCATTGGCCTTCTTGGCAACAAGGGCACACTGTCGACTCATATTCAGCTTCTCATCCACTGTAACCCCTAGGTTCTTTTCTGCAGAACTGCTGCCTAGCCATTCGGTCCCTAGTCTGTAGTGGTGCATGGGATTTTTCCGTTGTCTTCCCTTTCATTCAATATGCATGTGGGGCAGTTCCAGGGGTTAATGATGTAGTACGGATTGCTACCACTGGTTTGTACAGGGGTTCTCATCTGTTGCAGCCCCTCTCATCAACCAGTTCAAAACAGCAGCCCGAGAATGCCTTTCAGACTCAAAAAGCTGGCCTTTGTAGGGAGCCTGTTTTATACAGCCCAGATTTCATCAAATAATTTCTCCAGATTGATGAAGTTGGGTTGGGGACTGTCTTGTCCCCGGTGGTCATGGCAAGGAACATCCCATCCTCTACCTAAGCCACAAATTGTCCCCCAAGAGAGAAGGTCTACTCCATAATAGAAAAAGAGGGCTTAGCCATGAATTGGGCCATGGAGGCACTCAGATATTCCCTTCTCTGTAATGAGTTCACCCTAGTGACATGCCATGACCTTTATTGTGGCTCGATGCCAGGAAAGACTACAGCCCCAGACTCATGGAGTGGTCCCTATCTCTCCAGCCATTTTCCAAAAATGATTTGTTTTCCAAATCAGAAGCTGAGATTCAAAAGCGGCAGTAGGAAGTGACCCAGGGAGGGCAACGCAGAGGGCAAATTCAGGGGCCAGACACTATTAACCATCCTAGGACCCTGGGTTGGAGTCTGGGCTCCCCTGGGCTCCCCTACCCCTGCCCCTACTACAGGAAGGACCCAAACCAACTGTCCACCTCACCACACATCTGAATAAAGGACTAGGAGTGCAAGACCTACCCACTGGGATGTGGCACCAGGGGGTGCTAGTCACTAGGCCACCTAACCCACCAAGGTCCCCATTACAGGGGCCTAACAAGAGCCTGTGGACACAGCTGGCCTCACCCCTCTACACCTGCAGCAGTTTTGAGTAGTGGAGAGGGCACTTAAAAGGAAGAGACACAGATTAGTTAGGGGCTGACCAAAAAGGAGAGCAGAGTTCTGCTTCTTCCTCAACAAGGGAAGCCAGGTTACAGCCAAGAGTCTGTTATCTGGATGAGCCTTCTGGTGGATGGGACAACTGGGACTAGGAAGGCTAACAAAAAGGACTGACTGCACGGAGAAAAGCCCTGAGTAGACAGGTGAAGTCCAGCCAACAAGTCCTCAGATCCTGGTTTTGAGTTCACTGTTTTCCTTTTATTTTGGAATCTAATACCCCGGGCAGTCTGGGACTCAAGTTTGTCATAGCTGGAGGGCTATGGCACCAGACCTCTGAGGAATGGTATCTGACCACAAGGGACCTGCAGTTGCGTGAGTTGTGTCCTGATGGGCCACAAGGTGGTGCTGCATAGGCAAACTAGTTACAAGGGAATAACAGAAAGAAGTGGCAGAAATGTCATGAGAATCCCAAACTGACGGATTTTGCGTGCTGTCAGTTTTTAAAGTTCACTATTTGCATCTCTTGTTGCAGTCTCAGATGCTTCTCGATGTCTGAGTACTGTAGGTAACACTTTTAAAGAATGCTTCTTATCACTTGTATGGGGAAAGAAGATGGTGTACTTTTCTTTAGGACCTTGCTTTGGCTAGCCATATATCTTCAATATAGAATCACAGAATCATAGAAGATTAGAGTTGGAAGAGACTTCAGGAGGTCATCTAGTCCAATCCCCAGCTCAAAGCAGGATCAACCCCAACTAAATCATCCCAGCCAAGGCTTTGTCAAGCTGGGTCTTAAAAACCTCTAAGGATGGAGATTCTACCACCTTCCAAGGTAACCCGTTCCAGTGCTTCACCACCCTCCTAGTGAAATGGTTTTGCCTAATATCCAACCTAGACTTCCTCCACTGCAACTTGAGACCATTACTCCTTGTTCTGTCATCTGCTACCACTGAGAACAGCTGAGCTTCATCCTCTTTGGAACCCCCCTTCAGGCAGTTGACAGCTACTATCAAAGCCCCCCTCACTCCTCTTTTCTGCAGACTAAATAATCCCAGTTCACTCAGTCTCTCCTCATAAGTATTGTGCTCCAGCCCCCTAATAATTTTCGTTTCCTTCTGCTGGATTCTTTCCAATTTGTAGTGGGGGGCCCAAAACTGGAAGCAATACTCCAGATGTGGCCTCACCAGTGCCGAATAGAGGGGAATAATCACTTCCCTCGATCTGCTGGCAATGCTCCTACTAATGCAGCCCAATAAGCCATTAGCCTTCTTGGCAACAAGGGCACACTCTTGACTCATATCTAGCTTTTCATCCACTGTAATCCCCAGGTCCTTTTCTGCAGAACTGCCGCTTAGCCAGTCGGTCCCCAGCTTGTAACGGTGCATGGGATTCTTCCGTCCTAAGTGCATGACTCTGCACTTGTCCTTGTTGAACCTCATCAGATTTCTTTTGGCCCAATCCTCCAATTTGTCTAGGTCACTCTGGACCCTATCTGTACCCTCCAGAGTATCTACCTCTCCCGCCCCAGCTTAGTGTCATCCACGAACTTGCTGAGGGTGCAGTCCAGCCCATCATCCAGATCATTAATGAAGATGTTAAACAAAACCGGTCCCAGGACCGACCCCACTTGATACTGGCTGCCAACAAGACATCGAGCTGTTGATCACTACCTGTTGAGCCCGACGATCTAGCCAGCTTTCTATCCACCTTATAGTCCATTCATCCAATCCATATGTTTTATGAGGTTACAGATTCAAAACAATGGTTTTGCCATTGTTTCAAGCGGAGAGCACTTTACACTTGTGCTTTGCCATTTGCAATGGCAGTTCCCTGTGAAGTTTATGGTGTTCATTCTGACTGATGATATAATTCGTTTCTTATGTGAGCTATTTCTCCATCCATTTTATGTAGTTCCTATACAAGTTTTAGCTCTCTAACTTTTCAAGCACTGGCATATACATGATGAAACAAATATATTGTCAAAATTTAACTAAATGAGGTGTACTATATTCCCATATTTTTCTTAGTACATATCTGTCATGTCTATTGTATTCCTAGAATGTGTCTAACCTGGTAGGCTATGAGATACCTGATCTTGAAAATATCACTAGTTCACTCGTCAAGCAGTCCTTTTTTTCACTCTGGTCCATGACTTAATAAAATATAGCATATCCCAGACTTCAGAAAATGGATAATTTTCTATCTTTTTTTTCTTACCCTTTTCCATTTATTCCCAATATATTATGAGCGTTATTCTGCTCATAGTTGTACCAATGTAAGCAGATGACTTCCACGGTATTGCTGTTGACCTACACTTAGTGGTGCTGGAACTAGGAGTGCTGCTGCACCTCTGGCTTGAAGTAGAAATAACAAAAAACCAAATACGTGGTTTCCATCACCAGCACCCACACCATACATTTTTTTCCAGCACCCATGCTTACACTGGTATAACTTAGATCAGAATTTGGCTCAAGAGTTTTCTGGCAGTCATACTATAGTTACTGAATGGATAAGTACGCACTTCCATTCTAAATTCCTATGTTCAATGGCTTATCGCTCTTCAAAATATGACTGGGCCTTCTGCTCCAACCACTATATCTATCTAATTAAGCAGCAGTCATTTATTTGTATTTTTGTATCCCGAAAATCTTTTAAATATAGTTTGGTGACCATCTGATTTCCTTTTCCGATGCATACAGCTTCCTTTAAATGTCTTATTGTGACTAGTCCTTTTGTAATTATTCTGGTTATGCTGTACCTCATTTAAATCCTTTTGCTCCATATCTGTCCTGCTACATATCTCTTTGCTACATATCTGAGCATCAAACTACAGATATTGAACTATGTGCTTTATTTCCGTATACCAGGTACAAAAAGTGACAATGTGTTGTTTAAAGATCAAAATATTAATGAAAGAAAATCTGCTTTACCATAGAAAAATAATCCTTACCATTCAG
The DNA here is from genome assembly GCF_965140295.1 of Lepidochelys olivacea. Lineage (NCBI taxonomy): Eukaryota > Metazoa > Chordata > Testudines > Cheloniidae > Lepidochelys > Lepidochelys olivacea. Next base: position 141,488,148 of record NC_140412.1, on the reverse strand, counting down.
GCATCAGCCTATAAATCACACACAAGCAATTGGCAAAAGAACTTTGAATAGAAATTCCCTGGAATTGATGCTATCCAATACACCATTACACCAGTTCAAAAAATTTGCCCCTTTCAAAATGTAAAACTATCAAATGACTTTTACACTGAAATCAAAATGATACTCTGTTATCACTGCATATTATTTTTTCTTCTATATTACCAAAGAAGTACAGCTATTATAAATATAGTAGCACAATTTACCTAGGATTAAGAAGCAAGATCAGGGCTCTCACCCTCCAGACCAACAGAGAGATTTTCATGAAGCTATTCAGTGTTCTAGCTGCATCTGGTGTACACTATAGGAAGTTGCATGAAAACATTCATCTTGGGCTAATAATATGGATTAATGCTCTGCCTCTCATCGTGTGTAAAATGCTATTACCACATGTTCATATTTGAATTTGCAACCAAACTGAATCCATCACATAAACTCCTCTTTTCCATGTGTTCATGTTCTGGGATAAATTATGGCTGCTTCAGTTCTGATGCACTTGGGAAGGAGGAGACAAGCACAAACAGATCCTCATATCCCAGTGCTTCTGTGCACATTGGGCTGAGGGTGCAAGTGTTGAACAAGCTGGAGGGTTGCCAGTAACCCCCAATACCCTTGGAGGCATCACACTGGCTCCTGCCTCATGCAGGCATAATATCCCCAGCCACAGTACACAAACTCCGTTCTGTTAATACGGGCCTTTTACTCCGGCTCTCAGGCCCAGATCACAAAGGGACTTGGGCACCTAACCCCCTACTTTAGGTGTCTAAGTCCAAAATTTAAGCATCATTGAGCTCATCCAAACCTGTGCTCAGATGTCATAGTCTAACTGTGACAATCAGCGTCCAAACAGCCCAAGGGAATAGCAGGGGGGCTGAACCTCAAAGAATAAGAAGTTGAAGCAACTGATTGTATATAATATTGTGCTACAAATATATGTTGAGTAAGGTTTTTTTTAAAACCTTGTAATGATCTGAACTTGATGGTCATTATTAGCTATGTATACTGACTATGTTTATGAATGTATATAGGTGTGCATAGAGAAAATTGTAAGTTGTAACTGTGGTGCAACAGGGCAATGAAACAATGAAACAGGGAGGGGACTGCCTCCTAAGTCAGGTGCTGACACAAAACTGGACTCAAGTAATGATCCCTTGTGCTACCCAGAATAAAGACAAGATTGGATCATTACAGTTAATGGGAAGACAGTGAGACATCCCAGCTATCAAGGCAAGAGGGAATTTCCCCTGCTCTGAATAATCACGAGTCACCAGTCTGAAGAGAGTGGAAAAAAGCCTTTTAAAAAGGAGGGTTGAAACTGAAGTTTTCATCCAGAAACTGAGGGACGGCCACTAGGCAAGAAGCTGCCTGTGAAAACTGGATTACCCTGTAGCTAGGGGGTATGCTGGGAAACTGTTCAAAGGCAATAAGTAACTAGCATTAGAAAAGGGGTTTTATCTAATATGGAAGCGTAGAGCCTGAGGTTGCGTCTGTATATTTATTTTCTCTGTAACTTGCATGTTAGCTTTCCCTTGCTATTTCTTCTTTGAATCTGTGGTTTTTCTATTAAATAACATTTTTGTTTATTTTTACCAACTACGTGGTCCCCTAAACGCACACTAACCCTGCTGCTTAACCCTGTATGCACCCAAAATCTCTCGACGTCTAAATTTTCAGTGTTGAGGTCCCCTAGGTGCCTATGTTTTTCTGCTGGTCATTCACACAGTTCTTTACTCTAGCCATCCGGATGCCTACCCCATGCTTAAGCCCCAAGCAGGATTCTCAAACCAGGTAAAGATGGGTGTTTCCCTGCCTATCTCACTGGTGGAGCCCAATCCAGCAGGGGAGCTCTGAGCAGGCCCCATACAAAATCTGGCCAGTGGTTGGTCGTACCACCTCTTCTATAAAGAATAACTGGAGCCATGGGACTGAACGTTGGGTCTCCCACCTCCCACTCTCTCTCTCTGAGGCCCAATGACTCCTTATATAAAGGAAGCTATGTGATATGCATCTTGTAAGATTATTAAAGTTCAGTCATATTATCTATTGGCACCTGATGATGGACTTAAACTAGTGATTACTGAGCTAGTGCTTAGTAAAGTGCTGTTGTGATGTAGAAGCTGTCGATTTAGGACACACTACACTGCACTTTATGACATTTATTAATACTAAATGGTAAGAAATGTAAAGGTCACACATGAAATACTTTGTTATCCTAAAAAAACAAAACAAAACCAAAAAAACCCTACAACAAACAAAACCCAAATGTCATATAATTATACTGCACAAACGAATTCACAAAGCTGAAGAGAGAAAAACACTTCACCAGTTAAGAAACATTGCTGAATAACGTGCTCCAAGGTGGTCTGTGGTCACAGATTTAATTCTTTGGCAGCAGATGTGGGTTTTGGTTTGCTTGTTTTTGAGGGTTTTGTTTTTTTTTTGCTTTACAAAAATACATAAGTACATAAAATAAATATTTTCAGTTAACTATGTTCATAAAAATTATCAGCAAAGTGCTTAGATTGATGTAATTTGATATATATCACTCAATAACTCAGGTGAACTCTATGTGCATTTGCAGCAAGCCAGAACCATTATGATGCTCTAAGATCACTGTTAGCTTAAAGCTAAAGTATGGCCATTGCTTTCTCATCTGTTTTATTTAGATGATAAATAATAAGGTGAAAAAGTACTCCCCAACAGAGAGAGGGATATATTGAGAAATTGACTTTCAGGGTGAAGGAAAAGTTACTCACCTTGTGGAGCAACTGGAGTTTTTCAAGATGGCGGTCCCTATGTGGGTTCCACTTCAGGTTGGCATGTACCTTTGATTGGAGATTTTCAGTAGCAGTACCCATTCAGCCTGTTCATTCACCCTACGCGTCTTTGTATCCTATATACGCGTCTATCCTATACCAAGGATACATAGAGCTGCCTGGGTGAACTGCCCTCAGTTCCTTCTCTACTGTGACACTCTCGAGAGACAAGGTTCTGAAGTAGAGTGGAAGGAGGGCAGGTAGTTAATCAGCCACAGGGATGCACAGTTCAAAGAACTCTAGTTATTGCCCAAGGGGGAATAACCTCTTCTTCTTCTTTAAGTAGTATCCCAATAGGTGCTCCACTTCACGTGACTCCTGAGCAGTATCTGTTGATGGAGGTGGGAACCTCAGAGTCATCATCCTCAGAGTCAGAGTTTGGTTCTATACAAATAGAAGGTCAGTGTCCTTCTCACATCCAAAGAATGTAAGGCGGCTTCTTCTTTGGTCTGGCGTGGTTTCAGAAAGAAAAACAGGAGGTGAATAACCTGGTTAATATGGAATTCAAAAGAAAGATCAGGTAGAAATCTAGAACATGGTCATAATGAAACACTGTTCATGAAGTCACCATCCTCATCACTCACTCTCTTGTGATGGTAAGGTCTGCTATCAGAACCCCCTTTTCTCTGACCCTTCAGGCAGAAGTGATGGCCACCAGGAAGGACATCTTCATATGCAGGTGGTGTAGCGAACAGGTAGCCAGAGGTTCAAAAGAGCTTAAGCTTATCAAAAGGAAGGTACCCTGCAGCAGGGGTTCTCAACCTTTTTCTTTCTGAGCCCTCCTCCCGTCCCCCCAAAAATGCTATAAAAACTCCACAGCCCACCTGTGCCACAACAACTGGTTTTCTGCATATAAAAGCCAGGGCCAGTGTTAAGCGGTAGCAAGCAGGACAATTGCCTGGGGCCCCACGCCACAGGTTGCTCCACAAAGTTAAGTTGCACAGGCTTCTGCTTCAGCCCTGGGAAAAGGGTCCCAGGGCCCTGGGCTTCAGCCCTGCATGACAGGGCTTAGGCTTTCTGCCCTGGGCACCAGCAAGTCTAACATTGGTCCTGCTTGGTGGACCTCCTGAAATCTGCTCATGGCCCCCCAGGGATCCCTGGATCCCTGGTTGAGAACCACTGCTCTACAGTATTTTGGATCTTTGAAGGAAAGCCAGACAGTTGTAGCCAAGATGATTTCCACATAATGACAGCAGTAGAGATGGTGTCTGCTTCCATGTTTGCTACATCTATGGAAGCATATAGAGAGGTTCTTGCCAAGAGCTAAGCCTCACCGATGATATCTTTGAACTGCTCTTGATATTCTATTGGGAGATGATCCACAAAACTGCTAAATTTATCATAATTAATATGGTTGTATTTTTCAACCACACCTTGGTAATTAGCAATTTGGAATTTCAGAATCACTGATGACTAGCTCTTGTGTACAAGTAGGTTGAGGCGCTTTTGGTCTTTGACAAAGGGTTTTGATTTCATCTGATGTTGTCTCCCATGCCCATCAACAGTTTCCTTAACCAAAGAATTTAGTGTAGGGTAGGAGAGTAGAAATTCTCATTTTTTATCTGATACATAATATTTTTGTCCACCTGTGTTAAAAGCAGGTGGTGCAGTGGCCAGTTTGCACCAGATGATTTTGGCAGGATCCAGGATGACTCTGAGGATGATGTATGTAAAATGTCCAAAGGCTGATGCTGGGACTCCAGTACCTCTTCTAGTGAAATCTGTAATTATCCAGCAATATGTTTAATCAGCTCCTGAAACAGGTCAAAGTTATCAGTGAGAGAAGGTGAAGGTGGCATAATGGCTTCATCTGGTAAGGATAATGAAATATTAGTTTGTAGTGTCACCACTCTGTCCGCTCTAGCTTCTTGGTCTTCAAAAGACAACTGCTGAGGCTGGGGAGGAGGAAGTAATGAGATGGTGGAGTGTCTCCCTTGATGATCCCCATGGGAGGAAATGGTTGGCTTTGAGAATTGTTGCTGGTAGACAGCCCACGGATCCCAATATGGCCACTGAGGTAGACCATAAGGCAAGGTGATCATGCCAGTAAGGAGAGAGATGAGATTGTCTATCCCTTATGATTTCCCTCTCAGGATAGAAAGATGGGGAATGTAGAATAGTGAGGGGATTACGGTATGGATATCTGGGAGACTGAGGAATCATCCTCAACATAGTCCAAAGGTGGAGAGGACACCTGAAGGCAAATGCAACTGCTGCTCCAGTGTGATCAGTATCGGAAAGCTAGGAGATACCCATGAAAGATATGGTCTCGGTGACCCAGTAGACTTTGGTACCGACAATCATTTGGTACCCATTGGTAAAGGGAATTCCTGCTCATATGATATGACCAACTTTCTAGAACACCTAAATTCTTGCAGTATTGGGTATAAATGAGCTGAAATTGGTTGAGGCTTCACAGGAATTGGTGTTGGTAATGAGAGAACTCCCTGCTTCGTTGGTCTCTTCTTGGAAGATGGAGAAGGTACGAAGGCACTGATAGTTGAGACACAGGCCTGACAGATGATTCCAGTATTGAAGATGTAGATGGCTTCTGTTGTATGGCTGCCACTGTCTGGGATATTCATTCAGATACTGGCACTAAGAAGACTGAAGATGGTGCAGGTTTCTGTGCAATAGAGTGTTTGGCATCTCTGCTAGATCTATCATACTTCAATGGTATCTGGGTCACTTTTGTTCCCAAGATATGACAGGTACCATGGTGTTTTGAAGACCTGGAAGTCATCTAAGAGCTCCTGGTACCAGAGAAGTTTGGAACGTCCACAGAATTTTCCTTGGGACTGGCAGTCTCTGGAGCACGTGGTCTCTGAGATGACCTGGCTCTTTTCAATTAAGGTTCACTACTAGGTAGAACGTCTTTTCTTAGGAGTCTTCTGTGACCCTGGGAGCCTCTCAATGCCAACTGGCAAAGGGCATAGCATACCATAACTCACATCCGGCCTGATACACTCATTGCCCCAACACACTGTTATCATAATCTGCATCTAAAAGGTATAGGGTAAAGTATCATATGCAAATTGGCAATATGCTAGTCCTGAAAATCATCATGTGATGTAACTATGGGGTGTGTACACAGAATTACAGATGTGTGCTGGAAATATGTTCTTAAAATGTGTTTGGCAGGTAGCTCATAAAGCTCAGCCTGTCTTAGATAAAGGAATATGTTTTTTCTTGTATGATCAGCTTGATCAGAGAGGACAATGAAAAGTACATTTACATATAAGGTAAACAAACCCATCAATGATCATGATGGGGGATAGAGTATGCACCCCCATGGGCATGGGCGGGGGAGGCGAAGGGGGTATCACATGGAAAGCCCCTGCAAAATAATTACCAGATTAAATAAAGTAAACTAAACTACCTAAAATGAAAAGAGTAACTGTGATAAATGAAGGGGGGGGGGTAGCTTCCGTTTATGGACGCCCAGCCAGCCAGTAGCTATAAAATCCCTCTTAGTTGCTGTTCTATTATTGCTCTACCTGTAAAGGGTTAAAAATTGTCATTGCTATGCATAGGTAAAAGGAAGTGAGTGGGCACCTGGCCAAAAGAGCCAATGGGAAGGTTAGAACTTTTTTAAATTGAGAAAAGATTTACCCTTTTGTCTGTCTGTTGTTGTTTTCCCGGGGAGCTTGGGCCAGGTATGAAAAAATCATCATACCTAGAAATTACTAATTTAAAACCCCAGATATGTAAGTAGATCAGGAAATGTCTAGGAAGACTCGATTAGGTTTATCCCTTTTATTTCTTTATGGCTTGTGGATTCCTCTGTGCTAACCCCAATTGTTTTTGTTTTGCTTGTAACCTTTAAGCTGGACCTCAAGAAAGCTATTCTTGGTGCTTAATCCTTGTAGTTGCTCTTTTAAAATCTAGCAATAGCCTGAGTTCCCAGTTGTATTTTCTTTCTTTTTTTAAAATAAAATTTACCTTTTTTAAGAACAGAATTGGATTTTTGTGTCTTAAGAAGTTTGTGCACATGTTGTTTAATTAGATGGTGGCAACAGCTGATTTCCTTTTTTTTCTTTCTCAGTTCTTCCCCGGGGGTCGGGGTGTGTGTGTATGTGTGTGTGTGTGTGTGTGTGTGTGTGTGTGTGTGTGAAAGGGCTTGAGGGTACCCCACAGGAAGGAATTCCCAAGTGCACCTTCCTGGGCTCTCAAAGGGGTTCTGCACTTAGGTGGTGGCAGCATCTACCAATCCAAGGTCAGAGAAAAGTTGTGACCTTGGAAAAAATACAAGCTTGGAGTGGCAAGTATGAATTTTGAGAGTCCTTGTGGGCCCCCACTTTCTGCACCGAAAGTGCCAGAGTGGGGAATTAGCCTTGACATGGTGTCAGAGCAGTGGGATCATTCTGAACCAGAGGTACAGACCTCAGGATTTTAAAAGGACACATTTTTCCTTTTGGCAAGTAATGCTAAGCATAATGCAGGCGCACTTGATGCTCTCTCAGGCTGGGTGCAGCTGAGACGGGGCTGAGGGTGGCTGAGAAGGAACTGACAGAAGTTCACTTGCGCAGTTCTTTACAACTGTGGTACAGGGCACAAAGAAGACTAGTGCACAGCTACTGAAAATCACTGATCAAAAGCCCCTATGTGCATGCACATCTGAAGTGGAGCACCTGTAGGGGAATACTACTCAAAGGAGTATTAGTTCATTTGCTTAGATGTGCATTTGCAATACATGTACACTGTTTAAGTTGGAAGAGGAACAGGAGTAATAAAGTTCACATTGCACAAAAGTGCATCCAAAGTGGACAGATTAGACATTTCAAACTATCCTGTAGTCATTAAGGTGCTGTGAAATGTATTCTTTTGCACACCTATAGAGACAGCAGGGTTTGACCTGGAGTGCAAAGAAGCTTAGGAAAACATACCATTTGCTATCCATTTTTCTAAGCTTTGAAACCAAACTTGAGTCCTTGACTGCCAGGGTAAACAAAGTAGAAGGATACAGAGAGAGAAAATAGAGTTCTATAAACATGATGAAATGGAGCTGACTAAACAAAAAGTAATAACCAGGAACAGCAGAGGAACGAAATTACTATTAATCAAATCTATTTCTATTGAGAGGAGAGATGACAGAGAACGAGGAGTGCAACTGAAATATCAGAGTTATCAGGGACCTGATCACAGAAAAAGGGCTTTGATGCTATAAACTTAATGGAAAATATAGGCCTTAGTCCTCAGACACACTAAGTTTATGGCTCAACTGAGGACAGCATGAGAGATAGGTGGCTCTAAGTCACCTTTCTGCTCCCTGAGTTTTGCTCTAAGTTATGCTGACTGCACCAGTTCCATACAAAACACTGAACCACTACTGAGTGATCAGCTCTGGGCTGCCCCATACCCTCCTCTAACATACACTAAGGGTGAGAGGGGAAGAGCAGATGATATAGAGCTACCTACATTGGCGCTATACCACCTGATGATTCACCTGTGAGTGTTCAGCTGTTCTTCCTCCAACCGTCACCCCACTCTGTTTGAGCAGCACTGGCTGTAACCTGTGTCAGGAGGAATCCACAGCTGCCTCTTTAGGGCAGTTTTCTGACTTCAGGAATGCAAAATGGCTTGACCCAGGGCTGAATACTGAGCCCACAATCATAAAAGTATCAAATGACTTATTTCTGAAGATCCTTTTATGTGTATAGTGCATATTTAGGGCACACTTCTGCTCTCATAGAAGTCAATCGCAAAACCCAAAGGAGAAGGATTTGGCACTTTTTGAGTATCTAGAAATTTCACAGGAGCACTAACAGTGGAAGCAAAGCAGGCCAATAATTATTATGAAAGAAAAAGCTACTTACCGCTGTCCTATAAAAAGATGTAATGCCATGGAGGTAGAGCTGAGTGAGCACTCTACAATATGTTCTATGAATATTTGTTCAAATTTTTAAATCCATTTGCTTTGGCCATTTTCACACCCTTTTCCACACTCGAGGTATTGTCGAGAAGTTCAGTTGAGTTGTACATGCACAACAACTTGTGGGAAATGAATTTGAAATCTGCATAAGCAAATCAGTGTGCTGGAAATGCCTGAAAGCTCACTGAACCAGAGAACTGAAATAACATTATTATCTATTATTATGGTAGCATCTAGTGGTCCCACAAGGGTTCAAGACTCTATTGTGCTAGGTACTTTATTATAAGAGACAGTCCCTGTCTGAAATAGTTTATAATCTGTACAGACAAAGTCTAGGTGACAAGAAGTATTATCATCACCCTCATTCTAACAGGGGGAATGAAGGCCCAGCAAGACTGTGACTTTCCCAAGGTGGTCTCTGGCAGAGCTGGGAAGTGAACCCAAATTCCTGAGGATGAGGCTAATGCCTTAACCACAAGACAACATTTTTCATCCTAAATGCTGAGGAAGTATATACTTTCACTCTGCCAGTCATCGTGAGAAGGGTAATCTCGACATATAAATATTCTTTGAACATGCTCCCCATCTGTGTCTTCTTATGTGCGTTTGTAGTGAGCCAGAGGGAGAGAGAGAGATGCTTTCCCCCCCTTGCAGCAATAATTGAATAGCACTCCGAAGCGAGTATTCCGGTAGCATCTGGAATGTCAGAGGTTCAGTTAATTGGAAATTACTGTTATTGTGGCCATTCGGTCTTTGTTTACTTTTTGTGTATTAGATCACTGTGCACCCAATCTCATGAAACAATCACAGGTTAATTTTGTATACAACATCTGCACAAAGGAAGCAATATATGCCACATAAAATACTGTAATTCCTTTGGGCCAAAATGCCATCATTCGAACAGGTCTATGTGTTTAAAAGATAAAATATTTCAGAGAAAGCAATACTAAAGGAAGTGAAGTTCTTCAAAGTAAAGGAGAAAAATCCACAACATAATGTGATAAGAACTATATAAAAAAAGCCAGATGACACACCTCAGCTGTGAGGGACAAATCAAGCCCCACTGTAGTTCTGCTGCTCTTGGGGACTGCATAGGAAGTGGACCCTTGTTCAGCACAGATATCTGCTCTTGGTAGCTAATGCACAGAACAGGCTGGAGCATGGAGGAGCTGCTTCCATGGATAATCCCATCCCCTAACCACATGTCACCCCAGGGCCTGGCCCAGCTATGCAGACTGGGTGCTGGGTTATGATTTTGGCCTAAGTGAAATTTTACACTACTTTCTCACTAGTATAAATATGAACACTGTTTTCTTCACAAGGAAAAATCTGTACAATTGACACATTGCAGCATGCTTTGGGTAACCACTGATTTGAGTTTGGTGTATACATCTGCTAATTTTAAATGTGGAAGTTGCTAGCGTTCTTTTAATGTAAAAGATGTACAACTGTGAATGCAAAAGGTGCTAGCCATTGTCTCTTTGGTTGAATAATCTAGTTTCAGAATGATGAACTCAGTCAATTTGCAAGGGAAACACATAAAAGGTAAGGGAAAAGAAGGAGAAATAATCTAACCTCAAGGGATTCAGTAAATGATACAAAATCCCAGAAATAACATTTTATGAATTAAGGGGCAACAATCAAAACTCTACACTGCAAAATAAATCAGCATCAATTCACTGATTTCTTAGGGCATTCACTAGAGAAAAATAAGAACTAGAAAATGTAAACTCTGTAAATCTGCAAACCCAGTAATGAGATTTCTTAACACACTGATTGCAAAACTGCTGTTTAGTGAAGGGTCGCATGCTCCACTGCCTTGCAAGATTCAGTCATTTATACCAGTACAATGTGAATGCAAATTGGATGTAGAAAGCTATCCAGTCAGAAAGGCATCGTTTTACACCGAGTTTGCACAGGTGCACATGACTACACAAGGTACAAAGCAGTGGGAAATCAGGCCCAAACTGCTAAGAGTGCAGTTATCCAAATCTAGGCAAACATAAGCATGCACATACTGGGGCAGATTTTGTAAGTTAGGGGTATGTAATGTGCATGCATGCAGATAAATCCCAGTGAAGAATTGAGACAAGACTGACACTGCATACACAGGGCCTTGATTATCATTGAGATTTTACATGTACAAGTGTCAGTTAGTTTTAAGTTATGGTTACCACACAAACACGAACTTGGCCTCACTGTATATACAAAATCTTTATTTTAGAATATTTAATTTTTTAGTTACTAAAATGCACTCATCACTAAGATATCTGAATACCTATGAAATTTTTAAAAACTACACATCTAGAGTTCTTGGAAATTAAGGAACGGAATCATGCAAGAGCAATATCATCTCCTCCAATCGGAGTTAGCAAGCAGTCACCAAACCGCTATGGTTAATGGAATCTACGATTGATGACAGAACTAAAAGTATCCACATGCACTGTTTGTCCATCACCCAGCTAAACTAATCCTGTGTTCTATTCAGGCCAGAAACCTGAAACACACAGAGAAAGAGAGGTCGAGAGAGAGAGATTGAGAGATCATGGAAATCTTCGGACTCCAGGTAGCACCTAAATTGCCCCATCACAATGTTTTCACTCTATTCTCTCCCTATGTCGATCAGCTATTTGCTCCAAACCCTCCCACTCCCTCATGGTCTCCCACCCTTTCTCTTCCTTTGTCTTTCCATTTAGCTAATCCCCTCCTAACATAATCCCATTGAAAGGATTTAAATAACTAAACAGAAAAATCACAAAACTAACATGATGTTTGCAGCTATCACCTAGTTCACTCTGTCCTTATGTTCTTTCCATTTCCCCTAATATTTTGTTTGTTTATTTACATTGTCTTATTTTGTTTGTACAGTGCCCTAGCACCAAAGGGGCCCATTCTAAATTGTTCCCTTAGGCACTTCCGTAATAAACATGATAAATAATAATATTTTCTGAATCATTTTATTAAATTATTATCATTTTATTAAATAATTCATAACTGCCAATGTCAACAAAATGCTTCTTAAACATGGGCCTAAAATTCATTCATTTGAGAGATGCTAGCACTGTTTCCCCCTTTATACGGGCATGAAGAAACTCAAATCAACAATACTGATGGCAAACTCAGATTCATAGAATCATAGAATATCAGGGTTGGAAGGGACCACAGGAGGTCATCTAGTCCAACCTCTTGCTCAGTATTCAGTATTTCTTCACTGATTGTACAAACCATGAAGGGAGTGGGTCCAACTCACGGTGGGCTGCCCAAGGGTATAGGTCTGTCACAGTGAAACTGATTAGTGAGGTCTGAATCAAATTGATTTTGTCTGTGATGCAGACATAAAACTCTTCACGTCAAGAAATACTGTAGTCAGCTCCGATTCCAAAAGGAGGCAGACTGGATTCACTGAGCTGAGACCTATTGATTTCAAAAGTTGCTATCCTTATTCTTAAAGGGAGAATCAAATCCCAGAAAACAGTAACTATGTGAACTGCAGTAAAAAGGAGTGCGTGGGAGAAGAGAAACAGAAATAGGGAATGAATGATCTTGGATAAAAGAGAGACAAGGTGGGTGAGGTAATATTTTTTATTGGACCAAATTCTGTTGGTGAGAGAGACAAACTTTCGAGCTCACACAGAGCTCTTCTTCAGAGCTGTGTAAACTCAAAAGCTTCTCTCTCTCACCAATAGAAGTTATGGCTGCAACATATGGCTGCAACAACACTGCATATAATCTTGGATAAGACATTTTCAAGAAAAAACAACAAAGATTAACCTTGATGACATAGACCAGTGGTTCTCAATCTGTAGTCCGCTGACCCCTGGGGGTCTGAAGACTGTATCTAAGGGGTCCGTGAAAGGTTGTCATTACCATATAACACTGGTTTTTAACCTGTGGTCCATGGACCCTAGGGGTCCACAGACTATGTCTAAGATTTCCAAAGAGGTCAAACACCTCTATTTGAAATTTTTCAGGGATCTGCAAATGAAAAAAGGTTGAAAACCATTGACATAGACTATAGGTAGTCTTAGCTGAATATAAATTTTTTTAAAATAATGTAGACAGATAATATTGATGTCTATTTTATTTTTTTTCCGATTTTTTCACTTTTAAATGTTCACAGTTGTTTAAAGCAGGTTTTTTTTTCAATAGTTATCTTTTTAATTTTTCATGATTGTAGGAAATTACGGGGTTGTGTCAGACAATAATTAATTTAATGTAGGCATTGAGATTTTAAAAGGTAAAGCTTTATAACCATTAAACACAAATTTGTCAACACCACATATAAAAATACAAATAAAACAAATAAAAATAAACAAAGTAAATATACTTAAATAAAACCCTAATAGGTTCTTAAGCAGCATTTTTCTTACTTTGCCTATCTGTACATTTTGATTATTACTGATGGAATTTTTTTTTAATCAGTCTCTGTGTGTTCAATGACATTCATAGAATATCAGGGTTGGAAGGGACCTCAGGAGGTCATCTAGTTCAACCCCCTGCTCAAAGGAGGACCAAGCCCCAATTTTTACCCCACATCCCTAAATGGCCCCCTCAAGGATTGAACTCACAACCCTGGATTTAGCAGGGCAATGCTCAAACCACTGAGCTATCCCTCCCCCAAAGAGATATGATGTTTACCAATAAAAATCTAATCCTTCCAATCATAACTATGGGTTACACTGTTCGATATGATATAAAGGGCACAGTGTTCACTTTAAATTATTATTTTTTATTATAAATATTTGCACTGTAAAAAGGATAAACATAAGAAATAGTATTTTTCAATTCACCTCACACAAGTACCAAAGTGCAATCTCTTTATCGTGAAAGTGTAACTTACAAATGTAGATTTTTTTCTTACATAACTGCACTCAAAAACAAAACAATCTGAAACTTTAGCACCTACAGGTTCACTCAGTCCTACTTCTTGTTCAGCCAATCACTAAGACAAACAAGTTTGTTTACATTTACGGGAGATACTGCTGCTTGCTTCTTATTTACAATGTCACCTGAAAATGAGAACAGGCATTCACATGGAACTTTTGTAGCTGTCATTACAATATATATTTACATGCCAGATATGCTAAATATTCGTATGCCTCTTCATGCTTCAGCCACCATTCCAGAGGACATGCTTCTATGCTGACGATGGTCGTTAAAAAAATAATGCATTAATTAAATTTTGACTGAACTCCTTGGAGGAGAATTGTATGTATCCTCATCTGTTTTACCCGCATTCTACCATATATTTCATACTATAGCAGTCTCAGATGATGACCCAGCACATGTTCTTTTTAAGAACACTGTCACAGTCGATTTGACAAAACCAAAGAAGGTACCAATGTGAGATTTCTAAAAATAGCTACAGCACTCGACCCAAGGTTTAAGAATCTGAAGTGCCTTCCAAAATCTGAGGGGGGCGAGGTGTGGAGCATGTTTTCAGAGATCTTAAAAGAGCAACACTCTGATGCGGAAACTACAGAAACTGAACCACCAAAAAAGAAAATCAGCCTTCTGCTGGTGGCATCTGACTCAGATGATGAAAATGAACATGTGTCGGTCCTCTTTGTTTTGTATCGTTCTCGAGCAGAACCCGTCATCAGCATGGATGCATGACCTCTGGCAGAGTGGTTGAAGCATGAAAGGACATATGAATCTTTAGCACATCTGGCACGTAAATATCTTGCAATGCCGGCTACAACAGTGCCATGCAAATGCCTGTTCTCACTTTCGGTTGACGTAAACAAGAAGCAGGCAGCATCTCCTGCAAATTGTAACCAAATTTGTTTGTCTGAGCAATTGGCTGAACAAGAAGTGGGACTGAATGGACTTGTAGGCTCTAAAAGTTGACACTGTTTTATTTTTGAATGCAGTTATTTTTTGTACATAATTCTACAATTGTAAGTTCAACTTTCAGGATAAAGAGATTGCACTATAGTACTTGTATTAGGTGAATTGAAAAATACTATTGCTTTTCTTTTTTACAGTGCTAATATTTGAAATTAAAATAAATATAACATGAGCACTGTACACTTTGTATTCCATATTGTAACTGAAATCAATATATTTGAAAATGTAGAAAACATCCAAAAATATTTAAATAAATGGTATTTGATTATTGTTTTATAGCCCTAAAATTAAATTCAAGGAAATTTCAAAACAAAAGTTGATTCTAATTGAAAAACTGAAATGTTTTGTTTGAATAATGAAAATGTTTTAATTTTTTTCTGATTATTTTTGTTAAATGAACAATTTGGTGAAATTGACATGAATTTTCTTAATGTTTTGGTGTTGCCAAATCTGCATTATTTTTAAAAAAAAAGTCTGTTGAAAAATGTCTCCCAGCTCTAGCTGTGAGTGTCCCCACTATACAGGTCTGCCTGCAAAACTGTGTCCTCACTGTTTCTGCACTTGGTGTGTGTGCCTGAGGATATACCCCATGGTTCTGTATGCTGAAATATCCTAGGATTCTTGCCCAGTCAATTGTGTCAATTAGTGGGAGAACTCGTCTGCCTAAGCCCTGATCTACACTAGGAGTTGAGGTTGAATTTAGCAGCATTAAAATCGATTTAACCCTGCACCCGTCCACACGGCAAAGCCCTTTTTTTGACTTAAAGGGCTCTTAAACTCAATTTCTTTACTCCATCCCCGACAAGGGGATGAGCATTGAAATTGGCCTTGCAGGGTCGAATTTCGGGTAGTGTGGACGCAATTAGACGGTATTGGCCTCAGGGAGCTATCCCAGAATGCTCCATTGTGACCGCTCTGGACAGCACTCTCAACTCAGATGCACTGGCCAGGTAGACAGGAAAAGGCCCGTGATCTTTTGAATCTCATTTCCTGTTTGGCCAGCGTGGCAAGCTGCAGGTGACCATGCAGAGCTCATCAGCAGAGGTGACCATGATGGAGTCCCAGAATCGCAAAAGAGCTCCAGCATGGACCGAACAGGAGGTACGGGATCTGATCGCTGTATGGGGAGAGGAATCCGTGCTATCAGAACTCCGTTCCAGTTTTCGAAATGCCAAAACATTTGTCAAAATCTCCCAGGGCATGAAGGACAGAGGCCATAACAGGGACCCGAAGCAGTGCCGCGTGAAACTTAAGGAGCTGAGGCAAGCCTACCAGAAAACCAGAGAGGCAAACAGCCACTCTGGGTCACAGCCCCAAACATGCTGCTTCTATGATGAGCTACATGCCATTTTAGGGGGTTCAGCCACCACTACCCCAACCGTGTGCTTTGACTCCTTCAATGGAGATGGAGGCAACAAGGAAGCAGGTTTTGGGGACGAGGAAGATGATGACGATGATGTTGTAGATAGCTCACAGCAAGCAAGCGGAGAAACTGATTTTCCCGACAGCCAGGAACTGTTTCTCACCCTGGACCTGGAGCCGGTATCCCCCACACCCATCCAAGGCTGCCTCCCAGACCCACCAGGTGGAGAAGGGACCTCTGGTGAGTGTACCTTTTTAAATAGTATACATGGTTTAAAAGCAAGCATGTTTAATGATTAATTTGTCCTGGCATTCGCAGCCAGTACAGCTACTGGAAAAGTATGTTAATGTGTCTGGGGATGGAGCAGAAATCCTCCAGGGACATCTCCATAAAGCTCTCCTGGATGTACTCCCAAAGCCTTTGCAAAAGTTTCTGGGGAGGGCAGCTTTATTCCGTCCACTATGGTGGGACACTTTATCACGCCAGGCCAGCAGCACATAGTCGGGAATCATTGCAGAAAAAAGCATTGCAGCGTATGTTTGCTGGCGTTCAAACATCATCTGTTCTTTATCTTTCTGTGTTATCCTCAGGAGAGTGATATCATTCATGGTCACCTAGTTGAAATAGGGTGCTTTTTTTAAGGAGACATTCAGAGGTGCCCATTCCTGCTGGGCTGTTTGCCTGTGGCTGAACAGAAATTTTCCCCACTGTTAGCCACGGGGAGGCGGGAAGAGTTAGCCACGTGGTGGGGGGAGGCAAAATGCGACCTTGGAACGAAAGCACATGTGCTATGTATGTAATGTTAACAGCAAGGTTTACCATGAAAGAGTGTACCCATTGTTCTATAACATGTGTCTTTTTAAATACCACTGTCCCTTTTTTTTTCTCCACCAGCTGCATGTGTTTCAAGGATCACAGGATCTTCTCCTTCCCAGAGGCTAGCGAAGATTAGAAGGCGAAAAAAATGCACTTGCAATGAAATGTTTTCTGACCTCATGCTGTCCTCCCACACTGACAGAGCACAGATGAATGTGTGGAGGCAGACAATGTCAGAGTGCAGGAAAGCACAAAATGACCGGGAGGAGAGGTGGTGGGCTGAAGAGAGTAAGTGGTGGGCTGAAGGAAGGGCTGAAGCTGATAGATGGCAGCAGCGTGATGAGAGGAGGCAGGATTCAATGCTGACGCTGCTGGAGGATCAAACTAATATGATCCAGCGTATGGTTGAGCTGCAGGAAAGACAGCTGGAGCACAGACTGCCGCTACAGTCCCTGTGTAAACAACCGTCCTCCTCCCCAAGTTCCATAGCCTCCTCACCCAGACACCCAAGAACGCGGTGTGGGGGCCTCCAGCCACGCAGTCATTCCACCCCAGAGGATTGCCCAAGCAACAGAAGGCTGGCATTCAAGAAGTTTTAAAGTTTTAAAGTGCTGTGTGGCCTTGTCCTTCCCTCCTCCACCATCCCACCCAGTGCTTCCCTCCTCTACCACCCTTCTTGGGCTACCTTGGCAGTTATCCCCCTATTTGTGTGATGAATGAATAAAGAATGCATGAATGTGAAGCAACAATGACTTTATTGCCTCTGTAAGCGGTGATCGAAGGGGGGAGGAGAGGGTGATTAGCTTTCAGGGAAGTAGAGTGAACCAAGGGGCGGGGGATTTCATCAAAGAGAAACAAACAGAACTTTCACACCGTAGCCTGGCCAGTCATGAAACTGGTTTTCAAAGCTTCTCTGATGAGCACCGCGCCCTCCTGTGCTCTTCTAACCACCCTGGTGTCGGGCTGTGCGTAACCAGCGGCCAGGCGATTTGCCTCAACCTCCCACCCTGCCATAAACATCTCCCCCTCACAGATATTGTGGCGTGCACAGCAACCAGTAGTATCAATGGGAATATTAGTTTCGCTGAGGTCTAACCGAGTCAGTAAACTGTGCCAGCACACTTTTAAATGTCCAAAGGCACATTCTACCACCATTCTGTGCTTGCTCAACCTGTAGTTGAAGAGATCCTAACTACTGTCCAGGCTGCCTGTGTACGGCTTCATGAGCCATGGCATTAAGGGGTAGGCTGGGTCCCCAAGGATAACTATAGGCATTTCAACGTCCTCAATGGTTATTTTCTGGTTTGGGAAGAAAGTCCCTTCCTGCAGCTTTTGAAACAGACCAGAGTTCCTGAAGATGCGAGCGTCATGTCCTTTTCCCGGCCATCCCACGCTGATGTTGGTGAAACGTCCCTTGTGATCCACCAGTGCTTGCAGCACTATTGAAAAGTACCCCTTGCGGTTTATGTACTCGCCGGCTTGGTGCTCCGGTGCCAAGATAGGGATATGGGTTCCGTCTATGGCCCCACCACAGTTAGGGAATTCCATTGCAGCAAAGCCATCCACTATGACCTGCACATTTTCCAGGGTCCCTACCCTTGATATCAGCAGATCTTTGATTGCGTTGGCTACTTGCATCACAGCAGCCCCCACAGTAGATTTGTCCACTCCAAATTGATTCCCGACTGACCGGTAGCTCTGGCGTTGCAAGCTTTCACAGGGCTATTGCCACTTGCTTCTCAACTGTGAGGGCTGCTCTCATCTTGGTATTCTGGTGCTTCAGGGCAGGGGAAAGCAAGTCACAAAGTTCCATGAAAGTGCCCTTACGCTTGCAAAAGTTTTGCAGCCACTGGGAATCGTCCCAGACCTGCAACACTATGAGGTCCCACCAGTCTGTGCTTGTTTCCCAGGCCCAGAATCGGTGTTCCACAGCATGAACCTGCCCCATTAGAACCATGATGCCCACATTGCCAGGGCCCATGCTTTGAGAGAAGTCTGTGTCCATGTCCTCATGACTCTCGTCACCGCACTGACGTCGCCTACTCGCCTGGTTTCGCTTTGCCAGGTTCTGATGCTGGATAACGCGCGTGGTGTTTAATGTGCTCCTAATTGCGAAAGTGATCTGAGTGGGCTCCATGCTTGCCGTGGTATGGCGTCTGCATGGAAAAAAGGCGCGGAATGACTGTCTGCCGTTGCTCTGATGGAGGGAGGGGCGACTGACAACATGGCTTATAGGGTTGGCTTACAGGGAATTAAAATCAACAAAGGGGGTGGCTTTACATCAAGGAGAAACAAAAACAACTGTCACACAGAATGACCCCCTCAAGGATTGAACTCAAAACCCTAGGTTTAGCAGGCTAATGCTCAACCCACTGAGCTATCCCTTCCCCTCATATTCCAGGCAGGACTGAATCTTCATTAAACTTTTCAAGGTGCCCCTGACAGACCTCACTGAAACAATTGCCGGCTGTTGATTTCACGGAGGGAGGGAGGGGGGAGCAAATGAATACAAAACAAATCTGGTCTATTTCTTGTTTTGATCCACTCCATCTATCTTTTACATCTTTGGCTGGCAGCAGACAGTGCAGTAAGTCTGCTAGCCATCCTCATCTCCTGGCTGCTCGCCAGAAGACGGTGCAATACGACTGCCGGAAGGACTAAAGAGAATGACCTGGTCAAGTCACTCCTATTTTAGTCCCTGCACCCATGTCTGCCCAGGCGCTCCTGACTGATCATACTGAGGTGGCCAGGAGCACCTCGGACATGATGACGATGGTTATCAGGCCTATTGCACAGTCTGCTGCCAAAAGGCAATGAGCTGCTGCTGTGTAGCAATGCAGTACCACGTCTGCCAGCACCCAGGAGATGTACGGTGACAGTGAACTGAGCTGGCTCCATGCTTGCCGTGGTATGGCGTCTGCACAGGTAACTCAGGAAAAAAGGCGTGATATGATTGTCTGCCGTTGCTTTCACGGGGGTGGGGGGGACTGATGACATGTACCCAGAACCACCTGTAACAATGTTTTTGCCCCATTAGGCATTGGGATCTCAACCCAGAATTCCAATGGGCAACGGAGACTGCGGGAACTGTGGGATAACTACCCACAGTGCAACGCTCCGGAAGTTGACACTAGCCTCAGTACTGAGGAAGCACTCCGCCGAGTTAATGCACTGAATGCACTTAGAGCATTTTGTGAGGGGACACACACAATTGACTATATAAAAACGATTTCTAAAAAACCGACTTCTATACGTTCGACCTAATTTCGTAGTGTAGACATACCTTAAGACTGTCAGCACTCAAGTGGTTTAGATTGTGTCCACACTGCAAAGTGGGCAGGTTTCAGCCCTACTTAAAGAGGATTCTGGATTCTGACCCAGACTCCCAGCTGAGCAAGCTAGTCTAGACCTAAAGCACCTTCAAACTCAGGTCAGAGGTTTTTCTGTAAGGATAGTAGGAGGGACTAAGGCTCAAATCTGGGTAAGAGCCTGGGTTTGCTATGCATTGTACATATACCCTTAGAAATGAAGAAGTTAATGAAATATAGTCAGTGCACACTACAAGACAGAGAAAAAACATAGACAATGTTCTGAAGTAATTTTAAAGGACAGATAAAAGAAAGCTGCAGGAAAACCTCTAAATAAAGATTTAAGGCAAAATCATTAATTTGGGGAATAATGGGATGTGGGGAAATAAATGCATCCAACATATATTCATGCTCTCTTTATTCAGTATTGCATTGTCATAAAATAAAATCAGTACTGCTGCTTTATTTCTAAGATAGTGTGCTGTAAGAGAGCAAATACATATGCCCTCCTAGATAAAAAGGAGGTTGTTAGCTCCAGCAGTATTTATTAAGGACAGAAGGAAAGGCAATAAGAAGGTGAGTTCAATAGTCACTACCCCTTTATTTCACATCCTTGCACAAATGCTGGTATGAAATCTACAAGCACTAAGTGTTACAGTTGTTATAGCTTTGATAGCTGAAATTAATTTCCCAGCTTACAGAAAGGAGTCACTGGAGCCAAAACCCTCAGTGACCTGTTATACCTTTGCAGCTGATGGCCGGTTGCCATTTTCCATCAGAGCAAAATGGTGTTGGTGTGTGAAACTGCACAGTTCAATCCCTTTATATGGTGACCTCATACAAAGGAGTTAGATGTCTTTAAAGCAAGAGAAATTGCTTTAGAAGAATGAATCCTGTGTTTCATAGAAAGTGCTCTTTTAAAAAAAAGTTCTCTGCTGACTACTTTAAAATGCTCCTCTCTTTCTACCTCTCCTGCTTCTTCTCTCTGGTGGTCTAGGACCGGCTCCTCTCTGTCTCTACACACAAATGCACCACTGTTGGTGAGAGCCTTCTCCTCAGCAGCAATTGCCATCTGGAAGAGTCTTCCTGTGTCTTTCCGCCTCATCAACTCTCCATTTGTTTTCAAATCTCAGCTGAAAACATATCTTTTCTCCCTTGCCTTTGCCTCTTAATTGCGCTCTCCACAGCCACTATTTATCAATGAACATCTATAATTGTCTCATTTAACTCTCTGAAGTATTCTGGGATGCAGATTCTATTAGAGATGCAGTTGTATTTTTTCTGTATGTTCTGTCCTCACCAATCCAGGTGAGACTTCACACTGGGGGTTGATCACCACCCACTAGGAGAGAAAATCCATCTGTCAGTCACAGTCACATAAACGAGGCTCCCCCAGTTCTCCTCTGGTGATTCTGAGAGAATCTAAAGAGTTAGGACAGGAGCAGAGGACTAGAAGAAGCACCACTGACCGAAGAGTTAATGAACTCTTTATATGACCCATTGTCAGCCATAGTTAAAGAGACTCAGCTATTAGAGGAGAGACGTATCAGAGGGGTAACTGTGTTAGTCTCCTCCTTGTTCTATTAGAGGAGAGAGGCACCTATGCAAAAGTGCAATTTGAGGGAACCTTTGGGTAAAAGCTGCATCTTCAGAAATGGAAACATTCAACTAATCATGCTTTAAAAAACACCCCAAGCCTTGATTTTAATTTTTTAAAATGTTGCAAAGAAGAGAAATGAAAACAGTAACACCATTTTCTTCTATATAAAATTCACAATTATTTATCTCACTCCAATATTTATATACCCTTATGAAAGTTGGAAGGGAAAAAATGAAAACCCTACCCTAAAAATACAAAAGCAATAGACATGAGTGCTCTGTGAATGCACAAATGGCTTTTGACACCTATGCAACCCCCTGAGGCTTCCTCCCATGAAACAGTAATCCTCTTTGCAGAATGTCCTTTTAGTGGACAGGACAAGGGCATCTGCAGATACCTCTGGATAAGATAATAGTTACCAGGTTAAAGAGGCACGTATTCAAAGCTTAAGCCTTTTTCTTGTTCTTGACAAAAAGAACGATAAGGACTTTGGATTCATGAAAAAATACAGTTTTATTTAAAGGGACTCTATCAACTTAAAATTACACTTTTGTATGAAAGCCATTTTTATTTACTATGGTTACAAGTAAAACCCAAGGTTACTGTAACTGAAAAAGATTAGAGAAAAATATTTTATTTTTTCCCAGTTTTGTTTACTGTATTCATTTGACATTTCTAATATAGCCAGTTCAATGTTTTCTTCTGCACAGTCAATACATTTCTCCTGTTTTTTTGTGTTTTTTCACACAGCAACCGGGGAGAGAAATTTCTTTGTATAAAAGAGGAAACCATAATTGTAAAACCACAAATATTGGCTGGAGTCTTAAGAACAAGCGTAGTACCTGCAATTATTATTTTTTTAACTGACTAGTTTTTAAGTGGACACTGTCTTTCTAGAATAAAACATAAAGGGCCCTTATCCCACAAGCAGCTGGAATTAACTTGATGCATGTCAGTAGTCTCATTGAACTCACACATGGCCGGGGACCAAAGATCTTATAACCATCTAAAGTACAAAGCAGACATTGTGAAGGGGTGGTTGGGCTAGGATGAATGATTATTAATAAAACCGTCTCTTTTAGATGGAAAATATGGTATAAATTATACTCCAATCCAGATGCTATCTAAATTTAAATGGTCATAACAAGTTTTTGAATGAGTACCCTAAAGCATCTTTCTTGTAACTGCAGTGTGGCAGCAGGTTGTATAGCACCACAGGCTTAGCAAACTCTGCAAGAGAGATTCTGTGCATTTTCCAGTCTTGTTTCACTCTGGCTCTGAAGATGACACCAAGAGCTGAAACATTATTTCATAGATAGATTTTAAGGTCAAAGGGGCCATTATGATCATCTAAGTCTGGCCTCCTGCATAGCACAGGCCATAGAATTACATCCACTCATTCTTTGGATTCATTTTTTTGTTTTAGATATGCCCATACAATGCTCTGGGGACATACACATTAAAAATAATAACAAACCTTACAAATGAATCAGTAAGCCTTTATGGATTCACCTTCTCCATGTAGTCTACCAGGAGTCATAAATATCACCTCCTTCATTCATATTTTCCCTAACCCACTCCTTTCTCAAAATCCCCAAACACCATCTGGGCCATGTTCTTGCTACTGCAACACAAGCCGTTTGTACCTCTTTAAACCTATTTATTTAATAAAGTAGAGTAGTAATTTTCTCCTTTCCAATGGATTTGGATTTGTGTTGAATTTGGATTTCTTGCATTATATTTGGGGATCCAAAGACTTAAACCATTAATTCCAAAGATGTTGCAAGTTGTAGAGTGAAAATCATTTTCTGGGTGTGCCTGGCTGTGCCCTTCCCTCTCCTGTACACTCCACTGAAACCTTTCCATTTCCTTGTAACTGTACAGAACCATGCAGCTAATCTTATTGATGAGCGAGTCTAATGTTAATCCTGGCTAATTCAACAGGCAAGACATTTAGACAAGGAAAACAAGTTCTATAATCATTTGAAAAATACAAATGCATTATATCTGGAGAGGATGAATGAGTCCAATTCTGTTCGCAGGTACCCTTGTTTAGGTCCAGATTCAGCAAGCTACTTATATGCACACCTAAAGCCCGGTCTACACTAGAAAATTAGGTTGGAATAACTACATTATGCAGGGCTGTGAAAAATCCACACCCCAGAGTGGCAAAGTTAGCAGACCTAAGTCCACATGTAGACAGCACTAGGTTGCTGCAAGAATTCTTCAGTTGACCTATCTACAGCCTCTTGGGGAGGAGGATTACCAATGCTGATGGCTGCAACACTACAACTGTGCCACTGTAGTGTTGTAAATGTAGACATACCCTAACTGTAAGCACATGATTAATCCCAAATAAGTGAGTGGGACTACTCATTATCTTATAGATAGGCACATGATTAGGAAACTTGCGAAATTGGAGCCTGAGATCTGAAGTAATATATAGTTTTATTTATAGCACTTTGAGTTCCTTCAACAGAAACAGATTGACAGAGCCAGAAGAAAAGGAGTACTTGTGGCACCTTAGAGACTAACCAATTTATTTGAGCATAAGCTTTTGTGAGCTACAGCTCACTTCATCAGACGCATACTGTGGAAAGTGTAGAAGATCTTTTTATACACACAAAGCATGAAAAAATATGAACCAGAAGAGTACCCAGAAGTTACCTACTACAGGACAGGCCCAACAAAGAAAATAACAGAATGCCACTAGCTATCACCTTCAGCCCCCAACTAAAACCTCTCCAACGCACCATCAAGGATGTACAACCTATCCTGCAGGATGACCCATCACTCTCACAGATCTTGGGAGACAGGCCAGTCCTTGCTTACTGACAGCCCCCCAACCTGAAGCAAATACTCACCAGCAACCACACACCACACAACAAAACCACTAACCCAGGAACCTATCCTTGCAACAAAGCCCGTTGCCAACTGTGTCCACATATCTATTCAGGGAACACCATCATAGTGCCTAATCACATCAGCCACACTATCAGAGGCTCGTTCACCTGCACATCTACCAATGTGATATATGCCATCATGTGCCAGAAATGCCCCTCTACCATGTACATTGGTCAAACTGGACAGTCTCTATGTAAAAGAATAAATGGACACAAATCAGATGTCAAGAATTATAATATTAAAAAACCAGTCGGAGAACACTTCAATCTCTTTGGACACTCGATTACAGACCTAAAAGGGGCAATTAACTTAGGCTTGAATAAAGACTGGGAGTGGATGGGTCATTACACAAAGTAAAACTATTCCCCCCACCCCCCACTGTTCCTCACACGTTCTTGTCAACTGCTGGAAATGACCCACCTTGATTAATTTGACTACAAAAGTTTCCCTCCCACCCCACTCTCTTGCTGGTAATAGCTCACCTTACCTGATCATTCTTGTTACAGTGTGCCTGGTAACACCCATTGTTTCATGTCCTCTGTGTATATAAATCTCCCCACTGTATTTTCCACTGCATGCATCCAATGAAGTGAGCTGTAGCTCACAAAAGCTTATGCTCAAATAAATTTGTTAGTCTCTAAGGTGCCACAAGTGCTCTTTTTCTTTTTGAGTTCCTTCCGGTGATCTATAAAACCCTGATTCAGCAAAGTATTTAAGCACATACTTAATTCTAAGCATCAGAGTAATCCCATCCCCATTTGGGCAAAGTCTTGAGCCTAAAGCACACACATAGCTTGTGCTTAGGTGCTTTGTTGAATCAGGACCTTGCAGGATATGTCCACACTGCATCTGGGAACAAGTCTCTCAACCCAGACAGCCATAGAATCATAGAAGATTAGGCTTGGAAGAGACCTCAGGAGGTCATCTAGTCCAACCCCCTGCTCAAAGCAGGACCAACACCAATAAATCATCCCAGCCAGGGCTCTGTCAAGCCAGGCCTTAAAAACCTCTAAGGATGGAGATTCCACCACCTCCCTAGGTAACCCATTCCAGTGCTTCACCACCCTCCTAGTGAAAAAGTTTTTCCTAATATCCAACCTAAACCTCCCCCACTGCAACTTGAGACCATTACTCCATGTTCTATCATCTGGTACCACTGAGAACAGTCTAGATCCATCCTCTTTGGAACCCCCTTTCAGGTAGTTGACAGCAGCTATCAAATCCCCCCTCATTCTTCTCTTCTGCAGAGTAAACAATCCCAGTCCCCTCAGCCTCTCCTCATAAGTCATGAGCCCCAGCCCCCTAATCAATTTTGTTGCCCTCCGCTGGACTCTCTCCAATTTGTCCACAGCTTTTCTGTAGTGGGGTGCCCAAAACTGGACGCCATACTCCAGATGTGGCCTCACCAGTGGCGAATAGAGGGTATAATCACTTCCCTCGATCTGCTGGCAATGCTTCTACTAATGCAGCCCAATATGCTGTTAGCCTTCTTGGCAACAAGGGCACACTGATGATTCATATCCAGCTTCTCGTCCACTGTATTCCCCAGGTCCTTTTCTGCAGAACTGCTGCTTAGCCAGTCGGTCCCCAGCCTGTAGCGGTGCATGGGATTCTTCTGTCCTAAGTGCAGGACTCTGCACTTGTTCTTGTTGAACCTCATCAGATTTCTTTTGGCCCAATCCTCCAATTTGTCTAGGTCACTCTGGACCCTATCCCTACTCTCCAGCATATCCCATCATCCAGATCATTAATAAAGATGTTGAACAAAACTGGCCCCAGGACCAACCGTTGGGCACTCCACTTAATACCGGCTGCCAACAAGACATCGAGCCGTTGATCACTACCCATTGAGACCAACAATCTAGCCAGCTTTCTATCCACCTTATAGTCCATTCATCCAATCATACTTTTTAAACTTGCTGGCAAGAATACTGTGTGGGAGACCGTATCAAAAGCTTTGCTAAAGTCAAGATATATCACATCCACCACTTTCCCCATATTCACAGAGCCAGTTATCTCATCATAGAAGGCAATCAGTTTGGTCAGGCATGACTTGCCCCGCTGAATCCATGTGGACTGTTCCTGATCACCTTCTTCTCTTCCAAGTGCTTCAAAATGGTTTCCTTGAGGACCTTCTCCATAAGGCTGACCGGTCTGTAGTTCCTCAGGTTCTCCTTCTTCCCCTTTTAAAAGATGGGCACTATAGCTGCACTAAATATGGGCACCAGTGCACTAAAAACAGCAGCGTGAACAGCGGGGCTTGGGCTGGAGTTCAGGTTCTCAAGCGTAGGGATTCAGGTAGGGTTGACAGCCTGAGCTGCAGCCTAAGTGAGTCTAGGAGTCTAGGAGTCCACACTGTTATTTTTAGTGTGCTAGCTTGAGCCCTGTTAGCATGAGTCTGTCTAGCCAGGTTGGGAGGCTCTCTCCCAGCTGCACTGCAGACGTGCCCATAAAGCACATTTCATTCAAGGGAATCAGAGTGCTATAAATAAGAGTTTTCCGGTTCTTATACATATGATCATTAATAAGGAGCTTGCTCACTTTGCGTCCTTTAGGTTAAAAACTCTTCATAAAGCAAAAGAAAAGGAGACAGATTCCACTGTTTGTTAGCAAGATCTATAGCACCACCAGCAGCAGTTTGAAAGCATATTCTCATGAGCACTGTTTTTAAAAAATGATTTGTCTTGCCCTCAAATGCATCTTGCTTGTTGCAGAGGTAGAAATCTATCAAGGGCCTCGGGAAGAACCAATAAAGGGAAAAACACGTCACCATCACCAGCAAAATCTCTTATTTTATTTGTTATCCTTTTTTGGCAGCAAAATATAAGAGTGGTGCTGAGCACTGTGGTACTTTATACTTTATCAGTACACACAAAATATACAAAGAACATCAAGCTCATTACTCTGAAAGCTTAAACTATAGTCAAAGATTGATGTCCTAATCAGACAGGTCAGACCTACAACAGCCTATCTCTTAAGGGATTTTCCATACACAGTTGGCAACAAAACAAACAACTTTCTTCCCTTCAGTTGGACAGCTGCCCAAGGGCTCCCCATCCATGGCTAACAGGAGGAAGCAGTGGTTGTACAATGAATAAATTGCTATAATCATGTAACTGTCTTTCTGGGAAACCTGAAGAGATGAATCAAGACTGAGCAGCGGCGATGGAATGAGAGAAAAGGGTAAGAAGGGTGTGGGAGGGGGTACATCTAGGCTTATAGCAGTTATGACCTCTTTTGAGACAGAGAAAAATATTTTATTTTAACTCTCCTATAATTTATGTTTGAATCTCAAAAAATCACGGAACAGTTCCTTGGACCAATGCAATCTTTTTAGGCTGTTCTGAAAAAGCTTTCCCATCTGGGAATTCCATATGTATGGAGGAATCCCAGGGTGGAGTACAGCTCATATAGGGGGCTCTTCCGTTGAGCATGGTGGAGGGAGGAGTGTTTGGAGTGTACTGCACTGGGATAATTTTAGAGCACCTCTGTGGCTGTTTTAAATTTCCGGCAGGAGTGAGCTGGCTACCAGTAGCTACTGAGATCAAGGGAGCACAGAGGTCTCTCTCCCCCACCAATGCCAAGTGCGGGCCAGCAAGGGCTGAGGATCTGGGACTATGGTTTTTGTGAAGTTTTAGATAGAAATTGTACTGAGCCATCTGCTTTTTATTTTTTATTTTTGTTAGAATTATTTCCTAAAAATTGGGTGAAATAATGAAATAATAAGTTTGGTTTTTGCAGGCTAAAAATCTTGGGCCAAATCTTGAAGTTCTTGTTTGGGCAAATCTCTGATTCAACTCAATGGAATTACTCCTGATTTACACTAGTATAAATGAAAACAGAGTTTGGGCTCAGAACCCTTTTTATTGCCCCATGTTTTGTGTTCTTGTTTCTATTTGGAATGTAGCACACGTTACACATTTATTTATGTATTTCAGCTTTTTCTTTTATTTAGGTCCCAATCTTGTTTCTATTTAAATCAAAAGCAAAATTCCTATGACTTCTATGGAAGCCAGATCATGCCATTACTTGCTTATTGGACACCTAGGCTGCCACAACATTTGAATACCTCACATTCAATTTAAAATAATCAAATCCAAACAAATGAATCATCCAAGGGGCTGATTCAATAAAATTTTATGTAACTCACCTTCTGTAATGGTAGTGATTATTTAAAAGCTTGAATATACAGGTTATATGCATATATACATGATTTCTCTTGACGTTCTTTTTCAAATTATACAAAATTTCTGGTGGTAATTAGTAGACAAAGCCATTTTAAAAGAAAATCTCAAAGTGTCTTACCTCTGCTTTTATTTTATTGTCTCCAAAACAGAGATGCTGCAAGTAGGCTGCAGCGTTGGACTGTACTGAAGGGAACTGATGCTGTAACATCTGTATAACTTCAGGAAGTTCTGGATCTCTCCATCCAAACTCTCTGTACACAAAGAAACAAGAGTATCCTCAGCAAAGAACCTGACAACAGTGAATACATGTATTAAATGTGGCAATGATTCACCCACCAATACAGTTAGAAATGTATAGATAAAACCCTGTTTTTTTGGGTTTTTTTTTTGTTATTTTCAATGCCAGAAAGAATATGAACATAGAACTTCCCCCCTTTTTACTTCTACCATTCTAACACAACTTTATAGAATTGTAGGTTTAATCTGAATTATTTATTCTCTCATCAAAGGCCCTTCTAAATTTTAAATCCAATGCACTACAGGAAACTCTCATAAAGATGAAATGAAGAAAGAAAACTAATTATACACACATGTGCACACATGCGTACTTAATTAAAATTGGAAATGTTAGGCTTAAATATTACTGACTGCAGAAAAGATTCATTTAATTACTATAATCATTATGTGACAAAATTGATATCTAATACAGAAAACAACCATGTACTGTGTCTTTTGTTCACTGTATCCAGGTACAATGTAAATTAAAAAGCAAAACTAATGCACCAAAATCACACAGCTGATATCTTTTACATCTTTGCAAATATATGCCTAATTGAAACTAACTCTGCAAATGTCTCTCAAATGTACAGTCTTGATCCTGTGAGGTGCTGAGCATCCTTAGAGCCAAATGAAGATGGGATTTGAGGATTTCAGATCATCTCAGCACATGTTCAGCATCTTGCAGAACTGGGCTCTAAAGGAATACTTCAAATCAGGTACAACTTTGTCTCTGTACTCAAGGGAATAGTGCCCAGGAAAACTGCCCTGATTTTGTGTCTCAGGAGTCAGATGTATGTGCAGCATCTCCGAATGAAATGAAGAAATCTCACATGCCTTTAATTCTTAGGGCTGATTTTTTCCCTCATATAAACACCCACATTTTCCACTGACTTTAGCAGGATTTGTGCATGTGAAATCTGACAGTAGAACATGGCTTTCAAGCTGAAATTCACACAATACTGGCACAGAGCCTGAGTAAAATGGGCTTAGTGTGAGGGAATGGTGCAAAGGTTGAGGAAAACCATATCTGCCCTCTGATCAGGACACAGCGTGTAGAGAAGTTGCATAAGCCCTTTGTTGTAGCCACTCCAGCCACTGAGGCTTGGGATTACTGGACACCCATTATCTGGAACCACTGCTCCTCACTTGGTTTGCTGCCAAACAGTCCATCTGCCCTGACCTACGAGGACCAGTGCCCAGTTCTACCTTGTATAAAGGATTCAGAGACACATACCATTCACTTCCTTCTTCCTAAATCATAGTGACTCTGCTGAACTGAGACCTACCATACCATGTTGGGTGAATTCGCTCAGTTTGAGTAAAACTTTCAGTATACCTGCAGTCTGTCTTTAGCAAAATCAGACAGCTCACACTTACAGTACAAGTTCCCCAAAATGAACTGAAGTAATAACAATGCATGCTGCAAAACAAGATTGATCCTGCAAGAACAAGTAGTCTTTGTTGAAATTCTAGCATCACCTATTTGTCTTTTCTTTTATCTCTCTACTATTCCATTGTACATACCATTTTCTGTCAGTCAGCCCGAGAAGTATCATTGTACGTCGCATCCTTACAAAGATCCAGGATGATAAATATATGACACAAAATAAATATATTCAGAATTCTGTGCTTTATCAGTTCAGACTAAATAAGCTGTGTTTGATGTAAGTGATAAATTTTACATGAACTGTTTATTACAGAGAAAACATAAGGACACAACAACAAATCATATGGTGGCTGTTCCAGGGTGGATTTAGACTGTGAGGAACTATCCAAGACCTTAGAGACTAACACATTTATTTGGGGATAAGCTTTAGTGGGCTAAAACCCACTTCATCAGATGCATGGAGTGGAAATATCTGATGAAGTGGGTGTTAGCCCAAGAAAGTTTATGCCCAAATAAATTTGTTAGTCTCTAAGGTGCCACAAGTACTCCTTGTTGTTTTTGCTGATACAGACTAACACGTCTACCACTCTGAAGCCTATCCAAGACCTTGTGTGCTCCTATGACACTGACAGGCCGAGTGACAGGGAATGCTAGAGTCTTAGGACAATTCACTTGTATGTAAAAAGAAAAGGAGTATTTGTGGCACCTTAGAGACTAACAAATTTATTTGAGCATAAGCTTTCGTGAGCGACAGCTCACGTCATTGGATGCACACAGTGGAAAATATAGCGGGGAGCTATATTTCCACTGTATGCATCCGATGAAGTGAACTGTAGCTCACAAAAGCTTATGCTCTAATAAATTAGTTAGTCTCTAAGGTGCCACAAGTACTCCTTTTCTTTTTATGGATACAGACTAACAGGGCTGCTACTCTGTCACTTGTATGTGAATATCAAAGCAGTGTTAGTGTGGGTTCAAACTAAGTTTTCAGAGTAACAGCCGTGTTAGTCTGTCTTTGCAAAAAGAAAAGGAGTACTTGTGGCACCTTAGAGACTAACCAATTTATTTGACCATAAGCTTTCGTGAGCTACAGCTCACTTCATCGGATGCATTCAGTGGAAAATGCAGTGAGGATGTTTTATACACACAGACAATGAAAAAATGGGTGTTTATCACTTCAAAAGGTTTTTCTCTCCCCCCACCCCACTCTCCTGCTGGTAATAGCTTATCTAAAGTGAAAAGAAAAGGAGTACTTGTGGCACCTTAGAGACTAACCAATTTATTTGAGCATGAGCTTTCGTGAGCTACAGCTCACTTCATCAGATGCATACCGTGGAAACTGCAGTAGACATTATATACACACAGAGACCATGAAACAATACCCCCTCCCACCCCACTGTCCTGCTGGTAATGGGTAATGGGAGAGAAAAACCTTTTGAAGTGATAAACACTCATTTTTTCATTGTCTGTGTGTATAAAACATCCTCACTGCATTTTCCACTGAATGCATCCGATGAAGTGAGCTGTAGCTCATGAAAGCTTATGCTCAAATAAATTGGTTAGTCTCTAAGGTGCCACAAGTACTCCTTTTCTTGGTTCAGACTAAGTCACTCGTATGATAATAGCGATCAAAGGAGCTGTTGATTGTGTTGTTTTTGTCTATCTCCTGTAGTTTGCTATTACATTACTTCTATGTTATGTATACCCTGTAATTAAATAATCCCTGATCCAAGGTGTGTTAATGTAAGATCTTAGGGGTTAAAGCTTCATGGAAACTAAAGAAGGATTGTTGTTTGCTCTTACTTTTCCTTTTACATTGTGTATACCCCTGTGACTAAACTCATCAAACATGAATGGAACCTAGGAAATGCTAATGAATGACTTAATGGCTGTAACAAGAAATGCTAGTTTCAAAGCAAGGGTTCATGGAGGAGTAAAGACACTTATCAGATTGCTTTCTGTGTGGAAAAAGCTATACATATGGATTCATGGAATGAACCAGCATTTCTGGACTGTTTGGATTCTAACAGGCTGGAATAACTAAACAAGAAGGCAGATATCCCCAGAATTATTCTGTGTAACCCTGAAATACTTTTGTAGACTGGCAGATTATTACATCTCTGCTATCATTTGGATTTACAAACTTTGATTGACCTGTTAATGTATTTTACCTCCTTTGATGTCTCATTTATTTTTCTTAGCTAATAAATCTTTAGATAGTTTACTAGAGAATTGGCTACCAGTGTTGTTTCTGGTGTAAGATCCCGAGTACCAATTGATCTGGGGTAAGTGACTGCTCCCTTGGGATTCGGAGTAACCTGATGTAGTATGATTTTTGGTTTATATAATTTTTTATCACAAAAGTTCCGGTTGTCGGGAACACAAGCTTGGTGAAATCTAATTATAGAATATACCACCAGTGTGGGATGTCTGCCCTATTTTCTGAAAGTCTGACCTGAGATTGGCACTCAGAATTTTGAGACACTCCAGACAGCATAACAACTCCATAGCAAGTCTGATTTAAATTCTGCAGTTCTCCAAACCAGCAAAGTGGAGATTCTGTGGCAGCTTGAGAAAGGGTTCAAAACTGATGGTTTTTTATTGAATTAAATATGAACATGAATAGCACAATCACTACAATATAACCGCTGATTTAATTTTTTATTAAATTCAATTTATTTTTTGCTGCCTCTAAATTTTTAATGTTCAATGTGTTGCAGTGTTTGTATTGAAAATGCATAAGTGTATTATAGAACTATCAGGGGAAAGCTGGAAGTTTTGGCAGTTCTTCAAGGGACAACTGGGACTTCAGGCAGCTGAAAAGTTGTTGGAAGCAGTTTGGGTTTGTGAGATAGCACAGCAGCAGCCCACACGCTCAGGGTCTACTGATCATCGTATTTGGGGTTGGGAAGGAATTTTTGCCCAGGTCAGATTGGCTGAGACCCTGGAGAGGTTTCACCTTCTTCTGCAGCATGGGGCCCAGGCCACTTGCAGATTTAAACTAGTGTAAACAGTGATTTTCTGTAACTTGAAGTTTTTAACCCATGATTTGAGGACTTCAGTAACTCAGTCGGAGGCTAGGGGGGTCTATTTCAGGAGTGGGTGGGTGATGTTCTGTGGCCTGCATAGGGTTAGCAATGTGCAGGAGATCAGACTATGTGCAGATGATCATGATGGTCCCTTCTGACCTTAACATCTATGAGTCTATTAAATGATCAGCAGTGAAAGGGTTAACAATGCTGCCCTTCAAATATACAACATAACATTTCAAAGTTGACACAAGAGCATGTTTCATGAGCATGTAACCAAAATCACTTTTCATCTCCTTTTGCCCCTGTAGGAGCCCCAGTTTCTTTGTTATTAGGGCAGGAAGAATAAACTGTTATTATCCTGATTATATGAATCAAGGACAGTGGAACTGTACTTGGCCTTTTGTTATGATGGAGGGACTCACCATCAACTAAGCAGCACTTGCTAGGCAAGGGTCATGGGTTCCACAACCCAGTGCATAGAGAGAGGTTGGGGACAGGTATTAATATCTGGTGGTATGGGCCTCTGGTAAGGGCCTTATATGCTAATTGCACCTTCTCCTCTCTCCACTGTGGAATATCAGAGCTAGTTTTGATTCTACTAGGAGTCTACTTGCAGGCTGCTGAGTTGAATTCACTTTGGGCCAATGGTGCACTAGCACTGATGCTCCCCTTCTACAAGCTGAAATCACTGAAGAGCTAAAATTACTGAGAGTTGAAATCACTGAGTGTTGTGTTAAGTAGTGGGGGGAGGGGGCTGAAGATATATTGTGGAGCGGCTCGCAGGACGGCTGGCGGGGCAGAGCAGAGCGATTCGTGGGACAGCTGGTGGAGCACAGTGGAGCCCCACGGAGAGGTGGGGCAGTTGGCTTCAGACCAGGTAAGGTGCCCATTAACCCCCCCATTTCCACCCAGGTTGGGAGGTAAAACTCTGCAGATAAACTTTCGAACTCTGGGACTGCACTGACCAGGGACAGAGACTTTGGGGTTGTTGGACTTTTGGGACTTTGGGTTGCTGGACTCAAGAACCAAAAGGAAAGCACACGGCCCAATTTGCTTGGGGTGGGTTTTTGCTCATGGGTTGTATTATGAATCCTGTTGGTGGTGTTTCCCCAACATAATGCCACCTTATCTCTCTCTGTTATTAAAGGCTTTTTCCAGTAGTTGACAATGACCCACCTTGATTATCACTACAAAAGGTTTTTTTTCTCTCCTGCTGGCAATAGCTCATCTTACCTGATCACTCTCGTTACAGTGTGTATGGTAACACCCATTGTTTCATGTTCTCTGTGTATATAAAATCTCCCCACTGTATTTTCCACTGCATGCATCCGATGAAGTGAGCTGTAGCTCTCGAAAGCTTATGCTCAAATAAATGTGTTAGTCTCTAAGGTGCCACAAGTAGTCCTTTTCTTGTTATAGTGTTGTCATTCTCTGGAAAACATTACTACATTTTGATGTCCCAGTGCAAAATTGAGGTGATCTCAAATGGGTCACTGATTTGTTTTAATATCAACAAGATTCTTATGTTGTACAATCAAATTCCTCACATCATTACACAAGCCATTAAAAATTGAAGAAAACTTTGATCTTTGTAATCATATCAGTTAGGAAATGCACATTTTCTTTATTTAAACTACTGCCAGGCGACACCATTGATTATTATGATACAAGCCTACCTACTATAGCAAATTAAAGTCATGTGAATGTGAACAGACAAGAGAAGGATTAATTAGAGAGTGAATTCTCATTACACTTCAATGTGAGTTGGTACTTGACTTCCTTAAATGGCTTTAAAATTCTCAGTCACAGTTTTTACATAGACTGCAGCAGCACAGGTGATGCCCAAGATCATAGGTGAGAACACGGGTAGCTCATGGTACCTTCAGCACGTCTTCTTTTCTTCATTTATGCCAACTGCTCCTTGACTGCAGCTGAGACCTAGGTCAATATGTTGTTCTACTGTATAGCTGATACTCAAAGTTTTTTGCTAATGGGAACTTTCCTTTCCCCCTCCCTAAAAACGGCTTAAATTTTTTTTCAACAATATCCCAAAGTAATGACTAAAGTATATTGTACTATATACTGATGAGATCTATATACATTTGAGATCTGCTGTAGCAATATATAACAAAACTAGAAGATGCTGGCCATTTCTGCAAGAGAAATCCAGCCTTTTCCCTTCGAGTTCTGTGCAAGAATTGAACACACTGCAAGTAGGTAAAAAAGCGTCTTTCATAAAATGTTAGAGAGGTGTCTTCACACAACAGTGAGAGGGTTGAAGCCATTCAAATTAAGAAGAAAAAATGCTTCAGCTCTTTATTAAAATTATTTTATTCTGGAAAATCTCATAACACTATTTAAGATTTATCCACTGAAGACAGTCCTGGAAAGTTAATAGAAAAGACAAAAAATATTTTTTTCTGCAGAATAAGTCATGACAAGTACCAACAACTCCTGGTTTTCTCATGAACCATTTGAAAAATTGTAAGGGAATAGGAAAATATGTAAATCTAACCTTTACTATATGTATCTAACACTAAAACCACCAATATTTTGAGTAAAATAACACAGTGTATGCACATGTCATATTCCAAGTATTCAGAAATATAGTTAAAAATAAAATAACAGGTTGTGATTATTTTGCATGAGAACTTTATATTGACACCAAGCAAAATATTGTAAATGGAATTATAAAGTAATCTTTTGTACAGAATCCTAGTTTAAATAAAGAATGGCAGTACTGCAG
The DNA here is from genome assembly GCF_965140295.1 of Lepidochelys olivacea. NCBI lineage: Eukaryota > Metazoa > Chordata > Testudines > Cheloniidae > Lepidochelys > Lepidochelys olivacea. Next base: position 141,451,952 of record NC_140412.1, on the reverse strand, counting down.
GCTATATTATATCAGAAACCTACAAAGTCTTCAGTCCACAAATTTTGGAGAAGAACAACTTCTTGAAATATGAAGCTTCAGCAGAGGAAAGACTACGGTATTATTATTACCAAAATACAGGGGGCCCAACTCTTCCAGGTTATCACTAGAATGGACGGAACAATTCATAACAAATTCTTTGATGAATTTAGGCTCTTTTTTTAGCTTGTGGAATTTGCTATTTGAAATTATGACAATTTTTTGTACTTTTTAAACTGTATGTTTGATTTCTAACCGTTTCCTGTGTGCATTTCATATTCATTATTTCATCTGGGCTGGATAACTGCAGCTGATAAGTCACATGGCATTATTTCTATTTCCCAATTGGGCAGATGAAGTAAACATTTACTTCCAAAGTTAATACTCAAGATTCAGGTTCTATCATCCATGTGCTAATAAAATGTGATCACCCATATGTCTGCAAAATTAGCACAAAGGGGAATGAGCATGGCAAAAGTGACTTTACTTAAAAATTCTACTGGCTCATCACTGCCATTGTTCTATCCAGCTCTGCTGACAAACGTTTGTATGGCAACAGACTAGAGCGTGGGAAAATTCACTTGAGCCATGGTTTCTGAAAATAAAATAAAAAGAGCACCAATATATACAAGATGACCTGTGTTTAACAGAACAGACTTTCTTTTAAGATAGGAATGCTGTAATTAACTGACAAATCATACTTCTGATATAATAAAAAATGATATTTTTAAAGATAGGAAGACAAATTTGGGTGAAATTTTCTTGCACTGAACACAGAGACATGCCATAAAATCACAAGTGGGAAAATGACCCAGAAGCTGACCACCCCTAATCTGGCCTAATCTTAAACATTATGGTAAAGTCACTGCAGTTTGCTTCTGACAGGAGCCATAAACAGGCATTAAGGAATGTGGTCTCTGTGTTCTGTGCTGGTCCACATATTTATTTCCCTGACCCTCAGTGCTGTATTCTGTATACAGCTTGTATGTAAATTATTCCTTCTCATAGTAAAAAGGGAATGTATGAGGTGGCTGAGCTAGAGGTTAGCTTCAACCAGTATACAGGCAGAAATGAATGCAACGTTTGCAGTGGGTTGTGTGTTTGCTCATTTGGCTGTATTGATGTATTGGGGTGTGTGGCGCAATCACTTCAGATTTTTGGTAGTTTCTTGATTTTGGCCCACATTAGCCAAACATATTTTCCTGCTGCTGCGAAGTCTGGTATAGTTTCTGACACCAATATTGCTGAATGAAATGGAAAGGACAATTCAAGATCAGAGGATACAAAATCAAAAGGAGCCCATTGAACAAGAATCCTCATATGAGGATACCATATTACTTAAGACCCCATGATCATTCAAAGAGGAATATAAAGGAGTAAAAGGTGAGGCTATGGTTACTCTTCTTTCTGAATTGCACAAGTAACTCCAAGCTTTACTGCTGTGTGCCACATTCTGCATGTCATTAAAAAAGAAAGCAAATAGGGCTGGATCCCTTCCCCAAATCCAAGATGTTTTGGCTACCCCACTCTTCCTGCAAATACTGGGTACAGTTCAGCAGATTCTCTGAGGAAAGGCAACAGTGGTGGAGGTCAGGAAGCTCTAATCTCTTTCAATCAAAAACCCATGTACATTAAATGTGAGAGTGTCTTTTGTGTCACTTACTGTGAGGTGCTTGTGGACAATGTCTGTTTCACCTAAGAACAGGTATAGGTGAGTTCCTAGACTCCTCATCTGGGCTATCACCACTGTTAATACCTCATGAATATCCTGGGGGCAGAAGATAGGCTGAAGAGTGACATTTTGTATTGACAGTGATGATCTCCGTAGGCCAACTGAAGAAACTACCAATGACAGGGGCTAATCGGAATATGCAGATAAGCTTTTTGTAAGTTCAAAGATGTTAAAATGTCTCAGGGATAGTGGAAGATAGAGTTTCCATCCTGAATTTTGTCATCATAAATGGGTTCGGTCTATTTATATCTGAGATGTAGTTCTGATCTGTTCCTGTCTTTGAAAAACATGGAACAGAGCTCTGAGCATCTTTCATCATGAGGGACAGGCTCTACTATCCCTAGCTCTTGAGGTGTAGGGTCTCCATCAGAATGGCTTGATGTTTCTCATTCTCTCTTGGGACTGAAAAGAGAATGAAGAAGGCACTCTAAAGAGTATTCATGTGGCACTGTTCTCCCTCAACATAACTACTCTGAAGTCAGTTTGGAACCAAAAGTTTGAAAAGTGTGATATCCTTCCTATATCTGGCCCAAGTGTAGTTATGCTGATTGACTGGAAAGAGGGGTCGGGTATGTTCCATGATTTGAGGCTTCCCTATGTGGTCCAAATCTCAGTCTTAACCCTGAATTAAGAGGGGAACCTTCTCTGGTATCTTTGCTGTATACAGGAACAAAAGGAGATTATATCATTATATGAAGGCCTGTACTCCTTCTTGGACTTTGCTGGGTGGGAAGCAAACACTTTGACATGCCTGTTTTATCAGCTATCATCTTATCAACTTTTCCTTGAACAAGAATATCCCCTGACAATTCTGAGGCACAGAAGGTGGCTTTGGCTAGTTTTCCGCACCTAGTCACTGAACATGCCGGTATAGTTCTTGCTGTCAGATAGGTGGAGTCTCAGAATCATTCCTCCAAGAACATAACAAATATTTTCTTTAGTATTGACTTGAATTTGTTGTTGGCGGGAGGCAGATTACTCAGGGGCTTTATAGAGGTGGAGTTGTCACTTAAGATAGGTTTCACCATGTTCACATACAAAGGATCAGAATTTTAAAAGTGTGACCATTGAGGATATTTCATGTAGGTACCCAAATGAGAGCTGAACTCTTTTAGAAATCTGTTCCACAATATTTAATTAATCCTGTTAAACAGAATCTCATTTGTGTGACCTTAATCACATTGGACAGAAAGTTTAAAAACTGAACTTAGGACTTATTATTAATTATAAACAACAAGTGCTTTCACCGATACTGTAAGATTCACAGTGCTATGTTTTACATGTGGGTACATTAAGGATGTGCATGTACCACATTTTAACTTACAAGGTTCTACAGTCTCCTCTGCTCTGTTTTGCAATTACATGAGGTAGCATGGCTTCAGTTCTAGTGACTGTTACTAATACCCACAATGTAATGGTGTTCAACACCTAAGAGTTCTACAATATTATAAATGTATTGTAGGCTCCAGTGAATAATACACAACAATCCCATCCACTGTACAATTTAGCGTATAAACCAGGTTTCAGAAACCACTTTGGCAAGAATTATGAACTACTGTATTCTGAAAATGCAGACAGTTGGGACTTCTAATCCAAATGTATTTGACCCTAGAGACTAACAAATTTATTTGAGCATAACCTTTCGTGAGCTACAGCTCACTTAATCAGATACATGATGAAGTGAGCTGTAGCTCACGAAAGCTTATGCTGAAATAAATTTGTTAGTCTCTAAGGTGCTACAAGTACTCCTTTTCTTTTTGCGAATACAGACTAACACGGCTGCTACTCTGAAACCTGTCATATCTGACTCTATCATCTAAAATTATATGTATGTTATGGAATATGTAAGTGAAGGTGACTGATGGTGTAAATGACCAATTCAATATGAATACTTTACTTATTTTACAGGATTTTGTATAGGGAAAAAATAAGAGAAAGTAAATTAGGACGTGTTAGTTACTCCTCATAACACAAGAACTAAATGAAATTAATAGGCAGCAGGTTTAAAACAAACAAAAGGAAGTATTTTTTTTACACAACGCACAGTCAACCCATGGAACTCCTTGACAGAGGATGTTGTGAAGGTCAAGACTATAACAGGGTTCAAAAAAGAACCAGATATGTTCATGGAGGATAGGTCCATCAACAGCTATTAGCCAGGATGGGCAGGGATGTTGTACATAGCCTCTGTTTGCAGGAAGCTGGGAATGGGCGACAGGGAACGGATCACTTGATGATTACGTGTTCTGTTCATTCCCTCTGGGGCACCTGGCATTACCCACTGTCGGAAGACAGTATACTGGGCTAAATGGACCTTTGGTCTGACCCACTATGGCCATTCTTCTGTAAGGGACCAGGATGTAGGCAGTATGGCCTAGCAGTCATAGCTGGACTGGTGAGGCCTCATCTGGAGTACTGTGTCCAGTTTTGAGCCCCACACTACAAGAAGGATGTGGATAAATTGGAAAGAGACCAGCGAAGGGCAACAAAAATGATTAGGGGTCTGGAACACATGACTTATGAGGAGAGGCTGAGGGAACTGGGATTGTTTAGTCTGCAGAAGAGAAGAATGAGGGGGGATTTGATAGCTGCTTTCAACTACCTGAGAGGTGGTTCCAGAGAGGATGGTTCTAGACTATTCTCAGTGGTAGAAGAGGTCAGGACAAGGAGTAATGGTCTCAAGTTGCAGTGGGGGAGGTTTAGGTTGGATATTAGGAAAAACTTTTTCACTAGGAGGGTGGTGAAACACTGGAATGCGTTGCCTAGGGAGGTGGTGGAATCTCCTTCCTTAGAAGTTTTTAAGGTCAGGCTTGACAAAGCCTGGCTGGGATGATTTAATTGGGGATTGGTCCTGCTTTTGAGCAGGGGGTTGGACTAGATGACCTCCTGAGGTCCCTTCCAACCCTGATATTCTATGATTCTATGGAGTCCACACATCAGGGATGGTAGTCAGTGAGCAGGGGTCAGAGGAATTGTAATAGCTGGGTTAAGTAAGCAAGAGTCAGGGTCAAAGTCAGGCCAGGGTCAGAGATCAGAGATCACAGACAGAACCAAGCTTGAGTCAGAAGACAACAATCAGGGTCAGAGCCAGGCTGGGATTGGAGGCCGGGGATCAAGAAAGGTCTGGAGTCATAGCAGGCCCAAAGTCTGCGGTGTTATCCAAACAACTTCCAGGGGCACCCTCCAGGGTTAAATAGGGTGGTTGGCCAATCAGAGGGTCCACAGAGTACTGTCACTCTGGCTCCCTTGTGCAGTATTTCCTGAGGTGCCTATTCTCTACAGTCCTCCCTGGCTGCAGCTCTGCATTGCTTCATAGTGGCACTGATGAAACATTAGCATCCCAAGCTTTGCAAAGCAGGTTCTAATCCCTGCATCCTTACACTTCGTCCAAGTAATGTCAGAGTAAGAACCTTTAGTATTTAACCCATAAGAATATTTGGAAAAAAAATCAATAGATAACTTTTAATGAAATAAAAGATAATCTTAAACTGATTGACTGTCACTCCCTAAAATACGTCTCTCAATGTAGATGACCAAATATATTAAGACCAGGAGTTTCAACACTGCATTTTTAGAATGCCTTATTATTCTTGATACAGTTGGTCGTAAGGGCTGATTTACATGCCATATTGTACAGTGGGAAGAATTGTTTGTGTATTATTGGTGGGGCCTACACTAAGTTTCAAAATAATGCATGAGTTCAGAGGTTCAATAACTTTAATACAATGGGAGTTTTGCATGAAGAAGGCCCTCAAGATTTGAATTGATATTCTTCCTACATTGATCAGATTTGAGACAAAGTTTAAATCTCTCTAATTACATTTCACATTTAAACATAAATTGATATTATGTGTGAGAATTAGGTTTTTCTGTGGGTAGATGAATTCAAGTTTTGTGATACCCTGTTCCCTACTGATTGGACCCTAGCAGCATAGTGACCACTATTTTAAATAGGTATATTAAGTATGGATCAGTATTTTTGAGGGGAGGGTAAAATCTTTTAAAAAAATATATGTAAGATGAACAAAAGACTGAAAGCTCAGTTCAGCAGACATAACCTGTATTTTTTGCTGTCTACTGTTCCATTGGTTATCAGTTATTCATTATTCACAGTTTTATGCAGAGATACCTATTTGGGAAAAAACAACACAATCACCCAACAGCTACAAATATATGAGCACTGATCGCAAAGGTGCTAGATCATATAGTAATTAAAAAAAAAAACATATGTCTCTCCAGTTGGTGTAATAGGGACACATCTCAAATACCAGTTTTACACCAAATTTGAGAAGCAGGTGTGATAGCTGCATATAATATACATCCATTGGTCACAGTAAATTTCTAGGGAATTTGAATTCCTATTTCTCAGTTACATTATTAGAGCAGAACATTCACATCTGATCAAGCAGTTGGCATAGACAAGCATTGACACCCACAGTTATTCCAGTCCCAGCAACATTCCCTACGGGGAGTGTTGTAGAGATGCCTCCTGTAGACAACCATATGTTTATCAAAGAGTGGAACAACACAAAGTATATACCATAGGAAGAGAAAACACTTCTCATTATCTTTAGATACCAACATTAGGGCCGTAGCCAGGGAAGGACAAGCAGGGCCGTCACGCAGGGAACAAAGCTATGGGGGCAAAAAAATAGGGCACCATGGGGGAGCACCTGGAGTCACATGCTCCCTCCCCCCGCATTTATTTCTGCCTTCCATTTAACAGAGGTTTTCAAGCCGTGGTGTGTGCCTACGGTGACCAGATGTCCTCATTTTATAGAGACAGTCCTGATATTTGGGGCTTTTTCTTATATAGACATGTGTTACCCCCCATTCCATGCCCTGATTTTTCACACTTGCTATCTGGTCACCCTAGATGCACCGCATAGTTTGAAAACCGTCGCCTCCTACCTGGAGCCAGCAGATCAGAAGCTGGTGGGTGCCACCCAGCCAGCTCAGGCCCTGGCTCTCTGCACTGTGGGAGCCGGAATGCTGGCTGGCTGCTTTCTTGAACCATGTTTGACAGGTGTATTTATTACATTGCATCACCTTTCTTGCATCATGTCTGATAGGAAAGTTGTAGGAATTTGTTTCTGGTGCATGGGAACAGAAATAACACATGTAGCTCGGGTTCAAACAACATACACACAAAAACAAGAACTAATCGAAGTTGAATGAAGATCAAAGAATGGATTTCCTCCAATGTTATGAAAGATATCGCATGGGAGATATTTACTGTGATTAAAAATACTTTGAGGGGAAAATACCAGCAATATGGGGATCCCTGTGTAAGGACTTTACCTCAGTAAATTCAAAAGGACATCAGAAAGGTGCAAAATTAGCCTAGATAAAAAAACCAACCAACCAACCAACCAAATAGAAAATATACTGATGGAAACAGCCTAATAGATCTTTTCCCTCCCTTACTTCTCTTATGGCACTGTAAATCAAATTTAACATTATTTTATATTCAATTTTATTAGAACTGATTCTGAAATATTTCTTTACAAAAATTTCCTTCTTCAAATACACACACACACTAGTTATTCTAGGTTGCTAATGAATTCTGAGGTAGTTGTCACTAATTAAGAGGAGATACATTATTGCTATCTGCTTTGAAAATGAAAAAAAAACATAAGATTGGGTAGAGTATGAAAACAGATATAAGAAATAAAATGTAAAGGGAGTCAACCACTGTAGGTCCTACTGACCTTCACCGTCAGCGTATGTCAAGATCCACTCATTTCTCGTGGGAAACGAAAAACACGGAGCCAGAGCATTAGGGTGACCAGACAACAAGTGTGAAAAATCGGGACTGGAGGTTGAAGGTAATAGGCGCCTATATAAGAAAAAGCCCCAAATATCGGGACTGTCCCTATAACATAGGGACATCTGGTCATCCTACATAGCATCCCCCTGCTTTTAGTCAAATCTGGCCAAATTAAGAATGGAAGCAGGAAGAGAGACAAACAGGCATCATTCTTGCCTTACAAGCCTGTGGATATCCTTTTGATATGAATACCACATTAAACGGGGCTCTGAACATGTTGGGGAGACTTCGTTATCTGCTACATTCATGGCAACTCTAATGGGAATTAAAAATGGCAGCTTCACATTAACAGGTGCTGCACTTCTACCTCATTTAATTAGAGAAGGCAGTGTAACCCATGTGCCTAATAGGGAGATATCTCTTTAAGAGACCCACTGGGGGGGAGGTAGGAGTGAGTTGTGTCTCGGTCATTGTTGCTAGGCTGATTAAGCACTCCACATCCACAAGCTTCTGGAATTGGGTGTGGTAGTTTGGGGTCTGCTCCAGTAGGTTCCCTGTTGCTGGGGTCAGACTCCATGAGGGCAAGCAGCCAGGGCAGCTGCTTTGCAGAAGGCCAGGTGCCCGGTGTGCGCTGGGAGAAGCTGAGCCCAGTGGGGAGCAGGAATCAGGCTGTTGGCCCTAACTCTGAAGCATTTTGCATCAGGTTAGCCGTGGTGTTAACCCTCTGACAGGGAAGCCTGGGCAATGCTAATTATAGCAAGGGGAAATCGGGAGGGAAAAAGAGCTTCTATTTTAATTGCGTGCTTTGAGCATTCGAGTTACATTGTCTCAACTATTCTGAATCACCAGTTTTTCTTTAAATGGAGTAATGGGGAAAGAGTCATCTCTATTGTGTTGTTCTCAGTTTTGTATTTTCTTGTATTTTTCTTAGACACATGGAAAGCATTACACACATTACCTTTATGAAAGGTAGTATGCCTCCAGTATAACTGAGAAATACGTACAAGTTTATTGTTCCCGAAAAGCTCAGAATTCAATCTTGGATGCCTATATGTAAGCCTAAAGGGACTATAAGGAAGAGAAAAGAGACATTTTGCATTTTATTAAACCCTGTAAATGCACAGTAACTCCACCAAGTCAATGGAGTTAACTATGACCAGATTAGAAAAGTGTGTGTGTGAGAGAGAGAGAGACTATGTTAAGACAGATTCGATATATATAGTATCATACAATCATACTAAATGCACAAAACATGCCAAATCTGCAAATCTGTGATCTCAGAACTTTTCACCATGTGTTTATTCCCTAGCAATGAGGTTCTTAACACTTTCAGAGAAGTAGGTGTTTCTGCATAATTTGCTTACCAAATGGCTTGGAAACATTTAAAAAAATATTTAAGGTAACTAAATTTTGGTCACAAACTTTTCTTTGTTACTGATATCCTGACTGATTACAGGCACAATTTTTAGTCTGACCTCTGGGGAAAAAAAGAATTGTATTCATAGTAGAAAGAGGAGTACAAATGGGAGGAAACATTTATATCATTGACTAATGAGATGGTAATCAGATAATATTTTGTGTGTGGAAATAGCTCAGTGAGGCACATGAATGGGCACCTGGCAGAGATTGGTAGAGGTGGAATTGGCAACACAATTAATAATTTTCAATTGAGTTAGGTGCTTACATTGCACATAAAAATATGCTGCTACCTGCTACCACATGCAATTATTTACTTAGCTAGATTTACAGATCAGCCACAATTGGGCCTCCCTTATTGCGTTAACAATTAGACAGAAACAAATAATTGTGGGTCAGTTTTTCTAGCTAGGCTCACAATGGGCCATTTAAAGTACTTGGATACCTGAGTTGTGGGCACAACCAATAATTAAATTATCTATTTGTATAACTTATGCCTGATATTATGGATACAAAAAAAAAGTCATGCTTTGAAAACCCATGGATTGCACCTTAGTGTATGCTTTAATATTTGAAAATGTAGTTTATTTGGTTGATCTCCATGATATTTCAAATTTAATGTTGCTGAATCTACAAACATGTACCAGATATTTCTTTTGAACATCTGAAAAAGGAAGACAGTAAGAACATATTTTACTTGATGTTGCTGCTCTTTATTTTAGACATCCTCACATTTAACTCCTCCATGCCTGGACAACCCCAATCTCTGATAGCTTGAGCTATTATAACTATTCACTAATGTTTGCATGACTTCATAATTAATTATTACTTTTGCACATATTTTACTATCAAGTATTCACAGCACTTAAAATCTCAATCTTATACAGTGCTGAGCACACTTGCCTAATCCTGGAAAACACATACTGTACTTTGTGCTTAACTTTAAGGATGAGTGGTCCCATTGACTTTAATGAGACTACTCCTGTGTAAAGATAAGTGCATGCTTAAGTACCTTGCTGAATTATATCTGAATGCTGAGTACCTTACAGAGTAGAACCGTATATATCTCCAAGGTGTAGATCAGTCTTGTGTAGTAGTGGCAAACTTCCTTCTTTCATTGTAGAAAATGCAGTTCTGCCCTTCTATCTATCAAATGATCTCCAATTAGAGATCCTCTTCCCTGTCTGCATTTACTGTAGTACTTAGATTCAAATTCTAAAATAAGAAATCATAAGATATGGACTGAAGGAGAAGGAAGGCAGGTATCACTTCTACATTATGAAAAATTACCCATAAATGAGCCTAGTATGGGTTCCTAAACAATCCTTCTCTTAAGTGGAAAAGATTTATTAAGGTGTTGCATCTTAATGCAAGTTTCCGAGAGACAATCATAATAAACTCCAATTTATCATTTTAGATTATTGCATTCCTTTACAGCACAATTAATTTTTTGGGGGACGACGACGGGGGAGAGATATTCATGGTTGCACTGAAATTTCCATGAATATATTTTTAACTGAAATATGTTTATACAGCTATTTGAAATATCAGAGGGGTAGCCGTGTTAGTTTGGTTCTGTAAAAGCGGCAAAGAGACCTGTGGCACCTTATAGACTAACAGACATATTGGAGCATAAGCTTTTGTGGGTGAACATTCACCCATGAAAGCTTATGCTCCAATACGCCTGTTAGTCTATAAGGTGCTACAGGACTCTTTGCCGCTATTTGAAATACATCTTCTATACTACCAATATTAACCACCCCGTTGCTCATAACTGTCTTTTTAACAATCTAGGAATACCAACTCAAATGTTCGTCTCAAAAGTGCATTACATTTTTTCTCCCCCTCCCCTTTCAAAGTTCACCATTACGTAGGCACTTAGAGTAGTTTACCATTATGTAGGCATAGCGTCTGATACAGGAATTGATTTAAAAAGAATTTGAGGATAGTATAATTAATGCCAATCAACTCGGGTTTATGGAAATAGATCTTGTCAAACTATCTTTTTTGATGAGATTACAAGTTTGGTTGATAAATGTAACAGTGCTGATGTAATATACTTAGACTTCTGTAAGGCATTTGACTTGGTACCGCGTGGTATTTTGATTAAAAACTAGAAAAGATAGAAAGATAATATTTAATCCATTTAAATGTGTGCCAAGTTGGCTAACTGATGTGTTTCAAAATGTAAACAGGGAATCATCATCAAACAGGTTTCTAGTTGGGTCCTGCAAAGATCAGTTCTTGGCCTTACACTATTTAACATTTTTATTAATGACCTAGAAGAAAACATAAAATCATCACTGATGAAGTTTGCAGATAAAAAAAAATCGGGAGGGGGTAAATAATGAAGAAGACAGGTCACTGATACAAAGTGATCTAGATTGTTTGGTAATCTGGGCACAAGCAAATATTATGTGTTTTAATATGGCTAAATGTAAATTTACACATCAATAAAGAAAGAATATAGGCCTTACTTAGAGGATGGGGGACTCTATCCACCAGGACCCACAAATATTTTTCACAGTCTCAGCTTCCCAGGATAATCAGTTGAACATGACATCCCAGTGTGATACTGTGGCCCTGCACTTAGGACAGAAGAATCCCATGCACCACTACAGGCTGGGGATCGACTGGCTAAACAGCAGTTCTGCAGAAAAGGACCTGGGGATTACAGTGGATGAGAGGCCAGATATGAGTCAACAGTGTGCCCTTGTTGCCAAGAAGGCTAACCGAATATTGGGCTGCATTAGTAGGAGCATTGCCCGCAGATCGAGGGAAGTGATTATTCCCCTCTATTCGGCACTGGTGAGGCCACATCTGGAGTATTGTGTCCAGTTTTGGGCCCCCCACTACAGAAAGGATGTGGACAAATTGGAGAGAGTCCAGCAGAGGGCAACGAAAATGATCAGGGGGCTGGGGCACATGACTTAGGAGGAGAGGCTGAGGGAACTGGGCTTGTTTAGTCTGCAGAAGAGAGGAGTGAGGGGGGACTTGATAGCAGTCTTCAACTACCTGAATGGGGGGTTTCAAAGAGGATGGAGCTTGGCTGTTCTCAGTGATGGCATATGATGGAACAAGAGCAATGGTCTCAAGTTGCAATGGGGGAGGTCTAGGTTGGATATTAGGAAACATTATTTCACTAGGAGGCTGGTGGAATGGGATGGGTTACCTAAGGAGGTGGTGGAATCTCCATCCTTAGAGGTTTTTAAGGCCTGGCTTGTCAAAGCCCTGGCTGGAATGATTTAGTTGGTGTTGATCCTGCTTTAAGCAGGGGGCTGGACTAGATGACTTCCTGAGGTCTCTTCCAACCCTAATTTTCTATGATTCTGTGAAAGGGCTAATGTGATTCTTGAATAAATAAACAGAGGAATCTTGACTAGGATTAGAGAGGTTATTTTACCTCTGTATTAGGCATTGGTGAAACTTTTGCTGGAATACAGTGTCTAGTTTTGGTGTCCACAATTCAAGAAGGATGTTGACAAATTTTAGAGGGTTCAGAGAAGAGCCGCTAGAATGATTAAAGGATTAGAAAACATGCCTTATAGTTATAGACTCAAGTAGCTCAATCTGTTTGTCCTAACAAAGAGACATTTAAGGGATGACTTGATTACAGTTCATAGGGAACAAATATTTAATAACAAACTCTTCAATCTAGCAGAGAAAGGTATGACATGATCCAATGGCTGGAAGTTAAAGCTAGAAAAATTCAGACTGGAATTAAGGCAGAGTGGATAAAAATCAATCATTTAAAAAAAATTAAACTGATTTTTTAAATAGTTTTTTTCCTCAAAAAGCATTTTATCTCATCATGGAATAGGGATTATAAATTCTAATTCTATAGTATGAGACAATATATTCATGTAATGTTTAAGAAAAGTTTTGTAGATGAGTTCCAATAGTTCATGGATTAGGGACCCAATCTTATGAGGTTCCAGGGGCTTCTGTATTTAGTTTTGCAGTTCTCAAACTGTGGATTTGTGTCTGCAGAGATCAGTGGTGGCTCTACCAATTTTGCTGCCCCAAGCAGTCGCCGCCGAATTGTCGCAGTCCCCAGAACAGCGGGCGAGCTGCTGCCGAATTGCCGCCATGGGACATGGACTGCTGCCCCATTTCAGTGCCGCCCCAAGCACCTGCTTGGAAAGCTGGTGCATGGAGCCGGTCCTGCCAGAGATAACATGCTTAACAGCAAAAATGTTTTAAATAAATAATATATAGAGGTGAGAAGTAACAGACTTCAACCCTATTGTCCCTCTGCAAATTTCTGTACACAGAGTCAATCCCTTTACTCTCTCTAAAGTGCAAAGTTTCAAAAAGTTCAATGAATAGAAGAAATTGTTGGGGCTGGAATAGATCTGGACAAGGAGAAGAAGTCATGTACCTTTCCTGGCCATCCAACGTTGATGTTGATGAAACATCCCTAGTGATCCACCAGTGCTTGCAGCATGACTGAAAAGTACCCCTTGCGGTTTATGTACTTGCCGGCTTGGTGCTCCGGTGCCAAGATAGGGATATGGGTTCCGTCTATGGCCCCACCACAGTTAGGGAATCCCATTGCAGCAAATCCATCCACTATGACCTGCACATTTCCCAGGGTCCCTACCCTTGATATCAGCAGATCTTTGATTGCATTAGTTACTTGCATCACAGCAGCCCCCACAGTAGATTTGCCCACTCTAAATTGATTCCTGACTGACTGGTAGCTGTCTGGCTTTGCAGGCTTCCACCAGGCTATTGCCACTCGCTTCTCAACTGTGAGGGCTGCTCTCATCTTGGTATTCTGGTGCTTCAGGGCAGGGGAAAACAAGTCACAAAGTTCCATGAAAGTGCCCTTACGCATGCAAAAGTTTTGCAGCCACTGGGAATCGTCCCAGACCCACAACACTGTGCGGTCCCACCAGTCTGTGCTTCTTTCCCAAGCCCAGAATTGGCATTCCACGGCATGAACCTGCCCCATTAGCACCATGATGCCCACATTGCCAGGGCCTGTGCTTTGAGACAAGTCTGTGTCCATGTCCTCATCACTCTCGTCACCGCGCTGATGTTGCCTACTCGCCTGGTTTCGCTTTGCCAGGTTTTGGTGCTGCATATACTGCTGGATAATTCGTGTGGTGTTTAATGTGCTCCTAATTGCCAAAGTGATCTGAGTGGGCTCCATGCTTGCCGTGGTATGGCATCTGCACCGAAAAAAGGCGCGGAACAATTCTCTGCCGTTGCTCTGACGGAGGGAGGGGCGACTGACGACATGGCTTACAGGGTATTAAAATCAACAAAGGGGGTGGCTTTGCGAGAAACAGAATGTCCCCCTCAAGGATAGAACTCAAAAATCTCAAGGATAGAACTCAAAACTGAGTTCAGCAGGCCGGTGATTTCACGGAGGGAGGGAGGAGAAAATGAATACAAAATGAATCTGGTCTATTTCTTGTTTTGATCCACTTTATCTATCTTTATACATCTTGCTGGCAGCAGACTGTGCAGTACGACCGCTAGCCATCATCATCTCCTGGGTGCTCGGCAGAAGACGGTGTAGTGTGACTGCTGGCCATCGTCTTCTGCTGGCTGCAGATTAAAACGTAGGACTGAATCGCCATGAAACAAAACTTAAAAGGGAAATGACTTGCCTGAATCACTCCCATGTTTACCCAGGCACCCCTGACCTCATCGAGGTCAGTTAAAAGAGCACCCTGGACTACGTCGATGACGGCTACCAGTCATACTGCACTGTCTGCTGCCAAAAGGCAATAAACTGCTGCTGTTTAGCAATGCAGTACCACGTCTACCAGCACCCAGGAGACATACTGTGACAGTTAGCTGAGTGGGCTCCATGCTTGCCGTGGTATGGAGTCTGCACAGGTAACTCAAGAAAAAAGGCGCAAAACGATTGTCTGCTCTTGATTTCACGGAGGGAAGGGGGGCCTAACGATATGTACCCAGAACCACCCATGACAATGTTTTAGCCCCATCAGGCACTGGGATTTCTACCCAGAATTCAAATGGCCGGCGGAGACTGCGGGAACTGTGGGATAGCTACCCACAGTGCAATGCTCCAGAAGTCGATGGTTGCCTTGGTACTGTGGACACACTCCGCTGACTGCATGCACTTAGAGCATTTGTGTGGGGACACACACAATCAACTGTATAAAAACGCTTTCTATAAAACGGACTTCTATAAATTCGACCTAATTTCGTAGTGTAGACATACCCTAACAGATTTATTTGAGCATAAGCTTTTGTGGGTAAAAAACCCACTTCTTCAGATGCAGAAGTGGGTTTTTTAAGTGATTTTTTTTTACCCATGAAAGTTTATGCCCAAATAAATCTGTTAGTCTTTAAGGTGCCACCAGAGTCCTCATTGTTTTTGTAAAAAATTATAGTGTGTACCTTCTAAAAATGAAACCTACATCTGAGTTGTGAAGAATATCTATTAAGATTATAACAACCAACAAGTATGCACTTTTATGTAGAAATCCATGATTAAATCAAGTCTTCCTGACTAGTGATTTAAATCAAATCCACCCTGAATTAAGGTATACATTTTTAACAGAGACCAATTAAGAGCAATTTACCAACTGGTGGATTCTCCACTATGAAGTAATTTTAAATCAAGATAGGAAGCTTTTCTAAAATACATGCTCTAGGAATTATTTTGGGGTTCTATGGCCTGTGTTATGCAGGAGGTCAGACTGCATTATTACAATGGTCCCCTCTGGCCTTGGAATCTATGAAGGTCCAATAACCACAGGCTGTTAAAAAATGCTCCTTGACATTTATTAAAAAATAACTCACAGTGACAAATCAAAGCCTGTGACATGCTATTATTTCCTGTCAGAGCAGTTACATTCATTCCAAGGAGCTAGTAACTTTGATCTGCTCTGCTGAAAAAATGTAGAGGATACCTTAGCATGCTCTAACTTAGGAAGATCAATAGCTTCTACTAAATGATTGTCTATTGAGATTTCCCCTCCACCACCTAGTACCCTAAATAAAAAGAAAGTCTTCTATTATTTCTTTTGCGCCTAGAAAGTTCTATATTCTTGAACCAATAAGGATATTTCATGGAAATGAAACAACCACATATGCATTAATTTCATGCTTGCATCACTGAAAAGGAATTTGAATTGAAATGCTGTTTACTAACAGAATTAATCAAATATTAGCATAATTCTGAGTCCACTAAAATAGACTCCGGTCTATCCTCTTCTGATCCTATTATCAATGATTCTGTAGACTACACCTAGTCAGTACATGCATATTGTTTGAAAGGAGGTTGACTCAGAGCAGCCAGAAGCCATCACAGAATGATTAATGGGAGTATAATTCTGAGTTAACTTTTACCAGCAAACAATCCTGATTTGGGACCTACAACCGCAAGGTGCTGAGTGCTCTCATAACCAACTGGGAGCAGTACTCACCATCTTGAAAGAGGGGAAAAGAATCCTGTGGGACAACATCCTTAGCTTGTCCAGTGTGTGTGGTTTTGTTTTCCCAGAAAGATTTATATTATTCTTTCATCACAAGACCTATGTCAAACTCAAATAGTCTTGTTAAATAGTTGTTTTATTTGATTTTATCTCCAGTCCATCCTCTTCCTTCTGTGGGTACTTTGCATGTGAACAATAGCAGGACTGCTTTCGAAAAGGTGAGAGAGATGTCAGGTGAGCTGTCTATTCACAAGTCTTTAGCTGTTTAATTTATCATCCTTCTGTGTCCAACTGGGTATCGTTTTTTCTGACCTCCTCCACTCTAACCACACTAGGGTCTTACAGGAACACAATATACTGCAGCTCTGATAATATGCCAACTAAGCCTTTCTCCTGAGACTCATGGCCCCCAAGCTGAAAACCCATAACTGGTACAACCACAAATAACTGGGTGCAATACAGGAATTACTAGTGATATTTTGTGGCCTGTGCTATGCAGGACGTCAGAACAGATGATCACAATGGTCCATTCTAGCATGAAAATCTATGAATTGATAGGTTTGTATAAACAAAATTGCAAAGTGCTCTGAAATCCTAGGATCTATTTTCTACCTATTTAACTGCACTGACTTCAATGAGTGACCCCTGATTTATGCCTCTGTAAGTGAGAGCAGAATCAGGCATCTTAGATGAAAGGTGGTATGAAAATGCCGAAGTACAATTATTTACAATACTTAAAAAAAATCTGTTTCATCACCACTTTAAGTGGATGAGAAGTCAGAAAGTTAGAAAGAAAAAGACATTTATGGTGCAGCTGGATTGTGCCCCCCTCATAACCCAAAGCTAAAACATAAATCTTGTTCCATGAGACAAATATAGGTGTCTGAGCCTGATCCAGATGTTCACTATAACAATAAAACAAAGTACAGACAGAGGAGACAATCCAGCATTAGCCTACCCTTCTTAATACTAACAATTCAAATCACGTTAATCTGTGAGAAAAAACAGAGCAGACAGAACACAGCCAGAAAAAAAAACAAAAAGGACATCTAAATTTCCCTAAATAGGGCCTGATTTTGAGAGAAAGAGTGAACAAGCTCAATTCCCAAAAGAAATTCAAGGTCCTCAGCACCTCTTAGGTTTTGGCCTTTAACAAAATAGCCTTTGTATAAACCACAGTGTTTCTGAACCAAAATGGTTTCATTAAGACTGAAAAATGTATGGAATTGATTCTCTTCTCATTTAACACCAGCCTTACTGTTCTGTAAATCCATTTGCTTTAATGGAGTTACTCCTGGTTCACAAAGGTATAAGTGAGAGAACCAAGCTCTATGGTCCAGATTTTTAAAAGGACATAGGAGTTGTGGGGCTCAGTGTTGCAACACCTGATTGAGTCACAAGCCTAAATCCCATCTACTGTCAATGAGATTTAGGCTCCTAATTGAGTTAGGTGTTGCAACCCTGAGTAGGGTTGGCAACTTTCTATTCACAGAAAACCGAACATGCTTGCTCTGCTCCCTTCCCCACCCCTCCTCCGAGGCCCTGCCCCCGCTCACTCTATCACCCCTCCTGTCGCTCGCTCTCCCTACCCTCTTTCACTCATTTTCACCAGGCTGGCTCAGGGGGGGTGGGGTGCAGGAGGGTGTGAGGGCTCCAGCTGGGGGCGTGCAGGTTCTGGGGTGGGGCTTGGGATGACGGGTTTGGAGTGCAGGAGGGGGCTCCAGGCTGGAGCTGAGGGGTTTGGAGTATGGGAGGGGGCTCCGGGCTTAGGCAGGGAGTTGGGGTATGGGAGGAGTACTGTCTTTGGGCTGGGGTTGCGGGTTCCGTGGTGGAGCCAGAATTGAGGGGGTTCAGGAGGGGGCTCCGGCCTGGGGCAGAGGGTTTGGATGCATGGGGGTTAGGGCTTCGGCTGGGGATGCAAGCTCTGGGGTGGGGCAAGGGATGAGGGATTTGGGGTGTAGAAGGGTGCTCCGGGCTGGGACTGAGGGGTTTGGAGGGCAGGAAGGGGTCAGGGATCCAGGCTCTGGGCGGTACTTACCTCAAGCAGTTCCCAGAAGCAACAGCATTTCCCCCCCTCCAGCTCCTACCTGGAGACGCAGCCAGGTGGTTCTGCGCACTACCCCATCTGCAGTCACCGCCCCCCCCAGCTCCCATTGGCCATGGTTCCTGCGTGCTGAGTCCCCTGGCTCACCCTATGCATAGGAGCCAGAGGGGGGACATGCCATTGCTTCTGGGAGCCGTGCGGACCCATGGCAGGCAGGGAGCCTGCCTTAGCCCCAATGCGCTGCCGACCGGACTTTTCACAGCCCAATCAGCAATGCTGACCGGAGCCACCAGGGTCCATTTTCGACTGGGCACTGCATGAATACCTGTAATAATCTGGCCCTATATCTTTACAGAAGGTTTCTCTTAAAGGTAATTTTCGAGGAGGAAATTCCATAAGATATGGGGGAAGAGCAGGGAAGTAATCAAAACCAATTTTTTTTCCATCCATATGAACCAAAGTTTGGTCTGAATGTCATTTTTGTATCCTGCAGATTACTGTCGTCCAAAAAAGCCAAGGGAGTGCAACACTCATAACTGTGGGATTTTCAAACGTCTAAATATAACTACAACACAAACCATGACCTGTACGGAGACAAACAGTCCTGTAAAAACTGCATATATACTGTAGATAGTAAGGCCTGCAGGGAAAAAAATGGATCTGTATAAAGGATTTGAAGGGATTAGTCCTAATTGCTCAATGTTATCTCGTTCTTTAGTGCTCACAGTAGCAGCTGCATTATCAGCGGAGTTAGTTAACATGCCAGTCATTCTTATCATTAAGAATAAGTGTGAGGAAAAAGAAAAGAAAAAAGGTGCATGAATAATACTTGTATAAAAGAGCCGCAATAGGAGCTACTCCTTCTGCCCTTCACACCCAGATGACTGAATATTGTTATTATCTAAATAACTCTTTCTTTTGGATCTTCTAGTGTCTCTTGTCTTTGTATAGCTTGCTGACAGACACTAAGCTCTCCAGAGCTGAGACTCTCTTGATGTTTAAATAATAAGTAAATATTAAATTAAATAAACAAATAAAAGGTCACTCAAAACCTAGTCCAATCAAACAGGTCTTGACATATGCCCTGGAGCAACCTAAACATGGGCTCTGGAGGATCGTGTGTGAAGGCCATCCAAGTTCCCAATACTGAATAATTTTTTATTTTACATTATCCCCATTTTCTGTTTCTCAGCCATGTTCCTTTCCCATCACTTAGGACAGCAGATGCAATCGTCTTGTTCATTACAGTTTGTTTGTGCTTAATACTATAATGTTCTTCAACTGATCTGTTGCATCAAAGTGAATTTATATTACTATGAAACAGCATTTTTTAGTATTGCCTTTATTTCATTTTTCACTAAGTAGAACACAATGGCCTCTTGCCTGCTAATTTAATGTGTTGCAGCTTATGAAAACAAGAAAAGTGCTGTAGTGCAAAAATATACTCATTGGGGCTGGACATATAGTTGACACTTGGGAAGTAGACAGTCCACAAGGTCAACAGACATATGGTCAAATGGCTGATGGGTTTTCAACCTGGAGAGCTGACAGCAGGATAAATATCCACTGGCTTAGAGTCCTGAGTCAGTACAGTTCTTTTCCTTTCTCACTCCCACACTACCTTTAAGTACTACTACTGCTTTTCACTTATCTAGCACCCTTCTTCCAAGAATTTCCAAGTGCTTTAAACATACCAGCTAATCCTCACCTGTCAGACAGAGGATGACTATTGTTTTCCTGAAGTTACAGATGAGTAAATGCTGAAACAGAGTGGTTATGTGGCTTGAAGAAGGTGTCAAGGTTCCTCCCCCACTCTGAACTCTAGGGTACAGATGTGGGGACCTGCATGAAAAACCTCCTAAGCTTATCTTTACCAGCTTAGGTCAAAACTTCCCCAAGGTACAAAATATTACACCCGTTATCCTTGGACTGGCCGCTACCACCACCAAACTAATACTGGTTACTGGGGAAGAGCTGTTTGGACGCGTCCTTCCCCCCAAAATACTTCCCAAAACCTTGCACCCCACTTCCTGGACAAGGTTTGGTAAAAAGCCTCACCAATTTGCCTAGGTGACTACAGACCCAGACCCTTGGATCTTAAGAACAATGAACAATCCTCCCAACACTTGCACCCCCTCTTTCCTGGGAAATGTTGGATAAAAAGCCTCACCAATTTGCATAGGTGACCACAGACCCAAACCCTTGGATCTGAGAACAATGAAAAAGCATTCAGTGTTTTACAAGAAGACTTTTAATAAAAAATAGAAGTAAATAGAAATAAAGAAATCCCCCCTGTAAAATCAGGATGGTAGATATCTTACAGGGTAATTAGATTCAAAAACATAGAGAACCCCTCTAGGCAAAACCTTGTTTCCTGTTCTGTCCCTGGCCAAGACGACTACAGACAGACACAGACCCTTTGTTTCTCTCCCTCCTCCCAGCTTTTGAAAGTATCTTGTCTCCTCATTGGTCATTTTGGTCAGGTGCCAGCGAGGTTACCTTTAGCTTCTTAACCCTTTACAGGTGAGAGGAGCTTTCCCCTGGCCAGGAGGGATTTCAAAGGGGTTTACCCTTCCCTTTATATTTATGACAGAAGGTTACACAGAAAAGGAGTGGCGTAGGTGCAAGTGGAACATATAAATCCTTGCCCCTAATCCCTTGCTCTCAATCACTAGTTACACTTGCTCCTGTTAATTACAGCAGATGGCTTCCTGGCTAGCATAGCTAGAGAGAGCTGGACTGCACCTCAGTATTAACACACTGCACCACAAATTCCACAAGCAAAAGGTGATCATGCCTTGGGTTGGTTTTCACCCTTTCTACCTTTCCTAACCCTAAAAATGTTCACATTATAGGTAAAAAGAAAAGTTAAATTGTACTCTCCCATCCAGTGGTGGTGATTTGAACTGATGTCTGGTTTCCAATCAGCTGTTTAAACTGGGCCAGGTTCCACCACTATACAATAACACAAACAATTTAATTACCTATTTGAGAAAACCAAATCAGGAAACATAAAATCAGATTCTTGGGTTTGCAAGAGGAAGAAAAAATAGAAAAAGTGGCTGCTAATAATCCTGAGTATTTAACATGATGGATAACTTTGCTGCTGTAAATGGGTGTTCAAACACTGATACCAAAGATAGGAGGAGAATGATGATAGATCTAATGGATTGATATGATTAAGAAAAAGTACTCACAGTGGCCCAGCTGACCAAGGAGATGTGTGAATCTGGTATTTTTGGATTTGTAACAAACACAGGCTAATTGGAGAGACTTTCTCACTCTGAAAATACAATGCACAGTCCAAACATGGAACAACTGCTTTTCTATGTGATGAAACTCAGAGTTTGCTTCAGTAGCTAAGCAGTATATTTTAGAGGACATCAAAGCAGCAGAGAATTTGCTGTGAAAAACTGAAAGAAAGGAGAGTGGAGGAATTTCAGAACCGGCTTCTAAAAATGGTAACAATTAGAAATAAATAAATTTACTTATGAAATGCTACTTAAATTGTTAAATTGGGAAAAAATAAATACTGAAGCTAGGCCCAAACCGAAAATTAAAGTCACTAATCACCCCAAGTTTAAGAGTGTTTAGGTACAGGCTTAAACTCAACAGGAGGAGTTGCTCAGCAATGAATAGTAGCAGCCCAGTTATGGGGACTGGTTAGAGGCCCATTTAAAAATTTGGCCCAGAATGTATGTTATAATACTTAGTATCATTATTAAGATGAAATATAACAAATTCTATTTATGCATAAATCTCTTGGGAATTAGAAAAGGAAAGATATTTTTCCTCTCTGCTGCTATAGTGTAGGGCTGCAATTAGAAGACTGCTATTTTGATCTTTATTAACAGCACAAATTTAAAATCCATGGAAATGAACATGATAGACACTTTTAAGAGGTATTTTCTAGCTGATCTATTTGAAGATTTTCATGGGGCTAATAAGCACACTGCATGAAATGAACATGTTATGGACTCAGTGTAGGTACCCTTATATTTAGAAATCAAACAGAGACATGCAGCCTTTGTTTTGACATCCAGAGATCAGAATCATGTAAAAAATAATTAACTTCCAGAGGCTTTAGAAACTATAGTAGTGGAATAAGCTGGGAGGGAGGATGGAATGTATACTTACATCTATCAAAGTTGTCAGTTTGTGTAAATATAGTTTAGAAATAGGAGACAAGGAGATATAAGTGGTATACTGGAGAAAAACGGTATTAATTCCTCTATGTAATACATTATATATCGATATTCAAAAACATTCAGCGCTGGGCTAACTATGCTCCTGTTGACTTCAATGACAGAAGAGTTAGGCCAACACTGGGCATTTTGTACAGTATTGTATCATCTGCGTAAAAACATACACTGAGAATCATAATTCTTCATTTTCCTCGCAAAGCCACTTTTCTCAGGCATCAGGTTATCTTCTTTTTACAATGTCCCCAATAAACATTTTAAAAGGAAGTGTTAATCCCTCACAGTCCTAAAATGTGCCTTCAGCATGCACAACTGCTTGCACTGATTCCGTTGACCTATAAATCTTAGGTTTATATATCACAATGGTGCCAGTGACTGCCCCATACTGCAAAGACAGCATTCTGATCAATGCTAAAGACAAACAAGCCATTCATACTATTTAGACATTTATGGGAACCTTGTTGTTTTGTTTTATAAATTTGGGTATCTAAGGATCTTTGCTTTGTTTCTCTCAGACCCGCTGTGACATATGCAATTCATACAGCATGCACATTTTTGTCCACACAAATCTATTTACTTTCAACTGACATAGCCACTTTACAAACCGATATTGTCCTCAAAACAGCATGTAATCTGAAAGTTGGATTCCTTAGCCTTTGGTATAGCAGTAAAGCTCTGTTGCCAAAATAGCTCTCACTACCAGATGGTTTCCAGTTCCACTACTGGGGCGGGGGCGGGGGACGGGGCAGGCGGGAGCATTTATTGGGACTGAATGGCTGTTGACAACTGGTCATCTCCTCCCCTCCCTTGAGATGCACCCAGTACAAGTTCTGAGGACCAGATCTGTATTGTGAAGCACATAGTAGTACTTCCCCACAACAGTTCAGCTCCTCTCTGTCCTTGCTGACAACCAAGCAGCTGTCAAGTGAGAAGTGGAAGTGTCCTCTGGTTCCTTCTCAGCATCCATCAGTGCAAACAGATAAAATACAGGCACTGACCCAAAGGGAAGTGGAATGGAGTAGAGCACATCTTTGGCTGTTCACAAGCCTGGCTGGAAGGAAGCCAGATGGGGATGCCCGGAAAGGACCTATTGGAGGAATGGGGGGGAAAAAAGTTGGCAGGAAAACTGATGCAGAAAAATACTGTGGGAAAATAACACAGGCAGTCATAGAAGGAAAGAAAAGTGTATAGGAAAAAGAAATGAAACACATGACACACACAGAAATTTGATGCCAAAATGTTACAGTATATTTTTCATAAATGTATGATTTTATATTTTCAGTTATGTTTGGGCATGTGAATGTGTACAACCTGGGGAACAGTCAAGATACAAAATCAAATTTGAATTCTAACACCACAAAGATCAGACATCTTCAGGTCCATGGTTCTGGTTCAGGTCCATCTCTATGTACAATAGGGAACAGGGACTTGAGAAGATGTGGTTGTCTATGGCAGGGAAGCCCAGTGTCCCTGTGTATGTGGAAGGGGATAACTAGAAATGGTTAGATTTTTATCAACATTGATAGTGGCCTCATAAATTTGTATGTACAACTGATGGGAAATATATGGGCACGCTTGAGGCATTTGTCGCTATTAACACAGCATAACTTTCCAGCGTTATTAGGAATTCCAGATAACAGGTAAACTATGCAATTGAATAAACTATGCAGTTGGTTCTGAAATGTCTTGCACTCCTCTAACATGTAGGAAATCACAGGTATTTCACATTTTTTTAGTGGGAGAGAAACTCCTACATGTCCCATTTAAATGTTCTTTGTTCTGCATCAGAAATATTTCTCCTTCTAAATCAGGTCTAAGTTTTGGTACGTCTGAAAATAAGAGGTGGGCACACTTTGCATCTCCCTTCCACAGCTCTCCACGCTTGGGTATGAACATGGGTGTTGCCTGACAGCAAACTGTGCTGTAACTCAGGATTCTATCTTGATTAGCTCTGGCTCACTTCCAGTTCTTGACTTCTGCCTTAGCCTATTATACCACTTCACTGGAGTCTCTTCCACCCATAGCAAATTCAAGGAATGCTGTGCTCACAGATGGCTTATTGGCTTGTAAATAATTTCTATATATGATTTTATGTGCACAAATGATTACATTAAATTGTATCAGAAAACAAATATTAATTTACATTAAAGAAATAGCATTCTAAGGCTCTTTTCTGATTCCAGTGCATGCTTGGAAAGGATGGGAATGAAATGTGAGGCTTTCTGGAAAAAAACCCAAACAAACAGAACAACATAACTTTGAATGTGTTGGTAAGCAAATTGCTGCAGGCTTTCAGTCTAGCATACCCAAGTCCAGAGAGAAACTTGGAAACATGAATTAATTCGGCATTATTAGTTTCTCAAGCCTCAAACATAATCATTTATATCATGCAATGGAGATGTTATCAGTCGTGTATGTAAAATATGAAGAAACATCCTAATAATTTTTGTCTGTATCTCATGTTCATCTTCTCCTCTTGCCTTGAAAATATATTAAACACACCAAAAAATCATCTTCCAGCAGAAGGGAAACAATGAAGTAAAAATATGGAAGGCAAGGTAATGTTTGCTAGACATAAGATCTGAAATAGTTTATACTTATTATTTATTTTATGGTGAGTTTCATGTTTTGTGATGAGCATAAAAACATGAAGTATCTGATGATTTTAAATGTATATGACAGCCACATACCTGAAAGTATACCTTTATATATACTAAATTAGGGATATAATTTTGAACATGTTCTTCTATGGGAGTGTCTAATTGGTGAGCTATTGTACATTTAACTCTCTTGTACAACACGTGTCTTAAATGGAAATAAAGTTAAATGAGTTAATTAGCCACTCGTGGCCATTTTAATTACAGGATACACAATCAGAGACAGATGCTGGCAAAATACTCATTATAGGGGTACTCAGAATATACTTGCAGTTGGCTGTGCAATATAGTAATCTCCGAAGCCTTTGTATAACTGATTACATCTATTTTTTTTACCTTCCGTGAGTAAATAGCAAAACTAATTAACTGCACACTATTAAGCTAATGCACATTTATCTACAACAATTCAATTCTGACTGTGAAATAATCATTCTAGTCTATAATTACACTCCATCTTAATTAGCATAATTTCCACAGCACATACTTTAATAAGAAGCTGACATGAGGGTTTGTTTTAAATGCCAAGGATATTCTAGGGGGAGAAAAAGGCTACTCGAGCACAAAGGGAGACAAATATGGTTGTATCACACACCTTTTGTATTACTTCAAAAGGATAAATAAAAGGGATTAAGCAAATGTTTAGAACAAGTATCTGAACATGCATTTACAGAAGATCAACAAAACTGCTAAGGACTTGACATGTCCCTCAGCTGCCTTATTGACCTTGAAGGAAGCAAAGGCAATTCCATATTCAGTACCTTTCATAGCTCTCTTGTCATTGTGTGGCTCATCACGCACTGAGGTTAACATTAGTAATTACCTATTACCTACATTATGTTGGCAATGGCCTTTCTCCCAGAGTCCTCTATTTAGTTTCCTGTGGGCATTGGCAGTGCAAGCTTCCTCTACACTTCTCTGTCAGTGGGCTTCAAAGTTGACTCAGAGAGAATGGATCTAATTTTCCTCCCACTTGCACTAGTGTAAATCAGGAGTAACTCCAGAGAAGTCAGCAGATGTACAGTAGGGAGAATAAAGCCCAGTACTCCATGGTAAGAAAGTAATTCAGTCTCCAAGCCCATTTAAGACTTTGGTCTTTGGTGAGACTTCCAAGAAGGGTGCAATTAGCAGCAACTGTGGGATGGTTTTATCATGTGGAAAATTTATCCATGGGGACCTGGCCTGAGAATACCAAATTCATTTTATCCATGGAACAGTAGTCAGATGATAATAGTCAGTCACTCATGCCCAGGACTGGACATGAACCAATAACCTTGAAGTCTCTGCATCCCATTGTCAATCCTCTGAATCATCCAGTTCTCCTTCTAGTTTTGATTCTCTCACACTGGGTGTTGGTACATTTCAAATATATGCCCTTCAGCTGTGGAATTTAATCTCTATCAGTATACAAAAAACTAAGTCTGTCTGTCTCAGCATTTAAAAACTAAAATGAAGAAATGTTTGCTGGCTGATGCATTTAACAGTTCCTACATCCTGATCATTTTAAATGGATTGTTTTACAAAATGTTTTGTGACTATTTTGTGAGGGATACGGAATAAGTGTATGCTGCTGGTGTAGTTTCACAATTCTACTGTTAATAAAATATACAAACATTTTCACCTGTGGATGGAACATTATTTATTACAGGAGATGATGACACGTATTGGGTAAAATTTTCAAAAGCGACTAAGTGACTTTGAAGCAAAGGTCCCATTCTCAAAACCATGTGTAGCCATTTTAAAAACATCACAAACGAAAAACTAATTTGAGAGAAAATCAAGTCAAAGAGAATTCCGCAGACAACTTTAACCTTTCTCGCCGTAGTAAAAAGCAGGATACTGAAGCAACAAAGAGAAGTGTCATAACAACTTCCTACAAAAATTAGGTCTCCCTTCCTAGTACCAGGAAGGAGGACAAGAAGCACTAGATGTAGTTTTAATCTTAATATCTGTGACTTCCCGGCAGATAAAATTGTACAATGCAGGTAATTCTGTATACATTCCCGTGTACTCTGGGAGCTGCCGTCTGCCATCCCCCTTTCCTATCCTGGTCCCAGCTGTCCCGCTGCTGGGCCCTCCTGCCCCTCATATGAGGATTAAGAGGAACTTTAAAGGAGGGGGGCTTGACTCCTTGCCATACCCATCATAGTAGCCCCGAACCCTCTTTAGTCCGCTACTTTAAAGAATGCCTCCTTTCAATCCTTCACCAATCCATTTTATCTGATCATCATATTCATTCCCTATAGAGTACCTGCACTAGACATCCACCATGAACCTACATAAAGAGTTACAACATTATAGCCTAACTCCCACTTTCCTACCCCACTGGACCCCTAACCCATTGTGGGGAAGATGAAAAAACCACCTCACCTTGGTCAGTCTGTAGTGAGGGAAAACTTCCCAACTCCCTTAGAAAGGGGCGACTAGCATAATGCCCAGAGTGGATGATGCTAAGGAGATATTAAAAAAAAAGACAGCCTTTTTTCCTCAGACATATGAATGCCTATTAGCCATTCACCACCAACTCATAGACTTTAAAGTCAAAAGGGACTATCATGATTATCTAGTCTGACCTCCTGCACATTGCAGGCCATAGAACTTCACCCACCTCCTCCTGTAAAAGACCCCTAACCTCGGGTGGGTTACTGAAGTCCTCATATCATGGTTTAAAGACGTCAAGTTACAGAGACTCCACCATTCAAACTAGTTTAAACTTGCAAGTAACCTGTGCCCCATGCTGTGGAGGAAGACAAAAAATCCTAACTGCTTATTAGTCACTAGACTCATTAATATCTACCTGCTAATCATTCATTTTCCTTACTACCACTTCCATATTCCCTAGTACCGTAGCTAGGTGAGAAGTCTTATGTTCCATGGAAGTGCTGCTAGGCTAGACAGCGATTTCCTTCAGGGACAAGAAAGTAATTTGCATAAGGGATGACATTTTCAATTGTCAAAATGTTAATTAATAATATGGGGTTTATAGTTCTAGAAGGTTTACTTTGCAATAGTCTTACATGTCATATCAAAACAAACTTTGACACATCATATGATACATTATGTCCCATTATGACACATGACAATAAAAGCAAACGTTCAAAATGTTTATTCATCTCCGTAAATTTCATTAGTTGCAATTTATGCTTAAGAGCTTTACAATACATTTTGTCAATGCGTACTATACGCTGCACACATTTTTCATGAGTAATAGGCATACTTGAATTTATACTGACAGTAAAACACAAGTTCACTGGAATTGTTTGGGACACCATATTGTCTCATTAAATCAGGAAAGAAAGCACTCAATTAATCGCTTAAAACACAGTGTAATGAGGTATGCTGGCCCTTTAAGAGTAGAGGGGGCCAGAAGGTCCTGTTATAGGAAGAGGGAAAGAACATAGGCCCCAAAAAATGGCCTTTTACTGGACAGGAGGAAGAGGTCCTGGGGAACTAGTAGTTGGATGGGGGGGAAAAAACAGAACACTGTCCCTTTAAGGTGCAGGGACCAGAAGCCCTATAGTGCAGCATGGGGCAGGGCTCCACTCTCTTCTAGCCAATCACAAGGCACTCTCTGGAGGAAGACAATATATAGACTCCCTTTTCCCTCAAAATAGGGGAGGTGCCAATAGGAAAAGGAAGCTAGAGCCAGAAGGGTGAGCTCCAGTTAAAAATGACTAGGAGATGTGACCTTGTGAAGAACAGATGCTGGCAAGGGAAGAGCCAGAGGTAAGTGTGAACTCTTGGGTTGCAATGCTGAACTTTATTTTTGAGACATTAAGGACTATGTGAGACTATTTGTGATAATTAACCGATCCCCAAGTGGAAGGTGGTTCTACTCATAAGAGGTTCATAAGGGGCCCTGAAAAGGGAGAACAGAGGGAGAGTGCTGAAGGCATAAATGTCAGCCCCGTTACATGCATTCAACACTTAAAAGGTGAGCTATGAAATAGTTAATAGTATGGATACTGGAAATTTAACCAAGAACACTAGGACAAAGTTGACAGGACCTGGGCTTTTATGGTCTCATCCGAATGACATTCTTCTCCTTTCCCCCCCACTAAACTGCATGTGTCACAATGTTTTCTGCCAGGATTCTAGCTTCCAGTTCAATGGTGCTCAGGTATTGCTAATCAAATGCTTAGACCACTCAGTCATCACTTTTGGAAAAATAACATAGTGACCATTAACTAGAGCTATGAAATGATGGAACAGAATGACTAGAAATTCTCCCACTCCCCATCCCCCGCCATCAAAACAAACAGATAAACCCAACAAACACATATTCACCTTAAAGATGAAAAGAAACAAAGTAAAAGGAAGTAATTTTACTAGCAGTTAGAAGCCATATCACACAGAGGCTGCTTTATCACTTTGGCAGTGGTGTAAATGTTTATCCCACCAGGTTAAGCTTTAAAACTCAAATTCATAACTTCTGCCTTCACATTGCCAGTACTTTACTGTTTCCATATTTTCATCTAGTAATTTAACAACAAGCAATACAAGGCTCCTTGTGATCCTAAGCTATTAGACTGTTAGTGAGATTGGTTTTCATCCAGTTGAGATATAAAAGGTTAGTCAGTACTCTTAAAGCTGCCGAATTGCAGCATCAGTTCATGATGCTGCTGGGAAGCAGCATGATGGAAGCTCTGGAAGCTCTAATTCTTCACTTCCTGTATTATCAGTGAGCTCTCTATACCAAATACAGTATAGTCTCTCTCCTCATGTATTTTCTTTCAGTAAAAGAAATAAGGCCCAAATATTGCTCAAGCTAGGTTTACACAGGCAAAGTGCATACAGTTACATGAAGGGAAGTTTCTACTATGCATCATTTTAGAAGTATACAGGAATTCCCTTGTTCCCTTAGGTGGAGCCAGGAAAATGCCATAAAAATCATGGCTTGCAATTATTAATTTCCTCCAGGTAATATATTTCTTATGATTACAGGAAACATTTTCCCCACCCCCCACTTCACCAGGAATTTTACTGGCACACGACACTAAGTCTCTATATCTAAGGGTACCTGCATTTTATGCAACTCTTAAGTAGGCACATTTCCTCCCTGGGTGCTGTGGTTGTCCTGAATTGTGGGGAGGAAGCTTCTACAGCTCTTTCCAGGGTGCGGCTGACTCAACTGACCAGAAGGTTCTGCTGTTCTGTGTTGGGCTTTCCGTGTCCACAAGGCACGAGAAATGCAGCTTCATTTCATCTGCCTACTATTCTTACTCTACCCTGTGTTTAGAAATCATCTTGCTATGATGCCTTTAAAAAATGTTTGCCAAAATTACCTCTAGAACTGGTTCAAAAGTTAGTAAAAACAAAATTTCGATAAAGAAGGGGGGAGAAAGATGAAATATTTTCAGACTCAATTCAGCTACAGTACAGCAGTAACAGAATATTTTTATACTTACAACAGGAATAACTGTGTTCTCTCGAATATCACCTTATGATTACTGTTGGAAAATGCTGACTTTAAGTAGTGATCCTATGCACTAAAAATACATCCAAACCATAGATCCTTAAAAATGCCACATTTTAAATACTTCCCATCTCCCTGATGGACATCTAATTACCTATAATCTTCCAGGTAAAACTGGAATCGCTGGAGGACAATTCCTGACACATCAGCTGTATCCCTTAATCATTGAAGCAATGATGGTCAATAATAATCAACGTTTTTAAGAGGTTCAGTATAACCCAAATAGTCAAATGACCCCAATCTGACACTAGCAGATCATCACTCATGACCCCAAAGAGAGCAATTCCAGCTCCAAAGGATGATCATAATCCAGACTGAAGCCTCCCCAGGACACACATTTGGAATGGAATGGCCACTGCTTTCAAATCGCCTTCCCCCACATGGGGAGACTGAATAGCAATTAGAAGGCACTCAAACATGAACATATAATTTATTGAGGAAGAGGTATGTCTGATGGTTAGCAACCTCTTTTTGCAAAGCATCTTAAATACTTGTCAATAATGGCTTCAGAGTCACACCACTTGATTTAAGCAATCAGGACAGACAAAGGTTTGAACTACAGATAGCAAGCTGCAAGGAACCCAGAAAACCATGGATATCCTAATCAGAAATCAGGTCAAACCCAGCCAGGAAGCAATCTGTTGGGACTCCATAGCTTTTGTAATCAAAAACCCTCAAGAGACCAACCTTGAGAAAATTTATTTTAATCTAAAAGGATGTCAGCATCTCATTACAGCAGTCACTAGGTGGGAATACTAATGGGCCAAGGAAGAAACAAACTGTACGCTGTCCAAAAGTGTTCAGGTAGACAATTATTTGTGGTGTCTATGAATGAGGTAAGTCATACCACTGGGCCTCTGTCATAGCTCTTTGTACACCTACGTAAAATCCTTCTTCTACAAAACAAACAAAAACAAAACATGGGTACTTGAGGTGTCAAGGTGTCAAGAGCTAGGCTGCTCTTTTGACATTTCATAAAACTTGTCAGAGAGCTGCTTGGAATGGGAGATCAGGTGTGTCTCACAATAAGTAACAAGATCAAAAATTTCTGTAGGATTTATGAGTATAAGGCCATGAAAAAATAGGGTCTGACATTTAATACAGATGTGGAATAATGCCAGCACTGAAATAGATGCAATGACTGTAGAAGCACCCAACAGGAGAAGCCTGAGGCCTGGTCTATTCTTAAATGGGTTTGCTGGTTTAGCTATATCAGCAACCCCCTGCAGTGGAGATGCAGTTTATGCTCGGAAGGGTTATTTTGCTGGTGTAACTTAAACCAGTTCCCCAAACAGAATAAGGAATTTTGCCAGAATAACTGCATCTACACTAGGGATGTGGCTGGCATAACAATGTCAGTTAGGGATATGATTTTTTTCACACTCCTAACCGACACAACTGGCAAAACTTTGAAGTGTAGGCCAAGCCTGGGTAACCAAAATACACACACTACATCCAAAGACAAGCAAGCTCTTCCACTGCTTCCAGGAAGGTACATACCAGCTCATTTGGCACTGAAATCTGTATGTTGATTTGCCCCTACTCATATTAGCGGAGGAGGGGGGACAGTGAGGATGGGATGTTTGGTCAGACTTAGTGGAAGGGTGCACAAACTCCTGGATTGGGGTGGAAGAGAGATGGACCAGGCCCCTCTACCTACATCTGGGCATAAAGGAATGTGCATGGAGGAGGGGATTTTCTTTGCTTTCACTGGTTGTGTTGGGGTAGATAAAGGAGATCATTGGCTATCATGAGCCCCTTCCCCCTAAAATTTAAAATCTGCTTGGGTTTGCAAGAGCTATCTTGCCTTTGTGATTGTAGGTTTAAGCCTGTACACTCAAATCCCAGAGAAGAAAAATCCATGAGGATTCCAATAGCAGCATCAGTACAATGTATGATGGACATGGAGCTCGAATCAAATCCTTTTATGAATACTTTATGTGACTTAGTTATTGAGATGGAATGTATAATTAAATTGGGTTACTGGGTTGTTTATTATACACCTATATTGCTTTAATTCAATGGGGGTTTTTGCAAGGAAGAAGACAAGAACTCCTAGGTAAGAATATCCCAGCACGCAATTTGCTTGGAGGATCCTATGTTCTGTCTCCAATGAAATTGCAAGACTCGTCTGCCATGCTGTGAGCTAAGAGGTCAAAGGACTACAAACAGTTAAAAATGGACTTGTTTCGGTGAGGGGGGGGGAGATGATGAAAAGAGTGAGCAGGATTTGAAGAGACCCCACTGAAGCAGAGAGAGTGAACTGGTTTCTGAGTTAAGAGACCAGATAGCCACCCAGACCTTAGAGGTCCTAGGGCCTCTGTAGGAAGCTTAGACCTACCAGGGTCCCCATGTGGAATATGGACAGACACCTGGTAAATGAGACAGTTGTATAGTCTATTTATTATTTTAAGATTTTTTTCCTCTGAAATGCTTTGGTTCTAAATAAATAATACTTTCCATTAAGAAGGCTGTCTGGTCCTGGATACCACTGTTATAGCTCCTGGAGAGTAGGGCATGGCAGGGCCAAACCTAGTCAGACCCGCTGAGGTAACCAGGGGACTGCAGCCCAAGGCCCAGTCTGAGAGTGGGAGAATCAACGTGGTTCCACCCCAGGGAGAGGTGATAGCTCAAGGCCTGAGAGGGGTGCCTTAGAAGAGACCAGGAGAGTTAGAGGGGCATTTTAGTCCAGTAACCGTGATGCAAGGAACTCAGCTAATTCTCCTGAATTGATCATTAGGAGCTGTCCCTCATGAAATACTATATTATAGTAAGCTATTTACAACATATTCACCCCTGTAAGTAATTTCTTCTGTTTCTTATCACTATGTTTTACAATATATGTGTATCTTTCACAGATCTAAAAAACGTAAGTAACACCCAATTTTATTCTTTCCATCTAAAAACTTGCCTTAACTGTCCACACTGGCAATTATCAATGCTATATTTTGTGTGAATGGAGAATATCGAAAAAAAATGTGTCCTATCTCTTGGCAGACATAATGCAGGAAAAACATAACTATAATGAATCAAAATATACTATCATCTGATTTCAAGAACTCTGTAATACATGCATAAAAAAGCATTTATTTTTCAAACTGGCCTCTAACAGCCCTGGATTTGACACTGATATATTTAACCCTTCCTCTCTGTTGTGCTTTGAAGTTATCTGCAAAAAGTTTAATATCCCCAGAAGTTATTTATTTTTAATTAATGTATTTGCAAGCTAGATGACATGTCAGAACCACCCTACAGGTAGAAGAGCTGGGGAAGGCAGCTATCTTCTGGGATGACACTTTGTTGTCCAAAGACATTTCTGTTTGTACAGGCTAGTTCAGGACGAGAAAGGCCTCTTCATTAGATGTGAAAACTACAAAGTGCACAGAATAACAGCATTTTTTACATTTAAAAAAAAATAATAGACTTAAACACTGACTACAGTTAAAATATCAGTGTAATAGCAGAATTAACTGATACTATCACGACAGAAAGCATTTGTATCCTTTCACACATATTCTAAAAATGTTCTGGTTAGATTTCTGGAACAGGGATGTGCCTTTTTACACAAAGTTATTAACTGATTGGAAGACTGCTTCTGAACCAACAAGGCATTTTTGGAAGGATACCACCATGTTGAATTTGCATTGTTGATTACCCCTGATCAGAATATTCTGATATTGGAATCATTCATTACCTACTGCATATAACCTGCACTTTTTTGAGAACTACCTTGTACCACTATCGGTGATATGCATTGCCAGATGGCACAGTTTGATTATTGAGACCTAGTTTCTTGTTCTCTGTGATGGATGCTTGGTGGGAGAAATTACTTCACACCACTTAACCGCTCTGTCCTATTAAAGGGTGGTCCTGGCATGTAACCAACAAGCCAAGAGGAGGACAGGAGAGTTCACTGAGAAACATCAGGGCTCCATCTGGGAAATAGCAGGCCATCCTCTCACTCAAGAGAAAACCAAATTTTTAGGGCTGGGATCTTGGGTTCCCATTTACAAATATTACTTATTTCCCTGCATAATGTTCTAAGGTGTTCATTTATGTATAGGCATGGCAGAGCCAATTTTTATCATTTTCACAAATAATACAGATATTTACTTTTAAACATTTTTCTATTTTTATTGTTTTAAATGTTCATAGTTGCAGGAAATTATGGGGGAATTAGAGGGGGGTCAGACAATAACTATTTAATGACAGTAGAGACTGAGATTCAAAAAGTTAAAATTTTATAACTTTAAACACAAACTGTCAACATCACATACCAAAATATACACAGAAAATATCCTTAAATCTCAAGCAGCACTTTTCATACTTTGCCAATCTGTATATTTCCATTATCATCAATGAATATATTTTTTCATCATTTTGTGTGTGTATGGCAAAATTAATGTTTACCAACACTTACCAATAAAAATCAAATCCTTCCAAGGCTATTTACATAAAAGCGGGCATGGCTTCTTTTTTCCCAAAGCCCCTTTCTTTCCTTATTCTGCCTAGATCCTAATTATGAACACTCTGAACCTTTTTCTTAAGTACAAGTTAAACTAAGGATATTCTATCCATTTATCTATCCATATTAATCAAGGACCATAAAAAACATACACTAATGCACATGTGCAGTGACATTTCAAAATACAGTATATAATGACTTTTTATGAATAAGCACAGTATATATTACAACAAAAGTCCTACAGTTTATCAAGGATTGAAAAATTGATCAGACACCTATTAATCAGAGGATAAGAAAGATGAGGGTGGTGGGCACCAGTGAGGTCTGGTGTAATGTGCTGATCAGAAACCCAGCACAGCTTACTGACAACTACTGTGAAAGGTAGGTGTGTATATGGGCATGTGTGCACCCAGACACATGCTGGGATTCCAATCAGGTTGTTGTCCCTGGAAACCAACGTGGAGGTCTTATCCATCATATCAATCTTTGGTTAGTAGATATCTAATGAGATATAGAGACCCAAAATCCTGCGAGTGATCTGCTGACAGAAGTTCTGAGCAAAGAGATTCTCCTTGTCACACCCATTTTATATTGGTTTAATGCCAGTCTCTTCAATGGAGAAATGATGTTGTGTGACAAGACAATAGCGCCCATAGACCTTACAAGATTAGATCTCTCATTCTCCTTTCGACATGCACTTACACAGTAGAAATCACAAATGTCAATGATAATTAAAAACTCTTGTAAGGTGAGAAAATACATCCCTAAATGTTTCCAATGCCCAGATATATGTAAACCAAGCAGGATCAAACACATCTAATTTTAATGACATTAAAATGAAATCCAAGCTAATTCGTTTCACTGATTTCCTTTTCACAGGAGTACAAGAAAACATTACAGGATAGCTTAGAAGTTCTTTTAATACGTTTTCAGTATGCACACAATTTTATCTATAGTTTAATCTTCATAATTAATGTATAACCAGTCACCTACAGCATGATGAAATATTGTATTTCTATTTAGCATGTTTTCAGTTTGGACACATTTCTTAATGGATCTATATAAACTTCAAGTACAATTGCTTGGTCTTATAATACAATGCTGCTTCCCCTCCAGTTGGTGCCATGGAAATTTGAGACCAGTATGTCACACTAGTCTGCGGTGGGATAGTTGTGATTATTTTTAGCTAAACAAGAAGGGCATGCATTTTAACTGCCAGAGCTAGACAATTTTGAACTCATGCAGTTTGAGTGCACTGCCATTATGTTAGCAAACTGCACTACTGAGCAGTCTCAACTTTATTAGATTCTTAAAGCCTAATTGTTTCAGGTTGTTATGACATAGCACATTTCAGCTCCTACTGTGAGTGATGTTGATTGCAACCCACAAAAACCAAAAAACTAAAACCAAAATACCAACAACCACCCCCTCCTGTATCTTCCCACATAGTAGGTTTCTGTGTGAGTCTGAGAGCTAATAGGTTTTTTTTTTTGTTGCTTTAGTGTGAAAACATTAAAACTTATCTCTAATACAAACACAGCATGAGTGAATATTACAATTTTCTAGTAGGTTTTTTGTAGTGTTTTCATTTTACTAATGTTAACTGAAGCATTAGTGGGTTTTATGTAACTAGGCTACAGTGATTGTGCAGATTTATCGATTACAATTTGAAGCAACGGGCACATGTAGCACCGAGTCCTCTCATTTAGCTCTCTCTGTTGCTGGGAGTAGAGGAACTGCATCTACTGCAACAGGATCCAAGATTTCTTAGGCCTCAATTCAGGAAAACATTCAAGCAAGTACTTAAGTCAATACATATTCAGAAAAGCACCAAAGCACATGCTTTATTGATATTGGGAATAGGAATTATTTTCTGAATTTGGGCCTTAGCCAGATTCTTAGTAATTTACATTGCTCATCGCTGGTCTCAGGCAACTAGAGAAGTGGAAAAAGCTTGCAGGAAGAAATTAAAACAACTGATCATCAGGCTACTGGCTGGGACAGATTCATATGACTCAGACAACAAACAAAGATTGTTTCCACACAGGATAACACTGATGCAAATTTAGGGCAAAAGGCATTTGAGCTATTTAAACTTATTCCACACTTAATGCAGCATTCACAATACCTTAGTTTGGTCTACCACTTTTTAGACTTGCCAGTCACACAGAAAGAACCTAAAAACTCTATTTTTAGGAGAACTGCTGGTATTGTAAGCCTTCCTCTCCTCACAAGGAAGACCAAGGCCAAAGGACACACCACTTTGACATTTACTGAGTCAGGATTGAGACTTAAATCAATTCACTTGACAGATACATCTATGATTAATGATATTTAAATGTTATGTATTCTTTGTTCTTCCAGCAATCTACTGCCTAATTATTAGAGTTGTATGAAATACTTGTAATGAAACTCAAAACCAAGTGAAACCTATCTAGTTTGGGGCTACATTATAAATTTGAGACTCATCACAGATTCCTTTAAAAGTGGGCTGAGGTTTGGGAATTTGGTTCCAGATTTGACGAAATCTGGGTTGATCTGTGGTTTGGCAATGCAGCCATATGAAAATCAGATTCTGGTTTCAGCGAAATTGTGCTGGATTTGTTTGAACCCAAAGCCTGAAGTGGAATTCAAGGGATGTGAAACCAGAGAGTGGAAAGTTAAGAAAGTGTTTACACAAGATGCTGTGAATCAAAACTACAGAGCTCTAAATATTAATACACTTTTGTTGTTTATTCATGTAAACACACTAAATAGTTTTGAGGATGGATTTAAAGGCATGATGGGTTGGATTCTGAGAAGTTCTGAGCGCTCACGGGTTCATTCTCTTCAAAAGCAATTGTGGGTGCTCAGCATCGGATCAGGCCCAATGTACATACTATTACAGCCCATTTCCTCCTTAACAAGGAGCAGATTCACAACAGTATATGAAATGGGCATTATATATATGCATCAGAAGAAGAATACAACCAAGAGCGTACAAATAAAGGTAACCATTTAATTATTCCTTGGAGCTAAATGGTGAAAAGAAAAATAAAGAAGATGAGTTTCAGGGGTGCTGAACTCTCAAAACACAACAGGAGCTTTGGGTGCTCAGCACCTCTGAAATTTAGGCCTCAAATATTTATTTAACTATATAAGTTCACTTCTTTCTGTTTCCTGGAGAGAAAGTGGCAGAGAGAGAACTACACTGATCTAGAGAGAACTAAAATATGGCAAATATTTATTTTCCAATTATACATTTTATTACTCAATTTTTGTTACTTAAGTAAATGAGAAACTTTATAAACTCATTTTTAAGAAAAAAAAGGCTTATGTAATCTACTTCTCTATTACTTTCAGATTCTGCAATTTGCTTCTTTAATGAAGAGTACAAATTTGATTTAGATAAACACAGTTGTTTACATCCTTTTGTGAAATGTTTCTCAGATGAACTGTAAAACAGCTATTAGTTCTGGATACCCAAAGGAATAGTAAAATTCTTGCTAACATGAACATATGCAGAAATTTCTAATGAGATCTTTAGCTGTTTGATTTTATCAGGTATTCGTCTACACAGAATTACATACATTAGAGATGGAAAATGCTATTAGAGGATCCAGTCCATCTCCAACCTAGTGCAATATAATCCGAAAGAATATTTTATAATATGTTATCTTATCTTTAAGCTTCTCAAGCAATAGGATTTCTACCACTTTCCCTGGAAATCTAATGCATCTCAAATGTCATATTCAGCTTAATATTTCCTTTTCATGATTTTATCCCATCATTCCTAACTATTTCTTTGCACGACACTAAATTTCTTTCCATACTTAGGGTTTGTACCCATGAATATCTGCCCAGAACTAAAGGCAATATATAGCTGTGGATTCAAAGGAAAGGTATAGAGAAAGGGCTGGATTCATGAAGAAACTTAGGCATGGTGACACTGAACATCACCACACCAACATTTTAGGCATCTGGAAAATCACTGTGTCACAAAGCCTGAGTTAGTGCCTGGGCTCCCCCTACATATTCCCATTCTCACCGCCGTGCATTCCAATCTGGTTGCTTCCTTCTCTTCCTTGCTGCCTGGGAAGCACTGAAAGCACAAGCGAGATAGTACTTCTGCTCTCCGTTCCTGTGCCTCTGGCAACTGACAGCAGCAATTCCTGGTAAAGTCCTGCTCAGCCCCAGGGTGGTGCATATCCAGTCATTGTATGTGGATAGGTGCATGTGTAGTCCAGTAGGTATGTCAGAGCTGTGCAAGGCTAGAGCATGCTCAGTGCAGAGGGAAACTTTGGAAAAATTAGCTGCTACATTCTAACAAGTATATGCAAGCTGAGATTTTTCAGGGGCTTATAAATTGACTTATAACAATTTGGGGCAGATTTTCACAGGATGGCTAAATGATGCTCTGACATCAGGGCAACCACTCCCCTCCACTGTAGATCCCTGATCCAAAGTATCAAAGTATCCAAAGTATCCAAAGGCTGCTACAGTTTCTCAGCTAAAGGGTTGTATTTTTTAACATGGACAAAACTATACATCCCTGCCTCAATCTAATTCTTAGAAATGGCTGACCTGTTTTAGCAGAAATCTTTGATAATAAATAATCATTTAAAAGAAATCAATCTGAGGTAGACTCTGGGCATAGAAAATTTCAGAGAGAAAGGTTAAAGTCTGGAAAAGTTTACAAGATCTTACAGTGGAAAGTGTTGGGAACTTTACGTATAGTATAAATCAGGGATCGTCAACCTTTGGCATGTGACCCATCAGGGAAATCGGCTGGCGGGCTGGGACAGTTTGTTTACCTGCAGCGTGTGCAGGTTTGGCCGATCGCAGCTCCCACTGGCCGCGCGCGGTTCGCCATTCCAGGCAAATACTTGATTTAGTGGGTGTTGGTCCTGCTTTGAGCAGGGGATTGGACTAGATGACCTCCTGAAGTCTCTTCCAACCCTAATATTCTATGATTATTCTATGATTAGACAGGATTGGGACTGTAGACTAAAATACTTTATCTGCCTCAAAGAGTTTATTTAAGACAATATACAACAAATGCATTTAACAAACTACATGGGAGAGTTAACTGGTAGAAGATTACATAAAATGGCAAGTACATAGTTGCATGATTTCTTATTTAATTAGAACATGGTGGCTTGCTTTTTTAAAATCTCTATATCCATTTGTTCCCTCCTGCTAGTTTCTAGGGGTTCTTTTGCCCCTTAAAATCCTCTGCACATTTCCCCATGCTTAATTGCTTTAGCCTTTTTAAAAAATAGTTTTAGCTAATTTATAAAGTCTTCACAGCTGCTTATCATAAAAGATAGAAAACAGTGTAATCAAAACAATAACAAATGAGCATGAATAAGAGTTTTAGCCCTCACAACAGAGTCCCCTTTTCCTTGATCTTATGGTGAAGTCCTAATGCTGTGTTTGGGACTTCATAGTGTGTTACCACAGCAAAGATCACTCTTTTATGAATATCACATTATAACTTTAATACAGAGTCAAAAAGTGAGACGATGGATAGCAAGGTACACTGCACACTTTTAGATTAAGTAAATGGAGAATGGAAAAATAAGCGACAAGTAAGTGCTGTTTTAAGTCTTCTGTGCTGGAAAGTTTTCTGTAATGTACCATATATTTCAAAGTGTCTCCTGGATAATATTGCTGCATCACAAAAAATGTTCAGAAGCATATATGCTTTACGTGAAATTCATTTTGACACATGGCAGCTTTGAAAATGTAGTTCACATATCCTGAATACAAGAAAATGGAGTATTTTAGAAAGAAATTTAAATGTTTCTTTCCTGATGATGGATTGCAAAATAGATGGGTGAAAGGGACAAAAACTATCTTGGTTTCTTTAAAGTGACATGGAATTTCAGTTTGTGACCAACTGATAATTTTAAACACATTGCTGAGATTTTCAAAGCTATATAGGGGATTAAGACTACCCTTAATTGCACAACTACCCTTAATTGTAGTGTGTGAGTTGTATCATTAATTTCCCTAGTTGGCTTTGAAATTCCAAATGGGAAATTTTATTTCCAGAAATTGCGATGATTTTAAATACATTATGTAAATATATTATTCTGTAAAACCAGCCACATTTACACGGTCTTCTTTTGCCACCCAGCTTCCAAATGCATCTTCAAGTGCAGAAGGCAGGAGCCTGAAAGGATTCTAAAAATGAATATTGGCCAATCTAGGCTTGTAGTAAACTCCCAAGGTTACAGCTTTTTTCTGACCTGGGATGGGTAGATGCTGCCACCACCCAAGTGCAAAAAAATCCCTTTGAGAACCTAGGAAGGCGCACTTGAGAATTCCTTCCCATGGGGTACCCTCAAGACCTTTCACCCCCTATCTGGGGAAGAGCTGAGAAAGAAAACAAAAGAAATCAGCTGTTGCCACCAGCTAATTAAACAACATGTGCACAAACATCTTAGGACACAAAAATCCAATCCTGTTCTTAAAAAAGGTATATATTATTAAAAACAAAAAGAAAGGAAATACATTTGGAACTTAGGCTTTTTGCCAGATTTAAAAAAAAAAAACAATTGCAAAAAATAAGCATCAAGATAGCTCTCTTGAGGTCCAGCTTAAAGGTTACAAGCAAAACAAAAGCACCCGGGGTTAGCACAGAGGAGTCCACAAGCCTTAAAGAAATAAAAGAGAAACCTAATCGCATCTTACTAGACATTTCCTGATCTACTTACATATCTGGGGTTTCAAATGAGTAGTTTCTAGGTATGATCTGATGATTTTTCATACCTGGCTCAAAGCTTTTTAGAGCATAGTTCCAGCCCTGTCCCTGCTCTACAGAAGAACACAGACAAAGGGAAAGTTTTTTTCCTAATTTTAAAAAGTTCTAGCCTTCCCATTGGCTCTTTTGGTCAGGTGCCCACTCACTTCCTTTTACCTATGGGATTTTTAACCCTTTACAGGTAAAGCAAGTAGAGAACAGCTACTGAAAGGGATGTTATAGCTAACTGGCTGGCTGGGTGTCCATAAAAGGGAGCTACCCCCCACTTCATTTATCACAATGCCAGATACATCAAACCACAATATGTGGTCAGTATAACTGGAGGTGTCAGGTGTGCCATGATACCACTGGGAGTTCAGTGAAATGAACATCAGTAGAGTGCCATTCACAGACAGAGCAGAAGACCAGGCATGAAGCTGTGAAAACATTTAATCAAGCACATAGTCCTTGTTGATCCTTTCCTGGTCCTCAAAGATACAAATCAATCATTCCAACAGACAAACTGGCTCTCAAGTTATTTATACAGGCGTAGCACAGAATTATTCCTCTACAAATGCCCTTCACCACAAAAAGAAATGAGACCCCTTGCAAGCTGTGCCTCTTAACTGTGCCGACAGGAGTTTCACTGATAGAACACTGAATCAAAAGACTGTAGTCTCATTTCCGAACTTTGAGACCAAGAACAGAAGAGAGTCCAAAATCAGGTTAATTTTATGGCTACATTCCAGCAAGGACTGCTAGATACAAAAGCTTTGCTAACAACAAAAATCCATGTCACATGAGAACTACTGTCCTCAAAAACTCATTCCCCAAAATAAATACATGTCTCTCGAGATGCTTGTCTGACAGAATAAGGAGCCTTAAGGGAGTAATGAAGAAAGCTATTAACTGGGGTATGCCCCTGTCTGGCTCCAACCAGGCTAGCAAGGTTTACACCCTTCCCAGGCCTAAGCCTAGGATGAAAGGGGCTGCTAAACCATTAAAGGACACCGGACCTAGAAAAGGAAATGGGAGGAGTTTCAACACGTCCGCAGTGGCTGGAGATGAGTATTGACAGAGAGACACACAAGGAAACTGCAGAAAGCCGGCTGTCGCCCTCAACCCAGAGATGGAGGTAACAGCACTGACTGGAACTTACCAAAGTTTTCAAGGAAAGATTAAAGTTCAGGTAAGGGGAAATACACACATAGGCCTTTATTGTTTTAACCCTTTGATTTGTATGCACGCTATGTACCTTTGCATGAATCAATCACACTTTCTTTTGAAGAAGCAGTTTTTAGTCAAAAAGAAAAGGAGTACTTGTGGCACCTTAGAGACTAACCAATTTATTTGAACGAAAGC
This sequence comes from Lepidochelys olivacea, assembly GCF_965140295.1. NCBI lineage: Eukaryota > Metazoa > Chordata > Testudines > Cheloniidae > Lepidochelys > Lepidochelys olivacea. The sequence continues at coordinate 141,408,665 of NC_140412.1, read as the reverse complement.
TCATGCTCAAATAAATTGGTTAGTCTCTAAGGTGCCACAAGTACTCCTTTTCTTTTTGCGAATACAGACTAACACGGCTGTTACTCTGAAACCTGTCAGTTTTTAGTCACTTTCTTCAGCCGCTATCACAGGCTCCCAAAGGAAAAGGCCTTACAGAGCCTGTCAGGTTAAGACAATTTGTAAACATGGGGTTTAGGGATCCTGTCTAAGAGCGTTAGGGCCTCATGGTTTGACCCAGAGATGGATGAAGGTAGTGAAACCTGTCCACAAAGGGGTACACTAGAGGGCGAATAAAAGAGGCGTAAAGCGCGCTCACCCTGCAACCTTGACTCCTCTTAACAGTGGGACAGGCATTTTCACTGATGAGGAACATATGTGAATATCAATGCAAGCAAGAAAGGCAAAATATTTATTTTTTAAAAAAATACAGTGCATTTCTATAGCATATTTTATTCAAGGATCTGAAAACACTTTACAAACATTAGCTAATTAGACGCATAAAAAAAGTAACATTTCATTTCACCCACTTTTGTAATGCAGCCACCTCCAGATTGGAAAATGGCAATTGTCTAATGGAGCCTGAAAACACTACATAAAAATGTAGGTCAGGAAGTAAAGAACATGATATCAAATTGAAAATGCAGGGGGAATTCAGAGAGGCAGAGTGTGATAACCTATGTTGGATTCCAGCCTAAACCCTGAGGCCAGTGCCCCTACTCTTAACAAAAAGTGCCGTGGAACCTTTAATGACCATGAGCAGTCAGGACCAGGGGTTTTATCTCGTCTGACAAGCAGGCCCCTAGCACTTTGCTAGGCATTAGTTCAGTAGCTGACTCATAAGGAAGAGTCACTGTCATCTCTTGCATCAACAATACCATTCCTTGAAGACCCGGAATTAGAGCGCTCACCTGGCATGACCTTGAATGACTTGTAAGTTCTGAGAGCACAAGGTGGTATGGAAAGAGAGCCACGCCATGAATCAAAAGAGAGAGAGTTACATTAGGTCTCTCTTTTTACACCCGCCTTCATTTTCTAATCAACACTTGAAGGGAGAACAGAGAAGCATGAGAGAGTGATCATTGTTTGTAATTAATGAGCAGGCTTATTGAATTGCTACCAAACGGAAATGTGTCAAATGTCTACAAATGAATATGCTGAAATAGACAAAGATTCAGAGATTAAAAAAATATGTTCCAAAAATATGGCTTAAAAAAAAAAAGTGTGTAACAGCCACAAAACAATTCAGATAAACACGGAGGGCTAGCAACTGGTGATGTTATTATCCCTTTGGGTACTTGATGATTTGTGAGATCCCTGGACAACTTAATATTCAGAATGTCACTTGTTCATGCTCAGCAGTTTTATGGCCAAAAATGATATTGCCAGCCATATGAGACAACTTCATCACCTGAGCTTGAGAGACCCTCTTACACTGTGTGTCACACTGGCTCCAGCTAGTGACTCTGCATACAATGAAGTTGGATGATTAATATTCATTAGTCAGAAATCCTTTGTGTGTGTGTAAATCCTAAATAGAGATGGACTGAACTGATTTGGTTATCTATGAACCTGTGGATATTGCTGCCTACAGCCAAGTATTTTGATTACTTTTCCCCTTCCATAATGCTGCTTCTTATTGAAGTCATATCTGTACATCTTATATAAACCAAATACACATTTCCAAGATACATTCCGCATGTACACTAATCTCAGACTTCTGATTTTTCTTTTGTCATAACACCCTTGCTGTATAGTTAAAAAAAAAACAACACACCACCAACCTTGTTCCATTAGTCCTTGAGCTAACAAACTGAGCAATCAGTATCTGAGAGATAAAGCCATACAAATATTTAATGGATATTTGTGGGCTATTAGCACAGAACTTGGTCAAGTTTCTCAAATACATCAGCCTCAATGAAATTAGGTTTCAAGGAAGGTGGTTAGGATCACTAAGCCCTGCCCTCAAAATGATATATCTCTGACGCTCTGTGGTTGACCCATATAACCCATGCCACTCTGCAACACCGGATGTTGAGTTAGCACCCACTTTTCAAACGTTATGAGGGCTCTCTCTAGTTTCAGCAGCTTTTGTTATCTGTTTATTCTTTGACAAGAATTATGCTTGGCCCTTTCCATTGTTTTTAACTATGCTAGTCAAGAAATCCCATATTTATAGCTCCGATTCCAGTAACCTAACATGGAATTGTTACATTGCAGATTTATTTCACCCTGAATAATCATAATATGCACAAATCCAAAGGAAAAATCACATTCTGATCACCACTGTATGAAATTCCCCTTGTTTCCGTCCTATGGAGCCAGGCTGGTATGGTCTGTTTTGTAACTGTGGCAAATGTGGAGAACAGCCAGTGCTCCCAATCCTCTTGACTAGAGCTGTGCAAATCACTGAAATTTCACTTCTCTGGCAGTTCAGAAAAATCAAAATAAAACATTTATTTAGGGTCAGCCCAACAACAATTTCTTCAAAAATATTCTGTGAATCAGAAAAGCTAAATAATTTTTTTTCATGTCAAATTAAACACTTTGCTCGACTTGAAATGACACGTTTAGTTTTCAGGCAATTTTAACCTTTAAAAAAAAAGCAAAGGAAATTTGGAAACAAAGGGCTAGATTGAAAAGTGGACTTAGACACCATTCACAAAACCAAAGATGAAGAGGAGATTGGGGTATCCAAAAACCACTCCATACAAATAAACAGTGGTTATGGCACTGAGCTGGGATGTGGAGGACTCAAGTTCAAATCCTTTCTCTGGGATAGGGAGAAAAAGGAAACACTTCCTCCATTTTATAAATGGCAGCTAAGCCCCCTTGGGAATCTACTTAAATAAATTAAAACATTTAATTTTTCCAAATGAACTATTTTGATAGTTAAAAAGAAAGTTTGTTTTTGTTCTTTTGGGTTTTTTTATAAAATTGTTCACTGAAATCAACACAAATTCACAAAATTTTGGGTCGACCAAATATGCATTCTTCAGTTAAAACACATTTTGTCCAAAAAAAATTCACCCAGCTCTACTATTAACCACTCCAGGAAAAATGTCAGCCAAGAGATATGAAACTTTGCCCAGAATAATGCTGGAGAGAATCATGGATCTATCCGATGAAGTGAGCTGTAGCTCACGAAAGCTCATGCTCAAATAAATTTGTTAGTCTCTAAGGTGCCACAAGTACTCCTTTTCTTTTTATGGATCTATAGTATTTTTTATGATTATTTTGGGATTTTCCACCTAAAGTGTCAAATCCAGAGAGGGCAACATTTTCCACATAAATATCCATGCCCGACTTGAAGAGTATATGGCTTCTGTGTAGCTAGTGGGATGTTAGCCAAATGAATGTTAGCAGCACCTACTAGTGTGTCAAAATATTAATCCAGGTTTAGTCCAAATCTGGGAGGGAGGTGGAATGTGTTTCCCAATCTGACTGGTTGGGAGAGTGGAGATTTATTATTTAGGAAGTTATGAAATCCATTGATAGAAACACTGGAGAGTTAGTTTGGTTAAGAGTTTGGTCATTCTCTCTATAAGAGTGAAATGTTTTCTGACAGCCTGTGTGAGTTAGACAGTGTAGTCTGAGCACCCAATGACCAAACATTCTTGAGATAATGAAGGGAACCACTGAGTTAACCTGGTTTCTAATTTAATTAGAGTTAAGGTGTTTGCTCTTGTTGATAAAGCAAATGAAGCTTCCCTTTGCTACCAAGACAATTTACTTATTGTTATATTAATGGATCTTTTCCCCCCGACTTGTTTTTTTTTAAAATTGCAGCCTTTATGCCATTTTTTTCCCTCTAGAATTGTCTGTCCATTAGACACAATCACAGCAAAATGTCCCAGGATTGGTCACAGCTCCTTAGCAGACTATCTTCAAAATTTTGAGCTAAGTATAGATTAACTATACGATGAAAAATCTAACCCATATTGCAAAACAGGTCTGGACCTGTTTTATTTTCATATTTCTATGTTGATGATGCTTATATAATGCATATAACCTTAAATTTAAAATCATTTCATGGATGACGTACCTATGAGATTGTAAATATAGACATATTCTTCTACTGAAAACAATCCATTCAAATAGACCTGGACACTACAGAGACATGTTTTTGTCCTTTGAATGCAATTTTTTTTTAAACGAAATTACCTTCAGAAAGAATTATAACAAGAAAAAAACACATGAAGAGTATTGTAGTATGTGTATTTAACTCTATCTTTTAGAATTTAATTAAAGTAATGTATTGTTGTTCTGTATTTTCACTCATTTTCTTTGCAACCTGTAAATATGATTAATTATTTTTTATTTATTTCATGTTAACAGCATTACCAGCCGCTATGTTTTAGGACAGGCTTTTGACAGGCTGATGAACATGCTAAAAAGGCAAAGCGGTGAGACACTATAGGGAGCATATATACGAAGAGATAATATCCTAGACATTAGTAGACATCAGGTATAACCTCAGATGCACCAGAGGCATAATTATCTTATTATCATCTCTGATTCTGGATGTTTGCTGAGTAGTCTGCTGAAAGTTTTAATAGGTAAAAGAAACACAAGAAGGCACAGCTGTCAGATGAACAGATACAGGTGAGATGAACAGCTCACATATTTTAAGCTTTGGAATGAATTATTCAACTAGATCACTACTTTATTCAATTAGTTTTCTTCTCTGTAGAAGTCAAAAAGTTAACAGGTATTGCAATCAAGATTCCACACCTCTAACTTCATACCATACTTTAAAATCTAACATTAAACAAGGGTACAACTAAATGTCAGTCACCAGCACAGCACTATGGAATGATATATGAGTGTATGTGCTGTATAATTTCTTGCATTACCCAACAGAAGGAAAACTGATTAGAAAATTACACATGAACTGTGGAAGCATCTGTGGATGTTAAACAGAAGCTACTGAAGTTAGACATTTTTAAATCAGCATGCCCAGAAAGTTGCATTAAAGAGTTTTAAAATAGCTGGCCAAGGAGCTCACTTGTCTGTTACTGTTGAGGTTTGGTAAGTCTTGGAATACTGGAGAAGTTCCAGAAGACTAGAAGAAAGCTAATATTGTTCCAATATTTAAAGAGTCAATGGGATGACCTGGGTAATGGAGCAGCTGATACAGGACTTGATTAATAATGAATTAAAGGAGGGACATATTATTAAAGTCAATCAACATACGTTTATGAAAAAAAATCTTGTCAACCAAACTTGCAATCATAAAAAAAATATCAAGGTTGGTTGATACAGGTAACAGGATGTTGATAAACTGGAGAGGGTTCAGAGAAGGCCATGAGAATGACTGAAGGATTAGAAAACATGCTTTATAGTTACAGACTCAAGAAGCTCAATCTATTTAGTTTCATGAAGCAAAGGTTATAGGGTGACTTGATCACAGTCTGTAGGCAACTATATGAGGAACAAATATTTGATAATAGGCTCTTCAATCTAGTAGACAAAGACAGAGGCTCGTTCACCTGCACATCTACCAATGTGATAGATGCCATCATGTGCCAGCAATGCCCCTCTGCCATGTACATTGGTCAAACTGGACAGTCTCTATGTAAAAGAATAAATGGACACAAATCAGATGTCAAGAATTATAACATTCATAAACCAGTTGGAGAACACTTTAATCTCTCTGGTCACTCTATTTCAGACCTAAAGGTCGCAATATTATAACAAAAAGACTTCAACAACAGACTCCAACGAGAGACTGCTGAATTGGAATTAATTTGCAAACTGGATACAATTAACTTAGGCTTGAATAGAGACTGGAAGTGGATGGGTCATTACACAAAGTAAAACTATTTCCCCATGTTTATTCCCCCTCCCACCCACCACTGCTCCTCGGAAGTTCCTGTTAACTGCTGGAAATGGCCCACCTTGATTATCACTACAAAAGGTTTTCTCCCCCCGCTCTCCTGCTGGTAATAGCTCATCTTAAGTGATCACTCTCCTTACAGTGTGTATGATAACACCCATTTTTTCATGTTCTGTGTGTATATAAATCTCCTCACTGTCTTTTCCACTGAATGCATCTGATGAAGTGAGCTGCAGCTAACGAAAGCTTATGCTCAAATAAATTGGTTAGTCTCTAAGGTGCCACTAGTACTCCTTTTCTTTTTCCTATTTTTAAGAAAGGGACAAAACGTGATCTGGGTAATTATAGGCCTGTTAGTTTGACATCTGTAGTATGCAAGGTCTTGGAAAAAATTTTGAAGGAGAAAGTAGTTAAGGACATTGAGGTCAATGGTAATTGGGACAAAATACAACGTGGTTTTACAAAAGGTAGATCTTGTCAAACCAACCTGATTTCCTTCTTTGAGAAAGTAACAGATTTTTTAGATAAAGGAAACACAGTGGATCTAATTTAACTCGATTTCAGTAAGGCATTTGATATGGTTCCACATGGGGAATTATTAGCTAAATTGGAAAAGATGGGGATCAACATGAAAATTGAAAGGTGGATAAGGAACTGGTTAAAGGGGAGACTACAATGGGTCACACTGAAAGGTGAACTGTCAGGCTGGAAGGAGGTTACCAGTGGAGTTCCTCAGGGATCGGTTTTGGGACCAGTCTTATTTAATCTTTTTATTACTGACCTCGGCACAAAAAGCGGGAATGTGCTAATAAAGTCTGTGGATGACACAAAGCTGGGAGGTATTGCCAATACAGAGAAGGACCGGGATACCATACAGGAAGATCTGGATGACCATGTAAACTGGAGTAATAGTAATAGGATGAAATTGAATCGTGAAAAGTGCAAGGTCATGCATTTAGGGATTAATAACAAGAATTTTCGTTATAAGCTGGGGATGCATCACTTGGAAGTAACAGAGGAGGAGAAGGACCTTGGAGTATTGGTTGATCACAGGATGTTGAAGAGCCGGCAATGTGATATGGCTGTGAAAAAAGCTAATGCCGTCTTGAGATGCATCAGGCGAGGTATTTCCAGTAGAGATAAGGAGGTGTTAGTACCGTTATACAAGGCGCTGGTGGGACCTCATCTGGAATATTGTGCACAGTTCTGGTCTCCCGTGTTTAAGAAGGATGCATTCAAACTGGAACAGGTACAGAGAAGGGCTACTAGGATGATCTGAGGAATGGAAAACCTATCTTATGAAAGGAGACTCAAAGAGCATGGCTTGTTTAGCCTAACCAAAAGAAGGCTGAGGGGAGATATGATTGCTCTCTATAAATATATCAGAGGAATAAATACCAGGCAGGGAGAGGAATTATTTAAGCTCAGTACCAATGTGGACACAAGAACAAATGGATATAAACTGGCCATTAGGAAGTTTAGACTTGAAATTAGAGAAAGGTTTCTAACCATCAGAGGAGTGAAGTTCTGGAACAGCCTCCCAAGGGAAGCAGTGGGGGCAAAAGACATATCTGGCTTCAAGACTAAGCTTGATAAGTTTATGGAGGGGATGGTATGATGGGATAGCCTAATTTTGGTAATTAATTGATCTTTGACTATTAGTGTTAAATATACCCAGTGGCCTGTGATGGGATGTTAGATGGGGTGGGATCTGAGTTACTACAGAGAATTCTTTCCTGGGTGTCTCACTGGTAAGCCTTGCCCACATGCTCAGGGTTTAGCTGATCGCCATATTTGAGGTCGGGAAGGAATTTTCCTCCAGGGCAGATTGGCAGAGGCCTGGGCGGGGTTTTCGCCTTCCTCTGCAGCGTGGGGCACTGGTCACTTGCTGGAGGATTCTCTGCACCTTGAAGTCTTTAAACCACAATTTGAGGACTTCAGTAGCTCAGACATAGGTTAGGGGTTTGTTACAGGAGTGGGTGGGTGAGATTCTGTGGCCTGCATTGTGCAGGAGGTCAAACTAGACTATCATAATGGTCCCTTCTGACCTTAAACTCTATGATTCTATGACTTCTGTGGAGTTATTCCCAATTTACACTCACAAGTGAGAGAAGAATCAAGGCCCATATACATAATCTACAAAATTGCATGCCATGTAATCAGTCGTGCAACTACTTATAGTCTAACATGTATAGTTCTAATACTTTCTGACTGCCAGATACAATGTTGTTGGGTTTTTTTTCTCTGCGGAATTGGGCAAACCAATTATGTAACACAACGATTACTGGTAAAATGGACTAACAGAGAGAGAACTGCCAACTTTAAAAAAAATTGATTAAATAAATTAAAAAATGTCTAATAGCACACTCTTTGAATGGTATGTCCTTTTAAAAAAAATTGGATTCTATTATCTCTTTGAAAGTCAATGGGAGTTGAGCGCCAAACATTATTTTTTGATTTTGAAAATATCCCCCTTTAATCTTGGACACCATCAAGCTGTTCGGGAGCAAAACTGGACCAGTCATAAAAAAAGTATATTCTGGTGGGCAGAGTCTTCCAGAGTCTCAGAACCAGAGCTGAAACTTTTAAAGCCACCTGAATTATTTGGCTAGGCATCCACACATTTTAGGTGGCTCTGAAAATCTCAGATCAGGGTTTTAAAAAAAGGAAGTCTGATAGCTTCTGGGAGGAGGGTGAGGCTGTGCATGTACATGCTTTTCTCTATTTGGCCAACTTATCAGAAGCCTTACCTACAACATAAAATGTATAACTAATTTGTATAGTGGAAAATGTCACTTACATAATATAAATTGGTCATAAAATAACAGGAAAAAAAAACCTATGCTCATAATTCACATTGTCATTTTATCCTTGCTATAGTGCCATTTACCATCTGCACCATTCACTCAAGTTTTCCTTCTAGCCTGTCTTCAACTATGTAACATTATGAAAAGCTAGCCAATTCTTTGTAATCCAGAATGCAACTCCACACAAGTGGCTTTTTAGTTAATCCAAAGACTGCGGGGACAGATTCTGGTACCAGTTGCACAGACTTCCCTGAGGTTACCATGGATTCATACCAGTGTAACTGAAGTCATACTTTGGCCATCCAGCTCTAGTCTGTGACACGCTTTCAGGCAGAACTGCGCTCCTGAATAACAATGTTTACTCTGTAACAACTGGTAACTTTCCATTCCAGGTCCCAGAAAACTGCATGGTTTTAACAGAGATTCCTTTCCTTCAGCCTCTCTTATCTCCTTTTTGTCCCCTTTTCCATGGCTCACTGTAACACTCTCTCCCTACTCACTAACACTGACCCTCAAATATTTGGAGGGGGGTTATAAACTTCCCTTATTTCTGACCCACTAGTCCGATGCTATCTGTATGTTCTCAATGATCTTTTCGAAATAGCTCTTTTCCTCTTCCACATCTGTGTACAAACATCTTCTTCCTCTCATACCCTTATTATTTTAGAATGAGCTGGCATTACCTCATCGCCAGCTGTCCATGATAGACCATTAGTAGAAAATATCAGTTAAATTTTGTTCTTTTGCTTCAGCCTACTGTATTGTTCTGTAAACTTTATATATATACACACATACATACATTTATTTATTTATTTAACCCTATATTTATATATTATAGGATTCAATCCTGACTCCTCTTTTTTCTATATACAGCACGTGCAGATAGTGAGCAATATCGTTCTAATGTTCAGGACCGTAAAATGAAGATACTCAAGGGAAAAGAAATACCTGAAGCATTTCATACTAGCGGGAAATTTTAGAAATGATTCATTTAAAAAATACTTTTCAAAGGAAGGCTTGCCTCTGGCTTTCATCTCTATATCATGAAAGGGGAAGATCTGCCACATATTCTGCATTTCAAAGCAGAACCCCAGACATAGTGGCATTAGAGACAAGAATTGAAACTTTATGATAATGTGGCTATGGACAGTGATTGCCCAATGGCATCTTCAGAATGTCTGGACTGAAGTTCAGGAGGAATTATCCTTTAAACAAGGCACCAGCAAAAATGCTGTATAGTTTTCTTTATAGTATTCTAATAGGGCTGTCGAGCGATTAAAAAAATTAATTGCAATTAATCGCGCTGTTGAACAATAATAGAATATCATTTATTTAAATATCTTTGGATGTTTTCTACATTTTCAGATATATTGATTTCAATTAAAAACAGAATATGTGTACAGTGCTCACTTTATATTTATTTTATTGCAAATATTTGCACTATAAAAAACAAAAGAAATAGTATTTTTAAATTCATCTAATACAAGTACTGTAGTGCACTTCTTTGTCATGAAAGTTGAACTTACAAATGTAGAATTATGTACAAAAAAACCCCTGCATTCAAAAATAAAATAATGTAAAACTTTAGAGCCTACAAGTCCACTCAGTCCCACTTCAGCCAATCGCACAGACAAACAAGTTGGGTTCCAATTTGCAGGAGATAATGCTGCCTGCTTCTTGTTTACAATGTCACCTGAAAGTGAGAACAGGCGTTCGCATGGCATGGTTTTAGCTGGTGTCACAAGATATTTACATGCCAGATGTGCTAACGATTCATATGTCCCCTCATGCTTCCACCCCCCTGATGACGGATTCTGCTTGATAACGATTCAAAGCAGTGCAGACCGACGCATGTTCATTTTCATCATCTGAGCCAGATGCCACCAGCAGAAGGCTGATTTTCTGTTTTGATGGTTCGGGTTCTGTAGTTTCCATATCTGAGTGCTGCTCTTTTAAGACTTCTAAAAGCATGCTCCACACCTCATCCCTCTCAGATTTTGGACAGCACTTCAGATTCTTAAACCTTGGGTCGAATGCTGTAGTTATTTTTAGAAATCTCACATTGGTACCTTTTTTGCATTTTGTCAAATCTGCTGTGAAAGTGTTCTTAAAACGAACATGTGCTGAGTCATCATCTGAGACTGCTATAACGTGAAATATATGGTAGAACATGGGTAAAACAGAACAGGAGACACACAATTCTCCCCCAAGGACTTCAGTCACAAATTTAATTAACACATTTTTTCTGAACGAGCATCACCAGCATGGAAGCATGTCCTCCGGAATGGTGGCTGAAGCATGAAGGGTCATACGAATGTTTAGCATATCTAGCACATAAATACCTTGCAAGGCCGGCTCCAAAAGTGTCATGCGGAAGCCTGTTCTCACTTTCAGGTGACATTGTAAATAAGAAGCAGACAGCAGTACCTCCCATAAATGTAAACAAACTTGTTTCTCTTAGCGATTGGCTGAAAAAAAGTAGGACTGAGTGGACTTGTAGGCTCTGAAGTTTTACGTTATTTTGTTTTTGAGTGCAGTTATGTAACCAAAAAAAATCTACATTTTAAATTACACTTTCACGATAAAGAGATTGCACTACAGTACTTGCATGAGGTGACTTGAAAAATACCTTTTCTTTTGTTTATCATTTTTACAGTGCAATAATTTGTAATAAAAATAATAATATAAAGTGAGCAGTATACACTTTGTGTTCTGTGTTGTAGTAGAAATCAATATATTTTAAAATGTAGAAAAACATCCAAAATATTTAATAAACATCAGTTGGTATTCTATTGTTTAACAGAATTACATTTATAATTATATGCAATTAATCACGATAATTTTTTTATCATGATTAATTTTTTTGACTTAACTGCGATTAATCAACAGCCCTATTTTCTAACAATATGGGTGAAATCCTGGCCCCAGTGAAGTCAATGACAACACCCATATTGACTTCAATAAGGCCAAGATTTCACCCTACATATTTATAATCTTTTTCTAACAAGTTTTAATACCATTTCTTATTTGTTCCATCTCTCACTCAAACAGATTGTTCTTCCTCTGTTTTTAATGAAAATTAAGCCCACTCAGTTCACTTTTGTTTTCTGTTCTATGCACCATCATTATCAAGGTTGACAGTAGAAATGAACACAGATCTGGAATTTAGTTTTTAGTTAAATGCTGCTGGTGTAGGTCCCAAAACATTTCTGTAAGACCTAGAAAAAAGGGAAGTTAATTATTTTAATTTTAGAAACAACCCACAAGACAGCATTGGATCTCTTCATATTTTGAGAACTCTAAATACATTCCTCACCCATAATAACTAAAGTCAGGTCATTTTATCTGTCCCGGACGTGACAGTGTTTTTAAATAATTTAGGAAATAAAAGCTCTCCAATCTCTAGAAGTGATAACAGGGCCTAAGAAAACATGCAGTACACCACAGATGTGTGTGAAATATCAAAAACATTCACTACTTTTTGTTCATGCACCAAACCTTTGTTCTTTATGCTGCTGCCCATAACCAGCACGTCGTTCCCTTTACTGTGCTGTGATTTTAATAAAAAAAAAATTCATTTCAGAGGTTCAAAATTCTGAAACATAAAAGCAGAGAGTTCCTTTATTGTGCTTTACCACTGAGACATATACATCATTTAAAAAACATTTTTGCCAAGTAAAATACTAAAATCCCCTTAAGATTAAAGGAGATGCATTACTTTATGTAAAAGTATATTTTGGGGATGCATTTTCTGAGCACAAGAAACAATATGATTTCACCTTCAAATTTTAGGACATTCATTTCCCTCATATAATAAAAATGACACTGCAAGGTTAATGATGTGAAACCTTGCAGACAAAATGAAGCTATTACAATCTCTTTGCTGACAGGCCCACAGCAAAATGATATGGAAAGATGTATAGTGAAGTCTAGAAGGAAATGCAGTTTATGATGTATTTTTACCAGGAGAATCTCAACTTTGCACATATAGCGGTTTACTATAGAGCAGGTATAAGCAACTGGTCTTATTCAATTTATACAGAAGAAACAAAGATTGAGAAGTCCTTAAGATCATATCTTCAAACTTTTTTTTTTTTTTTTGCATGTAGGCACACATACTGAAAAGTTCTTAAAGTAAATACGAAGTTTATTGTGAAGCTTTAAATCAACATGAAGTGTATCTTACTCTTTTTCTTGGTTCTTAACCTATTTATCATTGTGGGCCACATATGCAGTTCTCTATATGTTACGTGGGCCGCATCCACACTATATCTATCTCTAGATATATACTACTTGTATGGCCCTGAGGATGTCACATGGGAGACAGCTGTGTGCTGACTGGGCCACAATATGAGATAATGATGTGCTGCCATTATTTTAACAATGGGCTTCCATCAATATACAGTAACTCCTCACTTAACATCGTCCCGGTTAATGTTGTTTCGTTGTTACATTGCTGATCTATTAAACAACATACTTGTTTAAAGTTGTCCACTACTTGTGGGATTCTCTGGCTTGGAACCAGGGTGGGCCAGTAGCCCCCTTATCAGCTCCCCTCCACCCTCCCCAGCATGTTCTGCCCACCGGCCGGCCCTGCGGATCAGCACCTCCCCCACTCCCTCCCTGTGCCTCCCACCTGCCGCAATCAGCTGTTTTGCGGCATTCAGGAGACTGGGAGGGAGCGGGGAGGAGCGAGGATGTGGTGTGCTCAGGGGCAGAGGTGGAGCGGGGAAGGGAAGAGATGGGGTAGGGGTGGGCCTTGAGGGAAGGAGTATAGTGTGGGTGGGCCCGGGGCAGAGCTAGGAGGTTGAGCACCCCCTGGCACGTTGGAAAGTCGGCCTGTGCAGCCATGCATGTGCTGTCCAGAGGAGGGAGTGGTGCACTCCAGCGGGATAGCATCAGTTCATTATCACATTCAGTTTCCACAGGGAAGTGTTTGCAGCTGCTGCCGTGCGTCTATTGTGTCTCCTCCCTCCTGCCTTCGTCGGTGCTGCCTTGTAGAGCGTGAGGCTACATTAACAACAGCGTGTTAACCCTTGAGGGCTCAGCCAAGTGCTGGTTCATCATTTGGCAGCAAGGCATCCCCTGGGAAATATCCCACCTGATAGCAACTTGGTTGCTTTAGGAGAAGCTCAGGGAGCTCATGAGCAGGTCCCCAGACAATCCTCTGATTATAACTTTTTAAAAACTTATACTATATATGCATATAATGTCTTTTGTCTGGCAAAAAAAATTCCCTGGAACCTAAGCTCCCCTATTTACATTAATTCTTATGGGAAAATTGGATTCGCTTAACATCGTTTTGCTTAAAGTTGCATTTTTCAAGAACGTAACTACAACGCCAAGCAAGGAGTTACTGTATCTCCCTTTAATCTGTGTACCAATATAAGTTGTACCCATGTGCAATTTAGGAGTTATACAGAAGAAACAGAAATATAATTTCAAACTTCTCTTTCAAGCACCTCATTGATCTAGTAAGACCTGTAAAAGTCACTTTAAAACACAAAAGCAAATGTAGCATCCTATTTAATTGAGATTCAGCATGGTTGAACTTGAGCCCCTTCTGGTTAATGGGTCTTCATGTATTCTCTTAACTGCTTTATACTGAACCACTGCCAACTTGCACTGCTTTTTGCCTGTTCTCTGTATTTTGTTATATGCTTGAAATATCCACAATTATTTTGTAAGTATCATTCTTATGACAAGTACAATTCCAATAAATGTAGTCATCATTGCAATGTCTGCCTGAGTTACCACAGATCATTAGTGTCCAAGATTATCCAAAGACAGCACCAAAATATCTGGAAATCTTTATTTTCTGGGTTAATTAATTCCTGACAGGAAAAGGAAAAGAAGAGACAGAGAAGAAAGGTGGGAAATTGGATAATCTGTAACAGTAGCTGGTGACTCTTGGGTCATGGGAAATGGAAACATATATCTCCTTGAACAACTCAGAAGAAATCACACTAATAGCTGGTAAACATCAAAAGTAGTAGGTCCACCCATGAAAATAATAGCCCTGCATTTTCCTGCTATTGGAACAATTATTATAAATTAATATATTTATTCCTGAATCCTGTTCTAGATCGAACACAGTTCATAGCTTCTCCAGCCCCCATATCTTCCTTTTGCATATGTGTTGTACATGACTACTTGGATAAATCAACAGTGAAATTATTTTTGGCTTCTCATATGCAGAACAAAGGGATTAGATTTTCTTGTAATCATGGAACAGGTAACACAGAGACTAGATACAGATAAGGAAGGAATGAAGATCCAGCATCCTCTTAGAACCCTGCTGAGTTGGAAAGAGAACCCAAGACCATTTTAATAATCTTGGGGTTCATTAAATAACAAACCAGTGAATGAGAAAGGAATACAATTTTAATAAAACAAACTGAAGAGCTTCTGTAGTGAGCTGCTGCACACAGCCATGCAGTGTTCCCAACGCCTGCCTCCACAGCACAGCTCCAAACTTACACACTCGCAACACTCTCCCTTGTGAGGGGGCATCTCCAAATCACAATCTTTCATAAACGTATCTCTACATCTTCCCTCCTAATGCAAATCTGAAAACCAATTAACTCGTGTATATATATATATATACACACCTGTGTGTGTATATATATATGTGTGTGTGTGTGTACACACACAAAAATTAACAATTATCTAATAATACATACATTACATTCTTGACCCATCCAGTACATTTCCATAATCCCAATGTGTCAACTATCTAGAGAGGAGAGGTTACCAGCACATCACTCTCGAGTGAGTCTTTACCACTCACTTGCCTCAAATACCCCTTCTCTAGACAGGTTAGCAAGTCTCTCTGAGCCTTTCAGAATGTTTAATCTCCCATTCTGATCTTCTCAGTATCAGCCTTTCATTAGAATCTGAGTGGTTCTCTTGTTCCTTGACAGTTTCTCCTTTGTGCATTGATTATAAAGGATCAGTCAGATGTGTAATGCCAGAGTCCATCTCAGCTGTCAATGGAACTTTCTGGGATTACTCATAGATCCCTTTGATTATGTCAAAATGTGTCCCCCATGACTCTCTGGACTACATAGGACCCTGGATGCAGCTATTCTTTAATGGTACCTCTTTGGCTCCAAGTATTAGAGGTGTGATTCCTCAGACACACTCTCCCATGGGTTAAGAGATGGGAGATCACAGGCCCTTTTGTCAAAATAATATTTCTGCTTCCATTTCTGATTTTCTTTCATCTTCCACATGGTTGCATTGTTAGGAGATTTCAGGAGGTTATCAGTAATTGGTAAATTAGATCTGATCCTTCTTCCCATTAACAGTTTAGCTGGAGAAAAGCCATTGTCCAGAGGTATACTTTGGAAAACCAATAAAGCTTTATACAAAACACCTCACTGTCGAAAGTCTTTTTCGTACAGTTCTTTACTTTCCGTATCAACCTCGCCACAAGTCTATTTGATTGCATATAATTTGGATTTGATGTTCTGTGATGAAAATCCCAATCTATGGCAAATTGCCTAAAATCTGGACCGTAAAACTGCGGCCCATTATCACTAAAGACTTCATGTGGAATTCCATGTCTGGAGAAGATTCCTTTCATGCTGGCTATCACTGACTTACTATCAGTACTGAGCAGTGTGCAAACTTCTGAATACAGAGACTAAATCTGTGACTATTAAATAATCTTTTGATTGCCAGGTAAATGAGTCAGTGCCTTTGTGGAACTAGATGAGGTCTCAGTGGCTCTGCCTGTTGGCATGGCTTGCATCTGTCTCTAAAGTGTTCACTGGTTTCTTCGGAGCCACTGCTCTGAAAAGTGTATCTGCAGTGAACATGAATTTACTGGGCATGTAATTCAAAAACAAATCACACTTTTTCAGCTTTATCACCATTCTTTGAATCCTTAAGGTACGGTCATTTTAGTGGTTTGCTAAATAAAGCTAGCAGGAACTTGTGATCCATTTCAACTTCCACTGTCTGTCCATAAATACACTGATTGAATCTTTCACAGGCAAACAATGTTCCTAAAAGCTCCTTTTCGATCTGTGCATATATGGTTTCTGCCTCAGTCAGTGATTTGGATGCATATGCCCTGGTTGACAACAATCCTCATGGTTCTGTAAAATCACTGCACCTAACCCAGACTGTGAAGCATCTGCTGAAATTTTAATAGGCCTTTCCGGTGCACAGAATTTCAACATTGGCTCTGCTATCCATTGTTGTTTTAACCCGTCACATGATTCCTCCTGTTCTGCACCCCAGTACCATCCATTTTTATTCTCTAGGAGTTTTCTCAAAGCCGTTGCTTTGGTAGATAGATTAGGTATGTATTTTCCAAGATACTTACCTTTCCTAGGAACTGTTGGACATCTTTCTTTGATTGAGGACATGGCATCATTTCAACAGCTGAAAATCTTCCTCTTATCAGGTTTTACACCTCCATTGGAAATAATGTCCCCAACAAAAGTCAGTTCTATTATCTCTAAAACACTTTTCTCCCTATTTAGTTTGAGATTTGCTGACCTGCTTGCAGCCAGGACTCCCAGAAGTCTATGATCATGCTCCTCTTTCAATGAGCCCTAGGTAATGATGTCATCCATTTAGGTGTCAACACCATTAATAAGTTCATAGATAATATATATGGTTTTGTGGTACATTTCTGGTGCTGAAACTATGCCAAAGGGTAAGCGTCAAAATCTGTATCTTCCAAATGGGGTGTTAAATGTGCATCGCTTTGAGCTATCTTCAGTTAACTTTAGCTGCCAAAAGCCTGAGGATGCATCTATTTTACTGAAATATTGAGCATTTGCAAACTGAGCCATAATCTTATCTCTGGTTGAAATATTCTCTTTTTACAGTTTTGTTGAGGTCTCTGGGATCTAAGCATATGTGAATACTTTTCTCCACGATGACTAAGGCGCTCACCCATTCTTTTGGCTCATTTTTTTCTATTACTTGCATTGTTTCCATCCTTGGAGTTTATCACAGAGTGCAATTGGCAAATTTCTATGTGGATTGATAACTGGAGGGACCTGCTTGTTTCTCCGGATTGTATGTTCGCCCTGCAAGCAACCCACCCCATGAACACATCATGATATTCCCAAAAGAGTGCTTCATAGCCAGGTTCAGTACGATCTTGTATTGAGAGCAACCATTTTACCAGATTGAATTTCTCACATGCAGCCAGCCCTAAAATTGGTGTCACCCTCTTTGGCACTACAGTGAACTGTACATGGTGTTTTTATGGTTCATGCTAGCAACGCACCACCCCTTCATTTGTTCCAGAATAACCAGTTACTTTTCTTTTTGTTGGTCCCACTTTTGGTCTTATTTTCAGCCTCTCATAATCTTGTTCAGACAGAATATTAACCTGAGCTCCTGTTACCAGTTTCAGTGGAATAATTGTTCCATTCACTCTCATAGGCAATATCCACTCTCTCTCATCAGGCATGCTAGATCCCAGTACATCTATGAAAAACTCCTCAACCAGATTATCTTTAAATGAATACACTGACTTTTCTGCATTTGGGATGTGCAGCATTTTGCAAAAAGATTATTTTCCCCCAGATTTCTCACAGTTTCCCAAAGGCAACACACTGTTTGTTGTGATCCATACCTTCCACATGACCATGTCTACCCAGTCTGCCCCCTAGCAGTGGTTTTCATAGCAAGTGGTTCCATTCTTTCATTTGACCTGTTCTGGCTATATTCTTTAGTATTTAGTACATAGATAGCTCCTTATGGTGAATTCAGCTCTTTGGCTTGTGCTTTCAATGTTTCTGCTGCCATGCATATTTGGAGAGTTTTTTTTCTAAAGTTAAATCTCCTTCATGGAGCATTCTCTCTCTTAACACATAGTCTTTAATGCCACACATGATTCTCTCTGACCAGAGACTCTGTCAGCTCGTCAATTCACAAGTTTTATTGAGTCTCCTTAATTCTATGACATATTGCGTGATGGTGTCATCAGTTTTTTGCATGCATATAAAAAAAAGTCTCTCCCAAATGTTTCATTCCTTTTTGGCATACAATCTTCCTCAGATTTAGTCAGTAGTATATTTAACTTCATACTTTCACCTTCTTCAAACTTCAAGTTGTTATAAATTTCCAAAGCTTCCTCACCAACAACATGCAAAAAGATAGATGATTTCACCTGATCATTTTTCTCCTGTGCCCCTATGGCTGCTAAATACAATTCAAATCTCGCTCTGAATTTCCTCCCCTCCCTGCCCCACTTCTCTGCAACATTACCTGAGAATTGCAGACAGGAAGGATGTTGCCACACATCCATTTTTGACTCCCCCCAGCCCTTCTTGAGCTAGTCAAGCAACTATGGTGCTCACCAAATACATGCAAAAGCCACTGTGCCTGGTGATCCACATGCTTCTCTGGTGCCTCCCTTTGTCTCTGCTTTCAGTTGCAAACACAGGCATTAATTTAAAAATGACTGCAGTTTCCTTCTCATTCAGCACTTCTGACACCATGTAAGGATCTTGGGACTCATTAAATAACAAATCAGTGAATGAGAAAGGAATAAAAATTTAATAAAACAAACTGGAGAGCTTCTGTGGTGAGCTGCTGCACATAGCCATGTGGTGTTCCCTGCACCTGCCGCCAGGGCACATCTCCAAATTTCCACACTCGCAACACTGTCCCTTATGAGAGAGCATCTTCAGATAACAATTTTTCATACACAGATCTCTACAACCATCCTGTTACATTCTAAGAAAAACAATTTTGAAGCCTTTTCTGAAGGATGCTGGCAGAACAGCAAAGTAAAAGCACTTGAACAATTATTTCAAAAGCAGGACTTAACACTTACCCAACTTTACATTAGTGAAGAAGAGTACCTTAGTTCATTCTGTGGGAGAATCGTACACTTCACTGTGCTGGGACATTCTACAATAGAAATGCTGATCTCTTCCAGTGTATGCTCTGATTACTACAATGATGACAGAGAGAGGCTTTTGGATATCACGTTCTATAAATATCAAAGTCAGTATGCAGAGACGTACACTGGCAGGACACCAGCAATTACAAAAAAAAACCCAATGAATTAGGGTGGCACCAGGATTGTAATGACACTTTGCAAGCAAAGAGACAAACCACAAGATGACATGCAAAGTGTGCAAGATTTCATTCACAGTCATGTGGGTGAGAGATTTATTGTTAATGAGAGAACACCACAAATTCTACAAGTAAACAACTGATAAATAATTGAAAATATACATAGAAATGGAATAAGCCCTCCAAATAATTCCTGTTTCATTTATCTTACCAAATATTTAATGTGATTTTGATTTGGAATGCAGAATTAGCAAATCAAACCTAGAGAGGCAACCCAACCTTTGGTAGGAGTTGAAGATGCTTGGAACCTTGCAAGATCTTACCCATTTTTATTATTATTACACAGTTATATAAGTCAAATCTTGACTATGACACTCAATTAGCATAAACCTGGCCTAAGCTGGGTTGTCTAGCCAGGCTAAGTGAGTGCACAGGATTAATCAGAACCACAAGTGCAGGATCTCTGGCAACAGTTGCTAATCTGATCTATGGTAGCCTACCAATGCCCATCAGCCCCGAAACAGAAATCCTGCAAGTAACTGGAGGCAGAGAGCTCAGCACAAGCCCTCCTCAAACTCCTCCTCCAATCCCTCCACACAAGCACTATATTTTGGGAAGCTCCAAGTTTCCCCATTGTCTGTCAATACTCTCTCCCATGCCTAGCCATTTCAAATGAGCCTATGTTAGTCCACTCATGTGGAATGGGGGGAAGAGAGAGAGAGAAAGGAGCAAATCAAAATGCATCTAATAACAACCACCACCACCATCAACTCAACCTACTGCAGTAACATCTATCAAACAAACCAATTAAATCTTTATCTATCATTTAATATAATGGAAATAAAATCACTGTCACAGGATTAATGTCTACCATTAAGAAAATACACTTTTCAGCTTCACCTCAATCTCCCCCCCCCTCATATATATGCCATAGCTTTGCAAGGCCATTTAGGTAGCAGCAGGAGGCTACTGGTCACAGGGTAAATGACACATTCCATTGACTCCTCTTAAGCACATTGGAAGTACAGTGAAAGTATCAAAGAAGACTTTTCATCATTTTGCAATTTACAGGGGTTTGACATATAAAAAAAGGCATTTGCAAAGTACCATGAGATTCATACTAGCATGCAGTAATGTTTTCAACTAAAAGCCCCCCTTCCCTTCTTTCCCCCCTCACCCGCAAAATACAAGAATATTTTTAAGATTGCAAAATCAAGTTCTCAAATGTTACAAAACGCCAGAACTAAAGTTGCCTGTGCAACGTTAATTTGATCCCCGTGGGTATGCAGTATGACAAAGTCTTTAATTACAGGATGAAATGCTATTTTCCCCCCACAGGACTGCTGCCTCATCCAGTGCACAGAATGGACAGTGCTCACTAGATGAGCAGCCATTCAGTATTTTTTCTCCTTGTTGTTCAATGTGTTGGTCCATGCCTTATTAACTGCACGGTATTCAAGTCTTACTCTGAAACAGAATTATCAGTTTCTCCATGGGCTTTTCTGTGGCACTCATCACTATAGCAGCTGAGTGATTTACAGATATTAATGAATGTATCTTCACAATTTCACTGTGAGATGAGGGGGTGTTTCTGTCTTTATTTTACAGATGGGGAACTGAGACACACACAGACACAGACAAAATAATCCACTCATTTTGCGTGTCCAGTCTGAGATGCTGTGCGGGGAGACGGTCTCCCTAGACCATGTCCCATAGTGATCAGAGCACTGGTGAGCCATACCACCCAGTGGTCAAGTCTGGGGAGCTGGTGGTAGCACCTGGGGGTTCAAGTCTGAGGGTCTGGCAGTAGTACTTGGGGGTTCAAGTCTGGGGGGCTGGTGGTAGCACCTGGGGGGTTGGTGGTAGCACTTGGGAGTTCGAGTTTCGGGAGCAGGTGGCAGTAGGGGTACCTGGGCCTATACACTCCATCAGGTTCCAACCTAGGGCCCCGGGGCAGGCAGTTCAGGTATGCGACCTGGGCTAGTGTATCATCCAGCCTACTTCCTGGGTCACTTCTTACCACGACTGCCTCTCTAGAGGCATGGTGAAAGCCTGGCTTACAGCCTGCAAAGTGCCTGCCCCCCAAAGGGGTTCAGGAGGTTCCTTTCCCAACTCACAAGCAGATACTCTGTTGTCTTTTTTTGCAGTGACTTGAGGCTCTGAGCTGAGGTGTGCTTCAGGGCGGTGTCAGGCTCCTCGTGGATTCCTACAAGAGCTACCAATGCAAGTCTGCTCCCTTGCACTGACCGCCCTGGCTGAGCTGTGCTATGCTGCACCCTTTTAAGCTCCACCTCCATTGCAAGCACGCCCAGCAGTGTTGCTAGCTTAGCGATTCTGTGGCTAGATTTAGCAA
Source organism: Lepidochelys olivacea (assembly GCF_965140295.1). Taxonomy (NCBI): domain Eukaryota; kingdom Metazoa; phylum Chordata; order Testudines; family Cheloniidae; genus Lepidochelys; species Lepidochelys olivacea. The sequence continues at coordinate 141,386,614 of NC_140412.1, read as the reverse complement.
CTTTTTGATTTCCCTAATAAGGAAATAAGTGTCAAAGCGACCAGCAACAAATCTAGTGACTGTCACTGCCGATTATAGTGACATTCAGAGAAAGAAGTCACCACTTTGTTGGCAGTAGCCCTCAGCCCTGAGCCAGGGGTGGGAGATGGTGGTGTCCAGACTCAAGATAGCAGACCTGCCAAGCTAGGGGAGGCCTGAGCAGTGGCAGCTAGAGAAGTCAATCTGCAGGCACGCCGGGACAGGAGTTGCCGCATGCTCCGGAGGATGAACAGCTCAGTGCTCCCCTTGTCAGGCCTGGAAAGGGGACAATCAGGTGGGGCGGGAGGAGGCTGGAATGGGGTGGCTTGGCCAGATGCACGTGCAGTGGAGCCAGAACCAAGAAGATGGCGTCTCAGCCAGTGTTGCTGACTCCACATAGCAGGAAGTCATCAGAAAAACCCTGAAAAGTCACTAGATGTTGCTATGTAACCTACATGAGGGAACATTTCAGACAGATGCAGTAAGAAGTGTCCATTTCACATGAAGGGAATGTCTCTCCCCTCAGTGAACGAGGAGCACCCAGGGCAATATCCATGTCCAAGTAAGGAAGTCTCTCCCCCATAGCGGGGGCGGGAGCAAGGGCAGGGCAGGGTAGGGTCCATGTGAGGGTGGGGTGGGGAAGGGTCTTTGAGGGATTATCCATGGGAAGGGGGCAAGGCCGCAATCACTGGAATGCTGTGTTACCTGCGAGGTGCCAGTTCTCCCAAGGCTTAGGAGGCAGCACTCAGAGCTGCTCCTTAACCCCTTGTTCCCCAGTGTGGGGTTTGTGTACACCACATCACAGATGCCCAGAACCTGATTTTTCAGAGTATTTAAGATTATAGAACATTTCAGATGTTCAGAGCACAGCTCCCACTGGCAGCATTTCCATCTGTGAATGAACAGGACTTCTGCAAATCACACAGACCACAGGGTCTTATGCTGGGCACCCAGAAAATGAAGAACACAAAATTAGTAACTACCTGTGAAAAGTTTGGTTTAAGGGCCTTGCCCAGCCTTGCATAGGAACTCTGTGGCAGAGAAAGAGATAGAATCCAAATCTTTAGGGCAGCATTCAAGTGCAGACACCCAGCATGAAAGACTGCAGCCCAAATGGTTACAATCTGGCAAAGCTGTATGCAACTGAAAATAGGGTCTTATAATGAGCAACATGAGGCAGACTTAGTAATAGGCAACACTATCCACTCACCTATAATACATTCACACTGCCCATCCAAGAATGGCCATCCCCCTCTCCTAAACTTGCGTCCTCAGATCAAGGGCATCAGAAGTCTGTTAGATTATATCTTTGCTCACAAACATATGTAATAAAATGGGACCAACAGACAGCAAAGAGAGTGTTTGGAGTCTGTGGGTGTGACCCTAAAAGCCCCTCAATGCCCACTGGCAGAGCAACTCCTATCAGGGCCTGACAAACTCATGACACAACACACTGCTGTCACGGTATTTGTCTATAAACAATGTCATGAGAGATATCAAGTGAAGGACAGTGACACACTGGTCATTAAGATCATTGTGAAATGTTTGAGAAGTGGCATGCCAAGTCTTCATTAATTTAAGGTTTTGCGTGCCAGTAATAAATTTTACATTTATAGCCCCCCCCCCCCCCCCGATGGAACCCGAGACTGGCAGCGGGCTGAGCGGTGCCAGTGGCCGGGACCCCAGCTAGCATGGGCCGGCGGCCGGAAACCCAGACCGGAAGCAAGGGTGGCAGATGGAATCCTGGGCCGGAATCCCGGGCCGGCAGTGGGCTAAGTGGGGCCAGCAGCCAGGACCCCGGCGAGCAGGGGCTGGCGGACGGAACCCCAGACCAGCAGCGGGCTGAACGGTCTGGGGTTCCGTCTGCCGCCTGCGCTGCCCGTTTGGGGTTCTAGCCGCCAGCCCCACTCATCCCGCTGCCGACCTGGATGGACGGAACCCTGGGCCGGCCACGGGCTCAGCAGGGCCAGCAGCTGGGACCCTGGCTGGCAGCAGAGTGCCACTAAAAATCAGCTCACGTGCCACCTTTGGCACGCGTGCCACAAGTTGCCAACCCCTGTATTAACACTATGTGAGGAATTATGGATACTTTCTGATATTATGCTTTAAAGTCTGTAACCAAACAAAAGGAGAAAAAGGTTTTCTTCCAGAGAAGAGAAAATATAGTTATCTCCCTGTCTCTAATGTAAATTGAGTGTGGTGATGCCAGAGACAATGAGCAGTTCATTTGTATCACAAGTAAACAGGAGGAGCAAATTAACATGAGGATGTGAAATCAGCCTGGAAAGACACTGGAACCTGAACCCCAGAGATTCATCCTGCCTCTGTGACAAAGGCAATAAACTTTGGGGAATATAAGGAGAACCAAAAAGACATTTGGTGATCCATCATAGAGGAAACAAGGAGGTCTGCGTTCCAGGAGGGCGACCAAAGCCTGAGCCCACCTAAGCCCCACCAAGGGCTTCAGCTCCAGGTGGAGGCCTGGAACCTGAGTCCTGCCACCCAGGGCTGAAGCCCTTGGGCTTTGGCTTCAGTCCCAGGCTGTGGGGCTTGGGTAGTGGATTCACCCCCAGGCCCTAGCAAGTCTAATGCCAGCTCTAGCAACCCCATTAGAACAGGGTCGCAACCCACTTTGGAGTCCCAACCCACAGTTTGAGAACCCCTGATTTAGAGCATACTCTACTAGGTGAACCTCACAAATTTTTCTCTCCCTCCCCCATGCCTCCCGCTCCCAGTTGTCTAAAGATTGTGCATATGCACTAATGGTGTTGAATACTCTATGCAAACGTAATTATCCCTTCCCCACCCTCTCAAAGCTCTACGCAGCACACACCTGTCCGCGGTGACACATATGGTGTCTGGTGTGTGGTATCTAAGTATTGCTGATACAACATACTGTACAATTTTTGATGCAACAAGATGAGATTGAATGAAGTGTCAGTCAGCCAATCTCCTTACTTTTCTTTGTTTCGGTTATAATCTCAGCATTATATAATCATTTGTTTTGTCTGGTTATACCATTGTATTGTTTTGGAACATGAAGCCAGAAGAATTGTTAAATAAAATGGCTTTGCACCAATGGAAGTAATGCAAGAAACACAACTGCAGGTCTGAGATTTTAAAAAATTAACATATGCATATACGCATTCAGCTGGAATGTTCTCAGAAAAAATATAAGAAAGCAACCCTATGATTTCATACTAGGGCTTCATGGCAAGGATGTGTTATTTTAACAAGTACCTGCCAGAGCTAAGAACCAAGCAGGTTTAATGCACTCAAATTGTCCACCTAAGATTAACGATAATGGTGATAATGATTTACATTATACTATAGGGACAAGTGTAATTATACGATGACTATAGAATAAAAAAATGACAACATGGTATTTGGTTCACATTTGTTTAAATTTTCATACTCAGTTTTGTCTCTCTTTTTTCATTTCAATTGCCTTGAGAAGAAGAGGGGAAATGACTGACACAGTGCCACTTAGAAACAAGCTGTAACAATGCTCACAGACCCTTTGGGATCAAAGAAGGAACCCCTCTTGGGACAAAATTTCCTGGCTCTCTTTAAACAAACACATTCATGAAGGCTAGAAAAAGAGAAAACTAGCAGCAGGGGGTTAACAGCTGCTCCCTTCCCACTCTCTTGATTATGGGAGAAGAGAAGGCAGCTGTAGTCACCCCAGCACCCACTTAGGGAGAGTAGGTTGATTTTGTTTTCCTAATAAAATGGGCTCTCCTCATATAAGAGATACAGGAGAAAGGCTTCCTGGGCTGGGTGATTTATTCCTGGAGCAATTCTTTTAGGCTTGTTCTCTGTTTTCAGTTGACTAAAATCAGGAATAGCATCTGGCAAAGGTTCTCAGAACATATAGACTTTCTTTTTTTCTTTTAAAAGTTTGAAAAATTTGCAGTTGCTATACATTGCTTAAATAACCAACCTTTGAAAGGGATGTTTTTGAAACCCACGAGTCTGGTGACTCACAGTTTGTTCCAGGACATTTTGGCCGTCTATAAAAACATAGCATACGTAACTGCTCTGTAAGATATAAAGGGACTACTCAGTGCAACAAAAATAAGTGTACTCACAGGACTGCAGGTTGGGAACTTGCTGCTTTATTTCTATTTAACTGCATCACATCAGAGTAGGTGCATACAGGGCTGGCTTTACCATAAGGCGAACTAAGGCGGCCGCCTCAGGTGCCAGATTGTGGGGTGGTGCCACTAGGACCCAGAATGTAGAAAATTGTGTCTGCTGCTGGTGCATATATATTCTCTCTGCTCTAGATGCACAGAGATGGTGGACTGCTGTGCTGGAGGAAGGAGGGTACAAGAGACATAACAGGCAGGCAGGAGAAAAGGTGAGAGGGAATAACAGAAAGCAGCAGGAGCTGCAGGGAGAAATTGGAGGAGGAGCCTCATATGTACCTCTCTAGCACCCCCAGGAGCCTGGACTGATTAACACCAGCTTCTCAGGGAGCTTCCTGTTTCCTGGTGCTTCCCTGAACCCACTTGAGGAGAATAGGCAGTCAACTGAAGTAGTAGGAGCCAGTTCAGCCCTTAAGACACTGATATCTTCCCTCACTCATGCCTTGCTACCAGCCTGCTTACTTGTCCCATTCAACTGAGTGTTGAGAACCACTATAGCTGGCACAGAACAGCAGTCATGAGTGAAAGAAGAAAACGGCCCTCTGGGGCAGCATTCAGCAAAAGAAAGAAAGCAAAGGAAGCTTTTCTATCTAAGCAGGAAGGAGCTCCCCTGAGATACAGACACAAATGTTCACGGTGAGCCTTCCAGCCCCAGTGAGGATGTGAGTGGTGAGGAGATGCCTGATCTTCCAGTTAGAGTGCAGGTGACCTGGCAGCTACTGCAGCATCCATATCTTCATCTCAAATTGATGTAACCATGCACATTCCTGAAGAAAAGTGTAGATCAGAGAAGAGTGTGGCAGAGGCACAAGAAACAGCTCCTGCTGAGTTTAGTTCCTTAAGTCTAGATGATCCAGGACTGTGGACCCACTTGAGCAGTAGCCTGAGGGACTTCCTTGTTCTGCATGGGCCACAGCAAGTGAAAAACTTCATGTTCCCCAACGATAATGAAAACAGAAGTTTCCATCCAACACATTACTGGCGTGAAATCCCCAAAGGTGACAAAGTGGAGAGGCCATGGCTTATGTACTCAAAAACCCAGAATGCCGCACACTGTTTTTGTTTCAAACTCTTCCAGTCTAATGTTCCAGCCACTTTGGGTTCTACAGAAACAAAGGACTGGAAAAATCTGGCTCAATATCTGGCATGCCATGAGAAGGCAGCAAATCACCAGAAAGCATTCCATAAGTGGAAAGAGCTTGAGATGAGACTAAGTTTAAAGGCCACCATAGATGATCAGCATCAAGAGAAGATTGCATCGGAGTCTCTTTACTGGCAAAATGTTCTGAAAAGGCTCATTGCCATTGTGGGAATGCTTGCTACCCAAAACCTAGCACTGCGTGGCACTTCAGATCAGCTGTATGTGCCAAACAATGGAAACTTCCTTAAAATTGTGGAGCTGACGGCTGAGTTTGATGCTGTACTTCAGGAGCATCTAAGAAGAGTCACCATCCAAGAAATGTACACACACCACTACCTTGGAAAAACAATTCCAAATGAGATCATACAATTACTGGCAACAAAAGCCAAACAGAAGATTGTGGCAGATCTGAAGTCAGCAAGATATTACTCTGTTATTCGAGACTGCACTCTTGACATCAGTATTAGGGAACAATTTTTCTCTGCATCAGCTCATCGATGGCAAATTTTGAAGAAACATCTGGGAACATCCTGTCTGACACTGAAACCACTGAGTGCCACACAATGGGAAAGTTGAGTGGAGGTGATAAAGCCTATCAAACACCAAATTGGGAAGATAGATGATGCCATAGTTGCCATTATGGAGATAATGCTATGAAAGGAACTGTTCATGGGAGAACAGTGGCAGAGGGAAATGGAATCACCAGAAATGTACATAACTTCAAATTTCTGTGCGGCTTAGTGTTGTGGCATGACATACTGTTTGAAATAAATGTTGTAAGCAAGAGACTCCAAGGTGTTGACCTTGATATATCTGGAGCAATGGAACAACTGGACAAAGCAAAGTCATACCTACAGTCTTATCGGTCAGATGAGGGATTTCAATATGTTCTGAGGAGTGCTCGGAAGTTGGCAGAGGAACTTCACGCTGAAGCTAATTTCCCACCCATTCAAGAACACAAGAGTCACCGAAGAGGAAGACATTTTGATTACGAGGCATGGGATAATCCCATAAGAGACCCCAAACAACAATTCAAAGTTGAGTTCTTTAACCAGGTGTTAGATTGTGCAATACAGTCAGTTGAAGAACGTTTCATGCAGCTCAAGGAACACAGCAGTATATTTGGGATGTTGTATGATATTCCAAAACTCCTCACTATACCTGAAGAAGACCTACACCAGCAATGCAGGGCACTAGAGACAGTGCTGACAAATGATGACATGCGCGATATTGATGCGAGTGATTTAGGTGATGAACTGAAAGCCCTTTCAAGATACATTTCAGCAGGATCAACTCCAAAGGCTATTCTGGAATATATGTGCACAAATAAGATGACCACCCTCTTTCCAAATGCTTTTGTTGCTATGCACATACTTCTAACACTTCCTGTAACAGCTGCCAGTGGAAAACGCAGCTTCTCCAAGCTGAAGTTAATAAAAACATATCTACGCTCCACAATGACACAGGAGAGGCTGGTCAGCCTTGCAACCATCTCAATAGAGCATGAGGTGGACCTTCAGGAAGCAGTTCAAATCTTTGCAACCAAGAAGGCACGGAAAGCACCACTTTGAATATTTAAACAGATAAAAATGCCAGTGTTTACTATGCAGACAAGAAAAGTTACATTTGCTGTTCAGGCATTTGAAAGTTAAGTGTTACTTAAAAATTTTGAATAAGGCATTTTAAGTTGTTAGTTCTCCTTTATTGCGGTAGGTAGCAGAGCAGGACCATGAGAGGAGTAGAACAGGAAGAAGACAGAATTGAGACCTTACAAAGTTTTAACCCAAGCGAGGGGCCATGGGGGCATCATTTGAGCTCCCCGCCAAAATGTTGTGGGCCAGCCCTGTGTGCATATAAAACTCTTACTGGCTAAACAGGCAATAAGAGAGAGGTAGAATATGGCTCCAACCCATAATACTCTGGGGAACCTCGCTAACCCTATCATGATCATATTACTACATCAGGTTTCCTCATACAGCTCTGCTAATACAGTCCAACATACACATTCTATCTTTTCTTGTCACCAGCATTATTGACCTTATCTAAACAGGATTCTTTTCCGCATATTTCCCTGTTGCTACAACAACACTGCATACCTTTTTCTATAATCAGTTTAACTTACTCTGTGGTAGCAACAATGGAAACACCAATTTAAACAAGATGCCAACAGTCTTTGGTGTTTCAATCACAGCATTTAGACTTGCCCGAAACAAGGTTACACACCATTGTGGTAAAAAATTAAAAAGATCATTTTTTGGAGCTTTTGTTTTGTTTTCAATCTATGTGTGAAAAACTTTCAGTTACGCTCACCTGAACAAAAATAAGAAATATCCCAGGGTAAAATTTTAGCTTTAAAAACTGTGACTATAAATTCATAAAGATAAGGAAACATAAGAAAAGCTAATAAAAACATCACACTATAATATTCCCTCTGTAGTGTTTGTCAGTGTTGCCTGAAGTAGAATTCAAACAAATGGGCCAAAAAAAAGAAGCAGAATTCAAACCAGGAGACAAAATTGCATGCCCTATTCACTCAGATAATCACCAAAGGCAATATTATGTCATTAAAGTAGGGAGGATTCTCTCCATATCAACCTCTAATTTCTTTCCTGAACACACACAGTATTTTATTTTGTTATTTCAGGTGTCATAGATTTTGTTTTGAAGGATGGGGAAGAACAGAAGTATGCCAATATTCGTTTTGTAAGGTATGATCAGAGAACTATAAAGATGAATTGTACTGTTTTTTTTTATTTTGAATAAGGGTGGGCAAACCACTTCAGTTAACAAAAGAACCAACGTCATCCATGACTCAGCCTCAAACCAAACCTGAATCTTTTATGAGATTTGGGAAAGGTCAGTTCCAGGGACAGCAACAACTGGGGTGAGAAAATAACTTTCAGGCCATAAACCTCCTGCTGAATGTCTCATGACAATCTGTAGTTTTGCAATTACATTTTTTTCTGCTCCTCTGTAAAAGACCCCCACACTCTCCATATATAGATAATTATGAAATGGACTATATACAGAGCATTTTGTGCATTTGACAGCAAAATAAACAGATGAAGCATGTATCAGCAGTGTTAGGATATAGATATTCAGGCCTGTCTGTAAAGGCCTACACTCTAAGAATTTAGGTGTATTCTTATCACTTGGCTAATTATAGAGGTATAAAAGAAAGAATCAAAATCACTATCTGCTGGTGTAAGGGCCTTCTCTTACTGTGACAGTCTGAGGCCCTGTTCTTAGGCTAAGGCCTTTGGCTAAGCAGCAGAGGCAGCCATAAACTGGGAAGCGAACAGTCACATCCTCACATTCCAAACTAGTCACATTGAAATAAGGTGCTATTGGGCTGTTAGGCACTATCAGGACAGGATTGTATTCCTATCACCTCCAGAGAAAGGGAAGTGCCTAGAAAATGTAAAAGGAAACTTAGTTTGATAGCATCCTGTCTGGCAAGAACTCACTTATCAATAGCTGGGATGTGAAATCCTCACTTCTGTATTGTTTTGTCATTATAGTTCCCACTTTGCTATTGTTTGTCTGTATAATCTCTGTCTGGTTCTGTGATTGTTCCTATCTGCTGTATAATTAATTTTGCTGGGTGTAAACTAATTAAGGTGGTGGGATATAATTGGTTACATAATCATGTTACAATATGTTAGGATTGGTTAGTTAAATTTCAGGAAAATGATTGGTTAAGGTATAGCTAAGCAGAACTCAAGTTTTACTATATAATCTGTAGTCAATGAGGAAGTGGGTGGGAATGGGGGTGGGCATGGGCATGGGTGTGGGGGAGATGGGAACAGGGAATGGGGGTGTAAGCAGTGTCAGGATGAGCTCCACCCTGACATCTGGTGGTGAGGTGTGGCAAGTTGTGGAAAAGAACTTCAGGGGCCGATCTCATTTGCATAGGCACACCCACCACGCCTAGAATGAGACAATAGCTGCCCAAATGGTCACTTTGGCTGCTGTGGGATCCCCAGTGTCTCTGTTATTGGGGCAGGAAGAATAAATTGTTATTACCCTGATTATGGGAACTGTACGTGGCCTTTTGTTATGATGGAGGGATTCAGCATCAACTAAGTAGCACTCGCTAGGCAAGGGTCATGGGTTCCAAAACTGTGTGAATGGAGAGAGGCTGGGGACAAGTATTAATACTTGGTGGCATGGGCCCCTTGGTGAGGGCCTTACATGCTGATTGCACTTCCTCCTCTCTCCACTGTGGAATATCAGAGCTAATTTTGATTTCATTAGAAGTCTAGTTATAGGCTGCTGAGCTCACTTTGGGCTGACAGTGCACCAGCACTGGGGCTCCCCTACTATAAGCTGAATTCACCTAAGAGCTGAAATCACTGAGTGTTGTGTTAAGTAGTGGGGGAGCCTGAAGATATATTGTGGAGCAGTTTGCGGGATGGCTGGTGAAGCAGTTCGACGCGGAGCAGTGTGTGGATGGCAGGAGCTGCTTTTGGGCCGTGGAGCTGAGTGAAGGAGTTCGTGGGGCGGCTAGCGGAGCGGAGCGGAGCGGAGCGCAGCTGAGCGAAGGAGTTCGTGGGTCGGCTGGTGGAGTGGAGTGCAGCTGAGCGAAGGAGTTCGTGGGGCGGCTGGTGGAGCGGAGCGCAGCTGAGCGAAGGAGTTTGTGGGGCGGCTGGTGGAGTGGAGCGCTGCTATGGAGCTATGGGGCGGTCAGCTTCAGATCACGTAAGGTGCCTCTTACCCCCGTCCCATTTCCACCCAGGTTGGGAGGTAAAGCTCCGCAGATAAACTTTCGAACTCCGGGGCTGCCCTGACCAGGGACAGAGACTTTTGGGGCATTGGACTTTTTGGGACTTTGGGTGATTTGGGGTTGCTGGACTCAAGAACTAAAGGGAAAAGGGCATGCCCCAATTTGCCTGGGGTGGGTTTTTTTTTTTGCTCATGGGTTGTGTTATGAATCCTGTTGGTGGTGTTTCCCCAACATAATGCCACATTGTTTCTCTCTGTTATTAAAAGACTTTTGCTACACTCAGACTATGTGCTTGCAAGAGGGGAAGTATTGTCTCTTGGAGGCGCCCAGCGGGGGTAGTATATATTTGTCCCAGGTCACTGGGTGGGGGCTCGAGCTGGTTTGCATTGTGTTATTGGAATGAAACCCCTAGATATTGAACCCGGCCCTTGTTGCTGCCAACTCTGACGGGCAGAAGGGTTACAGGGGTAAGAAAATTGGAATCACGTTTTGCTAAAGGGGGAAATGGGAATAGGGAATGGGAGTAAGGAAGTTGGAATCATGTTTGGCTAAGGGTAGGAATGGGAACAGGGACACAGGTGTAAGGCTCTGTGGTGTCAGAGCTGGGAAGGAGGATACTAAGGAAGGAAACTGGAATCATGCTTGCTGGAAGTTCACCCCAATAAACATCGAATTGTTTGCACCTTTGGACTTCGGGTATTGTTGCTCTCTGTTCATGCGAGAAGGACCAGGGAAGTAAGTGGGTGAAGGAATAAGCCCCCTAACAAGCTGTACTAATTGTATGCATGTTTTGTATATATAGTGTTGAACCATTTTCCTATGGAAGTATGATTTTTTTTTTTAGTTGACTTGTCCCTTTAAGTCTAACTCTTCTTACTTTTACAACACAGGACCTGAGCCTGCTACTACTGTCTAGAACTTCTTGGGCATTTCAGGGGAATCACTAACAGTGAAATCTCAAAAATGTAAAATATAAAGAGGACCAAGCAAGCCTAGAACCATCACTTTATGATAGTAATGCCACTTGCTCCCCTTCTCTAAGAGAGTGGTTTAGGGGATATAGTGCCTCATTCCCCTGAAGAGTGCTGCCCGTAGGAGGAGGGAACATTACAGAGCATCTCCAGGAAAAAAAGCTCTGGACTCTCATCCTGCCTCTGAAATTTGCTGCACTTGGCAGAGGGAAAAGAGAAGCCATCATAAGCATGAAAGGTTGACCAATTTTCAAAAGGCAAAAGCAGGACACATGCAGAAGCCCCGCTCCCACCATGGCCTCACTTCTGCTCCTCCTCTTCCCCAAGGCCACGCCCCTGCTTTTCCTTTTCCCCAAGGCCCTACCTTCTGCCCCTTTCCCCCACCCCTCAAGGCCCCATCCCTAGGTAGACCGGAAGCTGGAGGTGGGCTGTGGTAAGAGCCACTCAGGGAGCCTGGGCCATTGTGGGGATTGCCAGATGATCCACCTGCCCTGGTCAGTTGAATGGGGGCCCAAGAGCAGCTCCAGGGCTATACCCCACCCCTTGGGAAGAGCCTGGCACTGCCCCTCAGACTTGGGCAGACGTGGAGTGGTGTTGCAGGGAATCGGGGACAAATGCTATCCCGAAGTGTTTCATCCTGGGATTTGAACTCTGTATTTCAGAGCTGTCCCTCCCAATTCCGGACAGGTGGTCACCCTAGCCACAGGCATGATAGCTCCTCTCAGCACTGAACTTTCAGTCATCACCCATACGATAACATTATTTTTAAATTTTGGAATCCTCACAGCATCACTTACAAGAGGCTCTTAAAGCACTTCACTAACATCAATGAGCATCATTGATCTCTATAAGGCATTGTACTCAATTTACAGATGAGAAAACTGAGTAATATTGATTAGTGACTTGTCCAAAGTCATCCAGGAAGTATGTGGCAGAACCAAGAATAGAACTCAGGTCTCATCAAACCAGGCCTGTGCCCCAAACATAAGGAACATAATTCCTCCCTTATTAGAAAATTTAACTTTCCAATTCACTGGCTATGGTGCCTTTCGCTAGAACCAAATTCACTTTTAAAGGAAGATATAAACATGTAAAACAGAAATGACAAATCTGATAGTATATAATGTACTACAAATAATATTTTACAACTGATTGTCCATCTACAGGACAGTGAAGAAAAGCTGAAGAGAAACTCAAACTGTATTAGTAGGGCACCATTTTTTAACAGTAATCTTGTACTGCAGACAAGGTACACAAGTTCCACCTTAATTGATTACCATTAAATGCTGAGTGCCATAAATGTGCCAGGTTGACAGCTGAAAAGAGTGCTATCACAGGTAACCTAAATTGCTTTAGATGGGGTAATGAAACGGAAATGACATTACAGCTATCACTATAGTGCAGTATAATGTTAACATACTCATTTCAAACACAACCTTCCTACATCAGCTGCATATTTGTGGAGCAACATAAGAAAACCTAAAAGCAGATTCTCAATCACTGTCATGCTCACAAGCAGTCTGCAAGCACAGCCATCTTATACAAGGTTCACTGAGAATGAACATATTGTCAGTTTGGCTGCAGTACTTGGTATTAAATGACAGTGACATCCATCAAGGAGGGACTACATGTTTTCGTCAGGTAGTACCTTGGATTATGCTCAGAGAGGCTTCCTTTCAAGGTCGAATTATTTTAAAGAACCTTTAAACCACAGCATTGATAAAGTAGCTGATAACCCTTTTGTCTATTATAGTACTTCTAAAATAAATGTCTTCTGTAAAAATGGCTGCCAAGGCCATATATTTTATGTTGAGTGGTTGCCATTAAAAAGTGAATGTTTCCCAACAACATTCATATCCATCAGTGTAGCTATTTTTTTTTTCTGAGTCTAAAGGGAAACTGGTACCTCAACATAGGACAGTAACTAACATGTAAGGATTTTTTAATACAAAAAAAATTTACAGATTTTAAAAAATTCTATAAAAATGTTAAAAGTTCCATATACGAAATCATAGAATCATAGAATATCAGGGTTGGAAGGGACCTCAGGAGGTCATCTAGTCCAACCTCCTGCTCAAAGCAGGACCAATACCCAACTAAATGTAAATGTAATAAAAATGAAAACAAAAATCAGATTCTTAATATGCCTTGTCTAAATACGCAAGAGAAAGGTGAAATCTTTATATCTTAAAGATACAAATATCACAACTTTTCTGAATAAATGCTAGCTTATTCAAATGTTATCACTGAAGAAACATGTCTGTGACTATATACAAGAATATATGCACACTGAAGGCCCAGATCTGAGCACTCCAGCCCTAATTCAGCAAAGCACTTAAATCCATATTTAACTTTAAGCACATGTGTATTCTCACTGTGCTCAGCACTTTGAAGGATGGAAACCTAAATCTTTAGGGTATTCTTTAAACTACCCCATCGGTTACAATAATATTCAAAAAGAAACAGAAAAAATTACAGTAGTCTAGGACTCTGACCTAAAATAATCATGTAAACAAGACTTTAAGGAGTTCTATAGAAGAAGATATATTACAATTTTATTCTGATCACTTGGGGGATTCAATTTTATATTGTAACATTATTTTTACTAAAATGGTGGATTAAAGAAAAGTATTTTACATCCTCTAGGATTTCTCATAGTTTTGATAAAAATAAAATCACAGCTTTTGACTTTATTTGAACACATTCTGACATCAACCAATCTAAGTTTGGTATACATTTTTACTGCAGATTTCAGTATGCCTGATGAAATTCAGTAAATACAGTATGCTTTACAATTGTAGGCACACACACAAACCCTTTATTCAGACTATTTTTAGAAAATTTCCCTTCTCCTTCATTATCAAGTCTATAGCCAAAGAAGGTACTTAGTTGAAATATGATAAGGTTTATATGCTTTCAATGGTGGATCAAATTTAGTTTTAGAAAGTGAAAAAAATCACCTGATTCTGATACTCTCTCAAATTTGCTACTACTGCCTGCACCTCTAATAACCTAATGATTCTGCTTTGAAGAGGACTCTTCCAAATGTGTTTGTTTGTTTTCTTAAACTAAAAAGAGCATTTTCTTTAAATACAGTAGTTCAAAAAGATTTAATGCCACTATAGATACACTACAACTTGAAACCTAGTCAAGTTCAAAAAGTGTAATGAAAATTGTTTCAGAAACTACATCTGCCTTTGAGCCTCCTTGCCAAATTTTTGTGGATTTTGCAATCACATTTTCCTAACTGAAATATTTTCCTTCCCTTGTAGTTCTGTCAAAGCCACATAAAATGACAGGGCAAACAGATTATAGAAGAAACAGTGAAACTGACTATACAAAATGTTCGGTTAAATATATTAAGTAAAGACACTGAAAAAGTAGATCATCACCTTTTTCCCCATTCACTACTTTTAATTATGTGTGTTATTTGTAAGATAACAGACAAAACTTTTTTCAAGCAGAAGTGTGAGTTTGAAGCTGATTGTGTCCCTCTGAGTTTAGATTTCATGTTTTTACATTGTACACTCATAGCTAAAAGATTCCCACTTTTAAAAATAGTCTCTAATTTAGAAACTCAGGAGGATAACCATGTGTTGGGAGCCCAGGCAGAGCTATGTGCTGCAGTGCACAGAGGGGAAATAGATGTTGTGTTTCAGCTTCAAAACTTGTACTCCCCCCTGTCCCCATGTCACAGAACCACACATTGATTCTTCTGCATATGGGCCCACCCCAATGGGGAGGAGAAAGGGGAGACAGAATTTACCCTCTAGTGTATGTAGAGCCCTCATGTCAATAGCATCTGGATGCCCTACCATTAAATATTGACAATAACACCCACTGGAGTAAGAAAACTTCACTGCTTTCCTGTGCAAAGGCCATGCCACTGTCAGGAATCAGGATCTGCAGCAGAGCTAGTCTCCAGGCAGACTCATTAGTACACCTGGCCTGCAGCAGACCATCTAATTAGCCATGCCACCTGACTGGCTGCAGAGGCCAGCAGGATGGCTCCTAAGTCAGCAGCAGCAATAGCTTTCAGTCAGCAATAGCAGCTCAGCACTCAGATCCATCACTGTGCCTGCTCCTGCACTAACCTGTTCCTGCTGCTCCATCCTTGCACCCAGCCTTTCCTCTCTTCTGCCTCTGCCCTCAACTCCCCCTGCCCCTTGCCTGACACCCTGCTTGCTCCAGTTTCTGCCCTCCAGCTTGCCCCTGGGCTCTGGCTCCTGATGACTGATTCTGCCCACTTTGGCTATTCAAAGATCTGTTTCCAGGAACTTTTGGTGGTCTGCCTATGTAGAGTCCTGTGTCCTTTGTGACTGGACCAAGACCCTGTTCAAGATCGCTCGGTCTCCCTCAGCCCTTATGCACGCCACCTCAGCCTTGGGCCATCATTTCATGGACTTTATTGTGGAATTACTACCTTCCAATAGCCACATTACCATTCTGGTGGTGGTTGACTACTTAAGCAAGATGGCATACTTTGTACCATGTCAAGTGTTTCCCTCTGCTCAGGAGACAGCCCACCTGTTTGTGAGCAACATATTTCATCTCCACATGTTGCCTACAGTCGAGGTGTCTGACTGAGAATCCCAGTTTATTTCCTGCTTCTGGCAAGAATTTCTATGTCTTCTCAGTATCAAGACCCTAACCTCCACAGGCAATCACCCCAACACCAACGGTAGGCAAAGTGGGTCCATCAGATCCTTGAACAGAACAAATGCTGCTTCCTAAACTATCATCAAGATGATTGGCTGTCCCTCATCCCTCATGCCGAGTTTGCGTATAATACCAAACTCATAACCCACATCCTAGAACTCCAGAGGCAGTCAGAAGTCATCAAGGCTACCTAGAAACGGTATGCCAAACGATTCCGCCAGCCAACACCTGGCTTCAGGATAGGGGACAAAGTCTGGGTTGTCCATTTAGAATTTATGATTGACTTGCCCCTCCATGAAGCTGGACCATAAGTACCTGCGGCCTTTGCAGATCATAAAACAGATTAACCCAGTTACTTTCGAGTTACAGCTTCCAGATTTCCTCAAGTTTCACCCTATCTTCTATGTCTCTCTTCTAAAATCATAAGTCAAGAATCTCTTCCCACTCCATGCTGCTCCCCCTTCTCTGCCTAGAACCATTCAGGTCCAAGAAGAATATACGGTTTGGCAGATTTTAGACTCTTGTTGGGTCTGAGGAAAACTACAATATCTAACTGACTGGACTGGGCACGGCCCAGATGAAAATTCATGGGAACCTGCAAATCACACCCATTCCCTGGATCTCCTGTGCGCCTTCCACCACTCTTACCCTAAGAAGCCAAGTCCCTAAGATGGTGTCCTAAAGGGGTTCGGGGTTGGTGTCAGGAAATAGGGCCTGCAGCAGAGCTAGTCTCCAGGCAGCCTCATCAACACAGCTAGCCTGCAGCAGGCTGCCTGATTTGCCACGCCACCTGACTGGCTGTAGAGGCCAGCAGGCTGGCTCCTAAGTCAACAGCAGCAATAGCTTTGCTGGCTTCTGACCACTTAGACCCACCACTCTGCCTGCTCCTGCACTAACCTGTTCCTGCTGCTCCTGCCTTGCACCCAGCCTTTCCTCTGTTCTGCCTGTACCCTGAATGCACCCCCCCTTGCCTGACACCTTGCTTGCTCCCGTTTCTGCCCTCCAGCTTGCCCCTTGGCTCTGGTATCCAGTTCCTGCCTTCTGGTTTGACCCTTGGCTCCTGAGAACTGACTTACAGCTCAGACCATAGCCACATAGCCTCACACCCACTCTGGACCACTAAGCTAGACGACCCTTGTCCCTGGGGGCTGACAGTTACTCAAACACAATGAGCCATCTCTAGAAAATATGTCTTATATTTCTTCCTGAAACCCACCAAAGTCTGGCTTCTACAAACTGCCAAGGGGCATGTGAGTTCCACAGGACAACACTTTTGACCTAATATAGTTAAAAGGGTCTTAAATCTAGCTTTCATGGTATTGCAACATTAAATACCTCCTTCAAAATACAAGCAAAGACAAAAGAGATTTGCAGAAAGAACCGATGGTTAACTTTCGACTGGAAACTTCCGGCTCTCTTCTTGCAAATCAGTATGAAGAAAAAGAACTAATGTTAGAAAAGTGTTGCAAGTCTGACTGTCATCTAACTATGGCATAATAGATCCAAATACTCACTACCAAATCCATGAGAATCAGTTCATATTTCATTTGTGTTAACATTCCTTCATATACCTTATAAACACTGATGCAAAGCTTGTAGGCTGAGAGTTTCGAAGGAGCCTAAGGGAGGCACCCTGATCTCATGGAAATAGCTGAAACAATCAGTTAAAATAGATTCATGCATTTGTGCAGATTCCATCTTCTATTTATACTTTGTTTATTAACTATGAAATGTACAGAACTATGTAATAAGAAATGTACATATACATTCCTCCCCTGCAGGACATAACTCCATATACATTATTATTTTACTAATGTATAGAGCACCAATCTCTATAAATGTTGCATATTATATAGGGTATGCTATATGTTGTTCATAGCATGTATTTTAGCTCATATAGAAATATTTTTGATTAACTATGTGAGCTTATTAAGTGAATGAAATGGGGAAAAGCACATCAAAATAGAATGTATAGCTCTCCTAAAATTCATGAACCTTAACAAATGGTCAGTTTGTGAGACCTTCCGCGATACAAATAATACAATACAATAATAATACAAATAATGTCAATACAAAATAATACTTCAGTCCAGTCTACATAAGAAAGATTTTGTATGATGCTCTTTGACTGTTACATTATGTCACTGCTGTCACGAGGTGACATTTTTCAACAGGACAGCTACTGCTGGAAGGAAGGCTAGAAACGTCTATTTTAATTAATAACTTTAAATTTCAAATGCATTTCACAGTTCAGACAAACATTCAGAATGTTGCACTGTCTCTTAAATTTGTCTAATGCTATTAGCAAATCCATGTGTTTAATACAAATGGAGCTAGAGAGAGAACCAGTAGTTGACAACAATATTTTGTTGCAGCTACCATAAAACGTTCTAAGATATGGGATGGAGAAGGTGTTGGAGAAATGAGATGTGAATGCTGTTAGAAGGGCAATACAGCAGTTGCTGGGTCTTGAACTGAACACTATAGGCAGATGGGCCCAGTAGGTTACTGCCTGGCTGCTGGAAACCAGAGATGCTATATGCAGAGAGACTGTAGCTCAGCATTCAAAGAGGAGTTCAACTGTAGGAACATTACAGTTTGTTAGGGTTTATTTGAGGGTGGGAGGTAGACCAGGGAGGTTGTTATAACTTTAAGAGCTCAGTGCTCTTAAAAATATGACATTTATGGCTGTGGCATCACAGCAGTGAAATACATGATTCATCCAGTCAGAGTCTTTACAGTGGCAAAACCTTCCAGCCAGGCTGCGCAGATTACTGCTGATCAGAAGACAAGAGCTAGTCTGGTATCAATACAATTGAGTGGAGGGGAGGGAGAGAAACAGAAATCGTAGATACCAAGGGAGGGGAGATGACAGCAGAAATGGTGAAGGAGAAGAGGATAGCAGCAGTAAATGTTGTTGGGTGGGGAGAAGAAGTCCAAGAAGGACACAAAATCATCACTCCCATCCACATATTATGCTGAATAGGAATTATGGGACTATATCCATTCTGAATTTTTGACAGCAAATGGTTTATGTTGTTACTGTTATGTTATGTTTATGTTGTTATTTGATAATTCTTTGACAGAAAACACAGACTTTTTAATTCACAGGTGCATATAAAACGTTTCACAGTAGCAAAAGCTCAGATCTTCTGTTGTGTGAGTTCTCCATGTGGTGCAGGTGAAGTGGGAAGACAAAGCTGACTTTAAGGCTCATTTGAATTCCCCTACCCCCAGGGTTGCTAAGGCTTGGTTTGCCTCCAAATGTAATTTGGAGGAGGCTTATGGCTGCTTTTAATTCTGCTGACTTGTAAAGGCTCCCCAGAGACCATTATGGTTGCCAAGGATAGCTGGAATGCAGCACTTCTCAAAAATCAGGCCACTTAAATGTAGGTGCCTACATATGGATTTAGGAGCCCAAATTTAACCACTCGGGCTTGAGAATGCTAGCCACTTAGCCAAAGTAAAAATGTGATCAAGTGTGAGCATTTCTTAAGCAAAACATTTAATTTTTGTGTTCCAAGAATATTTTTATTTTCATAACTTGGAACGGTTAACTGCTCTTGCATCTATTATGCATTTAAGGAGAAATTGTGTCCAACTTGATCAGACCTATTCACTGAATTTTCAAAAGCTAAGAATGCATTCAGTGCATAAACTCAGAAATATACATGAAACAATTTTACGTTTTCTTAAATCTTCCATTTTGGAACTTTTTTAAAATGGCTTCATTTAAAAAAATATATTTTGATTACCATGAACCGTATTTACTGATGTTTAAAGTTAGCACAACTCCACTGGTCTCACTGCACCCCAATAAATACCACCAATAAATCTGACATCATGGGAGAGAGAACCCAACAGAAGAGAAATTCTTTTTCCAATATATGAGAAGGGCTTGCAATATTCTGTGGCCCGTTGCATGCATATTAGTAACCCCAAAAGCTTGTCAACGCAATTTGAAAAGTTTTTGACTAAACAGATAAACCCCAAATTCATTCAAGTTAGGATTAGCCAAAATGCACGATTCAAATACGTCATACTGCATATAGACCAAGACCTATCACATAATTTCTTTCATAAGAATACTAGAGAACAAAAGACAGTATGGTGTGTGAGCTATAGCAGGGGTGGCCAACCTGTGGCTCCGGAGCCGCATGCGGTTCTTCAGAGGCCAATATGAGGCTCCTTGCATAGCTGCTGACTCCGGGGCTAGAGCTACAGATGCTAACTTTCCAGTGTACCAGGGGTGCTCACTGCTCAACCTCATGCTCTGCCCCAGGCCCTGCCCCTACCCCATCCTTCCCCACGGCCCTTGCCCCTTCCCCCAAGCCTGCCATGCCCTCACATCTCGCCTCTCCCCCCCAGAGTCTCCTGTGCATGCGAAACAGCTGATTGCGGCAGGCAGGAGGCGCTGACTGGCGGGGCTGCCGGCGGACAGGAAGCACTGGGGGCTAGAGGGTGGGAGCTGATGGGGGGCTGCTGACGTATTACTGTGGCTCTTCGGCACTGTACATTGGTAAATTCTGGCTCCTTCTCAGGCTCAGGTTGGGCACCCCTGAGCTACAGGGACTACTGAACTTATTCACATAAAGTATATGCCACGCACTGGCTTTTTAGCTGTGCTAGGTTATTTATAATATCTCCTGTCACTGCTAATTTATGATGTCGCATATTTTATACTATACTATGAGTTCGCAATGACATGAGTCAGCATGAGTGATGAATCACAACTAAAAAGTCACTATTTTTCCAATATATCTGAAGTGTTAAATTTGTTTTAAATTTAGTGATACAATATAAACAAGATAGTTCTCCACTTGTTGAAGCACTAGAAATTCATAAACATTGAAGTGGTTGCTGGTATTTTCTTTAAAGAAGGACACATACATGTATTTTATGAGCCACAGTCGACCACTGTAGGAAGAAATTTAGGGCATCGATGTGAAGTTATGAAAGCAGCTTAATATCATGCAAGCTGGACCCTTGGGGCAAAGATGAAACTATAGCACCAGCATCTGGAAGCTACTATGCTTCCATTATTAAAACAAACAAAGAAACAAAGAAACCAAAAACACACATGAAAACACTACCAGCTACCTAAAAAGAAAAGGAGTACTTGTGGCACCTTAGAGACTAACCAATTTATTTGAGCATAAGCTTTCGTGAGCTACAGCTCACTTCATCAGATGCATACTGTGGAAACTGAAGAAGACATTATATACACAGAGACCATGAAACAATACCTCCTCCCACCCCACTCTCCTGCTGGTAATAGCTTATCTAAAGCGATCACTCTCCTTACAATAAAAAGAAAAGGAGTACTTGTGGCACCTTAGAGACTAACCAATTTATTTGAGCATAAGCTTTCGTGAAGTACTCCTTTTCTTTTTGCGAATACAGACTAACACGGCTGTTACTCTCCTTACAATGTGTATGATAATCAAGTTGGGCCATTTCCAGCACAAATCCAGGTTTTCTCACCCTCCGCCCCCCTCCTCCCGCCCCCACACAAACTCACTCTCTGGCTGGTAATAGCCCATCCAAAGTGACCACTCTCTTTACAATGTGTATGATAATCAAGGTGAGCCATTTCCAGCACAAATCCAGGTTTTCTCACCACCCCATCCCCCCCAAAACACACACACACAAACTCACTCTCCTGCTGGTAATAGCTTATCCAAAGTGACCACTCTCCCTACAATGTGCGTGATAATCAAGATGGGCCATTTCAAGCTCAAATCCAGGTCTTCTCACCCCCCCACCCCCATACACACACAAACTCACTCTCCTGCTGGTAATAGCTCATCCAAACTGACCACTCTCCTTACAATGTGTATGATAATCAAGGTGGGCCATTTCCAGCATAAATCCAAGTTTAACCAGAACATGGGGGGGGGGGTGTCGGAAAAAACAAGGGGAAATAGGCTACCTTGCACAATGACTTAGCCACTCCCAGTCTCTATTTAAGCCTAAATTAATAGTATCCAATTTGCAAATGAATTCCAATTCAGCAGTTTCTCGCTGGAGTCTGGATTTGAAGTTTTTTTGTTGTAAGATAGCGACCTTCATGTCTTTAATCGCGTGACCAGAGAGATTGACGTGTTCTCCGACTGGTTTATGAATGTTATAATTCTTGACATCTGATTTGTGTCCATTTATTCTTTTACGTAGAGACTGTCCAGTTTGAACAATGTACATGGCAGAGGGGCATTGCTGGCACATGATGGCATATATCACATTGGTGGATGTGCAGGTGAACGAGCCTCTGATAGTGTGGCTGATGTTATTAGGCCCTGTGATGGTGTCCCCTGAATAGATATGTGGGCACAGTTGGCAACGGGCTTTGTTGCAAGGATAGGTTCCTGGGTTAGTGGTTCTGTTGTGTGGTATGTGGTTGTTGGTGAGTATTTGCTTCAGGTTGGGGGGCTGTCTGTAGGCAAGGACTGGCCTGTCTCCCAAGATTTGTGAGAGTGTTGGGTCATCCTTCAGGATAGGTTGCTACAACCTATGCCATCATGTGCCAGCAATGCCCCTTTGTGTGTGTGTGGGGGTGAGAAGACCTGGATTTGTGCTGGAAATGGCCCACCTTGATTATCGTGCACATTGTGGGGAGAGTGATCGCTTTGGATGGGCTGTTACCAGCAGGAGAGTGAGTCTGTGTGTGTATGGAGGTGGGGGGGTGAGAAAACCTGGATTTGTGCTGGAAATGGCCCACCTTGATTTTCATACACTTTGTAAGGAGAGTGGTCACTTTGGATAAGCTATTACCAGCAGGAGAGTGAGTTTGTGTGTGTGGTTTTTGGAAAAATAGGGGAGAGGGAGTGAGAAAACCTGGATTTGTGCTGGAAATGGCCCACCTTGATTATCATACACATTGTAAAGAGAAAAGGAGTACTTGGGGCACCTTAGAGACTAACCAATTTATTTGAGCATACGCTTTCGTGAGCTACAGCTCACTTCATCGGATGCATACTTTGGAAACTGCAGAAGACATTATATGCACAGAGACCATGAAACAATACCTCCTCCCACCCACTCTCCTGCTGGTAATAGCTTATCTAAAGTGATCACTCTCCTTACCTACCTACATGCCTCCAGCTTTCACCCTGACCACACCACATGATCCATCGTCTACAGCCAAGCTCTGCGATACAACCGCATTTGCTCCACCCCTCAGACAGAGACAAACACCTACAAGATCTCTATCAAGCACATAAACACCACCCTATACCGGAAACCTACTGACCGCTATTCCTACCTACATGCCTCCAGCTTTCACCCTGACCACACCACACGATCCATCGTCTACAGCCAAGCTCTGCAATACAATCGCATTTGCTCCAACCCCTCAGACAGAGACAAACACCTACAAGATCTCTATCAAGCATTCTTACAACTACAATACCCACTTGCGGAAGTGAAGAAACAGATTGATAGAGCCAGAAGAGTTCCCAGAAGTCACCTACTACAGGACAGGCCTAAGAAAGAAAATAACAGAACGCCACTAGCCGTCACCTTCAGCCCCCAACTAATACCCCTTCAACGCATTATTAAGGATCTACAACCTATCCTGAAGGATGACCAACACTCTCACAAATCTTGGGAGACAGGCCAGTCGTTGCCTACAGACAGCCCCCCAACCTGAAGCAAATACTCACCAACAACCACATACCACACAACAGAACCACTAACCCAGGAACTTATCCTTGCAACAAAGCCCGTTGCCAACTGTGCCCACATATCTATTCAGGGGACATCATCACAGGGCCTAATAACATCAGCTACACTATCAGAGGCTTGTTCACCTGCACATCCACCAATGTGATATATGCCATCATGTGCCAGCAGTGCCCCTCTGCCATGTACATTAGTCAAACTGGACAGTCTCTACGTAAAAGAATGGGGGGGGTGAGAAAACCTGGATTTGTGCTGGAAATGGCCCACCTTGATTATCATACACATTGTAAAGAGAGTGGTCACTTTGGATGGGCTATTACCAGCAGGAGAGTGAGTTTGTGTGTGGGGGGGGGGGACGGAGGGTGAGAAAATCTGAATTTGTGCTGGAAATGGCCCAACTTGATTATCATACACATTGTAAGGAGAGTGATCACTTTAGATAAGCTATTACCAACAGGAGAGTGGGGTGGGAGGATGTATTGTTTCATGGTCTCTGTGTATATAATGTCTTCTGCAGTTTCCACAGTATGCATCCGATGAAGTGAGCTGTAGCTCACGAAAGCTTATGCTCAAATAAATTGGTTAGTCTCTAAGGTGCCACAAGTACTCCTTTTCTTTTTGCGAATACAGACTAACACGGCTGTTACTCTGATACCAGCTACCTAGTTAAACATGTGACCTTTTTAAAAATAAAACTAACATGCTATTCGATTTAGACATAGATTCTTTCAAATATGTATGTTCCATCTTCTGTAACTTAAAACATTAAAGTTTTTATGAATGTGCTAGTGAAGTTGCTGTTGTAGACAAAATATTGAGTAAAACAGAACAGCCTTTTATTTCTACCCTTGGTATTTCTTTTCGTGACTATCTAGAACTTTCAATCAAATGTTTACAGAAAGTTGTTTTATTTCTTCCTGAAGGAAGTTGCTAGCCAGCTCCCTGTCAAATGCCACTCTACAAGCTTGTCTAATTTTCCATAGTTTAGGATCACAGTGGTAAGAAATGAATTTGTAGCAGAGATTTATACTAGCAACGAAGGAGAAAAGAGTGTTAATACCTTGTTTTAGAAGCAGTTTGAAATTTATGGATAGGCTTTCAGTTGAAATCTTTTTCTCATTGAGTTTTCATCATTTCACTGGTTTTCATTTCCCACACCATGACACATTGACAATGATAATAATGAATACTAGGTTTGATTGTCAGAGGTGCTGAGCACCTACAGCTCCCACTGACTTCATCAAGAGTCATGTGTGGTCTCAGCTCTTCTGAAAATCAGGCTCACTGTTAATGTTCCATGGTACCAGCTATGGCAAGAAGATGCATTGGCCCAAATGAAGAGGGAATTAAGCTTTAAAAGTAAAATATCCAACACAATATTGCATTCATTTTGAGTTATAAATATAGAATTAAGTCGCTGCAGGTACCTGTTGCAAGGAACAAGATTCATCATGTCGTGGTAAAATATTATTTCTATGGAAGGTCATTTCTAATCAGACACAAACCAGTATCCCTGTTTAACATCACTGGGCATGACCAGAAATTCCAGTGAGAGTGAGAGTAGTTTCTCAGATTTGCTGGAAAACATTCTTTTACCAACAAGCCATAGACAACACCATTAAATAAGGTTGCTTTACTTTTCTATTAATCGTGAAATGTCAGAGTGAAAACTGTGGCCTCTGTAACAGAACCATAACATCTTTCTGACTGATAACTGTAAGCACTCAAAACTGGTGATATTTACAGCTGTTTCACCCTGAATATTGCTCTGCAATGTTGTTACATTTGCAAAATGTCAGCTGTGGAGTCTACACTGAAATTAAATGCTTTCAAAACCATACAAAGAACTGATTAGTAATACAATATATTGTTAGAGCACTTTCGTTAAGCCCTGCCCACATTAGGGCCAGAACTCTGCTAGTTTAAATGTAATTGTTGCTAGCAGGTTCCTAGCACAGATTCCCTTACTAGTGTGAACAGGGATGTTTATTTCTTATAAATGCATCAATGTCCCCTACGCTGCCAACTCTCATGATTTTCTCATGAGTCTCAGGATAATTATTGCTTTCTTTAAATTATTGTTTTCTTTCTTTGCGCTGATTTCAGCCTTCATTCTTAAAGAAAAAGTAAGTTTTTAGCTCTTGTGGCTGTGGGAAAAAGCTTCAAAACATGACCCCAGTGCACACTAAAGGCTCAGAAAAGGAAAAGGCAAATAAAAAGAATAAATCTATTATTTTTACATAATCTCGTTATTTTAAAGCCAATCTCATGATTTTGTGTGATCCTGACTTGTGGTTTATGAGCATTTGAGGTTGGCAATATTGTGTCCCTTTTGGCTGAAGAAGGCTGAACATAAACTGAGTTGGATGTGTTTACTAGACAGCAAAGTAACGTCATTCTAGTGTCCCACTACCACCCAGAATGTCAGCAAAGGGCCAATAATGCTTGAATCTGGATTTTCACATAGTGGTGACATTTAGCCTGGGTGGAACATTAAATCAAGTCTATTTTAAAGAAAGTTTATTTGACAG
This sequence comes from Lepidochelys olivacea, assembly GCF_965140295.1. NCBI lineage: Eukaryota > Metazoa > Chordata > Testudines > Cheloniidae > Lepidochelys > Lepidochelys olivacea. The sequence goes on along the minus strand of NC_140412.1, from coordinate 141,360,737 downwards.
CTCCCTTTACCAACCAGGTGTTTTTGATTGTTTGATTTAAATGAATCAATGAATTCAATTATGACAATCAGGGTCTAGACACCCTAAGGGGAGAACAGAAGATGTAACCCCCCAAAATAAGCAATTGAACCAACTGATTACATACTATGTCACTATATATAAAATACATGAAGGTCTTTTATAAAAGCTTGTAATGTTCTGAACTTGATGGTCATTATGAGGTATGTATACAAACCACAGTTATGAATGTATGTATTTGTGTATATAGAAAACTGTGATCATAAACTTCAGCTCCACTTCACAGCAAGGTGGTGAACAGTAAGGCAAGAAGCGGCTCCTCACAAGCCAGTTGTTTGCATGAAACCAACTTCAAGTACTCACCTATTTTCCAGCCCAAAAAAGAGACCACGGTAGACCATTATAGTTAACAGGAAGACATTGAGACATCCGGACTAGAATTTCTCCACTCTGAATAATCATGAGTAAGGCTACGTTTTAGTAATGGGTTCTTTTTGTAAAAGTCATGGGCAGGTCATGGGCAGTAAACAAAAAATCATGGCCTGTGACCTGTCCATGACTTATACTATATACCCCTGTCTAAATCTTGGGGGGTGGCAGCCCGGGGGTGCAGCAGATGCTGGGGGGCAGCAAGGGGCCAGCACGGGTGCTGGGAGGGCAGTGGCATGTGTCCCGGAACCCTTGTTGGCTGGCAGGCTCCCTATCCGGCTTCTGACTTCTTCTCAGAAGCAGCAACAGCCCCCTCCCTCTGCTCCTAGGTGGAGGCATGGCCAAGAAGCTCTGCACGCTGCCTCTGTCCCGAGTGCCTGCTCTGCAGCTCCCATTAGCTGGGAACGGCAGCCAATGGAGCTGTGTGGGCGGCGCCTGCAGGTAGAGGCAGAATGCAGAGCCCCCTGGCCACGTCTCCACCTAGGAGCTGAGGGAAGGGGATGTTGCTGCTTTCAGGGAGCTCCCGCAAGGTAAGCACTGCCCAGAGCCCTCACTACCTCCTGTGCCCCAACCCCCAGCCCTGAGCCCCCTCCCACACCAAACTCCTCCTGCTGCTAAGGGTGGGGAGTGCAGTGGCTGGAGACTGTCCCAGCAGCGGCTGATGCTGCTGGCCTGGGGGCTGCCTGAGCTGCTCAGGCATCTCCTAGGCCAGCTGCACTGGCTGCTGCAGAAATCACGGAGGTCCTAGAAAGTTACGGAATTCATGACTTCCGTGACAAACTCGAAGCCTTAACCATGAGTCACCATGCAAAAAGAAGAAAAAAGAAAAAAAAAGCTTTTAAAAAGGAGCTTTGAAATTGAGATTTTCATCCAAAAACTGAGGGACAACCTCTAGACAGGAAGCTATCTGTGAGCGATGAATTCTCCCAGTAGCTAGGAGGTATGCTGAGAAACTGCTCAAAGGCAATAGCTAACTTGTATTAGAAAAGGGATTTTATCTAATATGGAAGTTTAAAGCCTGAGGTTGTGTTTATGTTTATTTTCTGTGTAATTTGTACATGTTTGCTTTCCTCTACTATGTATTCTCTGAATCTGTGGTTTTTCTAAACTTTTTATTTGTTTTTATCCCAAGCAGGTCTCTACTGTGCAAACTGTGTGGAGTGTGTGTGCCAAAGTGAATTAATAACTGGGAGGGACTGATTTCACGCCTTCAGGGGTAATGCACCAAAGGGGAATGATCCAAGTGTGTGGTAGTTAAGAAGTGAGGGAGGACAGACTGAGGAGATTCAAACCTGGAAGGGCTGCTGGTGTCACCCTGCAAGGAGTAACTAGGTTGGTGAAAGCCAGGGTGAGACCTTATGCTTATGGGCTGGCTATTCATGTCAGGGAAGTTACAGTGCAGATAGTGACAGAACCCCTTATTGGTCTGGGCGATCCCCAGAACATCATATGAATAAAGATTTTTTTGAACATTTAATAAAAGACTTTTAAAGGTCAGTCTAAAATTGAGAAACTAGGAATAAACAGGACTCTCAGACAGGTCTTACAGCAAAAGATAACAAACTATGGCAGATTTTCTAGAGAAGGTGACTGAAACAGTGTATGCATGAATTCAGAGGACACATTTCTGCAGACAGATGGGACTGTGGGCTGATAGTGAAATAAGATATGGTTCAAATGGAAAGTGGATAAAGCATGGCCTTTCCTATTTCCAGAATTTCTTATGATTAGGGCTTGAAGTGAATTTCAAAAAGGCTGAGTTAAATGTCCTGGAAATATTTCAGTGATAATACAAATGCTAGTCGCTCCTTTATTAAGGCAGTACTTTCAGTACTGATTCAAACTGTGATGGGGGAAGGGGCAGGGGATATATCTAATAATAAAATGCTGCACCTACTGCTTCTTCCTTTTCAACTATCTGCCTCCAGCACTTTTCACAGCTAAAAGTCTGACAAGTGTAAATACGGCTGCAGAAGCTCTTTAAAACGGACTTACATAAAGTGATGCGTAAGCAATTCCTCCTTCCCCAAGAGAGCAAATTTATACATGCCATTATGAACGCATATTGAGAGGTGCCAGAAATACCTTTTTCTGCCCGCGTCTGCTTTAGGATTAGCAATACTTAGACACAGTAAGAAGAAAATGGCAAACATTACTCCATCTTTGTAAGACACTTCAAAATACAAAAAGGGGGGAAAAATGGTTTCCTGGCATTTAATTATCCATAAGAAGGAAGCTGCGCTGTATTCTAATGTACTACATAATGTATTTAACAGACTACTATGCTAGGTGGCTATATGATGATTAGTTCAGGTTACTAGTAGATTCTGCTCTTCTCATCAGAAACTTGCAACAATCATTTTCCCCTCACAACTGCACTTATCAATTAACATGCATTATATTCCATGGACAACTTATGTCACTATGAATTCCCAAACGTATTCAGATTTTTATGTTAATCAAATTGAAAGGGAAAATTAAATAACTGAACTACAAAGCATTGATCCTAGTTGGATCAGTCTTGTAATGTTGGTGGCACCTAGTAGCCTCATATACTGACTACAAGGGATTTAATCAGCGAACAATTCTTCCGGATGAGTGTTCTTTAAATGCTGATATTTAATTATTTTTACAGATGATTCATTTGGGTCAAGAGTTAAATATTGTTTACAAATGATATCTTCTCATGTTTACACCTACAAACTAATGTAATAGTAACATCTGGGTACCCACATGACATAACACTGGTGTAAGAAAATGATGAAATGAATTATTACTCACACTGGTCTATATGGTTGGCTAATATATGAAAAAAAGTTGCAGGAATTACTCTATGACTACATTTGCAACTACATGATTTCTGTATGTTATGTCACATCCCCACTGACAGATAAGGTTTATCTTACAACATGCATTCACATTTCATTCTTTTTGATTAGTATATTTCTTATTTATCATAAATATTAAGAGGTGGAAAAGGTAAAACTGAAAATAATCACAGAATATTCAAATATAGGGCTAGAAGGAACCTTAAGAGGTCATCTAGTCCATCCCTCTGTGCTGAGGCAGGACACAGTATATTTAGAGCAGCATTTCCCAAATGCAGCCACACCATGGCTGCATGCAGCCACCAGGAGCTCTTCTTGCAGCTGCAGCCTCCTGGGTGGTTACTGGTATGTGTGGGGAGGGCACAGGGGCAAAGCAGTGGCCCCTCTCTGGAGACACAAAAGCTGGAGGAGAAGGCAGCCAGTGAGTTCCCCACTTTCCCAGGAGCGGTGGGGTTGGGTTTCAGCCCTGGGAGGCTTTGGGCTCCATTCCCTGAGCTCCCCACCCTTCCCATCACCTCTGGCCCCTGCTGCCTTCTCTAGTGCCCCATTGGCCCTGGCACCTGTTGCCTCCGTACCCACCTCCCCATCCAGGGATCAATTTGTCCACAGGATTGCCAGGGCTGAGTAAGTCTGCTGTGAAAAGTGATAGTTGTGTGTTTGTTAAGGTCACTTTTCACAGCAGATTTAGTAGCTATCAAGTCTTTTAAAAAAGCAATCAAAAAAAGCAAAAGAAACCATAAGAAAAAAGACAAGAATGTGCAAAGCACCTTATTTGTGTTTCTATTCTGTTTTGGTCCAGTAAAGAATAGAGACAACTGTACATTATTTTTATTATCAAGTCTGCAAAAAACAAATCCTACATAAATTATAATGATTTGGACATGTATATGTGCATATTTATTTGTTTTTTCTAAAGCTAATTAAGTATTTTAGGAAAAATTGTTCCTGGCCAATAGGAACTGCGGGGTCGGCGCTCGGGGTGGGGTGGGGTCAGCTTGCAGACCTGCCTAGCCACACCTCCGCCTAGGAGCAACTGAGACAGATGGCTGCTTGCTGGGAGCCGCCCAAGTTGAGCACCCCAAATTGAGCACCCCGGATCCAGCACCCCAAACCCCCTCCCATGCCCCAACTCTCTGACCTGAGCCCCCTCCCACACCCAAAGTCCCTCTCAGAGCCCGTGCCCCACACTCCCTCCTGCGCCCCAGCTCTAAGCTTCCTCCTGGACCCAAACTCCCTCCCTCTTAGTTAAACGGCATTTTTCACTTACCAGCACCTCCATTTCCCCAGCATGCCAGATAAAAAATCTTTTACTGTAGTTGGAAAGTTTTTCATAATATGTGACCAAAATCTCCCTTCCTGCAGATTAAGCCCATTACATCTTGTTTTACCTTTAATGGATATGGAGAACAACTAATTATGGCTGTAACATAGTTGAAAACTGTTATCAGGACCCCCATGTCTTCTTTCCTCAAGACTAAACATGCCCAGTTTTTTTTACCCATTCCTCATAGGTCAGATTTTCTACACTTTTTTTAGCAGTTTTGTTGCTCTCCTCTAGAGTCTCTCCAGATTTTCCACATCTTTCCTGAAGAATGGCACCTAAAACTGCACACAACACTCCAGGTGAGGCCTCACCTGTGCCAAGTAGAGTGAAACAATTATGTCCCATGTTTACAGAAAACACTCCTGTTAATATAACCCAGAAGGGTATTAGCCATTTTTTTGCAATTTCACCACATTGTTGGCTCATATTCAATTTGTGATTTACTATTACCCCCAGATCCTTTACAGCAGTACTACCGCCAAACCAGTCATTCTACTTTTTGTAGTTGTGTACTTGATTTCCCCCCCCCTAAGAATAGTACTTTGCACTTGTCTTTACTGACTTTTATCTTGTTCGTTTCAGACCAATTCTCTGATTTATCAAGGTCACTTTGAATTCTAATCCTGTCCTTTGAAGTGCTTGTGACCCTTCCCAGCTGGTGTCATCTACTAATTTTAGAAGCACATTCTCTCACACTGTCCAAGTCATTAATGGGAATATTGACTCGTACCTGACCCACGACAGACCCCTGAGGGACCCCACTAGATACGTCCTCCAAGTTTCACAGCAAACCACTGATAACTAATCAGAGTAAGGTCTTTCCATCGGTTGTGCACTCATCACATCTAGACCCACATTTCCCTAGTTTGCTTATGAGAATGTCATGTTCTTGTGTGTCAAAAGTCTTACTAAACTCAAGGTATACCACGTCTATAGCTTCTCCCCCTCCACTAGGACAGTAATGCTGTCAAAGGAAAATTACAGGTTGGTTTGGCATGATTTGTTCTTGACCAATCCATGCTGGCTATTACTTATCACTCTATTATCCTCTAGGTGCTTACGCATTGATTGCTTAATAATTTCCTCCAGTACCGTTCCAGGTATCGAAGTTAGGCTGCCTGACTGATAATTCCTTGGTTTTCTTTGTTCCCCTTTTTAAAGACAAGTTCTATGTTTGCAGCTCCAGTCCTCTGGGACTTAACCCGTTCTTCATGAGTTTAACATAAACTATGTTCATGGTTCCAAGATTGCTTAAGTTCCTTTAGTACCCAGGATGAATTTTGTCTAGTTTTGTCAAATTGAATATATTTAACTTTTCAAAATATCCTTTAATCTGTCCCCCACCCCCATTCTGGCTTGTGTTACTTCCCCCTTGTTAATATTAATTGTGTTGAGCATCTGGTCACAATTAACCTTTGTAGTGAAGATGGAAGCAAAATAGGCATAAAACATTTCAGCTTTTTTGGTGTCATCCTTTATTAGCTCTCTTCCCTTTCTAAGTAGAGGACCTAAACTTTCCTTCATCTTGCTCTTGCTCCTAATGTATTTATAGAACTTCTTCTTATTGCCTTTTATATCCCTTGCTAGGTGTAATTCATTTTGTGTCAGAATGCAAAAATCCCACCCCTGCCTCCTTGCAAGATGGAAACAAAACTCTAAACCATCTTATTATTAAATCATTACATTCTTACTGTATTTTCCTGAAAGGGGCAAGAGGCCAGGGGCTGGGTATGAAGTCCTCAAATGCCACAGAGCCCAGGATACCCATATGGAGAGCCTACCCTTTTTGTTGTTCTTGGCTTCTTTTCCTTCTGGGAGTATAGATAGCTCAAAAGCCATGCTGCCTTGACTTCCATCACTGCAGGCAGGCCTGGTGTAAAGCCTGATTGCTTCAAAGGGATTTGAATCAGGACTTTTAAAAGGAAAAGAAACCATGGAGTAGGAGGAGATGCTGCTCCCGCTCAGATTTCAACCTGGAAATTCATGGGGTCCTATGAAAAGCATGCCACATATAATAAGCTACTCTAATCCTACCCACATACCCACTTAAAGCCTGTGGAGCGCAGTCCCACTCTGTTGTATAAAATTAAAAAAAATCTGAATGGCCTTATTAAAAAAATAATTCTAATTAAAAGCACAACCAAACAAAGTCTAAATATTCACTTGTGTTTTTACTGAAAACCCATCTTTCTGAAGCTAAATCATATAAATGTTCTTTTTTCAGAACCATGAGCATAATAAGCAGTCTAAAAGGAAAAATGTTTTATTAATTAACATGACTCCTGCTATTCATTGATGTGGATCCTATAAGCCACCTTTGAACAGAATTCCGATTGATGTCAGTAGAATTTCTAGGATCAAACCTTGAGTTTGGGAAACATTTAGAGAAAGAATTATAGCACTCTATTTTTAACTTAATTTGTTGCCACCGTATTTCTATAAAGCCTGTCTGTCAGTGGTATTTTAGGGGGGCATTTTCAAAATAAAATCCTAAATAAACAGATTTCAAAATCAGACCACTTATGAAAACCATATCTGTGGCACTTCTGAGGTTCAATGGTAAAAACTGTGAAATGTCTGTGTCAGATGTAAATATAAAAGGTATGCTTCTGCTTCTCTACACTTGGGGACCTAAGCTCAATGTCTCCAGATTTATAGGTATTGTATTGTAGAGTGTCAGAAGCTCATGGTGGGAATGAGGTCTAAGTCCATAAAGGAGTTTAAAAGCCACATTTCTTGTATATTATCTTTTTGCTGGCAGAAAGCCAATGCAGAGGCAGCACATAAAGTCAAAAGATAGAATGTAAGACACATGTAGGCAGAACCTTTTTATCCATAATTGACAATAACTGTGATACTGGCTTCCTTATGAGCGGCAAGCTCAAGGGCTTGTGGGTTTTTCTTAAATCCTTTTAAAAATATAACATTCTTAAGTTGGTAAAATCCTGACTTGACTATGCCAAACCTCAACATGCCTCGGCAGCATACCACATTAGTCCATCAAAGCACCATACCATCCAAACTGGGGTGCCCATGGAAACACACTTTCCATCCTTCCTACCTGAACAAACCTGTTTTGCTAGAAATCATCAAGTTATGCATTTCAGCAACACTTAATACGCACTTTAGCTCTTCAGTACGCCATATGGATTGAGAAACATAGCCCAGCTTGTTTTGAATAGCGACAATTACTGCAGCCATGTCATTCAAATTCTCCGTATCTATTCTCCAAAGGCACATATGGATAACAAAAAGCATCACATCAAAACAAATGGCTGAGTGTAGATGATCAAATGTAAAATCAAAAAATCATGACGTGTGTGGAGAAAGTAAATAAGGAAGTGTTATTTACTCCTTCTCATAACACAAGAACTAGGGGTGACCAAATGAAATTAACAGGTAGCAGGTTTAAAATGAACAAAATGAAGTATTTCTTCACACAGCACAGTCTACCCGTGGAACTCTTTGCCAGAGGATGTCATGAAAGTCAAGACTATAACAGAGTTCAAAAAAGAACTAGATAAATTCATGGAGGATAGGTCTATCAATGGCTATTAGCCAGGATGGGCAGAGACAGTGTCCCTAGCCTCTGTTTTCTAGAAGCTGGGAATGAGCAACAGGTGATAGATCACTTGATGATCACCTGTTCTGTTCATTCCCTCTGAGACAACTGGCATTGGCCACTGTTGGAGGACAGGATACTGGGCTAGATGAACCTTTGGTCCGACCCAGTATGACTGTTCTTATGTTCTTATGATCAATGAGGATTCATCTAATATTGATGACAGATCGTTCTACTCAATATGATCTAAATCTGTATAAATACACTGATGGTATAAAAACATTATTTTCAAGATGACTCAAGTAGGATGCAATAATTAATTGTACTGCATAAAGCACACAGAAGTAAAAACAAAACCAACAACAAGACTACCTGTAGCCAGACAGTCAGCCCCCCCCCCCCCCCTCAGACCAGCATTACTGGAAACACAGGAGGAAGCAGGAACAGGGCACTTAACATATATTCCAGCACAGCCTTTGAAGCTGTGAAAGCACAGGTGTGCTGCTACAATGTGCCTCTGGGAACAGATACAAGGATTAAGCTCACAGCAGGCAGAGGCCCTGTGACAGACATGGCTCTTAGCCCCAACTAAATAGCGTGATGCACACACACCAACATCCTAGTTGGGAAAATATTTACCCTGATAAAAGAAATGTCCAGTAGTCGACACTTATTGTTTCTCTCCTTTGCAAGTGTAAACTACTCTTGCGAAAGCTGGCGTCACCCCGACAGACCAGCCTCAATTTGGCATAAGAAAGGAGAAAGAGAATAAAGGAGTACAGAGGTATAAGTAGGGGACCTACAGCACCATGATTTTTGAGTGCTTTTCACTATCTATCTGCTGGTCAGATAAGTGACAGCCTCCCAAGGCTTCTGCAGCTAAGAGGGTCCCTACGCCTTGTCCCTTATTCGTCTTTCCGCGGAATTGAGTGACCGATCCTGGCTTGGCACTGCTGGAATCGAGAGATGCAAGGAGGGTAAGAAGCACCCACACCTGATCTCCTATCTTTAGTGTACACATATTTTGAAATAGAGCTCTATACTTTGTTTTCTTTCTTTGGGATTGTGGCTTCAGTTTTGTAACTTGTTTGTGTGTGTAACATCTCTACATTTAAATACGTAGGCACTAGCAATTTTGTAACCACATGATTAGAATCTAGCTTAATAAATTTTTGGTAACCATTTATGCATAAGCCTGACTTGTTTTCTCTGGTTTACTGTAAAGCAGCCAACACAATTAAAGAACCTCAGCCGTTTTGGCTCTAAAGCCTGGCCATTAGGTGAGAGTACTAAGAGCCTAGCGTTGAGTTGTGCCGCCTCCACGGGGCAAACTCTTGGGGCACCTGTCAGTCAATCCTGGCTGCCCGCTGCGAAGGAGCTCTGAGCTCTAGCAGTTAAAGTCACGGGTGTGGAGAGGCTCTTAGTGCTGCCATTGGGGCACCTGTCAGTCAGTATTGACTGCCCGCTGCGAAGGAGCTCTGAGCTCTAGCAGTTAAAGTCACGGGTGGTTAGGACCTTGGGGCATCCGTCAGCCTAGCCCGGGCTGCCCGCCGCGAAGGGACAGTGCGTCCTAGCGGTTAAAGTCACGGATGGTATAAACGGGCATAGCTGGCACCTCACCAAACATCCTTGGCCGTCGGCTAACACTACCTCATTATTCAGGATTGACCATGATGGTCTCAGAGCTGGACTTCTCTAAATCTGATCTTAGAAATTACTACTACTGAAATGTCACTCGTACTTTTTCCATGACATTGAATAGCAACGTCAAGTTAGAGACCTATAATTTCCCCAGTACATCTTGGTTGAAAAATGTCTCTTAACAGAGATGTTGCCACTTCTTCCTTTAAAAATACTGCAACATGGATTTCTTGAAACAACTCAACTACACTGAATATGAGTCTGATCTTCTGTAAGAGCTCAATTTCTACTGATTTTGTTGGAGTCCTTCACCTCCTTGCAGAATTGTCCCAGTATACAAATGATCACATCCTAAAATGTCAAAAGAATGGGGTTTTTTTTGGGCAAGGACCCTAAGTACAAGTAGTGACGTACAACCCAGCAGCTTTACTGGATAAGTACCATCAAAATTGTTCAGCATACTCTCCAAACCCAAGAGTTCATAACACCATGATCTGGCAAAAGCCTTTTTGTCTGCCTACTGAATTTAGTTTGCCAAGTATCCCCATTCATTGTCCTTAAAACAGAATATTTCAATGATTTATCCAGTGCCTATTGCCACAGCACAAAGAGAGAATGCGGAGGACTGTCTGCCCAGATGAATTAGACTGCCCTGAACACTGAGAAAGCAGCTGGATTATTTCTCGTGGAAATTACTGGCCCTGCAAAAATGAACAAATTTTGTAGAAGTGAGCGACCTGGAAAATGATTCTGAAGGACAAGGGGTTTTTTTTGGACCACACAAGTCAATCTTCAGCCTCCACTATGACCCTGACTCTTCAGTTCTCTAATACCAAGGCCAAACTATTGTGATATCTGAATCACCAGGACAGGAAAATAACAGAACGGTGCCAAATTATTAATGGCAGTGGTCAGTAAGGTGTACTTAACTTCCACCGCTCTGTTATTTCACAACAAATGAGAGCTTTTCAAAGGTCATATGGCCACACTGCAGCTAATCTCACAGAATGCACTGGACATTTAATGAGTTTTACTTTTTATTAGTGTCATTTGTGGTTTATAGATCCAAAATCCTTCAGGTTTTGTCACAAGTCAGTGTAACATTCTCAAGTGTGGGGTGTGCATTGTGATGCTTACATTACCAAATAAAAACATTTTTACCAGTTATATTTGCAGGAGTACCATGTCAGAGAATGCTAAAGAGAAACTGTTGGTGAAATAAATTGAGCTATTACATGGACTTTGGTTTGGTGATTTTAGATGGTGAGGTAGCAGTAAGTGTCACGGTGGTGTTAAACTTCTGGAGTTTCAGCATAAGAAATATGGGAGGACTACTGACAGAGTTAAGCAGATGCTGAGAGCATCACAGCACTTAGTGAGATGCTAAGATTTTAAGACTAGAACAGGCCTCATGAAAACCGCTTTGCAGAGTGCGACGCATGGCCAGAAAGGGTTAAACATCCTGCAAAAATAAATAACCCTCAAAAGACATGTGGAGGGATAATGTTTGTGTAGTTACATATGTATGAGTAGGGTCGACAATGTAATCAACTGTCCCTGTCTATGATGTATTCTGATAATTCAGAGGTCAAAAGAACAGCCTAGCATTTAAATGATTTGTAAACACAGGATATCTCTATATTCATCTCTCTTTGAAATGTATAGCAAATAATCTGTGAATGGTGGAGGAACAAGCAAATTGCCTTGTGTTAATTCTATAGCTAAGTACTGGTGATGGACCTCCTTCAAAGTCATGCTAATTACCTTTTGAACTCCAACTTGTCAAAAAGGACATGAAATTGAATAAAAGATCCTTGGGTCCTGATTCTATTATCTCAGAACCGCTTAGGCTTCATCAGGGGAAGTTTGAGTCACAAGACTGAGGTCCCAGTTATGCTGGTACACCCTGAATATGAGATTTGGACACTGAACTATAACCTATGAACTATTTCTGAAAGAACTCTTTGCAACTACAAAGCTTACCATCTATGCTATGAATCTGAACCTCAATGAATTGAACTCTATGTCTGTATGTATATTGATCTTTCAACCATACTCTCTCTCTATTGTTTTTAATCAATTTTAGTTTAGTTAATAAGAATTGGCTGTGGCATGTATTTGGGTAAGATCTGGAATATTCAATAACCTGGGAGGTAATGTGTCCGATACTTTGGGATTGGTAGAACCTTTTCTTTTATATGAGGAAATAAGATTTACAGACATTTTCATCATATTTGATGTAGATACCTGGGGTCTGAGGCAGGATCGCTTTAAAGGAACTGTGTTGTTTGGACTTCTGAGTAACCAGTAAGGTAATAAAGAAGCTGTTTTGTGCTGGTTTGGCGAGTCTAAGTATTGGAATATCCACCAGCTTTTTGGATTGTATGCCCTATTCTTTGCAGTTCACCTTAATTGACTGACCACAGCTGGCTCCCCACTAGGACCCCGGTCACACAGAGATATGCCTATGTCTGCTTATCAGCTCATCCTCAGTTATTTCCTACACAGCAATTTGATTTTAAAATAAAGATCTTTGATATCTTAATTGCAGTAGCAGGCCAATGTGATAAATCTGCTAAGGGTGAATCTGTTGCTACTCTGTTATCTCCTGACTGGAGGGGAAGGCTCCTTGGGAGCTGGGAGGGTTTGAAACCTGAGGTGAGAGCAATGAAGACTGCTGCTTAGGGCAGCTGAACTGGATTTCCAGAGCTACCTGTGTGTGACAGGGTGTATCTTGGTGTCAGAATAACAAGACCCATGTACAAAGTGTATATAAAAACTTGTACATGTTGCAAAAAAACCCACATCAGACCAGACCTGGTTCTGTGACATCAATTTCCCTCCAACAACAGAAATCAACCTGCTGAAAGGCCATGGAAACTGGCCACCCCCGGCCAAAGCGCAACAATATGTAACTTGTTCCCTCACTGAAGTGTCAGAAAGTGCCCACACAAAGAAGATAAAAATAATCTTAGTTTGGAGTGATATGAGTGGAAAAAAGTAAAAAAAAAAAAAGGAAATTTAAAATTTATGAAATAATCATTAAAATATATTAATTCATTTTCATGTTTGCACACCAATATTCAGCCCAGAGTGATTTTTTGCCAATTCCTTAAGTACTAAGGCTTTAAGAGACAAGCACAGACAGACCCATAATTACAACATTAGTAATGTAGACCTGACATCGTAATAATTATCTTTCAGCAGGGTTTCAAAAAACCATATCTTTAATCTTATTAAAATATTTGCCAAAATAAATATATATAACAAAGATTTAATCAAAATGGATTCTGAGTGGATGCACAGATTTTCATTTTTACTTTCTTGATAAATTCTATAGAGATTCTAAAATGTATGTTTATTTCATTAAGAAAATTTAATTGAGGTTTTATAGGTTAATTCACTGATGGAATGCAATGCCAAAATTAAAAAAAAAAAAAAAGCCGATCCACTCTGTAGAAAAAGAAAAGATAAAGCGTGTTTGTTACCCTTTAAGAAGTGCATGTCCATCCCCTTCTCTTTACCATCAGTTGATTATATTAGAAAAAAGTGGGAGTCAATTAAAACCTTGATATTTGGTATAACTGTTGTTTCATCTCAATATAATCTGTACATAAGGAAAATGTCAAAACATACACTGGGTCCGACAAATATAAATCTTAGAGTTATTTACTTTGTTATTTTTCTTTATCACAGGTATAACCTTTTCTTTCTTGTTTTTCCAATAATATAAAAACCAACCTAAATGTATCTTTGTGCCTCTCATAGCAAGGTGTTATGCTCACTCAGCTTTCTGAGGCTTTTTTATCTTTTAAAAGTATATCAAATACTTGAGGGAGAGAGTGCACTAGGACACAGGGTTTCCCCCACCGAGGCAGGTCTCTCTCAGATAACCAATTAGAACAAGTATTTATACCTTTACTACAGACAATAATAAGCAACAACTGCATATTGTTTATACATACTCCTTTATGATCTCTTATTTTTCATACGATTTCTCTTATAGTCTGCATTCTAGTCTTACCTAATACAAGGTCACAACAGCGTCTTTCACAGTTGTTTTCCACTCGCTTCGCACTATCCCCGCTTCTACAAATCTCGCATTATTAAAGCTAGAGTTAGCCTGATTCCTGCTCATTTCAGAGGTCTGCATCCAAATTCCCTTTATCTACTTCCACATTGGCATACAAATCCAAAAGGTCTTTTCAACCTGCAGAAAAAGAAATCTTTTTTTCTAAAACTGTATAGCTTCAGAAATTAACTCTACTGGTTTGTGTTAAACCTGAGCCTTCTCTATAATAATATGTTTTCTCAAGAAATGGCTGTATTAACCTGAATTGCATCTACTCTCTTGTTAAATCCTTCACTTTTGCTAGATAATCATCTATTAACTTCACATTTTCCCCAAACCTCCCTTTTTCTTGGAAATCCCCTTAAATCTAGCTTTAAATAATTTTAAAGCAGTCTGTTGAGGTCTGAAGCTCCATAATAGCTTTCTTACTACTTTGTATTGACGCTCAAAAAGCAGCTGGCATTGAATCCCATGCTGATTGATTTTTCTCATGAGTCCATTTATAGCAACACTGAGATGGAAAAGACTTATTAGGACATTGACTGCCCTGCCCTGCAATACTAGCCCAATACTCCACTTTATCTTAGCTGAAAAGTCCAGCAAATATTAGGGCAAACATGCAAGGATACAAAAAGTTCAGAACAGAGTCCAAAACTCTCCCTTCACCGTTAGGGGCATGTAAATAAAAGGCCTGATTTTCAAAAGCGCTGAGCACTCAAGCAAAAGTTAAAGCTCCATACCCTCTTGAAGTGGCATTGCCCCAGAGCAGCATGCTCTGTGAGTGGGTGGGGAAGAATGGAGAATGAAGACACTTCTTTAGTACCAGGAGACATCCTGTCCCCACACTCCAAAATCAGCCCTTCAGCCAGCAGTCATGCTACCTCATTAACACCACAATCCGGGATCCACCATCACCCATAAGCCCAATACCCATAAAGCATCCAATAGTTTCTCACCTCAGCTGCATGCAGCTGTGGGACGTGGGTGATTGCGAGATAATTCTTGAACCAGGTTTTGTGTCACAGATCAAAAAAGGCTGAGAACTGATGTAGTAGACTCTTGTGTCCCCCAGGCAAATCCCCTGTTCTCTTTATCTGAGTTATCCGAGCTGTCAAACGGAGACAATGAAACTGACCAAAGGATAATCTAAAAGTAGAGGGTTTAAGATCCCTGCATCTAGAAGTAGCTTGATTAATAGGTATTATCTCCAGTTTACGTATTTGGAAAGATTAAGTCATTGTTTGGGTAAAGAGGGAAGCAGACTGGGAGCGGAAGAGGAGAATAATGTGTGGTTTAGACATTGTTAAATCACCATCTCTCATCTACATTGGGGATTTTTGCACCAATATAGTGACACCAATTTACAAACAGCTTTTCCCAGTGAATTCTACCCCAGTTGGAATCAGAGGTGAGCTAAGTTTTACAGCATTGTAGCATGTCTACACTAAAGATTCGAGCTGGTGTGACTGCATCAGTGCAAAAACTCCAGTGTGGGCAGGGCTCGAGTCTCAATTTCCCCATTTCACAATTTGACAGAATGAAACTGACCTACTTCAAAATACAAGCATGTATGTAAAATGCACTGATTTAAACTTTGTCCAAGCCATTGAAGTCAACAGAGTTTTATGGGGAATAAGTGAAGGATTTAGCCAAAAATATTCATGAGAACCATCAAACAATTGTCTTTTTTGGAGAATACAGTGAAATCTCACAATACGCCTTCCCCCCAATAATTTACCCATAAAACCAGTCTCTCCCTAATTCTGAAATATATCCTCAGTTTTCTAAAGCCTCATCCATACTTAAAAGGGGTGCCAGAACAGCTATGTCAGTTAGGCTGTGATTTTTTTTTTATACAGACCTACCTATGCCAGGAAAAGCCAAGCGTAGAATATAGTTATACCGATAAACAATAAATCCCAAATATTTTTCCTAAGTAGATCCTGTAAACTTAGAACTAACTTAGTAGCTGTATCTGACCAAATTCATTATAATTATTTAATTAAACCAGGGGATATTCTGATGCAAGGCGGCTGTAAAATTCTGTTCCACTGAAGTGGACAAAAACTGACACCATTGACCATTTTCTCCCCCAAGATTACTCAGAGTGAACTATTCTGAGATTTTGCAGAGTGGACCATCAAAGCCTTCCCACTATAGTCTCTTCTTTTTAAAAAAATCACAACACTATACTTTATGTTTTGATTGTGGCATATTTTCTAGAGATCCTTAAATTTTAAAAAAATCAGTGAAAAAGGACAACTTTTTCATGTATATTTTCCCCATTTTTGACCAGTTCTAATGTTTTCTTCTAGCACACTTTCTTTCCAGTGCTGGCCTGCACCAATCTGATAAGATCATGCCCTCTGAATTGTTGAAAAATTGCATGCTTATACAGCAATAGAGTAGGCCCTTTGGCAAAGCTTATCTTACTTGCTCTGCATTTTAACCTGGCTCCAAAAGTATGTTTTAACAGGATCCTGTACTTCATCAAAACTCAAGTAATGCATGACCTTGGCCTGTACAAGATCTGGACCTGTGTTACACAGAACTACACTTAGATACTGATAACAAATGTTCCCTGGTTAGTCTACGGAGGTGAACTTCTTTATAAACTGATGTCTTACATGGCCCATCCTCGGCTTTTAGTATAACATATTGACCAGGAAAACTAAATTGGCATGCTGCTAGAAAGAAAAACCGTTTCAACAGTGTTCTAACTACAACATTTTCAGAGCTAGAGTAGAGACTGAGCAACATGGATGAACATAAACAGGAGTGTGAAATTTCCTTCTGGCCCCTCAAAATGTTTTCAAAAACATTTTTCCCTAGAATGCTGGAAGGCTGAGCATGAGTCTGTGTCATGTACTGAATTTAAATTCATCGGACCTGTGGCTGGTATGATTTGAGTATAAGGCAGAAAATATTTTGGTCAGATTCTTTGCCCTGACTTCCTGCTTAGCACAGAAAAAAAGCAGGAAGAAACTTGCCCTGAAAAGGAAAGTCAAGGATTCCTGCATTTGCCAGCAACTCTCACACTCTCAGCCGTGTTAGTCTGTATCCGCAAAAAGAATAGGAGTACTTGTGGCACTTTATTTGAGTATAAACTTTCGTGAGCTACAGCTCACTTCCGATGAAGTGAGCTGTAGCTCATGAAAGCTTATGCTCAAATAAATTTGTTAGTCTCTAAGGTGCTACAAGTCCTCCTTTTCTTTGTGCCTCATTTGTTATTTGCAGTGTTGTGGTAGTCATGTTGGGCCCAGAATATTAGAGAGACAAGGGGGGTGAGGTAATATATTTTACTGGATCAATTTCTGTTGATGAAAGAGAGAAACTTTTGAGCTTCAGAAGAGCTGTGTGTGGCTTGAAACTTGTCCCTTCCACCAACAGAAGTTGTTCCAATAAAAGATATTAACTCACCCACCTTATCTCACACATTTGTTAAGCATTTATGAAACAGGGTGCATAATAACTTCTCTCCACAACAGAGTAAACTACTTAGCAAAGGTGAGGAATATCTCATGTGAGAACTGCTTTAGGTGTGTAATTTTATTCGTCTCTTTAAAAAGGAAATATGTCCTTAATGGTTTTATTTTAAATAAACTTGTCAATGAATTCAGTGAACAGATTCCTTCAATCATCTCTTTCTGAGCTACAAACACTCAAGAAAGAAGAAAATCTTCAGCAATAATGTACAACATACTTTTAGCTTATTCAGCTCTTGAACTACTGAGTAAACAGACATTTCAGCAAGGGCTAGCCTGTGGGCTTGTGCACTGCAGCATTACTGTCAACAAATTAGCCAAAACCTCCTGTGTCTGCTGCTGAAACACCAGTCTACAAGCTTTTTAAACTCTACCATCTCCTGTATGAAAGAAGTTTCAACATTGTATATCAGTTCATGCTGAGATGAACAAGAGACCCTTGTTCAGTGAAGAAATTATATTAGTTATACAAACTAATGGTGCAGTGTTGACATTCAAGTTGGCAACATTCTAAGTACAAGAGAATTTAGTTATATGCTGCACTACCTTGGGCAATAGGAAGTAGTCACCAATGTAAAGAAATGTCTGTAATAAGCAGAATTGAATGTGTCTGCTTGATAAGAACCAAATGCAATTTAAATGTAGAGTAATCCAAGAACTAATTTTTTTGTTTCTCTGCATAAAAATTTCACTTGAAAGTTTTATTGTTTTCTAAATGTGAGGGTCTTGATCAAAATCTTAAAACACAAATGATTGTATCATGTGACCATAATGACTTGCAATATAATGTCATTAAAAATATGTCCTACCCACTTTGGGTCAAATTCTGCCCTAGAATCTACAGCTCCTATTGATTCCCACATTTGTATGCATTTGCATGCACAGTTGACCACAGAAACAGACCATTCAACAGGTGGTTTAACGGACAGGGAGTAAATTTAAAGTGATAACAGAATTTTTTTTTTTCCACAAAGCACACATTTAGCCTGTGGAATGTATTGTCCCAGCTATATAAGAAGAAAGACAGGATACAATGGGCAGGGTTTCATTAAGCTGCAACTTTATTCACTTAACAAAAACAGAGGTGTGGGGGTTGTCTCCCCTCTGTACCAGACTTCAGGAGCCCCAACCCCTGCTTTTCCCAGCTTCCTCAGGAGATACCTTCCCCTAAATCCACTTCCAACTCATGTTTATTAGAGAAACCTATTCTTTCTGTAACAAGTACCTGCACACCTGCCACAAGGAGGCACCAGCAACTAGCTTGACTGCCCGGGGCTGATCCAGGGTGGATGAGAGAGAGAGAGAGAGAGAGTTCCTTCTGGAATGCAGTATATAAATACCTCCTGTCTGCCCAGTGCACAGGGTGGGTCAATGCTCCACCTCATCCAGCCACTTCCTGTTCCCACATTGACTCCAGTCACTGAAGACCCTTTTTTCCCTTCTTTCACAATCCAAATGCAGTGGGGACACTTAAATGGCACTTCTTCCACGACATTCAGTGGCAGTGAATATATTGCCTTAAGAAAACACAGAGGTGAAGAATTTGGCGGGACAGGATTTAAAAAAAAAGAATTACACAGTCAGCATAATAATAAGAACTTCTATAATTCGGATCAACTTTTAGAAGAATTTTAGAAAGGGTATAAACTGTTATGCTTCAGGGCATGACCCAATTTCTAATGGAGTTATAGAATAACCTGCCTCCAGGGAAAGTTTCTTCCTAAGTGCCAGCTGCAGGTGTATTTTGCACCTTTCTCCAAAGCATCTAATACTACTGATCCCTGTCAGAATCAAGATATTGGGTTAGATGGATCACGGGTCTGAGCTGATAGGCCTGTTCCTAGGTCCCTAACCTGACTGTTTTTGTTCCTATGCACACACTGTCTTATTTGAACTTTAGGATAACTACTTAAATGTAAAAAGAAAAGGAGGACTTGTGGCACCTTAGAGACTAACCAATTTATCGGAGCATAAGCTTTCGTGAGCTACAGCTCACTTCATCGGATGCATACTGTGGAAAATACAGAAGATGTTTTTATACACACAGACCATGAAAAAAATGGGTGTTTATCACTACAAAAGGTTTTCTCTCCCCCCACCCCACTCTCCTGCTGGTAATAGTGAGCTGTAGCTCACGAAAGCTTATGCTCAAATAAATTGGTTAGTCTCTAAGGTGCCAAAAATACTCCTTTTCTTTTTGCGAATACAGACTAACACGGCTGATACTTAAATGTAGAAACCAAAAACGGGGGGGTAGGGGGGCGTAAATTTTAAGGGCAAAGTAAACTCATATGAAGCTGAGAATAAAAACAAAACAAAACAAAAATTAACCAGGTCATCTGATAAAAAGCAAAAGTAAAGCCATAGATTTACACACAAACTGATTTAGCTACATGGAACACCTTATTGTGACAGTATGTGTTTTATTTCTCTTTTGTAAAAGGATTGTCCTAAAAATTATAGATGTTTCTAGATTTTATTCCCCAATGCTATCTAAAAGCAATACATCATCTACAGTTTAGAGATTGTCTTTTATGCAGCCCATCTTTTTTTCCCTGAAATTATTCCTAATGATTCTTCTCTCTGGGTTTTGTTGTTCTTACAGTCTCATATTAAAAGTCCACAGAGAAAAAAATGGAGAGCATATTCTTGGTACACCATGCCTATTGTAACTTTAAAAAAAACACTATCTGAAGCTACTAATATTTTCATATTAGACTCAAAGATTGCTGTCAGCATATCGTATTTTAGGTTTGTCTACATTTCTTATCAAGGTTTAATTTTAAAGTATCTTTCAAGACATTTTATCTTGCCATTTAGCATGTTCAGAAGCTAATACTGGTTGAAAAAAAGTTATATTTTCAACAAAAATACAGTATTAAAATACGTAATTCATTTATGCACATTGCTAGTACCTAAATATATGTTTAAAAATCAGCAGCAAGCCTTTAGCATATGCTTGTGCAATTCTGATATAAATGAGATTTGTTATCCACATTTGTTGTCCAGAAAGCTTCCTTCTCAAGTGGCAAATTATGTTTTTGTGGTTTTTTTAACTGTAAGCAATGCACACAAGAAATCACTTTTCACTACATAGGTTACAATGTATTGCACCTATACTTGATTATTTTTCTAGAAATCATGAACCTTAAGGATTTAGCTATCAAAATTAGATTTGCTACACAATTATCTCAACAATCTTTCAGTGGTTACAAAAATTATACATTCTTTAGTGAATCAACATTTTTCCCAGTAAACAAATTGCACAACCTATACATCTCCAAAAGAGGCAGATATGCAATTTAGACATAGCCCAGGATACTATATACTAGAGTATATGCTTAACAGAAATTATTTCCACAGAAGCCACTAAAATCATATGATATATATGCTACTGTGAAATGCAGAAACCCTGATTCATGTACAAATATAAATGCTTCTGGCTTCTTTACGCCCCAAAAAGCAACATATTTCTCATTTTTTATATTTTTTTCAATAAAAATTTACTTTATCTGTGCAATGATTTAAAAAAAAATACTTGTAATAATGTTACAATACTCAGGAAATATCTATAGAAAACTCAAGATAAAAGAAAAAATAAGTAGATATTTTGCTTAGGAAGATTTGTGCAATGAGCTTGGGGAGAAAGGCATCTGCCCTTCCAGCCAAATGGCATTCTCAGGTGGCTATGCAGCTCTCATTTAAGGCAACTGGAGCTAAACATGTACCCAAGATCAGAGTTTAGTCCTAAGAGTTGTCTTAATATTTCCATTTTAGTTTTTCAGTTGAACAGCTTACTTATAGTATGGGTATAAAACTGTATCTAGAGAAAACAAACCAAGCTCAGCAAAGAACACGAGATCAGAATTTTGCACAGATAAAGAGAGCTGCTTGCCCATGCCTGTAATTGATTTTTGCATGCATGTATTGATCCAAATCATAACCACATGGTGCTTCACAGTTGAGCTGTAGGCATAACTTTCAACCTGCCAAGGCCCAAATGTGTGAATTACACTCAAAATGAGAACAAGATACAAAAATGAGGATAGAAAGGATGTTTCTTTAGCCTGTACGTTTCCTAAATCTGCAGTTTCAAGAACACATGCTTATATTATTTATAATAAGAAACAATGAAATCACTATGAGGGTGATGTCCATTTGGGTCTAAATGAATTGCATACCTCATCAATAAATACAATTTAAAATTATATTCACGGGCTGGGGAATCTTTTTGTTCATTCTCATCTTGTTTGTCAGATATCCCAGATGCAGACTCTTGTGATAAGATGTCATATAAGGGAAGATAGTCCACGTAAGGTAAGAAGAATATTTTTGTTGAGACAACTCATACTTTGACTGGCTTCCTGTTTAGGTTATGACTGACAGACACAGCAGCTGCAAAAGCCCTCACACAGAGCAGGTAGCCAGGAAGATCACTGACAAGTCAGGCTCTAAAAGTGACAAATACCCAGTCAGTACCTCAGACAGAGCTAGTCCTGCTAACACACTGAACAAGTCGTCACTAGAGATATCAACTCCTGTATCAACAGCTTGTGCAGAGATTGAATAATTCAACTATTTCTAAAAAAGTATGCTCTGATAGGCTATGTCCACACCTCAACTGATAGTAATATTTTAACATGTTAACTAATTTGATTATTAATTCTAGGGTGTACAGGACACAAACACTGGTTGTGTTTAACCCCAGGCAACAGAGTTCTATAAAATTAGCAAAAACATGTATGTCCTGGAGCAAATATTTGTGTTAGTGTCTATATTAGAATGTACAATAGTGTACATTCATGTGTGTTAATAATAGAATCATACAATATAGGGCTGGAAGGGACCTTGAGAGCTCATCTAGTCCAATCTCCTGTGCTGAGGCAGGACCAAGTACACCTAGATCATCCTTCCCTTGGAAACCTATTCCAGTGTTTAACTATCTTTATAGTTAGATTTTTTTCTCTAATATCTATCCTAAATCTCCCTTGCTGCAGATTAAGTTCATTAATTCTTGTTCTACTTTCAGTGGAGTGGGAGAACAATTGATCATCATCCTCTTTGTAACAGACATTAATATATTTGGAGTCTGTTGGCAGGTCCCCCCATTCAGTCTTCTCTTCTCACTCTGTCTTTTCCTTTTTCTTCTTATGTCCAGCTGTTTTGGGGTTTTTTAGCCTTTCCTCGTATATGTTTTCTAAACCATTTTTTGTTATTGTTGCTCTCCTCTGGACTCTCCAACTTTCCCCCATCTGCGAGCATGGTGCCCAAAACCAGACACAGTACTCTAGCTGAGGCCTCACCAGTGCCGAGTAGAGCAGGACAATTATCTCACATCTGACATCAACACTCCCTTTAACACACCCTAAAACGATATTAACTTGTTTCGCAACTGCATCACATTATTGACTCATATTCAAGTTGTGATCTACTATAATCTCCCAGAACTTTTCTGCAGAATTACTGCTTAGCCAGTTATACCCTATTTTGTAGTTGTGCATTTGATTTTCTTCCTTTCTAAGTGCGTGCTTTGCACTTATCTTTATTGATTTTCAACTTGTTGATTTCAGACCAATTCACCAATTTGTCAAAGTTGTTTTGAATTCTAATCCTGTCCGCCAAAGTGCTAGCAACCCCGCTTAGCTTGGTATCATCCACTATTTTTTAAAACATAGTTTACACTCCACTGACTGAGAAATTAATGAAAATATTGAATAATACAGGACCTAGGCCAGACCCCTGTGGGACTCCACTAGATATGTTCTCCTAGTTTGACAGTGAAATATTGATAACTACTCTGAGTACAGGTTTCACCAGTTTTGCATCTACTTTACATAGTTTCATCTAGACCACATTTCCTTAGTTCGCTGATGAGAATGTCATGTTCCCCCAATAAAAGGAAGGTACTAAGTTTGCCCTTCTCCAGTCTTTTTTAAAGACTATGATAAAAATTCAAATGTAGGCATACACTCAGCTGCTGATATGCCTTGGTGCTGGGTGCTCAATCCCCAAGGAACAGACAAGATTAAAAAGAAACAAAACAAAAATCTTTTAAAATCTTTTGAGATAATTATTTCAAAGTGTAAAAAATAATGAAAATGTTCACAGTATTAAAATATGCTGATTACAATCAGTCCAGTTTGATTATTTCTTCATGATCAGAAAGATATGCTGAATAATGGACTAACCCGACTTCAGAAAATGATGACATCATTGCAGAAATCTGCATGTACTCACTTCTCCTTTTTTTTTTGTAAACAAAACTAATTTTAAAAAGTGAGTTTTTAAAATGTCCTTTAAATTTTAAGTCGCAGGCACATAAACAGCAAAAACTGTAATTTCTGATTTTGACTCATTTCTACCAGATACTTTTTAAAGATAAAGAGTGTTTTATCTTTGGAGATTAAAATTAGATTTTTTAATGAACTGTTTAACTAGAAGGATTCAGTGTTAATTAAATTGTTTCATTTAAAAGAGTTCAGCTTCGTCAAAACCGTGGCTTTCAGACAAGGATCCACAGCAAAAAGGATTTTAGCTCTTTTTACACTTGTTTAAGTATGATTTTGGAAGCAAGGGACAGTTTCAAAAAGACCTGTTTCATATATTTAGAATACCTTAAATACTATAAAAAAGAAGCGTACAATGCACTCACTCTTTTTCTCAAGATTTCATTCTGCTCCATTGGAGGCCTCATGATTCATCCACCTGGGAACTGCATTATTACCTCCACTATGATCCTACCTTTATCCCTCAAGTACATTTTGAAAATGTTGTAGAACAAATGGTACCCCATTGCAAAAATGTCAGGGAGTTTACTTAAACACACAATATCATAATAGCTGTAGTTCTCTACTGCTTTTCTATCTCACAAATATTTGATCATGAGGAACATTATTGCTGGAGAAGTGGGGTACATATAGACTTTTACCAGCGGTTTAAAAAATGCTTTAACTCAACTGGCTATAGAAAAAATTGAAAACATACCAGATAAAGAAAGTGATGTTGAAATTAACCCACACAGCAGATTTATGGCAATTTTTAAAATTACTAGCTTGAAGTTTTGTTTCTACAGTTTTCTTTTTTTCAGTATTGTCTGTACAGGGTGATCTCCCTTCCCTTCTCAGATTTTTGTCAATGTGGGAATTCCAAGCTTGGCAGGGAAGTGGAGGAGAGAATTTCAGAGCTGTGTTGATTCTACACCTTCCCATTTCCAGTGTCCCACTCTCCTTCCTTGCAAGCTTTTAACCTCTGCTTTCACTCCTACTCTCATTGTTACCTCTGTATCCCCTACCCATCTCTGTATCTCCTTTGGTCCCCTTTTACTCCCGTTTCTTCCCAAGAACAGGGCTCATACCCACCTCTACCCTCTTCATCTCTGTATTCTCCTTTTGTACTTCACTCTAGTAATGGGGGTGTGTGTGTGTGTCTGTATGAGTGTGTGTTTGTGGGTCCTGCAATCCCCAGTGTTTGCTCCTTCTGCATTCCACCTGGTAGCACCTGCTACATACACAGCCTGGCTCTGTCCTCTCCCTCCTCTAGCAATTTCTATTTTTTAGTCAGACAAAGTGCTAGAGTGCCAGGCTTATTTGTGGACAGCAGGAAAGGAGGAGTGCAGGCACCAGGCCTTGCAGCGAAAAGGTCCAAGTGCTGTGAACAGTGGAGGTGGAGAGGGATGGTTACTACACTGCCTTCTATGAAGAGTTGAGCAGAGAAGGTGCAAGGGGCTTCTTTCTCCTCCCTCACTAGGAGGAGAACCCCTCAAAGATGATTCTGTTGATGAGTACAAAGGGTTCGTCTGGGCCCTCCTTACTGGGATGTCTAGGAGGCTGACTCTGGTAAATGCCCAGTCGCCCAGCAGCCCAGGCCAGGCCTCCTGCTTTCTTAGAGAGGCATATTGTGCTAAGGACTATTTCCTTTTAGTGACATAAAATAATAAAAGTCAGTACTTCTATAACAATTTTCACCTACAGATCTCAGAGTGTTTCATAAAGGAAGCTGTCCCCAATTTACAGATGCGGAAAGTGCTGCTCAGGAAAGGGCTCTGGAGAAAACATAATACAGACATTGGGCTATATGAGCTTTCCCAAATATTCCTCGTTGCACTGGAGAGAGGGTAACTCGTAATGCAAACCTTTTCCCGGGTCCCCCGCTGACTTGCCTGCTCCTTCCACTGTCCCACCCAGTCCCCTCCCTTTTCCTCAGCATAAACCTCAGTCCCATGAAGAAGCTGCCACATTGTCTGTATTCAAAAAAAGGTTGGTGTCTTGGAGGCTGAGCCCTCCTTTCATGCTCGGTGATAGCAAGGCAAAAATGCACAAGAGTCTCAGAGGATTATTCTGCGTCCATATATTTTACATTTTCTTGGGCTAAAAAAAAGATTTGTCATAACCTAACCACAACAGTAACAAAAAGAAAATGCAATTATTTGTAACCAGGAAACTTTCCTGTCAATTCCACATGTAAAATATTCATGCAGTGGAAACAGTTAATGTAGCTCAGGACTTCAGTCAGCTCCTTGAAATTGTCCTCACCACCTTCCTTTTCCCCTATCAGTCAATGCCAAAACTCTGAATGCCCTAAAGATATTGTTTAAAATCGTATCACCAAAAAATGTACCTGTTAATGGGAGCTTATCCAATGTTAATTGTAGATACTTTTATAAAAGCATTAATCCAATCCCAACTCAAATCTATAATCAATCAGCTTCCTTATAGGAATTATCATTTAGTCACCACGCCCACGAATTTACTTCAAATGATTTGGATATTGAAGGTTTGAGACACTTTGAAATTAAGTTTCATTACTTTGTTTTGAAAAGCTGCTAACTGCCCAGAGCATCATTATAGTTGTAGAAGTCATTGCATTAACAGCAAATCTACAGGAGAAGGAACCCTTGTGGGATTTCAGTTGTGCGTAGTGTCTTCACCACTAATTCAAGAGAAAATCTATCAATATCTGAATTAATGACGACCATCAGTCTTGAAGACCATTACATACAAAACGGAATCAGTTTCAGTCTGTTTCTTTACAAATTTGCTCTTAGTGTTTGAAGGAACAAAACAAGAAGGTGACATAAACTAAATTATTGAAATCACATGCTGAAAGAGTAATTATGATGTGAAAAACATTTCTCTCTTTGCAGAATAGTAGATATTAAAAGGCAGTATTTTAAGTAAGCCTCATTCTAGAGATGATGACCCCTAGATAGACCAGATACTATAATGTTATCATTTTGTGGCATGTATGATTGCACTGTATTTTATCTAATGTAGCAATTCTGCCTACTCAGATTTTGATGTCTCTCTTTAAACCATTATTGAAACTAGAAGGACAAACTGAAATATGGATGAATTATCAATAAGTGTGAACTCCACCCACGCTTACGTCATTTCATGTTTGACTTGACTTGGAAAAAAGGATTTCTATTTTTTTTAAGCTAGAACTAAGAAAAATGAAAGACTTTTATTAAGTGCTCCAAATAAAAACAAGAAAGATACAATGCCACAGTCTAGAATATTGTTTAATTTCATATGAATGTGCTAATTCTGAAAAGCTTGATTTGATGTTAACCTATTAACTGCCTGCTTTGGACCATGCAATTTCAAATATTTTTTTAAATACTCTAAAACCCAGAAACTCTAAATTTTGATAAGTAAAAGGTATCTGGGGCCAGTGACAAATGTTGAAAACATTTTAGATGAAATCTCTTGAGTTGGTGCAGCTATTAACATTTTCCCAAAACAAATCAACAATTACATTCCCAAACTCCTTAAAAGATTGAACAGTCTCTTTTAGAGATCTTTAAATGATCTGGGGGTTGTTGAGAACCCAAGAAGCATGACTTAAACCCCCCATCTTCTATCAATCATAGAAACCAGAGCATTTTTTTATACGGTGATTGTCTGGAACACTTAGAAAATAATGTAATTCTTTCAATGTAGTTTAGGTAGTTTTCTTGAAACCAAACACTAGCATACTTAAACTTTTCAGATATTTCATTTTGAATGAAAGTGGCTTTCTATAATTGAAATTATTGGGCTAAAATTGGGCTTTAACCTTGAGGAGAGTTGTTTTGGAGTATAAAAAAGGCACTTTAACCTTTAGAAAAAAAATCAAAATACTTACCTTTGTTTAAAGCCAATCTCACTTCTTGCCACAGCTTAGTTGGTGAGAGACTTTTTTAATTATTTTAACTGAATTGCTAGACTTTAGCTCCTTTAGCATTTTACTAATAAATGATTTCAGAGGCTTCCTGTGTTCCCTGCAAAACAACCATCTTCTTGACTGAGGTGTAATTTGAATTACTTGAATTGGGGAATAGTTATTCATACAGTAATGGATTTTTCTGAATCTTTTTTGGTAAAGTCTAACAAAATTCAAAACAGAATGACATGTCATGCTTGGTCTTCTGTATTAAACAGATATCAGCCTTATCATTTTGGTTTATGGACAGTGAAGTAGATCTGCATCTGGATCCAAAATAATTTTTGACAAAACTAATGTTTCACACTTTGTAGAACTGGTTTTCTGTTGAAATGTATGTGAACACAGACTATCAGAAATCATGTCTTCTTGATTCTTCAGTATGATTCAAGCTAATACATCATAGGTGTGTATGTGTGTGTGTGTGTGTGTGTGTGTGTGTGTGTGTGTGTGTGAGAGAGAGAGAGAGAGAGAGAGAGAGAGAGAGAGAGAGAGAGAAAACTGAAAGAACCTACCCTTTGTTACCTTCAGCCATGTAGAGGCCCAAATCTACAAAACCTTATTAACATAAATAATCCTACACATTTCACTGGGATTAGTCATATGAGAAAGGGTTTGAAGGATAAGGCATTTAACAACAATAACCTAAAACAAGTTTCTTCTACTAAGATTGCTCTTTTAAAAAATAGGTTCAAGCCTAATCAAATATGTGTCAAAACACCCTAACTTTGATATGCCAATTTATGGTTGTAATTACTTATACTAAACTTCTTGATGAAAATTATGTAATGTATCTAATAACTTTGCTATA
The DNA here is from genome assembly GCF_965140295.1 of Lepidochelys olivacea. NCBI lineage: Eukaryota > Metazoa > Chordata > Testudines > Cheloniidae > Lepidochelys > Lepidochelys olivacea. The sequence goes on along the minus strand of NC_140412.1, from coordinate 141,332,364 downwards.
ATAGAGCACATGCAAACAAAGCCTTAAAAAAGGAAATTGACATTTGTATAATTAAGTATTGATGTTACAGAACAGTGACTTCAGTAAAGTCCACTAAAATTCTCTCTATATTTAAAATAATATGTTAAATATTCTTAAATTGATTGTTGAATTTGGAGAATGAGGGGTGGGTGGATGGTCAGAAAACATGTATGTTTCTGTAATTACATGTGTGTGCTTATGCATGTGGAGTAAAGTGTCTTGGCTGAATTTTCAACCTTAAGATCACTGTCTGAAGTATATAGATTTCATAGTCATCATGAGTAGACATCTCTGTGGCCACACTGTCACTACAGTCTGAAGGTAAAATCTTGGCTTTACTGAAGAAAATAAGAGTCACTGACTTCAATGGGGCCAAGATGTCACCCCAGTTCTTCAGATTTCCAATAAAAAAAAAATACTTCAACTGATTATAGCAATTACTTCATTTCAATGCCCCTATAGTTTTGGTGCTGAAAATTCTGCTACCAAACCATGCCGTAGATTCATCATCTTGTCATATCAGACGAAAATAAAAAATCAGGTCACTTAATATAAATTTTCAACTGTCTACCAAAAGCTCACATTCCCTGGTGTGTAATTTGTCACAAGAAGATGATCAATACAATTTATTATCAACAGCAGTTCATTACAATGACAGACAAATGAGCAATTCGTACAGTACCTAATGCTGCTCATGCTTCCAGTCTCTGATCCAAGCTTACATCTCTCCAGTTGGCTGGCTACAATCTGGCGTTCAGCCTCAAGTTCTCGAGTCAGTCTCTCAAACTGCAGCTCCTGAAACAAAACAAACATTCACTCAATGATCTTTGCAAGAATCAGAAAGAATTTCAGTGCATGTGTCAAATTATAGCATTTGAAATAAGTGTTACTATGACACTTCTATGAAAAGCTTTCCCCCTCTCTTTTTAACATATTCACAGTCCAAATGTATATGATAACACCTGCTGGTTCACTCATAATTCTGATCATGTGCATTATAAATGGAGTTAGTTTATTTAGGGTGAAATTTTCAAATGAGCCTAAGTGACAGACTCATGTCAAAATTCCCTCCTTAGTGCATATGTTTTTCTTAATGGTGGTGTAATAGGTTTTCACTAAGCTGACACAAGGATGCTAAAACAAAAGGAGCAATTTTTTACATTTATTAAGACAGCTAAGGGATCTGTAGAGCGTAATACATGGTGATGAAATCTTTTGTACTCAGCTAAATATTCATCATGCAACATAACGTAGTATAGACTGGAAAAATAAACTATAAGATAGATGTAAGTATGTTTTTATTGGCCACATATACTTTAATTTCAGCATCTTGGTGTTCTGTTGGAAGTCAATTCTTGTGATTTCAGAGCAGCCCCTTGTTAAAATCCTGCCAGTAACTGATGGTAGGGTTGGGGTAATTTCCCTGATTCTCTGGATATTACCAAACTAGAGATATTACCAAACTGACTTAGCCATAGAGTTCATAAAATATTTCTGATTTTTTTTAAAATGCAGCAGATTGCATCAAATGTAAGCCCCCCCCCCCAGACATCCAGCTCCCGCAGAGCACCCCAATAAAAAAAACACATTACAAGGTGACAGATTTCAGAGTAACAGCCGTGTTAGTCTGTATTCGCAAAAAGAAAAGGAGTACTTGTGGCACCTTAGAGACTAACCAATTTATTTGAGCATGAGCTTTCGTGAGACAGTGGGGTGGGAGGAGGTATTGTTTCATGATCTCTGTGTGTATATAATGTCTGCTGCAGTTTCCACGGTATGCATCCGATGAAGTGAGCTGTAGCTCACGAAAGCTTATGCTCAAATAAATTGGTTAGTCTCTAAGGTGCCACAAGTACTCCTTTTCTTATTACAAGGTGAGTATACAATAAACACCCACTACAAGATTTTCAGTTCTCCATGGGCTGTCCGAACATGTAGAGTACTCAGTATATTTTTCAAGAACAAAGACTATTTCAGCAAAGTGCACTTACGATAAGTTTGTCAAGTTATGCTGCCTTTTGTCCTTGATTATGGTTATGAGAAAGCTAGTGTAGGTGGCTGGCCCTTTAATGGGAGGTAGGCCCAGCCTCACCTGTGACAGATCAACTCTTTCCCAGCTAAGACTGATCATCCGAGGTTCAGGCGATTATAAAAGCCAGCAAGTGGCTCAGTGGAGTACAGAGTTGCCAGAAAAGCACTGGATTGTGGGGGAAGAAGAGAGACACAGGCTGAGGCAGAAAATGTTGTGGGAATCCCTTGTTAAAATACTGGCAACACATCACTGGTGAATCTGTGTGTTCTCATGTACACAGTCTCTCTCTCTCACTCACACACACAAAAGCAGAAACAAACAAATGCAACACTATCACACAACAAGTAGTTTGTGTGATGACTATTCAGTCGCTTGCACTGCATTTACCACTGTAGTATCCCACCACATTACACTTAATATACAAAACAAAACAATAACATGTTTGAGCCACCCTTCTGGCTGACTCAATAAAAACACTGCACCATTATGCACACAGAGGTCCCCCTCTCTCTGTCTTTCATAATGGTAACTAATTGATAAACCGACTAATTAAAAGCCTGGTTAAACAGAATCACTTTTTAATCAAACCCTGAAGATTGCCATGTTCTGTTATAGCAATCAGTTACACTGATTTCTAAAATGGAAGAGCCCTAACCCAATGCTTAGTATAGATCTAGACTCCTATTCTGGGAAAATATGAACTTTTAGCACTGAAAATAAGAGTCCCTAAATTCAATCCTGAGCTTCCCCAATCAACAGGGTCTAGCTGTATAGATCACTGAACTCCTGTGGGGAAAGATCCCCTCCCCTGCATTGCTGTCCAGTAACCCCCTTTGGCTGGTTAATGGAGTGGTGTATGATGGACTACAGAAACACACTTGCCTCCAGTCTTTATAAAAAAAACAAAAAGTGCAGAACTGAGCATTTGAAAGTGAGAAGGAAATGACAGAAGATTCAGGAAGTTTCATCCTTCCTTCATGTTGCCTAGCCCCCAACCCCAGGAACCAAAAGCAATCTGAGTGAGATTACATTTCTCTAATCTCAGATATGGTTCACTTCCGTTTCCAAGGTGATGAAATGATGAGGCTAGTTCTTATTTTATCCAATTCAGTCTGGTCACCTGCCCTTATATTTCGTAATATTGGCACAGAATAATGTAAGCCCTGCATATAAAATGAGGCAGGATCTCAGCACAAGGTGAGAGTGGCAGGATGCATACCAAGTGTCCTTCAGATAGTCACTGACATTTGACGGAGGCCATTTTAAGTATTTGGCACTCAATTATTATTCCACTTAAGATTTGCCTGAATATGAATACCACCAAAATAGCCAGATTGTGTAAGGAGTGAAACCAAACTGATCATCTGTTGCATCACTACCCATATAATATGTGTTTAAATTCCATAAGTAATTGTGTATGAACACCATAACAATGACCAATGACAACAAAAGTTACTTTGGTTCTACTACTTAGGTGCCATGCTTCACCCCAGAGGTTGCTGCATCTTAGTGACAGATGAAGTATTTTTAAAGTAGTATATGCAATTTTTAAAACATCTTCGGTCTTTAGTAGAGTTATGCTAGGGGTGAATTACAATACTTATTAGACAGTCTAAAAATTGAAATTAACTTCATGCTTATAGAATTCCCACTAAAGTCAATGAGATATGCATGTGCATATCTGAGGACAGAATTTAGTCCCATGTTACTGGGCTGTTTATTTTAAACGTGGAGGGGTTATTGTGTTTGTGTGTATTTAGATTTTTCTCTGACTTTATTAAGTCAGATTTTTATAGTTGCTTACTTTATATACAATATTTATTTATTTGCTTACCTAGTAGAATAAATTATCCAAGAAGCTGAAAAGATTGTTGATCAACTTTGCAAGAACTATGTCACAAGACCTGAGCAATATATTATTCTTACTGCAGAGTTAGATTTAATACATATTTTATTTAAATGTTTGGGAAAATAAAATCATAATAACATAACACAGAACTTTTTTCTACTTCCTACTGCGCTTGCATAGTGGGTGAGAGCACTTCAAATAATGAGATACTTTGAATTCATAAAATAAAAAAACTTACCATTATATAATACAGAAAGTTCATTTTTTCCAAATAAAAATTAAATTACACAATAATTATTGTGTAGTAACTAGGATACGTATTCAGACAAACGTATATACCTTTGAAGATGAGGAGCTTTGTTCTGAAACTTGACACCTTAGAGGGAAGTTGGCCAGTAATTGAATTTGGTTTGGCTTATTACTCAAGGCTCATTCTCACCTGCCCAGTGAGAGAAATGCACAGATAGCCTTATGCCTTTTCAGAGAAAGTATAAGAAGCAACGAAGACTCAGGACACCAGTATTTTGCCTGCCAACAATCTCCCTCCTCCATCCCTTTCCCAGCCCTACCAGTAAGGTTCCACAGCCAGCAAGCGTGGATTAAGAGATCACTTGGTATTAATCCATCAGAATTGCAGGGCTGCAAATGTATGTTCAAACTCATGCAAAACTTGATAAACAGTTTTTAAAAAGACAGGATTTGCCCTTTCTACCTATCCTTCACCACATAACTGCTACACATGCCTCCCTTCTACACTGGAACTCGGTGCTTTTACACACTTGCCATCTTATAGCACCTCCAGCCTTCAGCACTACCTGCTGGTCAGGAGGCCTTTTTATAGCTCTGACTCAGACCAGCGCTGTATCTCTTCACCTTCCTGCAAAAGCAGGTAAAAGCAACAAGGGGATCATGACAAAAGAGATTGCTTATTTCAAGGAAATGGATGTCTGATGCCATTGACACTTCCTCTTGCTGGGCTCAGCCCTATCTACACTATAGTCATTTACTACTATTTCTATTGCTGTTATTCCACCATGCTCCGGGGACACCCATCACTACTCCAGGGAAAAGACTACTCCAGCTCCACCCATTCTCAGGACTCAACAAGGTTACAGCCCCAAAATATATCCAATAGACCTGCCCTGGCTGGATGACACTGCAAGCCCTGTGCTGGTACATCTCATCCCCTCAGGATATTCAGAAAATCACAGATGTAGAAGGCCGGTGTTGCTGCATTCCTCTGCTATGCAACCATCAAATGCAAAAAAGATGCCTCAGGCAAGACAATTTCATTTGAATTCATATATATGACAGTAGAAATCAGCGCCAAAGATAACACAGACTTTATGCCCATTACAGACCACCACAGACTAATGGATTAATAAATGGAGCTCACTGATACTTTGTCAGCAATGGTGGTGACTTGTCATCTGGGGAGATTTCAGCATGCATACTGACAAGGTCGCAGATGCAAAAGGCCAAAAACTCATCTCCTCATTTGCCTGCCTAGGAATTTCACAGGTTAATTCTGGTCCAACCCACACAACTGGTCACAACTTGGACCTAATTTTCAGCCTAGATATTAAGATAGTGGACATCACAACCCAGCCACTGCCCTGGACAGACCATTACATCATTAGGGCAGCGGTCAGAGACCTTCCATCACTCAGGCAACAAGAAAGACCAATGACCCTGATTTGACCATACAGATTCATGGACTCAAGGAGAGACGAAAGCACGCTAAAGGACAACAATGTCTCATCCACAGGATGGGGAGTTGAGGACCAGGTGAATCATTCTATACTGTCAGCCTTTGATATGCTAGCCCCCAAATTGCCTCTTCCTCCCCATTAACCCACAGATCTCCTTGGTTTTCTGACACACTGACGGATGAAGAGAGAAGGGCAGAAACTCAAGCACTAATGGTGGAAAACATAGGCTGATTGAGACAGGATGAAACAATGAATTCTTCAACACCTATGCTATACTACAGTCCAAGAGAACCTTTCTATCAGCTCCCACTGAGAATGCCAAATCCTTCTCCAAGGAGCTAACCAGGCTGGTAAACCGATAAATTAATCTGGAATGCCTTTAACCTGCATTGGAATTCTTCATCACACTTGGTGGACAACTATCATCCTACTTCACTGAAAAGATCCAAGAAGCCTTCTCAAACAGCATGGATCTATTCCACTAATATCCACCAGCCAACAGGCCATCTGTATTCCCAGAGTTCAGTACATTCATTCATCAAGAAATTTTAGACACCCCAAAGGTGTCTTGACCAAAGACTTATTAATCCGATCCGTACTCCTTCTGGCTTGTGAAAGAGAGTCATGAAGAACTGGTGCTACTCCTACTGAAATTGCCAATGCCTCATTCAGAGAAGGAATTTTCCCTTCTTCTTTTAAAAATGCAGTACTCTGATTAACACTGAAGAAACCCACACTGGGTACATCAGTCCTAGCCAACTATTACCCTTTATCAAACATCCCATTTCTGAGCAAGCTCATAGAGAAGCTAGCAAAAAGCCAACTACAAGTTCATGTAACTGAAACTAACACTGTAAGCCTGGTTCCATCTGGATTCAGACCAGGAAATGGAACCAAAACCATTCTAGTGGCAGTGATTGATGATTTCTTCCTGTCAACTGGACATCCAGTCTCATCCTGCTGGACCTCTCTGCAGCAATAATATTGTTGACCCTGAGATTCTGCTCTTTTTGTCTGAAAGAGGAGGCAGGTTCAAGGTAATGCACTAAAATGATTTGAGTCCTTCCTGGAAGGACATACCCAGCAAGTAGATCCCTCAGTTGTGGAGTTCCACACAATCAATTCTCTATACAGTCCTTTTCAACAGCTACATGCAAACACTAGATGAACTGGTCAGACAACATGGACTCAAGTGCCAACAATATGCAGATGATACAGAGCTCTACCTATCCTTCACCACATATGGTCGCAGAACTACTATCAATATGGACCATTGCTGGGATGAAATCAGCTCATGGATGAAGAACAGCTGACTGAAGCGAAACCTGAACCCTAGCAAGACAGAGGTGATGCTGGTGGGCAGATGAAAATATTCTGAAGAGCTTGTAGCCACAGTGCAGACTCTGTTGGCTGAAGAGACATACCCTTGGTATGGTATAGTCAATTCAAATGACCATACAAATGGTCCATTCAATCTGTAGTTTAGGAGTAGTCTTGGATTCCTCGCTGACACTGAGCTCTCACATAGCAGTATCCACAAGTAATGCTTTCTACCATGTCTGCTTAGCTAGCAAACTCTGTCCCCATCCTGAGGGATGAAGACATGGCCGCAGTTTTTCATGCCTTTGACACCTCTCCTCTCAGCTGGATTACAGCAATGTAATATACCTGAGCATGAGGCCATCAGCACTTAGGATATGCCAGTTAGTACAGAATGCTGCAACACATCTCCTCAGAAACACAGGCTACTGTGAGCATATCAAACCTGTCCTCCACTCTCTCCACTAGCTTCCCATAAAATAACAAATCAAGTTCCAGGTCTCGGTCTTTATCTTAACACCACTCCATGGTCTTGGACTAGAGTGTCTAAAAGATCACCAGAAGATCAACAACTCTGCTCCTCTGGCACAATGGAACTCTCAACAATAACTCTCAGCTCCCCGATCTGTGTTGGAGACAGATTTTTCTTCTGGTGCAGTCTGAGACTGTGGAATAAACTACCGCAGGAACAAAGATACATCACATACCTCACTTTCTGCTCCAAGAGCAAAGTGCATTTTAGACCTCCCACTTCTAGTATAAACACATAGCAACATGTACATTTTTTTTTAAAAAAGACACACTGCCAAAATAAGACACTGCTACACATGGGTCTCTTTCTCTGGGGAAGAGAATAAAAGAACAAACAACATGTGACAGATGTGTGGCTTAATGCACTACTGGAAGGTGCTCAGATACTACAGTGATGAATGTGTGAAAACCCATACAAATTAGAACCGATAGAATATAATAGCCTCCTAAGTCCTATTCTGTCCATACAATTACATGCCCAGTACATAAAAATCAGTCTTGTATGTATTTTATTGTGATATTTTGGCATCCAACTTTCTATAAACTAAAAAGTGACTCCCATGTATTTGATATTCCTTTTCTTTCCTTTCCAGGCACTTTTTCTTTTCTCCTACTGTCACTGTTTATGTATCTTTTCCCCCCTCTCTCTCTCTGGGTTTGTTTTTTGTGTAAAGTTTGATGTTTGCAGGTTTACTACTTCTTGGTTTTCCCAGTTTCTTTTCCCAATAACACCATTCTTTTATAACTCTTCTGTCTTCAGAACATTTTCCTCTTATGATTCTGCTTTTCAGATTGTACCCAATGTACAGGGTACCCCATGTTCCTAGTCTACACCTTCCCCTGGCAAATAAAGAAATAATGAAAGAGCTGCTTAGGGAATAGCTGGGATGGGCAAGTAGCAGTAATTTTACTGTTAGTCTGCCCTAAGGCTGCCATTTCTCATCTCCCCTGGTGACTTCCATCAGCTGCTAATCAGAGATAGTAGAGATGGGGAGGTTTTTCCACACACTTCCTTCTCCAGAACCAGACCTGGCAGTTCATTGAATACATGACTGATTGAGGAGGCATTGCATGCAAGGGTTGCATGTCCCTTTGGAAACAAAACAAAAAGGTGAGGTGAGAACAGAATGAGACCACCATCCCTCAATGTACCAATAAGAATATGCAGGAGGGCTTGAAAGGTCTTTAGTATTGTTATGTAAGAAATTATAGTGGCTAATATTTGAGTAAATCCATATAGTTTTATATCCCTTATCTATATTTCAGCTATATGACATAGAGATAGGAGCCATAGAAATTAGAAATAATATTGATGTGTACATCTGATAAAAAACAGCTACTGAACCTGGCTCAAGCATTTGTCATAATATTTATGTAGTCTTCTCACTGGTCCATTCCCTACTGGTTCATCACAACAACCTTATGATAATGTTAATGGGAATCTAATGAGGCATGCCTCATCAGAAGTAAAAACAGAAACAATGGTTATGCAAGTTTATGTACATACATGCCATTAGTAAGACAACTGCACAAGGACGACATCTCTGCACATCAGTGTAGAACAGACTGCAATGTCAAAATGATGCCGATGGAAGCATAGGGACATGCCAGTGCGGTGCTGAAATGACCATTCTGACAGCCCAAAGCATTGAGCAACAGGAAGTGTATGAGGTCAACACACAGAAAAATGTAGATTGTGATGCAGCACTCCAATGATGTCAGAAAGGAAGGGGCTTTTTACTGTAACTTTATGTGCAAGTCTGCTGGAGACTGAAGTAATTTGTGTTTTAAAGTGATGTTGCCTGTCTCACTCTCTCTCTCTGGTAAGAGGTGTTGATGAGTTGAATTTATCCTTTATATTTTCTTCCTTTCTTTTTGTTTCTCAGTAACCATTTATAGCAGGTTATCATATGGCAACTAAGTTCCTGTATTTGCATTTTTGGTATAAAACCTCAATTTCTCCTACATTCTGCAGCAAAGATTGGCAAAACTGTATATTTTCGTAAGCCTTGAGCATTACTAAGATTTGAATCCAACTCTTATGTAGGACAGAATGATGAGGAGGGAAGCCACTCACCCATGAGCTGGCAGCTAGAGTATGGGAACAAATCCTCTATACAGTGAAAAGTATACTGTGCTTAGCATGATAAACCAGCAGCTACATCCCCTTCTATAGGGGTGTATAATGCACAAAAGGGCAAGTTTTTAAAAGTGAGCAGAGACTTGGTATATATTTGGTGCAATGTATCTGAGTCCTCATCCAAACTATGGAAGTGACATTTTCAGCAGCCACTGCCATGGGAAAATTCCTAGAAGCAGGAATGCAGCACTGCTGCAGTGCAGCACTCATTCAACTCAATAGATTTTGGGCTGCACCAAAATGAGTGTCCCTCTCACCCCTAAAATGGGCTCTCCTAACACACGTTTGTGCATCCCTATGCAGCTGGTTCAGTTGTCTGTTTATTCACCTATCAAAATGGGTACAAACATGTGTGTTAGGTTTACAAGATTTACAGACACAGAACAGAAATACTGACCAACCCGAAGAAAAGAAAAAGGATGAGGGAAACCCGAAATTGACGGTAGGTATCATTCTCTAATATTAAAAGGGTTAGAAAGACAGAAGATAAAAAACAGCTAAAAACAAACTAAAAATTCTAGTTCAGATCAACAGAAACCTCTACTTGCTGTAAGACTGGTGATGAACTGGCATGCTCTGTCCCTTACTACCCATTAAGCACACAGATCTGGCTATATAAAGTTTGGTTTGTTTCCTATTTCTGTCTCCTGGTAGAGGGTCATGTTGCCCACTGTCTGTATTGATAAATTTGAATGTTGGAAAAACAAGGTCAAAAGGAATAGGGCTTAACTGGAGTCACCATAATTGTATGTAAGATGTACAGACATTAAAATATGCCTTGGAAATACCTTGTTGACAACTTCTCTCTCTCTGCCCTTTTAATTATCAGGTGGCAATAACCCTTAAGCATATTCTGTACCTTAGCTTCCTCTTGAAGCAGAAATCAATATGGGACCCAACACTGACTGAACCCACAAAAAAGCTTGAAAATCCCCAGTGAGACTGACCCAGCCTTGTGGAAAGGATTCTCCCGCATCCCAGGATTCTTCCCGCAGCTCCCATTGGCTGGGAACAGCAAACCACGGCCACTGGGAGCTGCGGGGGGCTGTGCCATGCCTGAGAACAGTCAACATCAGCAAAATGTCTCATGGCCTGCAATCAGATTACCCTGATGGGCTGTATGCGGCCCGCGGGCCACAGGTTGCCCACCACTGCTCTAGTGAGACATCCAGTAAGCACATTTTAACTGATGCTATGTGCATGCCTTTCTTTATAAGTTCAAGCAAACTGGCCTAAGAGAGATTTGAAACATAACTTTAAGCAATTGCTTTTGATATTTTAAACTTGTCCCTTCTGGACCAATCCCTTCCAGTAGCAGGGACCACACTCTTAAAAGTGCTGTAAAGACAAGTCCATACCTTCTCCTTGGAGAATTACTGGGAAGAGTGATAAATGTGTTAGATACTAGCAAACTGATGATCATAAGTAGGTATCACATTATTATAATATTATTGTTATATTATTATCTTGGTGATTTGCATAGTTCCTTGGTGTAATGGCTAAGCCTTAATCACAGTCGATGATGACTGCTTGCAGGACTGTATTGGTGTGTTCAGCACATGGATAGAATGTTGATTATGTCTACACCTGAACAGTGAACTGTTGAAAGTATTATGATGTGGTTCGGGGTAAGTTAATAAATTGTTGATTGTATACTATCTTATTAGATTCCATTTGAATATTGGCTCATCGAATTGGCAAATCTAGTTTGTTAGATTTCAGCTTTAAAATCTAACTGGCACCTCAGCAACTTCACAAAATTTACTCCCCCACCCCATGCTTACATGAACCTGCTTACTCAGGTCTCAATTTTCTTAACACTTGTTTAACTTGTAGGACCGATTATTTTAAATTGCAGAAATGTTTATTCTTTAGTGTGTTCTGTAAAAGACCAAGTGAATTATGAACAAAGATCATAAAAGCCAGCAGGTGTGAACAATCTAGGGAATTAAGTTCACCCTGCAGAGGTTTCCTGGATTTTACTGTATTCTCCAGAATGTAAGAGCCAATTTATAAAAGCTTTAACTTGTGGCTGTAAACGGACCATTCACAAAGTAACTCAAAGTACAGCTATTCACTTGATCCTGCAGACACAGAAAAACAACCCCACTAAAACAAGTACAGACATCCCTGGTAAGATTAATAGGGAAAGGCTGATTAATAATATACAAGAAATAGGTCTCCTGAGTTCAAATACTTCAAGGATAACAGAACTCTAGTACAGATGTACTGGGTTAACCTAGTAACTGGGATAAATTTTCCTCTAATTAGTGTCACATTATAAAGACATATTATACATATCCAATTACCGTATATCATGTATAATACTATGAGTCACAGCTCTACAAGCTCTGAATGAAGGGATTTCTTATAGCTTATAACCTCCTCATCCTATCATCCTAGAAAGCCAAGATGACACACAGCACTCAACAATGCATATTCTCTCTGCTAGAAACAGCAAATCTTGAAAATGATTAACTTTCCAAGAAACAGGAAACTGCATTGTATATAAGCAGCTATGATGGTCCATTCTACGTATAGAATCAGAGCAGAATTATTTGAAGATCCTGAACATGCCAAAACCACCACCAGCAATGCCAATCAACATATGGATTCCAAACTGGATGTTGATCAGCAGCTTCAAAGTCAGGTTACAGAGCATACCTTTCCTTCCGTCATACTACTCCCTCCATTTCCTCCTTCTGGGACACCATTGTTTGATTCTTGCCTTATAGTATTCTACTCCTCTTTCATTCAAGCATTTCATTCTTACGCTTCACAGGTAAGAATGGGGCAAAAATGGCTGTATTTTTCCACTCCCAAGTCTCATTTGCCATGCCCACAACCTCAGTATTTCTCCACCAGTTTGCCTTCATTGTCAGTACCTCCCATGTATTGTAGACATGCCATGTATGCCTTTCCCAGTGAAATTGAAAAGGGGAAAGTTCAATACTGGTAAAATATTTTTCACACCACAGCTAATCAGACTCTGGAATTAATTGTGATAGGATGTCACAGAGGCCAAGACTTTCGCAGTGTGCAAAGAATAACTTTTATATGGATAGCAAAAATATCCAGGGTTACAGTAGTAAATGCTAACAGAAATTTTGGAAGGGATTAGGAGAATTTTCCCACATCTTCCTGCTGTGGGGTTTCTTGCACCTTCTTAGATATGGATTTAAATCCAGAGCAACTACATTGACATTAGTGAAGCTAAGAGCAGATTTTGGCCCACTATGTCATTTATATTTATTAAAACTGGATAAAAGAGTTATTTCTTCTACTCAGTGTCAGACTACTTTTAAACAAAAATCCTTGTCCTATCTTAAAAAAAAATTAACGATTTAGGTTAAATTCTCTCCTCAGTGAGTGCTGGTAGGCCCAGGTAAAACCGAGAGCAGAATCTGATTCAGTATCATATGCCTCTTTCCTTCCATGCACACTGTTCCATTGCCCCATTATCAACTTCTCTTACCCTCCAGGCACACACGCTACATCTTCCCACATACTGACTGCTCCCCGATCCATATTGTCTGTCTACCATCACTCCCACCAGAGCCATATGAAGCTTTCTCTCTGACCTTTTTAACTATCCTGATATCTCCATTTTTGCAGTCCTTCATCCTTCTGTCTTTTTTCTCCTCTTTTAATTTTAATCTTGTGCTTTTTTAGCTCATTTCTTTATTCTTTCTTTGGCCTCTATTATTCTTAAGCTTTTTCCTCTTCTCACCCCTCCTTACTTGTTTTGCCTGCCTGCTTCCCCATTCTCCTTTGGCAGATAGCTTTTCTTCCATCATGACTGTGTGCTGCTGTCCTCCTTCTATTCCTACACTGTGACTGCTCAACTCCTCAGAGCAGTGGAGTGAAAGCTCTGTCAGGATAGTGTTAGAACTTCAGAGAGCTTGCTAATTTCACACCTTTCCTCTCACGACTTTTTAAAAAGCAATGGGGAAGGAGTACATAAAATTAACAAGTTTTCTAAGGCACTAGAATGACCATACATCAGAGCTTGTTATTTTTGCTTTGTTGTCATGCTCCATGTGGGAGCAAAGCAGCATGGGGAGCTGTGGGGTGGCTCAAAGCAGTTGGGGGGAAATGAACAAACTCTGACACTTTAGCATTACAGTGCTCCTGAGCTTTTTAATTTCATCTTATGGTTCCACTCAACTGGTCATATAAAGATTTATTGAGTCAAGAGCTCAATATTAATTCAAGAGAAGAAGAAAGTGGCAAAAGAAAAATAAAACCCATGCAGAGATAAGTCCATTTATGTTGACAATTTTGGGGTTGAATTTGATGTACATAACCAGAAAGAGATGTTAATAAACCATTACTTCTAAGACCTTAACCACAAAGAAAATTAGTAAAATGAGAATTAAAATGTAGTTAAGGTTAGTCAAATGACACCTGATACAATAGGTCTGTTCCCTTCTCAGTGCTTAGTAATTATCCTAAATGCTTTCTTAAGTGATTTTTTTACTACTACTACTTATGTGTGGTAGCACTGCAGAACTAAAACAATTATTGGAAGGGGAGCTCAATTCATTTCTTGTTTCACAAATAATACACCTTACTGGTTGTATATGCAAAATATGAAAGACAGCATACATAATGGTAAATTTCATTTCCACTGTCAGTAGATGTTTCTTTCTTTTCTCTTTTTTTTAAAGGCACCCAATTGCATGTAGCCTAGCACCTTTCCTGTTATGTTTTCCCCCTCTCTCTTTTTTAATAATTTGAACCAGTATCATGGAAAATTTTACTGCTTTTCTGCTTATTTGCAACATTCAGCATGACACTTATTAAATGCACTTGACATACTTATTTCATCCTAATATTGTATTTATTTGAAAGGACTTTGCTTTTAAATGTAGATGAAGGAAGATTTGAGCATGAACATATCATGATTTCTATCAGATATTATTTTGATCATTCAAATAATTTATATGCTTTCTAGTATTCTTAAATAGTAAAGCAAAACTGAATTTGCAAGCAGCATCAGGTAAAATGTGTTCAATTCTGCAGTGCACATTATAGGAATTTCCTACAGGTTTCCTATCAAGTTTGGTTCAGTATCAGTTCACTGTAATAACTCAATAAATGATTTTGAATTATTCTCTCTGTATTTTATGATAGCTGTTATTAAAATATAAAGAGAGTAAGGACAAGTGAAATCAAAACCACAGATTCTGCAGATTTTGGAAATTCTCCATAGATCTCTATTATTCCCAATTAGGAAAAAAAGCAAATAATAATAAAAATGAGTTAGTTTTCAAAAGCATCGTTATGATTTTATTCTCATTATTTCAGTAAAAATAGCTTTCCTTAGGAATAAAAAGTCGTATTTCTTTATTTTTTTCGTTGTATTTCTTTTCACAAGTCAGAAACCAGGAAATATCATATAGCATTTTCCTATACCTTAATAGATTCTTCTTACTACAGATTTTTAGATTTATGGACTAGCTCCTGCTTCCTCTGAAGTCAATGAAAATTTTGCTATTGATTCCAGCTCAAGAAGATTTAGAGTTAGCTTCTCAGGATAAAATATTAATATTAAATTGAATGGGTACATGTACTTCCTGTTCCTGGTAAGTACTAAAAAAGGAAAAGGAATGGTTTTACTCTAAAAAAAATAAAATCATAGGATACTATACAGTTAAATATACTAGGCTAAATTTATGGCTGTGGCTCTAAAAGATTACACAGGTGTATTGTACACCTGCTCTACTCTGAAATTGCCATCCCGCACAAAAATAAAGGCTGCTGTTCATATAATATAGAGCAGAGGTTCTCAGACTGTAACCAAAGACCACTAATCCCCTGCGGACACTTTCTGGCAGGCCAGAGAGAGCTGGTTGGCCATATGCTGCTGGACCTCTGCCTTATTGCCAGCTTGTAAATCACATTAAAAAGCAACTAAAATGCTTTAAATACTTCCCTAATCTCCCATTTCAATGTAAGCAAGTGCTGTGGCTACCACATGGTTGTTAAACAACTGGAAATGGAAGGAAAAATGTCCATGAGACTAGCCATCTTTTAAAGTGTCATCCCCCAAAGGCTGAGAACTCTGGATTGCTGGTCAATTCCCCAAGCACTAACGGGTAAATACGGACACCAGTGGTACAACACCTCAGGAACAATCCATTTAGGAAATAAAAGACCTGATGGGAATGTTTTTTTTTTCCTTATTTTTGATACAAATATGCAGAGATAGTATAAATAATTAAATTTGATCAGCTACTGGGATCAAGCCATTTCACCAAGATTGTATTGGATGTAATCTGAAAGTCAAAGAAACAAATATATATGGGCTAAATTATATCTTCCCCCAGTGTGAGTACACTAGCAAACTGCAGGGATTCAGGGAACCCTTTTTGACCACAGAGTACCCACTGTGTTGCCAACTCTCATGATTTAATTTCAAGTCTTCCAAAATTTAGTATATTTTCATAAAGCCCCAGCTCCTGGAGGCAAGTGATTACTTGAGAATCATTGCTTTTTTTAAAGAAACCCATTCTTTCTAATCCTCATAGTTGCAAATAAAAGCTTGAAAATGTGACCCAAGTTTGTTCTAAAGGCTCAGAAATTAGAATGTTAAAACAAATAAACCCAGACTACACCCATTTTTTAAAAACCTTATGATTTTTCAACCACTGATGATTTTTCTAGCCTTAGTCATGATTTTTGAGCACATGTGCTTGCCAATACAACACATAGGTAGACAAAATCTGGATCCCAGTTCTTCTGAATGAAGGAATGCAGGGTGTTTTTAAGTTGGCATCTGGCCCAACCATTTGTACTGGAATGGCTGTGCTGGGGGAAGCAATAGATACAACGGTCACACAAGAGTTCATAAGGGTTGCTTCCCAGGACACTCTTCTTCAAAGGCATAACGCCCCAGCAACCTCTGCTACGACGGGGTGCCTCCTCTTGCGCAGCTCAGCCTCGTCACAAGACACACAGTTGAAACCCTATGATTATATAAAACCAAAACCAGAATAAGTCCAGGGCAAATTCAAAGGAATGCACTGGGGCCAAATAACAGAAGTCACTCAGCTGACAAACAACAAGAAATTATAAACTACTAAGCAATATCCTAACAATACCAGGAATGAGTTTAGAACATGGAACAGAATGAAAAATGAATCCATTTGAAAGAGTAGCAGTGTAGAATAAATATTTACTAAATGTATGTTTGAGGAAAACTATTTTGGAATATGCCATGCACATATCTGGAATTGTAAGCAACTTTCTAGTTGGCAAGGCTCAGGTATGAAGTTACTGTAATAGCAGCAAACAAGTGCTTATGGCCAGATGAGCATTTGCACTGAACACACAAAATGTATCAAAATGATCTTTGTGAACCATGGCTTTCATGTCATTTGTTGGTAAGAGAGTAGATTCTCTATTAATCCCTCTACCTTACGCAACTGCCCTGTTTCACTTCTCTAGTTTCTCTCCTCTCCAGATCTCGTCTCCTCCCCATTTTCAGATGTCCCTCCTCTCGCAGTGCAAGCTTTGTAAGATGTAAGCTCTGTGCATGCTGCACCTGGCAGATAATGAATGGCTCACACTCTCTATCAGAAACTGTAATGGGGATGGCCAGGCCTAGTGGTCAGAGTCAGTAGTCTAGGGTGGGATTGGCACAAGGCTGGAGCAGGGCAAAGGCAAGCTAAGGCTTTGGCAGTCTGTTGTCACTGTCAGGCAGGAGTGAGTTCCAAGCCTTGGGGGTGACATTGAGCAGACTGAGCATCTGTGCCTACTGGGAGGCTTATATACCCGGTCTGGGAGTCACAAGGCCAGTTCCTGGCTTGTGGATTGGCTGGAGCTCAGCCTAGGAGTGACTCATCACAATACACTCTCCCCCTCCAACGCTGCTGCCTCTGTTACCAAAGCAGGAAACCGCTCATGTCATAAATATAAAGGGAAGGGTAAACCCCTTTGAAATCCCTCCTGGCCAGGGGAAAGCTCCTCTCACCTGTAAAGGGTTAAGAAGCTAAAGGTAACCTCGCTGGCACCTGACCAAAATGACCAATGAGGAGACAAGATACTTTCAAAAGCTGGGAGGAGGGAGAGGAACAAAGGGTCTGTCTGTAGTCGTCTTGGCCGGGGACAGAACAGGAATGGAGTCTTAGAACTTTTAGTAAGTAATCTAGCTAGGTATGTGTTAGATTATGATTTCTTTAAATGGCTGAGAAAAGAATTGTGCTGAATAGAATAACTATTTCTGTCTGTGTATCATTTTTGTAACTTAAGGTTTTGCCTAGAGGGGTTCTCTATGTTTTTGAATCTAATTACCCTGTAAGATATATACCATCCTGATTTTACAGGGGGGATTTCTTTATTTCTATTTACTTCTATTTTTTATTAAAAGTCTTCTTGTAAAACACTGAATGCTTTTTCATTGTTCTCAGATCCAAGGGTTTGGGTCTATAGTCACCTAGGCAAATTGGTGAGGCTTTTTACCAAACCTTGTCCAGGAAGTGGGGTGCAGGGTTTTGGGAAGTATTTTGGGGGGAAGGACGCGTCCAAACAGCTCTTCCCCAGTAACCAGTATTAGTTTGGTGGTGGTAGCGGCCTGTCCAAGGGGTAATATTTTGTACCTTGGGGAAGTTTTGACCTAAGCTGGTAAAGATAAGCTTAGGAGGTTTTTCATGCAGGTCCCCACATCTGTACCCTAGAGTTCAGAGTGGGGGAGGAACCTTGACAGCTCACAACTGGTTAATCAGGGAAGACAGGCAAGTAGCGTTGCAGCAGGGAGGGGAAAGAACTTATGCCCTGCAAGCTGAACCAAACATAGCCAGAATCTCCCAGACAGGGAAATCTATAAGGGAGTAGGACTGAGAGTAAAGCTGACTGCCCCCTGAAAAGGTGGTGGGGAGTGGGGCCTAAGGCCACTGCTACTCAGCACTTCAGGCTCCCTCCTTGCCTCACATGAGCCATTGCTGCTGAGATGGGAGAAGGAGGCGAGGTAAAGTTTAAAGTGACTCTTCTTTCAAACCTTTAGGTAACCAAGAGGTTGAAAGAGTTAATGGGAGTCAGCCTCTGCTCTGTCCAGAAAGCAGCTAGCTAGCTCACTCAGAGCTTTTCAAGTGTGCAAGATTCTCCAGGCCAGTAAAATACATGTTCCCCATGACTCTGCAGTGTGCATGTCATCCTTGATCCCTCCCTAATTACAGAGAAGTAGAACTGTGCAAAATGTATTAATAAAACCCCAAACCATGTGAAAGTCACCTAGCTGTGTGTTTCAATACTAACTCAAAAAAACTCGCTCCATGTATATTGAAGACTTAATTGAGATTTGTGACCTCTTAAGAAAATCTGGACCAATTTATGGTTTTTGTGTCAAAGCCATGCAACATTTACAGATTTGGATGGTCAAACCTGAAGCCAGGTGAAATATGATGATTTTGAATGAGTTTTGAGGCTTTTTTGAAATCTAATATGCAGAGAAAAAAAGAAAATATTCTCCCCAATTCTACTGAAGTGAAATTGTTAAGGTTTTCACAGGTCTAATTAAAAGCCTCTGTTTTCAGGTGGATGCAAATACTCATGGAATTTCCATTCCATCATTTCTGAATTATCAAAATGTGGTGAGAAAAGTTCATGCTCTAAAAATAGCAAACTTTTTGCCCTTGACTAACACAAAAATTATCTGAATCTAGAATTTCATTCTAGGTATGTACAAGGCCTCAACGAGGCAAGCTTACTTTGGTAATGCTGATCTAAACACACAAGTCTGCAAATGTGGTACAACACCTCAACTGTCACATTCAGGCCTTAGTCCCGTGCAAGATGTTTGCCTAGAATCCTGCGCCCGTTCACTATCAGTGTGGGGGAGGTTACCAGAGAGATCTATGAATATCACCCCAGATCTAGGAAATTGTCTTTGTATTCATATTGTTCCTCTGTTCCTAGATTCCCACCCGCCCCAAAACTGCTCTTGACCTCAAGCCCCAAGGAGATCCCTCTGACAATCTTATTTTAGATATCTTCCAGGATTTCCATAACACCTGTAGAGAGTGGCAGGTGGTTGCTCTCCCACTTCTGTGGGGAGGATAGAAAAGATTTTCTTGAAGTTTCAGGTTCTGTAGAAACTTTACTTTCAAGTGACCTGCAGAAACTTGGTACTATGTGATCCCCTGGGAATGGATCATGGAGAGTCCAGCTTCTGTAACCCATAAAATACTGTGACGGGGCAAGGCCAGATGGCTATAGAAAAGTAGTGGGAGATAGATATATTAGCTCCAGGCTAAACAAATCCCTGGTACCACGATAAGTGAAATAGCAGCTGCTCCAGGTCAATTAAGACACCTGGGGCCAATTAAGAACTTTCCAGAACGCAGGGAGAATGCTAGGTTGATTGGGACACCTGAAGCCAATCAGGAGCTGGCTGAAACTAGTTAAAAGCCTCCCAGTTAGTCAGGTGGGTGTGCATGTCAGGAGCTGTGGGAGGAAGTTTTGCTGTTGGAGAGGATGAGTAGGCCACACCATACCAGGCACAAGGAAGGAGGCCCTGAGGTAAGGGTGAAGTGGAGCTTGAGGAAGTGAGGGCTGCTGTCGGGGAAGTAGCCCAGGGAATTGTACATGTCACGTTTCTAAAAGGCCAGCTATCATAGCTGATATTATTAGGGTCCCTGGGCTGGAGCCCAGAGTAGAGGGTGGACCTGGGCTTCCCCCCCCCCCAACCTTTGCCCCCTGATTAATCACTGAGACTGGGAGACAACAGAGACTGTGCAAGGAAGGATAACTTCTCCTCATCTCCCTCACTGGCTAATGATGAAAATGGCTCAGTAGACTGTGACCCTTGTCTCTAGAGAGAGAAGGGTTACATGGAGGGTCACAGTGAGCCTCTGAGGCTAGCGAAATCCGCCAGGAAACATGGGACCCATGGAGGCAGGGACAGAGCTTTGTCACAATATGTACAATACAGGGTTTATTCATTTCTACTTAGGATCTTCTTTCTACTCAAGCAAATATTCTGTCCCAAGCAAAACACTCTAAATCTGTCCTATCTACCTAAAAAAAGTAACATCACTGGTCCAGGGAGTATCGCTGCTAGGGTACCCGGTCCCTTCAGTTTCAAATGCCCTGAATCATGGAGCTATCCAACCTAGAATATACAGAACCTACATCGTTGGCAATTCTAAACCCTAAAACCAGAAGAAAGGACACTGGGCTTGCTGGGTCTCAGCATCCTGTACATTTCAGATTTTGCAGCCCCAGAACAGGCAAAATGTGAAATGAATCTGATCAATATACAGAATATTCAAATATGTGATTCAATGTACCTCTCATTATTATAGAAACAAATATTAGATTTAAAATAAAAAACCTTAAAACAGAATAGTTGAGGTTTTAAATATGTTGGAGTCAAGAAATGAAAGTTCTGATTTGCAGCCAGAATTCACCTCTATGGCAGCTTTACTGTTCCCAGGTTATGCAGCCATGGAGGTTTCTAACTGTTTTGAGGGGTTGCTTGCCATTCGGCAGTGGATGTGTAATGCTGATTTTGGTATTACATGGCTGACCAAGCCTGTATAATTCCCTGAGGCAGACTCAACGGCATTCAGGCTTATAGAAATGATGTCATGGGATGCACTGAGTATACCCACTGCATCCACTTCACATCCTAAGGCAAGGAACAAAATCAGTCAGTCAAAGAAATTGTTAAAGGGGTTGTGTGACCCCAAAAAAACCCATCTCTCTGGCACAGGTCCATGTTAGAGCTTAGTGAGAGAGAGAATACAGCCTCCCCTCCTGTAAACCCACACATGAATGCAGAGGCATAGAAGCTGGGAAGGAAGCTTCACAGTAGTGATTGGGGTGTTCTTCACAACAACAGTGGAACATGAGATGACCACACCCCTCTCCATATGTAACATCAGGGCCAGAAAAGAAACCCTGCTCTCCTCATCAGGCTCTTTTTCTCTCTCAGGAAAGAGCCGTTTTGCAGCAGAGCACGATGATATTGCTTACGGCTGGTCTACACTGAAAACTTATATCAGCATAGCTACCCCTCTCAGCGATATGAAAAATCCACACTCCTGAGAAATGTCACTATGCTGATGTCGCCCCCTAGGGTAGACAGTGCTAGGTCAAGGGAGGACCTATGTGGTTACAGTTGAAAAATGCTAACTTTTTAAATAGCAACTAGTGTCTCTAAATTCGTTAATAACAAACACTAGCACACACACACACGTCTGTTAAAAATGTGGGGGGAGAGACACTTTTAGCCGCTTAGGAAGAAGCAAAATTTACACTTTGAAAAATATGACTCTGTTCACAGAATAATGAGGCCTTATAATAGATATTGGATCTTATTCACTGAAATTTTGCTGTTTGATTCAGATGTTAATTTCATGCTGCATTAAATAAACAACAGATAAAAAAATATTTTCTTTAAATGCTTGCATCAGCTTCAAAGTTGCAGTTTGATACATTTTTGAATTAACTTCACAAAGCACTGAATTTAAATTTGCAAGCTGTGATGATTCAGAATTTTAAAAAGTTCCTGTGGTGGGAATGAAAAGAGGATGGTGTAATGTTGATAAAAGACATGGAATAATCCATTCTTATTTGCATACTAACAACAAGGCTTTTTGATTGCAGGATAGCTGGATTCACTACTTGTTTCATTTAAGTTGAACTATTTTAAGCATAAATGGACGTCAGGAATAGTGACCAATACATTCACTCCCATAACTATTTTCCTTTGAAATCTAACAACAGTGTTTACCCTTAAAAACTTAACAGGTTTGCCAGAGATAACTAAATAATTCTCCTCAGTGTTTACAGTATTCACTATACTTGTAGGGTATACTAGGATACTGAAGGCATTGAGGGCAAGTTATTTAGTTAACTAATGTAACTGGTAAGATTTAAGGGTAACCAATGAAAGTGGGTTGTTAGCTTTCTTCTTTTTTGGCTGTGTGCACATGAACTGGCCACTCTCATTTCCTAGCAACAAGAATTATCTGCCAGATGCCATCAACATACAGCATAATGGAATTCACCACATTGTAGACAAGATCAAATCTTAATAAAATAAGATTGTAGGGTGAGGGGTGATTTAAGCCTAAAAGATTTAAACCTAAATCTAAAAGATGTCTCAGTTGTAGATTTTCTGCATTATACAATATGCTCGCCCAAGCAGGTGGACCATCTAGTAATATTAGAGCAGCCTTCAGCAAAATACCATTCTGTAAGAGAGCTTGCTACAATATGACAGTAAGGTAAACTCAGAGTGGATTTAAGTACATGAATTCATGTGCAGAGAATAACCCTAACATCTGCCTGTGTTTTTCCAATATTTTGTTGATGTTGTTTTAGTCTGGCCACATTATCCACTTGTCCCCTGAAACTATGTTTTGTAATTTCAATCAGCTGCAGTTACACCTGCCGAAAAGAGCAGAGCTCATCAGAAACAGTTGCCTCTACTGCTGAGCAATACCAGCAAGCTGTTCATGAATCCAGCAGATGTTTCTGCATGTTGGACCACATGGATTTTTCAAAACCATTTTTGCTTTTCTTCTAAATGGCAAAAGAAACTCATTTGCACTAGATATATTGTGCTCACCTGGCCAATGACCCAAAGCATGAACTAGAGTCTGCATGAGACACATGACTGAAATACTAGTGTACTGAGTCACCAGGAGAGCTAGTTAAAAATTTTTCAAACCTTTTTCATTTTTCCAAATTTCACTCTGAATTATTTTCAAAAATTGGATATTTTGATTTTGAATCGATCCAAAATCATACGATGGAAACTGAACAGGAATACAAACAAACAAAATACAGAATAACTAGCAGGCTATTCTATAATTTTTTTATTGTTCATATATATATATATATATATACACACACAAGTGTGTGTTACATTTCCAGTGTAAATAAAAAAAAAACATTTTTGCGGGAGGCGGGATTTTTTGCAAATTATTTTAACAGTTTAGAAAATGTCCAATTCTGATTTCCATTTGATTTTATGAATGTTATTTGTATCTGTAGCAGGCAGTGCAGATTAGAACTTTTATTTTGTCGTAGAAAACAAACTATGAATGAGAAGCTACACCAGGGCCATCAGCCTTCAAATAGCTCTATCTTGCTGGGACAATAAGGGCTGCTGGCTGAGCCACTGACTTTTAAAGACCCTCTGCCTGCAATCCCATTCAATGGCTGGAAAATACCAGCATAAGAAGAGAAGCAAGAAAAGATGCAAACTGTAGCACAGATTTGAAAGGGGGCAGACCATTGCCTGAAGACAACTCAGCAAGGAGAAGTGGAGGCAGGAGTGTCCTAGCCTACTTGAAAGACACTGACCAAAACCCCAAAGACCCTCAGGGAGGATGAGGAAATGGCGGGGAGGAGGGGAATTGCATTCAGGTGTTTGTTGTTTTTCCATAGATCTGTAACTCTCATGTGCTAACACTTAAGTGTGTGTATGTTTAAGAAATTTCTTTGGAAAGCTTCTGTGTTCCTTAACTGTTCTGTGGTCCCCAAAGAGTTAAACTATCCATTGGTGTGTGCACATGGGTTGAGCTATCGGGGCGGGGGGAGCTTGCATAAACTATTGGGGAAGCGTGGGGAGAGCAGTTGCACTGCAGGGTCCCTCGTCCCAAGGAGGAGTGCCAATCAGGGAGTCAGCACCCTGGGAGTGTCTGAGAGGCCAGAATCAGAGACAGTGTCTGGACTCTGCTCAGTCCTAGAGGGTTAAGAGTACATGGGATTTGAAGGTTCGGTCCGGCTGTAAATAGCCGGGTGATTGTTATTCAAAAAGAAGCCAGATTTTGATTCTGCTTGAAAAATGCTGACTAGCTCTCATCACAGGGTTAGAAGCATACTTCTATCCTTAAAAATAAACAAAAAACTACATTCAGTCTGTAAGCACTCAGAAGCAAGAAAAGGATCCCTACTAAATTCAGGTGGAAGTAGATGCAAATTGTATGAATATTTCTTTATAGTTAACTGAAGACCCAACAAACTACTAGAGATAGGAGCATATTTACAACAGCCTAGTATCCCATATGTGCCAATTCAACAACTAAAAAGGAACTCATTTAAAATTTAGTTAAGGAACAAAGTCTACCCTCATACATGCTCATGCAGCTCTTTATGGGAGCCATAGAATGTCATTCCACAAACAAAAGCAGATGAGAAAATGGCACCACCTCCCCAAATCACAGCAGCCTACAAGAACTGCTAGAGGATGATGGGTTGGCAGACATGTGTACTCTACTCTTTGGCAAGGAACAAAACAAGAAAGAAATGTCTACAGAAAATGAACCAGGAATGGCATTGCCTGATCCATCATGATATTTGGCTATCCCAGAAGGGGCAAAATTGATATACAACAAAAATGGTGGGATAAAAATGGCAAAGTCATACAGAAACTGGGTTTCTTTCATAAGTCTATCCAAGTCACTGGTGAGAGACTATATAAGGTCATATACCCATACCTCAGCACAGTTTAGAAAGGAGTGTGAATTGCAGGGACTGGATAATGCTATGGATGGGTTGGGACGTCTCTCTGGTCACTGCAGCCCAAGCACATAAAAGTAGAAGTGTGCCACCTTCTGTCCTAATGCTTGGCTTTATTTATTTAGATTCAAACCAAATATCATCCATTCAGAGCTGAGTGCCCTGGACATACGTTTAAAAACACAATGAAGACAAATTCCAGACAAAGCAGTGGCAGCACTTTTCCCCCCACACCCAAATCACAGCTCCCACTATCAGTCAGCAGACCCAGTACCGAATTGAGACTTCCCCCGCCCCCACATTTACCTCAAAGAGAAACTGTACCTCCCACTGCCTCAGCTTTGCTCCAACACCCATTCATAAACGGAGACTATGTAAATAGGTGAATGGCTATACAATCTCAGTATATTTCAGATGGTTGCACTGATGAAAGGCAGGTCTGTGCCGGTACGATTGCACATGGGAGACACATTCCCGCTGGGGAACAATGTCGTTGCCAGTAATGAGTCATGGTCATGCCACAGCCTGTCCCTATCAATACAGTCTCTGTAAAGAAGATGCGGGCTGTATGGACCAAAAATGTCTTATGCCACAGGAACACAACAACATTACACCCATGCTCAGCATGGCATACAAGTATCCACATTGTGTTCGCATTGGCCAATAGCTTACATGATGTTTCCCAGGGCAAGGAGGAGGCTAAATGATCACTAGACAATGTGTTGTGTCATGTGTATCTGAGACTCTCCATGTATGACACCAACGATTAAGAGCCTACTATGCTTGGAAGATTCTACTAATGATCACAGCTATCATTATATACCATGGACCACTACCACTCATGCTCATGTACCACACACCCTAATTCATATTCTATGACTTTACTGCCTGAAAATGGGATACAGGCAGAATCCCTGCCAAAGATGCTCCATCTGCTTCCCCATCATGTCAACCATCTGCAGGCTTTCAATCATATCTCTAAGGGTAAAGTTTTGGTGGATTGACATCATAGAAATGTAGGTCTGGAAAGGACCATGATAGGTCATCTAGTCCAGTCCCCTGTACTCAGGCAGGATTAAGTATTATCTAGACCATCCCTGACAGGTGTTTGTCTAACTTGTTCTTAAAAATCTCTAGTGACAGAGATTTCACAACCTCCGTAAGTAAACTGTTCCAGTGTTTAACTACCTTTCCTTTAGGAAGAGTCTCCTAATGTCGAACCTAAATCTCTCTTGTTGCAATTTAATCCCATTACTTCTTGTCCTCTTCTCAGTGATTAAGGAGAACAATTTATCACCCTCTTCTTTATAACAACCTTCAACTCACTTGAAGATTTTTATCATGTTCCCCTCAGTCTTCTCTTCTCCAGACTGAAAAAAAAAAACAGTTTTTTCAATCTTTCCTTGTTGATCATGTTTTCTAGATCTTTAATAATTTTTGTTGCTCTTCTCTGGACTTTCTCCAAGTTGTCCACATTTTTGCCAAAGCATGGTGCCCAGAACTGGACACAGTACTCCACGGTACTTCTCTCTACTCCAGGCCTCATCAGCATGGAGTAGAGAGAAAGACATCCCAGAATGATGTTCACTTATTTTGCAACAATATTACATTGTGAACTCATATTTAGTTTGTGATCCATTATAACCCCAGATCCTCTTCTCCAGTACTGCTTCCTAGGCAGTCATTTCCCATTTTGTATTTGTCAATTGATTAGTTCTTCCTAAATGTAGTACTTTGACTTTGTCCTTATTAAATTCCATCCTATTTAATTCAGGCCATTTCCCCAGTTTGTCAAGATGATTTTGAATTCTAATCCTGTCCTCCAAAAAGCTTGTAACCCCTCCCAGCTTCGTATCATCCGCACATGTATTCTCTACACCATTACCGAAATCATTTATGCAGATGTAAGCAGAGTTTGAATGAGCTCTCCCCTGACATCTAGTGATGAGCTGTGGAAGAGGTCTTCAGGAGCTGATCTCGAACGCATGGGCACACCCATGCTGCCTAGGTGCTCAGCATGGTGCGATTGCTTGCCCAAATGATCACTTTTGGCTGGTGTTGGACCCCAGTCTCCTTGCTATTGGGGCAGGAGTAATGACGGGTTGTTATCCTTGCTGTGTGAATCAAAGGCAGCAGGGCTGTGCTTGGCACACCCTGATTGACGGTCTCACCCTCAACTAAAAGGCACTCGCTAGGCAGGGGATATGGGTTCCAAAGCCCAGTGAGTTGAGAGAGGGTGGGGACAGGTACTGTCTAAGGGCCCCAGACACCATTACACTGTGTAATAACAGAGCTGATTAAGTCTCAACAGAGGCTTGCTACACATCACAGAGCTGAAATCCCTGATACCTAGGTCAAAGCATTAGACCTGCTTTGGGACAGTATCTCTGATGCAATAGACTGCTCAGTGGGCACTAGCAGTAAGCCCCCCCCCCACTACCAGCTGAAATTACTGAGAGCTGTATTAAGTGGTGGGACCTGAAGACATCCTGGCGATAAAGTGGCTGGCGGAGGCAGTGTGATGATTGGGCAGCAGGGCGGCCAGGGGAGAGGTGTGGCAATCGTCCGGCTGGCGGAGTGGTGTGGTGATTGATTGGCAGGGTGGCTGGCGGATAGGAGCGGAGCGCTGATTGGCCGGCAGGGTATCCAGAAAAGAGGAGTGGAGCCCCAATCAACTGGCAGGGTGGCCGGCAGAGAGGAGCGGTGAGTGTGTGCCCTGGCAGCGGAATGAGCAAGCTGCCTTCTTACCCCCGCTGCCATTCAGGGTGGGAGGTGAATTCTGAAGATGCACCTGTGAACTCTGGGTCTACACTGACCCTGGACAACAACTGTGAGTGGGGTGCAGAGAAGGGACGGGCACGTAAAAGAGACTTTTGGTTGCTCAACTGAAGAACCTGAGGGAAAAAGAACACTGCCCAACTTACTTGGGGGTGGGTCTTTTGCTCATGGTTTATGTTTATGAACCCTGTTTGTCGTGTTTTCCCAATTTAATGCCAGGTTACTTCCCTCCTTTTATCAAAAGTTTCTTTGCTACACTCAGACTCTGTGCTTGCAAAAGGGGAATTATTGCCTCTTAGAGGCGACCAGAGTGTGTGTGTAATTGTCCCAGGTCATGGGGTGGGGACTCAAGCTCAACCATGGGGTGTTGTAGTGTTGAAAAGAAACCCCTA
This sequence comes from Lepidochelys olivacea, assembly GCF_965140295.1. Lineage (NCBI taxonomy): Eukaryota > Metazoa > Chordata > Testudines > Cheloniidae > Lepidochelys > Lepidochelys olivacea. The sequence continues at coordinate 141,304,112 of NC_140412.1, read as the reverse complement.
GATACTGAACCTGGCGCTTGTTGCTGCCAACTCTGACTGGCAGAAGGGTTACACAGATATTGAATAGAACTGGAAATGGGACAGATCCCTGTGGGACCCCACTTGATATATTCTTCCAGCTTGACTGTGAACCATTGATAACTACTCTGAGTATTGTTTTCCAACTAGTAGTGTTATAGTAGGTTAATCTAGTCTACATTTCCCTAGTTTGTTTATGAGCAGGTCATGTGAGACAGTATCAAATTAAACTCGAGATATATCACATCTACTGCTTCCCCGCAATTCACAAGGCTTGTTGCCTTGTCATAGAAGGATATTAGGGTGGTTTGACATGACTTGTACTTGACAAATCCCTGATGACTGTTACTTATCACTAAGGCTACAAATATGTTACGGATGTCATGGAATTGGTGACTTCCATTGACCTCTGTGACATTTTCTGCCCTGGGGCTGGAGCTCCTAGCCAGCCCCGCCCACACAGCTCCTTGCTCCTGCCCTGGCAGGGGGACCCTGCAGCTGCCCAGCTGCCACTGAGAGGGAAGACTGCAGCTACTCAGCCATGGCGGATGGACTCACTGCAGCTGTCTGGCCACGACAGGCAGCAGGGGGACTCCCCACGGCAGGCAGCCTAGGGACCCTTCAGCTCCCAGCTGCCCCAGGGGCAAGGGGACCCCACAGCAGCCCAGCCACACGGGCAGGGGGACCCAAGCAGCAGTGGTGCTGAACCTCCCTAACCGTCTTGTCAGGGATATTTTTAGTGAAAGTCAGGGACAGGTCACGGGCTTCTGTAAATTTTTGTTTATTGCCTGTGACCTGTCCCTGGCTTTTACTAAAAATATCCATGACAAAGTTTAGCCTTACTTATCACCTTATTATCTTCTAGGTGCTTACAAATTGATTTGTTTAATTATTTGCTCCATTATCTTTCCAGATACCAAAGTTAAGCTGACTGATCTCTAATTCCCTAGGTTGTCCTTCGCTCCCTTTTATAAATAGGTACTATATTTGCTCTTTTCCAATTGTCTGGGATCTCTCCTGTCCTCCATGAGTTCTCAAAGATAATTGCTAATGGGTCAGAGATCTCTTCAGCCAGTTCCTTAAGTATTCTAGGATGTATTTTGTCAGGCCCTGCCAGCTTGAAGATATCTAACTTGTCTAAGTAATTCTTTACTTGTTCTCTCTGTATTTTAATCTCAGATCGTATTCCACTGACTATGCTATGTTAATTGTCCAATCACTGCTAACCTTTTTGGTGAAAACTGTAACAAAAAAGGCACTTAACACTGTGGACATTGCTGAGTTTTCTGTTATTGTCTTTCCCTCCTCATTGACTAATGGACCTACCCTGTCCTTGGTCTTCCTCTTGATTATACTATATTTATAGAATGTTTTCTTGTTACCCTTTACGTCTCTACCTAGTTTAATCTTGTTTTGTGCTGTGGCATTTCTATTTTTGTCCCTCCAGAATTGTGTTGGTGTTTTTTTTATATTAATCCTTTGTAATTTGACCTAGTTTCCACTTTTTGTAGGACTCTTTTTTGAGTTTCAGGTTGTTGAAGATCTCCTGGTTAAGCCAGAGAGGTCTCTTACCATGCTGTCTATCTTTCCTATGCCTTGGGATAGTTTTATCTTGTGCCCTTAATAATATCTCTTTAAAAAATGGCCAGCTCTCCTGAACTCTCTTCCCTTAGACTTGTTTCCTACAGGATCTTACCTACTAATTCTCTGAGTGTGCTAAAGGCTGCCTTCTTGAAGTTCATTGTCTTTATTCTTCTGTTTTCCATCCTACCAGTCCAATCATGAACTCTCATCATTTCATGAGCACTTTCATGCAATCTGCCTTTCACCTTCCAATTCCCATCCAGTTTCTCACTATTTGTCAGAATCAAGTCAAGAATAGCCTTTCCCCTAGTCACTTTCTCCACCTTCTACAATAAAAAGTTGTCTCAAATACAGTCCAAGAACTTGATGGCTAGTCTATGCCTTGCTGTATTATTTTCACAAAATATATCTAGTTAACTGACATCTAATCCCCAACCACCCCCAAGTTCTGTGCTTTAGATGGGTTTGTTAGTTGTTTAAAAAAAGCTTCATTTGTCTATTCTTCCTGGTTAGGTGGTCTGTAGTAGACCTCTACCATGACATTACCCTTGTTTTTTTACCCCTTTTATCCTTACCCAGAGACCTTCAACAGGTCTGTCTTCCACTTCTATCTCAATCTCAGTGGAAGTACATATATCTTTGATACACAAGATCTATATACCATCTCCCTTTTCCCCTCCCTGTCCTTCCTGAATAAGCCATACTCTTCTATGCCAATATTCCAGTATGTGAATCTCTGTGATGCCAGTTATGTCATAATTGTGATTATTCATTAGCATGCCTTGTTCTTCCTGTTCATTCCCCATACTTCTTGCATTAATATACAGACATCTAAGATGTTAAAGAGATTTCTCCTCTTTATTCTCTTGTCTCTCCTCTGTGCCTGCTATGATTGCCCATGCTCTGCCCAGATTCTGACCCTTTACCCAGGTATCCATGTTTTGGACTTGTGGGCTTTTTTCTCCTGCCCCCTGTTGAACCTAGTTTAAAGCCCGCCTTGCTATGTTGCCAGTTTATTCCAAAGATACTATTCCCCTTCCTTGATAGGGGGATCCTACCTCTTCTCAGCAATCCTTCTCAGAACAGCATTCCATGGTTTAGGAAGCCGAAGCCTTCTCGGGCCCCTACTTTTGACTGAAAGGATCAATAAGAACACCACCTGAACCCCCAGGTCCTTCACTCTCACTCCCAGAGTCACTGTAGTCACTTCTGATCTGCTCAGGATCAGACGCTGCAGTATCATTAGTTCCCACATGGATGAGCAGCATGGGCTGGTAGTCAAAGGGCCAAATGACCCTCGCCAATCTTTCCATAATGTCTTGGAAGGACACCTCCCAGGATGCTATGTCCTTGGAAGGGAGTCACCGACCACCACCACCCTTCATTTCCTCTTCGGAGTGGTGGCCATGATCCTCCCCCTCTTGTAACATTGCTTCTTCTCCTCGTCCTCTGGGAGAGATTCCTCATCACTCATTGCCAAGGCAGCACACTGTGGGGTTTTTTGTCTCTCTGGTGGTGGCTTGGGAACAGGGTTGGAGCAATGCCTGCTGCCTGAAGTAACCAAAAGTCAGCTGGAGCTGTGTTGGCACTGGTAATGCAACCTTTTTGAACCAGAATAAAATCAGAATTTCTCCCTCCTTCAAACTCCCCTTTTTGCTGCCCCCTGTTTCCTAACTCCCCTTGGTCTCTTAGCATCTGAGTGTTAAGCTCTTCTCTCTTAGGTCAGCCCTGCCCCCTCGTTAACACACAGGGGAAGGGTGATCACAAGGATGATCAAGGACAAGAGGCTAGAGCCTTGCTAGTGCACACTCAGCTAGCAGCTGAGCAGAACAAAAGCATTTGCACTACCAGCCAGCTCCTTGCTTGCATTTTAGCTCAGGTGACACAGTAATGTAATATAGGAAGAAAGGAGAAGCAGCAGAATACAGACTCTGGACTTCAGAAAAGCAGACTTTGACTCCCTCAGGGAACTGATGAGCAGGATCCCCTGGGAGAATAACATGGGGGGGGAAAGGAGTCCAGGAGAGCTGGCTGTATTTTAAAGAATCCTTATTGAGGTTGCAGGAACAAACCATCCCAATGTGTAGAAAGAATAGTAAATATGGCAGGCGACCAACTTGGCTTAACAGTGAAATCCTTGCTGATCTTAAACACAAAAAAGAAGCTTACAAGGAGTGGAAGATTGGAAAAATGACCAGGAAGGAGTATAAAAATATTGCTCAAGGCATGCAGGAGTGAAATCAGGAAGGCCAAATCACACCTGGAGGTGCAGCTAGCAAGAGATGTTAAGAGTAACAAGAAGGGTTTCTTCAGGTATGTTAGCAACAAGAAAAAGGTCAAGGAAAGTGTGGGCCCCTTACTGAATGGCGGAGGCAACCTAGTGACAGAGGATCTGGAGAAAGCTAATGTACTCAGTGCTTTTTTTTGCCTCTGTCTTCACGAACAAGGTCAGCTCCCAGACTGCTGCATTGGGCAGCACAAGATGGGGAGGAGGTGACCAGTCCTCTGTGGAGAAAGAAGTGGTTCAGGACTATTTAGAAAAGCTGGACAAGCACAAGTCCATGAGGCCAGATGCACTGCATCCAAGGGTGCAAAAGGAGTTGGCGGATGTGATTGCAAAGCCATTGGCCATTATCTTTGAAAACTCATGGCGATCGGGGGAGGTCCCAGATGACTGAAAAAAGGCTAATGTAGTGCCCAGCTGGAAAAAAGGGAAGAAGGAGGATCCAGGGAACTACAGGCCAGTCAGCCTCACCTCAGTCCCTGGAAAAATCATGGAGCAGGTCCTCAAGGAATCAATTTTGAAGCACTTCTAGGAGAGGGAAGTGATCAGGAACAGTCAGCATGGATTCACCAAGGGCAAGTCATTCCTGACTAACCCAGTTACCTTCTATGATGAGATAACTGGCTCTGTGGATGAGGGGAAAGCGGTGGACGTGTTGTTCCTTGACTTTAACAAAGCTTTTGACACTGTCTCCCACAGTATTCTTGCCAGCAAGTTAAAGAAGTATGGGCTGGATGAATGGACTATAAGGTGGATAGAAAGTTGGCTAGATTGTCGGGCTCAACGGGTAGTGATCAATGGCTCCATGTCTAATTGGCATCTGGTATTAAGTGGAGTGCCCCAAGGTTCAGTCCTGGGGCCAGTTTTGTTCAATATCTTCATTAATGATCTCGAGGATGGCATGGATTGCACCCGCAGCAAGTTTGCAGATGACACTAAACTGGGGGGAGTGATAGATATGCTGAGGGTAGGGATAGAGGGACCTAGACAAATCAGAGGATTGGGCCAAAAGAAATCTGATGAGGTTCAACAAGGACAAGTGCAGAGTCCTGCACTTAGGACGGAAGAATCCCATGTATCGCTACAGACTAGGGATCAAGTGGTTAGGTAGCAGTTCTGCAGAAAAGGACCTAGGAGTTACAGTGGATGAGAAACTGGATATGAGTCAACAGTGTGCCCTTGTTGCCAAGAAGACTAATGGCATTTTGGGCTGTATAAGTAGGAGCATTGCCAGCAGATCGACGGGCGTGATCATTCCCCTCTATTCGGCATTGGTGAGGCCTCATCTGGAGTACTGTGTCCAGTTTTGGGCCCCACACTACAAGAAGGATGTGGAAAAATTGGAAAGAGTCCAGAGGCGGGCAACAAAAATTTATGAGGCGAGGCTGAGGGAATTGGGATTATTTTGTCTGCAGAAGAGAAGAATGAGCGGGGATTTGATAGCTGCTTTCAACTACCTGAAAGGGGGTTCCAAAGAGGATGGATCTAGACTGTTCTCAGTGGTAGCAGATGACAGAACAAGGACTAATGTTGCAGTGGGGGAGGTTTAGGTTGGATATTAGGAAATACTATTTCACTAGCAGGGTGGTGAAGCACTGGAATGGGTTACCTAGGGAGGTGGTGGAATCTCCTTCCTTAGAGGTTTTTAAGGCCCGGCTTGACAAACCCCTGTCTGGGATGATTTAGTTGGGGATTGGTCCTGCTTCAAGCAGGGGATTGGACTAGATGACCTCCTGAGGTTTCTTCCAACCCTAATATTCTATGATTTTGAGTTATGTGTACCATTGCTGCTCTGTTGCATTTTTATCATGTGCACACTGGTCATCCCCTATGTGTCATGTGACAACATGTATATAGGCAATAGTGGGAATGAAGTATATATTTTATTTAATATTAAATATTTAATATTTTTCATATATAAAGAATATTGCACAACCAAAAAAAAAACATACTCTGTCCTAAGACTGAACCTCTTGGGCCTATTTCTTAATATGATCATCATCGGGGCTTTGCCCAGGAGATGGAGTAAATAGGGCATGTCTGAAAAGGCAAAGTCTCATCAATGGAGGGAGGAATTTACCGCTCAAAAATAACTGGTCTCTAGGGCTATGCAGCAAAGGAAGATGCAGACCTTCTGTAAGCCAGACAGCACAGAACTTAATTTCACCCAAGTTGGGAGTGGCTATATTGTGGTTTGCATAGCCCTGAAATATTACTTGTGCCCTACCCAATTCCTGTTATTGACAGAGGATGACAAAAGCTAATCAAGAGCAGATTTTTATTTCTAGTAAACTCAGAGAAGCATTTTTTATTTTTCTCTCACCGAAAATAAAAGTACAAGCAAGCCAATACAGTTACTGATCCTTACTTATTTCTATAAACATATTTTGTGTGTTTAATTGGCCTAAAGAATGCCTGTCACCAGAGCAGCTAGACACTTACAAAGTTTTTAAAAAATAAATAAAACTGCTCACCAAGGGTAACAACTCTAAATAATTACTGCTGCTGCCGCAACAAGAAATATCAGCAGTCATAGCATCAAGGATTTAAAAAAAATAAACTACCAAAAGCTAAACCAAACACACACATTTTGCAATATGCCTGAAGCCTGTGGAAAAGTAGATGCTGGAGTACCACCAAGAGGAGCTCTTTCCTCTTCTAGAGAATGCGTTTCCGGAGAAAGGTCTCCTAATGGTCCTGGAGTAACAAAATGATTAAGCAAGTGGCCCCCAGCCAATTTTAATTGTTGTGACTTGACAGGGTGAATAGTTACCTCATAGCTAAGTGCATTTCTTTAAAGGGTTTAAAAAACATTGCCCACATCTGGAATTTGCTTCTAAAAGTTAAAAGGAAGCCAATCCAGAAACTTCAGCACAGCTGTTATCTAAGGGTATGTCTTCACTACCCGCTGGATCGGCAGGCAACAATCGATCCAGCGGGGATTGATTTATTGTGTCTAGTCTAGATGCAATAAATCGACCCCCGAGCACTCTCCCATCGAGTCCTTTACTCCAGCGCCGCAAGAGGCGCAGGCAGAGTCGATGGGGGAGCGGCAGCAGTCGACTCACCACGGTGGAGACACCACGGTAAGTCGATCTAAGTACGTCGACTTCAGCTATGTTGTTCACTGAAGTTGCTGAAGTTGCATAACTTAGATCGATCTTCCCCCAAGTGTAGACCAGGGCAAAGTACTCTCTCTCTCTCTCTCTCTCTCTCTCTCAAAAGATGCTGGAGCTTCTGACCTATATTCTAAAGTAACCTTAAATACAGTGCACTACTGCTGTGCATTAACACAGCCCGGGCAGATAAATGGATACATTATATCTTTCACCTAAACTACAAGGTAAAATCCATTCTACTGCTATGGAACCCAAGTAAAGCATGTACTAAACACAGTTAAATGCACAAATCCTCTTGGAGTTTTCCACTGGGTTTCAATTCAAAACACGTGAAGATTTTGCCTCACTCACATCCTTCTTTTCTCAGGTTTCAGAGTAACAGCTGTGTTAGTCTGTATTCACAAAAAGAAAAGGAGTACTTGTGGCACCTTAGAGACTAACCAATTTATTTGAGCATAAGCTTTCGTGAGCTACAGCTCACTTCATCGGATGCATACTGTGGAAAGTATAGAAGATCTTTTTATACACACAAAGCATGAAAAATGGGTGTTTACCACTACAAAAGGTTTTCTCTCCCCCCACCCCACTCTCCTGCTGGTAATAGCTTATCTAAAGTGATCACTCTCCTTACAACATGTATGATAATCAAGATGGGCCATTTCCAGCACAAATCCAGGGTATAACAAGAACATCTGGGGGGGAGGGTGGTAGGAAAAAACAAGGGGAAATAGGTTACCTTGCACAATGACTTAGCCACTCCCAGTCTCTATTCAAGCCGAAGTTAATTGTATCCAATTTGCAAATGAATTCCAATTCAACAGTCTCTCGCTGGAGTCTGGTTTTGAAGTTTTTTTGTTGTAAAATAGCGACTTTCATGTCTGTAATCGCGTGACCAGAGAGATTGAAGTGTTCTCCGACTGGTTTATGAATGTTATAATTCTTGACATCTGATTTGTGTCCATTTATTCTTTTACATAGAGATTGTCCAGTTTGACCAATATACATGGCAGAGGGGCATTGCTGGCACATGATGGCATATATCACATTGGTGGATGTGCAGGTGAACGAGCCTCTGATAGTGTGGCTGATGTTATTAAGCCCTGTGATGGTGTCCCCTGAATAGATATGTGGGCACAGTTGGCAACGGGCTTTGTTGCAAGGATAAGTTCCTGGGTTAGTGGTTCTGTTGTGTGGTACGTGGTTGCTGGTGAGTATTTGCTTCAGGTTGAGGGGCTGTCTGTAGGCAAGGACTGGCCTGTCTCCCAAGATTTGTGAGAGTGTTGGGTCAGCCTTTTGGATAGGTTGTAGATCCTTAATAATGCGTTGGAGGGGTTTTAGTTGGGGGCTGAAGGTGACGGCTAGTGGCGTTCTGTTATTTTCTTTGTTGGTCCTGTCCTGTAGTAGGTGACTTCTAGGTACTCTTCTGGCTCTATCAATCTGTTTCTTCACTTCCGCAGGTGGGTATTGTAGTTGTAAGAATGCTTGATAGAGATCTTTTAGATGTTTGTCTCTTTCTGAGGGGTTGGAGCAAATGCGGTTGTATTGCAGAGCTTGGCTGTAGACAATGGATCATGTGGTGTGGTCAGGGTGAAAGCTGGAGGCATGTAGGTAGGAATAGCGGTCAGTAGGTTTCCAGTATAGGGTGGTGTTTATGTGACCATCGTTTATTAGCACTGTGGTGTCCAGGAAATGGATCTCTTGTGTGGACTGGACCAGGCTGAGGTTGATGGTGGGATGGAAATTGTTGAAATCATGGTGGAATTCCTCAAGGGCTTCTTTTCCATGGGTCCAGATGATGAAGATGTCATCAATATAGCGCAAGTAGAGTAGAGGCGTTAGGGGATGAGAGCTGAGAAGCGTTGTTCTAAATCAGCCATAAAAATGTTGGCATACTGTGGGGCCATGCGGGTACCCATAGCAGTGCCGCTGATTTGAAGGTATACATTGTCCCCAAATGTGAAATAGTTATGGGTAAGGACAAAGTCACAAAGTTCAGCCACCAGGTTAGCCGTGACATTATCGGGGATAGTGTTCTTGACGGCTTGTAGTCCATCTTTGTGTGGAATGTTGGTGTAGAGGGCTTCTACATCCATAGTGGCCAGAATGGTGTTATCAGGAAGATCACCGATGGATTGTAGTTTCCTCAGGAAGTCAGTGGTGTCTCGAAGGTAGCTGGGAGTGCTGGTAGCGTAGGGCCTGAGGAGGGAGTCTGCATAGCCAGACAATCCTGCTGTCAGGGTGCCAATGCCTGAGATGATGGGGCGCCCAGGATTTCCAGGTTTATGGATCTTGGGTAGTACATAGAATATCCCAGGTCGGGGTTCCAGGGGCGTGTCTGTGCGGATTTGACCTTGTGCTTTTTCAGGCAGTTTCTTGAGCAAATGCTGTAGTTTCTTTTGGTAAATCTCAGTGGGATCAGAGGGTAATGGCTTGTAGAAAGTGGTGTTGGAGAGCTGCCGAGCAGCCTCTTGTTCATATTCCGAACTATTCATGATGACAACAGCACCTCCTTTGTCAGCCTTTTTGATTATGATGTCAGAGTTGTTTCTGAGGCTGTGGATGGCGTTGTGTTCTGCACGGCTGAGGTTGTGGGGCAAGTGCTGCTGCTGTTCCACAATTTCAGCCCGTGCATGTCAGCGGAAGCACTCTATGTAGAAGTCCAGTCTGCTTGACCTTCAGGAGGAGTCCACCTAGAATCCTTCTTTTTGTAGTGTTGGTAGGGAGGTCTCTGTGGATTAGTATGTTGTTCAGAGGTGTTTTGGAAATATTCCTTGAGTCGGAGACGTCGAAAATAGGATTCTAGGTCACCACAGAACTGTATCATGTTCGTGGGGGTGGAGGGCCAGAAGGAGAGGCCCCAAGATAGGACAGCTGCTTCTGCTGGGCTAAGAGTATAGTTGGATAGGTTAACAATATTGCTGGGTGGGTTGAGGGAACCATTGCCCCTTGTGGCCCTTTGTGGCATGCAGTAGTTTAGAAAGTTTAGTGTCCTTTTTCTTTTGTAGAGAAGCAAAGTGTGTGTTGTAAATGGCTTGTCTACTTTTAGTAAAGAGTGGGTCTGTGTGTGTGTGGGGGGGGGAAACCTGGATTTGTGCTGGAAATGGCCCAACTTGATTATCATACACATTGTAAGGAGAGTGATCACTTTAGATAAGCTATTATCAGCAGGAGAGTGGGGTCGGGGGAGAGAAAACCTTTTGTAGTGGTAAACACCCATTTTTTCATGCTTTGTGTGTATAAAAAGATCTTCTATACTTTCCACAGTATGCATCCGATGAAGTGAGCTGTAGCTCACGAAAGCTTATGCTCAAATAAATTGGTTAGTCTCTAAGGTGCCACAAGTACTCCTTTTCTTCTTTCAGTCTCAGACTCTTCAGATACTTTCAGTCTAAACTCACTTTCTTTCCACTACCCACTAAAATTAGAAAGCCCCTTCTGAACTAGAAGGATCCCCAGAACCTGTATCTTATTTACGTCAGAGTACCTGTGAGGTCATCTTTTTTTAGTTCTAGCTAGAACTCCATGGGTCAAATTCATACACCATTGACTTACATGGATTTAAATCAGAGATTAATTTGATCCTTGTGACATCCCCCAAGGTACAATCTGAACTGTTGAACTGCTGTGTCCCTTTAACTCTCCACCACAGGGTGAATTTTACACTGCATTGCTAGTGACAAGCAGCCTCTCCAGATCTGCTCACACACCACCATTAGCAGGTAAAGTCATTCTAGCAAAGTTACAAGAATGTTCTCCCAGCCACTCATGAACTAGATACAGGGTAACATCTGCAAATTCCCCAGTACCAGTCTTGCACCCCAGAAATGTGTGTCTTACACTGCTGAGGACCTGCACGAGCAGTGTAAGCTCATTAGAAGTCTGTCATTCCACCAAAGGGAATGATTACGCACCAGCTTTTGTTAACCTGAGTAGAGATTCCCCAAACACGACAACCAAAATACATTGATTTAGATAAAACAATAAAACAAGTATATTAACTAGAGAAAGATGGATTTTAAATTATTATGAAGTGATAAATGCATAAACGTCAGAACTGGTTACAAAACAAATAAAAGATAAAAACTGCAATCTAATTACCAAGCTAAATAAGACTTTAAAGCAAAAAGGTGCCTCTCATCCCAAAACTTTCAGCAGTCCATACTAACTGGAAAGCCTTGTGGTTAGGACCACTCCCCCCTGCTTAGTTATGGTTCTTTTTCTTTCAAACAATCTTGCTGCTGTGAGTAGATATGGGGGAGGAAAAGTTTCTTGAGGCATTTACCCTCTTCTAATAGTCTAACTCTCTGTGCTGGAAAAGTCTTTGCTGGGTTATGGTGGTCAGGCAGTTCCATGGTGTATGTGAGCTGCCACCCATCTTTCAGGTGAATTGCAAATTTCTTGTTTACAGGTGAATCCCCGATTAAGCAGTTAACGGTTTCTCAACACCTGTGCTCAGTCCTTTTGTATGTTTGTATGTTTTTGAGGAGCTAACGTGTTGGCATTCCCCAGAACCATAAAACATTTTAGTAACATTATACAGTAAAATCTCATAGTTTCACATGTAGTGTTGTTACACACAGCATAACAGTACAATGATGTTCAGCAGATTATGAGTTTTCAAATGATACCTCACAATGCATACTGTGTACAAAATATATCTTAGCCATATAAAAGTGATGAACATGGGGGTACAGGATGTTAACTGTAATTTCTTGGATTGACATTTACCAGATTTTACTAGCAATATATACCAGAAAGAAGAAATTTATTTTGTGCTGCACAGATTATTTTATTATAGTTTGTCATATAACATTTTTTTAGCAATTTCAGATATACAGTAAAAAACATTTGCTTGTTAGGAATGCTGTTCTGTACAGTGGCATTCTTCAAAGACATGCAAGTTGTGTAATGAAGGCCAAGGTGAATGTTAAATAAGCATAACATTTTTATAATCATTCAAGTTAAAATTAGTGTCTAAGCTCAGAGCTCATTTCAACATAATTGTTTCCAGTATGTGCGCTTGAATGTGTCTGAGCGTGTACATCAACACAAATGAGGAGAAAATTCTTATCTGACAACACGCCAAATTTAAGATGATATATTAAAAATAGTACACTGATAATTTATGGTGAAATATCTATATCTTGTTAAATAATAACACAGGGAACATGTACAGCTGTTCCAAAGTTGAAGACACAAAGATAAAAAATAAAAAGAATTACTGCAACCATGCAACAAAAATTTTAAAATAGCTTCTGAAAAAGTAATGTTTTTTCAGCACATCAATAAAACATACATCACAGAATAATAAGGTTAGAAGGGACTATAAGCGCCATCTAGTCTAAACCCCTGCCAAGATGCAGGATTTGTTGTGTCTAAGCCATCCAAGACAGACTGCTATCCAGCCTTGAAAACCACCACTGAAGGATCTTCCACAACTTCCCTAGACAGTCTGTTCCATTGTCCTACTTTTCTTTCAGTTAGGAAGTTTTTCCTGAGATTTAATCTAAACCTGCTATGCTGTAGTTTGTACTATTGCCTCTTGTCCTGCCCTCTGTGGCAAGAGAGAACAACTTTTTCTCTATCTCTTTTACGGCAGCCTTTCAAAGTACTTGAAGACCACTCTCACACCCCCTCACACCCCCACACTTTAACCTCCTCTTTTCCAAACTAAACATACCCAGTTCCTTCAACCTTTGCTTGCATTCCAACCCTTTGATCATCTTTGTCACTTGCCTCTGGATCCTTTCCAGTTTCTCCACATCCTTTCTGTACAGTAGTGACCAAAACTGGACAGAGTATTCCATCTGAGGCCTAATCAGCGCCGAGTAGAGCAGTACTATCACCTCCCATGACTTGCATGCAATGCCTCTGTTAATGCAACCTAAAATTGCATTTATTTTCTTTGCAAAAGCATCACAATGCTGTTTCATGTTGAGATCCACCACAACCCCCAGATCCTTCTCATCAGTGCTGCTGCCAATCCAGTTACTCCCCCATTCTGTATTTGTGCATTTGATTTTTCTTCCCTAAGTGTAGCACCTTACAATTTATCCTTGTTGAATTTCATTTTGTTTTCTATAGCCCAGTTCTCCAATTTATTGAGATACCTCTGAATTTTAGCTCTATTCTCCAAAGTGTTGGCAACCCCCCAGCTTTCTGTCATCTGCATATTTGATCAGTATGCTCCCTAGTTCTACATCAAGGTAATTAATTATGATGTTAAACAACGCCAGATCCAGAACAAATCTCTGTGGAACCCCACTCGAGACCTTTCTCCAATCTGACAACATTCCATTAATACAGTAAAAGCCCCCACAACTTCTTTTTGGGTCAGAACTTCTATAATTACAACATCGTGAAATTTCAGATTTAAATAGCTGAAATCATGAAATTTATGATTTTTAAAATCCTATGACCATGAAATTAACCAAAATGGACTGTGAATTTGGTAGGGCCCTACTAACTGGTCTTTCCACGGGAACTTGCCAACTATTTTGCTGAATCACTTGAAATCTGATTTTATGAAGTCCAGTGTCCTTGTTTTGCTGTTCTCATGTCCTGCTTCCCATAGGATCTTGAATTCTATCATATAGATATATGTGTAAATGGGAGATTGGAGAGATGTTCTGATTTGCCTGTAAAAGTAGACATGAGGAAGTATCACACACTAAACTCCTATGAGGTAAAGTGAAGGGGAAATCTGTATTCCATTATCTTCTTGGTGTAGATAATTCCCAACCTCTGCAACTAAAATTGCATTTCATTTAATATTTCAGTGGTGAATACACAGCATCTCTCACAGTAGCTCTATTAATTCTGATTAACATTAGCAGTGTTGCTGCACCAGAGCATAAAGGCTTAAAATGAATTGAAGCAGAAGAAATTCATGAAGAAGGAAAGTATGATTAATGTAGAGGTTACTCAATAAATAATCATGCGCGGTATTAGTCTCGTTATATGAACAATTATATTCAAATGAAACCACTATATTTTTTAAAATGTCATTCATATGTTTATTCAGTGAATAATTTAGAGAACAACCTATTCATCTAGTGCTAGAACAATCAGATGATTGTAGAAACAATTAATTTTGTGCGTCTCTGTGTGTGTTAAAATAAAGGTGGGGGGACAACTTATCAACTCCAACATCTAACGCTCTACAATATATTCTAGCACATCTTTTCAACGTGATGTCAAATACCATGACTGTTTAAGAAGAAATAAATTTGGCCAGGTTGTTGTTATAGAATCAGTTAAATGTTTTACTATTTATTTATGAAAGCTCAAGCGCTTGCCTAGTTTACCTGCAAGCAATTCTTTTTTCTTTTAATCATATCAGTCTGACTTGAATGATTTTGAGTGCAATATATGTAGCTATAACTGGTAGTGTTTCACCTCCTCTGTAGAACATGGCAGTACTTGGTTTACTTTTTTCCAAAATTTGCAATGATTTAAAACAGTTGAATTATTTAGTTCTGGATGGAAACAGTCTCCTTTCAGGTTTCAGAGTAGCAGCCGTGTTAGTCTGTATTCGCAAAAAGAAAAGGAGGACTTGTGGCACCTTAGAGACTAACAAATTTATTTGAGCATAAGCTTTCGTGAGCTACAGCTCAACAAGAAGTATCCCTGTTTCAGCAGAGGCCTAATAAAGCCTATGAATTCTTGAAGCTCAGATAGGCTCTTTCTGCAGTTATGGATGAACCAGAATACAAATCAAGATGGAATTATTCATCAGATTCTCAAATGGCACGAATCAGTATAGCTCCATTGAACTCAGTAGAACTACACCACTTTTCATCATTTGAGAATCTGTCCCTAGATTTTATTGCATCTCATACACAGAGTTGGAAAACAAAGAGAATAACAACATCAGAACCAACTCACCCAAGAGAGCCCTTTTGGCTGAGCAGACACAAGTTCTCTCTAGTGGCCATGGAATTCCATAGTAGTTCTATCAGCCTTGCCCTCCCCACCTGATGGCCTGGGGACTGAGCTCATAGGAGCAATGTTGGTGGACTTGGAAGGCAAGTTCTTCTCTATACGGCTGTCATAAACATACAGTGTTATAAACATACGGTGTCTAGGGTAGCCTAGAATTCCTCCTTACCTGTAAGGGGTTAAGAAGCTCAAATAGCCTCGTTGGCACCTGACCAACAGGACCAATGGGGAAAGAAGATACTTTCAAATCTTGGGAGGGGGGAAGATTTTGTATGTGCTCTTTGTTTTGTGTGGTGATTCTCTCTAGGGACTGAGAGGGGCCAGACAGAAATCCATCTTCTCCAACCCATCCCACTCCAAGTCTCCAATATTGCAACCAGTATAGGTAAGCCAGGCAAGGCGGATTAGTTTATCTTTTGTTTGTCTTGTGAATTTTCCCTGTGCTAAGAGGGAGGTTTATTCCTGTTTTCTGTAACTTTTAAGGTTTTGCCCAGAGAGGGATCCTCTGTGTTTTGAATCTCAATACCCTGTAAAGTATTTTCCATCCTGATTTTACAGAGATGATTTTTACCTTTTTTTTTAAAATAAAATCCTTCTTTTAAGAACCTGACTGATTTTTCCATTGTTCCAAGACCCAGGGGTTTGGGTCTTTGATCATTTTGTAACCAATTGGTTAGGATATTATTCTCAAGCCTCCCCAGGGAGTGTAAGGGCTTGGGAGATTGGTGGGGGAACAGGAACTCCAAGTGGTCCTTTTCCCTGGTTCTTTGTTAAATCACTTGGTGGTGGCAGCGTTACTTAAACCCAAGGTACAAGGGAGAATCTGTGCCTGGGGAGTTTTTAACCTAAGCTCCTAGAAACAAGCTTATGGAGTCTTTCATGTGGGTCCCCACATCTGTACCCTAGAGTTCAGAGTGGGGAGGGAACCCTGACAGGCTGAATGTCAGTCAGGTGGGAAATGATTTTTAAAGGATCATGGTCCAAGGTTACTAGGTTCTCCTCAGTTGATGGTTTTTAATGTCAGAGAGTGAGAGAGAGAGAGATTGCCATTTGGATGGCTAGACAGTGCTCACTGGGGAAAAAGGAAACTCCACAGCTACACCCGCGCCACATAGAGGACAATTTTCTCCCAGTGAGAACACTGACTATCATGGAGAAGCAAGGTTATGTAAGCATACACCTTCGTCAGGTAACTTTGGTTGTTAAGTTCTGTAACTTGCCCATTCAAAGGGAGGTCCAAAGCCAGTCCATGAACATTGGTAAGAGCCAAAAAAAAAAAAAACCCCTCCCCCACCTCACTAGCTGCAGAATCAGGAGTTATTTAGCAAAGTAGTCATGAAGGAAGGGAAATAATTTGCCAAAGATCTTGAGAGAACACTCCATCTAAGAGCACTTCACTATCTCCAGTAGAGATAGAGTTTTAGAGGCTTTGTTTTTAAATCGCTTGCAGCGGGCAGACATTTCTGTTATCAGTTTGCCATAGGGCCAACATATGATGCCTTCAGCCGTTCATATAGCCTGGAAGATGAAGAGCATGGAGGGTTCATGCTGGATTGAGGGTATTACTAAGGCGAAGCATAAAAAATAATGAGAAAAAGAGCAGTATGTAATGTAATCATATTTATGTTGTTTATATGCATTTTTATGTTGTTTTGCAGATATTACTAAAAACAACAGTCATTCTGATATCCTTCACCCACGTGTAACATTTTCAAACAAGCACCTTTGTGCATTCTTTCATGCTGCCCTCATGCTTGGGAGATACTCCCCAGAAACATTCACAAAGCTACCTCATTTTATCCACCTTCAAATCCCTCCTTAAAACTCTCTTTTGCCATGACTTCTACAAAAAAATTGACAACAGGTATCCTTTTGTAAAGAGCATACTCCCTATCATGGGGTGAGAAAACTTTTTGGCCCAAGGGCCACAGCCGGGTGGGGAAATTGCATATTGGGCCATGAATGTAGGGCTGGGGCAAGGGGTGCGTGAGAGAGTGCAGAGTGTGAGAGGGGGTGCGGTATGCAGTAAGGGGCTCAGGGCAAGCGGTTCGGGCACAGGAGGGGTGCAGGGTGTACGAGGGGGCTCAAGGCCGGGAGTTGGGGTGCAGGAGGGGTACAGCACGGGGCTCAGGGGCAGGAGTTAGGGGTGCAGGAGGGGTTCAGGGTGCAGGCTCCAGCCTGGCACCGCTTACCCTGAGAGGCTCCAGGGTGACAATGGCATGCAGCAGGGCTAAATCAGGATCCCTGCCTGCCCTGGCCCTGCACCACTCCCGGAAGCAGACGGCACCATGTCCCTACAGCCCCTGAGGAGGTGAGGCAGAGGGCTCCATGCACTGCCCTCGCCTGCGGATACCTCTCCCAAAGCTCCTATTGGCCGCAGTTCCCCGTTCCTGGCCAATGGGAGCTGCCAGGGGTGGTGCCTGCAGGCAAGGGCAGCGTGCGGAGCCCTCTGCCCCCCCACTCTCCCAGTGGCTGTAGGGACGTGGTGCCGGCCACTTTCAGGAGTGGCACGGGGCCAGGGCACGCAGGGAGCCTGCCTTAGCCTTGCAGTGCCATGGGGGTGGCAATCCCGTGTGCTGGATCCAAAGCCCTGATGGGTCAGATCCAGCCCCCGGGATGTCGTTTGCCCACCCCTGCCCTATCATGTTGAGCAGTACTGTCTTATTGTTTCTTTGTATACCACCATCTGTCTATGTCCATATATTGTCTCTTGTCTTATACTTAGTTGTAAGCTTCTTGGGGCAGCAGCTGTCTTTTGTCTCTGTTTTTGTACAGTGCCTGGCACAATGGGGTCCTGGTTCATGGCTAGGGCTCCTAAGCACTATGGTAATACAAATAAATCATTATCATCAATGATGGATCAACATCAACATAATCAGACTTCACTTTTTGAGTTGTCTGAGTGACTTCCCTCTCACCTTTGCTTTGGGTATGATTCATCCTTATGAAAGAAGTGGCAGCACTCACAGGGGATGCCTTTCCTGCCACTAGCTGAAGACAAAATTATTTGGGTGAGGCTTTGGGCCTTTCTCCCTGTCAGTAGAAGCAGGCTATGTGAGCCTCTTCATAGTCAGAAAGAGCAGCCCATAACCCCCAGGCTAAAACCTTTCTCTCTTCTCAGCAGAATTAGTGATAAACACCAGCAACCCCCACCTCCTTTGCACTTTCATATGCTCTAGCACACAACAGAAGCTGGGGAGTATCATTTTACAGGAGGTACAAGGAGACCAGAAGCCTGAAGTTTCACAAGAACGATATCAGTGGGGTAGATCAATATGAGAAGACACTGGCAGGAGATGTGAGGGCTACTTTAACCAAGCAGGTCTGTAGTATTATGTCCATTTGCAAATGAGTATGTTGAGGTACAGAAAGGTTGTTACTCTAGATCACAAAGTAAGTAAATACAGAACAAGGGGTATAATTCCCACAAACAATTTGAGGAATCAGGATAACAACTACTCCTTGCTCCCTCCGTACAAGCAGGCTATTCAGTTAAAATACAGCTACTCTGCATGCTAGACTGTGTTGTGTACCACTTGCTCATCTCAGCTATTGCTGCTGCCTGTTGAACAAGATATGGGTGTGCACTGGAGCTGAAACAGCAGTGTGCAAATGCCAAAACAGACATATTCCATGTCCTAGACAGAAACCGCATACCCCAGAAATTCTGCATTTAGTATTTACTCCAACCCCAGATTGCAACTGCCCTTATGCAGTACTTGTGTGGTCTGACAAGGAGGGTTGTAATCAATATGTATTTCTTGATTCCACAAACACATTTCCCACAGAACCCACTGCTTGCTCCAGAATTGTACATCAGAATCTAAGCTTTCATTTAAACAAATGTTTCTGGCCCTCATAACTCCAAAGAAAACCTTCCAAATGTAAGCCAAGTGAATGCAGTGATATCTGCCAGAGTCAGAGAGAGAAAGAAACAATAGCCCAAACTACCTGATGCCTCTGAAAGGGCTGTTAACATTTAAATTGTTATTAGGTTACAAAGTTATCTATTTCTCTGCTGATCAGTTTAGCAGAAGCACTCTATGCTTATTCCCCAGTTTCAAAAGACTTTGCATACCTTCCCAGCTGCCAAAGGCCCCAGTTGTCAAAACCTTCACACTTCCTTCAATAAATTCAACACAAAATTTTGTTTTGTCCCATAATACACTCCCTGTGTACACATATACAGATCTGAATTCATACCTGGTGTAACTCCCTGGAAATCAGTGAAGTAATACAAGGAATAAATTTGGTCCATTATGTCTCCTGTGTGTAGCTGCTTGAATAAATACACATATGCATGCAAAGAACCATGAAGCACCTCTATTCATCAATGCATTTAAAACCTATCAGCAACTTTCAGCCTCTTGAAGTATTTATTTTCCAGTTTCATTAGGATTGCACACACAGCCTCTGACACAGGACCACATGAGTGACCTTACTTCATTGAACAATTTTTTGTCTCGAGTCACAAAATCAGAAATGTAAAACAAGTTTAACTATTGAAATCACTTCATGTTTTGTTTTGTCACAGTGTATTTCACACGTCTCCCCCAAAACTGCCTACTGTTCTTCAGAAAACTAACAAATGTTATTTTTAATTAGAATTTGTGAATTTCATTTCAGAAACCACCATTAATAAATTATGCTTCATTTATTAATTCAATGAAATAATCCTTGGTGACAGGCATATTTTAAATATATTACAAATTTACATTCTGCAACATATAATTGAAACTATACACTCAGCAAATGATTGATAACTGATGTATATCATATAAGGTCTTAACTATTCTCATTAAAATTAGGCTAATGTCTTCTTTGTGGGTACAATAAAACTGATTAGTAGATCTAAAAGAATATTTTAGCAAGGTTTAGATTGACCGGGGTAATGCTTTTAAAACACGGGACCCAGTAAAGCATTTAATTATGACAGCTAAGCTCTTCTCAGATAAAAAGATTTTCCAATCATAATACAATTAATACAACTTTATGTATGTTTAAGAATGAGAAAATCTGAATTAAGATATCTTTCACACCACATACTCTGGAATACATTTTTAAAAACACTTAGCAGAGGATTAAAGCAACTAAGCTATACTGATCTAGGAAATATTTGTCTTTGAGTTTAGCCAACAAATAACCCTACATTTAACAGTTATTTTTATATCAAAAGATGATGCCCTTAAAGACGATATGTTTTATTTGCTGTAGACATTGTTATAGAGAATACACGTATTAATGTAATCTGACAAAGACATTCTACTTGTAAATACTATTAATTCTGTGGTAATACAATCCTGCACTGTATTCAGGCAGAAGTAATTTGACAGCAATTCACTACAAGACACATCAAACTGTACCTTATCTTTTTGCTACATAAATCACCCTAACTGTAGACAGTTTATCATGTTTATTCTAATTACTTTTTAGAAATTTCGTTTGAATTCATCCATCAATGATATGCCATTAAATAACATGTTACTGTCAAAAAAGAACAGCAATCAGTTTCAGAATAAAACTTGAAAGGCTGGTACGATTTTTAGACAAACTGAGCTGCTGGGATCAATTCATTTATTTAATTTGCTGAACAGTCACTCATATTCCCCAATGACTTCTGCCAGTAGCAGAGAAATCCATGAGGTCATAATCATGCATTATTGTCACTAATCTTCTATAAGTGATTTCTAATCAGTTAAATCATTTGAGTAAAAATGTACCTGCAAAGCTAATAGCTTACAGGCTTTGTTTAATTATATAAAATTCACATGTCATTCTCATCTGTATAATTTGGAATCAGGGAAACATATAAATTACTATGATACACTACAAAGCATTCATTCACAGAGAACTAAGGTTTTCCAGGGTAAAAGTGGAAAGCAACAGGTGCGTAGCTCAAAATATCCAATTATGAAAAGACATTTTGCACTGCAAAGATCATTCAGTTAATTTTTCTGATCTCTCTGTGGAGTTATTGATTTCCTTAGGACATAGCTTTAGACTGATTGAAACGAACAAAACCACAAACATCAAATAAACTGTTATTGTTTGAGTTAGGGCAAGAAAATATTCTAGGAACTAAGACACCTTTACTAAAAAGTAACATTACTTACTTGTCTTTATCCAATGTAAAATGTTCAGGGTTTCTTTTTTCTATTTTTATTTCTAAAATTACTGTAAGTTGTTGAAAAAACTATGAGGTAATCACCAGCTAGTTAAACAGTATTCCAACTGTGATGGACTTAGCTAGATAGAAGTGTTATTCGTTCTTAACAAACATTCTTGAATTATTACGATTTTCAAACATTGTTTTGTAGTGAATGACAAAAAGATTATATAACTAGATTAAAGCTATTCACAACTGTCTCATAGATTTTAAGGCCAGAAGGGACCATCATGATCATCTAGTCTGTTCTCATGCACACCATATTGTCCTTTAGCAAAACTTGTAGTTTTTTTCAAAACACATTCTAGCAATCTAAGTTTCAGGAAAATAGTTTTCTAAACTTTCATCACAATTTTACAAAAGAACTGATTTAGCTTTAACTTTTTACCTTTGTTGTACAATTCGTAATTTAACTCTCCTTAATCTCTTCCAAAAAAAGCAGTCTAGGCAAACAAGACTAATCAACAAAGCTGAAGAGAGAGTTTTCCCTCCTTTCCAAAGCAGTAGTTCAGGCAGAACTAGTCAATTCCGCCCCCCGCCCCCCGCCCCTTATCACTTAAAAAAGAAACTTAAAAGATTTTAAATGGAGAATGCTGTTTACCATCCTGAACACTCAGAAAACCAAAAAACAGCACTGCCTTCTTTTGGTTTCATCATTCTAGCATTTACAGTAAAATGAAACAGAAAATGATATTCATTAGAGCTACCACAAGCCCAGTGGTTGCAGTCTTAAAACAGAAAAGAATGGAGTTCAGTCAGGCACAAAGGTCTCCATGGCAACAGTGAATTTAGACCCCCATTGGCATTATTTATGCAACATTTCATCACAAAAGGACCCTCCCACTAGCCTAGCTGGCATATTCTACAGTTTTCCAATCTCTCTTCCTTTTTCCTTTAATTCGTATCTGGCCCTTAAGCTATTTGTATCTCAACATAAATATCCCACAGTGTTGTGAAATAAATTCAACCTGTCTTTCAGCTTTGTTGTGCTATATTTCAAAGACAGCAAGTGCATTTTAAAAACCTGTAGAGTTTACATTTAAAAACCTTTCTACTTTTATATCAAAGATCCATAGTTTACCAAAAAAAATAAATTTTGACTGTTTAAATACAGTATTTTGTGCTTGTATTTCATTAAATTCTTCCTAAATATGTGACTAGACATTGAAAAACAGTTTAGAAAAAGCAGTATTGGCAAAAGTGCAAAGCAGATGCCACGTTATTAAACTACTGGCCTGTTCCCATTTCCCAATGATAATTTTTCATCTGTTTGCGCCGTATAGAAATCTAATTTAACATTTATGTATTTTTATTTTGCTTTTTGCAGCTATGAGAAGGGTCATATATTTGATTTACATTCACATTATAGTGGAAGTTAACAGAAAATGAAAATGCATAATAAAACAACTTTCTATGCTATCGCAACTCAAACAAGTCTTTTTGTGAATTTATTATCATTTCCCTTTTTACCTTAATACCTAGTTTTACTGTATGACTTTAATAGACTGTTTAAAATAAAAACTTTTATAATTTTTGCTCTGACAAACTTAGATAGAGGTAAATGTAAAAAGTGAGTGTAAGAGATAAAAGCAGATTAAGGGTTAAGGCCTTCTTTCCTTCTGTATTTAAAACTCTAGGGTCCCAACTTTGCAAATGTTTATGTACCCAAGTAACTTTATGCATGTGAGTAGTTCCATTAACTCAATGAAATTACTTATGTGCATTAATGTTTGTTGGGTTCAACAATGTTTTTGGCTCCCCAATAAGAAAAATATAATATCAATGATGGATAACTTCATATTAAATCATTCTAGCCATGGATATTCCTGTAAATAGCTGACTTACTGTATTTTTTCTGTGCTGAAAACCTTTAGTTACACATGTAATTCCACTAAAATCAATAAGAGTAATATGTAAATAATAATTTGTGCATAAATAAAGGATTGATTCTGCAAATCCTAATTAATTAACAAATAGATCATCTGAATATTCAGAGGAAAATACTTTTTGGCTACTTTTTTAATGTAAGCAAAATGCTTTTTGGGAAATCTTTGTCTCTCTCCCCTTCCCTCCCCAGAGAATGAGGAAGATAAATAGATACAGAGAGGGCCGGCTCCAGGAACCAGCGAACCAAGCAGGTGCCTGAGGCGGCAGGACGTTGGGCTCTGGGGCGGCAATCAGCCCTCGGCGGCGTCAGTGGTGGGAATTCGGAGGCCGCCCCGTCACTCCGCCTCCATGTTCGGCGGACAGGATTTCACCTCCCCGTTCTGCAGCAAGGCTTTTTTTCCCCCCGCTTGGGGCAGCAAAAACACTGCAGCCGGCCCTGGATACAGACGTTACACATATACACATGTAGGGTATCTCTACACTACAGAGCTGGGGATGTGATTCCCACCTTGTGTAGACACACTCACACTGGATCTCATCCAGTTAGTGCGTTAATATTTGTAGTGTAGCTGTGGTAGCACACGGAGCAGCAAGCGGTGAGTGAGTGGCATGGGCTAGCCATGCCAAGCATGGAGGCACGACGTTCAGGTGGGTTTGTACTTGGGGTGTATAGCCTATATAAAGGAGAAATCAGGTTCTGGCCTACGTTGGTGTAAGTGTAGAGGAATATGGGAAACGAGGTTGCTATTGTGAGAAAAGTTTGACATAAGCTGGAGACAGGAAAATGTGAACATTTAAGTTAGCAAGTACATGACCCAAGGTTATACTGTGGCTATCCTTCGGTTATAACTGTTTTTTAATTAGTGTTTTTAAGAATTGTGAATATTTTATTAAAATGCTATCTATATTGATAGTATGGGAAGGACATTAGTATAGATGTTAAGCTCAGCAATGTGCAATGTGAAGAACCAATAAGGTGTCAGAAATGTGATTATGGTAGGTTCAAGGTTAATTAGTATTATAAAAGATTATAAAAGAAGTAGTTTTGTTAAAACTGGGGGAGATCCAATTAATATCAAAAGGATATGTTAAGTTCCAAGATTATAAGGCTGCACTTCACTCTGTTATCAGTAGATTGATTGCCCATATTTCATCTTTGAGGATAAGTATAATTGTAGTATTGTGTAAGCAGTAACTGGATGCCTGTTTCCTTAACTGCTAATTTTTCTTTTGAATAACGTTTAGTTTTATTATTCAACTTGTTCCCTAGTGATCCTCTACTAAATAATTTTTCCGTAGCTGACCGAGAAGCTCGAACCTGAAAACTAATTTGGGATTTATGGCACCTTTAGCTGTAACAACTTAATATTAATTGGGAACATTCCACCATAAAAGTAACAAAAGATTACAGGTGGCTAGCCCATGCCTCCCTTCCAACTGCCCATGCTATTGTGGCTACACTATTTTTAGTACGCTAGCTCGATGAGCACTAACATGAGTATGCCTGCACAAACTGGGAATCACACCCCTGTCTCATCATGTAAATTTAGCCTTAAAGTGGGCCAGCTCTTTAGCTAGTGTAAATCAGTGCAGATCTATTGACTTTATGGATCTGTCCCAAATAGATGTATGTATTCGAATATGATTTTATCATTCTTGTGAGAGCTAGGGATGGGCACTTCTTATTTGTTTTATAAATCAAAATAAAATAAAATTATTATATCCATTTTAATTCACGAATTAATGTGTTTATGCACTGGAGAGGAATTAACATTCGTCTACACTAATACGAGCTGGCTCTCAATATTAACACCAAATGACTAAAGTAATACTGAAAAGAATACTGACCTTTTGTTACATTTTAGTACATTAAAAAAACCAAACTTTATATTCAATCCAGACCAAAAGAAAACAAGACTTTATGCATACCAAAGTACAGTTGTCCCTTTTTTGAAGAGCAATGATCAAAGATCTAACATCCTATACTTCTGTTTATCATTAGTGATTGGAAGTTGTAACATTTTAAACAGAAATTATAGCAGGTTGCTCTCTAAATGTCATAGTGAAGCTAGAGGACAGTTTTGCTAGCTTTTACAGGATACACTGTGTGCATGTCATAAGGAGGGAGCGAGATTTCAGTGTCTGAACAGAATGGGCTGACTCAGCTTTTAATCGCCAGACTTCATTCATCCATACTCCCTATGGTAGAGGTAAGTGCAGTAATAATGATCACCTAATAGGGGAAGAAAGAAAGCTGGAAGCAAAAAAAAACCCCACATAAGCACTTTCGGAAAGTCAGCTGGTTTTAGTATAAAAAACTGCTTTTGTGTATCTGCTATGAGCAGTGCCAGTGATACAAAAAGGCCACAATCAACGTATTGTCCCAGCAAAATGATCGCAATGAAAATATAATTAGTAATAGAAGTTTTAAGATTTCAGTGTCTGTTTCACGACACTGGGGAGGGGACGAGTGCTTTATAAGATTTTTTCTTTTATGAATTAAGTTACATATTTACTACTTTCCCTATAGTTTTGCCAAGCCACTGGCTTGTTTCAAAGAAAACAATAGCAGATTTTACCTTTATTTTCCTTTCCTGTTTAGGAGGTACTGAAGATTATTATTTCTGATAAATAAAAGGCCATGAAATGGCAGTCTAATGAGCAAAATGTACTCCACATGAAATAGTGTCTCCAAAGGATAATTAAGTACACATTACTCAAAATATCTTATTTCACTGAGATATTGTGACTGACCCTCCAGTTAGTATTTCAATACACTAATAGATGCCTTTGTCTCAGAAAGGTTCAACATCAATACATAAAAATACAGTTCCTGTGTTTTTATGTATATTAAAGCAGCGTCCAAAGTTTACGAGATGTATATAGTCCCCACATGTAAAAGTATATTAACTGAGAAATTAAATTTAATGTGTTTATTGAATACAAATGAACAATATACTCCAGTTAGTGAGATAAATGCAAAATCATATAAAATAAGGACTCATATGATTGTATTAAAATATTTTGTTTGTTACATAATCTTGAACCTTTTTCAGTTAAATAAGTGCTATTTGTAGCTATTTAATGGAAGTTAGGCAAGACTATTCCAAACTAAATTCCAGAGTAACAGCCGTGTTAGTCTGTATTCGCAAAAAGAAAAGGAGGACTTGTGGCACCTTAGAGACTAACCAATTTATTTGAGCATAAGCTTTCGTGAGCTACAGCTCACTTCATCAGATGCATACTGTGGAAAGTGTAGAAGATCTTTTTATATACACACAAAGCATGAAAAAATACCTCCCCCCACCCCACTCTCCTGCTGGTAATAGCTTATTTAAAGTGACCACTCTCCTTACAATGTGTATGATAATCAAGGTGGGCCATTTCCAGCACAAATCCAGGGTTGAACAAGAATGTCTGGGGGGGGAGGGGTAATGAATGAAAAAAGTAGGAAACTCTGTTTTTTCCCAAATGTTTTAGTGTTGAGGTATGTTCTGTTGCTCTGATACAGAGAGGTTCTTAAGCACTTAAAGTTGAACTCATGTTTAAGTGCTTTGCTGCATTGGGACCTGCTTCATATTGAGGAAGGCAAGCTATAAGAAAATAAACAGGAGGAGGCAGGAGTGTGCTTTGTAACATACTTTGGATCTTGGCTTCCCTGCACTTCTCATTCAAACAAAACTCCAGTTAAATGAAAGTTTTAGTTGAGAAGGGAGTGCAGAGTGCAGGTGTAACAAGGAATATCAGGACTAATTATGTACAATTACTCTCCTTCCTGTGCTTCAGTTTAATTCTTTACTGACCCACAGCCCAGATTTCCATCTTTTCAGGGAGACTCAAAAAGCATTATACACAGTTCTTTGGTCTGTGCTATACAGGAGGTCAGGATAGATGCTCACAATGGTCCTTTCTGGCCTTGGAATCTATGAAATGCAGGGTCAAGCTATTTTAAACCCTGAATGATACATACAACAGCTATTAGATAACTATTATTGTCTTCAGTGTATTCTTCCTGTACTGACTGTTTACATAGTGACGTTTTTTCTTACATCTGGATCTCAATTTTGGGTTTTCAGTTTAACATTCACAATCTTTTGTTTTAAAAAAGCATGACAGAAACACACACACTTTCCACAGGCAGTGTGTTTTTTACTTTCTTTTTTCAGAATTTGAATAAAAAATGTCATGTGTCAAACTCCATATCCAGTGCCACCCACCAATTTAATGGATGGGAAACTTGACTGGATCTGCAAGATGCCAGACAGCTTTAGGATAAAAGGGGGAGTTTATATAGAGATAGGCCCATCCTCCCCCAGGCATTTGCTGCCCACTGGCTGGCCAGACAGATGTGAGCCAATTAGCTCTTATTTCCCACAGTAATTTATTTAAACCCTGGGGCGGAGTTTCTCAGGCCTCTTGCCACATTTTCACTTGAACACTCTCCCTACAGTTTAGTATAGGAAATGTGTTGTTAGATTACTGTGACTGGACTCGGACTGATTACTTGTTTAAGGGTCAGGAAGGAATTTTTTTTGCCATCAGGACAAATTGTCTGTGGCCTAGCGTTTTGTTGTTGTTGTTGGTTTTTTTTGGGGGGGTGGGAGGGGGCTCTATGGTGCTGTGAGGAAGGCACAGTTAAGTTAAACAGTTATAGGAATTAAGGGGTTAGTGTTAGGAATTTATGAATATTAGTTTGTCTCAATTTACAGCCAGTGTCCAGGCAGATAAAAGGCCAAAGAGTCAGTGACGAGAAAAGTAGAGACATGGGATTTTGCTGGTGGACCTCAGGTCAATGGGAAAAAAGGAGACCTGAAGTCCTTGTAGACCAGGATCCCTCTTTGGTACCTTCTGTCCCCATTGGAGGAGAAGGTGAGAGGATTGAGTTGAGCAAACTGAATCCTAGAGTAGGCAGTGGAGAGTCTACCCTGAGTTATGAGCTATATGATAGAAGCAATGTAAACCCTGCAGTGGACCCAAATATGTCTGATATGGAGAGATGGGCAGACAGCACCCCACTCCAATGTTAAATTTTAATAAGCTGCAGCCTGTCACTTAAAATCCATGCCTGTATCTGTCCTCCTTTACTTGTGTGTACTGATCAATGACTTCAGCCTTTTCAGTAAACAGAAATGTCTGGACTGTAAACCCTTTGAGTTAGCAGCACTAAGTCCAGTGCTAATGGGTGACGTGTTCTCTTCAGCTTGTCTGGTCAGTCAATGGAACTTAGGCACATGATGAATTCATGTGGTGAACAGAGATGAGGAAAGCAGACTTTGACTCCCTCAGGGAACGGATGGCCAGGATCCCCTGGGGGACTACATGAAGGGGAAAGGAGTCCAGGAGAGCTGGCTGTATTTCAAGGAATCCCTGTTGAGGTTACAGGGACAAACCATCCCGATGAGTCGAAAGAATAGTAAATATGTGTCATAAATATAAAGGGAAGGGTAAACCCCTTTGAAATCCCTCCTGGCCAGGGGAAAGCTCCTCTCACCTGTAAAGGCTTAAGAAGCTAAAGGTAACCTTGCTGGCACCTGACCAAAATGACCAATGAGGAGACAAGATACTTTCAAAAGCTGGGAGGAGGGAGAGAAACAAAGGGGCTGTGTCTGTCTATATGCTGGTCTTTACCGGGGATAGACCAGGAATGGAGTCTTAGAACTTTTAGTAAGTAATCTAGCTAGGTATGTGTTAGATTATGATTTCTTTAAATGGCTGAGAAAAGAATTGTGCTGAATAGAATAACTATTTCTGTCTGTGTATCTTTTTTTTAACTTAAGGTTTTGCCTAGAGGGGTTCTCTATGTTTTTGAATCTAATTACCCTGTAAGATATCCACCACCCTAATTTTACAGGGGGGGTTTCTTTATTTCTATTTACTTCTATTTTTTATTAAAAGTCTTCTTGTAAAAAACTGAATGCTTTTTCATTGTTCTCAGATCTAAGGGTTTGGGTCTGTGGTCACCTATGCAAATTGGTGAGGCTTTTTATCCAACATTTCCCAGGAAAAGGGGGGTGCAAGTGTTGGGAGGATTGTTCATTGTTCTTAAGATCCAAGGGTCTGGGTCTGTAGTCACCTAGGCAAATTGGTGAGGCTTTTTACCAAACCTTGTCCAGGAAGTGGGGTGCAAGGTTTTGGGAAGTATTTTGGGGGGAAGGACGCGTCCAAACAGCTCTTCCCCAGTAACCAGTATTAGTTTGGTGGTGGTAGCGGCCAGTCCAAGGACAACGGGTGGAATATTTTGTACCTTGGGGAAGTTTTGACCTAAGCTGGTAAAGATAAGCTTAGGAGGTTTTTCGTGCAGGTCCCCACATCTGTACCCTAGAGTTCAGAGTGGGGGAGGAACCTTGACAATATGGCAGGCGACCAGCTTGGCTTAATGATGAAATCCTAGCGGATCTTAAACATAAAAAAGAAGCTTACAAGAAGTGGAAGGTTGGACATATGACCAGGGAAGAGTATAAAAATATTGCTCGGGCATGTAGGAATGATATCAGGAGGGCCAAATCGCACCTGGAGCTGCAGCTAGCCAGAGATGTCAAGAGTAACAAGAAGGGTTTCTTCAGGTATGTTGGCAACAAGAAGAAAGCCAAGGAAAGTGTGGGCCCCTTACTGAATGAGGGAGGCAACCTAGTGACAGAGGATGTGGAAAAAGCTAATGTACTCAATGCTTTTTTTGCCTCTGTCTTCACGAACAAGGTCAGCTCCCAGACTGCTGCGCTGGGCATCACAAAATGGGTAAGAGATGGCCAGCCCTCTGTGGAGCTAGAGGTGGTTAGGGACTATTTAGAAAAGCTGGACATGCACAAGTCCATGGGACCGGACGAGTTGCATCCGAGAGTGCTGAAGGAATTGGCGGCTGTGATTGCAGAGCCATTGGCCATTATCTTTGAAAACTCGTGGCGAACGGGGGAAGTCCCGGATGACTGGAAAAAGGCTAATGTAGTGCCAATCTTTAAAAAAGGGAAGGAGGAGGATCCTGGGAACTACAGGCCAGTCAGCCTCACCTCAGTCCCTGGAAAAATCATGGAGCAGGTCCTCAAAGAATCAATCCTGAAGCACTTGCATGAGAGGACAGTGATCAGGAACAGCCAGCATGGATTCACCAAGGGAAGGTCATGCCTGACTAATCTAATCGCCTTTTATGATGAGATTACTGGTTCTGTGGATGAAGGGAAAGCAGTGGATGTATTGTTTCTTGACTTTAGCAAAGCTTTTGACACGGTCTCCCACAGTATTCTTGTCAGCAAGTTAAGGAAGTATGGGCTGGATGAATGCACTATAAGGTGGGTAGAAAGCTGGCTAGATTGTCGGGCTCAACGGGTAGTGATCAATGGCTCCATGTTTAGTTGGCAGCCGGTGTCAAGTGGAGTGCCCCAGGGTCCTGGGGCCGGTTTTGTTCAATATCTTCATAAATGATCTGGAGGATGGTGTAGATTGCACTCTCAGCAAATTTGCGGATGATACTAAACTGGGAGGAGTGGTAGATACGCTGGAGGGGAGGGATAGGATACAGAAGGACCTAGACAAATTGGAGGACTGGGCCAAAAGAAATCTGATGAGGTTCAATAAGGATAAGTGCAGGGTCCTGCACTTAGGACGGAAGAATCCAATGCACCGCTACAGACTAGGGGCCGAATGGCTATGCAGCAGTTCTGCGGAAAAGGACCTAGGGGTGACAGTGGATGAGAAGCTGAATATGAGTCAGCAGTGTGCCCTTGTTGCCAAGAAGGTCAGTGGCATTTTGGGATGTATAAGTAGGGGCATAGCGAGCAGATCGAGGGACGTGATTGTTCCCCTCTATTCAACATTGGTGAGGCCTCATCTGGAGCACTGTGTCCACTTTTGGGCCCCACACTTCAAGAAGGATGTGGATAAATTGGAAAGAGTCCAGCGAAGGGCAACAAAAATGATTAGGGGACTGGAACACATGAGTTATGAGGAGAGGCTGAGGGAGCTGGGATTGTTTAGCCTGCAGAAGAGAAGAATGAGGGGGGATTTGATAGCTGCTTTCAACTACCTGAAAGGGGGTTCCAAAGAGGATGGCTCTAGACTGTTCTCAATGGTAGCAGATGACAGAACGAGGAGTAATGGTCTCAAGTTGCAGTGGGGGAGGTTTAGATTGGATATTAGGAAAAACTTTTTCACTAAGAGGGTGGTGAAACACTGGAATGCGTTACCTAGGGAGGTGGTAGAATCTCCTTCCTTAGAGGTTTTTAAGGTCAGGCTTGACAAAGCCCTGGCTGGGATGATTTAACTGGGAATTGGTCCTGCTTCGAGCAGGGGGTTGGACTAGATGACCTTCTGGGGTCCCTTCCAACCCTGATATTCTATGATTCTATGAGAACTCACATGCGTACAGTTCAGCACTTGCTTAAGTGCTTTGATGGTGGCTTCTTTACTGACTTCAAGGAGCTACTGAGCCAGCTTAGTAACTACTAGTACCCCTTTCTGGGCACTTATAGCTGTGCCCCTGCTCTGCAGTTTGTGCAGAGGCAGACACAAAGATGTTTGCAAAATAATCCTGCTTTTTCATTGCTTCTCTCCATTTCCTTTGACCTAATGTCCCCTCCCCCACAACATACATAAACCCACCGTCAACACAACTGCAATATAAAATCAGGTGTATTGTATCCGTTCAAGCCTTTGTCACAATTCCCATTCTCTTATATTTACCCAAGTTTTAATCTAAAGATTTGAAAAACAATTTACTTTTGTGTTTAACACTGTGCAAGTCCATTCTATAAGCTCTGTATATATCTTGCAATAATTTCGCATCCAGGACAAACTCAGTTCAGTTGAAATCCTATAAATAGGGAATTTAGTTCCCTGATAATAAAGATGTTTTTCAATGTCTGAATAACTAGTCATCTGTGGCTTTTCTTTCAGTGAACTTTGTATGTCACTGTCTTTGGGTTTAATCACTTAAACAGTAATAAGGAAAAGCATATAAATTAACCAGTCTGAATCTCCTAACAATTTCTGGCTGCTAAAAGGGCTGTCAATACACTTTGCAAACACTCCCCAGTTCTAGTTAGCTTTATAAATAATATCTGAAAGTTTTAAAATCAAAATAAGCACATCCTTGGCAGGTTCTACGGTGGGAAGTGCCTGCCATGGCTCAGTGTTCTTGGGCATAAAGTAAAAGAGTGGATATGTATAATAAAACCATTAGGCTGAGATTTTCAAAAATGCTCAGCACTGGTCTCTCACTCTGCTGCTATTGAAGACAAGAGTAAAACTCTCTCACTTCAGTGGGTGTGGAATGAGACCAAGACTGAATGATTTTCAAATTCCCATTCATAAATGCGAACTAGTTTACAGGGAATTATATACAGTGGGTAACTGTGGTTTTGTCTCAGTTCTCAGACCAAGAAATCTATTTGGTAGAGTTCATCAGAAAACGTTAACAAAATTTTCAAACATGTATTGATCATTTGCCAGATTTTTAGCCAGCTGTATTACTTGGTGATTTCTACTTTATTCTTACTCTTAACCTATGTACAACCTTTCACAACAGATGAAAAGTGCTAGGACCTGTGAGCTCTAAAGAAGAAAAAATGCACTCTATGTTCTCATACATCACCTCTCCCCTCAGAATCCTTTTTTCCAAAACCTATCCTGTGTTTATCATGATAGCCAAGCACTTTCTTCCAATTGCCTTGTGTGCCTCCATTTATCGTTTTAAATGTGTTTTATATGAAACAAATTATGACAATTTTGCTTTGAGATACAGATAGATATGCTAATCTGTTCATTTACAATGCACTCTAGATTTCTCCTTACTGCCTCCAGCCAACTTCACTTTCAGAACTGGTACTCCGGAGGCAAACGTATCTTGCCAGTGATTGACAGGAGGTGAGTTCTCCAGAGCACCACACAGCAGTTGTCAGACCAACAGAAGTGACCAGAAGGGGCATATCACAGTGAAAATGGGAAGCTGTCGGCATGATGAAACAGGAAGACATACTACAGATGAGTGAATTAGGAGTGTGCAAGGTGTGACAATCCTGCTAAATGCACGGCAGCTGAAACCTCTGTATGACATATACAGTGTAATCTTTGCTTGGTAAGTAAACTGCTCACTAATTTCCAGCCACTGCACTATCATACTACCCCAGTAGTGCAGGTTAGTAATTTTCATTTTTATCCTGCATTGCAAAGCGTTAATTCAGGGTTATAGTTTTGACCCAGACCTCGACTTTCTTGTGATTCTTGGGTTCCATCCCTTTCATATTTTCACTGCTTTACTCTATGTTCCCTTGCCAGTTTATGCCCACCCCTAGTTTGTTAACTCTTGCTTAGCAACACCCACTTTTCCTCCCAGTTTTGAGCTCTCACTTTGCTGACCTTAGTGATCTTATGTGAGAGAATGGAGGAGGGGCTGCAGACCTGCTTACTTCCCCTCTGCCACCGCTGCCGCTTTGCAAGTGTTTTGGGCATTATATTTTATTAGAAGAGCTTTCTGACTGAACTGGTAGCCCATTTCTTAGCACAGTTATTATGCCGTCTCTTCTGGGACTTCTGCATTTTGCTCAGATGTTGACTCACAATAATTTCAGGAAATTTTGCACTTGCAATACAATTCCATACTCAGTGTCATACTGGCTGGTCTTCTGAACATCTTATTCAAGAGCCCTTACATATGGCCAAGGGTCATCATTCAGTGGAGTGGGATCAGGGCCAGATTTTCTCCCCTTGCTTTGGAGCCTTTGCACCACATAGGCAGTGCAAAATGGTAGAATCTGGCCCTAACTGGTCAGCTGAGAATGCCCCTGGTGTGGAAATTCTGTAGTAAAAGTGCAAGTGTAACACTGATAGACCCCAGTCGTCGGCGGGTAGTATTGAGCCACGGACCTCTGGAGCTTAGTGCATGAGCCTCTACCTCATGAGCTAAAAGCCAACTGCTTGTTAGCTAAAGCCATAGAGCAGACTCATTCTCTCTCTCCCCGTGATCTCAGTGCCACTGGAAGGGACAGAACACCACACACAGAAGGTATGTGGGTTACACAAGCTCCTGTGCCAACTGCCATCCATGCCTTGGTGTTAGGCATGTGTCAAGGTTAGGCTGAGCACTCCTGTACTTCATTAATTCTCAACTGGCACATGGGTCCTTGGAGATCATAGCCATTTAGCATAAATTAAAGCTGCTCCTAGGCTGCTCTGACCCCTGGGCTAGGACAGCTGGAGAACAAAGTAACCATAATAGGCTCCCTGAATATCCTTGTGCTGAGTAGATCTTGATGCAGGAGAGAATCTGGGCTAATCAGTCTCATGTCAATGGTGATTATGCCTCTCATCAAGTCGTTGCGGTACAGTCCCTTGGCCGACCCATTAGAGGGTTGCTGCACTGACCCCAACTGCCCTTCCACACCCAAACAAAATAAAACAAAACAAAAACCTATCTTCCTGGTTGCAAATCCACAGAGCCATTTGATTGTGGCAGATGGTCACCTCTTCAACATGGTTTTGAAAAACAAACCCACTCAGATCACAAACACTCCTATTGCCATAGATCAAGTGGGAATCAGTTCAGCAGACAAAATGTTTTTTGATAAACAACCAGACAGGCAAGAATGTCTCTGACATTTTCAGAAGAACTTAAGAGCATCCAACTCCCATTAGGCCCACTTGACTAACCTAGCCTTTATTCAGGATTAAAGTAGGAAAATCTCCCTTAAACCTGAGAAAATTTGTAATACAGGAAGAGCAAAATAGGCAACCCAATTATCCCAGTCAGTTTTACAGAGCATGGATTTTTCAAGTTGTAACTAAACTGATCTGAGACGCTTTCAGTATGGGAGTGAAAGACAGTCCTTTAGTCCTTGTAACCCATGATTTTTCTGCAGGATCTGTATGAGCTAGGCTACTAAGGACCTGATCTTGCTGTCTTCTCTCAGACAAACTCCCATTGACAAACATACAGGGGGATGGGGGTGGTGGAGGGATGATTTCTCAAATCACCACACAGAGTGTTTATTCTCCCTGCACTCTGTCAAACTGTACTTCATGGTAGCACCTCCATGCCTCCTCAAAGCAAGCGTGGGGGGAGGCTGCAGGTAGATCTACATGTAGGCATATCCACCACCTGTTTTCTCACAGACAGACAGTACAGTATATACATAAGCTTCTGCAGTCCTAAAGCAGTGAATCTCACCTCTCATCTTCCTGCAGCACTGTTTCTGGGGCGTAAGCAGAGGGCAAGGGTGGAGATTGGACAGCTAGCTTGATTCATTATTAAAGGCAACTAAAGGATGGTGCAGTATTACCTTTTCCACTCTGGCTGATGGAAAATCACCTCTGGAAAGGGGTCTCAGGAGCAATCACTTCCATGAGTGCCCCCAGTGGAGTTGGGTTATGAGGTAACGAGGAAGCAAATGTGTGACTGAATACATCTCTAATTAGTATTTTGTTGATATTTTTTTTATCTCCAAAAGACAAGAACACTGGAGTAATGTATTACTTTTTCAGGGATAACTGCAGCTGCTATTAGGGCTGACAAGGACCATCCATTGCTGATCTAAGTGACAGAGTAATTTTCTCAGAATTAATTTGCTTCTTTTTGCCAGGCACTTCACTATTAATGTCATGATTAATTATAAATCTGTGTTGCAAAGACACAGAATTCCATGTCAATGTTCCTTGTAATTCCTGTATGCATAAAATAAAACCAGCAATTTTTTTTACATACTTAAGAGCACATTTCTATAATCCTAAAGCCTCACAAAAAAAAAAAAAGTTTTCCTGCAAGAGTTTTCTAGGAGTAACATGCTGGTCCTGAAAACAGTTGCATGCTATATGTATGGAGTACATACAAAAGGGTTATACGTATGTGGTAGAATTATGTACTTGAAGTGTATTTGGCAAGCAGTGTGTAAGCCACACCTATTCCAGTCAAAGGAGTGTGAGTTTACCTGTTTGAATGTCTCCAATGTAAATTAGGCAAGGTGTGACCAAAGAGAGAGAGAAGCATATTTATATAAAAGGTAAACAAAGTCATCAAGATAACAAGGGGGGGAGGTACCAGCATGAAGTCTACAATCACATAGTGTGTTGTCCCTCCAGGAGAAAAGGAATTTCATCTGAGAATACATTTCTATAAAGACAGGGAATCTGAACCTCAAATGACACACAATTGAATCAACTGATTATATACAATATTAGTGTACTGTGAGAGTATATAGAGTGGGGAATAGAGTGAGTATAGAGTGTAGTATAGAGTGAGTATATAGAGTGAGGAAGTCTTTTATGGAAGTCTGTGACACTGGTGATTAATACCACTGTGAATTATATACACTAACACTATATGAGGAATTATGGATACTCACTGATATTGTGCTATAAAGTCTGTGACCAAAGGGAGGAAAAGGTTTTCTCCCAGACAGGAGAGAAGGAGGCTACCTACCTGTCTCTAAAGTAAATTAAGTAGTGTTGAATCAAAACAATGGAAGCTCCCTTTGCATATGAATCAGCAGGGGGATGGGAAGTCCACTGGAAGGGAAGAACACCAGGAAGCCTTCCTGACTTTTGAAACAGACACAATGAACTTTGGGGTGATAGAAGTGCAGGAGGGCAAAAAGAAGTTTGAGTTGTCCATCCCTTGGGGGATTCATGGGGCTAGAGCTCTTGAAATCACAAAATGTTAGAAACTTCAGCTGTGGAGGCTGAAGTCTCTGGGAACTGAGTATAGGTGAGAAACCTGCTTAGGCAAATATTGTAAATTGCTGAAGTGAAGTTTTATTCTTAGAAGCATATTTTACTTTTGTTTGGTTATAACCATTTCTGTCCTTACTCCTTTTACCTTGTATCACTTAAACTGTGATTTTAAGTTTAATAAACTTGTTTTACTTTTACTATAAACCAGTTTAATGTTGTGACTGAAATAAGAATGTTTGTCAAACATCATTTAAATGAATGAGGTTTTGTCAGAAGCTGGAATGGGTGACAGGGGATGGATCACTCGATTTCCTGTTTTGTTCATTCCCTCTGTGGCACCTGGCACTGGCCACGGTTGGAAGACAGGATACTGGGCTAGATGGAACTTTGGTCTGACCCAGTATGGCCGTTCTTATGAGCTGCAGTGTATTAACTTAAAGAAAAGGAGTACTTGTGGCACCTTAGAGACTAACCAATTTATTTGAGCATGAGCTTTCGTGAACTACAGCTCACTTCATCGGATGCATACCGTGGAAACTGCAGCACACATTATATACACACAGAGATCATGAAACAATACCTCCTCCCACCCCACTGTCCTGCTGGTAATAGCTTATCTAAAGTGATCATCAAGTTGGGTCATTTCCAGCACAAATCCAGGTTTTCTCACCCCCCCCACCCCCATACACACACAAACTCACTCTCCTGCTGGTAATAGCTCATCCAAAGTGACCACTCTCCCTACAATGTGCATGGTAATCAAGGTGGGCCATTTCCTGCACAAATCCAGCATTTCCTGCACAAATCCAGGCTTTCTCACCCCCCCCCCCTTTTCCCGGGGACACACACACACACACAAACTCACTCTCCTGCTGGCAATAGCTCATCCAAACTGACCACTCTCCAAGTTTAAATCCAAGTTTAACCAGAACGTCTGGGGAGGGGGGGTAGGAAAAAACAAGGGGAAATAGGCTACCTTGCATAATGACTTAGCCACTCCCAGTCTCTATTTAAGCCTAAATTAATAGTATCCAATTTGCAAATGAATTCCAATTCAGCAGTTTCTCGCTGGAGTCTGGATTTGAAGTTTTTTTGTTTTAAGATAGCGACCTTCATGTCTGTGATTGTGTGACCAGAGAGATTGAAGTGTTCTCCAACTGGTTTATGAATGTTATAATTCTTGACATCTGATTTGTGTCCATTTATTCTTTTACGTAGAGACTGTCCAGTTTGACCAACGTACATGGCAGAGGGGCATTGCTGGCACATGATGGCATATATCACATTGGTGGATGTGCAGGTGAACAAGCCTCTGATCGTGTGGCTGATGTTATTAGGCCCTGTGATGGTGTCCCCTGAATAGATATGTGGGCACAGTTGGCAACGGGCTTTGTTTCAAGGATAAGTTCCTGGGTTAGTGGTTCTGTTGTGTGGTATGTGGTATGCTGACAGCTTGTGCCACACGCTCTCAAAGAAACTACGGAATCACCTGATCAACATCCTCTACAGCAAACAGGGAAAGATTAAGAATGAGCTCTCAAAAATGGATACTCTCATAAAAAAACAACCTTCCACACAGACTTCCTCATGGCTGGATTTTACTAATACTAGACAAGCCATTTACAACGCACACTTTGCTTCTCTACAAAAGAAAAAGGACACTAAACTTTCTAAACTACTACATGCTACAAGGGGCCACAGCAATAGTTCCCTCAACCCACCTAGCAATATTGTTAACCTATCCAACTATACTCTCAGCCCAGCAGAAGCAGCTGTCCTATCTCGGGGCCTCTCCTTCTGCCCCTCCACCCCCACGAACATGATACAGTTCTGTGGTGACCTAGAATCCTATTTTCGACGTCTCCGACTCAAGGAATATTTCCAAAATACCTCTGAACGACATACTAATCCACAGAGGCCTCCCTACCAACACTACAAAAAGAAGGATTCTAGGTGGACTCCTCCTGAAGGTCGAAACAGCAGACTGGACTTCTACATAGAGTGCTTCCGCCGACGTGCACGGGCTGAAATTGTGGAAAAGCAGCATCACTTGCCCCATAACCTCAGCCATGCGGAGTGCAATGCCATCCACATCCTCAGAAACAACTCTGACATCATAATCAAAAAGGCTGACAAAGGAGGTGCTGTTGTCATCATGAATAGGTCGGAATATGAACAAGAGGCTGCTCGGCAGCTCTCCAACACCACTTTCTACAAGCCATTACCCTCTGATCCCACTGAGATTTACCAAAAGAAACTACAGCATTTGCTCAAGAAACTGCCTGAAAAAGCACAAGGTCAAATCCGCACAGACACGCCCCTGGAACCCCGACCTGGGATATTCTATGTACTACCCAAGATCCATAAACCTGGAAATCCTGGGCGCCCCATCATCTCAGGCATTGGCACCCTGACAGCAGGATTGTCTGGCTATGCAGACTCCCTCCTCAGGCCCTACGCTACCAGCACTCCCAGCTACCTTCGAGACACCACTGACTTCCTGAGGAAACTACAATCCATCGGTGATCTTCCTGATAACACCATTCTGGCCACTATGGATGTAGAAGCCCTCTACACCAACATTCCACACAAAGATGGACTACAAGCCGTCAAGAACACTATCCCCGATAATGTCACGGCTAACCTGGTGGCTGAACTTTGTGACTTTGTCCTCACCCAGAACTATTTTACATTTGGGGACAATGTATACCTTCAGATCAGCGGCACTGCTATGGGTACCCGCATGGCCCCACAGTATGCCAACATTTTTATGGCTGATTTAGAACAACGCTTCCTCAGCTCTCGTCCCCTAACGCCCCTACTCTACTTGCGCTATATTGATGACATCTTCATCATCTGGACCCATGGAAAAGAAGCCCTTGAGGAATTCCACCATGATTTCAACAACTTCCATCCCACCATCAACCTCAGCCTGGTCCAGTCCACACAAGAGATCCACTTCCTGGACACTACAGTGCTAATAAACAATGGTCACATAAACACTACCCTAT
Source organism: Lepidochelys olivacea (assembly GCF_965140295.1). Lineage (NCBI taxonomy): Eukaryota > Metazoa > Chordata > Testudines > Cheloniidae > Lepidochelys > Lepidochelys olivacea. The sequence goes on along the minus strand of NC_140412.1, from coordinate 141,264,449 downwards.
ACTGGAAACCTACTGACCGCTATTCCTACCTACATGCCTCCAGCTTTCACCCTGACCACACCACATGATCCATCGTCTACAGCCAAGCTCTGTGATACAACTGCATTTGCTCCAACCCCTCAGACAGAGACAAACACCTACAAGATCTCTGTCAAGCTTTCTTACAACTACAATACCCACCTGCGGAAGTGAAGAAACAGATTGATAGAGCCAGAAGAGTTCCCAGAAGTCACCTACTACAGGACAGGCCTAACAAAGAAAATAACAGAACACCACTAGCCATCACCTTCAGCCCCCAACTAAAACCCCTCCAATGCATTATTAAGGATCTACAACCTATACTGAAGGATGACCCATCACTCTCACAAATCTTGGGAGACAGGCCAGTCCTTGCCTACAGACAGGACTGTTTACCTTGATTATCATGCACATTGTAGGGAGAGTGGTCACTTTGGATAAGCTATTACCAGCAGGAGAGTGAGTTTGTGTGTGTGGTTTTTGGAGGGGGCTGAGGGGGTGAGAGAACCTGGATTTGTGCAGGAAATGGCCCACCTTGATTATCATACACATTGTGAAGAGAGTTGTCACTTTGGATAGGCTATTACCAGCAGGAGAGTGAGTTTGTGTGGGGGGAGGGGGGGCGGAGAGTGAGAAAACCTGGATTTGTGCTGGAAATGACCCAACTTGATGATCACTTTAGATAAGCTATTACCAGCAGGACAGTGGGGTGGGAGGAGGTATTGTTTCATGATCTCTGTGTGTATATAATGTGTGCTGCAGTTTCCACGGTATGCATCCGATGAAGTGAGCTGTAGCTCACGAAAGCTCATGCTCAAATAAATTGGTTAGTCTCTAATGTGCCACAAGTACTCCTTTTCTTTTTGCAAATACAGACTAACACGGCTGTTACTCTGAAACCTGTATTAACTTAATAACTTCTGTGAGTGTTCCAGAAGAGGGATGGACACTACAGCGGCAGAATGTTTGGGGGAAGTTCAGGACTTGTGTGTGTGTGGGGGGGGGGTGTTGGGGTCAGTCTGCAAACAGTAAATGGGTGGTGGAAGGTAGGATGTGACCTGCATGCTTATATAAGAACACAAGAATGGTCATACTGGGTAGGACCAAAGGTCTGTCTAGCATAGCATCCTGTCTTCCGACAGTGGCCAGTGCCAGGTGCCCCAGAGGGATTGAACAGAACAGGTAATCATCAATTGATCCATCCCCTGTTGCCCATTTCCAGCTTCTAGCAAACAGAGACTAGGGACACTATCCCTGCCCATCCTGCCTAATAGCCATTGATGGACCTATCCTTCGTGAATTTATCTAGTTATTTTTTGAACCCCGTTATAGTCTTGGCCTCCACAATATCCTCTGGCAACAAGTTCCACAGGTTGACTGTGTGTTGTGTGAAGATATAATTCCTTTTGTTTGTTTAAAATCTGCTGCCTATAAAATATGCTGGCTTTTGGTATGTGGGCTGAGAGTCATAGCATTTAAGGCACCCGGAGTTACAGGGAAGGCAGTGACAGAACCCCTTACTGGCCTGGGTGGAACCCCAAAATGTCACAGCCCACTTGTGTCTGCAGTCCCCAGTTTCAGAACTACTCTCTCTGGACTGCTAATATTTTGACAAAAATTCGGAAAATGGCTGGAAACTCAAGTGAAAAGATAAAACTGTGGCCATGATGCTCAAGGAGGAAATGAAAAGGACTTGCAAATTCAGAGATGAATCCTGAGTTTCAAATCCAAATCATTGCTAGTTGAGTGGGATAAATATAGAAGGGCAAAGCTCCAGCAGTTTTTTTCTTTATAGGCTCTAGAAGTGACTCCTCCCAGTTTATTTTGAGGCCTGTGATGGCAAAGAGAGAGCATATCTGTGTGATCGACTGTCAACGCTTCTCTGGATGATGTTTTGACTAGCCAATCATCTAAATAAGTGCAGAGAAAGATCTTCTGTCTCCTGATATGTGCAGCACCTATGGATAGGTACTTTGTAAGGACCCCCGGGAATGGCACAAAGTACAGAAGGAAGGATGTTGTATTGATAGTGATTCTTCTCCACTGTAAGATGTAGGTATTTTCAATGGTATGGCCTTAAGGAGCTCTTTAAAACAAAGCTGCAAAACAGTCCTCAAAGAAAGGGTAGGGATTATGGATGCTAGAGACAACATATGGAATTGAAACTTCCTGATAAATGAGTTTAGTTTCCTGAGGATGCAATCCTGTCTTTTTTTTTTTTTGAATAAGTATCACTTGAATAAAAACTTTTCCTCCTATATTCATGTGGAACTCCCTCTATAGCCCCTGTTCTTAGAAAGGAGAGAACCTCTGATTCTCATGGGATGAATCCCTGAAAAGGACAGGAATAGGTGGAATTGGAAGGAAGATGGGTTTTAAATTGGATGGCATAGCTACTTATAACAATCTCTAGAATCCAACTGTCCAAAGTTATAGTTTGTCAGTTGTGTTAGAATTAGCACAAGGGGTCTCCAAAGCGTGTAGGGGAGGCACTGGTTATGACTGGGTTGTGTCTATCCATCCCCATGGTAAAACTTGAGACTGTGATGGAGGCCCAGAGGAAGACACGACAGAAGATTTATCTGTACTCTGGGGCTTAAAAGGCTTCTTTCTCAGCTGTTGCTACTGCTGTTGCTGTGGAGGTGTTGATAATTTCTTCTCTGATAGAGAGAAGATGAGAAGGAGGATGAAGGGTACTGTCTTCTTAAAAGTTGGAACACTCCTAAAGATCTGACCATGGATTTAATAGTCTTCATCCTCTCTAGAATCTTGTCCATCTTGGAACTAAAAACCCCATCCCCTGTGAATAGGAGATCTAAAAGTGATGGAGTTCTGGGTGGAGACAGGAGTGGAGATATCCTTATTTCTTCCATCCTTCTTTTGTCTGGGGGAGGACTGTCCGTATGGATAGGGGCTGTAATTGGACCCAATAACCTAAGAGATAAAGATGGATCCAAGTGGTGAATCTGTGCCATCACTATTATTGGTTGAGGCATTGCCACAGTGCTGACAGGCTGATCTGAGTTAGTTGGATCCTTCTTTTTAGCCTAGAACTCAGGTCTTTATCTTAACTGTAGAATCCAGTAATTTAGGATTTGAAGCTCCTGGATCTAGGGGATGTGTCTTGGGACTGGCCACAATCTTTTCTGAACTCCAGTTCCTTACATGCCATTCAATTAGATGGATCTGGGAGCTCTCTCTCTCATGAATTGGCTCTAGACAAAGAAGCCAGCAACAATGAGGACTCTCCATTTTTAGATTTTGGATCCTTTCTTAGATCCACAGAGCTCTTAGAACTTGGCACTGAAGTAGACAATTTTTGTATTATTTGAAATAAAGGAAATGTTCAATTGTTTTCTTTGATGTTAAGGTACTTTCCAAAAGATAAAGCCATGTGTGAAGAAAATATAGATTTCTGCAATGGCACAAGTGAAGATGCAATTTCTGCAAAGATTCAATAAAAACTGAAAAAGAAATCTAGGGGAAACTGGACAATACAGCTGCATATGCTGCTGACAATGCTTTGATAAACTACAGAATGAATCATTCCTCCTTCACCATTATGAAAGCTACTCAGGGCAGCTGTCTGTAACCCATCATCAGGTGTCATTTATTGTACAATATGTACAAGCATCCATGCAAACTTCTCATCTATGGTGCTGAAGGTTTATAACAGTCAAATGTTTTAGTGGGTTTTCAGTCTTAGTAAAGAGATCAATGATAAAGGGAATGTTGTGATTCTTCAGAATAATCATTCAGTAGCTTCCTGTATCATATTCCAATCTGAGAAGCTGTCACTTCTTCCAGCCAAACTGATTTTTGAATAAATGGAAGACTGTTGAGTCTGACTTTGTGTCATAAGGCAAAGAAGAAACACCCTTTTATGTGAAAATTCATCTCGGACCAGGAATAAGGGCTTGCTGATAACAACAGCTTTTTTCTTCCAGAGTGTAAAATGATTGGCTTGCCTAGTTATATAAGCCTAGTAACCACATCAATCAAAAGTGCTTGAAAGTGAAGCCACCCACATTACTGAAGAGTATGATGAGATACTGAAGATGAGAAGAAGTATGAAGTTGTGGCTGAAAATAGGGTTTTTATATTTCAAGTTAATCACAATATGAAGAAGCCAAGAGCTCTAGACCAAAAAGAGCCTGTCAGAAGGAACTGAGGTCTATGAAAGGAATCAACTATATTTGGCAACATACTTCATCTGAGGTCTGATAATTCAAATTCTTGTCACAGTCCTTGAATTAAGAAAATCAATCAGACTTGAAGTTGTGGTGGTACCAGTAAAGGCAGCCAAAGTTTAGCTTAACAGGGAGGACCTGTACAATCAATTCTGCCTGTTGTGTGATGTTTTACCAATGCTGCTGAAACTGGACATTAATCAAACAGACGTAAAATGGATTGAGTTGTTCAGGAAGTATGGGAATCCAAACCTTCTGAATGTGTGTCTTGTCCATATTAGTACACAATGTTCCTGTGGAGAGAATATTTCCTACATGATGCAGCTGAAGACTGATGAGAGGATGAGGGTGGAGAAGAACTCTTTAGGAGAGCAAAATTTTATTTTAAACTGAACTACAAAATGGGCGGGTTGACTTCTATAATTTTGTAACAAAAAGCAATTCCTTAAAATAAGTCTTCAAAAAGGGTCCAAAAGTATTTCTTTAAGAACACAAGATAGTTTAGGGCTTCTCCTTCACAGTTTAAATGGTCTGTGCCTCTTGAAAATGGCATTTTTCTTTTAATGTTAGAAATGTGTTATTAATCCCTGGCCACGCATACAATGGTTTTCATATTTCTGATATTTATTTTGATACAAATATCTTTTGAGGGTTTGATGTTGAGTAAGTTAATCAAAAGTTTAACTCTATGCACCTCCATACAGTTTACATTATTTTCAGTGCTGTCAACCAGTTATTAACAAACTTTAAAGTTAAATTAAACTGAATATTTTGTAACTTGAATAATTCAGTCTTGTTCTTATGTCTTCTGTTTGAGAATCTGTAAACCAAGAATAGGAAAATGACACAAAGTGGTAGACAGCTGAATAGATTCTTCAGGGCAAAGTAGGGGAGGTGACAAGAGCAGAAAGGTAAATGGGAGCCAGATTGTGCAGGGCCTTGAAGACAAATACATGGTATTTGTGTATGATGTAGAGGGCAAGAGGAAGCCAGTGAAATTATTCAAAGTGGGGCTGCAAAGAACATAGTTTCAATGATGATCATTTTGTCCAGACTGAAGGAGATGTGGTGAGATGAATGTCACAGAGAAGGCTGCAATATCCGAGCTAAGAGAGAACCTGAATGTAGTTATTTGTGGTGAAAATGGATGGATTTTGAAGATGATGTTGAGTAGAACAGTCAAGACTTACTGACATCAGTCAGTCCTCTTGGGGCTGCAACTGTTCTTTTTCCAAACACACTACAATACCCATTTTTTCCCCCTCAGGCTTTTAGTGTGGTAGTAAGCTGAGATACAGCACATAAACAAAAGGGGCCATCTTTATTAGTGTGTAATTATTAGTTAAGGTTATGTGAGTCTATTATATAGGATGCATAATTTTTTTATTGGTTGTTTTTAATCATTGTGAAAGGTTCCAGTGAAATTGATGGGTGAGTGTTACAAATCAAAATAAACCAACACAATCAGTTTGGGGGAAGAAAAAGCAAGAGCCCAAGAAGTCAAAGTGAAACCAAGGAAGCTCAGCTCAGGAAGGACAGCAGAGTTGCTGCCTCTGATAGAAAAAAGAGGGAGGCAGTCATTAATGACTGTGTTTTCAAATGCTTGTGGGTGGCATGAAGATCATATGCCTATCCTGATATACAAATATTTACTATAGAGAGCAGTGATATCAAGTATTAAAGTAGCTAAAACAATTTCAGAGCTATTTTAGGTGGAACCACTGTTGATTGACTGTTACAGAGTTTGAAAAATCCATCATTTCAAATTTAACTATGAATACACTGATTTGATTTTTAATTTTTTTAAAATACACAGCACACATGTGTCTCATAAATCCTGTTTTGTGTCAGGGATGCTGGCATTTCCTAAACCAGGAAAATGGTAGGCGCACAGAACTGAATGTTTAATATACATAGTCTAAAAGGTGATTTGCATGACTTTTTAAAAACTGATTCTGCCAAAAAAGCAGGCAAAATGTCATGCACCATAAGAAAAAGCAGTTATTCTTTAACTAATGACGAATAGATTAACTAACTTCAAAAGTAAAGCTTTTGCTAACATATTGCTTCAGTCAGCCATGCATTCATTCTAATAACCTACTTACCAATGCTATGAAATGGATACCAAAAAATACCAAAAAATAATCATCTGGAGCCTTCATTGATTTGTTACACAGGTTTCTTTTCAGTCGGTATCCGTATATGCTTTCAATGAGACATGAAGCGTTTGAACAATGCATTTCCCTTTGACTGCCTAATTGAAATCTGTGCAATGCCTGGGAGGGAACAATGGCTTAGGAAGCGTCAAGAAACAAAGCCGATTCTTTCCATAGGTTCAAGAGAGCACTAAAAAGGAGCAGTGCCTGTGAAGCTGGTGAGCACACCACCACCCAGAGAGCTGCGGCCTGCCAGGTAAGTGCGTATTCAGCCCCTAACCAGATAGTAAGTATGCTGCAACTGACAGCACAATCTAGCTATACAGAACACTTATAAAGTGCAGCTATTCTCATTTTATAGATGGGGAAAGAATCAGAAAGTTGCAGAGGGACGGATTTTCAGAGGTCTTTATGAGCCTAAAGATGCAGATAGGCACTTAAAAATCCCACTAAGTGCCTAAGTAAACTGGGCTCTTAAATCTTATTTCAACTGATGAGATTAGGCACCTTATCTGCTTGGGCACTTTTGAAAATCACACTAGTTTCCAATCTGCATCTACAGGCGCCTAAAGACCTTTGAAAATCTGGCCCAGAGTGACTTGCCCTGGGTCTCAAAGCAAGTCTGGCACAGTGGGGACTAGAGTCTATAGTCTCCTGACTTCCAGTTCCATTCTATAACACCCCCAGACTACACACTGCCTTCCATGGACTAGGGGGACAATCTTCTTTTTTTAGAGCAGCAACATGTGCTTGGCAGCATGCCATGAACTATCCTGCCCTACAGAATCATTCTTGTTCTGTATCGAGAGCTGGCGCTGCTCCACCATCCTTCCCCTATCCCCAAGCCTCTTGTATATCTCAGATAAGAGGAACAGGAGGAGGAGGAGGAGGAGGAGAAGGATTTTGCCCTATATACATCCTCACATGCAAAATACCTATTTATGATGGCTTTATGTGACATACTCAGGAAGAATGTTCTGTTCATAATTTGGCTTGTGCTGTACTTGCAGCCTTAAACCTGGTTTTGAGTTTTAAACACAAAATATACAGGCAAAGCTTTGAACAAGTGGTATTTCTATCATTTGGCTATCCCTCAATACGAGGATGATTTCTGCCGGGGGGGGGGGGGGGGAGGGAGAATCACTAATGAGAAATACAATGGCCAAAGAGTCCAGTTCCTGCTCTACAGGTTTTTCCACATATGTGATAGGTGCTTGCTTGGAAAGCACACAAAGTATGTGTACAACATACTTACAATTACAGTATTTTGAGCATATATAGTTTACAGACTACATAGGTGGAAACTGTGTAATGACCACCATATAGCTGGTGAGGGTTTTTTTTTTTTAAAAAAAACTTTTATAATGACAATTGTTACTATAACTGAAGACTTAGAGTTACATTGTATGATCCTATGTAAGACCTCAAATTAACCTGCATTAAAAATGTGCCCCAGAGGAATGAAGGGAATGGGGGATATTTCCTAGGTTGTAGCTATTTCTGTAAAAAATCCAAGCCCATTAATGAGTCCCTGCTCCCACCTCCAGTTTGTGTGACCTTATAAAAATAAGGGGCCAAATTCTTTCCTGACTCATGCCTTATGAAATCTCATTGAAATCATTAGTGTTGCACAGACATAAATCAGGGTGCCCTTTTCTGCTGAGGAAAAGAGTCTGCCAATTAGGTATGTTTACTGAATGGTCTACCTGTTTTGGAGAACGACCTAATCAGGAGAACTACCAGCAGAGTTACTGTGCAGTGCATGGAGAAGGTAAATAGGTTTTCTCTCAACTATGAGAAAAGTTGTAAGTATTGGGACTGTCATTTATATGACAGATCATGCTGTCACGCTATAAAAGATATCATAAGGGATGTTTCCTTGTATTTCTTGAGCATTATTTCATAAGACTTTTTTTTCTTAATGAATAGGAAGGACATGCCCATTCCACATCTATAAATAAAAGAAAACAAGAACATGGTTTTTTAGGGCTGTCAATTAATTTCAGTTAATGCATGTGATTAACGCAAAACAAATTCACTCGATTAAAAAGTAGTCATTAATAATCACCATTTTAATCACACTGTTAAACAATAACAGAATACCAATTTAAATTTATTATAAATATTTTTGGATGTTTTTCTACATTTTCACTGATAAACAAAAGAAATACTATTTGTCTATTCACCTCATACAAGTCCACTCAGTCCTACTTCTTGTTCAGCCAATCACGAAGACAAACAAGTTTGTTTACATTTATGAGAGACAATGCTACCCGCTTATTTACGATGTCACCTGAAAGGGAGAACTGGCGTTTGCATGGTACTGTCGTAGCTGGCATTGCAAGGTATTTATGTGGCAGGTGTGCTAAACATTCATATGCCCCTTCGTGCTTCGACTTGTAGACTCTAAAGTTTGACATTGTTTTATTTTTGAGGGCAGTTATGTAAAAAAAAAATCTACATTTGTAAGTTACACTTTCATGATAAAGAGATTGCACTACAGTACTTGTATGAGACGCATTGAAAAATACTATTTCTTTTATCTTTTTACAGTGCAAATATTTGTAATAAAAATAATATAAAGTGAACACTGTACACTTTGAATTCTTTGTTGTAACTGAAATAAGTATTTTTGAAAATGTAGAAAAAACAAATATTTGTAAATTTAAATTGGTATTTTATTATTAATAGTGTGATTAAACTTCAAATAATTGTGACTATTTTTTAATCTCATGATTAATTGCAATTATTTTGTAAATTGCTTGACAACCCTATTTTTTGATTCCATGGGGCAATATTGGGCTGTCTTACTCATTATCAGTAATTTCTGAATGAAAGAAATCCTTACTCTTTGTGTAGGTAAACAATATGCCTTTCCACATGATGAGGTACATTTTTTAAAGCTGCTGATAGGTCTCATCTGCCTCAAAATACCATATGTTTAGAGAGAGACAAGGTGGGTGAGGGTAACATCTTTTATTGGGCCAACTTCCATTGGGGAAAGAGACAAATTGCAAGCTAAACAGAGCTCTTCTTCAGCACCTGAAGAAGAGCTCTGTGTAGTTCGAAAGCCTAACTTTCTCCACTTTGTCTCTAATATCCTGGGACCCATATGGCTACAACAACACTGTAAACATATGTTTAGAGAGAACTATTATGAAATAGAGCTCAGTAAAAGACATTTACAACAATAATTATTAAAATAAGAGCTGAAGGGAGGGTTTGGGGAAGAGCTACCTTCTCTCTGTGAAGAGACGTGTTTGTGCAGAACAAAACAGGCCAGCTTTTAAAGACTCTACACTTTTCAAACAGACAGATTTAAATAAAGGTGAAGATTATAATTGATGAATGTATCCACATTTCTGCTTCTAAAAATTCAAAGAATAAATAATGATAAATGAGAAGAATAAAGCATCAGAAGCCTAAGGATTTCCTCACTTGCAAGAAAACATTGCTGCTGGTTGTTTAGCAGTGGGGTACTGGAAGAAAGCCAGTGTGGAAATTAATTCACAATGCTCTATAAGCCTGGAGCAAATTTTTGATCCCATGAGAATGTGATGGGAAAGCAATCAATAACAAGGCATAGGATCAAGACAGGCTACCCCATTGGTTCTCAATCTATGAGATGGTAGGGTGACTCCACAGGGTCACTAGTAGATGCCTGAGGAGGTGTGCCTATTCCCACTCCCTATCAATGGCCTTTCACTGAACAGGATTTGTTCAGACGCTTGCAAACAACAGTTTTTCTCAGATATCAGGATTATCCCATTAACCCCTGCAATGATTCTCTCACAATCCCCTTTTTGGATTCATCAACTCCTTTGAAACACTGTGGGAACTGGTGCAAAGGACTCTGGATGCAGTTGAGGAAGACAGAGTGTGAATGGCTCAGTGGGAAGCTATGGTACAAAAAGGGTGAGGTGTTCTCCTGGGTTCTCCTATTGTGGCAGTCTGTACTAGCAGAGAACCGAAAAAAGAAGTTTGAAGACTGAGTTGGCATTTGAACTTGAACATAGAACCGTTTGTAGAAAACATCTGTTTGCTTTGTTTTTCCCCAAGATTTTCTATAATCTACAATTTTACTGCTGTTTTCTTTATTTTGTATTTCCAAATTCTTCCCCCAACTTGTATGACTTTCACTTTTTCCATTTTCTTTCAGACAGTTTCACTCCAATTCTTTGCTTGCATCCTGATGCAACAGCAATTGAGGTTCTTCCACCTCTGCACCTAAAGTTTAAATTAATTCACAAGGAACATCCAGAAATCCTAGAGTTATCATACACATCTTCTAATTTCTAATCAAGGTAAGAAGCTCATAAACCCACTTGAGTTCTAATGAGCTTTAGAGCTCCACATTTATTGCTGCATTTAGGATTTCACATTAAATAAAGATGCCCTGAGCGCCAAATAACAGCTTAATTAATGAGAAGTTTCCATGGCAAGTGTGGTTCAAGGAATCTGTGTTCCTGGCCCAGACAGTTGTCAACTGCTGCTGTATTACTGGTGATAGAATGCTCATACATTTTCATCCCTTTTTCCATAACACAGGTGCATTCTGTCTTATGTAAAGTGAATGTTCCTTTGGCCCAGTAACATAAAGCCAAATCCTGCTCCCTATACACATATTAAGCATGCACAGTCCCATTGTTTACAACAGGTATAGTTAGGTGAATAAGACGAGCAGAATTTAGCTTGTCATTTTTAGTAGTGTTTTTAGTTGACATTACTGCTCCAGCCATTGTGTATCTGCAGAGTTCAATAGTTAAATGCCACTTTCTAGCAACAGTTATACATCTCCAAAATCAGTTTTATTCAAATAATTAAAAGTAGAATTGTATCAGTGAGAGGGAAATTGGAATGCAATTACAAAATGTCAGCTTATCAGAATAAAGGCACTAGTATGTAATTAAAGTAGCAGGCTCTGTTTTCAACTTCATTAAACACTATTATAATAAAATTATTATAAGGCCGCACATTTATTATTTTTAAATGCTGGGAAAAGAATAGTATTTTGAGGTTGTGACACATGCCACTGTTTTTCACACTGCCTGTTTGTGAAATGCTAAAAAATACTTCTGACTCACTTAATTTTGAAAAGAACGTTAAATTGCAGCTGTAGTATAATCAACATCCTTCAAGTTCATGTCTGTGACCAATTGAAACTGTGGTTTAACTATTTATGTTAAACAATCTGTTCCATCTTGTATTTAGCTGTGATGCTGAATTAGTTTCCCAAACCTAAAGAAGAGCTCTGTGTGAGCTTGAAAGCTTGTTTCTCTTGCCAACAGAAGTTGATCCAATAAAAGATATTACCTTAACCTCCAAGTGTGGCATTTTGGAAAAAAACTAAAACCCAACATGTGAAAATCCAATAATCAATAGTAAGTACATACTGGATAAGAAAAACAAGACCCCTTTTCTCATAGAAAATGCTGTGCTTTCTCTACTGACATCACAAGCAGGCATTTGAGCTCAATCCTGATGCTTTGTGGATGAGGGTCGAGGGACACAGCAGGACTATCAACATATCTGTTTAGCAGGGTGCTTTCTTACTCATGATCCAATAAAGTGAAGTTAGCAGAGGGAATCAGGTGCTGAAGGTGGTGGGCTGGAAAGAATATTGTGCCCAGCTTACAGCACAAGGCTCTGAGAGCTGGCTGTGAGAAGTAGTATTTCCTGGAAAATGTCAGAAGCATTTTTTCTGCCATAGACCAGCTCAAATGACTGCTCATATTCTTCTTTTAAAAAGTGCAACTCCTAAACGCATTTGAGACAGCCATTACTCCTGGTGCTGTTAGAAGTATGTGAAAATCCACAGTATAGCTGCTAAACCCATCATTCACAATTCACCAAATTTTATTTAAACACTCTTGCAAAGACCTTGCCCTTTCTCTGCTCCCCCAATGCCAAATTTTCCTCTTACTTAGCTATGCTCATTACAGCATCAAGCAGGGAGGTTTGTCACAATGCTGAACATTATGCATACCTTTCTGTCTCTGTGAGCTGGTGATTAAAACTAGGCTTTTGGCTTGCCACACTGTTCACATACATACATACAGAGAGAGAGAGAAATACAGTATTTAATTCAGCTCTGCGATTTTTTTTAAATGAACTTTACTAAGGTAAGACATAAGAATTAACTAAATCTTTTGTTACACAATATCTTCGTAGTCAAAGAACATAAAAATAACATGGCATTGCTTGTAGTGTTAACCCTTCATTTGTAATGCAGCTCTGTTACTGTGGGAAGAATCAGGTATTAAGACATTTCTTTTGATACCTCAAAAAAGTGCTTATGAACTTTCAGCCAGAATCTGGCATCCAAGTGCTCATCTCTCTCACTAAAGTTAAAAGAAGTGATAAGGCATCTTTTAAGCTCCCCTGATTAAGTTCCTTACTGTGACTCTAGACGTTAAAGAATTTTAATTAGTGGTAAGCCATCATCAAAAGGATTCCATATTAAGTTTGGATTCTCACAAAAAGTGGGGATGTTTATAGGAAATGTATATGAAACTATTATATTTGGCGAGAAATCGTGATAGCTGACTCCCACATATGACACTTGAAGACATCAGGAGAGTAATCCCCTAGGTAGTATTTCATGCACTGACTTTCAATTCCTTCCTAGACAAGATGTGCAGAGGTGTTTGAAGATGAGCAACAATGAAATTTAAAGTAAAAACAACGTTCAAACAACAAAAAAGGCTCTAGACTGGCCAGTTACTATTTAACTTGCACTGGGTTCCCCATTATTATTTGAGTTTCATTCTAGTATCATATTTCACCGTGAGAAGGCTATTTTCCTTATAAAGCTGTGGAAAAAAATTGGAAAGCCAAGAAGTACTTTACTTTATGCAATTACAAAGTTGCTGTGCTGTGCAGCTGTGATTTCCCCTATGAAGCTCCTGTACATTTACTCTTAGTGCCACCTATAGGTAGTCCAAGATTATGCTAAAATGCTAATGTGATTGGACAGTAAAATTTTGAAAAATAAATAAGTAATTTAAAAAAAACATAATTTATAATGATCACTGCTAACATTTTAATTTTTCCACATATTAATATTGTTTTCTGCAGATATATTTACATATAGCATATGTCATCCATATATTTAACACCTGTAAAATCTCTACATCTTCTCCTGATCCACCTGACTTTCATTCAAGACTTCAACCCGTTCTCATACCTTTCTGTATTTAAATCACCCTTTAAATTATTTCCATTCTTAATACTCATTGAATCTTCAAAATTTAATACAGTTTGAAAGTAACAATCAGAGCAGAAAGTCAGGATATCAGGTAGCCTGAAATAGATATCAAACTGCTTGAAGTACTGAAGAGTGATTTCTGGCAGTGATAGAGGCAAGCTGGGATATGATAGTGAAAATATTATTTGGCCAATAGTTTTACTAAATTGAATATTACTGCCTTTAAAATCAGTTTAGGAAAGACAATATTCAGAGTGAAAACCAAAAGGGTGAGGGAAATGAAAAACAAATATTTTACGGACCAGCTGAGTAAAAGGGGCACAAAGATCGACAAATTCTAAAATGAAATACAGTATTTATTGCACATACACAGACATCTGTGTGCATGCACACACATTTTGTGCTAGCCTAACTTTTGAATGCTGAAGGAGATGGAAGAGTTCCTTTAACCTTTACTACATAGTACATGTTTCCCATTAGCCAAAAAGGTGATGGGGGCAGCAATCACCTTTGAAAAAGATTTCAAAAAAAAAAAATAGATAAAACATCATTTGTGAACTTGAATTAGTTAGGTCATGCCTACAAACCACAAAAGAGTCTGAGGTTCACAAAAACCCGAAATCCATGAGGTATTTCCAAATTTCATTTATGGATAAAATTGGTTTTGGTTTCCCAAGTGTACCTGTAATATCTTTCACAGATTTATAACAAATCCTTGCCATCAATTGACTTGAAAAATAATGAACATTTCTTCTGGGTTGTAACCTTTAGAAACCATCTTATTATAAAAAAATGAGTTTTGGGAAAGCCCTGTTTCTTGTCACTTTGCATAAGCCTAAATATGATAATTTATGCTTATGTACCATAACATTCAGTTATTGGGAACACCTCTACATTCCCATTAAAAATTAAAACATCCTTCTAACCTGAAGTTATGCATTTCGGAGAAGAAAAAGAAGGAGTAAATATTTATGGTAGCGCCTGAAGGCCCTGATTGGGATTGGGATCTCATTGTACTGGGCATTATACAAAAACAAAAGAGACAATCCCTGTCCTGAAGCCTTTAGAATCTAAAGAAATTAAGTTTCTAAAACCATATAATTTGCACAAGGAAGATTATTTCTTAGAAGAATAACGCTTCACAGCATTTGCTTTTACTAATCTGATTGACAAAATAATGAACATAATATATAGGATGAAGAAGTACAGGCTCCTTCAGATAAACTAATCTGAGCCACTTTTAAATGATCATATTATTGGATGAATGAAGAATGAATGTCAAAGAATGAATGATAAAAATACTTTGTAGGTATAGTAGCAATTTAGTTTGCATACTTCTAAGCATTCTCATCTCCTGGATCACAGATTTAGGTGGAAAAGAAAAATCATTATGCTATATAAAGAAAGATGAAATTGATAGATATTCACCAATCACCACTTCTTGATAATTCTTCATTTACTAAAATCTGGGGGCAGTTTAATCTGGCAGCCACTTTGGTCAACTTTACCTTATGGTCCAAACCAGGTTTTTTTGTGGAAGCTATATCTCACGCCCATACATTTTAAGAATCTACTTGATGACATTATCATTGTTGAGCATTTTGAAATGTAAACATTTCATCCCACTCTCTCATTCAAACTACAGTTGAGTGTCCTAATAGGAGTAATACCAGTTACTTTTGAAGTATATCTAATTGCCACCTCTGTCTGCAGCCTCCTCTTTAGGTTAAACTTAGCCTGGGCAATTGTACCTTCTAATCACTAATCACTCCGTTTACTTTACTGTCTCCAGCTACCCCCAAACCTGTCACTCCAGAACACCACAAAATATTAAGTATCAGGGGGTAGCCATGTTAGTCTGTAAATAAATCTGGTCATCTTTAAGGTGCCAACGGACTCCTTGTTGTTTTCACAAAATATTAGTGTCTAGTTTTCAGTAAAAATAATTGAAATTAAGTGAAAGTGGTTTCACTGTCACCTGGCTTCCAGTCAGGAAGTGGGTGATAATAAATGCTCATATTTCAAAATGCTCAACAATGACAATGTGTCATTAGGGAGTTCCTTTGAATTTAAGGTCTTGAGGTTCAGAATCCACAAAAAAAAAATGTGGCAAATGGACAACACAATTGTGGTGGGTCCCGCACTTTTCCTTGGTGTGGTGGGTCAGGGTCTTGCCCCTACCCCTATTTTTGGGCTCTGCTAGTGCCCTGGAAGGGAAGAGAAGGCGAGTGAGGAAGGGTCCCAGGTCCACCCCTTACTCAGGTTCCAGCACCTTCAACTTTACAGGCTCCTTACCCTCTTTCCCCTTGGGCAGGGTTTCTCTCTGTCTTCGGTACTGGGGGAGTCCCTCTGCTCTGCTTGGGCAGGGTCTCGCTTCCCCTGGTACTCTGATTCTCTGTTCAACACCACTATGCTGCTAAATTACAGTCAACTCTCCTTCCCTCCTCCTATCTGACTGAAGCAGAGGTTTTTACTAGGTCTGGGGCAGGGCCTTACTTGGCTCCAGGTGCTCTAATTAACCTGTAGTAACCTCTCCTTAGTCCACAGGGAATAAGGCTCTGATCATCCTGGGGCTTATGCCCGCCCATTTCCCAGCATCCAATCAGATCACTCTCCTGCTGCCCTCTGGCCCTCAATGCTTCTATATCTTGGGAAATTTCCCAACATCTGGAAATTTTAACAGCCCTGCAGTTTCCCAATTTGCTCTGCAATTTCCCAAGGTGAAACATTTTACTCAAAAATTCCCAGATGTTGGGAAATTTCCCAGGATACAGAAGCACTGGCAAGCACCAAAAATTTCCCAAACTGGTAAAAAATTCCCAGAGTCTAGGAATTTTTCACCAGATTTGGGAAATTTTTAGCGCTAGGTTGGGAAAAGTTGGCATCACAATATAGAAGCACTGCTGGCCCTGCTGTATCACAAACACACACACAACCCCCCCCCCACAAACATACCAATTTATGGACACTAAGACAAGATACTGCAAAAAACTTGCATTTGGCAACTGAACTAATTCTAAAGCAGTGAGTTGGCAGAAGGATAAGCCGCACCCGAGACTCCAGAAACAAAACAAAGGCCCCAGTCCTGCAGACAGGAATACAATTTAATTTGACTTCAGTCAGACTATTCACCTGAGTAAATTTAAGAATGTGCAAATGAATTTGCAGTATCAGGGCCTAATGGTGTAATAGTTAAATTCATGTTAACATTTCTTTTCTTTAAAAAATGATATATCCAACAGTAACTCATGATCTATTTCAAAGACTCATATGTGGGGATTGGTAGAGATGCTATTTAAGAAATGATAAAGGTAAGATATTTTCTTCCGTCTCTCATAATTGCATAGCCACTAATCCTCAGTGTGGAAACAGCTAGTGATAAAGAATGGGATAACACACAGGAGGAAAAGTATCAAGTGATATTAAGATAAATAGACACTGCCTTCACAAAAAAAAAAAACTTAGGGTAATGCCACAGTGTGAAACAGTCTCCTTCTGCATATCACATCTGCAGAAGACTGTAAATCTATTCATCCACTTGAGCAGGTGGCCACTGTGCCAATCTCATCTGTAGGAGCCTGAGTTCTATCTATGCAGGACGCAGCCATAACCCTGGTTTAAATATGCCTTGATTTCATACATTTCTGTAGACATAAGATCTGACATACTATCTTTAATCTACCATCTGATCACGGCTTTTGAAGTCTTCATTGCTTTGTATCTAAAATGGAATATTACAAAGTGGGCTGAAATATTTCTGTACTTATCTACTCTTTAAGCACACTTTGAAATCCTGCCTACATTGTTAGTGGTTTTTTTTAAAAAACAGTTTTTCTACAAGCATTTAGGAAGGGGCTAGGGGGAAGAAATGGAAGTCCTAGGCCAAAGTTACAAAAGTCCTATTTCAAAGTAACAGCCGTGTTAGTCTGTATTCGCAAAAAGAAAAGGAGTACTTGTGGCACCTTAGAGACTAACCAATTTATCTGAGCATAAGCTTTCGTGAGCTACAGCTCACTTCATCGGATGCATAAGTCCTATTGACTTTAATAGGAATTGCAAGTGCTCATTACATCTCAGGATTTCCCACAATGGGTGCTAGTGAAATCCTTAGCACCAATATACTCTCATAAAAAAAAATAGAGAAAAATAGAGATAAAAAATTCACATGGATTTATGGCACTATCAAGAACAACATTATGGACTAAAAAGATAGCGGGGTTAAGTGGCAGCATTGAAAGGGAACTATAGGGTTTCAAAATTGTACCTTAATGTCAATAATAGGGCATTTTATTTTATTTTATTTCATTTCATTTTACACAAAGTTTATTTTTCAATGTTCCTGCTGTCAAGAATCAGCCAATAATATTGAGGCAAGCAAATCTGCATACATACATGAGATCAAGATATTTAGATTACAGAAATGAAGATTAAGAAATGATTTAGCACCATCTACAAGTATACATGTCAGGCAGAGCTTGAGTCCTGCTGGAACACTCCAGAATGCAATTCAAGCTTTTTTGTTTGTTTGTTTGTTTGTATGTTTTGTTTTTTAAGGACTCAGTCACTGACATGGGGAGAAGATTTCTAACAGTAAAGGGCTCTTTGATCTAGCAGATACAGATATATCAAGATCCAATGTCTGGAAGCTGAAGCTAGACAAATTCCGACTCAAAATAAGGTGCAGTTTTAACAATAAGGTGAATTAACCATTTGAACAATTTACCAAGGGTTTTAGTGCATTCTCCATCCCTTGAAGTCTTTAAATCCAGGCTGGATGTCTTTCTAAAAGATATGTTCTAGCTCAGCTAGAAATCATGGGCTTGGTGCAGGAATTACTGGTTGAAATTTGATAGCCTGTGTTATGTGGGATGTCACACTAGATACTCATAATGATCCCTTTGGCCTTAATTTCTATTAAATCAAGACCTGGTTGGATGACACTGCAGGACTGTGGCTGAGACTGTTATGTCCAGCAATTGTGCAGTTAGTGAGGTGGGATTGGACAAGTGGCCAGATGTACTTTTTTCCTTCCAACTCTAAATACAAGTTGTATCTCACCCTGAAGATGATCAGATTGAGTGTGCTCACCTGGTGTGAGAGTTCTGGGAGGGAGATAGGACAGGGTAAATGCTGATGTACATATTACCGGATTCAACACGGAGACTTTTATCTGGGAGGATTAAAAGCCTCACTATAGCAATACTGGAATTGCTGAGTCAGAGTATACTGTACTTATGTGTTCTATAGACAAAAATGCTCTTTGTAAATATTTCTCTTAATCATCTTCAGCAGGGATGATTTCGAAATATCCAAGTAAGGATGAAGTCTATCAAAGGCACACAAATCATTCAAACCTTTCCATCATCTGTGTGCCAGACTTTCAGCCTCCACAGGCAAATCAGTGAAGATATGTCTCTCCTCCCCCATGTTGGTTATCCCTGCAAAGTCATTTTACTTGGGCTTTGTGCAGAAATCAGAATTTCACTCATAATATAGTTAGGTATTTGTAATGAAAACAGTAGACTTCTCATGAACATATATAATCAGTTTCTATACTTACAGGAGCCATATAGATTTGATAAAGAAAGATATAGCAAAACCAGGATACATAGGATTCCAGTATTATATCAAAGAAAAGTTATTCTTGCATTAATGTACTCTTTAATAATATAGTCACTTATAAATACCTTTGATATCCTATTACTGTACTACCAATAGGTGTCATGCTCCATACTCATTCTCTGCCAGGTCCCTGTTTTATATGTACTTGGGGATTCAGATTATCTAATTAGCCAATAACAGAAACAAGAAAAGGTTTACATATTGCTCCTTTTGATTGCTCAACTACACATATTTTAAAGCAATTGCTTGTTACCCAGTGATGCAAACTGATTATCTGAGTTAAAGCCCTTAATTAAATTGCCATTCTTCAAATTCAGAGCCAAATATAAAATGTGACATTAAGTAATTAAAACAAATTATTGTCCACCTGATATTTTAGATTTAATAGATTTCCATAGTCATTTAAAAACTATATGAAAATACAGTACAACAAACACAGTGATTGACATTAAACAATATGTTCAAACAGTTACACAGGAATGGTATTTGAAATACCAGAATTTTACCATATATTTAGAATGGGAAATATCAGTGTGGTAATTAATGAAAAATGATTACTTTAATAGCTTCTAATGTGGTGTATCAATTTATAAATTATAACATTACTTCATTGGTAATATGGAGTATTTGGATTATTAACTAAAATTAGGTGTATTGCAAGCAGTGGCAACTGGTGGGCAAAATAAATGATGAAACTGTGGCTAGCTCCCACCATTCCCTGAAAAACTACTTCTGACTTTCTTCTCCACAACACATACATAAACAAAATAATTTCTAAGCAATCAAAACAAGCTGAAAATACCCATGTTTCAAGATAATTTCTATATAACCCCATTTAAACTTTTGAAAAAAAATACCTTTCTTTATAAAGTTTGTCATGTGTAACTGCTCAGAGATTGTTTTTTTTCCATTGATAGTTTAAAGTTAGCCTGACATGCAATGTTTTTCAGCCTGACTTTTAAATAGTGGTGGGGTTTTTTTCATGTTTTTGAAAATTGGTCTGAAAATCTGTTTCTCTCGACTGATGAGTGACTTGATATAAAAACTTCTGAATCATTTTTATAACTAATCCTCAATGCACAGAGGACTAATTCTACTAAAGTAGAGTTATGAAGGTCCTGAGTCTTCTCTCATTTACACCTCTGCAAATCATGAGACACTGTATTAAAGTCAAGTGATTTAAAAAGATGTAAAAACAATGAGAGATCAAAATCAAGTCCTATGACTTTATAAAAACATAGGGCACATGGAAATTACATGATTTCCAGGTTAGATTAGGTTAGCAAAACTTAACTTCTAGGATGATTAATTATACTTCCATACATTCAGGGTGCAAGTTCTCAACACCCCACAAAATCAGACTAGAGCCTTAACAAAAGTTACGAGCTCCATTAACGCAGCTGTCTACACCACAGCTCTAACTCTGATGATGAAATGCAGGTCTCACTAAAGTGGCAAGCCAAATGTATTCAGTTATTTGAATTACACGACAGCATGAATAAAATACACCCACATACACACACTTCAATAAAAATGAAGGCAATTCTCAGACAAAACATCCATAAAGAGTTAAAGTTAAGAATATGTGGCCTTTTAAAATAGCCTTAACAAGAATATCATAATTACAAAATATCACAAACCTACTGGTAAGTGCAAGCAAGTCACGGAATGTTCAGGTAGGGTTACAATACCTGAAACTTAACACAGCATCTTGAAACCTACCCATCCTTCACCTACAGGTTGGCGATCTTTACCTTTTGCTACCATAACTTAAGTCTATCCTGTTTAATGCCCTTTCTTAATATACTGTAATTCCCATTCTATCCCTTTAACCTATACTGTGTGATTTATGAGCGAGATCTCAGTCTATAGTATTGTGGAATTTGTTTTGTGGACCTTGGGCCCGATTCAAAGCCAAAAGACTCCTACTGATTTGAATGATCTTTGGATTTGGCTCTAAATTACAACAAACCTTGCTCTGTTGCCAGATAAAGGGAGAAGGCTTCAATTTGTTTCTGGGATCATCCCAATTCAGATGGACAGTTAGATTTGCTGAGTATTAAAAAGTCTCCTGAAATAACATTTGGGGCCTACACAATGTCATCAGAAGAGCACAGCTTTCCAGCCTCTGAAACACATAAGCATCAGGTGGGTACAAAGTAATGTTTAATTTAATTATATACTACAGAAATAAATCTTGCACCAGCCGGAAAATGATTAAGCAAACACTTGCTCTGAATTATATACACATTAAAAGAGTGTGTTTAAGAACAGTGCTATTTCCATTAGATAAAAATAAATCTTTCCACAAATATGTAACTTGACGGAACTGTAACTTCCTCAGTTTGTTAATATTAAGAGTATCTTTCCTCCAACTTTACACTCCTGATATAAGTAAGCAAACACATACAAGCTGATCCATCTTAGGTATTTATATGGCCATGATTACCATAGTGTCTGGGTGCCTCACAATCTTTAATGTATTTATCTTCACAAGACTACAGTGAGGTAGGAAAGTACTATTATTCCCATTTGACAGCTGGGGAACTCAAACACACAGAGTAAATTAGACTTTTGAGGTATTTAGGTGCCTAAATACCTTTACAAATTGGCCTTAAGTGACTTGCCCAAGGTTGCACAAGAAGCCTGTGGCAGAGCAGGGACTTGACGTATCCTTCCTCTTCAACACCCTATCCCTAGTGCACAATTACATCTATTAGCATAGCATTCTGTACTAAGTAGAAGTCCAAAATTCTACACTCAGCTTTTGGAGATTTTGAATGGAATGTAGAAGATTTTGCTGAAGCCAGAGAATCGTGTTCTTCCAAAATGTATTTCTTCTCCTGAATATTCTCTTTTCCTCAGGTGAAATTCATCCCTCTGTGCCACTGAAGTCCGACTAAGTCCTCAAAATAGTCCCTTCCTTGCTATGTCAGCATCTCACCCTCTGAATACATTGTACTGTATCACTAATCACTCCATTTCCTGACTCCAGGTATCTCCATACTTGTCACAATGAATATGGAGAAGAGCTGAACTGACCTAATTCATAAATTAGGGTTTTGTTTTTTTACAGCTTGTGGCAAAATGGCACTAGACATTTCTTTATTATTTCTAAAGACAAAGAATACTAACTAGTATTTTAGTAACATCATGAGATAGTAAATCAGACACAACCCCACCCCCAAAACAAGCAAAAAACCATATAAACCAACAAAAGTTATTAAAATCTGGGATACATTCAACTTCTACTCCACTCGCGGTTTGGATTATGGGATTATAAATCAGGACGCAGAATACATCCATCTATGTGTATCTTGTAAGGGAAGAATTACTACTACTAAAATCGTATAAATAGAGGACTAAATTATTGAGTTGGAAACTACAGCTACTTACTAAAGAGTAAGAAAATGAGGTAAATTTCCTACGGTGAAGTGAAGATTATGAAAATATTACAATCTTTTGATTATAGTAAAACTACTCAGAACAGAGCATGAAAAAATGAACAAACATTATTAATGAGAATACCCTGTCCATTTTTCTCCTGGGAGTCTGTCTATAAGAAATCCAAGGAACAAGATACAGTAATGCAAACTAGGTCAGGGCTTCTTAGAAAGGCTGATGATCTGTTAAAAAGTAAGAAGTACTATTTCAACAAAATATTTTTTACTAATCCTCTCAGCAAAATTATCTATTCATCACAGCACAGGAGTGAAATATTTCAAAATTATCATGGAAAGTGTAGAGGGGAAGTATTGTCAATAAAAACTTGTGGAGGTCAGTTGTCCAGTATCTGATTTTTCAGTATCCAGTACAGACAAGGAACACATAAATGATAAAGATTACATAATGTTAAGATTTAAAGGATGGGCACACATCTTTGAAATAAAAGACCTATTTTAATTCACAGTTTAAATTTCACTTTCAGTTACATTTCATCTAAATTAAAGTTAATTGTGGTTACATAACTAAAACATAAAAACTGGCAGGATTCTCTCCAGGCCAAACAAATGTCGTTTCTTGTAACAGAAGCTGTTATGTGTCTTGTTGTGTGAAGAGAAATGCATCTTAAACAACAGATGAATTTGCAAAAGGAAAGTAGTGTGGGGAAACAGGGAGAATCAGGCATGATCAGGAAAAGAAAGGGTGCATGTTCCACACACAGAGATCTACTTGAAATGCATTTCAAGTAGGTCAAAAACCTAAGTTATTAAAAGCTCTGAACCGGAATAAATTAGTGAGGAATAGTCCAGAAGACTTTAATCTGCCCCCAAAAAGCCCTGTGGGGGAAATAGGTTAATGATGTGTGTTAGGGAGCTTATTCCTTCACCCACTTACTTCCCTGGTCCTTCTTGCATGAACAGAGAGCAACAATACCCGAAGTCCAAAGGTGCAAACAATGCGATGTTTATTGGGGTGAACTTCCAGCAAGCATGATTCCAGTTTCCTTCCTTAGTACCCCCCTTCCCAGCTCTGACACCACAGAGGCTTACCTGTGTCCCTGTTCCCATTTCCCCCTTTAGCTAAACATGATTCCAATTTCCCCACCCCCATTTCCTGTTCCCATTTCCCACCCACTTCCTGATTGACTGCAGACTACATAGTAAAACTTGAGTTCTGCTTACTATACCTTAACCAATAATTTTCCTGAAATTTAACTAACCAATCCTAACATATTGTAATATGATTATGTAACCAATTATATCCCACCACCTTAATTAGGTTTACACCCAGCAAAATGAATTATACAGCAGACAGGAACAATCACAGAACCAGACAGAGATTATACAGACAAACAAAAGCAAAGTGGGAACTATAATGACAAAACAATACAGCAGTGAGGATTTCACATCCCAGCTATTGATAAGTGAGTTCTTGCCAGACAGGATGCTATCAAACTAAGTTTCCTTTTACATCTTCTAGGCATTTCCCATTCTCTGGAGGCGATAGGCACTATCAGGACAGGATTGTATTCCTAACAGCCCAATAGCACCTTCTTTCAATGTGACTAGGTTGGAATGTGAGGATGTGACCGGTCGCTTCCCAGCTTATGGCTGCCTCTGTTGCGTAGCCAAAGGCCTTAGCCTAAGAACAGGGCCTCAGACTGTCACAGTAAGAGAAGGACCTTACACCAGCAGACAGTGATTTTGATTCTTTCTTTTATACCTCAATAACTAGCCAAGTGATAAGAATACACCTAAATTTTTAGAGTATAGGCCTTTACAGACAGGCCTGAATATCTATATCCTAACAATGTGTACTGCTGAAAACAGCCACCTGAGCCTCGGAAAACACCCATATCTCCTTTCAAGGGTATGATGGGATACATGGCTTCATGCTGTGCAGAAGCTGTCTAACTGCAACTCTCATCTACATCCAACTGATGCTGGTGATTGGGTGGAGAATGTGGATTTTTTGCCCCGGCCAGAGTGGATTTACACTTACAAGGCTTACTCCGCTTACTGGCCAACATGCAGGCTTATTACATTTAAGAAGATTTCCCTGTGATCTGAACAATATGCTTGGAAGGTTAATATCGGTGAGAATTTGGCATAAGTGTACAGTACGTAGACTTCCTAGGTGGTCATGTTTTCAGAGACTAG